>NC_092378.1:106935567-108188567 GCF_030028105.1 Mobula birostris
CATTAGTACTGTACTCAGAAATCTGCCTACATCTCTTCTCACTCCCTTTGCCATTTTACTTGGAGGAGGGTAGATATCATGGGGCAAATTCATTTACTACTTGCGACACACACACAATACTGGAGGAACTCAACAGATCAGGCAGCACCTATGGATAATGGATGTTTTTGCCAGAGCATACAAGCTCCTGGGACTTGATCT
The DNA here is from genome assembly GCF_030028105.1 of Mobula birostris. Classification (NCBI taxonomy): domain Eukaryota; kingdom Metazoa; phylum Chordata; class Chondrichthyes; order Myliobatiformes; family Myliobatidae; genus Mobula; species Mobula birostris. The sequence goes on from NC_092378.1 coordinate 106,935,769, forward strand.
AAACATCAAGAAAATCCAAGTCTTGCACCAACCTGCTCCAGATCAAGCTCCTCACCCTCCAATTACCAAATTCACAATATCTCCCTGCAGAACACTGATCATTTCCCGTATCTTGGCAGCGTACTTTCTCCAAGAGCCAAGATTGACCTTGAAATAAATAGCAGAATACGCTGTGCAAGTGGAGCTTTTGCCAGGCTGAGAAACAGCGTTTCTGAAGATCAGGATATCAAGACCAACACTAAGCTTCTGGTCTATTAGTCAAGTCAAGTTTATTGTCATCTCGACCATAAGCTGCTGGTACAGTACACAGTAAAAATGAAACAACATTCCTCCAGGACCATGGTGCTACATGAAACAACACAAAACTACACTAGACTATGTATAAAGTTATAGTCCTTCGCTCCTGCTACATGGACAATATACACTTAAAATCCCTAGAAACTATCAACAAAGATGCCTCCGAAAGATTCTGAGAGTTAGCTAGAAGAACAGGTGTACTAAATTCAGCATCCTGGAGGAAGCGAACTAACTCCATAGCTACAATTGTGACTCAACACCAATTGAGATGGGTCAGCCCCATCATCCATATGTCTGACTCCCGCCTCCCGAAACAACTTCTGTTTGACCAACTCAAGTATGCAAAGTGCACTCCTGGAGGGCAGAAAAACGGTTCAAGGACAATATCAAGACCTACCTGAGGAAGTGCCACATCAACCTGAATGGATGGAAGAAGTTAGCACAGGATAGGAAAAGCTGGAGAACGGCTGTCTATGAGGGCACTGCACAACTCAAAGAATACCTCCACTGTGCCGCTAAGACTAAGCGGCTTCAATGTAAGGACAGGCTGGGAAATGCCCAACCAGCTATATCTTTCAGCACTTCAATGACCTACACCTGCCAACACTGAATAGGACTTGTGGATCACGGATCAGCCTCTTCAGTCATCTCAAGACCCACAAGTGACCAAATCAACCACAAGAATTATACTCGACTACAAGGGATCACTCTTAATGATGATGACTGATGGAAAAGAGTAAACAACTGACATTTCGGGCCGAGACCCTTCATCAGGACTGATCCTGGCCAGGAGTCCTGATGAAAGGTCTTGACTGAAACGTTGCTTGTTTGCTATTTTCCATTGATGTTGCCTGAATTGCTGAGTTCCTCTAGCGTTTTTTGTGTGCGGCTTGGATGTTATTACTTCCTCATTTCAATTAATAATCCCTGATGGTCAATAATTAATTAACTAATGCCCCAATCGCCCTACTCTCACTAATTTGAAAACCAAACAGGAAATGTGTTTTTCTTGACTTTTTAAAACAATGTTTCTGTACATACTACTTTCTCCCATGTATTCTCAATTTGTTTGTCTTGCATGATACATTAAACAATACACTTTTGTTGTCTAGTTTCTTCCCAAACTTAATTAAACTTCCAAACATGCCCATGTTAGAGAGGATGCTGATTAGTGTATTCAGTTCTAAAATAGGAATGCTGCTATAACTATGTCCCTCAAAAATGAAACAAAAGTCAAGCTGTTCTCCCAATATTTCAAATTAAGAAAAATAGTGAATCAAATTAAATATTTAAGACTGAAAAATTATGATGAATTCCAATCCCTGTTTTGAACAGAAGCTCAATTGTTTGTTGCATTACTTTGATGAATACATAAAATTCTTTTGATGGTTTAACATTATTAATGTTTCCATCCATATTTCAAACTAATTTAGCCACCTCCTAACATAAGTAGCAAATTTCCCAAGATGGCACCATTGAGGGTTTGACCCATCCGACTTCTACGGCTCCTAGCTCCCTTGGAACCAGTCCCATTCCCCATGAGAGCCCCTCCTGCAGCATCTCTCTACTTGGGTAATATATACATTATCCTCCTATTTCTATGCTCAGTATTGCAATCATCATCATCATCAGGTGCCATGCGCAGTTTGAGCTTTGACTGCCATGGCCCACACACTCCTGTTTCGAGTCAAGTGGATCAATTCATTGGTATTCATTTCCAGTTCTCTGGCTGCTGTCTCCATCATCATTTGTCTTTGTCTTCCTCTTGCTTTCTTCCCTTCAATCTTTCCCATAATTACTGTGCATTCTAACTCCTAATCACAAGTTACGTTGCCTTTTCATGATCTCATACATTATTTCTCTTTTTGTGTTTGCTCTGTTCATGACATCCTCATTAGATATTTGTTTCGTCCATGATATTCTTTGCATCCTCCTCAAAAACCACATCTCTGCTGCTACAATTCGTTTCCTCATGTTACTAGATATTGTCCAACATTCTGAGCCATATAACATAACTGGATAAACATAACATTTCAGTACTCTGAGGTGGGTTGTCAGGCCTAGTTTAGTATTGGTCGGTACACTCTTCATTCTCATAAAGGTGTCTTTTGCCATCCCTGTTCTTCTTTTGATGTTCATGTCGCACCTGCCATCTGAAGTCACCCAGCTTCCGAAGTAGCAGAAGTTCTGTACTTGTTTTATGTCTTCCCCATTTATTCTAAGCCTGCAAATAGGATTCTCCTTCTTTTTGGATATCACCATACATTCTGTCTTTTTGCAATTGATAGATAGACCCATTTTTGCACTTTCTTCAACAATTATGTCAATAAAGTTTTGTAGTTCTTCCTCCATACTTGCAATTAACAATGTCATCTGCATATCTGAAATTATTGATGTTTTCACCACCAACTTTGATTCCCAAGATGTCTCTTATTTTTTGTAATATTGTTTCACTGTACACATTAAAAAAAATCAGGGGAGAAAACACACCCTTGTCTAACGCCTCTCTTGATTTTTGTAAACTGACTCACTTCTCCATCTATTCTTACAGCTGCATTTTATTCCCAGTACAGATTTCTGATTAGGCGGGGGTCTTTTGAATCTAGATCTAGAGTTTTCTGTAATATTTCAAATAACTTATTGTGCTTCACTTTATCAAATGCTTTTGTGTCGTCCATTAAACAAACAAATCTTTTTGCACTTGAATAGCTCGTTCTGATGGTATCCTTAGCATCAACAGTGCATTTCTTGTACCTTTGTCTTTCACAAAACCATTGTTCTTTACCTATTTCAGCTTGTATCTTACTTTTAGCTCTTGTCAACAAAATTCTTATAAGTATCTAGGTTTCTGATTCTTTCATTTTTTAAGTTTTACTTTTACATGACATACTACTGGGTTATGGTCATTATTACAGTCTGCACCTGGATATGTTTTGCAATGAGCCACTGAGTTTCTAAATCTTTGGTTTATAGTAATAAAGTCAATTTGATTTCTAGTGTTATCAGCCGGACTTTTCCAGGTCCACAAGCATCTTGGATGGTTTTTAAAGTAGGTATTCATAATAACCTGATTATTCATCTTGCACCATTCTACCCATTTCTTATCTCTTTCATTTCTTTCCCCTAGTCCAAATTTTCCTATGGTATTTCCATCAGCATCTTGTCCTACTTTAGCATTTAGATCCCACATGACAATAACAATACCTTGAGATTTGCATCCATTCTTTGCTTGTTCAAGATCTTCATAGAATTTGTCTATATCCTCATTTCTTCTATCTGTTGTTGGTGCATATACCTGTATAATTGCTAAATCAAATGGTTGTCCTCTGAATCTAACAAGGAGCACTCTTTCTGATATTGCCCAATGTCCTAAAACACTTTTTGCCATGTTTTCATCCATAAGCATTCCTACTCCATTATTATGGGATGTTCCACAAGAATAATTTAGCGTTTTATTTCTATTCTGACATGTTCCAGCACCTATCCAACGAACTTCGCTAATTCCCATGATGTTAATCTTTAGTCTTTCCATTTCATTTATCACATTGTCCAATCTTCCTGCTTGATATCGGGCTTTTACATTCCAAGTGGCAACAATTTTCTTTTGTGTTACTTGAATTTTATGAGCAGTAGCTTGGTGATGGTTGGGGATCCCCTGCTGACCAGAATCAACCCTACCAAGCGAAGCATCCTCAGAATTGTCCTGAAGATGCTCTTGACGCTGTTGTTGTGTGATACACGTCAAGCTTGACCTCGATTTTCTTAGCAAATTGCAATGGTGGTTTGCTATTGCCTACCGTTGGGCAAACTAAAGAAATCACCATTTCTCTTCCCAAATGTTCATCTGCCTGTACCATAGCCGTTGACATTTGAGGTCCTAGCTCATCCGCCTTCTCCGTCATAAGTTCAGTTACTGAACCTGCCGGATCTGCCGTTGGCCTTCGCTCGTATCCTGAGCAGGAACCCTTACAGGTGCTACCGTTCCGGGTCAGAGCGGCCCTGGGAGCAATGAATGACTAAGGGGTAACTCCACTTTCCCCAAAGCTCTGAAAGTCCCCAGTCAGAGCCTCATCACCGGTTGCAGTTTAGAGTCATATCCAGGACAGAGTACTGCAATACAGTATTGTTAAACAGCTATGAAATCATTTTACCTTCAAGTAGTTGTTTCCTGACCATTTTAAGTTATTTTGTAACTTAATAAAGTAGACCTTTTGCAAGAAGTGACATCAAATGTAGCCTATTTTGTTCTCACCATAACTACATTATGAACTCTACTGCCAAAATCTTCTCCCACGGATATTTCTTGGTTCTATTTGCTGAGTTTCACACATCTTATTTTGATGTACATATTAATCTTTGTGAGCTCCCTAAAATCTGCCTACAGGACCCAATTTCTTCCTTCCACTTAACTCAACAGATCATGAGCTCTAGCTCTACCTCACTCCCTGTCCAAATGCAACCCTCTATCCTTACAAATTCTCAACTTCACAAAATGTTTTGCAGCCACTGTAAGATCCCTAACCCTATTACAAGAGGAAGAAATCATCCTAGAATCGCATTTGCAGCCACTCCCTTAATTATAGAATCACTTTTGCTTTCCTGTTCTTCCTCATTTACTGTACACCTGAACTATCTATACTGGCATGGATTTTGCATTCATTCTGAGCAAAGTGTAGGTATGGGACTCCTTGATTGCTTGTTGGTTACCTACTCTCTGACTGTCTGCAAGTGAGAGGTGTCCACTTCTTGAAAAATCCTCTCTTCTAATGCCTAACCTAGTGAATAGATTACATTGATATCAACTGCTATTGAAAGTTCAAAGCCAAAACCTTGGACACACAATGGATTCCAGTTAAGTGGGACACATCAGGACCAGTACATTTTGGCCCAATTAAGCTGCTGCCCCAATTATTCAAGATTCATAGAAATAGCTTTAAAAAAAGACAAACTACCGCTTAACTGAGTTACAGGTACTGTATTTAAATGAAATTCAGAACAAATTAGAATACTTCCAATATTACTACAGTATTATAAAACAGTTCCTAATAATTATTGCGGAATCCATGAAGTGTACACTGCCGTGTTCTTTTGATTGCCTATAAATGAACAAACTCCAGTGCACACACCTAGTGCAGATAATGGATTGCCTTCATTGCCTTCCTGCATATAGTGTCAAAACTCACTGCTTTTTAATTTGGCATCGGTTGGCCTAAATAAATAACAAATATACGCAACTGGTGCTATTTAAATCTGATCGCTCCAAGCTTGATGTAGTGTCTAACGACCACATAAGTGCACATGACTGAGGCTAGTTAGAAACTGTTGGATCCTCCAAATCTTCATTTTCATTGTAACAAACAAGATTATTGTAGATACATTCAAATTCTTCATAGTTCCTAATTTGCTGAAGTACCGAAGTTGTTTCATTTTCACTCCCAGCAGTTTATGACATCTCCAAGCCTGAATGCTTGAAATCACAGTGAGCAAAACAGTTCTGAATTGTCTTACTGCTTATTTCAAGCCAGCTATCAGTGACAAAAATAACTGATTTTTGAACACAGACAGATGCAACTGACAATATTTAAAAACTGTTTGCTCTAAGCATGATGTGGTGTCTAACGGCCACAGTACGTACACACAACTGATGCTAGTTAGAGGTTGTTCAGCAACAGTCTCCTGTCCCAATTCAGCAGCATAGTGAATGGTGAGAGGTCCTGGTAGAGTCAATGTGGAGATGATGTTTCTTACGGTGGGAGAGTCTAAGACCAGAGGACACAGCTTCAGAACAGATCCTTTTAAAAGATCTTATCCTTTTAGAACGGAGATGAGGAGAATATTTTTAGCCAGAGAGTGGTGAATCTGTGGAATTTGTTGCTACAGATAGCTGTGGAGGCCCAGTCTTTAAGAGTGCTAAGACAGAGGTTGATGGATTCCTGATTGGACAAGGCACGAGCAAATATAGGGAGAAGCCAGGAGACTGGGGCTGAGAGGAAAAATGAATCAGCCATGATGAAATGGCAGAACAGACTCAATGGGCCAAAGGACCTAATTCTGCTCCTATATCTTATGGTCTTCATTTACATTAGTTCACTCTGACATTTTAGAGTGCCTACTTATGCAGCAAAACCAGAGCATTTGAGGACAAATTGAATTTGTTAATTCAGGGCAAGTAAATATGCAAAAATACTCTTTTTGAAGCTCAATTAAAACAGATAACAGTGATTTCCTCTTCAGCTCCCGCATCATACATGCAAACTAAGAAATTTTATAACACAAGAGGCCCTCGAGTTGGGGTCGACCATGGACGTTGCGTCGCAGCTGTCTACGTGATTCACAAACCAGGGCAGTACCATATGGAGAGCAAGCTGTTGCCCATGTAGCAAGCTTCATCTCTTTGTGCACCTGATGAACCCAATGAGCAACAGAGACCAATACAGTTTGGCACCAGCAGCATCACAGGAGATGCCAGTGTTGAATTCAACATAGGACTGCCTTAAGGACTCCAACTCTGGACTTTTCCTCAGGGTTTACTCCCAAAGCCTTGGCCATGAGCAGGTAGAGCCCCAAGGCAGTGGAGGTTTGAGATCAGAATTTTCCTTCTCCCAGATGAAATGTCAACCAGGCTGACAAGCCCCATCTGACCAAAGCAACTGGCTTTATAGTGCCAGTAACTCGTCTTTGCCCCTTCTCCTATCAGTAGAAATAGTTTCGCTGGGGTTAGTAGCTAAGCCACACATGAAGCAAGGAGCTGGACTTGGTCGTCAGAGGCTATTTGAGATGCACGCCATAGAGAGCATTTACTAGGTAGTGGGAGCTTATTCCCACTGCCAACCTCGGCTGTAACAACCATAAGGAATCAGACACAGATGTTTATAAGAAGATGCAATGGGTATATGAGAAATGCAACTAAATTTCTTGGGAAAGGTGCTCAAGTAAAACAATTAGACACCTGTCACACAATACACAATGTATCATTTTCTCTTCTGGGTCTTTGTATGACAATTTGCTGTTCTACAGACCTAAACATGTAGAATGAGGTCCAACATATGATTGGTACCGTGATAAGGCCAAATTCAGTTCCAGTTAAAGAAGGTTACCAGTCATGGACACCAGCTGCACGTACGAAGGAATTTGCCCATCAAGCAATTTTCACAGACACAATATGCTTTCCATTAAAATCTCTAAATCCTCTGTGATCATAACCTCAATCGAGAGTAGCTAATCTAATCAACCAGTCTGCACTGGAATAAAAGCCTCACCACCAACTCATGGCAGGCTTCTCTTATGTGTCCCAATCAACACATTCCTGTGATTTATCTTCAAAACAGGAATGGTGTTTATTATGTTAATGGTACACGATGCATGGGCCTTATGCATAAGAGAGTTTTACAGCAAAGAGTTTCAAATAAAAATTCTATTGCCCCACTCCATAAACACATTATTAATTTAACATACTTTCCTGAGGCCAGTCAATTTCTAAGCTCAAGTCTCAACAGAACATTTTCTTACCAACATAATTTTGGAAGCAGTTCCTAGTTTGGTTTTGATTAGGAAACCTTGCATCAAAAGGAGCAGTCTTATAGTTCTTCAGCTTGTCATCAATGGTGTCTGCCATGGTGCCTGAAAAAAGATTTGAAAAAAAAATTTTACAGAACATATTTCTAAATTTTTTTTATCTGAAGAAGAATAAAGACAAAATGCCATCTGGATAACAGGATATCAAAAAGGCTCTGCACTTTCACTGAAGGAAGCTGCTACAGGTGTCTTTCTGCATGTCAAATTCAGTGGCCTGCTGCTAAGCCTCTCATTCCTCTTCACCTCTCATTTCTCTTTGAGTGTATCTAAACAGGAAGCCTAGATCACAGCCAGAGTAACTGCCACCAACATATGTGTAACACAAGGCAGGCAGTCACAGGTCCAGCTGATATTGGAGATCATTGTTCCTTTTGAATATTTTTTGAGTAAAGCCATCATGACAATTTACTAAGAAATAACATTAACGAAATGACAAAAACAAGATTCCCTCCAACCAGCAGATCATAACCATTTGAACGTTTAATGTATCTTAAGTATATGAAAGCAAAATAAGTCAAACTCCAGCTTAATAACGCGAACACGACGAAATCTGCAGATGCTAGAATTTCAAGCAACACACATAAAAATTGCTGGTGAATGCAGCTGACCAGACAGCATCTATAGGAAGCCGTACAGTTGACATTTCGGGCCGAGACCCTTCATCAGGACTAACTGAAAGGAGAGATAGTAAGAGATTTGAAAGTGGGAGGGGGAGGGGGAGGGGGAGATCCGAAATGATAGGAGAAGACAGGAGGCCTTATTCCGCTAGACGGAGCAGAGTGGTGGTAGAGGGGAACTGGTTAGGTCTGGAATCCAAAAGGAAGCGGAGAGCTTTAAGACCTTCCTGGTGGGGGATGGAAGTATATAGGGACTGGACATTACCACCACTCTGCTCCGTCTAGTGGAATTAGTCCTTACTCTTAATAATTTCTCCTTTGGTTCCTCCCACTTCCTCCAAACTAAAGGTGTAGCCATGGGCACCCATATGGGTCCCAGCTATGCCTGCCTTTGTGTTGGCTTTGTGGAACAATCCATGTTTCAAGCCTATACTGGTATCTGTCCCCCACTTTTCCTTCGCTACATCCACGACTGCATTGGCGCTGCTTCCTGCACGCACGCTGAGCTCGTTGACTTCATTAACTTTGCCTCCAACTTTCACCCTGCCCTCAAGTTTACCTGGTCCATTTCCAACACCTCCCTCCCCTTTCTTGATCTTTCTGTCTCTATCTCTGGAGACAGTTTATCTACTGATGTCTACTATAAGCCTACGGACTCTCACGGCTCTCAAACGCATCTCTCCCATTTCACGCACATCTGCTCTCACCCCATCCTCCCGCCACCCCACTAGGAATAGGGTTCCCCTTGTCCTCACCTACCACCCCACCAGCCTCCGGGTCCAACATATTATTCTCCGTAACTTCCGCCACCCCCAACGGGATCCCACCACTGAGCACATCTTTCCCTCCCCCACTCTGCTTTCCGCAGGGATCACTCCCTACGCAACTCCCTTGTCCATTCGTTCCCCCCCCCCATCCCTTCCCATCGATCTCCCTCCTGGCACTTATCCTTGTAAGTGGAACAAATGCTACACATGCCCTTACACTTCCTCCCTCACCACCATTCAGGGCCCCAGACAGTCCTTCCAGGTGAGGTGACACTTCACCTATGAGTCGCCTGGGGTGATATACTGCATCCGGTGCTCTTGATGCGGCCTTCTATATATCGGCGAGACCCGACGCAGGCTGGGAGACGGTTTCGCTGAACACCTACGCTCTGTCCGCCACAGAAAGCAGGATCTCCCAGTGGCCACCCATTTTAATTCCACGTCCCATTCCATTCTGATATGTCTATCCACAGCCTCCTCTACTGTAAAGATGAAGCCACACTCAGGTTGGAGGAAGAACACCTTATATTCCGTCTGGGTAGCCTCCAATCTAATGGCATGAACAGTGACTTCTTTAACTTCTGTTAATGCCCCACCTCCCCTTTGTACCCATTATTTTTTTTTCTCTCTCTCTCTCTCCTTTTTCTCCCTCTGTCCCTCTCATTATACCCCTTGCCCATCCCCTGGGCTTCCCCCCTCCCCCTTTCTTTCTCCCTAGGCCTCCTGTCCCATGATCCTCTCATATCCCTTTTGCTAATCACCTGTCCAGCTCTTGGCTCCATCCCTCCCCCTCCTGTCTTCTCCTATCATTTCAGATCTCTCCCTCCCCCTCCCCCTCCCACTTTCAAATCTCTTACTAGCTCTTCTTTCAGTTAGTCCTGACGAAGGGTCTCGGCCCAAAACGTTGACTGTACCTCTTCCTATAGATGCTGCCTGGCCTGCTGCGTTCACCAGCAATTTTTATGTGCCCAGCTTAATAAGTAATTATTTCAAAATACCATTACCCAGGATGTAAATACCTTCATTTGAATTCAAAACATGTTGAAAAATAAAAAATATGGGTAGTATAAATTTAACCAACACTTGACAATTCAAACATGAATCAATACATACAGTATTATCAAAGAAAGATCACTTTCTATTTTAGGGATTTGGAAGAAATAGATTCCAAGCTCTACTTTTATGTTATTTTTCTAGTACTTACGCAAAACCCCATCTGACTATAGAGCTCAAACACGAGAAAATCTGCAGATGCTGGAAATTCAAGCAACACACACAAAATACTGGTGGAACGTGTGCAGGCAGCGTTCCACCAGCATTTTGTGTGTGTGACTATAGAGCTAACTGCACCTCAAACTACATCGAATGCTCTGGTGTGTACACAGGTAACTGCAGTGATTATCAGCACTTTTACGAGGGTTCACTCTGTGAGTTTTGCACCAGCGATTTAGTAATGTTCCTCCCCATTTTAAATAAATGTAAACTGGCAGTCCTTTGAGGGTGAATTTTATTACATGATGGCTCAAAGCAGTTACGATTAATTGGATTCTGAGGCCGCGAAAGATTGGGCATAAATGTCTAGCCTTGCTCCTTTTTTTAAACCATTCATCAATTTCGTATGCACCATTCTTTGTGCATACGGTAGTTCCTGTTTACAGTTCGCTATTCGCGTATCAGTTTTAACACCCAGTGACTGGAATCTCTGGCGCCACCACCTGATTCATATGTCCACATAAGGTCATTTCCCCACAAGGAACAGGAATCATGATCTATTTCTTAATAATTTACCGTATAAACCATGAAATCAAATGCTCGATCAAAATCCCTCCTATTAGTTCGGAGCATGGCAGTTGTGAAAAGAACGGCATTCCGTTCCGCACTCTTTCAAAAAGCCAAAACACCAAGTGAATTTTAAGTTTTGTCAACACTTGCAGTAAGGTTGATTCGCAAAAAAAGATTTCATGTTTAAAAATTCCATCTAGTTTGAACCCGTCTTCCTTAACTCTTATCAGTAAAACTGCCGATTCATCCTAGCACTGTTGTAGTACGTTTCTAGGACACGCAAGGGCAAACTAAAATACGCAAATTAAAATTCCAGGATGGGATGGGTAATTCTGGACTATGGTCCTTGGGGCTATCCGGTTAACAGCCGAAGTGTGGGGCATCCCATTCCTCACGCTATTAGGTCGAGGGCCCCAATTTCTCAAGGTCATTGTTCAAGTACAACGGCAATCGATTGTCAAACACACGGCGCCACCCCCTATCCTCGAAAGGTGACCCGAGTGTCTCCCCGGGACTCAGTCCACCTACCCCACCAGGAGAAACATCAGAGCCACCCACTCCCACCCCGCCCTTCCACAGGGGAAACATCGCGAATCGTTGGACTCACGGCCGTCTCAGCTACAACGACTCGCCTTCACTTCCCTCCTCACCGCTGCTGCCCGACAACCAGCTATAGCTCCGTGCGCAATCGACAATACTGCATGACGGAGCAGGCGGGGTACGGAAAGGGCGGGGGTTGGGGTGAGGATGGAGGGCGCAGGGCACAGGGAAGGGGAGCAGCAGATGGTGGCGAGGGGAAAGGATGAAGGTCGACGGGGATGAGGGGAAGACAGGTGGCGAAGAGAGGGGGATGGCGAGTGGAAGGTTAGAGTGGGCGTACAGACCAGGTAGTCACTAACTCACGCACCTGCCGGTCTCAACTCCTGAGAGCGGTATCTTCCCCTGGCTTCAACTCGCTCTGCGTCAGTTCTCCGCCCCCGGCTGCCTACACTACGATCAAGTCCAAGCGCAAACCGGAAAAGGCGCGACGGCCGCAAGCCGCCTGGGACGCGAGATGGCGGCGGGCGCCACGTGCCGGACCGGTGCGCCGTCACCTTCCCACCAAAGCGGGGCTTGGCGGCGGCGGGAACAAAAAAACACCTTCAAGCCGTTGGTTGGTTTCAAGGAGCCCCGCACCGCACGTGGCCAACGGTGGGGTGGGGGGGGCCTCGAACTCTCCGACCCCACACCCAGACCGCCCGTCACCGGGGGCGCCCGCCAGGTGCCCACAGTTCCCTCTCACACAGTGGTATTTTGTGCCTAGTGTTAGCTGAAAATGAACCCGGAAAGGTCCGCAGATGATGGAAATCCAAGGCAACACACACACACACACAAAATGCTGGAGGAACTCAGCAGGTCGGGCAGCGTCTATGGCAATGAACAGATAGTCGACGTTTCGAGCCCAGACCCTTCTTCAGGACTGAAAAGGAAGGGAGGGGGGATAGACCAGAATAAGTTCATTTCCATAGCTGCTGTCTGACCTGCTGAGTTCCACCAGCATTTTGTGTGTGTTGTTTTGAAAATGAACCTCCCTCCCACCCAAAACCAAAACCATGAGCACCATTGCAAGTTAAGGATTCAAGCTTGTCAGCATCTTTGCTACCCATTCGCAGTCATGCTCCCATGTCCACAGGGCCAATTAAAACAAATCTATTTAGAGATACAGCACAGAACAGGCTCTTTTGACCCAGGGAGTGGAATTGCCCAGCAATTAACCCATTTAACCTAGTCTAATCTCAGGACAATTTACAATTACCTTGTCTCTTTTGGTCTCTGCATCACTGTAAATAAAACAGTGGGCGATATACCATTAAAGTTCACAGGCTTCCCAGCTATCTCAACCTCCTACCTCATCTGGAAGGATTCCCATCAATTTCTCTCATTTACTGTTCTGGCCGTGAGACTTTACACAGTAGTTTTTCTGGTTAAGTCTTTTTCCTTACCTGTACCCTTCCTTACACTGCAGTTGACAGGACTTCATCCGAGCCCTGATGCAAGGTTTCAACTGAAACAGATAATCCCACCTATGCTGATTGACCCAATAAATACCCCCAATAGATTGTTGCTCCAGATTCTGCAGTCTCATGTCTTGTTTCAACAGCTTGTTTCCAGGATGAAGGAGATGTCCTTTTTTAAAGAAGGGAGCTTCCCTTCCTCCACCATCAATTCTCTTCTCAAACACATCTCCCCCATTTCACACACATCTGCTCTTGCTCCATCCTCCTGCCACCCCACCAGGAATAGCGTTCCCCTTGTCCTCACCTACCACTCCACCAGCCTCTGGGTCCAACATATAATTCTCTGTAACTTCCGCCACCACTAAGCACATCTTTCCCTCCCCCCCCGCTTTCCGCAGGGATCGCTCCCTACGCAACTCCCTTGTCCATTCGTCCCCCCATCCCTCCCCACTGATCTCCCTCCTGGCGCTTATCCTTGTAAGCGGAACAAGTGCCATACATGCCCTTACACTTCCTCCCTCACTACCATTCAGGGCCCCATACAGTCCCTCCAGGTAAGGTGACACTTCACCTGTAAGTCGGCTGGGGTGATATACTGTGTCTGGTGCTCCCGATGCGGCCTTCTATATATTGGCGAGACCCGACGCAGACTGGGAAAACGCTTTGCTGAACACCTACACTCAGTCCGCCAGAGAAAGCAGGATCTCCCAGTGGCCACACATTTCAATTCCACCTCCCATTCCCATTCTGATGTCTATCCACGGCCTCCTCTACTGTCAAGATGAAGCCACACTCAGGTTGGAGGAACAACACCTTATATTCCGTCTGGGTAGCCTCCAACCTGATGGCATGAACATTGACTTCTCAGACTTCTGCTAATGCCCCACCTCCCCTTCGTACCCCATCCGTTATTTATTTATTTATATACACACATTCTTTTTCTCTCTCTCCTTTTTCTCCCTCTGTCCCTCTCACTATAGCCCTTGCCCATCCTCTGGGCTTCCCTCTCTCCCCCTTTTCTTTCTCCCTAGGCCTCCTGTCCCATAATCCTCTCATATTCCTTTTGCCAATCAAATGTCCAGCTCTTGGCTCCATCCCTCCCCCCTCCTGTCTTCTCCTATCATTTCGGATCTCCCCCTCCCCCTCCCACTTTCAAATCTCTTACCAACTTTTCTTTCAGTTAGTCCTGACGAAGGGTCTCGGCCCGAAACGTTGACTATACCTCTTCCTAGAGATGCTGCCTGGCCTGCTGCGTTCACCAGCAACTTTTATGTGTGCTTGTATTCCCTTTCCCACACTTTACTCTCTCTCCATCTCCTACTCAAAGCAAAGATAGGGTAGCCCTATCTACCCCTCCAACCTCCAGATTCAATGGACCAATTTCTGGCACATTCAATGAGATGCTACTAGCAATATTCCAAATGGACTGTTGCCTTCTTGACCTACACAGGCAGAACTGGACCAAATGGCCCCTTAAGCTTGCCCTATCATTTAATCATTGCTGCCCTTCCTCAGGCCTCAACCTCCTCTCATGAGCTGGTAAGCAAAACTACCACCTGTGTTGGAGACTTGCTCACTGCCTGTAACGTAATATGTGTTTTGAAACTGATTTCATTGCATTACTATGATTCATGAACACAAGGTCACAACACATTGAAAAAATAACCAAGTTATAAGAGAACAAGTTATTCAGCAGGATAAAACAGGAATTTATTATGAATCACATTTCTCTCACAGTATTTCTCATCTTTGATACAATACAAGAACACCATTGTAAAACATGAAAATAAGTTCAATCTGCCATTATATCTAAATATTATAACGTACCCAAACCATAAGCAGTTAATTTCAAAACACATTAAACTACATATGGTAAAATGAACGTTGATTAAAATCAGTGTAGCGTTTTGGAGTACATACAAAGAAAACCACACAGCACAAAGTAATAATATTGTCACATTCTCAAGGTAACTGGTACTCTGCACATACAAGGTCACCAATGAAGAAATACAGTTTTGAAATTTTAGTACTTTAGTAATGTGAACTTCTGTTTCATCTAAAATTAAGTTTTCTATCTTTGTATTAATTCATCTGCCTACAAAGGTAGGTTGGATTAAATTGGCAATCTGTTTTTGGCATGTTTAATTTAATGATTTTTAATCAGTGAATGCGCAAAATGTTGACATCTGTGTAATCAATTTGTGTCATTGCCTAACACAAAAGAAGTTAAGATTGCAAGTATGTAATACAAAATAAGCAGTGAGAATACACATCAATAAATTAGTCATACAGATACAATATATCAACCATTTTGTAAATATATATAATCATCAACTAGTACTCTTTGGAGGCATTTAAAACTTAATTAGAATATTGAGTTTATCAATTTAAAACCTGAAGCATAAAGTTCATGCCGATAGCAACAATTCATTTTGCTGTGATCATTAAACTGAATTTTTATTTACACCAACATCCGGTTGCTCATGAAAGAAGAAACAAAAAGTGGCCTTTTTCATGACTTCAGGAAATTGTACAGTGCTTATAGCCCATGAATTATTTCCGAAATCCGGTCACTACTGTAATATTGCAAATAAGGCAGCAAATTTATATAGCAAACTTCCAGAAACAAGGACAAAGTAACTTAAAAATACCCAAATTATCTATTTTATTCCTTGAAGAATAAATATTGGCAAGTACATCAGGGTGAACGGCTCTGCTTCCTAGAAATGTCACGGTATATTTTAATTCAAGAAATCCAATTCAACATTGCATCCAAAAAACGCATTAGTCACTGGAGTCAATCTACTGTACTAGACTGAATGATATGGTTCTGGCTCTGAAATGAGTCTTAAACTATAACCTTATGACTCAGACAAAAGTCTGACAGCCAACCAAGGCAGAAAAATTACTGTGCATTGTTTTTGCAACTTCAGCCATTAGTTTTTTCTTGTAATTTGTATATTGAAGTATTATAGATCTTTTCCCACATATTAAAATAACCTGCTCAATACTGGCAATCAATAACTTAAGGCCATTTGGCATATCTTCAGCCACAGCTGCAGAAATATTTTATTGGTGAAGATGGCACATTGACACAATATAATCACAAATCAGAGCTTCTTGATTTCCCAGTGTTTTTTTTTAATAAATTAATTGACCTGTTTTAAAATGGAAACTTATTTTCTCCACAACTCTTTTCAAAAGTGCACTGAAGCTTCTTTGCTCAGCCAGGTTTCTTCATTAATAAAGATCTAGGAGGAGCAATAAGTTTGTAATTAAATGCAATTAAAATGCTTCTTTATATTGTAGTTAGCATAATTTTAAACAAAGCACCATATAACCATATACAAATTATAATACAGAGCAAGGTTCACAGTATTCATCATCGATTGCCTGATAGAAACCCTGTTCTTAAAGTCAGATTTTGTGAATGTCATTTTTGGGTACCCTTAAGTCTTAAAAATGATGCAATTTGTAAAAAGATACTTTTCAGAATGTCAAAACAATTTAAAGTAAAAATAAATCCTAGCAAATCCATCAACGTGCATTTTCTGTCATTTTTTTTCCAAATCTGGGATGATCATATGTAGTGGTTTGAAATCACCTACCTATCTATATTTGACTTGAGCACATAAAAGGTTACATTTTATATAATTACAACTCCCTAAATTATTTTGGTCTAAAATTGGAGTGCAACAATACATGGAAGCAGTAAGCAAAATACATTGTTCCAAGTCATCTTTATCTTACATTCCTCTGGCATCATACAAATACAGTGCATTCCAGTTAATTGATCCATCAGTTAATCGGCGCAGCCGCTTATTTGGAACAACTCTTAAAGGACAAACACTAACCAAGAAATAACCAGCATTCCCTTCGTTTATTTGGGACGCTTAGTTGGGACAGGACGCTGTTGCTGAGCAGTTTCTAACTAGCATCAGTCACATGAACTCTATGGCTATTAGACACTACACTGTGCTTAGAGTCACTGATAGTTGGAGAGAAATAAGCAGCAAGACAATTATGACTTATTTTGCTCACTGCAGTTTCAAGCGTTCAGGCTTGGAGATGTGAGAAATGGCTGGGAGTGAAAATGAAATGATTTTGCTACTTCAACAAGTTAGGAACTACAAAGAATTTGAAGATATTGACAATAATCCTGAATTTTACAATGAAAATGAAGGTTTAGAGGATGCAATCATCAAAAGCATTATATGAAGGCAGTCCATTATCTGTACTAGGCGTCCGTGCTAATTTTGCTCATTTACAGTCACTCAAAAGAACATGGCAGTGTGTTAAATGTCATATCTGATGATCACCATGAAATCTGTGCGAAGAGTTTTTAATGCGGAAAAGCTGTTGTACTGGGACAGTTCCACTCTCTTGACCTTGGAAGTCCAGGTCCAGTGGTACAAGTAGTCATCACAAAATGGGGTCTTCTTTGGTTGCAGTGAATAACCATGACTTTGTCAGTGCCTTATCACGTCCTTCACTCTCCATGAAGCATTGCAAAAATGCCTGCTTGGACATTGGATCTCATCTGCTCTGTCTGCTGGAGCTGACTTCACGCACTAGGACAGGAATGTCGCTCTTTCACTGGGGTGTGAAGCCCACTGGCTACCCTCACCTGGTTTAGCCTGCCTGTTGAAGCAGTCTACTGGGGTGTGGCCACTGTCGCATGCAAACAGAAATTTGGAGCTACAGGTGAGAGTTAAGTGTCCGATGGGGACCAAAGGTGATTGAGTTGTCCCAGAGCGGACATGACAATTCCCTTCACCACAGGTAATGTTCCCCCGCCCCCAGACATTCCATACATGGCAGCAAACACTGGATGAATTCCTCCATCGATAACAATGAGGAGCTAATGCATAATTTTATAGTTGTGTTCTAATTTGTTCTTCATTTCATTTAAATATATAATTTGTTACTCAGTTAAACAGTAGTGTGTCTTTTTTATACCTTTTTAATATTTCCGTGAAATCCTGGCTAATTGGGACAGTCATTTAATTGGGTCAATACGTACTGGTCCTGAGGTGTGTCAATTAACTAGAATTCACCGTCTACCGGAAAATGCAATTCTTCAACACACTTCTAACTTCAAACATTACCTGTCCCTTACATCCTAACCCTTATTTTCTATTCTTCAACCTTTACACTTCACTTTCTACAGACCTTTTCTATCCCCACTTTCTATTCATTCCTTGCCTCCCCAAGGATGAGTAGAAAGTGATCCTTATGTGAACTACTTTAGTAAATGTGCATGGTTTTAAATGAAAACCAGAGGTCAGTAGTGGAACCCATATTATTGCCACAATATTTACAAATTGAACCAGTGTCCAAACTAAAAGTTCAAAAAGTGCATTAAGTCCTCTCATTTAAAAAATTGTTTGAAATCCCTTTGGAAGAATTTTGGCTTTAAGTGTTGGCTATTGGGATTTTGTGGACATAACTCCATAATGACCCCATTTGATTTGAATGATTACATATGATTTTAGTTTCTTTAATACAATGGGTATTAATTTTGAAAAGGGGCATTGAGTTTCTTCTCTAATGTACTCTTGCAAATATATTGAGTTATATTTGAAAATCCTTATTGAAAGTGCAGACTTACCATTGCCAGATTCCAATGTATACAAAGAAGACCCTAAAACCAATTCCACTCAGGTGTAAGATTTACTTAACTTTGTATATCTTTTTTTAAAAAGAAATAATTGTATATCTACAAGCAATTGGCAATCAGGTGGAAATTAGCAGCAGTATTATTTTCAACCCCTAATTTCCCATGATCATATATACGAATTCTATTAGAATTCACACTGAAGAAACAATTATTTAGAATATAACTTAAGTACTAATTAAAATATTGAAAAGATTCTAAAGCTGCCAGATAATTAGGATTGTGTACACTGCTCTAACAAAGCAATATCTTATTTTATTTGCATTCACAGTTAAATAAAATACACACAACTTCAGGAGAGACTTTTTAAATTAAAGGCCTTCTGATTTGGGACTATTATTATTTCTGCATGTGAACAGCATTTTATTTTACAAATCAAAACAAGTTTTTAATTTGTAAGTTAAAATCCTTGTATTGGATTAATAGATGTTAGCAAGTTTGCTCCATGCAATACATTGATGAACTGTATATTACAGCCCACTGCAATAAATGTTATGTTTTTCATGAGGGTGGGTGAAGATCCTCATTTATTGCTATCATTATAACTCTGCATTACTTTACCACATCATTATTTTACAATATGAAGAATATTGAAATGCACATTAAATATCAGGTCAAACTTCAGAGCTTTTGGTTAGCAAGAGATGAAAAAATTTGCAGTAAATAAACCTTCAATGATTTTACAATTTACCATTAGCTGCTGTATCTCATTCTGTAAAAATATTCTTTAAGTTCATCATCACCAAAGTCATCATGTCCTTTCTTTAGACGTCTAACCCTGCTCACACTGATGATGTCTTTCAGTTTTTGTTTGATTATCTTCAAAGGTCCTGGTTTGTTTCCCAAAGGCTGCCCCAACAACAGTACACTCCCTGCATGTCTGTTTGGTTCAAATAAGGCAGCTGGAATAAAAAAATAGGGATATTAGTAATTTTTTTTTAAGAACATTAATTTTTTTTCACTATCTGATAAAGAGTAAAAACAATAAATTACCACTAGCTATGTATTTTATGTTATCAATAGATTCTGGCATAGTTCCAGAGGACTGGAAAATCGGAAATGTAGGAAAAAGAAAGGAAACTATAGGCCAGTTAGTCTGACCTCAGTGGTTGAGAAGATGTTGGAGTTAATTGTTAAGGATGAGGTTTTGGAGTACTTGGAGGCACGTGATAAAGTAGGTCCAAGTCAGCATGGTTTCCTCAAGAGAAAATCGTGCCTGACAAATCTGTTGGAATTCTTTGAGGAAATAACAAGCAAGATAGACATAGATGTTGTGCACTTGGATTTCAGAAGGCCTTTGGCAGGTGCTGCACATGAGGCTGCTTAGCAAGAAAATTGCCCATGGTATTACAGGAAATATATTAGCATGAATAGAGTATTGGCTGATTGGCAGAAGGCAATGAGTGGGCATATAGGACAATTGCCAGTGACTAGTGGTGTTCTGCAGGAGTTGGTGTTGGGACTGCTTTTTATATTGTATACTAATGGTTTGGATGATGGAATTGATGGCTTTGTGGACAATATGATGCCAGGTGGAGGGACAGACAGTGTTCAGGAAGGACAGAGGCTGTTGAAGGACAGAGGCTGCAGAAGGACCAAAGACAGATTAGGAGAATAGGCAAAGAAGCGACAGATGGGTGTCAAGAAGTGTATGGTCAAATGGGTCAAAATTCTGCTCCTATGTCTTACGTAATCACTAAGTATTCTCCACGACTTCTCCCCTCATTTTCGTCTGTGGATGTTCATCAGGCTTTCAGGCTTAATTTTTCAATCTAAAGCAGTTGTTTCAATGTGACAACTATCAATAACATTTAAAAAAATCAATTAAAGGGGACCAGGGCCTTTCTAACCCAACAAATTTGGCAGGAACAGGTTGACAAAAAAAATTACATATTAAAAAAAAATGGGGGGGGGGGCAGGGAACATTTATGTGCAGATTTCCCAAAGAATGCTGTAGAATGTAATTGGAAATAGCAAATGGGTTTTCTTCTCTCTTGTCCAAGATGCTGCATATATTAGAAGTTTTAACCTTTTTGATTAATTGAGCCTGATGCTATTTTGACTAAATTTATTAAGTGAATTACGTAAAAAAAAAAAAAGCAGCATCCATCAAAGATCCTCACCACCCATGCCATGCTCTTTTCTTGCTGCTGCCATCAGGCAGAAGGTGCAAGAGCCTCAGGACTCACACCACCAGGTTCAAGAACAGTTACTACTCCTCATCCATCAGGTTCTTGAACAAAGGAGGATAGCCTCTCGCATTTAAGGACTCTGTTATATTGTATTTCATGCTTCTTATTTATTGCTATTTATTTATATCTGCATATGCACTGTTTGATTACAGTTAACAATTCCTGATGGTTACAGCTTACAGTTATTGTTCTATAGCAACCTCTTTGTCCTGGAGAAGCCCTTCAAGTAATTTTCAGGTCTCAGGGAACCCCTGCGTAAAACTTATTATACCCACAGCTCACGGTACGTTAGCCTGATCAGTAAGTTGTAGATATAATAATCCAAAAATAATTGTCAATGCTCTTTTTGAGTAGTGAGTGAATTTTGAGCCAACCTTGCTTGAAAAAAAACCAGGTAGTTAAGCTTAGTTTACCTTTCTTGAAATTAATCTCTTTCTTTCCCTTTCATAAATTTTAAAAACTCATAAGGCAAACATAATAAATTTCTTTTAAATAACTGGTTTAAGCCAAAATGGGAGTTAGTTTTTCTAAAGATGGGCTCGGTAGATTTAATCTAAATAAAGGTTGTAAATTGATTTTAATTAATGCTACTTACGACATGAAAATTTATTGACAATGTTGAATAGCAAAAGCTACTAAAAACCATAAACCAAAGGCATATAAATAACTAAATGAGAAAACTGCAAAAAATATGAACAGTTCACAATACAATTCACTTCTAACCTACACAAACCACCTTTTGCAATGTTTACAACAACAGCAAAGTGGCAAACCAGCAGCTGAGTTGCAGTGTATAAAAGTTCCTTCTTTATAATGAAAATTTCCCTCCAATTCTAAACTACAACCGGTAGAGTTTGTTTGCTCCCTAAGTCATTTGGCGGTGCGCAAGGGCAAGTTGGGAAAGGTTATTCGGGAGGGAGAGGCTGACGTCATAGCTTGAGTTGGGCAAGTCCATTCAATGCTTGGAAAACACAACTTCACGCACCTCATCAGCCTACTGTCCTTCCTTCATGCATTACAACACTCACCAATTACCAGTCTATTGTCCCCCCTCCATGCAATACAGCACTCAACAATTACCAGTGGCCTCCCCTATCTCGCATTCAAAACTGAGAATGGACTTAACCAAACAAGCATGGTCCTACTGCGCACTGTCATACTGGGCTGAGAGACCGCTAACGAGATTGCTGCTCGGTCACTGCCCACCACCGCGAGCACTAGCACCACGTAACATGCAAAGTTCAAAAAACGCCGTTGTTTTTTTTTTAAACCATGATCTCTCGCAGAACCCCTAGCGACCTCTCATATCACCTCCGGTTGAGAAACACTCTTCTATAGATTTGCTAGGTATGCCTACAGAGAAAGAATCTCAGGGTTGTACGTAGTGACATGTATGTACTCTGATAATATATTCTACTTTGAACTTTTTTTTGAACTTCGATTAGTAAGTTAATTGGTCATTGTAAATTGTCCCATGATTAGGTTAGGGTTAACTTGAGGGTTGCTGGGCAGTGCTGCTCAAAGGGACTATTCCACACTGTATCTCTAAATAAATAAAAGTATATATGGCCAAGAGATCGAACCTGCAGAAGTACATCAAGCATGGTCTTGCCAAGCTCTTGTATAACTGCGATAAGAAATCCTTTACTCTTGTATTTAAATCATCTTTTAAAGAAGGCCCACATGCCACTTGCCTTACTAATTCCAGCTGAACTTGCATGTTAGTTTTCGGTAGCTTGTGTAAAGCATATCCAGTTCCCTTTGAATATTAAAATTATCCCATCTCTCCATAGTGAAAATATTCAGCTTTGTGTTTATTCTACAGAAGTAGATAACATCACAGCCTTCCACTGCCTTCTCACCCGAACAAAAACCATGCAAGAGCCCATTCCTGAGCTTCTATATGTGGATGACTGATGACTGTGCTCCTCTCATGCACACAGAGGCTGCAGTCACTCAGTTTGCCAAGGCTGCAAGGGTTTTCAGGTTAACAGTCAGTCTGAAGGAAGCAATGATCCTCCATCAGAAGCCCCCCCCCCCCCATGGTGTTTACAACCCACCTCGTATCACCACTGACGACCACCCTCTCACCACAGTTGAGCAGTTCACCTACCTGGGCGGTGTCATTTCCAACGATACTATGGCAGTAAGGGATATTGACAATCGACTCACCAGAGCCAGCAGTGCCTTCGGGCACCTCCAAAAATATGTGGGAAGAACCACCAGCTGCGGCTGTCCACAAAAATTCAGGTGTATGGGGCTGCCGTCGTCACAACACTGCTATACGGCTCCGAAGTCTGGGTTTTGTACCGTAAGCAAATCTATCTGCTCGAGCACTTCCAGCAACGCTGCCTCCACTCCATCATGGGTATCAGCTGACAGGATTGTGTCTCCAATGACGAAGTCCTGGGGAAGGCTCAACATCCAAGCATTAAAGCCACTTTGCCACTCTAGCAGCTCTGCTGGCCAGGCGAAGTGCCTCACAAGGACAACTTCAGGTTACCAAAAGCAGTACTCTACGGAGAACTCTCAGGACAAGAGAGATCAAGGTGCCCCATGCAAGAGGTACAAAGACCAACAGCAGCTCTCTCAGGCAAATATAGAGGTTAGCAAGTGGCAACAGCTGGCTTGTGACAGAGACCGCTGGAGTACGCTGATCCATGGAGCAGTCAAGAATTCTGAAGAACCCAGAAGAGCGACTGCTGAAGAGAAGAGGAGATGCAGGAAGGATCCTACTACGCTCATTTCTGCATACCTCGACACTGTTTTATCACCCCTTGTTCAATCCCTTCCGACCTATGTTCGTGACACTTCTCACGCTCTTAAACTTTTCGATGATTTTAAGTTCCCTGGCCCTCACCGCTTTATTTTCACCATGGATGTCCAGTCCTTATATACTTCCATCCCCCATCAGGAAGGTCTCAAAGCTCTACGCTTCTTTTTGGATTCCAGACCTAATCAGTTCCCCTCTACCACCACTCTGCTCCGTCTAGCGGAATTAGTCCTTACTCTTAATAATTTCTCCTTTGGCTCCTCCCACTTCCTCCAAACTAAAGGTGTAGCTATGGGCACCCGTATGGGTCCTAGCTATCCCTGCCTTTTTGTTGGGTTTGTGGAACAATCTATGTTCCGTGCCTATTCTGGTATCTGTCCCCCACTCTTCCTTCGCTACATCGACGACTGCATTGGCGCTGCTTCCTGCACGCATGCAGAACTCGTTGACTTTATTAACTTTGCCTCCAACTTTCACCCTGCCCTCAAGTTTACCTGGTCCATTTCCGACACCTCCCTCCCCTTTCTAGATCTTTCTGTCTCTATCTCTGGAGACAGCTTATCCACTGATGTCTACTATAAGCCTACTGACTCTCACAGCTATCTGGACTATTCCTCTTCTCACACTGTCTCTTGCAAAAACGCCACCCCCTTCTCGCAATTCCTCCGTCTCCGCTGCATCTGCTCTCAGGATGAGGCTTTTCATTCTAGGATGAGGGAGATGTCTTCCTTTTTTAAAGAAAGGGGCTTCCCTTCCTCCACTATCAACTCTGCTCTTAAACGCATCTCCCCCATTTCACGTACATCTGCTCTCACTCCATCCTCCCGCCACCCCACTAGGAATAGGGTTCCCCTGGTCCTCACCTACCACCCCACCAGCCTCCGGGTCCAACATATTATTCTCCGTAACTTCCGCCACCTCCAACGGGATCCCACCACTAAGCACATCTTTCCCTCCCCCCCCCCCGCATTCCGCAGGGATCGCTCCCTACACAACTCCCTTGTCCATTCGTCCCCCCCATCCCTCCCCACTGATCTCCCTCCTGGCACTTATCCGTGTAAGCGGAACAAGTGCTACACATGCCCTTACGCTTCCTCCCTTACCACCATTCAGGGCCCCAAACAGTCCTTCCAGGTGAGGCAACACTTCACCTGTGAGTCGACTGGGGTGATATACTGCGTCTGGTGCTCCCAATGTGGCCTTTTATATATTGGCGAGACCCGACGCAGACTGGGGGACCGCTTTGCTGAACATCTACGCTCTGTCCGCCAGAGAAAGCAGGATCTCCCAGTGGCCACACATTTTAATTCCACATTCCATTCCCATTCTGACATGTCTATCCACGGCCTCCTCTACTGTAAAGATGAAGCCACACTCAGGTTGGAGGAACAACATCTTATATTCCGCTGGGTAGCCTCCAACCTGATGGCATGAACATCGACTTCTCTAACTTCCGCTAGGCCCCACCTCCCCCTCGTACCCCATCTGTTTCTTATTTTTATGCACACATTCTTTCTCTCACTCTCCTTTTTCTCCCTCTGTCCCTCTGAATATACCTCTTTCCCATCCTCTGGGTCCCCCCCCTACCTTGTCTTTCTTCCCGGACCTCCTGTCCCATGATCCTCTCGTATCCCCTTTTGCCAATCACCTGTCCAGCTCTTGGCTCCATCCCTCCCCCTCCTGTCTTCTCCTATCATTTTGGATCTCCCCCTCCCCCTCCCACTTTCAAATCCCTTACTCACTCTTCCTTCAGTTAGTCCTGACGAAGGGTCTCGGCCTGAAACGTCGACTGCACCTCTTCCTACAGATGCTGCCTGGCCTGCTGCGTTCACCAGCGACTTTGATGTGTGTTGCTTGAATTTCCAGCATCTGCAGAATTCCTGTTGTTTACGCAAATGCCTGCATCCGTGTCCCTACTGCTCCAGAGTCTGCGGATCCGGAATTCGCCTCTACAGTTACAACGATCATGCCGCCACTCCTGAGGATTCTTCCTCCCTCCTGATCTTCGCAAGCGAAGAACTAGCCATCACCATCAGATAACATCAGTCTTCCACTTTGTACGCTGTCTGTCATATTTTTGCCCACTCACTCAGATTGTTTTAATCCCTTTGAAGCCTTTTTGCATTCTTGGCACTGCTCAAGATCCCACTTGGTTGCATCTCATCAACAAACTTTGCAATAATATATTTGGCCCAGTGATGTAGATTGCAAACATCTGGCTCCACACACTGATCTTGGTGGTACCCATAGCAAGGATCCATTTATTCTTACTTTGTCTATATAACCGTAGTTCTGACATGTTCCAATCTTGTTTTACAGTCTCAAGAGCAGCATTGTCAAAAGCCTTCTGAAACTCTAAATAAATCACAAAGGGTACAGTTCAAGGTAAGAGGGAAAAGATTTAAAAGGGACCTCAGGGGCAACCTCTTTGTAGAGAGGGTGGTGCATAGATAGAACAAGCTGCTGGACAAAGTAATTGAAGCAGATACTATAACGTTTAAAAGACATTTGGATAAGTATATAGATAGGAAAGGTTAAGAGGTATGTGGACCACATGTGTGCAAATGACTGAAATGCCATTAATCTACTCTAATAGATGCATCCTCAATAGACTAATAGATTTTCATTTCACAAATCCACATCAAGTCTGCTCAGATATTTTCTAAATGTCTTGAAATCAAATCCTTAGCAATAGACTCCACCACTTTTTCTACTACCAATGTCATGCTAATAGATCGGTAGTTCTCTGCTTTCTCCTTCCTTCCATTTTTAAAAGTGAGGTCACATTTACCACTCTTCAATCTGCAGGAGCCATTCCAGATTTATTCATGCTCTTAACAAATTTAACCTGTCAAATCAAAGTACATTTGCAGATAGACAAAGGTTAAATTACACAAATTACAGAAAAGCTGTATAGGATTACAAGCAATTCATCATTATTTTCTACAAGTTATCATATAAGATAAAATATAGTAACTTAAATTAATTATTTATAACCGGCAATAGGAGGACTTACTGGTGAATGCAATCACATTCTCAGTGCTATTTCTTAACTCCAGAATGACATTTGGGTGTGATGGATGAACCATATAAAGGTTATAACTTTTCTCAGAGAAACCTTCCTGTAACTGAGAAAATAAAAATTCACAAATTATTTTAGAAGAGGACCTATAGAAAGGTGTATGGGGATGAAGTTAGATGAGACGCTTTATTAGAGAAAAAAAATCCAAAGAATCAAATTTCTCTTGACCCTATAAGTATATAAAAAAATTAATGTTTTAAAGAGACTGGAAATAAAAAATGAATAAAATGTCAAATATATAAGAGGCAACATTCTTCAAAATAGAATGGATTCATAGTAGGAAAGAGATTGCTAGATACAAAGTATTCATTCATTAGCTTTAGACTTGGAAGTAGACTGATAGGGTTCTCACTTACACTGGGGAACCATCAATCCTGCATGTACCCCATCACATTGGTGCCAAAAGCATGATTAAATTGATGTCCACTGTTCTGACCCACACTAAATTATTTTGTATCTAAGCCAGCAGTCTATCACTTATTCAGCATGCAATTAAGATAGATTAAGGCATCACAATTAATTCTATTCTCATCCTTACTTGATGCGCCCAGAAATCTAATTCTAAGAGACAGCACTGAATGAAGGATATCCAATCAGCCTTTTGACCAGAGGCACTGCAGTACAACTTTGTTGCCCATTTGCTAGAATCAAAAGATGCAATTTCACATACATCGTAAGTTTAGGGCTAATCACAGTAGTGTCTCTATAGTGTAAAATGATCATGGGTCACTGGTCAAGATATCTTATTATTGAGGATCAACACAGGAATAAACACAGCCCAAAATTACATATTTTTAAGAGTAACCCCCAAGATTGATTTTGCTTTCACTTCTTTACTGGACCATTAGAAGGTATGGCACTTTCTATACATTCTTCAAGTAGTGTTTGTAATAAAGTAAAATATTAGTAATGAATACATATGGCATAAGATCTATTTCTGACGGTATGAAAATGCATTACTGCACTATCAGAATATCAGAGCTGAACATCCTAGTTGCAACCTTTTATTTGTACAATTCTATTTAAAAAGGTTGAGTAAACAACAATCTGAGCAGTTAAATATGTAATTGTTTATGCTATTAACAATAGCTAAAACAATCTGCTTTAATTATTACAGTAATTGAACAGAGTAGTAAAGTATTTTCTTTTAATACTTACAGAAACATTGTTTTGTGTTGGAAGTTCACCCCAGAAAAGAAAAATTGACCGGGACATGGTGTTAATGGAAGATGGTTTTGGACAGTTCTCCCTGCATATTAATTCTTCCTCCCATAGTATTTTGCCACTTTTACCATCCACAATAGTAACCTAGAGAACAAATCAATATCATGTATTGATATTCCTAGCAAAAAATATATATCAAGTCTTAAAAACTACTTTCTAAATTAATGTTGATCTTATTATTTAACTTCATATGGTTAGTAGCTGCTTTATGTTCTTCTACCAGACACAAATTCCTCCTTTTCTAATTCTGTCTACTCTTCTGTCCCTACAAACTGTTCTCCATTTTATGACACTTTCCATGCAACCAGAGATACAATTCCTCTTCTTTCACCACTTCCCTTTACATATTCAGGGACTCTACAATAGTCTTTCCAGGAGAAGCAGCAATTGGCACTTCCAGTAGAGTGTACTACATTCAGAACTCTTCTACAGCAGAGAAACCAAATGCAGGTAGGGTGATCACTTTGACAAGTACCTACATTTAGTCCATAGGCGTGATCCTGAGTGTCCAATTGTCTGTCACTTTAAATTTCCATCCCACTCTCCTTCTGACTTAACCACCAATGGCTTCCTGCACCGACCCTCAGGAGCCACCACAAGCTGGAAGAATAACACCTTTGTGGTCTGTAATGATGGTTTTGGGGGTCAGAGAAAGTTTAGGAAGAGGGATGTGGGGAACTAGAGGACATGCTGGAGTCTAAGTCTCCGCTCTGCATTCAAACACCAGCGGCGAGAGCACGGTCAGATTTTGGGCCCACAGACCAGTGAGTATATTCGAGGTCCCGTCAGTAGCAAGACAGGAGTTCGAGGCCTGGAGTTCAGGCTCTCATCCCGGGTCCTCATTCAACATTATCTGCAAGTCCTGGATTGACACTGCAGATCCAAGCCGAAAGGTTGATCAGCTGTCCGGATCGAAGTCCAAAGGTCTATTGGAGGTTCAGATCAAAACCCAAAGGTTGATTGGAAATCCAGAAGTCAAGGCCCAATAGCTGGAGCATGCGTCTTTGAATCTCTGTGAGTACGCCGGGGAAGACAGGGCCCAGTAACTGCGAATCCACAAGTCCACCAGAGGCTGAAGAAGACAGCCTGTCCTGGAGTTAGAGGACTACGAGTTGCATTGGGGGATGGGTGGGAAGGAGGGAAAACACAGCTTGTTCCACTGGTATTGCTTTGTTGCTTGCTATCTTCTAGTTTGTTGTCTCTGGTTGTTCTGCTAAACATTGTGAACATGCTATATTGGTGCTGGAATATGTAGTGATACTCCCTTGCACATTCACAAATATTTCACATTTAGAACGGCACATTTTACCATATGTTTTGACATTCACGTGAAAAGTAAATTAAAATCTAATCCAATATCATCTTCCAAATAGACACAACACAGTCTTCTGGTCTCAATTTTACATAACTCCTTTCATTCTGAATCGGAACTGGCAACTTCTGCCACGCATCCGTTTTTTTCTGTTTGGCTCAGTTTTTCTCTTTCTCTATTTTTACAGCCTATAAGAAACTTAATCTGCTTTTAACTTCTACATTAGCCATTTGGTCTCACCCAATGTCATATTAGATTTTTTAAAACAATGAATGAATGTCTGTCAGGTCAAGCGACAACTCAACTCTTTCTAAACTCTAGAGCATGTAGTGTCTGTAGGTCTGTACAGTAAATAAGTAACCATTAAAATGTGAATGTCTGTGAGTGGATAAACACTAAGAATGTCTATCTGCATTTGGGCTTATTGTTTATGCATGTAAACATTAATATGCTTTTGAAAGTCCAAGGAACATTGTGTTGGGACATGAGTTAATGAGGCAATGTCTAGTTGATTTATGACGACTGTGTTAATGGACAGGCTGTGTTGAGACAAAAGATCAAAGAGTTTCTCTGGTTCTTGTGAGGCTTGTGACTATATTGGGCTGCGTTTTCACAATTTTCTTTGAACTTCAAGTGGAGCCGGATTGCGATCAGTGCCTGTGACCAAGGGGTGATTTCATGAGCAAGTCAGAAATGAGAGTTCCCCTGCCAACAGCAACAACCAAGTGGTGAGTAAGAAATGTGAGCCCAGAAATCTTTGTGACTTGCTATGTAGTACTTTATGCTTTCTATTCTATGATAATAAATTAGACTTAAGTTAATTTGTTGTGCCTGTATGCTTATTATCACATTTAATGGACACTTGAATGGTTGGGTCTGATTAAACAAGCCCATTACACCCTATCACAAATACTTTCTTTCTTCGACTCACCCCACATCCCATCTTCTCTGCAACTGAAAACTAAACTTGCTTTCTTTCCCAGTTCTGGCGAAGAGTCTGGGACTTGAAACCTTCTTTTCCTCTTACCACTGAAGCTATCTGATCCATTTCCTGTGTTCTCTGTTTTATTCAGATTTCCAGCAGCTGCAGTTTCTTCTTGATTTTCACTTAAAACTCTAGGCTCTTCTCAGCAGGGAACTCAATTTAAAATGCTATAGGAATGGATTCACATCCAATCTACTAGAGTGCCCAGCTACAGACAATTCTGTTTCAATCAGAATTTAGTGCAGTTAATACAAACACTCTACTTATTTAAAATGGCATTTAGACATAATGTTTAATGAACATGATTAGTTGTTGCTCTTATGGACAGCATGCAGATCCAGAATTTAGGAGACGCTCTCCTTTGGTCGGGGTTGGAGTCAACCAAGGATGTTTCGTCCCATCTGTCTATGTGATATGCAAGCCAGCTCAGTATGATATGGAGAGCAAGCTGTTGCCCATGTAGCAGGCACCCCCTCTCCGTGAACTCAATGTGGGACTGCATTAGGGACTTCAGTTCTGGATTTTCCCCCCGGGTTTACTCCCAAAGCCTTCCCCATGAGTGGATAGAGCCACAGGGCAGCGGAAGTTTGAGATCAGAGTTTTCCTTCTCCTTATAAGCTCTCAACCACGGCTGATGAACTCCCTCTGCCCAAAGCTACTGGTTTTAAGGCACATAACCTGCCTTTATCCCTTCTCCTATCAGGAGAAACACTTCTGCTCGGCTTAGTAGCTAAACTACACATGAAGGCCAGGAGCTGGACTTGGTTGTCAGAGGTTATTTGAAAAGCACGCCATTGGGAACATTTGATAGGCAGTGGGAGATTATCCCCACTATCAAACCCGGCTACAACAACCTTACAGGATCGTCCAGAATTTAAAATGTTCAAATAATAGCTACAGTTTATTCCTAACAATCTCCCCCTCCCATCCACACATCCAAACCCCAGAAATGAAAACCAAATTAATTAAAAATTAACATTGTTTTGCTTGAATTTTATAAAACCCAAAAGTTTCCCATGTATCTTTGACGAATACAGATGTTTCTTTATGATATGGTTCTTATACAACTTCAGCCCAATACAAACATTGTTGACTCTGAATTTATTGCTACTCAGTCACATTAACCAACCGTATATAAATTTGCACTGAATGCTGATTTTGGCAGGGATATCTGTATTTTGAGAATAAGGATCACAAATTGGACTGATTAAATTATCCCTATGAATGGCAGTGATTAAACCATTATAAAGATTGATAAAATATCATTATTGCCTAACTGAATGGGGAGGGGGAGAGGTTGATGCTTTGCTGCTGCTTCTACGTGGGAGGGGAGAGGAGGGGGCTTTGGGTTCTAACATTTTTACTGTCATTCATTCTTTTGGGTACTCTTCTGTTTTCATGGATGTCTGTGAAGAGCAAGAACTTCAGGTTGTATATTATATACATTCTCTGATATTAAATGGAACTATTTGTTTTGTTAATTCATAGAAATATTCCAAGTGATATTACATAAAGGTATTTATTATAATCAAACCTTCTTCTTGTCCTTTTCAATGAAATCTTCAATTAAAAAATCAAACACATCATCCATGTTAAAATAACCAGGTAATGGCACCCTGTAAATAAAAATCTTGCATCATTCCAAAAAGTATTTTTATATACTATTTTTAAATAAATGCTGTATAAAGTTATCTTGTCAAAAGTAATCTACTCTTATTTCCTTCAACTTAAAAACAATATATCGTAACGAATCAACACATTTTGAAATGCCGTTCATCACTTTTTCTAAAAACTTTCAGTAAATGCTTGGCAAAGGATCCCAAAATATTGGCATAAAATAAGGCAATTTTTCCCACAAAGTCTATGCTGGCTCTAAGTAAAAACAGTGCAGCCCATCCCCCTCTCTGCCTGCTCCCCATAATGCGGAAATATTTTTTCTATTTATCCAGTTAATATGGCAATTGAATTTATTGCCATTAATTTTCCATCAGTGCATTCCAGATTGTGATAACTTACTTCATTAAGAACCAGCCCTGAAGCATATTGGAGGGTGTTGAGTTATATTCTCTCTCAATCTTCAATGGTTTAATGGATACAAGCTCAATCTTTCCTTGTACAACAATCCTATCATTCTGGGGATCAGTCTGGTAAGCATTAACTGCATTCCCTCAATGGCATGAAATACTTTCTTTCTTAGATAACGAGACCACGGCTACACACAATACTCTAAGTGTGGTCTTACCAAAACCCTGTTCAAACGAGCCTTGCAAGACTAGTTGTTCAGTTGTTATTAAACTATTACTTTCATCTTTTTCCTGCTTTCTTTGACTCTTCCTTTCTCTTTGTACAAGTTCTGGGTTTGACTGTGTTTCCTGCATGCACCCACAATGCAACCAAACCACCTCCTTCCTAAGGTCCTCCCTTTGTTCAAGTAGTTTTGCATGCTGATCTTTAGTGCCAATTTAAACAGAAAGTGCTGGATACTAACATGTTGGTTAATGTTTCAGTTTGTGACCTTTCATCAGAACAGGTAAAGTTCAGAGATAAGAGTAGTTAGAAGTTGCAGCAGAAGAAGCAGTGAGGAAAATGAAGATAAGATGAATGGTAGAATAAAGACCAGTAAAGATTGCAATATTAATGTGGAGGAGGAGCCAGATGAAGGAGGTTGATGGTAAAGTTAACAACAGAGGACAAGCAGATGCTAGAGGAGATGCAAGCAGGTGTTGTTACCAGAAGAGGAAGAAACTAAGCCTGAGATACAAAGCTGGAATGGCTGAACTGAATATTAAGCCCAGAGGATTATAATGCATTTAACCAAAATATCTTTCTGGACTCGACAATGAGCAACTGAATCAGCCGAGAACTGATGAAATATCAATGGCCTGAAATTATGTTTTTCTTTCAGATATTACCTTTCCTGACACCTCTGCTATCCATTTTGTCTTCTATACCAGATTTTCAGCATCTGCAGGCTTTTATTTGCCCTTTGATTCCAATTTGCCAAATCAGATTCTTAAAATTGGCTTTCGGTTCACCTACTTTTCTCATAAAGTAGTCCATATCAATTTCATAACTATTGTGAGCTCATGATATAATGCTTGTTGCTTTCCAACTCTTCCACCACAGAATCCTGTTCCACATTTTTGTACAGAAGCAAGTCCTCCTTCCTGCTGGGCCAGATATCCTCCTGAATACACCATTATTTTCTTACCCGCTTTGCCTCTTTTATTATCTTTGTCCATATGAACAGATGAATCCCCTCACAAGGCTAACAATCTCAGAATTTGGATGTTTCTGTGACTTTCCAACAAATTTGCTCCTCCTTTTCCTTTTCATTGTTGAGCAATCCATAGAATACATCCATTGATGAAATGGTACCTTTATAGATTCTCCACTCTTACCAATTAGATTGTGCTTCCCTGTCTAGGCAAGCTCCCTCTCCAAAGATGTGATATTCTCTAAATGAACACTGCCCCTGAATGCCACCCATCCTTCCCCATGTACCATAACACCCCAATCCTGCCTTCTCCACCCCAGCCATGACTCTGTTATTATTATAACAGATGAATCCTACTTGACTATTTATTATGAGAGCCATTGTTTTCTATTAATATATGGTCTCTGGAGCAGGATAAGAATAGCACAGCCACGTACTGACTCACAGCTGACACCACTGCTTACATCTCTGCTTTATATAACCACACAAGTACAACCAGCCAATACAAATCAACTGAGGATCTACAGGATATTAATAAAGTAAGGTCCTAAACTTTTAATATTGTCATTACTACCCACATCTACTGTTTTAGTTGGAAATTAAATAAAAATTTACCCTTGAATCTGCGATAGATTATGATACCAACAGGTCTGCAAGCTCTGTCCATCCAAAAGCTCAACTGTATCATTTGTGCTAATTAGCAGTTTGCCAGCATTCTTTCCCGGGACATGCACCTGCTGAAGATATTTAGTAGTCTGGGAGCTGGAAGGGAGAAAGATGAAGGGACGAAATAATAAATGTTTTAAAAGTTAACAATTCAGACATTACTCCAAATTGCTATTAGTTATATTTAATTTCACTGATGACCAACAATTGTTAAATGTTCTCATATAAAAAGGCATTAGGTCTTCAAAAAAGAACTCACCAAATAGAAGGTATTTTCCTTTAAAATATTGTAAGTTTTGTTTTCAAAATAACTAACTTGATTTAATTTATGGTTTCATTGTTTGTTAGCAGTAAGAACCTAATATTAGATATGCACAAACAGAAACTCACCTGTACACTTCTACCATTCCAGACATGGTATCAGTCTTTTTCTCCCATTCGGGATCTGATTTCTTTAATATTGGATTCAGTTTTGACGTTGAAAGTGGCAATCCAGTTGCTTGAGCATAAATATCTTTTAGTGCCACTCCTTGCCCATTTCCTGGAAATTTAGAAAATTAATTTGTTATTTTAACTCCATGCACTAGATGGTCTATGATCTGCATATAAAGATAAGTAGGTGGCAAGAGGCCAGGCACATTTAAATATGTCAAAAGTTCAAAGTGAATATACGTACTTTGATAATAAATTTTCTTTGAACTTTTGACATACTTAACCAATTACCTTGCTATGGAAAAGGTGTGTTACCCCTAGAAATTTCTTCATATTTATACTTCAGTGAACATCACTAATACATGATTGATTGACTGGTGACTATTATGTTCCTGTTTGTGGGAGTTGCTGTACACAGGCAGGTTTAGGCTACTTACAAAAACTAAAGAGTTTACTTGGTTATTATCATTTAGCCAATCCTATCACAATGTCCTGAACATATGGATCAATATTGTGCTTTCTTAAAGAAATGTAGTACGTATCCTCACTCTGTAGTAACAGTCATGATCCAGTTTACAACGATAGTTTTCTTTATTCATCCCATTAAATGCTGGAAGGGAGAAAGATGGAGGGAAGAAATAACAGATGATCTCCTTTCAACCCAATCTGCTTTAGTGATAACCCTCGCGGTCTCTCACTACGTACAACTTCTTACCCAGTTTATGATCAATGCAGACCTACAGGACATTACTGTTGTTAGCAAGTATAAAATGATTTTTGCTTTACAGATATATAGGCTCATATAATTTAAGCTGTCTACCTCTTCTTTGCAACTCAGACACATTTTTTTTAGTTGTTCATTCCACAATTTAAGTAGGTCCTTAATGATCATCTATAGTTGTTTACCAGATAATATACTAACCACTAGATAGCTTTTGAAAAGAACTCCAGTCAACTTTAATATTAAATGCCCCCCCCCCCAGTACTAGATATGATTGTACCTTACTTTAATGTCAATCCCATCCAACTTTCCTCAGAAAACGACAGTAACATCCTTTTCTGAAATAATGTTTTGGCACTAGAGTTTCAGGAAAAAAAAGCAAGTTCTACATGAACTGGGAAGAGATTGACTAGGTGGGCCTTGACAAAGTTTGAAGGTAGAGCAAGCCTGGACAATTTTCCATGTTACCAAATCAAGGATGTTGTCATAATCTCTCTTGAAGCAGGTGAAGAACATCTGCAGGTGCAAATCTTCAGCAATACAAATGTGATC
Source organism: Mobula birostris (assembly GCF_030028105.1). NCBI lineage: Eukaryota > Metazoa > Chordata > Chondrichthyes > Myliobatiformes > Myliobatidae > Mobula > Mobula birostris. Next base: position 106,971,637 of record NC_092378.1, read on the forward strand.
TTATCAGAATCCAAACCTTCATTTTATCTCTATACTTTTTGGTGTCACATTGACTGAACCAACCTGGCTGGATGTTTGAATGTGCAATTGTAGAGATCATGGGTGGCACCATCCACTTGGGATATGTGGACAAAGGTGGTCAAGGATATATCCAGCTAGTTCTCAGTATGCACTTGGTAATCAGTACCTTAGCTGATGAAGGGATATTTTATTCTGATTTGTAGGATCATTTTCCTCTGACTACAAAGACGCTGCTTTTGGTATTTAGCATGCATCTCTGTGTTGCAGCATCACAGGATAGCTGTAATTCACTGTTGGGTTGAACTGATTGGTTGTTAAATCAAGAAAAAATAAAGTATGCGCTCATTTCACAACTAACCTCAATCCCCAATGTTCACAGCACATTACTCAAAACCATTAGGAAGGTGCTATTTCTGGAAAACCTTTTAATCACCTAATCAAGCATTGTACAGCCGATGAATAAATTGAAATTCAATGACAAATGTTTTGTGAATGAAAGCAGCTTCATACTAAGAAATAAGCAGCTTGATGATTTATTTTCATTGTGTCTGTTGAAAATGAATGTTGGTCACGCTCTTAAGAGAATTTCTCAATCATTTTTCACAAAGATAGGCAGAGAGAGCTGAAGTTTAACATATCAACAAAATACATACTTCTCTAATTGTTTACCATTGTAAAGTACAAGTGAAATGGGCCATTGGTCGCCAACAAAGGCTCAGAATGATCCCAGTCAAAACTACCAACTACACATAGACCCCAAACAACAGAGAATCTGCAGATGCTGGAAATCAAAGTAATACACACAAGATGCTTCAGATGCTGCCTGGCCTTCTGAGTTCCTCCATTGTTTTGTATGTATGACTACACATGGAGGCAAGTTTTGCTATTGATGCTTCATTGTCAAAAATCCAACACCTGGTGTTTTGGCCGACCTGAAGAAAATGGAATGAGCTTTTCCAGAACCTTATTAATTGTGTAATTGTATTTCAAGAAATTAAAAGTGGCAATAAGCACAAATAGAAACACAAATATCTTAGCAGTTACCTTGAATAAAGAGAATATAGTAGGCCCCAGTATTGGTAATATGAATCAGGGGACTGGAAGGCATGAAACCTTTGGTAATATTGCGGTACACTTTTTCACCAATGGGATCTCCATTCTTTCCAGATATTAGCAGGAAAATCAATGTATTAACTGAGATACCCTAGGAGCAAAAACACAGAACTCATTCTAAATGCATATGTAAGGCTATAGACAAACCCTGCTCCTCAGTGTCTAGGGAAACCCCGCAACCAGCCAACCACGTAAGCCAGTTTATGTGGAGGCTGCATAAATGCCCAATTCACAGGTCAGACAGAACATCATAAGCGGTTCAATACGTATACTTTATAAATCTTGCCGTGAATATCGGTTAACAAAGAATACACTCTAAAAGAATAAAATGAAAGGCGCCAAAGTTCAAATGGAGTTTTAAAAGTCAGTGCACCTAAGGCTTTGTTGGAGCTCAATATCCCGCAGAACCTCAACCCTCCGTCCTTGGCCTCCGACGACCCGCACGGGACCACACCTCGGGTGGTCAACCAGAGCGCCTCTGATTGCGACCTTCCTCCGTCTTCTCCACCCGATAAACCCGCCAAACCACATGGTCCCCAGCCATATGAGACAGAATATCACCCACAAAAAGAATAACATAGACACCCATTGGTTCGTTCTCCCCCTTATCAATAATATAACCCAAACAAGCAGGGGAGAGAGAGAACTCCTTACATCGCAGTTATTATTACAGAAAAGCCATTTTATATAACATACAAAGAAGCCATTTTAGACATCTCAGCAGCCATTGTAACCAAGACCCAGTTACACTCTGCCCCCACCAAATAAAGTCATGTCCTCATGACATTAAAGGAGTTCACCAATCCTCCTTGCAAAACACATAACCCAACCCAGGTGCATAAAGCAGTGACATAACTTCCCAGGGCGGTAGAGATCACACCTTGTTCTCCCCGTGCTACATAGGTCAACCTCTCCGGGGGGGGTTCCTACTTCTCTGAGACCTCTGTACCTCCTCTGGTGACCCTTCCGGCTCAGACACCACTGGAGATATCTCCGGTCTGCTTGCCAAATCCTCTCTGAGTCTCTTACTCATGCCCCCACTGCAACCTGGAGCCTCCTGTCCTGTGTCTAGACACCCCTGTCTCTCCTTCAGGCTCCTGCAGTAACCCAGGCTGCCCACAGCTAGCCCCCCCCAGCCCCACCTCACCTGCCTCAGTGGGCCAGGAGTCTCTTCATCAGCAAGGGGAAGTTAGTGAAAAGCAGCATGCAACACACCTTCATCTCATCATCCTTTGAATCCACATTCTTCTCCCTTTCCTTGATTTGTAGCTGCTGTTTGGTTTTCTCCAAACTGGAGCACTTGGCCTGAGCTGCCCCTGCAGCCTCTTCAGCCTCCTGCAAATCGAGGCGTCAGCTTCTTCACTAACTCCTCTGCTTCCAGCCGCAGTAGTTCAGACTCACGCTGTGTGTTCATCTCTATCTGGGACGCAGTTACACCACCAGCTTCTTCCAAGCTGTTCTGGATCAATTTCTCCAGTTTCTGCTGATCCTTTCGAAGGTTGGTCATTGTTTCATCTCTCTGGATTACTTCACCAGTAAATGACTGCAGTTTCAGCTCGGAATTCAGTTTCCCCGTCTTCACTTTGACAAGCGTAGACTCCAATTCTTCAATCTTTGTCCCAAAATTGCAGCACTCAGTCTCCAGCCTGCATCCCTGAGCGTTCAGTTCAGCGGTGCAAATTTCCTCTCTCAGCAGAACAGTCACGAGCTGCGTCCTTCTCCAGACTTGGCACTCATCCAAATAAAGTTTTACTTCGTTAACCCCTAGTCGCCTGGGATCCCTCACTCGCCTTGCTTCATAGTCGTCCAAGGCGAATCCCACAGAGACACACCAGCACTTATTTAAACAGGGCAAACATGCAGCATCCTACAAAAATCCATATTCCGGACGAGCCCCCAGAATGTAAAGCTATAGACAAACCCTGCTCATCAGTGTCTAGGGAAACCTTGCAACCAGCTAACTACGTAAGCCAGTTTATGTGGAGGCTGCGTAAACGCCCAGTTCACAGATCAGACAGAACACCATAAGCGGTTAAATACGTACACTTTATAAATGTTACTGCGAATATCGGTTAACAAAGAATACACTCTAAAAGAATAAAACAAATGTAACTGGATCTTGGATACACTGGCTGCTGAGGTGTCTAAAATGGCTTCTTTGTATGTTATATAAAATGGCTTTTCTGTAATAATATCTGTGATGTAAGGAGTCCTCTCTCTCCCTGCTTGTTTGGGTTATATTATTGATAAGGGAAGGAACGATCCAATGAGTGTCCATGTTATTCTTTTTGTGGGTGATATTCTGTCTCATATGGCTGGGGACTGTGTAGTTTGGAGGGTTTTTCGGGCAGAGAAGACGGAAGAAGGTCGCATTCAGTGGCGCTCTGGTCGACCACCTGAGGAGTGGTCCCGGGCAGGTCGTCGGAGGCCGAGGACGGAAGGTCGAAGTTCTGCGGGATATTGAGCTCCAACGAAACCTTAAGTGCACTGACTTTTAAAACTCTATTCGAACTTTGGCGCCTTTCTTTGTGTAAGGAGTTTCTTCTTTCATGTTACTTGCTGACGCTAATAAAATGGTTTCTCTGTAGTGTTGTAATAAAATGGCTTCTCTGTAATTTTAACTGATGTGGTAATGTTCTCTGTAGCAGCATGTTTGGGTTATAATTAGTGATAATGGGACGTATTCGTTTGCTAACCAACTGGGATAGATGTTATTCTTTCTTGTGTATGTGAAAGCTGTTGTTCACGCGGGATTTGAGGGAAAAGGCGCGAGGAGGATGAAGAGAGAAGAGGTGGCTTGAGGAGACGGTTGCCGGACCCGCTAGGCCTGGGCTTGGGGCAGGACCCCAGGGGCCAACTAGCGGAGGAGGATCAGCGAAAGGGCATCAGTGGGCTCCAACGTTTGTGCACTGGACATGTTTATGAGATTATTGGCGCCTTTTATTTGTTTTCCTTTTCTTTTGTTTCTCTACTAACCCCATACTTAGATATAAAATCTTAATCGTTTAACCACACATTGTGGACTGAATGTTATTTTGGGGTACTGAGGTTAAACAGGGGACACAACTCGCAGCATCCACCCAAACAAGAGTGCTAAAGTATGGCCAGGGAGGGGCCCCACCCCCGCGATCATGCCACTAGATGCAATGAGTCTTACACATACATATCTGCCAGTCATATTCAACGCAACCACCTTGTACAAAGTCAAAAGTGCACGTGCTTGAAGTTAATGTAGTAATTATCAATTACTTTACAGTTTGCTAATTCTTTATATAAATGACCACACGGTATTGACTTCTTAAAAAATTTTATTTAGTGATAACAGTTTGGAGTACAGGTTTCCCCTGCCATCCGAAGGTAAAGCGTTCCTATGAAACAGTTCGTAAGCCGAAATGTCATAAAGCGAAGAAACAATTACCATTTACTTATATGGGAAAATTTTGTGAGCATTCGCAGACCCAAAAATAACCTACCAAATCATGCCAAATAACACATAAAACTTAAAAATAACGGTAACATATAGTAACAGCTGGAACGATATGATAAATACACAGCCTATATAAAATAGGAATACTTCTCTACAATCATTGCTGCACTGGTCTCCGTAGCGAAAATCTCACGCAAGCACTCTTGGCAGAAACACTCTCTCCAGTAACCTTTAAGCTATGAAGCTGCCAATTCATACCAAATAACACATAAAAATACACAGCCTATATAAAGTAGAAATATGTATGTACAGTGTATTATCACTTACCGAAATTGGGAAGACAGCGCCAAGCACACTGATAATGGTGTTAGGCTGAGTCGTTGGAGGTTGGGGTGGTGAAGTGGCCCCCAACCTCCGGACCGCCGACCGATACCGATCCGCGAAGAATGCAGCGGTCGTCGGAACGCACCCAGCACATCTTTAAGAAAAAAGCCGAAATAAACAAGCAAATTAATTAGGTGCCACCCGGCACGTAAATGTCGGCCCAGATCAGAGGAGACACAATTGGCAATCGCCTCTGATCTAGGTCGACATTTACGTGTCGGGTGGCACCTAATTAATTAGCTTGTTTAATTTTGGGTTTTTTTCTTAGATGTGCTGGGTGCCTACCGGCTACCGCTGCATTCTCCACAGCCCAGGGGTTGGGTTGCTTTGTTTCCATCAGGGCTGGCAGGTCATCTTCTTCTATGTCTGCCTGCCTCAATGTTGAAGGTCGAGGTTCGTCGTCTGCTGTGGCCGATGTGGAAGGCTTGCTTGACTGCTTAGCCTTACACATTTTTCTATCATACAGTTCTTTGTAAGCACTCAAACCATCTTGCAAATATGCCCTAAACCGACATACCCTTTCAAAATTAAAGTCGTACTTTATCATTGCAGCGAAAATCTCACGCAGTTGCTTCACGTTCAGTTCCTGGGCGTCTTCACTTTTGGTCCGTTTGCTACTGCATTCGATTTCGATTGTTATCCTTTCCTCTTCCAATTGCATCAGCTCTTCATCTACCAGTTCTTGGTCAAGGGATGCCAAAACCTCTTCAACATCATCTTCCTCACCTTCCACATGCCAAACTCACTTTGTCCTTACTTTGTTCACCACGATCGAAATGCTTAATTATGTCTAGTTTTACACTAACACCCAACGAGCTCTTTTAGGCTTTTCCAATACCTTAGAAGTCACCTTGCTAACGGCTGCTCACGGGCACGTGTTTAAGCAATGCCGGCTAGAATGCAGTTCCGGGGGAGGAGCTCGGCTGCTCGGGGCGCACGCTGCCTTTTAGCGCGCGCTGCTTTTTTCGTAACAGTGAAAACACCTTCTGTTAGCGAATTCTGTTAACTAATGTAGGTCTTTCATAACAGTGAGGTTTCGTAAATCAAACGTTCGAAAAGCGGGGGACACCTGTACCGTTTCCTACTTCCGGTCTTTTGCACCACTCTGCCACAGCAACCCCCAACAGACTGGATTAACCCAAACCTAACCATAGGATAATATACAATGACCAATTAACCCACCCGCTATGTCATTGGACTGTGGGAGACACCGCAGCACCCGGAGAAAACCCACACATTCCACAGGGAGGACATACAGACTCTTTACGGAGAGCGCTACAATTTAACTCCAAAATACAGAATGCCCCCGAGCTGTAAAATAGTCATGCTAACAGCTACGCTACCGTGGCACGCTAATAAATGGCATTGATAAATTTTGAAATTTACATGGCAGTCCAATGGTACCAAGCTTAGATATCAATCAAGTTGCAAGATAGAGATAGGCCAGAAGAATGTGCAGAAAAGTGGCAGATGGAATTTAACACAAAAATAGATGCAATTCACCAGCAAAAGAAATGGGAAGTGGCAACGTATACCACATGTCACAAATCTAAAGATTTGTGCAGGAACAGAGGGTCTGGGGATTGAGTGCATTGAACTTTGAATACGGCAGAACATTAGGAAAGAGTAGTCAATGAATCATGTGGCATCTTGGGTTTCATAAATAGATACACAAAATAAAAATATAGTTATGTTACAGAAGAGCTTAGGAAAGCCCTGTTTAAATTATCAGAAAAATCTCATTTGGTTCTGGTAACTACACCTTAGGAAAGGTCCTCAAGTATTTGAGATGATGTAAGGCAAGAGATCTAGCAATAAGGTTAGGCTAGAGAATCTGTTCTCCCTAGGGAAAAGGAAGCTGAGGGGAGATTTAATTGATGTGTGTGAAATTATAACAGATGTAGACAAGGGAGACAAAACAAAAGCTGTTGTTATGAGCCAGTAATTGAAGAGCCAATGGACACAAACTTCACACTTCGGGCAAAAATATAGAGAAATGTGAGGAAGAACCCACAGTTTGTTTTTATATAGCAAGTGGTATTAAACTGGCATTCTTAGCCTATACGAGTCACTGAAGCAGAGACTATTAATGATTCAAGAAGAAAATTAGATACGTAGGAGATCAATAACTTTGCAAGGCTAGGTGGCCAGAGCAGGAGAATGAAACCCATAGGATTGTTCTACACAATTCTAACATGGCTCGAGTGGGCAAATGACCATGTGGCTCAAGATGGCTTTGGTAACTTCTAAGTTAAAGAAAGGCAAACTACTTATTATTATTGTTTCTCCGCACAAAAAAGTTGCATATTTGGTATGCAACAACCACAGACATTCACCTTGTTGCAGTCAAAGTAATTATTTCCCATACCTGATCAGCAGGTACAAGAAACAGCAAAAAATCTCCAACTTCATCACCATCTAGATCTGGAAGCACCAGTGCAGGACTAATCACTGAAAGGTCAGCAGCAAGACTGGTATTGAGTCTCCACAATGTTTCACCTTAAATATAATGCACAAGGCAAAATTTTTAAGTATTCATGAAAAATCAAATGCCAAATAAAGGTTTAGATTGGTTTTAGAAATTACCAGCAATCAACATGCTGGATTATCCACTTCTCTTATAATTAAACCATTAAAATCTTAACTTTTACATTTTCTGCTATTGTATTAAGGTGGACACAATGCAAAATTAAAGTACATGAAATGCATGTTGAGTAACTTGACAGAATCTAAAAAAAACTGCTTATGTGAAAATTAATGGGCCAGATCACAAGGAACCACACATCATTCAATCTTGGGCTTCGTAGCACACCTACATTTGTAAAACACCTACAGGTTCACAATAAAAGCAAGTGTTGCACTTCACCATCTCTGATTACTAGGTGATATCCTCTCCTCAGTAAGCAGAGAAGAGGTACTCGACTCCCCATTCTTTGCCATCAAAGTGAACAGGAGCAGGAGGGAGCATCGTGGTTGCTCATTCTTTGGCCATCATTAACACAAGAATATCTCCAAGTCTGAGGAAGGACATATCGCAGACCAGTCCTTAACGAGTTGAAATGTTGCCACCTCTGCTATTTCTTCCTGCATTCTTACCACCCCTCCAATTTCCCTGTTTCTTCGCACTTCTACCAGCATCCCATCTCATCTCTCTCTTATCCCTCTCCTTAAACTCTTAAACTCTCTCATCATCTCTATGTATGCATTGGCCTTTCAATTCCGTAAGTAAAAAAAACTCCCTGTTCTCCAGTTTTAGTTAATAGGTTATGAACCTTTTCATATTTACAGAAATCTAAGTTTATCTAATCTATTTAAATAACTGCTCCATGATTTTGTCTCCGTAAATATTCAAAATATTTATGATAAAGTCCTTCAGAGAACACTATCATGAAGTTAAATATATTCTAAATATATGTCAGAGGAACTGATTGTAGAAAGGTAATGATTGATTCCGATAACTAGGCATCCTGAAGACCATCAAGATTTTGTAGACGACATTCAATGTGTTGAATAGAAATATCACTGAACTTAACAGGCAAAATCAGAATCTGGAAAAGGTTTCACTTCACCATCCTCAATTACCAGAAGATATCCTCTTCTGAGCAGAGAATTACTAGCCTCCCACTCTTTGCCTTTAAACGAATATGAGCTAGAGAGAGCAGGGTGGTTGGCCATCATTAACAGAAGAATATCTTCTTCAGAGAACACTACCATAAAGTTAAATATACTCGAAATATATACCAGAAGAACTGATTGTAGAAAGGTATTGGTTGATTCCAATAACCAGGCACCCTGAAGACCTTGTACCACCAAGATTTTGTAGCCCACATTCAATGTGTTGAATATCCTCTGCTAGAGCTGTCTTCCAAAGGAGGCTCCCATTTGTTCCGGAGAGAAGTGTTAGATGTGCACAAGGATGGGAAAGGCCCTCTGAAAAAGCAAGCCAGAATAAAATTTAACTGGGAATTAGTTATTATACCATTGAGCAGTTACATAGACAAGGCAATTAAAAAGCATTGTTTAAAAAAAAACCTCTCCTTTGCAGCTCAATTTGAGCAGGAGATTATGAAAATATAAGATGTAAAATTTCAAAGTAAAAAAACACTTGATATTGTAAACCCACCAGTTCACAATTACACCAATTTGTCATAGAATCATACAGTGTGGAACCAGGCCCCAGAGCCCAACATGTCCATGTCAATTGTGTTGTCCAGTGAGCTAGTCCCATCTGCCTGCATCTTTCCCATAGCCCTTTTCAACTCTCTGATCCAGTACTTATCTAGGTGGCTTTTAAATTTTGCTAATGCACCCATCCCAACCACTAGTTCTGACAGCTCATTCCAAATATGGAGCACCCTTTTCAAAGGGAAGCTGCCCCTGATGTCCCTTTCAAATCTCTCACCTCTGATCTTGAACTTATGCCCTCATTTTTCACACACCTCCCTGGATAAAAGACTATGTACTTTCACCCTGTCTGTGTCACTCATGATCTTATATTCCTCTATCAGGTTATAGAATCATACAGCATGGAAACTGACCCCTTGTCCCAACTGGTCCATTCCAACCAAAGCATCCCACTTTCTAGTCTCAGTTGCCCGTGTTTAGCCCATAATACTCCAAACCCTTCCCCGCCATATTCCTATCCAAATACTTCTTAAATGTTGCAGCTGTACCTGGCTCAACTACTTCCTTTGCCAGCTCATTCCAGGTACTCACTATACTGTGTGGAAAGAAGTTACCTCTTGGGTCCCTTTTAAATCTCTGCCCTCTTATTGTGTATGTGCCCTCTGCTTTGGACTCCCCAACCCTGAGGAAAAGACTATGACCATCCACTTTATCCATGCTTCTCATGATTTTATAAACTCCTGAGGCCACCTCTCATTCTCCCATCTTCCAAGGAATAAAGATCCAGTGTTGCCGACCTCTTCTTCCAACTCAGACCCTCTAGTCCATGTAAGATCGTTGTAAATTTCTTCTACACCCTCTCCAGTTTGACAATGTCTTTCCTATAACAGGGCGACCAAAACTGTACACGATTCTCCAAGTGCAGTGTCACCGATGACATACAGCTGCAACTTACTACACCTTCTCCTAAACTCTAGGTCTTGTCTGACCAAGGCGAGAACGTGAAATACATTCTTCACCACCGTCTACTTGTGTGGCTGCTTTCAGCAAACTATGCACCCCTAGGCCCCGCTGTTCTACAACACCAGCCATGGCCCTAACATTCACAGTACAAGTCCTTTCCTGGTTTAATGTCCCAAAAAGCGCTATCTCACATTTTTTTCTGAATTGAAAGCCATTTGACAATTTTCAGTTCACATATCTAGCTAATCAAATTCCCTGCCTGTAATTTTTCATAGCCTTCTACATTACATACAGCACTACCTATTTTAATATCATTTGCAAACTTACTAACCATGCCTTGTACATTAATGTCCAAGTAACTTATATAAAGTACAAAATACAAAGGTCTCAACGTCAACACCTGTGGCACACCACTGGACACAGGCTTGCAGTCTGAGGAACAACTCTTGACCATCATCCTCTGCTTTCTACCATGGGGCTAATTATAAATCTAATCTGCTTCCAGACTAGCCTGCCATGAGTGATCACATCAAGATCTTGCAACACACTTCAAAGTTGCTGGTGAACGCAGCAGGCCAGGCAGCATCAATAGGAAGAGGTACAGTCGACGTTTCAGGTCGAGATCCTTCGTCAGGACTGACGAAGGCAGCTCTGACGAAGGGTCTCGGCCTGAAGCGTCAACTGTACTTCCTCCTATTGATGCTGCCTGGCCTGCTGCATTCACCAGCAACTTTGATGTGTGTTGCTTGAAATTCCTGCATCTGCAGAATTCCTCATCTTTGCGACATCAAGATCTTGCTAAGGTCCATATGGACACCAGCCAATGTCCCACTCTCATCTACCACTTGGTTACCTCCTCGAAGAACTCCAGAAAAGGACTGTAAGAAAAATGTAAGCTGTTTCACTGAGATTGTGATATACAGAAATTAACACCAAATTTTTGGAATACGCCAAGATATTTTTCAGAAAAGAGTGATATTTTATAATTTTCTTCATTCCTTCATACAAATTAGTATGAGAAAACTCTGAATTTCAATATACTGCCCTCAGATTATATTCTAATTAAATGGAAAAGTGGTAAAGCCAATCAGTGAGAATACCAAGGGAAGAGAATATTGTTAGATTCACTATCAATAACTTCAAAAGGTTCAGGACCTTCAATACATAAACAGCCAGCTTGATTTAATTATGAAAATCAGCAATCTGTATAATTAAAGTGAAGGCATCAAGTTAACAGCAAACTGAAGTAATACAGAAATTGGAGTACCAATATAATAAAAGCAAAACAAAAATATCATGCACAACTACGATAGTCCCTTACCGTCATATGAACACGATCCATTGTTAGTGTCGTTGGCATCCTTGAATGCAAACATCACATCTGCAACTTTGTCTTTGTTCGCATCCCACAGTGTGAGAAAAGGGTAAGTTACTGAAATACGATAAATGAAAAAATATTTTCAGGTCTCAATATCTTATTTCTGTTTAATGAATTGAGTATGTTTGTATCTTCTCAAATAGCAAGAACTCAAGAAAATATAACCAAACTGCTTTTAGAAATCTTGAAATTATTGACCTGTCGATAAAACTAACAAGTAAAATTTAACATAAAAAAGTAATATTTCTTTAAAATGATAAACATTTAAATCCATATTGCTCTTATTATTTTGCATCATTTAATGTAATTATCCAAGACCCAAGAATGATAAGAAACACATTTAACTTTACCTGCATTTTCAAATGTTCTGGTCCATGTCCTTTGTGATGAAGGCCTCACTGGGCAAGGAATTACAAAGGAAAATGCAAACACCACAACAAGGCATAAAAATAAGACCAAGAAAAAGGCAGCGGTTCTCCACCAGGAAAGCTGACGAAATTTTGTAACCTTTTTGGACTTGGTTTCTTTGGGCTTGTCAGAAGCTTCATTCAAGTCTTGAGTTCTGACTTCTTCATTTTTCAGAGGATGTATCTCTGCCTCTAAATCTTTGTTTTCAGTCATATTCCTAGTCTACATCACAATACAAATAGCTGAGTTTCTTATTCAGAACGTTCTTCTCCTCTTGCAGCAACTCTCCTCACCTTGCCAGTACACTTCCTGTAAGGGTTAAAAACAGAATTTACACAATACAGAAACCTTTCTGTCACTGTGAACATCAGGTGAAAGAATATCCATTCAGCAGAAAGTAATCTCTTCTATTTGCTCATCATTATTTTGCAAAAATCTTCCAGAAAATATAATTTCAAGTCCCAAACAACCACGGTTTATTAGACTCACCAACAGAAGACAGAAAGGGAAGTTACACAACACCACAAGAAATGTAATCAGCACACTTACGTCACTGGTGCAACAGAAAAGTCTATTAAGTGACATGAGAAAACCTGTTTATTACAGAAACAAGTTCTAGATATTCAAGTATTACTTTTGGGAACATGAAAAACATGAATTAGGCCATTTGGCCCGTCAAGTCTGCTCTGCCATTCAATCATGGCTGATCCTCCCCCCCACCTTAACCCCAGTTCCTGGCCTTCTCCCTGTAATCTTTGATGCCATGTCCAATCAAGAACCTATCAATCTCTACCTTAGTAAGACCATAAGACATAGGAACAGACTTAGGCTATCTATAGTCCAATTAGCAGCAAAATCCAAACTGCTGGAGGAAGTCAGCAAGTCAGAAAGCATCTGTCAAGACAAAGGGATAGTCGATATTACAGGTTGAGACCCTACATCAGGACGAGATTTTGTATCAGAACTCTGGCCCATTGACTTCCACCAGTAATTTGTTTTTGGTCAGATTATAGCACCTGCTGCCTTTTGTACCTGAATCACCCATTTTGCAGCAACAAACAATCTGCTGGAAGAATCCAGCGGGTTAAGCAGTATCTGTGGGACGAAAGGAATTATCAATGATTCAAGTCAAAACACTACATCAGGACTAAAGTCTTCCAGAGGATTTTTTTTTGCTCCAGATTCCAGCACCTGCTGTCTCTTGTGTAACCCAATTTGTGTTTGGTTTCTCCAGAGCAGAGGTCATATTTTTGTCAACCATCCCTCTCTTCCTTTTTGATTTATCTGTATATTCTAGCCTGCTGGCATGTCATGAATTTCACAACAATAGTAATATTTTACATAAAGAAGTTACTGCCTTTAACAGCCACACTATTTCACTCTATAGTAGAAATTTTCTTTGTTGCCCTCCTCTGTTACCTAAGGTAACCAATTTTCTTTCTTTCTCTGTTCTGAGGCTTACAGACCCACTGAACTGTTGCTACATTTTCTACTTTTATCTAGATTAGTTCCATTTAAGCTTTTTCATAAACACCAACGATTCAAAAAGACATTGACCCAACAAAAGCAACGACAGAAAAAAATTTATTTAGTAACATTTCAGATACATTTATCTAGTAATATTTGCAACATGAATAATATGTTATATTATTCAAGTCTATGCTGCATTTTTCCATGTTTAAAATTGAAAGTGACGTTATAAATTTAAATAAGAAATCAAACAAGTTCATCTTTATGAAAGACATCTTTCACTCCATATAGAAATCTCACCATATTTCGAGAATCATGCATATATATCAGGGCGCGCATGGTTTTTGAAATACAGTGGATATATAGACACAAACGCACACGTAATGTGTAAAAATTCTGTAAAGTGAAGATGCTTTCATAGTTATAGAACAGTACAGCTCATAAACAGGCCCCTCGGCCCATTTACTCCATGCAGAATCACTTAAACTGGCTACTCCCATTGACTAGCATCGGGACCATGGGACCATAGTCCTCCATATACCTACTATCCACGTAAATTTCCAAACTTCCCTTAAACACTGAAACTGAGCACACAAGAACCTCTTACACTGGCAATTCACTCAACACTCTCACGACCCTTCTGATGAAGAACTTTCCCTTCATGTTCTCCTTAAACATTTTTACCTTTCACCCTTAACCCATGATCTCTAGTTGTAGTCCCACCCGCCCACAATGAAATGAAACGTTTCTAAATATCAAAAAAAATACTAGAAGGAGCAGTAAATGGTAAAAAAAAAACTAAATCAAATCAATATTTGGTGTGACCAGCCTTTGCCTTTACAATTGCTTCAATTCTCTTAGGTACACTATTGTGCTGTTTTATAAGAAAATCTGCTGGTAGGTTGTTCGAAGCATCTTGGAGAACATGCCATAGTTCTTCTGCACAGGTGGTGTGTTTGGAGTCATTGTCATGCTGCAGAATGAAGTTAGGACTGATCAGACACCTCCCTGATGGTATTGTACAATGGATGAGAATCTGCTTGTACTTCTCAGATTGAGGATTCCTTTGATTCTGACCAGATCACAAACTCCATTTGCCCCAAACCTGCAGGGAACCTCCACCATACTGCACTGTTGGCTTCAGACACTTATCCATGTAGTGCTCTTCAGCTCTTCAACAGACAAACTGCTCCTGTTTGCATAAAAATGTAAAATCTTGACTCATCAGTCCAAGCACTTGCTCCCTTTGTTCAGCACCCTTGTCTGTGTTTTTGTGTGTAGGTGAGTGTTTTGGCTTTGTTATCACCTCAGAGGAATGACTTTTTGGCAGCAACTCTTCCATGAAGGCCACTTCTCCGGACTGTAAAGGGGTGTACTTGGGTTCCAGTGGTTTCTCTTAGTTCAGAGCTGATAGCAGTGCTGGACCTCTTCTGATTTAGAAGATGTATCTCTCATCTGCTGCACTCAGTTTCCATGGATGACCACCACTGTGTTTCTGGTCCTCATCCTTGCCCGCTTCTTTGTGCTTCTTCAAAAGAGCTTGGACAGCACATCTTGAAACTCCCATCTGCTGCAAAATTTCTGCTTGGGAGAGACATTGCTGATACACAATGGCCACCTTGTGTCTTGTTACTAGGCTCACTCTTACCAAGGTGTAAGATTTGATGATTTGAAGACTAAATTGTCAAATCTGCCACATCGTCACCTTTTAAGTTTGGTTGGCTTTTGCCCAGTTTGATTCCTCCTACACCTGTTTCTGTTTCAATTTATCATTTAGTTCATTCAACTCATTATGTCATTGATCATTAGCGTCCTGTTTGCTATTTTTATTTAACCACACCTATAAAGTAACCAAGTTTTTATTTGAAAAGTGGACATTACTTAATATGCTAGTTAATGAAACAGAACAAAGTTCTCTGTAATATTAACTTTTATGGAAATGATTGTTTATAAATCTAACGTGCTCTTTTCTAGTGGCACATGAATGCAGAAGACAAAACATAAAAATCTAAAACAAAATTATAAAAATTTATATATACACACACACGTGCGTGTTACTCTAGATTTCCAGTGTCAACTGAATTTCTTGCCTTTATTCCCTTTAAATTGTGAATCATCTTCAACTGATCTCAATATACATTTTTAATTGGTAAACTTCTTATCAGGAGATTTACAGGATTCATTCCATAACAGGCTCATAGGTATAAAATGACACCAAAATAAAATCGTCATTCTTCCAACCCAAAGAGACCAAAATGATAGCACAAACAACAACCACCCCTCTGCATAATATTTAAACATTTGTCCAACAATTCCTTACTGCAACCACCAGCAGTCACCGACTCCAATTCTCCAGCCAATGCTTTCAAGCACTGTCACGTCCGTTTCCTCGTCCAGAGGCCGAGCACTGCGCATGCACGCTTGGTTCACGATACTCTCTGGGTATTGTAGTCCATTTCCGGACAGGCTACAACACAAGATCTTTATATGTACTACAACTCCCGACAACCCTCACGATTTGTTCGTTGTGAGAGTGCCCGGAAGGTTGGTACGTTACCGAGGGAGAGCGCCGACTAGGCCTCGGATTCACGGCGCAGTGTTTCCGACATTTATGCAGTAACATTTTGTTTTACAATTAACAAAATAATCTTGAAACAATAAAATGTCTGCTCAAGCTCAAATGAGAGCGATGCTGGACCAGTTAATGGGCACATCCAGGGACGGTAAGTATGAACATCTACCTGTGACTTTTCTATCAGGTCGTGCCTTGTTTCTTTCGTATTCAATTTTCTCTCAAAAAAAATCAAATAATTAGTTTAAAAAAATAAAGTCCGTCAAGTTCGTCATAACGAAGAGGAAAATAGACAACAGTACCCAAGGTGTTCTTCACTCGAATCGAAGGCCGTCGGGTCTGGGCTAACTTGTAGCTGACCTGTACAAATGTGCGGACGGAGGCCACATGTGCGCCTCGTAGGCCATAGCTGGTACACCCTCACTTTAGTGTTGAAACTGTAGTTGTGTGCAATTTTAGGTAACGAATTCGGGCTGAGCAAAATGGTTGAAATTAATTACGGAATATACATGGAATGTAGAGTTACTAGTTCCAAAGCAAGATTTTTAAATGAGGTAGAGTCAGCTCGCAAGAATATACCTTTGTAAATAGCTGTAAATATCCTGTGGATCAGGCAGTATCTGAGAATAGAGAAACCATGAGTAATATTTCAGATGGATAATCTTTCACTAGAGCTCAGAAAAAGCTAGAAAACACTTTTCTAACTTCCTGGTTCTGGTCATTTCTGTTTTTCTCACCACAGATGATGATTGAAATAGTACCAGTATGTTCTATACTTTATCCAAAATCTGCAGCTTATTTTTTGCAATTTTGGTGTCATTTGAAAGATTGATTGCAAAAAGACATAGAGATTGGAATTGTTATAGTAAACAGTCAGCTGAGATCAGTGAAGATTCAAAACACGTTCATTATGAAAGAATATGTAAATTATACACTTTGAGATTTGTTTGCTTACAGGTAGCCACAAAGCAAGAAACTCAAGTAACCCAATTTTAAAAAGAAAGAAAGACCATTACTACTGCGCTGAGAAAGAGGGGAAACACACACAAACCATGCAAGTGATAGGAGCAAGCTGCAGCATTCCGAACCAGATTGAGTCCTTAGATCCACTCCCATGTCTGGATCTCAGTTCATCGTATTAGTGAGGCAAAAATACTGCAAAACTCACAGAGACAGATAAAACAAGATGCAAGTGGGATACTCAACCAAAACGAAGTGTGAATTTTGAAATAAAAGTACCCAGAATATTAAAGTGCTGAGCAGGTCAAGTTGTGTCTGGAGAGAGAAGCAGTCATTTTATATTCACTCTGAAAGACTATGATTTTTTTTCTCTTCCTTTCCACTTATTACTGCTTAACCTGCCTGGTAATTCTTCGGCAGTTTTTGGTTCTTATTTCAGGTTTCTGACAATTTTTTTTCTTTATTATCTGAATTTGTTGCTTGCTAACCTTTTAATGTTCAAGAGAATTCAAGTCCATTTTCCATGGCAAGCATTTAGGACTATTCTGTATGATATACGATAATAATTGATAAATACTATTTTTGCCCAAATATTGATGCTTCAGAGAACATGCAATTCTTAGTATCAGAATTGGAGCCAGTGGATGAGATATTATTTGGAGATTCAGAAAGCTTTCAATTGGGTGTCAGTCAAAGAGATGTTAAGCAGGTAACTGAGATTGAGAATGATATTCTGGTACAAATTATAAATTGGTCATTAAAATAAAAGCAGGTCATCAGTGGGTTGTCAGGCTATGACTAATGGTTTGTTTCAGCATTGGTATTGTTCACAGTCTATTTTGTAAATTTGGATGAGGAGATCAAGTCTTGTTGATGAGATGAAACTGGGTAGCGGTGATGGCTGTGGGGAGGACGTGGATGCCCAACTTAATGGGCAAGGCATGGCATATGGAATAAGATCTGCAGAAAAAATGCAAGATTTTGATCTGGAAAAATAGAAACTTTTATGCAGCTTGGGTCTGTACTCCTTTGAGTTTAAAAAGATGCAGGAAAATATAGAAACAAATTAAATGCATGTGGGATTTGACAGTAGATGCAGAGATTGTGTTTCCCCTGGCTGTGATGTCCAGAGTTGAGAGCCAGTTTCAACACAAAAGAATCATTCAATACTGAGATCAGAAATATCTAGAGAATAGTGAATCTTTGGCATGTTCCACACTGGTGGCTATTCAAGACAGATTAACAGCTGTTTGAATATGTGGAGAATGGAGGGGTATGGTGTTTGTTCAAGAATGTTGCACTGAAGTAAAAGATGAGCCATTATCTGTATGGTTCATACTTGTTCTAAGTAGAAGAGGCCCAAAGGCCTGTATCTTATTTGGATTTTCCATATTTTTTATAACATCAGATAGAGACATTTTATGCTTTAAACACAAATAATTCAATTAATAAAAAAGATGGAAGTGTCCTGTCATTATTTTAAATATTCATGAATTTAAATTCTTTTGATTAGGTCCGCTGAATGTACCTTTATTTTAATACTTAATCCATAAAATGTGTAAAATATAAGAAAGTGTTGTGCAGTAATGTGAATCTCTAGACAGCACTGAGAAATTTTAATGTAAAATATTTTACTGAAAATTTCATAATAATTGATATTGGTTCAATGTCACAGTGTATTAGGTATACTTACTATTATATTGAAAGCAAAATTTGTTAAAATCTTTGAAAGATCTTTCTTTGAGTTGTAGCAAAAATCCCAAATATTTTCCAAAATAAAATTGCTATTGAGTGAAATGTGATAAGTGTTTCCTCCTTTTGCTGCACTTGTGACTGTTACTCCAGTAAAATAAACATAACAAGACTAATGAAACTTGGAGAAAAACCATCTTTGGTTTTGGCCTATTTATAGAGGATGAAGTTGTCCTTTAATAATATGCCCAGGACTAAATTCCAGTAAATAACAGCAGCCCTTTGAAATTGCATCTTGTTGAAACACGGGAGCAGAATATAACTGCAGTTTAATAAGTCATGCACATAAAGATTAGGCAGATCATGTTTTTAATGTCAAAAGTAAGCACTGAAGATATGTATGAGGAAACTGCTTTTGAAAGTTTCTAAGGTGATCTTTCTGTTCTCTTTGATAGCAAAATTCTTTTTGCCGTGATGGGACACATGGGTACTGTTGATTTATTTTCACTACTCTCGTACATTGCATTGTGTATGCTTTGGTACAAAATTTTTATTATTGTAGATAATATCTGATTTTATTTGAACATTTTGTTTAGAACTTTTAAAAGGAATTTTCGTTCCATGATTTATAGTGAAGAAAATCCTTAAGGTTGTGTATCTTTTAACTGTAATATCTTTCAAAATAGTTTGGTGAAATGGAACTTTTTAAAATGGTCTTGCAGTTTTTTTTTCTTTTTGAGAAGGCAAGAGAAACATGTAATTTTAAGGAGATTAAACCAAGCAATGATGCTTCCCATTTTTAACTTGTTAAATGACTGCAATTATTAGTAGTTTGTTCTTTCACTGATTGTCAAATGTTTGATTTTTGTCATCTGTTTCCCGTACTGAACTGAAAGGCACTAGGTATTATCTGGATGTTCCTTTTGTAGGAATTTGGCTTTTAACAGTGTAGTGCAAATTAATGGCTTGCACTTCAATTTCTTACAGGAAGCTCAGTTATGTTTTATTTAGTTACATTTGAAATTTGCTTCCCATATCTCTATTCATACAAACTGAACAATTGTGGCCCCTTGTTTTATTTATAAAGGTTCAATGTATCTTTGCCTGCCTACATCAATCTGCAAGGGAGTTGCAGAAAAGCCTCATGTTCATCGAGCCGTGAGTCATGAATAATTTTTAAAGCTGTTATGAATATCAAAAAAAGTGTTTGCTTTTCAAAAGTAATTAATATAAACAACATAGTTTAGACTAAATAAACTGCATACAGTGGGAGCACTACATGGTATTTGGATGCTTGCAGATCTAGAGAAATTATATTTAAATATTACACATTTATCATATACACAAAATATCATTAAAATTATCACCAGTTACATTTTACCTTTCCTTTGAACACCTTGCTACATGGTGTGGCTCAGAAAACTTTTTTTTTACAGCAAGTATAATTCTTTGCAGATGAGGCGCAAAGGTTGCGAATGCTGTGTGGTATCTTTTGGACGCTCATTGTATATTCAAACCCTAACCTGAGTTTTTTGTCTCTGAAAGTGTTGGACGCTGTCATGTGCTGTCAGTAAAAGTGGACTCTGCCCATCATTCACTTAAAGTACTTAAACCTACTTTGGGTAATCATTTTGACATTTTGCAATGTTTTTAAAAGGCATGCCTTTGTTGGAATTTCTGTATAATATGATTAGAGTACCACATTCCAGAGGTCCAAGATTAAGAAGAATATTTTTCCAAGGTGTTGCAATGAATTGTGTGTGTACTATCCAAAGAACGTTTGCATTCTGCAGTAAAATGAGGAACTAGTCCCATTATTACATGCAAGAAGCCATAGTACATTAATTTGCTTCAAAAACGGCCTCATGATGTCCAATTATTCAGTCATTTTGATAATTTTGATCTCATTAGCTTTAAACTGCCTTGTTTCAGGAGATGCAACACGACAACGTGTGAAATTCTCAGATGATAGAGTTTGCAAGAGTCATCTTCTTGGTTGCTGTCCTCATGATATCCTTTCAGGAACGGTATGTAGTTTTAATTTTTTTTTACTGATCTGGGAGATGAGAAAAAGTAACACTATTTTCACATGACACACAAAATGCTGGAGGAACTCAGCAGGCCAGGCAGCATCTATGGAAAGAGAGTACAGTCGAAGTTTCAGGCCATGACCCTTCATCAGGCCCTTCCTGCTGAAGGGTCTCGGCTAGAAACGTCGACTGTACTCTCTTCCCATAGATGCTGCCTGGCCTGCTGAGTTCAACCAGCATTTTATGTGTGTTGCTTCTATTTCCACCATATGCAGATTTTCTCCTGTTACTATTTCTGGTTTCTTTCTGTTCTCAGCTTTTAGAATGGATGGTCTGTGCTTCAAATTTCTCTGATTGCAGTATATTCTTCTCTGATCACCCAACTCTTGTGTAAACAGGACAGTTAAAAAAAATTCAATTCCAATATTAAACCTTCTGTATAAATGCAAAAGTATCAATGTAAAATCAATAGTGTATTTTGAGATTTCATTTTGATGCCCTGATTATACATCAAACTGAAACAATTTGAGGCCATACTGTTGTCATGTTCTTGAACAGGTTAGGGGTGCAGTAAATTTCCATTTCTGTGTGGGAGGGTCATGCTTTACAAATGTCCCTATAATTTATTGGACAAAATAGTGTAAATGTTAGGGATTTAATTTGTTTTACAGATAAAAATTAATATAACCATAATTTCTTTCAAGTAAAAATAAATTTATGGTCTGTAATAGACCACTGTAAGTTGCTTGGGAAGCATTGCTGTCAGTAAATTGCAACTTTTTTGTCTGAATGAAATTTCCAACTCCCTATCAGTACAAAGGTATTTAAAGCAGGTGGCATTTCAGTAATATCAGCATCCTTGGCATCCACAGCCATCTATGGCAATGAATTCCATAGATTTACAACCCTCTAACTTAATAAATTCTTCATCTCTGTTCCAAAGGGATATCCTCCTATTCTGAGGCTGTGCCCTCTGGTCCTAGGCTCCCACTATTAGAAACATACTCTCCATGTCCACTCTATGGCATAATATAGCATTCTTTGGGCAGGATAACTTTTAATTGAATACACCAGGCTAAAATTTTGCAGGATGTTCATTGATGCTTTTTATAAACAGTTGAACTAATCAGTCCTAAATTTTTGAATTCAATAGAACAGATAACAAAATTCACTGTGGGGTTCAAGATATTTTGATGTAAATGGCTAAGCTACAAGACTATACTAATGTGTTGACGTTTTTTAAGAATTTATTATTAACATGTAGTTAGTATTTTGGATCTTAGAAACCTGGTAAATTTTTGAATTTTTAATTTTACTTTTTAAAAAGTAGTAAGCCTTAAATTAATTAAGGAATGTAATGGTTAGCGCATTGTTTTAACAAAATATCGCAGCTTGCATTTAAAGGACATTGTCTGTTTTTGAATATTGTGTTTCCACTCAAAATGTTCTGTTTACTAGCGTATGGACCTGGGAGAATGCACAAAGATTCATGACCTCGCTTTGAGAGCTGATTATGAAATTGCTGCAAAAGAACGAGATTTATTCTTTGAACTTGATGTAAGTTACCTGATTGTTTGAGTGTGAATTATTTGATTATACTTTTCTAATGGTTAATGAGGAAAAGGCTCTTCAATCTTTGCCTCTTACTGTACTTTTATTTTCACTGCTAATATGAGATGTATCAAACTTCATAATGTTAATTTGCATAATTTCCAAATCAGCACAGAACTTGCTGCTAACAGCATAACAAGCTGAGGTTTATATGTTTAAATCAGACTTTGTAAGACTAATATCATTAATGGTGCATTTTTGTATGAAATTTCAATTGACTCATTTATGTTCCCAAAGAGTTAAATCTGCTTTCTTTACACAATATAGCCTATCATATGAATTCAGTCTTTCAACTGCTTTAAATGACTTGGGTAGTAATTGAGCTTCATCAAATCACTATTAATGTGATAATTAGATTATAACTGACTGATCGCTCATGCTGATTTTGATAATACAATTGAAAACAAAAAGCTGCATATCTGAACTAAGACAAGGAAATCTGGCACTGCTTCAGCCAGTGTTTAAGGACTTATTCTACTGAAGATTATAGTTGTATTCTTCCAGTAAGCAAGATCTGTTGTATAGTTTTGTATTGCAGATCTTTTCAGCAATCAGATTGTTTTATTGGAGTCAACTTTAGACTCTGACCTTAATTTCTAATGAGGATAATTGTTCCAAAGTGGTGATTTGCTTGTCCTGTTGTTTCTGCTTCATATTTCTTTTGCATCTTCAGACAAATTGAAGCTAAGTACTGCACAACTGGGAACTCATAAAAGTATGGTTGATTTCTTACAGCTGCAGTTACTGAGGGGATCACTAGGGGGAGAGCTTTAAAACTTCTGCAATTGTGCTTTGTCTGTTCTCACCCAACATGATAAATATAAGACCTCCTCTGTCTTAACTGTAACATTGTACTATTTTGAAGATTGGTTACTCTTTATATGTTAAAAGATTCTTACAAAATTAATGCTATTAAGATTTTTGAAATGGAAGGGGGAAGAATGCAAACTGTGGGGGAATAGCTTAGTGCTGGAGCAAATAGAGCGTATTTTGTGAATGAAATGGAGGACAATTGTATTGGGAACCACAGCTAGAGAGAATTTAGAATGAACATTCTTTACATTTATAGATGACAATCTTAAAGTCTTTGCTAAGAACGGCAAAATGACTGGAGTTTGAAGAGAATAGGAATATAGAATTTGAATCTAAAAGAGGTATAATGCTGCATGGCTGTTTTGAATAAGTTTGTAAAATTTACCTAGTGCACTCATGGCAGACTTGTGCCAGCAGGCACAGCAAGGATTGAAAAAAGAGAAGTATACCAAACAAGAAAATATATGTGGGGAATTCAAAAGTATGATGGGGCTATCCAAAATTTAAATATTTCACTATGGTTTTGTGAAAAAATGTCATTATCATTTTGTAGGCTATGGAACATCTTGAAAGTTTCATCGTTGACTGTGATAGAAGAACAGATATTGCCAAGAAGCGCTTGGCAGAAACACAAGAAGAAATAAGTGCTGAAGTAGCTGCTAAGGTATATTTGCCATTTACTTAGCTTGAATGTAGATTCCTGTATTCTCTTCATCTGAATTATAAATTTGGTGATTATGTCAATAAGAGAGGGGAGTTGAACCCAGTCAATGAATGATTTTAAAAATTCACTTTTTGTTGCGGAAGGAATTCAAGCAGAGTTAATGCAATATTCTTTGGACGTAACTGAATCTATGAATGGATAGTTGATGGTTGCCATGGACTTCATCTGAGGGATCTTTTTCTGTGTTGTACTTCTGAGTTTTCAGCTAGAAAATTGCAACATAGACAGTCATGGCTTTTCCAGATTAATTCCAGATTTTATATTTAACCAGATAAACTTATTCTGGGAATGTTTATTGCCCGGGGAAAAAGTTTTCTTCTATTGATAGACTTCTCAATATTGCAAGGTGAAGTGGTCAGTATGCTTTTTTTTTATAAACAAAGGAGTTGCTGCCTATTATTCACATTCAGACATCCTGATTTGGATACATGATAAATATATTTGTTTGGAACCAATAAGGGCATACATAAATGTGACTGCAATAGTGACTTGCAAATTCCAAAGTCTGCTCTGCCCAAAAGCAGACTTGGTTTGAGTGTTTTGCTGGCAAGCATTATTTTTCCTTACGTTGGTAACAAAGATGAAAGTTCTTGCAAGTTTTCAGGAAAATGAAGTATTTCAAGTCTTTGAGAAAGCATTAGTGCAGCCTATTTTCTAGTTTTCCAAAATAAGATAAAATTGAGATAGATTAGCTTTATTTGTCGCATGCACAGCAAAACATACAATGAAATGCATCAGTTGCATCAACGATCAACACAGTCTTAGGATTATGCTGGGGGCAGCCCGCGAGTGTTGCCAACACAACTTACCAACTCTAACCCACGTGTCTTTGGAATGTAGGAAGAAACTGAAGCACCCGGAGGAAACTCTACAGTCATAGGGCAGACATACAGACTTCTTACAGACAGTGGCGGGAATTGAACCTAGATCTTCAGATCTTTGGTGCTGTAAAGCCTAAAGCTAACTGCTACACTACGGTGTCGCCCTTTAACAGTAACTTTAATGTGAAATGTAACCTTTTATTTCCTCTGCAAACTTTTGGTTAAAGATCATAGATCATCTAGGGAATTTTTATGGTGTTAAGAATGCATTCATGTGCTTTTAGTTTAACAATGCAGTCCTTTCTACTTTGCATTCTTTAGCAATTTTCTATTTGACAGAATCATTCCTACTTCTTTAAAAATAATGACTTTTAGTTATGATTACGTAAAGTAACATAGCTAATATTTACTTACTCTGTTCCTAAGAGTAAAATCCTTGGTGTTTAGAAGAAGGTGCAGTGACTGCGTTGAAACGTGTATATATAAAAAAAATTGGGAGGAATTTATAGCATAGATTGTCTTTAGATGTCAGTCTTAAAATTCTACATAATTGGCATATGGGGTAATTGAGAATACTGAAGCAAATCTGAACCAGAAGGTTGAGGCAAGCTTTGGCATTATCTAAAGGGTTTTACCCAGGTCACTGTTGGCGAGTCCATCTTACTCTGTCAAGATAGAGATTCTTAACATTTCATCTTTATTGATCACCCCCTCACTGTCAGTGATTTTTCTTAGCCAAATCTTCCCTCTATCCAGGATTGTAATGTTTTTGAGTATATTTAGTAAGGTTCTAGTTACATAGCAGATGCTGCAATATCAAGTCTTAACCAGAGTACTGATTTTGTAGAACCTTCCAATTCCCTATACTTTCTTCTCAACTGCTTTTTGCCACTTGGCTCATTTCATCCACTTGAGGTATCTGACTGCTGTCAGGCACTCCCAGATTTTGTCACTTAACTACCCAATCTTCAACCATAGTGTGGTTTGGATTACTTAATGGTCTGTGAATTAGGCCAATCATCTCCCTCAAATTGCAGCAATAAACTGCAATTTACCAAAAGAAACCGTACAGCAGAAACATTATTAAAAAGCATGATTTAATTGTTTCAATAAAATATCAAGTATTTCATGTAACAATAAGCCGTTCTTTCTGAAGACTGCTTGAATATGCCAGTTGATAATTACTGATTACAATTAATAAAAGTAAATTAGCTTTTTCCATATTTTTGCCTGTATCTCAATTACAATTGTTTCCTAAATTGTGATACCTGCCAAATGAAAGGTCATAGAGCCTAATTTTGAAACTTTTGGTGTGAGTATTATTATATTGAAGAATGTTTCATTAAACACAGATTTGTACAATGCCTTTTGTAACTGGATAAAATATAAACGCACAAGATGCTTAATGTTTTTGGCTGTGTATTGAACAAAATTAAGTTCTTGAATTAGCTTGCCTAAAATCAGTGTTGTTCAACACACGTTGATTTTGGAAAAATTACGGAAGTGTTGTCAGAAAAGATCAGTTGCAACTTTTACAGTTTTTGAGAAAATGAGACCAAAGCCACCATCTTTTTAATAAGCATTAACATCTAACATGTTTTCTTAAGTCTGCTCCAAATGTTACTTTAATTGCAAACATGGGATTATGTTTTTTTCTGATTCCAGCTACTTTATGAAAATTTGATGTACAAATATGTAGCATTAGCTTGGCTTCATATGTGTCCTTTCTTTATCTTCAGTTTGATAACAAATACAGATGTATTCTATTTACAGGCAGAAAAAGTACATGAACTGAATGAAGAAATAGGAAAGCTTTTGGCTAAAGCTGAACAACTTGGAGCTGAAGGAAATGTAGAAGAATCTCAGAAAGTCATGCAAGAAGTAGAAAGAGTGCGAACAAAAAAGAGGGAAGCAGAGGTATCTGCTTTATTTTTTTAACAAGTGTGTGTTAATGCACTGATTCCACATGAAATTGCTGTGGCCAATTTGGAACATTTGAGATTTCACATTTAAATTTCTAGTGGCCAGTAGTTTTTGCTTTTGGTAGCTTGTAATCCAACTGTCATATGCGTGCACATTGAGATTTTCTACCATTTTTGCTGGTACTTAAAGTAAATGATTGTTTTGTATATGCTGTCAGTTAATGGGACGTGGGCAACCAGACTCTCACAAGTGTTGAGATGTAGGATAAAAAAAGTTTTTAAAACAAAGCATTGATGCAATATATTTAATAATCGATACCAGGGAAATGTAGTGCTTCTTGGAAAACTTGGAAATTTAATGTCCATTTTAAAATTACTAACTTGCCAGTGCCCTTTGATTAAATTGTTTTTGCATTAATTCCTGTTCGGAAATCATTACTGAAAATTTCTCATTGATGTCCCACTATGCATAGGTCACAAATAGATTAGATTATAGAAACAATTAGGGAAAATTGACACTGGGGCTGAGAAATCTGAGGAAATATTTGAAGCTTAATATAAGACAAAGGCTTTTTTTTGGAGAAGGGAATATGGAAAAGTCATGCAGAAAGATAATACTCGAGAGAAATAGTTGATAATGACTAGATGGGGTATTTATGTCAAATGAGCTAATCACTGGTATATAATTTTAATTGTTAAATTTGGTGTTTTGATATTAAAGATGTTTGTTCATTGTTTGTTATGCTTAGGATGAATATAGGAATTCAATGCCTGCTTCTAGCTTCCAGCAACAGAAACTGCGTGTCTGTGAAATTTGTTCTGCGTACCTTGGCCTTCATGATAATGATCGCCGACTTGCTGATCATTTTGGAGGCAAGCTGCACTTGGGATTCATTCAAATACGAGAGAAGCTAGATCACCTAAAGGTATTTTTTAAATTGTATTAGAAAATACATCAAGGAACTGTAGAATGTTGTGGGTGCAAGGTTTCTATAAAGCAAATATTTTCATCCATTTATGTTTGGCTACAATATTGGAAATTATTTTAATATGTTGCTTTTTATAGATAAAACTGGTCATTTTTAACTAGTAGTCAAGATGAATGTTTCTGCAGTTTCATTTATTCCTTCATTTGGAATTATAGAAAATTGTTGCAGAGAAACAAGAAAGAAGGAATCAAGAACGATTAAAGCGAAGAGAAGAAAGAGAAAAAGAAGAGAGGATGAAAAGAAAGTAAGATAAATTGCGCATATATCACTGAATGCCATTAAGATTTAATTCTCTTTAGAGCAATGGTTTTAGTTTAATGCATTCTGATTAATAATTGGTCTTAGCAACTAAAATACAAAATCTTGTTCTATAGGTATCTATTGTGTTTCTATAATCTATTAAATATTGTTTTGCAGGTCCAGATCACGTAGCAGGGATCATAAGCGGTAGGTTTATTGTGCTGCAAAATAGTTTGTTATTTTTAAGCATGTGAAGAAAGAACTTTAGCTTTAAAATTTCTCATAACCTTTTGTTTTACATGTATTTTACTTGCATTGAAAGTTTGATGTATCAGTTTTTTTACTGAGAAAGGTACTGATTGGAAAAAGTCCCTATGTTTTATTGACTTCTCATCATGCACTTCCAGAAATTTCAGTTTGCCTTTTTAACAAAGGTTTATCACATTTGGTTATATTTTTAACGGAAATTATAAATGACATATTCAGTAAATTGTATTTGAATAAATCTATTTAACATTTGATTTAATACTTCACATGATTTAATAGTGCCACTGAATAGATACTTTTTTAGATTGGAGACTGACATTTTACAGTATTTCCCTACACACATCAACAGGAAAAGAAATCTCACGTCATGAAAATTTGAGATGTTTTTCTTTTTCTAAAATGTTATTAGGAGAAAATTGAAGATTGAAGTCCACACAGTGGTAAAACCAGTAATATGTTTGCAGTACACTAATATAAACCATTTGGTTTGTATTCAACAAAATGTATAAGTTTGAAACTATCTTAAGGTTCCATATAAAACTTGAAAGCACATGTTATTAATTTTGAATGGTGAGGAAAAGTGAGATCTTTCCCCAATGACTTCTGTTGCATGTTTTTACCTTTGAAGAGCATAACGTGATGGTAGGAATATCACAAAGCACCTATGGTCAGGTGGAATGGTTGGGGGAGGGCTTGTGGGGTGAAGGCTTTGCCTTCAGGAACACTGTGTGAGAACTTGATGGTTCCAGATAGTTGGCAGCATTTTCAGCATTGGTCTATCTTGACTCTTGTCCCATTTTCATAATGATACCGGTATTTATGAACCAACTTTTAAAAAGGCATGGAACTCTGTACTGCCAACTTCTATCTATTCCCAAATCTGCGATTTGGGATCCAGGTCATGACACTGTGTTCATTTTCCTTCATAGATGCTGGTTGACCTGCTGAATTTCTCTAGCATATTATGTGGGTTGATCCTGAGACCTTTATCTGTTTTGTTTCTGCATCCCAGATTCTTGCAAGCTATTCCTCAAACTTTTCTCTGCCGTGTTTGCCACCAGCTGTTATAAGTGTCCATTGTGCTGCTGTATGTATGTACTAATACTCCTGCATGCTCTGGCTCACTGAGAAAAGCAGGGTAAATCTGCTAACACAAGATTCTGGAAATCTTGACCAAAACGCACAAAATGCTGGAGGAACTCAGCAAATCAGGCAGCATCAATGGAGGGGAATAAACAGTTGACTTTTCGTGCCAAGACCCTTCATCGGGCCGGAAAAGGTAGGGACTGAGGCCAGAATAAGAAGGTTGGGGGAGAAGACATGGTGCAAGCTACCATGTGATGTTGAAACCAAGTTGTTGAGTGGTGGAAGGGGATGAAGTAATAAATGGAAGGGATAGAGGGCTGATGAAGTAGCAATCTTTTCGGGGAGGGCAGTGGACCGTAGAAGAAAGTGAAGGAGGAAGGACACCAGAGGGCAGGTGAGGAGAAAAGAAGGGGTGACAGGGGAACCAGAATATGGAATGGAAAAAAAGAGAAGGGGAAGGGGGAGACATTACCAGAAGTTAGAGGAGATTGGTGTTCATGCCATCAATTGAAGGTTACTCAGACAGAATATGAAGTGCTGCTGGGCTAGGAGAACCAGATATTGTAGTTGACCTTGACAGGCTGTCACCTCACCCGGAAGGACTTTTGGTGTCCCGGAATGATGGTAAGAGGTGGTCTAGGGGCAGGTGTAGCATGTATCCCACTTAGAAGGATAAGTGCAAGCAGGAGGATCAGTGGGAAGGAATGAGTGAACAAGGGAGTAATGTAGAACATAATCTATGGAAGGCGGAGTGGGGTAGGGAGAAATGTGCTAATTACTGGTAGGATCCTGTTTTAGGTGATGGAAGTTATGGAGAATGATGTGCTAGATATGGAGGCTTGTGGGATTATAGATAAAACTAAGGGGAACCATAGTCGTGTTAGGGCGGGAGGATGGTATGAGGACTGATGTGTGGTAACATTGGAGAAGAATGAGGGCGGCATACATAATGTGGAAGAAGGAGGATATTTCAGATTTCCAGAATGGAGAGCTCCATCCTGAGAACAGGTGTGGTGGAGATGGAGGAGCTGAGAGAAGTGATAGTTTTTTTTCCCTCAAGTGGCAGGGTGGAAAGAGGTATAATCAAGATTACTATGACAGTAGATAAATCTACTGATCGCTGTCTAATTTAAGATGAACATTGATTTACTTGAAAGCCGAGAGAAACTGAAGTTATTTTCATAGGACAGGAAAGGCTGAAGAAATTTGGCAAGGATTCATAATTGTGTAGAGTTTTGTTAATAAAGGAAAGGAAGTATACATTCCCAAAGTAAAATAAAAGAAAAATACTTGGAAGTTTCTATTTTCTGGAATATACCTACTGACCGATTGGGGGAAGCACAATTGATAACTTTTGTAAGGAAAATTGGCAAAGGTATGGAAGGCGAGGTATGGGTTAGATAGTGGAACTACAGTTGACTCTTTCAAAGAGTCAGCATAGAGGTAATGGAACAAGTTACAGCCTCCTGTTTATTATTAAATGATAGTAAACTACTGTTGTAGGTGTGAATGCAGTCAAAGGTGAGAGAATCTGTAAAAAGCATTGCAGTTTGCTGCACAATCTTCTCCATTCTTCAGTATTCACTCTTCTGTACAGGCTTCCACCATTAGAATCCTAATAATAAATTTTCATTCCAAGCCTTTGTGTTTATACCAGAAGATTCAAGGAGGAAAATCCTGGCATTTATTTTAAAATAAGCATCAATTAACCAGTGTCAGACACATAGTTGAAATAGTCTGGCAGCTATTTGCATGTGTTACTCAATTTTGGTATTCATTGCACAAAATATTTGCTTGTGTTTACAATTTTAACATTTGTGGGTCTTGTGCAAAGCCAAAATCTTTGAACAAGTGGAAATGTGAGCAAGCAAATTTCTTTTCAAGTATTTACTAAGGTTTTGATTGGTTGGCCTTTCTATCAGGAAACTGCCATACTAAATTTCTTCCAACAACATGCAACCTGCTGGAGGAACTCAGTGGGTGAGGCAGCATTTATGGAGGGAAATGAACAGTCATTGTTCCACATTGAGACCCTTCATTGGGCCAGAGGAAATCTCAATGAATGCTGCCTGGCCCACTCAGTTCCTCCAGCATGTTTTGTGTCCATCATTGCAGTCGTTTATTTCTACTAAATTTCTTTGTTTAGCTGGCAAATAATCAAACACTGAGGTAAAAGAAACTGCAACGCACAAAGGGTTCAACCTGACTGCAATTATTCTGTTGTTTCATGTTCTTAGAAATGTGTACTGTGGTTCTCCATCTTACTACTGTTAACCATTGCTTGAAACATTTACAGATCAAGGTCACGGGATCACCGGCGGAGACGCTCTAGTTCTCCTGCTCACGAGCGACGTAGGTCTAGGTCAAGGTCCAGGTCCAGAGAACGAGAAAGACGCCGCAGGCACAGATCTCGTTCACATAGCCGCAGCAGAGGACATTGTCGCAGCTCAAGAGACAAAAGCAGGGACCGGAGTTCAAAGCATAAGTAAGACTCATGAAGTTATTGAAGTTTTAAGTTTCTGGAATATCATTCCTACTCATTATGATATTAATTCTGTGTTAAGACTGCAACAGGTTATAACCCCTTTTATGACTGAATATAACCTGTGCAGTTAGCTACATATTTTATTTGTATTAATTTTTATTGTTGGTATGGATTTTAAGAGGAATCTGTATACGATGACCCTGAACACAGGTTATGTTTGTAAAATGTTGGCAGAATTATTTACCTGATCGTCGTAATTGAAGATCTAACCAGTTATTCATGTATGATTTGTTGTATTTAATAGTTGGAGATTCGTAGCTTTTTCCAAGGTTCAGCTGTTCCATCAAAGATCCATGCTCTTAGAATTGTAAAACACTCTTTCCAATTAGCTTACCTTCCCCTTAGGGGGATTAGATTATAGTGATGGGTTTGATGTGCTGTCATTATGTGTGAGTGTCTTTTTAGCCTTATTCAAGAAATGTAATTGAGAAATATGGATAAAGTGAAACTAGTTACCACCACCAGCACAAATTAATTTTGCTGTGATTGAGAAACCTATTTGTGATTAGTTAAACATTTCTTATGAGTATTTTCTCAGAATTAACCTTTTTAAAATTGCATTCTCTAATTATGCAATAAACCATGCAAACTTCTGTTAGGTAAGCTGTAGGTTTTGGGGGTAGGGTTGGGGGTGGGTGGGGGAAACAAATCAAGAAATATGTAAATTTGTCAAGCGTTTTATAAAATAATCATTTTAACCTAACTCTTTTTACTTTAGTTATCGAAATCTTTTGTATAATTTGCATTTCTGTCTGATCAGCTTCACTGTTTACATTTCATTAAGAGCATCTTCCTTTGCAAGGGATTGATTAATAAGTGATCCGAGAAGCTTCATTTTAATTGCAAGAAAGTATCTGGAAAGTGTTAAATTCGATGTATTTTGGTGGATTTTGCATTGTAACCTGGATAGAAGGAACAGAATTAAAGATTTTTGGATGTGTGGATGAAGGATGCAAAAATGATACTGTCTGGAAAGTGGCAGAAGGAGAGAAGCAAGAGAATACATGGACAGGACGAGGGAAGGATAGTGAACACGGGAGAAAGAACGCTGAGCGCAGTAGGAAAAGAAGAGTAATCCAGAAGAAAGTGACAGAAATGATTTGGGGGAAACGAGCAAGACACAGCAATAAGAGGTGGGAGAGAGAAATGTGGGGCATGTGCAGAAGTAGCATGGTATCATTACGGAAATTGGAAAGCAGAGCTGCGCAAAGGAATTGGGGAATGGGGGAGAGGGATAGGGAGGATGGGAAATGATTTTAAAGCTATTATTACTTTTGAATAGACTTATGAAACGATCAGACTTCAGTGTTGTTCTGTAGGGCCTCTTCAACAATTGTATTGCTAAGAGGATCAGTATTTCCAATGCCATATCAATTAATTCAAGTACAGAAAAACTGATCTGTCCCCATCATCAAACTGGTGTCTTAATGACTTACAAAGCCCTTGGATGGGTTCATTCATTAGGTTTCATAATTCTTTATTTTTTTTCATTTACAGTGGAGATGTAAGAAAATCAGTGCAAGG
This sequence comes from Mobula birostris, assembly GCF_030028105.1. Lineage (NCBI taxonomy): Eukaryota > Metazoa > Chordata > Chondrichthyes > Myliobatiformes > Myliobatidae > Mobula > Mobula birostris. Next base: position 107,004,722 of record NC_092378.1, read on the forward strand.
ACTGTAATCAGAATAATCCTGGTGACTGCTCTACGCTTGCCAAGTGACATTAAATTGACACCCTTCCTAGAGCAAGACTTGTATGACTCACCACTCAGTGTTTACATAATTAGGGCTTGAATTTTTGGGGACATTAACTAATTTAAAAATGAAAAACACCGACTTGGAAAATTGGTCTTTTCATACGTTCCCATCAATAAAACCCTGCACTTAGTGAATATCAACCATGCTAAATTTACAATTTGATTTGGTTTGGTGCTGCATGTTTTCAAAAATGCTTTGATAGATCATGCGGCAATCTTGTTTGCAGGGTACACTGGTCAGTGACATGAACGTGGTGAAAAGAGTCAGAGGAGTCGGGGAGGAGGAAACAATATGTGTTTGCAATTGATAATGAAGATCTTATTAAAGGAGTAATTACGGAAGAGCTTTAATTAGTCCTCAGTTAATATTGTCTTTTTTCATTTGGTTGAAAACCCTTGAGTGAAGTTCTGTGTTAATAATTGGAAATCCTTATTTAGGATGAACACTAATAAAACCAACAACAGTACTCATCAAAAAAGCTTAAAAATTCAAAACCAGTGCAAGATAGCTAATTATCCCCAAATAAAAAATAGCCTTATTATAGTATTATCTAGTATTAAGTTGAAACAAATATAATGTAATCTTTAATTTCAAAACAAAATTAAAATCTCTTTTTTCACCACTGTATTTCCTATTTCACATTCAAAATTTCTCTTAACTTTGTTCATTCTATCCATTACATTACATTTTTTTTTGCATACAATATTCTGAATTATTAGCTTTGATCTTAGCAGACTGCTCATCAAGTTAACACAGATGGGAAAGCTGTACCAGGTCACTTAACCTATGCACTTCCAGTAAGTGTTCCTCGCTGGTCGAAAGGAACATTTTGATCTCTTCTTCCAGATGCACCAACAATTGTATCATCTCGACTGGTTTGCATCAGGGTTGAAATGGAGTCAATCTACATAACTGCATACGGCATCTTTTGAAGAGTTTGCCTTGTGGGCCGACTTGGCAGCTGAAATAATAGAGGTTTGTATTAAATAAAAGTGTTGTTTTTCAAGGTCTTCACAGGATCGATCTTCTAGGGAAAAATCAAGAGATAAGGATCGAAAGGAGAAGAGTTCGGCAGAAAGGAAACATGAAAATACAAATGGGAAGTCAGAATTAAATGCAGCAAGTCCTGAAGAAAGGGAGGCTGGTGAAATCTGAAGTATTGACTGAACCAAAAAAGTTCATGTAAAACTGAAAATATTTTAAAACCCTTTTGAATTTCTCTTGTTTATATATTCCTGCCATGTAGTGCTTCATTTTGGCAGAGAGAATTTCATAGATGTAGGAATGCATTTATTTTTCCATTGGTGTTTCAAGATTTCCTCTGCAGTTTATTTATAAAAGAAATAAAATAAGCAAGTAGTTTCTTTTAAAAAATGACCATCTTTGGAACCAACATGAAGTTTTTCTAGTAAGTACCTGTTTTAGTTAGTAATTTGGTCACTGCAACGAAATAAGTTCATGTCAGCTTAATGAGATACGAGAACTTTATAACTGATGGAGTTCTTCAGATTGTTTGTTTCAACCTCATTTTATGACCCACAAAATCAAATACCATTAATATTTTTTTCAGTGTTTCTGTGGCCATTCATTAGATGAGAGGCCAAGAAGCCAGTGAAATATTCCAGTGGATATTTTCACTTTATGAAAAATAATTTTGTCAAACTTTTTAATGTTTTTGTTGGTGCAGTATATTTGTATGATTGTACAGGTTAATGTTACAACCCAAGCTCCAGGTTAAGTTAATGAACTTATTTTGAGATCTACTTTGTGTTATGAAAAATTCAATAATTTTCTCTTAAATGCAAGATACTTTAAAGTAAATCTCCCTGTAAAAGAACTTTCTGACACCAGTACCTACTGATGTCAAAAAATTATCGTCATTTCAATATTGCAACTGTTATTTTGCATCACTAATGTTTAATATGAATATTATGAGTGATGTAAATTAAATGCTCAGTGCACTGAAGTGTGAGACCTTGAAAGCTGAGCATCACACCAACTATCATTTTATGTCCCCTAACTTGATTTAAAGCCATAGTTTAAACTGCCCGTTAGTTCTTTGACACTTACGAATTTATTTGGAATCCTTTTATTATGAGGAAAGCTGCAGGTTACTTATGTGTTTGAGAGCGTGTCTCTGCAAAGTTCATAACATATCTAGTTGCAGTATAACTCATCTACTAACTGCACATAATCCATTGCACATACCAGCTGATGTTAGATATAAAATAGTAGTTAACTTTATGCATTTCCTGGTAAATTCCATGATTTTTAGATTTTTATTTTGGAATGTTAAAACTGGAAGGTTCCAGATTAAACAACACACTTTCTATAGTTCTACTATTCAGTTCAGATCATAATTAAAAGTGGTTCCCTTTTGCTTGCTTCAGAGCAAAGGCAGCAACTGTGGAATTTGTTAACAGCTTTTAATACTGAGAGTAGGGTAGCAACTTAATTTATCACCCTTGCTGAGATTTTACTGATGGATTTGGCAAAATTCGTAAATATTCATTTAACTTGTCGCAGCTTTTGATATAAGAAAATCATAACTTGAACATATAACTTTCTAAGTATGTGTGCTATTTTGTAAGTTTCATTACAGAAATATTTAAATGTCTATTAAAAGTGAATTGATACATTGCTCTTGTTAATTGGGGTTTGAATTTGTCCATCAATAAAATCTACAATTCATTCTTTTACATTTACTGAGGATTAAATAAGGTTTTTTCAGTTACGTTTATCAATTTATTAAAAAAAAACACTGAACATTCCACTTGCTTTTATGAACTACATGAAGCAGCACAATAGTTCTGTATATTTTTAAAATATTCACTATCGAAAATATGCTCTCTTCAATAAAGGGTAATGGTTAAATATCCATTCTGGCCTCAATATTACAAAGTTATACAACCAGTTTGAAGTGTCTGTAATTGTTGATTGTTCCATTATACTAGAATATTGCCAAAATTTAAAGTGGGTAATGCCTGCATACTATTTTTCAGTGTACCAAACTCTCCTCTTGGTTTGGTTCTGATATCTAAAATAGTTTTTTTTTTATTGCCACTTTGATACAGATTTTCCAGTCCTGACGAGATTGTAATCTGGATCTACTGAACAAAGCTGGCAACCTTTCCTTTACTGGAGCAGTTGTAATTTACATCACCTATTAAGTGTCTTTAAGGTTGTAAAATCACTCATACTAAATACAGAAATCAATTTTTCAGTGTTAACTATGACTTCGTAAATTCAAACTGTTTGAAATTTATTCAACGGTGATCTGCATTCCATTGTGATTTGATGCTTGAGTTTCAGAATTTGGTGTAAAATATGTTCAGTCCCAAATGTTGAGGTAATTCAATGAAATGTAGAGGACTCTTAAGATCTTGTGACACATTCTAACAATGTCTGATCAGAAACTTCAGTAATACAGGTCTAAAGAATGTAAAATAGTTTTATTCTATATTTTCATTCTTTGCTTTTTCCACAAAACATTTGCTCTTTTTCTTTTCTTTTGGGGGGTGGCCATGTAGGGAAGTTTAGCTTTAATTTTGTCTATCCTTACAATCAAAAGAGTGTTTAATTAATGTCAGGTTGTTTAATTCCATTCTATCTGGATTTTTATTTTTCAGTCGTTTGTGCCCCTCTAATGTTCCCATTAGTTCTGTTTGCATTGACTAATTTTTTTTTTCAGCCACCTTTTATTGAATATTCCTGCTACAATTCTTCTTGCCTGATTGCTATCATGCAGCTGTAGCTTGTAGATTTGTGTGACAGTGAAAGTCTGAGTTAACAGATGAAGAAAGGTTGTAATTCAAGTCCTGGTCTATGGTAAATAAAGAATTTGAGTTACAGTTTTCATTGAAGTAAGTAGGATGTGGAGTCAGGAGGATGAGGAGCTAGCACCAGAGTGGGATTTGTTAACTTTTGTCCTGACCGTTTACTGTGACTGAATATGGATTTTATTTTTAAATTGAAAGGTGCAGACTGAAGCAGGTGTATTTTGGAAACAGATAGAAAACACTGAAGATTTACAAAGGGGGGAGGTGGGAAGTAATTGAAGTGTGGTAGCACTTTACTGTTTGGAGAATTTCTGTATGCTTTCACTGCAGTATAAAGGAGGAAGAGTAAGGAAAATATAAGGCATCATCTTCTGAAAAGAAACAAAGTTGAATAATTGTGAAAAATGAAGGTCTTCTGGAGATCAGAGAAGGAAGCCCAAATCAAAAGGAAATTAGAATATTCTGACCCATGTTGAAAATAGCCAAAGGTTGTTAAAATCAAAGTGCAACCTCAAGGGCAAAGATTTACTTAAATAAATCAAAGGACTTGTTTCTTTCAGACCAGAGGGCACAGCTTCAGAATAGAGGAACATCTATTTAGAACAGATAAGGAAAATGTTCTTTATCCAGAGGATGATGAATGTGGAATTCATTTCCATAGACAGCTGTGCAGGCCAAGTTATTGGATATATTTAATGTGGAAGTTGATAGATGCTTGATTAACCAGGGTGGTAATGGTTACATGGAGCAGGCAGGAGAATGGGATTGACAGGGATAATAAATAAGCCATGATGGTGTGACAGCAGAGTCGATAGGCTGCATGGCCTAATTCTGCTCCCATGTGTTATGATCTTAGTTAAAACATTAGGTAAATTAATAGTGCTCCTGCCGTGAGAAAAATTGAAAGGAGCTAAATGGATTGAACAGGACAATGGGGATAAACACAAGATTCCCCATATACACCAGTAACAGATTATTTAAAAGCAGATATAATAGTAACACTATGGATTGTATGAAATTCTAGTTAGGGTTTATATTCACTGCTGTCTTTTTTATGTAACATTTCTGAAACTGAACCTTTTGTAAATAATAATAAGGGGCACCTGTTAGTCTCATGAGACCATGGATTTGCGCCTTGGAAGGTTTCCAGAGCACAGGCCTGGGCAAGGTTGTCTGGAAGACTGGCAGTTGTCCATGCTGCAAGTCTCCCCTCTCCACGCCACCGATGTTGTCCAAGGGAAGGGCATTAGGACCCTTACAATTTGGCACCGGTGTTGTCGCAGAGCAATGTGTGGTTAAGTGCCTTGCTCAAGGACACAACACGCTGCCTCAGCCAAGGCTCGAACTAGCGACCTTCAGATCACTAGACGAACGCCTTAGCTGCTTGGCCACATGCCAACAATAGTAACAGAACTAATAAAATTTTGATAGTCCAAGTTATCAGAGTTATGAAGGTCACACAAGTAAATAGCTTGTATCGAACCCAAATAAATATTAACACAGATGCGAGGAACTGAATAGATTACCTATTACTTTGTGTATATCTTCACCCAGTTTTCTATTCACTATTGTAGTAAAATGTCCTTCGAAGTTCTTGATTTCCTCTTGCGGTCATTCAAAATTGGGTATTATGTTCACGACTATATTGAGCCTAGGTCACAATGTTATGTACGAACCATTATGCAGTAGGCAGTAGACATGCTTAAGCAACACTTCTGTGAAATAGAATAAGGAATTATCTTGCATTACCTGTATTATTTGGAACATGCTGCTAACAGCCCACTTTATCAATGCATCTGTGTTGGAGAGGGGAAGTGAGCGAGGCCATTTAGATTAATGAAAGGTGATATCATGAACTGAATGAAATTCTGAAGGGGGAATGTTTACACTGACTAAAGAATCAAAGACCATATCTGTGGCATCAGTACAATTGTATATTTCTGAAATAAAAACCAAATGTGGTTTAAAAACTCAGCCACTCGAGCAGCATTTGTGGAAACGGAAACCAGTTAATGTTTGTGATAAGGCATATAGAGGTTAGGATCTGGAAGAGGAGGGAAAGGTTTACAGTTTCTGGACCAGAGCTGGGAGAGAGGTAAAGTGCACAACAAAAGTCCAAATGAAAATGAGTTCAAGTGATGAGGAGCAGAACTGACCATTAGCAAGACAAAAGGGACAAAAACATGATCAGAGTAAATGATTAAAGTTCAATTTAGCTCAAGTTGGAAAATTCAATGTTCATCCAACCAAGAAAATACGTTATTCTAATTTATGGTGGACTTCAGTGCGGCCGCAGAAGAGGACACAGGTGTAAAATGCTAAAATGTGTCCCCTCTCTTTCTGACCTATGATGCTAGTGTTTCCGTGGCATTTACGAACAGCCCTTATTCTGAAATGCCATCCAGCATAAGCGGCTTTCGTCTGGCGGACTTGTCCTTATTTTCATGAGTAATGTACTATTTATAGATCAGGATAAATATTTCCAGATCCTGATTCTGCCTCACGAGTTCCCCTTACTGATACTACATTCATCCTAGGTGTGATGGAGTTCTGAAGTAAACTATCCAGTTGTTCTACCCTTAAAATTCAGTGTCAGAGTTCCTTTACGCTAGCTCAATAAATAAAATTATGCATCTTGAAGGCTTTAGAATAAATGCAGTTAATTACACAAACATTAAGCTACAGGATAAAAATGTTCCATGTTTACAGAAGTACAGGAGATGGGGCTAGAGCTGGGAAGAAAATACTCTTCCGAAGTTCTGTAAACTCAGCTGTTTTGTACATTGAACATTTTATCCTGTATCTTAATGCGAGGTTATGTGCTCGGATCACTTAAGACTGGAACCCATAATTTGAGGCAACATTTGCCACGGGTGACAGACACATTTAAGTCATATTTGGAATGCAGCATTTTTACTAAACCTGGTTAAGCTATAGTGAAATAGTTTAATTAAGTGGCAGGTCAAGTAATGTAATAAAGCACTATTTTAATTTGTACATAGTTTGATTTAAACCTGTTCATTTCAATATTAAATCAAGGGCAAGGGGGTCAGGTTATTACAGTCAATAGAAGGTGAGCTAATTTGAGAAGCAGCAAGTAAATTGTGTCCAATCAACTTCTAACAACTCAGATTGAAGGAAGAATGGAAAATTGTGAGAGGTGTGCAATTTGCATTATTTTGAACTCCTGGGGAGCAATTATCTCAGTTTTGATCCCTCCTCTTGCTGCCACAATGAATGTGGGAGTGTCAAGGAGGATTGAAGAGTGGAAACATGGAGAATAGAAATACATCATTCCATGCACAAGGTCATAATTACATTATATTGCCCTGAATTTTATCATCTCTTCAGTTTGACTAGTTTCAGTTGATGTAATACTCTGCTCTTCCCATCATCTCAGCCATCCATTATATATTGTATTATTATGCAAATTTAGCACTTGAGAATGTATGCCGGGTATTTGCCTCAATTGCTTTTTGTATTGGTAAATTCCACATTTCAACAATTCTTTATTTCACTAATGGATTTATTAGCTGTTTTGTGTTATGTATGTATTTAATTTTGCACCATCTCGCAAGTATGCACCACACATGTCCCACTCTTAATGGTTCCAGTGGTTATCTCAAAGTTTTCTCTAAAGGAATCATTCAATCCTTTCCAGTCTTTCCTGGTTGTTGTGACCTTAGTTCAGATGCTATCCTGTGAAGCATATTTGTGTATTCTTCAGTATATATGTGTGTGTGTGTGTGTCTTTTAATGCATAGTTGGGAAAGCAGAACCCTTACATGGAGCTTGATCAAGATTTGATAAGTTTAACATTATTTTCAATTCCAAAATCCTGGAAATAAACCCATTGTTAGCATTTTCATTACATTGTTGCCTTCAGTGCTACTTTTAATGTCTTGTTAAAGTGATTTCTTTGCATTTCTATCCATTCAATTTGTTTTCTGTGATATAGAAAAGTAAAGTTCCATTTTCAAATGACTTCCTTATCCTTATTACACCACAAAATGCATTGAAACCAATTAAATACTACAAAAATATTGTAATTTCAATATGGAAAATATGGTGAGGAGGCAGAGCTAAAGCCTTAATGGATTAAGAAGGAAGCGTGCACAGGCTGGAGTGTTTTGACCTTGAAAGTTGAGCCATGGAGTAAGTGCATAGCATGTTCTCTCAAACATCAAAGTGTCCATGGTTAACTCTATTTTAGTGGTGTTGATGGAGCAACAAATGTGATATTCCTGTTTCAAATTATTTGCAAATTAATTTCAAATATTAATGCTGAATTGCTTGTTCCTCTGTTCAAATCATATGCAAAGATTATGAAAGATACTAGCTCTGTCCATGAACCTTAGATATTCTATTAGGGTTCTTTGACAATATATGTAGCAGATTAGGTCCACAAGGATCCTGTCTGGTTTAAGTGTCCTAAACCTTTTTCTTCCTGATTAAATTTAGGATCTTTCAGGTCATCCAATGTTCCCTTACCATTCTTGTCTTTTCTGGAACATGCTATTCCTGATATCTGATCAGCTGATCTTTAAGCAACTCCTACATGTCAGTGGAGGCCTTGCCCACAGAACACTTAACTCCCAATCAATGCCACTTAGCTCCTGTCTTATTCTGTTATAATTTGCCTTCCCCTAATTTAGATTCTTCCCTGAAGATCCAAGGTACAGTCAACATGGCTTTGTGCATGGTAAGTTCTAACCAATTTTAGAGTTTTCAAGGAAGTTAACAGAAAAATTCATGAGGGCAAGCTGGTGCACCCTGTCTAGTGGACTTTATTGAGACCTTTTAAAGGGTCCTGCATGGGAGGTGGTCAAAGTTCAGTCACTTGGTATTCAAGATGAGGTAGTAAATGGGATTAAACATTGGATTCCTGGAAGAAGCCACAGTGGTTGTAAATGGTTGCCTCTCTGACTAATGGTATGCTGCAGGGGCTCGTGCTGGATCTGTTGTTGTTTGCCATCTGTATCAACAATCTGGATGTTAATGTAATCTGGATCAGCAAATTTGTGGATAACACCAAGATTTAGGGTCTAGTTGACAGCGAGGAAGACTCAAAGCTTGCAGCGGGATCTGGACCAGCTGGGAAAATGGCAGATGAAATTTAATACAGGCAAATGTGAGATGTTGCACTTTGGGAGGACCAGTCATGGTAGGTCTTAGATGGTTAGTGGTGGGGCACCAAAGAGTGCAGTAGGAGAAGATGAATCTGAATACAGATTCATGATGCCTTTATAGTGGTGTCACAGATAGATAGGGTCTTAAAGCAAACTATTGACACATTGGCCTTCATAAATCAATATATTAAGTACAGGTATTGAGATGTGTTTTTAAAAAAGTATAAGAATATAAGTTGCCTGGTTTTCTGCATTACTCATAAAATGTGGTCTGATCTTCATCCAAGTTACAGTAAATAGACAAACATCCATCTAATAACACACAAACAATTGCAATTTTCATGTCTTTATTGAACGCATTGTTTAATTATTCACAGTCCAGGCTGGTAACAGTATTTGAACCCCTGTAGTTAACAACTGGCAGAACCCCTTTGGCAGCAATAAGCTCCACAAAACTTTTCCTGTAGCTGATCAGATTTGCACACTGGCAAGGAGGAATTTTAGACCATTCTTCCATACAAACTTTCAGTTCATCGATATTTCTGGGATGCCTTGCATGAACAGCCTCTTCAGGTCATGCCTTAGCATCTCAATTGGACTAGGGTCTGGACTCATTGAGTTGGCCTTTACAAAACATGAGTGTTCTTTTTAAACCATTCTGTTGTTGATTTACTCTTGTGCTTTGGATCATTTGTGGCATTATCTAGCTTCCATGGACCCGCTACCCTGACATTCTCCTGTAAAATATCTTGATAAAATTTGGATTCCCCTCAGCACTTGCAAGCTATCCAGGCCCTGAGGCAGCAAATCTGCCCCAAACAACGACACCCTTCCCACGTGTTTCACTGTTGGTATGAGGTTTTGGTGTTAGTCTGTGGTGCCTTTTTTTCTCCAAACATAGAAGTGTGCATCTGTGCCAAATACCTCAACTTTTGTCTCATCTGTGCACAGAACATTTCCCCAGAAGCGCTGTGGAACATACAGGTGGTCTTTTGCAAATTTGAGATGTGCAGCATCTTTTTTTAGTTTTTGGAGTCCAGTGGTTTCCTACATAGTGTCCTTCCATGAATGCCATTCTTGTTCAATGTTTTTCTTATAGTGGACACATGAACAGAGACTTCAGCAATTCTAGAGATTCCTGCAGGTCTTTTGCTATTACCTTTGGATTCTCTTTCATCTCCTTCGACATTGCATGTTGTGCTCTCGGTATGATTTTTGCAGGACGCCCACTCCCAGGGAAAGTAGCAACAGTACTGAAATTTCTTGCAGACATTTTCTCTAACTGTGGACTGATGAACACTCGGGTCTTTAGAAATGCTTTTGTAGCCTTTTCCAGCTTCATGCATCTCTACAGTTCTCCTAAAGTCCCCTGAAAGTTGTTTTGATTGAGGCATAGTGCACGTAAGTAGACCTTTTTTGAGAAGAACAGGCTCAGTAACCTGACTTTGAGTTTTTTTTATATAAGGCAGGGCATCTCTACAATCCACACCCCCAGTCTCATTGATTGGAGCACCTGACTCCAAAATAGCTTTTGTAGAAGGCATTACCACAGATGTTCACTACTTTTTTTGAACCTAGACTGTGATTGCTTAAATGGTGTACTCAGTGTTGACGAAAAGTACAGTTGTTTGTGTGTTACTAGTTAAGGTAGATTGTATTTGTCTATTATTGTGATTTACATGAAGTTTATGAGTAATTAATGCAAAAACCAGGTAATTGCAAAGGGTTCATAAACATTTTCGTGCAGATATATAGCATCTGATCTTGTCATCTTCCTCAAACTATAGGGTGAATTCTATCATGATCACTGCCTCCTAGGGGTTCCTTTACCTTAAACTCCCTAATCAAATCTCATTCATTACTCAACACCCAACCCTGAATTGCTTTTCCCCTAGTGGGCTTAACCAAGTTGCTCTAAAGAGCCATCTTGTAGGAATTTACAAATTCCCTTGGGATGCAGCACCAACCTGGGTTTCCCAGTTTACCTCATATTGAAATACCCCATATTTATCATAACTTTGCCCTTATTACATGTTTTTTTCTATTTCTCATTGAAATTTAAATCCCACATTCTGGTTACTGCTTGGGGCCCTGCATATAACTTGCATCAGGGTCTTTTTACCCTTGTAGTTTCTCAAGTCTACCCACAAGATTTCCATATCTTCTGATCCTATCTCATTTCTTTCTAAAGATTTGATTTCAATTTTTACCGCCCTTCCCTTGACTTTGTAATACATTGTGCATCCTTGGATATTAAGCTCCAAACTATCATCTTCTTTCAGGCTCAATTCAGTGATGCCTATAATGTCACACTTCCCAATGTTTAATTTTGCTACCTTATTCCTTAAACTGAGCATTCAAATAGAATACATTTAATCCTGTAGTCATCACCCTTTTGACTTTGCCCCCATGTTACACTTCAATTCATCCCACTGTCTGCAACTTTGCCCTGTTATCTGCCTCTCCACCCTTAGACTCACTACACAGCACAACAATGTCTACACTAACTGCCTCTTCCTCAGCCACATTATTCCAGTCCCCCCCCCCCCGCTAACTTAACCCCTCCCCCAACAGCTCTTGCAAACCTGCTCACAAGGATATTGGTCTTCCTTAGGTTCAGGTCAGGTGTAACCCAACCTTTTTGTACAGGTCATACCTTCCCCAGAAGAGACCCCAATGATCCAGAAATCTGAAACCCTGCGGCTTTGTAACTTTGGCAACTCATTCATCAGTACTGTTATCCTATTCCTGCCCTGATTGTCCTACCAAAGTGTCTCGACCCAAGATGTCGACTCTGCTCTTTTCCGTAGATGCTGCCTCGCCTGTTGAGTTCCTTCAGCATTTTGTGTGTGTTACACGGTATTTGGAGTAGTTCAGAAATAACCACCTTGGAGGTCAGCCTCTTCCCTATACTTACCAAGCTCTTAAACTCATCCTTCTTGCATATAATAATCCTAGCATTGTGATAAGCACATCGGTCCCAGCATATTTATTAGTTTGACCTTTGTTGTCCTTTTAATCTTGTCATACCACCTCACCCTCAACCCTACCACCTGTTATTGTGATTCCTATCCTCCAGCCATTCTAGTCTTGGCCCGAAACGTCGACTGTACCTCTTCCTGTAGATGCTGCCTGGCCTGCTGCGTTCACCAGCAATTTTTATGTGTATTGCTAGTTTAAGCTGTCCTGTGCAAGTCAAGCAAACAGGACGAGGATATTATTCCCCTCCATGTGAGATGCAAACTGCATTGTTTTTGCAGGTTCTCCCTGTCTTGAAAAAGACTGGAACGATGAGGAAAAATGTGAGTTAAGTCACCTTGGTAAGAAAAGCAGTAATGCTAACTATTTTGGAATTGGGTATTGATGATGTTCAAGGAGACCTATTTATCCTTGCACCTGAGCCACTTAAAGCTAACATATGTAGGTGCAATGGGGGTTTAGGAAAGACTGTCCAGTGAACCAACTGGCACGACTGTAGTCATTAGATTAGTAAAATGATCACCCTTTTCTTCTAATTGTGTTCTTTTTTTTTTGTGTACGAATTGAGTGTAATCTGTGTTTAGTTTGCTTCTGTTGTGAATCCTGCATATATAATGCTTTGTGCCTGTAATGTTGCTGCAAGCAAGTTTTTTCATTACACGGGCATATGACAATAAACTCTGCTATTTATTGCAAGAAGCTTTGCATAGAAGAATAAAGATGACAATTATGCAAGATTACTTATCCTCGATAAGACTACACCTAGAGCATGAATTATGACAGTAGCCTTTTGAAATTGGCCAGCAACTCGTCTCCAAGCAGTCTGATTAATATTTGTGAGGTCGGCTTTCCTATTGCTACTGATTTTCATCTGGGTTTGCAAAGTTGTGTTTTCAACTGAATTGTTGAGCTTCTATTCAATAGTATTAATGTCAGTTCAACATTGTATGTCGTAAACTGTAACTTGGTGTTAGTATAATCAGAATCAGGTTTATTATCACTGACATGTCACAGAACTTGATGTTTGTAGCAGCAGCACGCTGCAATACGTAAAAATTAAGTTGGAATATAAATAGTGTGAAAGAGGAATAAGGAGGTTATGTCCATGGACCATACAGAAATTTGATTTTAGTGGGGAAGAAGTTGTTCCTGAAACACTGAGTGTACCTCCTCCATAATGGTAGTAATGAGAAGAGAACATGTCCCAGATGGTGACAGTACTTAATGATGGATACACCTTTAGGCACCACCTTTTCAAGACGTCTTTGATGGTGAGGTTGTACCCGTGATGAAGCTGGCTAAGTTTACAACCCTCTGCAGCTTTTTTTGATCCTGTGCATTGGAGCCTCCATGTCTGCAACCAGTCAGGATGTTCTCCATGACATTTGCTGGAGTTTATAGTAACACACCAAATCTCCCAAGCTCCTAATGAAATACAGCCTTCATGATTGCTTCAATGTGTTGGGTCCAAGATCGACCCTCTATAGTTATTAGTCTTATTAAGGCTTTATTGAGTATGCCCACAAGAAAATGAATCTCAGAGTTGTATATGGTGACAATACTTTGATAATACATTTACTTCTGAGATGTTGATGTCCAGGAGCTGAAAGCTGCCCTTTCCAACACTGACCCCGCAGTAAAGATTGGTGTATGCTCTCCCAACTTCCCCTTCTTTGGTCTTGCTGATGTTGAGTGCGAGGTTATTGTTATGACTCCACTCAATCAGCCAATCTATCTCACATTTGTACACCACCTCATCACCGTCTGAGATTTTGCCGCCAAGAGTGGTGCCAACTGCAAATTTATAGAGGGAGTTTGAACTATTTCTAGCTACAGAGTCACGTGTGGAGAAGAAAAATAGGCTAAGTATGCATTTTTGTGTTGCACGTGTTTTGATTGTCAGTGAAGAGGCGATGCAATTACCAATCTCCACCAACTGGTCTTCCAATGAAGAAGTCAAGGATCTAGTTGCAGAGGGAGATACAGACTAAGATGTGATTAGTAATAAGGGAATGATTGTGTTTAATGTTGCGATGTAATCAATAAGCAGTAGCCTCACAAATGATTTGCTGTTGTCCAGGTGATCCATGGCCAAATGGAGAACCAGTAAGACTGATTTCACTGTACACTTGCTGTTGTAGGAGGAAAATTGCAACAGGTCCAGGTCCTTGCTCTGGCTGTAGTTTATTTATGCCCCTCTACTCATTACTTCCATCAGAGAGCAGTTAAATGAGCTTGGAGAGGCACACTCAGTCTTTTAGGAACAACTTCTTCCCCTCTGCTATCAGATTCTGAGTGCTCCACAAACACTACCTCATTATTTTGCTTTTTAAATATATTTCTTATTGTAACTTGCAGCATTTTTATCTGTTGGACTGCATTGCTACTGCAAAACAACATCAGTGATAATAACCAGATTCTAATTTCTGATGCATAAATTTTCATTGCCTTAGTGATAAAAATCAAAGTAAATTTATTATAAGACCATAAGATATAGGGGCAGAATTAGGCCATTTAGCCCTTCAAGTCTGCTCAGCCATTTCATCATTGCTGATTCAATTTTGCCCTTGGCCCCAATCTCCTTCATGTATCTCTTCATGCCCCGACCAATCCAGAATCTATCAATCTCTGCCTTAAATATACATAGAGACTTGGCCTCCACAGTTGCCTGTGACAATGAATTCCACAGATTCACCACTCTCTGGCTAAAGGTGTTAGGTAAATTGAAGAGATTAAAGGCAGATAAATCCCCAGGGCCAGATGGTCTGCATCCCAGAGTGCTTAAGGAAGTAGCCCAAGAAATAGTGGATGCATTAGTGATAATTTTTCAAAACTCTTTAGATTCTGGATTAGTTCCTGAGGATTGGAGGATGGCTAATGTAACCCTGCTTTTTAAAACAGGAGGGAGAGAGAAACCGGGGAATTATAGATCGGTTAACCTAACATTAGTGGTGGGGAAAATGCTAGAGTCAGTTATCAAGGATGTGAAAACAGCACATTTGGAAGGCGGTAAGATCATCGGACAAAGTTAGCATGGATTTGTGAAAGGAAAATCATGTCTGACGATTCTCATAGAATTTTTTGAGGATGTTGAAATTGCAGGGGCCCTGGCAGAAATATTTAAAATGTCGCTGTCTACAGGTGAGGTGCCGGAGGATTGGAGAGTGGCTCATGTTGTTCCGCTGTTTAAAAAAGGATCGAAAAGTAATCCGCGAAATTATAGGCCAGTAAATTTAACATTGGTAGTAGGTCAGTTATTGGAGGGAGTACTAAGAGACAGGATCTACAAGCATTTGGATAGAGAGGGACTTATTAGGGAGAGTCAACATGGCTTTGTGCGTGGTAGGTCATGTTTGACCAATCTATTGGAGTTTTTCGAGGAGGTTACCAGGAAAGTGGATGAAGGGAAGGCGGTGGATATTGTCTACATGGACTTCAGTAAGGGCTTTGACAAGGTCCCGCATGGGAGGTTAGTTAGGAAAATTCAGTCGCTAGGTATACATGGATAGGTGGTAAATTGGATTAGACATTGGCTCAATGGAAGAAGCCAAAGAGTGGTAGTAGAGAATTGCTTCTCCGAGTGGAGGCCTGTGACTAGTGGTGTGCCACAGGGATCAGTGCTGGGTCCATTGTTATTTGTCAACTATATCAATGATCTGGATGATAATGTGGTAAATTGGATCAGCAAATTTGCTGATGATACAAAGATTGGAGGTGTAGTAGAGAGTGAGGAAGGTTTTCAGAGCCTGCAGAGGGACTTGGACCAGCTGGAAAAATGGGCTGAAAAATGGCAGATGGAGTTTAATACAGACAAGTGTGAGGTATTGCATGTTGGAAGGACAAACCAAGGTAGAACATACAGGGTTAATGGTAAGGCACTGAGGAGTGCAGTGGAACAGAGAGATCTGGGAATACAGATACAAAATTCCCTAAAAGTGGCGTCACAGGTAGATAGGGTCGTAAAGAGAGCTTTTGGTACATTGGCCTTTATTAATCAAAGTATTGAGTATAAGAGCTGGAATGTTATGATGAGGTTGTATAAGGCATTGGTGAGGCTGAATCTGGAGTATTGTGTTCAGTTTTGGTCACCAAATTACAGGAAGGATATAAATAAGGTTGAAAGAGTGCAAAGAAGGTTTACAAGGATGTTGCCGGGACTTGAGAAACTCAGTTACAGAGAAAGGTTGAATAGGTTAGGACTTTATTTCCTGGAGCGTAGAAGAATGAGGGGAGATTTGATAGAGGTATATAAAATTATGATGGGTATTGATAGAGTGAATGCAAGCAGGCTTTTTCCACTGAGGCAAGGGGAGAAAAAAACCAGAGGACATGGGTTAAGGATGAGGGGGGAAAAGTTTAAAGGGAACATTGGGGGGGGGCTTCTTCACACAGAGAGTGGTGGGAGTATGGAATGAGCTGCCAGACGAGGTGGTAAATGCGGGTTCTTTTTTAACATTTAAGAATAAATTGGACAGATACATGGATGGGAGGTGTATGGAGGGATATGGTCTGTGTGCAGGTTAGTGGGACTAGGCAGAAAATGGTTTGGCACAGCCAAGAAGGGCCAAAAGGCCTGTTTCTGTGCTGTAGTTTCTATGGTTCTATGTAACTAGTAGAATGGATAGGGGAGAACCAGTGGATGTGGTATATTTGGATTTTCAAAAGGCTTTTGACAAGGTCCCACACAGGAGATTAGTGTGCAAACTTAAAGCACACGGTATTGGGGGTATGGTATTGATGTGGATAGAGAATTGGTTGGCAGAGAGGAAGCAAAGAGTGGGAATAAACGGGTCCTTTTCAGAATGGCAGGCAGTGACTAGTGGGGTACCGCAAGGCTCAGTGCTGGGACCCCAGTTGTTTACAATATATATTACTGACAGAGGAGGGAATTAAATGCAGCATCTCTAAGTTTGTGGATGACATGAAGCTGGGCAGCAGTGTTGGCTGTGAGGAGGATGCAGGGTGACTTGGATAGGTAGGTGAGTGGGCAAGTTCATGGCAGATGCAATTTAACGTGGATAAACGTGAGGTTATCCACCTTGGTGGCAAGAACAGGAAAACATTATTATCTGAATGGTGGCCGATTAGGAAAAGGGGAGGTGCAACGAGACCTGGTGTTATTGTACACCAGTCATTGAAAGTGGGCATGCAGGTACAGCAAGCCGTGAAAAAGGCGAATGGTGTGCTGGCATTCATAGCAGGAGGATTCGAGTACAGGAGCAGGGAGGTACTACTGCAGTTGTACAAGGCCTTAGTGAGACCACACCTGGAGTATTGTGTGCAGTTCTGGTCCCCTAATCTGAGGAAAGACATCCTTGCCATAGAGAGAGTACAAAGAAGCTTCACCAGATTGATTCCTGGGATGCCAGGACTTTCATATGATGAAAGACTGGATCAACTGGGCTTGTACTTGCTGGAATTTAGAAGATTGAGGGGGGATCTTATTGAAACGTATAAAATTCTAAAGGGATTGGACAGGCTAGATGCAGGAAGATTGTTCCCGATGTTGGGGAAGTCCAGAACGAGGGGGTCACAGTTTGAGGATAAAGGGGAAGCCTTTTAGGACCGAGATTAGGAAAAACTTCTTCACAGAGAGTGGTGAATCTGTGGAATTCTCTGCCACAGGAAACAGTTGAGGCCAGTTCATTGGCTATATTTAAGAGGGAGTTAGATATGGCTGTTGTAGCTAAAGGGATCAGGGGGTATGGAGAGAAGGCAGGTACAGGGTTCTGAGTAGGATGATCAGCCATGATCATACTGAATGGCGGTGCAGGCTTGAAGGGCCGAATGGCCTACTATTGCACCTATTTTCTATGTTTCTATGTTCCTAAATACATTCCTCCTCATCTCCATTCTAAAAAGACGCCCCTCTGTTCTGAGGCTGTGTCCTCTGGTCTTAGACTCTCCCACCATAGAAACATCTTCTCCAACCATAGAAATATCCTCTCCACATCTACTCTATCAAGGCCTTTTCCCATTAGGTAGGTTTCAATGAGGTCTCCCCTTGCTCTTCTGAATTCCAGCGAGTGCGGGCCCAGAACCATCAAATGCTTTTCGTAAGACAAGCCATTCAATCCTGGAATCCTTTTTGTGAACCTTCTTTGAACCCTCTCCAGTTTCAGCACATCTTTTCTAAGGTAAGAGGCCCAAATCTGCTCACAATACTCCGAGAGGCCTCATCACTGCTTTATAAAGACACAAAGTTACATCCTTGTTTTTATATTCTACTCCTGAAACGAATGCTAGCATTACATTTGCTTTCTTCACAACAGACTCAACCTGCAAATTAACCTTCAGGGAATCCTGAACCTCAGGTTTTTTTTTTGTATTTTCTCTCCATTTAGAAACTAGTCAACCCTTTCATTCCTTCCACCAAAGTGCATGGCCATACACTTCCTGACACTGTATTCCATCTGCTATTTCTTTGCCCATTCTCCTAATCTATGTCCTTCTGTAGCCTCTCTACTTTCGCAAAACAGCCTACCTCACCTCCACCTATCTTTATATTGTCTGCAAAGAATTCCATCATCCAAATCATTGACATATAACATAAAGGCAACCACTCTCAGCAAAGATCACATGTGGAACACCAGTAGTCACCGGCAACCAACAAGAAAAGGCCCCCTTTATTCCCACTCTGCCTCTTGACAATCAGCCATTGTTTTATCCATGCTAGAATCTTTCCTGTAATAACATGGGCTCATAGCTTGTTAAGCAGCCTTGTGTGGCACCTTGTCAAAAGCCTTCTGAAAATCCAAGTACACAACATTAATTGATTTTCCTTTGACTATCCTGCTTGTTATTTCTTCAAAGAATTCCAACAGATTTGTCATGCAAGATTTTCCTTTGAGGAAACCATGCTGACTTTGGCCTATTTTATCATGCACCTTTAAGTACCCTGAGATGTCATCCTTTATTGACTCCAACATCTTATTAACCACTGAGGTCAGACTAACTGGCCTATAGTTTCCTTTCTTCTGCCTCTCCCTTCTTGAAGAGTGGAGTGGCATTTTGCAATTTTCTAGTCTTCCAGAACCATTCCAGAATCTAGTGATTCTTGAAAGATCATTAATGCCCCCACAATCCCTTCAGTCACCACTTTCAGAACCCTGCTGTATACCAAACAACAGGAATTCTGCAGATGCTGGAAATTCAAGCAACACACATCAAAGTTGCTGGTGAACGCAGCAGGCCAGGCAGCATCTGTAGGAAGAGGTGCAGTCGACGTTTCAGGCCGAGACCCTTCGTCAGGACCCTTCGAAGGGTCTCGGCCTGAAACGTCGACTGCACCTCTTCCTACAGATGCTGCCTGGCCTGCTGCGTTCACCAGCAACTTTGATGTGCCTGCTGTATACCATTTGGTCCAGGTGGCTTATCTACCTTCAGATATTTCAGTTTCCCAAGAACCTTCTCCCTAGTTATGGTCACTTCACACACTTCATGCCACCCGACACCTGGAACTTCCACCATACTGCTCGTGTCTTCCGCAATGAAGATTTATTCAGTTTTTCCGCCATTTTCTTGTCCCTCATTACTACCTTTCCAGCATCGTTTTCCAGTGGCCAGATATCCACTCTCGCCTCTCTTTTACACTTTATGTATCTGAAGAAAGTTTTGGTATCTTCTTTAATATTATTTAATTTACTTTTTATTCCATCTTTACCTTAATGACTTGTTTAGATGCCTTCTGTTGGCTTTAAGAGCTTCCCAATCCTCTTAACTTCCCACTAATTTTTGCTCTATTATATGCCCTTTCTTTGACTTTTACATTGGCTTTGACTTCTCTTGTTAACCATGGTTATGTCATCTTTCCTTTAGAATATTTATTCCTCTTTGGGATGTACAGTATATATCCTGTGCTAAATTGCTTCCAGAAATTCCAGCCAGTGCTGCCGTGCCGTCATTGCTGCCAGTGTGTGGTTTTCCAGTCAATTCTGACCAACTCCCCTCTTTTGCCTCTGTAATTCCATTTACTCCACTGTAATACTGATAAGTTTGATTTTAACTTATTCTCAAATTTCAGGGTGAATTCGATCATATTGTGACTACTTCCCCCAAAGGGTTCTTTTACCTTAAGCTCTCTGATCAATTCTGGTTCATTACACAACACCCAATCAAGAATATCTGATCTTCTAGTGGACGCAGCCATAAGCTGCTCTAAAATCCATCTCGTATGCAGTTGAGAAATTACCCCTCCTGGAATCCAGCGCCAAACTGATTTTTCTGATCTATTTGTATATTGAAATCCCCCATGACTATTGTAATGTTGCCCTTTTGGCATGCATTTTCTATCTCCCATTGTAATTTGTAGGCCACATCCTTACTAGTGTTTGGGGGTCTATTCAACTCCCATCAGGGTCTTTTTACCTTTGCAGTTCCTTAACTCTACCAACAATGACTCAACACCTTCTGACCCTATCTCACCTCATTTTTTACCAATAGAACAGCACTGCCCCCTCTGCTTTCTTGCTTGTGCTTCTGATACAATGTGTATCCTTGGATATTAAGCTCCCAGCTATAATCTTCTCTCAGCCATGTTTTAGTGATGCCCACATCATCATATCTGCCAAATTTTAACTCTGCTGCAAGTTCATCTACCTTATTCCGTATACTGTGCACATTCAAATACAACACCTTCAGTCTCGTATTCACCCTTTTTGTCTTATGTCTGCCTTTATGTTGCAACTCATACTGTTGACTACAATTTTGCCCTATCAACGGCCCCTCCTCACTATACACTCTCTCTGTTTTTGAACCAGCTACCTCATCTTCAACACTGCTATCCACCTTTCCTATACTACTGACTTTCAAATATATGCAGTTCAGGACACTAGTTACACCATGCTCGCTCAACCTTTTGATTCCAAACTTTGAGGTCTTACCAACATTTGCCTTCACAACCTCTCCACTAACTGATCTGGCACACTGGCTCTCATTCCTCTGAAACTCTAGTTTACACCCCACCGTGCAAACCTTCCCACTAGTATAGTAGTTCCCCTCCAGTTCAAGTGCAAACCATCCCTGGAAGAGAGTTGAATGATCCAAAAATCTTATGCCCTCTAGCCACATATTAAACTGCATAATCTTCCTGGTTCCGGCCTCGTAGCACCTGGCATTGTTAGCGATCCTGAGATCTCAACCACGGTGCTCCTGTCCTTTATCTTGGCACCTAACTCCCTGAACACCCTACCAATGTCATTGGTACTTACATGGACCACAACTTCTGCCTCTAATTAAGAATGCTGAGAACTCCATCCCAGATATCCCGGACCCTGGCACCTGGGAAGCAACATACCTTCTGGGAATCTTTCTCGCCCACAGAACCTCATGTCCGTTCCCCTAACTAATGAATCTCTGTTACCACAGCATGCCCCTTCTCCCACTTCCCTTCTGAGTCGGAGGCAGACTCAGTGCCAGAAACTCAACCAGTGACTTGCCTCGTTTAGGTAATTCTCCTGTCCCCCACCCCGACAGTATACAAAGTGATGCGGAGTTCATCTAGTTCCGGCTCCAACTCCTTAATGCGAATTGTTAGAAGCTCTAGCTGGATGCACTTCTTGCAGTTGTAGTCATCAGAGACACTGGAGGTCTCCCTGCCTTCCCACATCTCGCAAGGTGAACATTCCACTATCCTACCTGATATTTCTACTGTCCTAGTTGAACAGATATAAAGAAGAGAATGAAAAAACTTGAGCTTTTCTTTCCTTTTGCTTTCTCTGACAGAAGCCTCTCTTCGCTGCAATCTCCAAGAGCTAAAACCTCAAGATCACCACTCTGATTATGTCCACTCCAACACTGGCTGCTGGTCAAAGATCTTTTATCAAAGTACATATACAGTATATTACCATATTCTGCCTTGAGATTCATTTTCTTGCAGGCCATATACTATCATATTACAATATGCTACTTTGAGATTCATTTTCTTACAGGGAATTAAAGAAATGCAATCAAATTATGAAAAACTATACATACAAAGACTGACAAACACCCCATATGCAAAAGAGAACAAATGATGCAAATAATAAATTAAAAATAGTACTGAGAACATGAATTTGACATTGTGACCCCTGCCCATCCCCCGCATGAGCCATCTGTTGTCGGCCCCCAACCAACACATATTCCACTCTCCCCTCCTACCGCTCCTCACAGTCCCCCACCCTGCTCTCATGACTATACCCCTCTCCCACACAAAACCACCATGGTGGGCTTCATGGCTGAACAGGTGAGGAGACAGCTGAAACGTCTCAACCCAAGCAAGGCTGCAGGACCGGATGGTGTCAGTACCAGGGTGCTCAAAGCCTGTGCCCCTCAGCTATGTGGAGTACTTCACCATGTATTCAACCTGAGCCTGAGGCTCCGGAGGGTTCCTGTACTGTGGAAGATGTCCTGCCTCATCCCTGTGCCGAAGACGCCGTGCCCCAGCAGCCTCAATGACTATAGACCGGTGGCATTGACCTCCCACATCATGAAGACCCTGGAGAGACTTGTTCTGGAGCTGCTCCAGCCTATGGTCAGGCCACATTTAGATCCCCTCCAGTTCGCCTACCAGCCCCGACTAGGAATTGAGGATGCCATTATCTACCTGCTGAACCGTGTCTACGCCTATCTGGACAAGCCAGCGAGCACTGTGAGGGTCATGTTTTTTGACTTCTCCAGTGCCTTCAACACCATCCGCCCTGCTCTGCTGGGGGAGAAGCTGACAGCGATGCAGGTGGATGCTTCCCTGGTGTCGTGGATTCTTGATTACCTGACTGGCAGACCGTAGTACGTGTGCTTGCAACACTGTGTGTCCGACAGAGTGATCAGCAGCACTGGGCTCCACAGGAGACTGTCTTGTCTCCCTTTCTCTTCACCATTTGCACATCGGACTTCAACTACTGCACAGAGTCTTGTCACCTTCAGAAGTTTTCTGATGACTCTCCCATAGTTGGATGCATCAGCAAGGGAGATGAGGTCGAGTACAGGGCTACTGTAGGAAACTTTGTCACATGGTGTGAGCAGAATTATCTGCAGCTTAATGTGAAAAAGACTAAGGAGCTGGTGGTAGACCTGAGGAGAGCTAAGGCACCGGTAACCCCTGTTTTCATCCAGGGGGTCAGTGTGGACATGGTGGAGGATTACAAATACCTGGGGATACGTATTGACAATAAACTGGACCGGTCAAAGAACACTGAGGCTGTCTACAAGAAGGGTCAGAGCCGTCTCTATTTCCTGAGGAGACTGAGGTCCTTTATCATCTGCCGGACAATGCTGAGGATGTTCTACGAGTCTGTGGTGGCCAGCGTTATCATGTTTACTGTTGTGTGCTGGGGCAGCAGGCTGAGGGTAGCAGACACCAACAGAATCAATAAACTCATTCGTAAGGCCAGTGATGTTGTGGGGATGGAACTGGACTCTCTCACGGTGGTGTCTGAAAAGAGGATGCTAAGTTGCATGCCATCTTGGTCAATGTCTCCCATCCACTACATAATGTACTGGGTGGGCACAGGAGTACATTCAGCCAGAGCCTCATTTCTCCAAGATGCAGCACAAAGCATCATAGGAAGTCATTCCTGCCTGTGGCCATCAAACTTTACAACTCCTCCTTGGAGGGTCAGACACCCTGTGCCAACAGGCTGGTCCTGGACTTATTTCATAATTTACTGGCATAATTTACATATTACTATTTAACCATTTAGGGTTCTATTACTATTTATTATTTATGGTGCAACTGTAACGAAAACCAATTTCCCCCTGGGATCAATAAAGTATGACTATGACTACTATGACTATGATTAATTGCAACATACTTGAAAGTGAGTCCATAGGTTGTAGAGTCAGTCCAGCTTTGAAATGAGCAAAGTTATCCACGTTGGTGCAGGAGCTTGATGGTTGTAGGGTAATTACTGTTTCTGAACCTGGTGGTGTAGGATCTAAGGCTCCTGTATCTCCTGCCTGATGGTATAGAACATAGGACAGTACAGCACAGTACAGGCCCTTCGGCCCATAATGTTGTGCCGACCCTCAAACTCTGCCTCCCATATAAGCCCCCACCTTAGATTCCTCCATATACCTGTCTAGTAGTCTCTTAAACTTCACTAGTGTATCTGCCTCCACCACTGACTCAGGCAGTGCATTCCACGCACCAACCACTCTCTGAGTAAAGAACCTTCCTCTAATATCCCCCTTGAACTTCCCACCCCTTACCTTAAAGCCATGTCCTCTTGTATTGAGCAGTGGTGCCTTGGGGAAGAGGCACTGGCTATCTATTCCTTTTATAATCTTGTACACCTCTATCATGTCTCCTTTCATCCTCCTTTCCAAAGAGTAAAGCCCTAGCTCCCTTAATCTCTGATCATAATGCATACTCTCTAAACCAGCCAGCATCTTGGTAAACCTCCTCTGTACCCTTTCCAATGCTTCCACGTCCTTCCTATAGTGAGGCGACCAGAACTGGACACTGTACTCCAAGTGTGGCCTAACTGGAGTTTTATAGAGCTACATCATTACATTGCGACTCTTAAACTCCGTCCCTCGACTTATGAAAGCTAACACCCCATAAACTTTCTTAACTACCCTATCCACCTGTGAGGCAACTTTCAGGGATCTGTGGAGATGTATCCCCAGATCCCTCTGCTCCTCCACACTACCAAGTATCCTGCCATTTACTTTGTACTCTGCCTTGGAGTTTGTCCTGCCAAAGTGTACCACCTCACACTTCTCCGGGTTGAACTCCATCTGCCACTTCTCAGCCCACTTCTGCATCCTATCAATGTCTCTCTGCAATCTTTGACAGTGCTCTACACTATCTACAACACCACCAACCTTTGTGTCATCTGCAAACTTGCCAACCCACCCTTCTACTTCCACATCCAGGTCGTTAATAAAAATCACGAAAAGTAGAGGTCCCAGAACAGATCCTGTGGGACACCACTAGTCACAATCCTCCAATCTGAATGTACTCCCTCCACCATGACCCTCTGCCTTCTGCAGGCAAGCCAATTCTGAATCCACCTGGCCAAACTTCCCTGGATCGCATGCCTTCTGACTTTTTGAATAAGCCTACCATGTGGACCCTTGTCAAATGCCTTACTAAAATCCATATATATCACATCCACTGCACTACCCTCATCTATATGCCTGGTCACCTCCTCAAGGAACCCTATCAGGCTTGTTAGACACGATCTGCCCTTCACAAAGCCATGCTGACTGTCCCTGATCAGACCATGATTCTCTAAATGCCTATAGATCCTATCTCTAAGAATCTTTTCCAACAGCTTTCCCACCACAGATGTAAGGCTCACTGGTCTATAATTACCCGGACTATCCCTACTACCTTTTTTGAACAAGGGGACCACATTCGCCTCCTTCCAATCCTCCAGTACCATTCCCATGGACAACGAGGACATAAAGATCCTAGCCAGAGGCTCAGCAATCTCTTCCCTCGCCTCATGGAGCAGCCTGGGGAATATTCTGTCAGGCCCCGGGGACTTATTTGTCCTAATGTATTTTAACAACTCCAACACCTCCTCTCCCTTAATATCAACATGCTCCAGAACATCAACCTCATTCATATTGTCCTCACCATCATCAAGTTCCCTCGCATTGTGAATACCAAAGAGAAGTATTCATTGAGGACCTCGCTCACTTCCACAGCCTCCAGGCACATCTTCCCACCTTTATCTCTAATCGGTCCTACCTTCACTCCTGTCATCCTTTTTTTCTTCACATAATTGAAGAATGTCTTGGGGTTTTCCTTTTCCCTACTCACCAAGGCCTTCTCATACCCCCTTATAACCTGTTATATGCCCCCTTCTTGCTCTTCTCAGCCCCTTAAGCTCCTTTCTTGCTTCCCTATATTCCTCAATAGACCCATCTGATCCTTGCTTCCTAAACCTGATGTATGCTGCCTTCTTCCACCTGACTAGATTTTCCACCTCACCTGTCACCCATGGTTCCTTCACGCTACCATTCTTTATCTTCCTCACTGGGACAAATTTATCCCTAACATCCTGCAAGAGATCTCTAAATATCGACCACATGTCCATAGTACATTTCCCTGCAAAAACATCATCCCAATTCACACCCACAAGTTCTTTCCTTATAGCCTCATAATTTGCCCTTCCCCAATTAAAAATTTTCCTGCCCTCTCTGATTCTATCCTTTTCCGTGATAATGCTAAATAAGTGAGAAGAGAGCATGACCTGGATGATGGATGCTGTTTTCTTGTGGCAGCGCTCCTTGTAAATGTGTTCAATTATGGGGAGGGCTTTGCCGTGATGGACTGGGCTGTATCCACGCTTTTTTGTAGATTTTTCCATTCCAGGGCACAACCATTCTCGGATCTCTTTTATTTTGACATTGTGTGTGGTCATGACAGCTGCTGTGACTTAAACAATAAGTAAACAACCCAAGTATTGTTCTTGCTGTAACTCTGAGCTGCCTGGACAGATGTTGCCTCCTGCTTTGAGCTGTGTTCCTCCTCATTATTTCTCTTATAGCAATTTGTCGTCTGTTCTTCCCACAGTCGGCTCAAATTCCCGAGTAGAATGACCACCAGTGTCTGGAAGCTTGAATTCCTTTTTGTATCTACCATAACACTTCTTGTAGACTTTAGCACCTTTCATGAATCCTGGAAGTACAAAATGCTTGTAAGTTATAGCAAGTGAGTGCATTGCTCTAGCTACTTCATGAGGTGGTGGTATTTGCACCACAAAGGCATATGAGTATTGGGAGCACACTGGAAGCAATCAGATGTTCGTTATACCCAAATAATGGATTTTGCAATGCAGAATTTTGCACTGAAGTTTTCTTGTATATCATTCAATAGGTACATTTAATGTCAGAAACGTATATAATATACATGCTGAAATTCTTTTTCTTCGCAAACATCCATGAAAACAGGAGTGCCTTAAAGAATAAATGACAGTTTAACGTTAGAAACCCGAAGTGCCCCCCCAGTTCCCCCCTCCCACACACAAACAGCAACAAGATAACGAGGGGGATACATAACAAATAGCTTATTGATTTACAATGTTAAAAATCTGTTTCATCCCTTTTTCTGAGCTCTGCACCCAGAGAGTCGGCCCCAAGGCACAACCCTCTAGAGACACAGCCTACGGCAGCTAACCTGCTGCTCCCTATGTTCCGTGTTTTCCAGCAATACTTCAGTCAGGGGCACTGGCCTGGAATCAGCACATCTCCAGAGCCACGAAAATCTGGAAGCCTGAAGGCACGCTCGCCTTTCAGGCCATATCCTTGGGATATCAAAAAGTAGCCGGTCGTGAGGCCCTGAGAGTGGGTCCCAGTCCCACAAAGAACCGAAGTCAGAGTGTAACTCCAGGTCACAGTCTTCAAACGAACCTTGAAAAGGAAAAAATAGAGATAGCAGGCATAGAAACCTTAAGGCAAACTGCTGAATATGATGTGCTATTGTGTAATTTTATTCTTATGTGATAAAGCTATCCACATATTTGCTATTCCTTTAGAGCAACCTTAAGTAATTTCCCACTATCATTCAAAAATTTGAGTGACTCATAAGGTTTGCCCAACCTAACTATTAATTATTTCAGGAGTTGGTTAATTACAAACCTAGCTAAACACATTCCTGCTCAGAAATCAGAGCAAGCTTGTCTGAATCTGATGTTATCAACTTGGTATTTTTCTGAGGAAATGTTATTCCTAGAGTAACATGATCTTTTCTCTTTGAAATGCAATATTTGTTACAGTGTCATAAGAGCTTGATTTTTACCTTTAGTGTCAAATTTGTTCTTCATTAATTCTTAATTTTCTGTGAATTTCATTTACACAATGAATGCTAAGAATGTACAAATCTTTCTAGCCCTGATCACCAGCTGGCTTACTCGCCACAGTGTCTGGCAACTGAAAGTCAATCTTGGCAAGCAATTGAAGCTCTCTGACTTCATCACATCAACATCACTGAGGTCTGAAATGGTCATTCTGTCAGAAACCTTGAAGCAGGCAGTCATGGTAGAACTAACAGTCCCTTTGGGAAGACCGGATTGAGGAGGCATTTGAGCGCAAGAAGGCCAAATACTATGAGTGGGTAGAGCAGTGCCAGACACGGGTGGAGGGTATGATGCGAGCATGGAGAGGTGGGGTGTAGAAGTTTTGCTGGCTGCTTGCTGTGCTAGAACCTACTCTCTCCCTGACATTATGGGAACCGCAAATAAAAGAGCCATCAGGAGTGTCACAGATGCTGCTGAGTGAGCCTCCAGATGGCTGTAGATTGAGAGGTGTGAACCATGGATGAATGCTGCTGGAACACAAGCCAGAGCCCGATCAGCCCTGGCTGGGTCACCTGCGTAAGGGTGTCTGATGTTGAAAGGTACATCACTGATGATGTGTCCCAGTACATCTTAGGGTGTATCTCAGCATCTTATATTCTTGTATAAAACAAAGGAAAAGTCTTATCAATCTGCAAGGCTCAACTCTAGCTTACATTTCAGATGTTTATTCCAGTCATTGTAGCTTTTCACCATTTTTGCTATGGCCGTATGGTTAATGTTCTTTAGAACTCTATTATTGTCTGGAACTTCAAGTAGACCCTGAAATAATTGCATTACCACTTTACTGAACTCAATGTTCCTCATAATGAGCTAAACTGTTTGATCTGCTGACTGTCAGTTACCATTTTTATAAGTTGGAAGATATTAGCATCAGTGGAGTTGCTTACTGATTGAGACAACAGGCAAGAGGACCAAAACTCTTGGGTACCAATGCTTGGGTACCTGGCTCTGAGTCTGCCATTAGCGGCATGCCATCTATCTGTCAAGGATAGGCATTGGCACTACTGGAAGGCAGGAGCAGATGGGATATTGTGTGAGCTACTGAGGTAAACAGCTGAGCAATGACTAAACTTTTGGCTTAAAAAGTGCTCAAATGATTTCCCCACCCAACCCAAAAACAGTGTTTTAGTCCTCTTGCCTGTGGCCTTCACAACTTCACGATTTATTTTGAAGGTGCAGCCCACACAAACACTTGCGAATGACTGTATTAACAATAGTCCCAAACAGATCCCAGCAGTACTCCTGCTGTCACTGATATTTGCCAGCCCTTGTCTTTCTCTGCAGCTTGCGACAAGTGCGTAGTAACTATTGTGAAAGGGAAGACGAGTGCGGCATGAACCTGACAGCTACCAAACTTACTGTCACTTTACTGAATGGCAACTTGTTGTCCACTATAGATACAACTCAAACCAGGTGCAAGGAGCTGGAAGGATTACTCATGGTCATCCCAATCAATATTCCATGAAAGCTGTCTTCTCTTTGCTATGAACCAAAGTTGAACAGTATCAGTTCAGTGCGATCAGTTTTGTCAGTGCGATCAGTCGACAATGTCAAGGAAAGAGAGACTGCTGTTGGATCAACATGCAAAACGTGGAGGAGCTCAGTGGGTCAGGCAATATTTAGGGAGGAAAATGAACAGACAATGTTTCGAGCTGAGACCTTCCAACGTGACTGTCAAGGAAGGGGGCAGAAGCCGGAACAAAGGGGGAGGAGGTGGAGCTCACAGGTAGTAGATGAATCCAGGTGAGAAGGAGAAAGGGGAGGCAATGTGTAAACCTGGTATGTGGGAAAAGCAAAGGGCTGAAGGAGGAGAAATCTGATACGATTGGGCAGTAGAACATGACATAAAATGAGGGAAGTGGAAAGCCACAGGGAGAAAGGTAAAGATAAAGGACAGATGGTGAGAGTGGGGAAGGGGAATTCATTATAATTCACTATCTGTTTTCATAGTGAGCCTTTCCATTCCAGACCATCTTTTTTGTCCCAGAAAAGGTTTCCTCTCCACTGCTATCAATGCAGGCCTCAAGCACACCTCTTTCACTTCCCACACCTCTGCCCTCATCTCTCTTCCAACAAGGCACATCTTTCCTTGCCTCTCCCCTTTCCACTTCCCAAAAGGTTCACTCTCTCCATGACTCCCTTGTCTACCATCCCTCCTCATCAATCACCTCCAGGCACTTAGCCCTGCAAGTATACACCTGTACCTATACCTCCTCCCTCAGAACCATTCAGGGGCCTGAGCAGTCCTTGTAAGTGAGGCAGTACTTCACATGCGAATCCATTGGTGTCATTTATTGTATCCAGTGCTTTCATTGCGGCCTCCTCTGCATTAGTGAGACCTTACGCAGATTGGGGGATCACTTTGTTGAACACCTTTACTCCAACCACTTCAACAGCCAGGATCTCTTGAACGCCAACCATTTTAATTCCACTTCCTATTTCCATAATGATAAATCTGTATATGACCCCCTTCACTGCCACACTGAAGCCATTTGCAGATTGGAGGAGCAACACCTTACATTCCATCTTGGTGGACTCCAACCGATGGCATGAACATTGATTTCTCTAACTTCTGATAAGCTCTCTCCTCTGTTTCCTCCCCACTCCTGTGTTCCCTTACCTCTTTGGCCTTGTTACCCTTTCCCTTTCTCCTCCCCAACCTCTTGACTTGGCCATCGTCTTAGAAACATAGAAAACCTACAGCACAATACAGGACCTTTGGCCCACAAAGCTGTGCCACACATTGCCCTGCCTTGGAACTACCTAGGCTTTACCCATAGCCCTCTATTTTTCTAAACTCCATGTAGCCATCCAGGAGTCTCTTAAAAGAGCCTATCATTTCCACCGCCACCGGCAGCCCATTCCACGCACACACCACTCTCTGTGTTTTAAAAAAGACTTACCCCTGGCATCTCCTCTGTACCTATTTCCAAGCACCTTAAAACTATGCCCTCTCATGTTAGCCATTTAAGCCCTGGAGAAAAGCCTCTGACTATCCACATGATCAATGCTTCCCATTATCTTGTACAGCTCTATCAGGTCACCTCTCATCCTCCTTCGCTCCAAGAAGAAAAGGCTGAGTTCACTCAACCTATTCTCATAAGACATGCTCCTCAGTCCAGGCAACATCCTTGTAAATCTCTGCATACTTTCTATGGTTTCCACGTCCTTCCTGTAGTGAGGCGACCAGAATTGAGCACAGTATTCCACGTGGGGTCTGACCAGGGTCCTATATAGCTGCAACATTACCTCTTGGCTCTTAAACTCAATCCCATGATTGATGAAGGCCAGTGCACTGTATGCCTTCTTAACCACAGAGTCAACCTGCGCAGCAGCTTTGAGTGTCCTATGGACTTGGATCCCAAGATCCCTCTGATCCTCCTCACTGCCCCAAGAGTCTTACCTTTAATGCTATATTCTGCCATCATGTTTGACCTACCAAAATGATCCACCTCACACTCATCTGGGTTGAACTCCATCTGCCACTTCTCAGCCCAGTTTTGCATCCTGTCAATGTCCCATTGTAACCTCTGACAGCCCTCCACACTATCCACAACACCTCCAACCTTTGTGTCATCAACAAATTCACTAACCCATCCCTCCATTTCCTCATCCAGGTCATTTATAAAAATCACAAAAGAGTAGGGGTCCCAGAACAGATCTCTGAGGCACACCACTGGTCACCGGCCTCCATGCAGAATATGACCCGTCTACAACCACACTTTGCCTTCTGTGGGCAAGCCAGTTCTGGATTCAAAAAGCAACGTCCCCTTGGATCCCATGCCTCCTTACTTTCTGAATGAGCCTTGCATGGGGTATCTTATCAAATGCCTTGCTGAAATCCACATACACTACATCTATGACTCTACCTTCATCAATGTGTTTAGCCACATCCTCAAAAAAATTAAGTTGAACCTTTATTTGATTTTGAGAAAAGATGGGGCTCATTTGCTTGTTATTATCATTTGAGCTAATTGATAGATTTTTTCCACAATCTAATTGTAAATTTTTTGGTATATTTTCTTTTCTTGCTGGCAGTTTGATGTTTATTTTTAGAAGCTTTTTGTATGACAGATGGCTCCGGGGGTGTACACCTAATGGGTTCTTTTTTTTCTCACTTTTTCTGCTTAGTAAGTTTTTTTTTGTTATCACAAATCTTTTTTCGATCTTTAAGATAATGTCTTTTTTGAGACATTGTAAGTGTTGTTACTTCAATGTACTTGTGTTATTTCTTTTGTATAATATAACAATAAAAAGATTTGAAAAGAAAGAAAAAATTTAATCAGGCTTGTAAGGCACGACCTGCCTTTAACAAAGCCATGCTGACTATTCCTAATCGTATTATACCTCTCCAAATGTTCATATATCCTGCCTCTCAGGATCTTCTCCATCAACTTACCAAACACTGAAGTAAGACTCACCAGTCTATGATTTCCTGGGCTATCCTTACTCCCTTTCTTGAATAAGGGAACAACATCTGCAACTCTCCAATCCTTCAGAAGCTCTCCTGTCCTCATTGATGATGCAAAGATCATTGCCAAAGGCTCAGCAATCTCCTCCCTCACTTCCCACAGTTGCCTAGGGTACATCTCCTCCGGTCCCGGTGACTTATCCAACTTGATGCTTTCCCAAAGCTCCAGCACATCCTCTTTCTTAATATCTACATGCTCAAGCTTTTCAGTCCACTGCAAGTCATCCCTACAATCACCAAGATCCTTTTCCGTAGTGAATACTGAAGCAAAGTATTCATTAAATACCTCTGCTGTTTCCTCCGGTTCCATACACACTTTTCCACTGTCACACTTGATTGGTCCTATTCTCTCATGTCTTATCCTTTTGCTCTTCACATACTTATAGAATGCCTTGGGGTTTTCTTTCTCATGGCCCCTTCTGGCTCTCCTAATTTCATTCTTAAGCTCCTTCCTGCTAGCCTTATAATCTTCTAGATTCCTACCATTACCTAGTTTTTTGAACCTTTCATAAGCTCTTCTTTTCTTCTTGGCTAGATTTACAACAGCCTTTGTGCACCACGAATCGTGTACCCTACTATCCTTTCCATGTCGCATTGGAACATACCTGCTCAGAACCCCACACAAATATCCCCTGAACATTTGCCACATTTCTTCCATGCGTTTCCCTGAGAACATCTGTTTCCAGTTTATGTTTCCTGATAGCCTGCCTGATAGCCTCATATTTCCCTTTACTCCAATTAAACGTTTCCCTAACTTGTCTGTTCCTATCTCCCTCCAATGCTATGGTAAAGGAGATAGAATTGTGATCACTATCTCCAAAATGCTCTCCCACTGACAGACCTGACACCTGACCAGGTTCATTTCACAATACCAGATCAAGTACAGCCTCTCCTCTTGTAGTCTTCACTGTCCTCCCTTTGGTTCTCCACCTTCTCCTTATTCTATGGTCTGCTGTCCTCTCCTAGCGGATTC
Organism: Mobula birostris; assembly: GCF_030028105.1. Lineage (NCBI taxonomy): Eukaryota > Metazoa > Chordata > Chondrichthyes > Myliobatiformes > Myliobatidae > Mobula > Mobula birostris. Next base: position 107,037,925 of record NC_092378.1, read on the forward strand.
CTTTATCAATCTTTCGCCTTTCCCACCCATTGCCTCCCAGCTTCTCACAGGTCTTAGCCTGAAACAATGACTGTTGGTTCCCTTCCTTAGGTGCTGCCTGACCTGTTGAATTTCACCCCAAGGACCTTGCTTTTGCTGCCGTATTTGCGCGGGAAGGTGGGGGGAGGGGGTACTTTGGGGTTCTAGGATTAAACTGTGGTTCATTCTTTGGTACACCCCTCTTTTTGTGGATGGTTGTGAAGAAAAAGCATATCAGGATGTATATTGTGTGCATTTCTCTGACATTAAATTGGACTTTTGAACCTTTGAACCTTGAAACTGTGTTTCCTTTGCCTTTTGACTGCAAGGTGAAAGGCAGATGAATGAACAGAATGTATGTACCTAACAAATAGTTTCTCTCCTCCCAATCTGTCCTTCATGGATCCTTGAGAGTGCATTGACTTTGGCCTCACCTATTGATGTCCATACAATGCTTTGTCTCTGATTTTAACCTGATTCATAGAAACATACCTGATGCAGGTCAGTCACCTTGCAGTTCTTGTGAGTGGCTTGAAGGAATTTGGTGCCAAGGCAACTAGGGAGGAAGGTGCATTTTCTTATCAGTTGACATGCTGGATGCATCATTTACATCACTCTCCAGAAAATAGGAACATTACCTTCTCAATTATTTAACTGGCTCTGTTCTTTCATGAAGAAGGATAAAAATTATGACATATTGAACAGAATTTACAATGTAAAGAGGATTAAATGGTGTGTTAGGCATCTCTCACAGGAATCTGCAATCCATCTCTTTGCATTTAGCATTGCCTCCCTATACTTCAATGAAGGATTTTTAATTAACAAATACCATCCAATTAGAAATAAAAATGAAACTTGCATCAATATGATTCAAAATGTAAGACCCTAGGGCTTATCTTTCCTCGTTGCCTTTTTTATGGGCTTTATTGGTCTGCTACTTCAACTTAGCCAATGACTGGACAGTTGCTCTCATCACTCAGGGGAAGCAACTGTGACTGTGATGGCTGACTGCAATAGAGGTTTCCGGATGTATTATCATTCAGTGAGCAGTTGAAGCCAGTGGCCAAGGCAAGGGCATTGCCTGAGAACCAGTGTTGGAGGAATATATAGCACTGCCCAGAGAAGGAAAGGAGCATTCACATCATCCCCTATATTTGGAGCTTTTCTGGCACTGAATTGTTATTGAGCTGCATATCTACTGGGATCCAAATCAACACAACTGTCAATAAAATCATCAATATTACACCAAATTAGTTGACCAAGTCCTGCAGTACTACTTTCTACCCCCTGAGGGCAGCAGTGTTCTCCTTATATTCAGTAATATATTCACCAAGGATAGAAATCTATTTCTAATGAAGACCAAGCAACACACATCAGAATGCTGGAGAAACTCAGCAGGCCAGGAAGCATCTAGGAAAATAGTACATACACATAAGAACATAAGAAATAGGAGCAGGAGTAGGCCATCTGGCCGGTCAAGCCTGCTCCACCATTCAATAATATCATAGCTGATCTGGCCATAGACTTATCACCACCTAACTGCCTTTTCCCCATAACCCTTAATTCCCCTACTATGCAAATATTTACCTAACCTCATCTTAAATATATTTACTGAGGTAGCCTCCACTGCTTCATTAGGCAGTGAATCCATAGATTCTCCAGTTTCTGGCAAAAGCAGTTCCTCCTCATCTCCATCCTAAATCTACTCCCCCAAATCTTGAGGCTATATCCCCTAGTTCTAGTTTCACCTACCAGTGTAAACAACTTTCCTGCCTCTATCTTATCTATCCCTTTCATAATTTTATATATTTCTATAAGATCTCCTCTCATCCTTCTGAATTCCAGCGAGTACAGTCCCAGGCAACTCAATCTCTCCTCATAATCTAACCCCGTCATCTCTGGAATCAACCTGTTTAAAAGGTATGAAACAGTATGTATAGTTATGATAAAGCACAGTACAGCCATTAAATGATTTCAGCACAGGTCCCTGAGTGTCATAGCCTGAAAATTGATGGTGCATGGGATGTTGTCCCAGAGCCATGTTTCTGTGAGTATAAGCATGCAGTAGTTCCTCTCTCAGGCTGGCTCAGTTGCAAATGGAGATAATCTAGTTTGTTTTCCAGGAAGCGAAAATTGGAGAGTAGAACTGAAGGTGAGCCAGCCTGCTGGGGTTAGCCTTTTAACCTAACACAGATTCCAGCGCACTTGCCACATTTCTGTTTTCTCAAAGATGTTACTTGTTGTGTGGCCTCTACCTCCAGGGAGAGAGTACATTGGTCTGCCTGTTTAACTACAACCCCCGATGACAACATAACACACCTCACTAGTCCAGGCTCTTCAGCTCCTGCAGTGGTAGCACTTGAGCTGGTGCTTCACAGTGTCAGGCATAATGATGCAGTTTGTTCTTCCTCATCAGCCTCCCCTGACTTCTGTTTGTGTGCGGCTGCCTGCCTGTTTCTGAGTGTGTGTGTGTGTACGTACGTACTGTACATGCAGCCAACTGATGCAGTTCCAGCCAGCATGTCAGGCGCAGTTCAGAGTATTAGAATTCCTAGCAAGTCCTGTGAGTCAAGATATTGACAGCTGGGTTACTGTGTGCAGATAGTTCACTAGCCATCTCCTGCCATCTACAAACATATACTCTAGATACATAACTACAAACATATGAATTAGTAACAGGAATCTCCCACTCAGCCCCTTGAGACTACTCCATGTTCAAAAACATCATGGCTCCTCCAGCAACCTTCCACACCATTACTGAATGAGAACCCCTCTCCCTTTGCCCTGAAAACATTCAAAGCCCCTGCTTCCTTCATTGAGGAAGAGAGTTCCAAAGACTCAAATCACCCAAGGAAAAGAAAATGTCATGTCTATCTTAAATGGGCGATGCCTTGCTTTTTACCATGACCCCTAGTTCAAAGTTCTCTCACAAGAAGAAGTATCCTCTCCATATCTCTCAAGAATATATGTTCTCATCTAATTACTTCTCACTGTTCTATTCTCCAATTTATACAAACCCAGTCTGCCAACCCTTTCTCATAAATTGATCAACCTGTTCCAGGTATTAGCTCAGTAATACTGCCCTCTACTTCTTCCGAAGCATTTATATCCTTGACTAAATAAAGATATGGATATGGTTTCACCATTGTGGCAGATACCTAAAGCATAACTCCACTACATATGTGTTCATTTTCCCTCACAATAAAGTATATTATTCTGTTATCCTTTCTAATTATTCAGAATGCCTGCATACTAGCCTTTTGTGAATCCTGCACTAAGTCACCAGATCCTTCTGCACCTCTGAACTCTGTAATTGCACACCACTGAGCCATTACTTTTTCCTTCCAAAGTAAACAAAACAAGTTCATATTTACCGAATTGACTTCCATTTGCCAGACCTTTGCCTCTGCAGCCCCTTGTTGCAACTTTACTTCCTGCTTACCTTTATGTCATCAACAAATTTGATGCCTTTATCCAAGTCCCTTATATAAATTGTGGTAACTTGAGGCCCTGTACTGAACCCTGTGAACTTTACAGTTTTGTAAGCAGAATACCATTCTTTCTATGTTTATTCTCTCTTTCCTGTTAGCTATCCTGTTTGTGTTATTTTCTACACTATTGGCAATATTTTTCAAAATAACCATAGATGTGACATGGTATCAAATGCCTTCTCTAAGTTTATTAGAGTCATAGAGTATTACAGCATCCCTGATAAAGGGCCCTTTGACCCATCTAGTCCATGCCAAACTATTACTCTGTCTAGTCCCATTGACCTACACCTGGACTTAACCAAATCTTCATGTATGTACTTATCCAAATTTTTCTTAAGTGTTCAAATTGAACTCAACATCCACCACTTCCAATGGGAGCTTGTTCCACACTATCCCCATCCTCAGGTTCCCCTCAAATATTGCACCTTTCACCCTTAACCTATGACCTCTAGTTCTTGTCTCACCCAAACTCAGATGAAAAAGTAATCTTGCATTTACCCTATCCATACACCTCATATTTTTGTACACTTCTGTCAAATCTCCCCTCGTTCCCATATGCTCCAGGAAATAAAGTCTTAACCTATTCAACCTTATCCTATATCTCAGGTCCTCAAGTTCCAGCAACTCAGGTTTACAAGTCCCTACGTAATTCCCTTTTACCCTTAGGAAGTATTACTCAGACATAGAATGCAGAAAATTACAGCAGAGCGCTGGCTCTTCAGCTCATGACACTGTTCCAGCCTTTTTATCTATTCTAGGATTAATGTAACCTTCCCTTCCACATAACCCTCCATTTTCCTTTCATCCATGTGCCTAAGATCCTCTTAAATGTCCCTAATGTATCTGCCTCTACTATCAGAACTGGCAGCATGTTCCAAACATCCACCATTGTGTTTTAAAAAAACTTACCTCTGACATCCCTCCTGTACTTTCCTCCAATCACCTTAAAATTAGCCCCTCCCCCATCCCTTCATATTACCTACTTCTGCCCTGGAAAAAAGTCTCTGGCTATCCACTCGATCTGTGCCTCTTATCATCTTGTACATCTCTATCAACTCACTTCTCATCCTCCTTTGCTTCAAAAAGAAAGGTACTTTCTCATTCAACTTGTCCTCGGAAGGCATGGACTCCAATCCAGGCAGCATCCTTAGAAATCTCCTCTGCATCCTCCCAAAGCCTTCCATATCCTTCCTATAATGAAGCAACCGGAATGGAACACAGTATTCCAAGTGTGGTATAACCAGGCTTTTCTAGAGCTGCAATATTATTTCATGACTCTAGAACTCAACTCCCCAACCAATAAAGGCCCATACACCATACACCTTCTTAATAAACCTATTTATTTGCACTGCAATGTTGAGTGATCTATGGGCATGGACCCCAAGGTCACTCAGTTTCTCTACACTTCTAAGAATCCTGCCATTAACCCTGTATTCTACCTTCAAATTCCAAAGTGAATCATTTCACCTTCTTCCAGGTCGAACTCCACTCAGAAAAGCACTTCTTCAAAGAACAGCAGTAAACAGGCCAAATGTAAATTTTTCTGTCACAAAACTGTGTTGGCACGGCTTGATTACCTTAATTTTTAATAAGTGCCCTAGTATAATGTATTTAATAATAGATTCAAACATTTTACTTGACTGATTTTAAACTTGCTGCCATATAGTTTCCTGTATTCTTTGTTTACCCCTTTTTGAATAATGGAACTGCATTCTTCAACCAAATGAAACCTCCCATGAATCTAAGGAACCTCAGAAAATCAACACCAGTGCATCAACAATCCATTTCTTTTAAGTTCCCGAGGTAAGGTCCATTAGAATCTAAGGACTTGTCGGCCCGCAACTCCAATAGTTTGCTCAGCACCACTTTCTTGGCAACTGTAGGTTTGTGATTTAATTTTTGTGACTTCTTCCCTTCCATTCGCACAAATTTCTCTGTATCAAGAGATCCTCCGTCCTATTTTAATGTTGTTCATAAGGATTGGAAGAGGACTATATTATTTCCTTCATTCTGAATCTCCATCAACTCTGCACTTGCAGCAGTGATAGGATGGGGTGCTTTATGGGGGTTGAATTGTGATATTATTCAGTATAGGGATGAACCAGCATCTAGGCTAATTTCAATGAATACTGTTCATGACTCATGCAGCTTCCTTTATTTGGCAAAGTAGTCAGTGAAGAAACCCCTTTGCTCTTGTTCAGGGATTATGGTCTAAAACTGGGCTCCTGCTGTTTCATCTGTCTCTTTATTATTATTATTTTATCTTTTGTATTTACCCTTTTGTTGTCTTTTGCACATTGGTTGTTTGTCCACTCTGTTGGGTGCAGTCACTCATTGATTTTTTTACGGTTATTAGATTTACTGAGTATGCCCACAAGAAAACTAATATAAGGGTTGTATATGTTGACCCAACCATATCGGTATTTATCACTCTTCCTAAGAAACCTGGAACAACAGAATGTGAATTACATAGGACCATAAGTTTAATGAGTCATATCACCAAGATAAAAGTAAGGTACAGGTTGAAATAGGTAAAGAACAATGTGGTTTTGTGAAAGACAAAGGTACAAGAAATGCACTATTGATGTTAAGGATACTATCAGAACGAACTATTCAAGTGCAAAAAGATTTGTTTGTTTTATCGACTGCACAAAAGCATTTGATAAAGTGAAGCACAATAAGTTATTTGAAATATTACAGGAAACTATAGATCTAGATTTGAAAGACCTCCGCCTAATAAGAAATCTGTACTGGGAACAAACTGCCGCTGTAAGAATAGATGGAGAAGTGAGTCAGTTTACGAAAATCAAGAGAGGCGTTGGACAAGGGTGTGTTTTCTCCCCTGATTTGTTTAATGTGTATAGTGAAACAATATTACAAAAAATAAGAGACATCTTGGGATTCAAAGTTGGCGGTGAAAACAACAATAATTTCAGATACGTGGATGACACTGTGCATTGTGCACTAATTGCAATTATGGAGGAAGAACTACAAAACTTAATTGACATAGTTGTTGAAGAAAGTGCAAAAATGGGTCTACCTATCAATTGCAAAAAGACAGAATGTATGGTGATATCCAAAAAGAAGGAGAATCCTATCTGCAGGCTGAGAAAAAACTGGGAAGACATAAAACAAGCACAGAACTTTTGCTACTTCGGAAGCTGGGTGACATCAGATGGCAGGTGCGACATGGACATCAAAAGAAGAATAGGGATGGAAAAGACACCTTTACGAGAATGAAGAGTATACTGACCAATACTAAACTAGGCATGACAACCTGCCTCAGAGTACTGAAATGCTATTTTCATCCAGTTATGTTATATGGCTCAGAATGTTGGACAATATCTAGTAACATGAGCAAACAAATTGAATCAGCAGAGATGTGGTTTTTGAGGAGGATGCAAAAAAATGTCATGGACGAAACGAATATCTAACGAGGATGTCATGACCAGAGCAAGCACAAAAAGAGAAATAAAGTATGAGATCATGAAAAGGCAATGTAACTTGTGATTAGGAAAGTGGAGTTAGAATGCACGGTAATTATGGGAAAGATTGAAGAGAAGAAAGCAAGAGGAAGGCAAAGACAAATGATGATGGAGACAGCAGCCAGAGAACTGGAAATGAATACCAATGAACTGGTCCACTTGACCCGAAACGGGAGTGTGTGGGCCATGGCTGTCAAAGCTCAAACTGGGCATGGCACCTGATGATGATGATGATGATGATGATGATGATGATATGGTGACACAAATGTACTTTGGATCTGGCATGGGTGTAGTATCAGGTGTGGGGTTACAGCACACCTTTAGTAATAAAAGAAGGAAAGATTTAATAGCGCCACAAAGTCACACAGCATAGAAACAAGCCAAGGTCCACATCAGCAATTAAGCACTCATTTACACTAATTCTGTTTTTATTCTCCACTCATTCCTGTTAACAAGTACAAAATTCAAAGTAAATTTATTATCAATGTACATATATGCCACCCTGAGATTCATTTACTTGCAGGTAATCACAGTAAATACAAGAAACACAACAGAATCAATGGAAGACCCCACCCAACAGGATGGACAACAATGTGCAGAAAGAAAACAACAAACTGCAATGCAAAAAGAAAGAGAAAAAATAAATATTAACAATAATAATTAATAAATAAATAATCAGTAGATATCTGGAACATGAGATAAAGTGTCCTTGAAAGTGTTCAAGACCTGATGGTTGAGAAGTAATAGCTGTTCCTGGACCTGGTGATGTGAGCCCTGAGACTCTTGTACCTTCTTCCTGATGGCAGCAGTGAGAAGAGAGCATGACCTGATCCATGGGGATCCCTGATGATGGATGCTGCTTTCCTGTGACAACGCTCTGTGTAGATGTGCTTAATGGTGGGGAGGGCTTTAACCATAATGGACTGGGCCGTATCAAATACCTTTTGGAGGATTTTCCATTCAAAGGATTTTCCATACCAGGCTATGATGCATCCAGTCACTTTACCCTCCATCACACATTTATTGTCAAAGTTTTAGATGTCATGACGAATCTTCGCAATCTCCTAAGGACGTAAAGGCACTGCCGAGTTTCCTTCGTAATTCCACATACATGCTGGGCCCAGGACAGGTCATCTAAAATGAATACTCCAAGGAACTTAAAGTTGCTGACCCTCTCCACCTCTGACCCCCCGATGAGGACTGGCTCATGGACCTCTGGTTTCCTTCTACCAAAGCCACTAATCAGCTCCTTGGTCTTTCTGACATTAAGTGGTTGTTGTTGTGGCACCACTCAGCCAGATTTTCAATCTTCCTCCTATATTGTAATCTGTCAATGAAGAACATCCTGATGTATGTACCTTTGCAGTCCATGTGTTTCCAGGTTGGTGAAGAGCTAGTGAAATGGCATCTGCTGTACACTTCTTGTGCTAGTAGGCAAATTGAAGTGGATCCAAGTCGCTTCTCAGGCAGGAGTTGATACGTTTCATTACCAACCTTTCAAAACACTTCGTCAATGCAGTTGGAAGTGTTGCAGGATAATAGTCATTGAGGCAGGTTAGCATGTTCTTCTTAATCACCAATATAACTGAAGCCTGTTTAAAACAGGTGGGTACCTCGGACTACCAAAGTGAGAGGTTAAAGAGAGAAGATGTATTTTAGAAGTTTTGTAAGCAGCCCGCAACATGTCACTGTGATTCACCAGAGCCATCTTGAAATAACTATCCACCAACCTGAACCAATTCTCCCTCTTACCTTCACACTATGAGTGATTTATAGTAGCCAATTGAAATCTATGCAGTATGGATGAGATCTACACTGATGACACCTGAGTCGGGATTAAGTCTGGTTCACTGACGCTATGATAATGCAGTTCCACTGTGTCACCCATTGTGACATCAGGCAATCTTTCCAACTCTGTGACTGAAATACCAGTTCTGGAGGCCCCAGCCAAGGGGAACATCTATTCTGCAACTACCCTGTCTCGGCTCACATGAATCCTGCATGTTTTTATGAGATCCTACTCATCTATCTAAACTCAAGAGAGTACAGGCACGGTCATGTAATCTCCCCTCTTAGAATAACATTGCTGCTCACTCCTATCACACCCTTCCCAAAATTAATGTGGTGAGCAAGAACCAGTAAGGCTCTTCAACTAATCAGAATGAAGAGCTCTCATTATAAAGAACTGATTGTGTGGATAGCCAGAGGCTTTTTACCAGAGTTGAAATGCTTAACATGGGTGGGGGGGTGCATAGTTTTAAGGTGTTTGGAAGTAGGTACAGAGGGGATGTCAGAGGTAAGTTTTTCACACAAAGAGTGGTGGGTGCGTGGAATGCACTGCCAGCGATGCTGGTGGAAGCAGATACAATAGGGTCTCTTAAGAGTGTCTTAGAAAAATAGGGAACTATGTGGTCGGGTAATTCTAGGCAGTTTCTAGAGTAGGTTACGTGGTCAGCACAACATTGTGGGCTGAAGGGCCTGTAATGTGCTGTAGATTTCTGTGTTCTATGTTCTAATCAGAATGTAGAATGTGGAAATTTAAATGAGATTTATGTGACAGACAGGGAATATAGTCCAGATCAAATTAATGGAGGGATGGTTAAAAAAAACAGAGCAAAGAAAAATGTAGATATTTAATAAAACATGAAGACTAATTTTCTTCGTACATTTTATTAGCTTTCTATTTTATTTCATATTATTATTTATATCTTTTGTCTTCTGGACAACTCCAGCTGTGAGCATCTTTCTTTATCCTTCTTACTTCAATTCAGTGGAAGCCAACTCTTGTAAGTACTTTAAATTTAATTATTCCTTGCTTTTGCCTTAACTATTCTATTAGTGTAATTACAGTTCTCCATTGTCGTCAGTCTGTGCTTTCTTCAGTAATTGGGCTACAAGTTTCTCCTTTGTTCTTCCCACAATTTGACGTGTTGTATAAATCCTTCTGTGTTCTAACTCCTTTATTACCCTTTCATTTTAGCTAAACAAGTTATGACAGTATCCACAAGGTATTTCAGTGCTACAAGGTTCATTAATCAATGCCGCTACCACTGTATTTTTCTCTAGTCCATATAACTAGTAGTTTTGTGTAAAGTCTGTAACTTCTAAGTAAAGTCTGTTATTAATACTACATATTGGTAATACCATATGCCAATTTATTCATCCTAGTTACCAACTTCATTTACCATCTTGCATATGTTTATACAGATCCAAGCCAATCCGTCATAGACTATTCTGCATTGGTTCACCCCAGAACTCCCTGTTTTCATTTCCATATCCAATTACTTCTGTTTCAGAAGCTTTCTTTCATCCTAATTTCCCATCCAAGTCCTTAGACCTCCCTGTTTTCCCTCTCTGATTTTTCATCCTTGTTTCTCCCTTTTCTGACTCAGTTTAAAGCCTTCCTGTAGGCTGGTTCAGTTGCTACCTAGGCCTAGAAATGGCATGAAGTCATGGGGATCTGAAACCTTTATTCCCCAAAAAATTCCCATGTATTCCTGTACTCACTAACCTGTGGTGCTGGAAAATAAATGTTTGAGAGCATGAAGACCAACATGTATGATTGCCACTTGCCAATTCATCACAATGCATGCCATATGGTAAAATGGTATGTGCTGTGATGAAAGATTGCTTGTAAGCATACCAGATAGTCAAAGGCACAAAAAAAACAATCATTAAGGATATCTTCAGGGAGATTGATTGAATTCTACATATATGTATTATGTCAACATTTAGTTAATTATATGATTGTGATATGAATGAGACGCTTAGAGGAAGGATAAGAAGCTTTGGCTTGTTCATGTTGTAAGGTGTAGATGAGGTTATTTATAGCACTCATCAAATATTTGATTCTAAGTTTTCAGCTTTTTCCTCCACTCTCCTGCCTCATTCTTGCCAGTTTATCTAGTGTGCAGCATAATATTGGAAATCCTGTTAGTTGCTAGGATGAGTTCTGCAATTTTCTTCTAAGTGTGGTACTTAATGGGATATGTGCCAACATGTTTCTGTCAGCATATCATCCTTATCGCAGGCCTGTTCTGCACATGTATGTGGATTCTGGGCTGAATACATTTTACTCAGTACCAGCCTTTGACATGCAAGTTCAAGTTAAAAGCCACAAAGAACACTTGCAGAATAAAATAACTTCTATTACATTTCTACTGACAGGGAAATTACATTCTCATGAATAACATGTTGCCTGCAAACAACTTAGCAACTATGTATTAAGGGAATAGAATCTCATTTGATTCAGAAAAGTGATACATTTGCATGAGATTCAAGCAAGGTAATTAATGGCTCCTAGTACCTTGGGATGCTTCCATCTTTTCTTCCAATATGAAATGATACAGCTTGGAGAAGCTCAGTGGATCAGGCATAATCTACAAAGGGGAATAAATAGTCAATATTATGGACTGAAGCCCTTCATCAGGACTGGAAAGGAAGGAGGCAGAGGCCAGAATAAAACGGAGGAGGAGTGGAAGGAGAACAAGCTGGCAGATGATAGGTGAGACCAGATGAGGGGGGAAGATGGTATGAATCAAGAAGCTGGGAGGTGGTAGGTGGAAGAGGTAAAGGACAGAAGAAAGGAGGAATCTGAACAGAGAGGAGAGTGGACCCTGGAGGATGGGAAGGAGTAGGGAAACCAGAAGGAGGTGATAGGCAGATGAAAAGAAGAGAAGGAGTGAGAGGAGAACCAGAATGGGAAAAGGAAAAACAGAGGGCGGGGTGAGAGATTACAGGAAGTTAGAGAAATTGATGTTCATGCTATCACATTGGAGACTACCCAGACAGAATATAATGTATTGCTCCTTCAACCTTAGTGTGGCCCCATCGTTGCAGTAGAGCAGGCCATGGACAAATTTGTTGGAATGGGAAAAGGAAGTTGAATTGAAATGGATAGTCACCGGGAGGTCCTGCCTTTTGCAGCAGATGGAGCAAAGATATTTGACAAAGATGTCCTAATCTACTTTGGGGTCTCACTGATGTAGAAGAGGTTGCACCAGGAGCACCAGATACAATAGATGACCTTGACAGACTCACAGGTGAGGTTTTGCCTTAGCCAGAAGGTTTAGGGCCCTGAATGTTGGTGAGCAAAGAAGTGTAAGGGCAGGTGTAGCACTTTGTCACACTTGCAGGGATAAGTGCCAGGAGGGAGATTATTGAGGAAGCACAAGGGAGCTAGGGAGTACATTAAAGTTGTAGTTGTCATCTGTGCGTCTTTTACCAATGAGCTTCTGGTTATTATTCCTTCCACCACTCAAAACAATACTCTTATGATTTTAAACCATTTTACTTTCAGCTTAATACTTGAGGAAAATCTTTGATTCATTTCTACTGCAGATACTATAGAGCCTTAGAGTCTCTTAGAGTCATTAAATAATCCCATTTACTCACTAGTGCAACAGTTCAACAGAAAATAAGTCTGATACAATAGAAAATATTGATCGTAATGAAAATAGTAATGTTATCATGTCTTATCTACTGTTTCAATGACTTGTATCATTTTGGAATATCTTTGGAGACACAGCTGAAATAAAAAAGATAAATGGAATTCTTGGAATCTTTTTCAATAGCTTCAACATGAGTTCCAAGAAATGAGCCTGAATGAGTTTGTTTTCCATGTTAGTTATCCACACTCCTACATGTCCTAGCTGTGATTTGGCTGATTACACTCTTATCTATAGACTCATGTCCCATTCCAATGGCAAGTATTGAATACAAAGTTCTTGGCTGATGACCACAGCAATACAGAAGGCATGCTGCACATTTGGTGATGCAGCCTTTGAGATGAGATGCCAGACCATGATTTTCTCTGTTCTCATAGGTGAGTGTCATAGAAAATGTATGACCTTTTTTTTAGAAAATATATGGTTTGGATAGAAGCTGTTATTTTCCCTCCAGTATAGTCCAGACAAAAAGAAAAATCTACCCACTGCAATGTGTCATTCCAGGGCCATCCATAGGCTTGCAGATCACAGCTCTCCAAACCAGGTACACTATTTAAAGATCTACTCTGCCACAGCATTTATCTCTGCAGGCATCTGTGAAGGCTGTGAGGTCATTAGGAAGCAGATAAGACATCTGTTGGTGAGCGGTGAGCTTGTTTAAGGTGCACTGCCCCTCTTCTGGTTATCATCTGTGGTTACTATAAAATGGCTGCCTTTTAGTGCTCAGTGAGGAGGGCGACTGGAAGCAGCTGTGGATTTGAGAGGGTCAGCTGTTGACTGCAGCACCTGGTAGAGGCACTGTGATCTGTGGTAATTAATCAGCTGTGGGACCTGAAGTTATTGCCTGATAACCAATAGGTGGGGTAAAGTTGCTACCTTCAAGAGAGAGGACAGTACTTCCAATTTATAGAGGACCATGGGAACTCTTCCAGGACTGACGAAAAGCAGACTTTCTTGTGATTCTGATCAGTTAGTTTTCTCAGCACGTCCAGACACATACCAGCCTAAACAATTGGACTTCTGCGGCATCAATCTGCTTCCTGTTGACAGCAGTCTGCTCCTGGCTGTAAGCTCTCTGCTCTTGAAGGACAGCAGTCTCCTCCTGGTCGTCAGCTCTCTGATCTTGAAGAACGGCAGTCTCCTCCTGCTGACAGAAAACAGAGCTCCTATTGGAGCGGCCTGAGGCATGTAGGCTTTGGAAGTCTGCCTATCTATGCCTCAGTGCAAGCAGACACCTACTCCAGTGCTCTTGGTATTGTGGTGTATCAATACCACAATAGATTAGAAATAAGTCCTGATTAGAATCAATTGCTAATAGTATCGTCAAAAATGCCTGCAACCTGACCACTGCTTTTCTCTCTTCTACCTTCTGGGAAAAGATACTGGAGTTTGAAAACTTGGGTTTCCAGACTTCAGAACAGCTCCTTCCCCACTGTTATCAAAATCAAGTACCAATCACCCCTCTTAGATTCCCTTCCTGGCAGTGCTGTGTGTTCTTGGATTCTTAATTCTACCTCTCTCAGTTTTCCACTTTACTTACAGCCTGTTATGCCACTGGCACTTAGGGCAGCAACGGAGGTCCTCCATCTCTGGCAGTGTTCAGGGCTTCCTTCATTGTGCCAGTAGCTTCCTCTCAGTTTTCACTACTGTCAGTCATGCAGGTCCCGGGTAGAGACTCAGGAATACCATCACACTCAGATGTACGATTCTTCATTGCTGTTTCCGTAACAATTTTGTTCCCCAGTCAAAGTGGTTAGCCCTGAGCTGAACCCCCGAACCTGGAGGACCAGTGGACCACTCTTAGTCTGTCGTCTACCCTTTGACCTGTTTCGCATGGGTGACCCTACCGAGAACCAAAGCAGAAAGCCCTCACTCCAGCTAGCACAGTTCTCCGATAATTGAGGCACGCAAGTCTCCAAACCGAACAGCAAGGTTGTCGTCCCCTTGGAGGATTGTCAATTTAGCATTTCCTTTATTGCATTAGCTCAGTTTACTACCGTAATTTGCGCAACTCTTCAGTTTTGTGTTCATTATTGCATTTAATGTTGTATTTATTACTACCATGTATACTGCTTAATCTGTGATCTTCATGTGAGCAAGGAATTTCATTAAATCTAGTGTATATGAATCTGAAACTAAATCGGAATGTTAATCTGAATCTGAAATGATGCATTGCTAACTCCGTGTAAAGTCCTGCAGGATCGTGGGGAAAGTCTCAGCCCCCTACCCACGCACGTCAGGTAGTGAGTCCTTGCACCAAGCATTTCCATATGCATCCTCAGCAGTTCTTTCACAATGTTCTCAATTATAATCTTCATTTGAGTCTTACAAGACAGACTGACGTGTGGCCTTTCCCCCAGTAGCTGACTCGGCTCTGCTGCCACTAAGTAGCTGTCCATCCGAAATGTCCACCTAATCTAACCAGTTCACATGTTTGCAGTTCCAGGCCCAGCTGGGGTTTGATTGGGTCAGATGGTGGGATTCTGCCTCTGTGCGTTGGACAAAGGGGTTGGTGGAATGAGGCAGTGATGACTCTGCAGTGGGAATGACAGAATAAAGAGCTGGTCATTGCGAATATGCACTGATTTTGGGAGGAATACCCAGCAGATATGGCCATATACGTAGACAGAGTATTCATTTCTTGGAGGAGATCATGCGTGCTGCAGGTCCTGTGGATCTTTGAATAGTTTCCAGGCCATTGATGTCCTCAAGCCCAGCAGAAGGAGGATGAAAATGGAAAGATTTTCCTCTGGTTATCAGGGACAAAGTTCAAAGTAAATTTATTATCTAATTACACATACATCGTTCATACATCATACGTCATGCACCGAGATTCATTTTCTTGTGGGCATACTCAATAATTTCATAATAGATTAATAACCATAATAGAATCAATGAATGACTGCACCACCTGTGTGCAAAAGAGAACACACTGTGCAAATACAAAAAGAAAGAAATAATAATCATCTTAAATAAATAAGCAAAAATATCAAGAATATGAGATGAAGAGTTCTGGAAAGTGGGTCCATAGGTTGTGGGAACATTTCAACGATGGGACAAGTGGTTATCCCTTTTGGTTCAAGAACCTGATGGTTGAGGGGTGTGACGGGATCCTGAATTACCCCTATGAACTCTGCTCGTTTACTCCTATTAACTGCTTTTGAGAAGAGAGAGAGAGTTATTTAGCATCGATATCTTGTTTTGAAAGAGAGAGAGAGAGAGATGAAGACTAACAGTTGGACTGTCACTTTAAGGCACTGGAAGTTAACTTTTGCATTTCACTGAGTTGGAGAGCGAGATGGCACCGAGCAGCTCATAAGTTGCTATAGTGACCAAAGACGGTGTTATTTGATGTTATGATTTTCGGCAGGTTGTTGATACTTCTCAAGGACAGTCACCTGCTTGTGCATTTCTTACACAGAGAGAGGAAGGAGGAGTCATATGAGTGACAGCTGATGCTCAGCACCGGAAGATAAAATAAGAGGTCAGATGATAGACCTCAGACACATGTTTTGGACACTGAATGAGTGTTGTTGTGCCTGCAGGAAAAGTGGGTTTTGGAGGATTGATTAGGCGGATCGATCCATCACTCTTGCAGTGGAAAGAGAAAAGGGGTTGATTGGTGGGGAGTTGTCCATGTATCCACCCTCGTCTGGGGGATAGCTCCAACACAGAAAACCGGTCCCCTTTGTTAAAGTCACAGTCGGTGACTTTTAAACGATTTTGAAGGACAACGAGAAGATTGATGGCGTCAGCTCACTTGAAGACTCAAAACTCTCCCTCTCTCTCTCTCTCCATCACTATTCAACTCAATACCACGAACTGAACTGAACTGAACTTTACTCATCATTGTAAGACTGTATCTTTTTAACCCCTAGACTTAAAGAAGCTTGGTTTTTCATACATATATTTCCACACTTACTGATATACTTACTTATATATATAATCATTGCTAACCTGTTTGATTTATCTGCATTTATATTACTGTATTGCGTAGTTACTAATAAATATTATTAGTTAATAGCAATATTGGACTCCAAAGTGTTTTCTATTTCTGCTGGTTCTTTATTCCTATCACGGGGTACGTGACAAAATTGGGGCCTGCGTCCGTGATATGAACAAGTTAGTCAGGAGGCTTGTTGAATTGACTGGGGGAAAAATCCCTTTTGATTTGTTTGTGTGGAAAAACAGCAGAAATGGATGTTAGGGACTTTCTGAAATCACCAGACCTGGTGACTTTGAAGATAACTAGAAAGGATGATGTGTGGGACATTGCTAAAGAATTGAGAATTGAGGTAAAGAAGGGTATGACTAAGGTGCAAATTCAAAGAAAAGTAGTTGAATATTATATTTCGACAAAGTAATTTACTGAGGATGTGTTGAAAATATTTGTGGAAGGTAAACCTGTTGAGGATGAGCTTCAGCTTCAGTTGGAAAAATTAAGAATGGAGCATGAATTGAAAGTAAAACAGCTCAAGAGAGAGGCTAGAAAGGCAGCAAAACAGAGAGAAGAGGCAGAAAGACGAGCAGAGGTGGTTCGAACTGGAAAAGATAGAGAGGTTGCAGCAAAGAGGTTTAGTGTCGGACCCTGATGATTTTTACAGCTCGGAAGGGCTTGTTTTGTGTGATGAATTGAAAAGTTGTGTTCTTGATGATGTAAGAGCATACCCAGATGCAGAGGATGCCGCTACCCTGCAAGGAGCTGATAAGAAAGCAGACTAAGAGGTTTTAACCCACGAGGTTGAGTTTACTCCAGAAAAGAGTTTGCCAGAGAATAGCTGGGAGGTTGGGGGTGATCTTGAATTTGAAACTGGGACAAGTGATGACAGCCCAGAAGAGGCAGCTGTTCCGATTGCCTGGGTTCAGGTTGTGGAAGTAGCTGTGAATTCACAGGAGTCTGAACCTTATGTTAAAGCTCAGTTAAAGTCTGAAGTGTATGACTTAGTTGAAAAGGAATGCAGTTTTTTGTGTCAGATGATCTTGGTTCAGTGAATAATATTCCACCTTGGCACCGGTGGAATGTAAGGATTCTCAGTCACTTGTATTAGACTGTGTTTTAAATGTTGGTGATGAGGTGGAATCTGGTGAGGTAAGTGTTCCTGAAAATAATGGGAAAAGTGCTGTTCTGTCATGGTCCAGTCTGTGAAGTCTGCATTCTGGTTCAAGGTCCGGTCTGTGGACTCAGGACTCCGGGTCTTCCAGCTGTCCCTTGTTTGAGTTAATCATAGGCACCTGATTCCCACCTTTGGGCTTGCAATATAAGTAGCCTTGGGATTGAGTGTGGGCTGTGGGTTTGTCTTGTCAGTCCCTCGTGGAGCAACTTGCTGATGGAAGGCTAGTGAAACCATTCGTGATCTCTAGACCTGGTTGTAGGACCACTGCTTCATGGAGCCTTGTTGCCACTTGTTGGAGTTGTCTTTGCGGTATGGATTTGGCTGTTTCCTGGGCCAGCTGAGTGGCTGCCAGCCACTCTGAGCTAGGTGGGGATCTGGCTGTTTCCATAACCAGTGGAGGTTGCTGGCTGTCACTGTGACTCGGAGCAACCCTGAAGCAGAGATGGATCTATCTGTTGTTCTTTGGTGTTTGTCTCTTCTTATCCTTACCTCTGTGGAGTAAGTCAGGCCATTTTGCCGTTGCCCTGCGGGGGGGATCTGTCTTGTCTTGTCCTCGCCTCCGTGGGGTAAGTCAGGCTGTTCTGCTGTTGCCCTGTGGGGGTCATGTCTTGTCTTGTCTTGTTGTTGCCTCTGAGGGGTAAATCTGGCTGTCCTGCTGTTACCCTGCAGGTGGACCTGGCCCACCTTGGTGTGGAGATGCAGTTGAGTCCCGGCTTGTCTTAGGATAAGTCCTGGCTCTATGTTTATGTTCTGTCCTGTCTCATGTTGGTGTCATGTTAAAGATGAGTCCGAACTTGTTGAAGGATAAGTCCTGGCTCTATGTTGATGTTTGGTTCCCAGTCTGTCTCTGAGCTCCAGCCTCCGTATTTCAAGACGAGGATCCCGCAGCCAAGCTCCAAGAACCCAAGCCTTGAAGATCCTGCAGTCAAGCTCCAAGAACCCAAGAACCCAAGCCTCGAGGATCCCGCAGCCAAGCTCAAGACCCAAGAACCCAAGCCTCGAGGATCCAGCAGCCAAGCTCAAGACTCAAGAACCCAAGCCTCGAGGATCCCGCAGCCAAGCTCAAGACCCAAAAACCCAAGCCTCAAGGATCCCAAGCCAAGCTCAAGATCCAAGACCCCAAGCCTTGAGGATCCCAAGCCAAGCTCAAGACCTAAGACCCCAGCCTCAAGCCTCAAGAGCTAAGACCCCAGCCTGTCTCCAAGCTCAGGCCTCTAGACCCCAGCCACATCCTGTACTGAAGCCATGTCATGTCCTTGCCTGGTTCCGGGGTCCGAGCCAGGTTCTGGGTCCTTGTCCAGTCTCAGGCTCGGAGTCCAAGCCTTATCTCCTAGTCCATGGTTCCTAGTCCTGGTCCTGCTTTCCCTAGCCCAAGTCTGCATTCCTGTCCCTGCTCCTTGCCTGAATCCTGTCACGTCCCTACTCCAGTCAAGTCCTGTTCCTTGTACTTCAGTGACTGTGTCTTGCATTTGGATCTGTTCCCAGCACCCCATTGTGACATGTTCCTGGACTTTTGGATAAAGTGCTGGAAAAGGTTGGATTGGTTGTGCGACCTTTGACCCTGCTTGCAGAACAAAGGCCTGCTGAGAAAGGATGTGCTACTCCGTTGAATTTTGTTTGGATATATGGACACCTGCAAGATTATATTGCTGAGAAGAAGAATTGTTATGGTTTTGGGGTGAAAGTTGCTCTGGAAGCAAGTCAAAGTGAAGGTCGTAATCAGATGAATGGATTGTTTGGTCTCTTCCATAATGTATACATAGTTCTCATAAGCCTGATGATGGTGCTAAGTTTGGTAAACAATGTTGGGAGGTTGACAGCTCTCCAAGATAAGAGTGTTTCAGCAATTCAGCTGATGAACAAGGCTGTTGCTAGGGAACCACACAGAAAAATTGATGTTCATCCCGTCTGGGTAGATACCCACGTGTTTAGACAGCCTGTTGAGGCCTATGATAGCAAAATCAGAGGAATAAATTATAATGATGTGATACAGACTTTTCTACCTTCCAGATTTCAGCAGGACTTAGAGGGTAGTATAGTTGACAAGAGTAAGGTTTGTGAGAACGGTTTGTCTTTATTGAGGAAGAATATTTATAGAGGAACAGAAGCAAGATTCTGGAATGGTGGCTTTAAGGGAGATAGCTCTCACAGGAGAGGAGGTTCAGAGAGAGTCAGTGGGATATTACCTTAAAGATGGGGTGTTGATGAGGAAGTGGAGACCAGCCACTGTGCCTGCAAGTCACGTGGTAGTTCTGAAAGTTTACAGGGCTGAAATTTTAAACATGGCTCACAGTATGCCTTTAGGTGGACCTCATGGAGTGAGAAAGACAGTGAACAGGATTATGAAGGAATTTTACTGGCCTAGTTTAAGGAAGGATGTTGTGAATTTTTACAGCACTTGCAATACCTGTCAATTGAGGGGAAACCTAATCAGGTTATTCAAGTCACACCACTTAAACCAATATCTGCTTTTGGTGAATCTTTTTCTAGGGTCATAGTGGATCATGTCGGCCCATTGCAAAAGACTGCAGCTGGTTATCAGTATGTGCTAACAATTGTGTGTGCTGTGTCTAGGTCCCCTGAAGCAGTGTCTTTTGAAAACACTGAGGCCAAGACTGTGGTAACAGCATGCAGTAAATTTTTCACACTGGTAGGTCTGCCCAAAGAAATTCAATTTAACCAGGGCAGTAACTTTACTTTGAGAACATTCCAGGGGATAGTTAGAGAATTGGGAGCTAAGCACATGGTATCATCTACATATTACACAGAGTCCAAGGGAGCCTTGGAATGGCTCAACTCAACTCTTAAGACCATATTTAAAGCACATTGTGTGAGAAATGGGAAAAACTGGGATGAGGGGTTTCTCCTGCTCTTATTTATTGTTGGAGATTTGATTCAGAAGGCATTGGAGGGTAGTTTGTTGAAACACGTATTCAGTTACAGGCCAAAAGGACCTTTGACCCTACTCAGAGAACTGTGGTCTGATTTAGAAATATGTGTCAGTGTGCTTAATTATGTTTTAGAACTCTGGAAGGGATTTAGTAGGATTTGTGTCCTTGCAAAGGAAAGTGTACAAAATGATTGAATCAAAATAAAACACTTGTTTGCTAGAATTGCAGCTGGGAGAATTGTTATGGAACAAAATGGAGTCGTGGAATCTGATAATGGAGTGGAAAAACATGTTTACCCACTGAATCTAGTCTCACCAAAATGTCAGAATTCCATTGTTTTGGAAAATATTACTGATAAGGTCTATCAGTGGGACCCTAAACCACGAAAGCAAGTAAAAGGACTACGTGACATTTTGAAGTGGTGCACAGGTGCAGTGCATCATGTCATTATAAATTCAGCCTGGCCTATGAGACGGTACCTTTACAGAGTGAACTTTGAGAACAGTAAAACGGTCGAAGAAGGAATTAGAAACAAAAAAGAACAAGGGAAGAGACTGTATTGATAGAGTGGGGGAAGGCTAAATGCCTTATAAAGATTAACCTTTAAAAGGATGCTGGGGTGTTCCTTCGACAGAGACGGCTAATGAGATATCAGCATTTGTGACACCGTCTAGACTGTATGAGTACAATGTTTTATCCTTAGGGATGGAGAATGCACCAGGGACATTTCAAAGAACGATCAGTTCTGCGATTGGAGGGTTAGGAAGCACAGAGATTTATATCAATGATTTAGTGGTCTGGAATGACACGTGGGAAGAGCGGATTGCAGCTGTAGAAAAATGGTTTGACCAATCTTATCATGAACCTTGATAAGAGTGAGTTTGATCATGCTACTGTTATTTATCTTGGCTACGTAGTAGGCCAGGGTCGCCTGCCTTCTGTACAGGCCAAGGTTCAAGCTATTGCTGAGGTTCCTGTTCCGGCCTGCAAGAAAGCTTTGAGAAGGTTTTTAGGAATGGTTAGGTATTACTGTAAGTTATGTAAGAAATTCGCTGACATCGCTCTCCCCCTTACAAAACTCCTAGGGAAAAGCAAAAGATTTGTATGGAATGACCTTTGCCAGGAGGCATTTGAACGTCTGAAAACCATCCTGTGTTATCATCCTGTGCTCTAAGCACCTGATTTTTCAAACCTATTTTCTATAGCAACAGATGCTAGTGACGAAGCTGCTGGGGCAGTACTGTTACAGGAAGGAGTGAATGACATTGAACATCCAGTAGCTTATTTTGTCAAAGAACTTTAATGTACACCAGAAAAAATTATTTAACCGTTGGAAAGGAATTACTAGCACTTATTCTGGCTTTACAACATTTTGGGACCAATGTTCAAAAAAAAAATCTCGAAATCTTTCTGTTGTCCAGAGACCACTTGTGGTTTACATGGGTTATAATCCGTTGGTGTTTCTAACTAAAATGAAGGATAAGTATAGAAGGTTGTTAAATTGGAGTCTGATATTGCAAGAATGTGACTTAAAAATCAGACGTGAAAGATACTGACAATATTATAGTTGATTGGTTATCCAGATATTAAGTTGGAAATCGTATACATTTTTGCTCTGTCATCTGATGATTTTACCTGTATTGTTTCAAACTCTATAATCTACATTTAGACAAAAAAAATTTGTCTTTGTCAAATTTTTTTTCCTGAGGAAGGGGAGTGTGACGGGATCCTGAATTACCCCTATGAACTGTGCTCGTTTACCCCTATTAACTGTGCTTTTGAGAAGAGAGAGAGAGTTATTTAACATCGATATCTTGTTTTGAAAGGGAGAGAGATGAAGACTAACTGTTAGACTGTCACTTTAAGGCACCGGAAGTAACTTTTGGATTTCCGCTGAGTTGGAGAGTGAGGTAGCACCGAGCAGCTCGTAAGTTGCTATGGTGACCGAAGGTGGTCTTATTTGATGGACACCTGATGTTATGATTTTTGGCAGGTTGTTAATACTTCTCAAGGACAGTCATCTGCTTGTGCATTTCTTACACAGAGAGAGGAAGGAGGAGTTATATGAGTGACAGTTGATGCTCAGCACCGGAAGATAAAATAGGTCAGATGATAGACCTCAGACACATGTTTTGGACACTGAATGAGTGTTGTTGTGCCTGCAGGAAAAGTGGGTTTTGGAGGATTGATTAGGCGGATCGATCCATCGCTCTTGCAGTGTAAAGAGAAAAGGGGTTGACTGGTGGGGAGTTGTCCATGTGTTCACCCTCGCCTGGGGGATAGCTCCACCACAGAAAGCCGGTCCCCTTTGTTAAAAGTCGATGACTTTTAAAGGATTTTGAAGGACAACGAGAACATCGATGGCGTCATATCTCTCTCTCTCTCTCTCTCTCTCTCTCCCCCTCCCCCTCCCCTCCCCTCCCCTCCCCTCCCCTCCCCTCCCCTCCCCTCCCCTCCCCTCCCCTCCCCTCCCCTCCCCTCCCCTCCCCTCCCCTCCCCTCCCCTCCCCTCCCCTCCCCTCCCCTCCCCTCCCCTCCCCTCCCCTCCCCTCCCCTCCCCTCCCCTCCCCTCCCCTCCCCTCCCCTCCCCTCCCTCCCCTCCCCTCCCCTCCCCTCCCCTCCCCTCCCCTCCCCTCCCCTCCCCTCCCCTCCCCTCCCCTCCCCTCCCCTCCCCTCCCCTCCCCTCTCCTCCCCTCTCCTCCCCTCCCCTCCCCTCCCCTCTCCTCTCCTCTCCTCTCCTCTCCTCTCCTCTCCTCTCCTCTCCTCTCCTCTCCTCTCCTCTCCTCTCCTCTCCTCTCCTCTCCTCTCCTCTCCTCTCCTCTCCTCTCCTCTCCTCTCCTCTCCTCTCCTCTCCTCTCCTCTCCTCTCCTCTCCTCTCCTCTCCTCTCCTCTCCTCTCCTCTCCTCTCCTCTCCTCTCCTCTCCTCTCCTCTCCTCTCCTCTCCTCTCCTCTCCTCTCCTCTCCTCTCCTCTCCTCTCCTCTCCTCTCCTCTCCTCTCCTCTCCTCTCCTCTCCTCTCCTCTCCTCTCCTCTCCTCTCCTCTCCTCTCCTCTCCTCTCCTCTCCTCTCCTCTCCTCTCCTCTCCTCTCCTCTCCTCTCCTCTCCTCTCCTCTCCTCTCCTCTCCTCTCCTCTCCTCTCCTCTCCTCTCCTCTCCTCTCCTCTCCTCTCCTCTCCTCTCCTCTCCTCTCCTCTCCTCTCCTCTCCTCTCCTCTCCTCTCCTCTCCTCTCCTCTCCTCTCCTCTCCTCTCCTCTCCTCTCCTCTCCTCTCCTCTCCTCTCCTCTCCTCTCCTCTCCTCTCCTCTCCTCTCCTCTCCTCTCCTCTCCTCTCCTCTCCTCTCCTCTCCTCTCCTCTCCTCTCCTCTCCTCTCCTCTCCTCTCCTCTCCTCTCCTCTCCTCTCCTCTCCTCTCCTCTCCTCTCCTCTCCTCTCCTCTCCTCTCCTCTCCTCTCCTCTCCTCTCCTCTCCTCTCCTCTCCTCTCCTCTCCTCTCCTCTCCTCTCCTCTCCTCTCCTCTCCTCTCCTCTCCTCTCCTCTCCTCTCCTCTCCTCTCCTCTCCTCTCCTCTCCTCTCCTCTCCTCACTTTACTCATCATTGTAAGACTGTATCTTTTTACCCCTAGACGTAAAGAAGCTTGGTTTTTCATACATATATTTCCACACTTACTGATATACTTACTTATATATAATCATTGCTAACCTGTTTGACTTATCTACATTTATATTACTGTATTGCGTAGTTACTAATAAATATTATTAGTTAATAGCAATACTGGACTCCAAAGTGTTTTCTATTTCTGCTGGTTCTTTATTCCCATTACGGGATACATGACAAGGGGTAATAACTGTTCCTGAGCCTAGAATTGTGAGTCCTAAGGCTCCTGTGCCTTTTTCCTGATGGCAGTAGTGAAAAGAGAACGGGTGCTGGGGGGTGGCGGGGGGTGTCCCTGATGATGGATACTGCTTTCCTGCAATAACACTTCAGGTAGATGTCCTCAATGGTGGGGAGAGCTTTACCTGCAATGGACTGGGGCTGTATCAATGCAGTTTGAAAAATCTTCCATTCAATGGTATTGGTATTTCCATACCAAGCTGTGATGCAGCCAGTCAATATGTTCGCCACTACATGTCTATAGAAGTTTGTCAAAGTTTCAGATGTAATGCCAAATCTTCACAAACTTCTAAGGAAGTAGAGATGCTGCTGTGCTTTCTTCATTATTGTACATAGGTGCTGGGCCCAGGACTGGTCCTCCGAAATAATAAAGGAGGAATTTAAAGTTGCTTACCCTCCCCCCCCCGATCATCCAGTGAGGACTGGCTCAGGGACTTCTGATTTCCTTCTCCTGAAATCAATAATCTGATCCTTGGTCTGAGTAAGAGGTTGTTTTTGGGGCACCACTCAGCCAGATTTTCAGTCTCTCTCCAAAATGCTGATTCATCACAAGAACGCTGTTCTGTGCAACTTTATCCTTCCCTTTATCTTATCTTTTATTAAGCTTCCCTTTATCTTAGTGCTGAGACATCATGATTGTCCTGTTTGATTGATAGTGATTGTGTAAGTGGTGTGTTTTGTGCTGTTGTGAAACATCGATGTTTGTAAGAGAACAGTGAAGAGACAGCTGCCAATGTGTGGGCTACTAATGTGTGTATGTGAGAGTGCATGTGTGTGTGAAAATGTGAATGTAAGTACAAGTTTATGTGTAAATAAGAGTGTGCATGAGTGTGTATGTGTAAGTTAGTGTGAATGGAGTGTGAGAGTCTATGGGTGTGTGGGAGTGCATGTATGTAAGTAAATATGTGCAAATGAGTGAGTGTGTGAGCAAGTATGAGTTTAGGTATATGTCACTGTGAGTCCATGTTGTGAACTGTATTGCTGAGGCAGTGATAAATATAGACAGATTTCATAGAGGGGAGGCTAGTTCCCTAGATGTGATGAGCTGTGTCCACAGCACTCTGCAGTTTCTTGCGGTCACGTGCCGAGTTGTTGCAATACCAAGTCGTTATGCATCCAGACAGAAGGTTTTCTGTGGTATATCAGTAAAACATGGTAAGAGTCTATGGGGACATGTTGAATTTCTTTAGACTCTTGAGCAATTAGAGACATTGGCCGTGACATTAACAAAATTGAACCAGGACAGGCTATTGGTGGTACAAATAATAGTTTTTCACTTTCCTTCGAGCTCTAAACTGATCATTGTTTTCTTGATCATTTACAATATGGTATCCAGACCTAAATGGAAAAGCCATGAACTGTCGACAGCCACGATAATCGATGAAGAACTGCATCAGCTGAGTGCCAATTTTTTTAACCGTCAGCAAAAAGAGAATATAATGTCATATTTGTT
This sequence comes from Mobula birostris, assembly GCF_030028105.1. Classification (NCBI taxonomy): domain Eukaryota; kingdom Metazoa; phylum Chordata; class Chondrichthyes; order Myliobatiformes; family Myliobatidae; genus Mobula; species Mobula birostris. The sequence continues at coordinate 107,063,709 of NC_092378.1, forward strand.
CTGTTTATTGTCGGTACATGTCCAGTAGTGTTTATTAATTAGACTTCCAGACTAAGATCTGTGCCTTGGCAACTTGGTTATCTTCCAGTCTTGGGTTATGCACCGGATGTATGGTACAATACAGTGCACTGGGATGTGATACTATACAAGTAAAAATAAAGTATAGTTATGCTTAACAACATAGTTTTCAATTCCTTAAACATAACATCCTCTTTTTTAAAAAATATACTCTTCATCTTTTACATGTATGTTTTGTACATACATTATAGAATCATATGTTATAAAATCAACTTCTGTTGGAGAGCGATGGTTGGGTCCTTTATTAGTTGCAAAGCCTGTCCTCATGTGGATCTCTTACAGGGAGTCCAATAGTAAGGGAAAAACTTAAGGATGAATTTTATGGCCTGCCCTGATGCGAAAAGGTACAAGATGCCTGCCTCGTAAACTAACCATTGATGCTCCAGTACAAATCTGTCCCAAAGCAATCCACCATTTTAAATGGTGGCTGATCCAGATTGTATAGAATGCTTTATTGCAGATTTAAGCCTGATGTGGTTTGTGTGTAATTGCACAGACACGTCATAGGACTCGTGATTATAATAAGAACACTGGTTTGCACATCATTTCCATAAGATATACCCTCCCATTTGCTTCAACCAAACCGAAATGTAATCACCTGTGCAGCACTTGCATTGCAACTATAAGCATCATTTTACACACAATAGAAATTCTGATCGAAGATGTTTCAAAATCACTGTTCTGCCTTTATTTAACGTGTCTTCATAGAACCTTTGATCCTTTGCGACCTTGCTTTTGTCACGATAAAGTGACTCAGAATAAGTCTTACAATGATCAACATGTCATTGTTACAGCAACTCAATAGCTTCTAGTCACTTACTTGGAAAAATTACATAAAATAAAATACCTTATATTCATGGAGACTGCAGTTCTTTAGAAATTAATTTTCAAAATTATAGAATAAGTATTGAAACTCAGTGAGCAGTAATGTGCACACTCAATATGTCTTATGCATTGGTTGCCAAATGAATCTTTAGGATAGCTCAGCCACAATGCGCAACCTCTGTACGTGACTTTTGTACCCATGGACACAGAAAGCAGAAAGTTAGTGTACTTTGGATTGTTCACTTTACCTGAAAATAAAAGAGTAATGGAAGGCTGTTCTTGATATTAAAAATTTAAAATATATAAAATATATCTAATGTTAAATTTACATCACAAAATTAAGGTACGAAGCCCTCTCAATTTTTATCATTGCTTGGTTGATGGATATAAAATAGCTTTGCTTTGAATGTTTTAACATATCTCTTAAAATAACCCTTCCACAATATTTTATGTTATGACTTTTGAAATGGATTTCAGTACGGAAAATCTACAAACCTAAAATGTTTCATTATTAGACAGCTTTGAAACAAAGTTTTAAAGATTTCCAAATTTAAAATTGTGACCATTATAATCTTTTACACCCAGTTTGCAGAATTTTCAAATGAATCCCTTTCCAAATGTATCATAAATTCAAAGTTCAAAGTAAAATTTATTATCAGAGTACATACATGTCACCACACCCAACCCTGAAATTCTTGTCCTGCGGGCATACCTAACAAATCTATAGAACAGTAACTGTAAACAGCATCAATGGGCAACAAACTGTGCAACTGCAGATAATAAATATTTAGCAATAAGTAACAAGATAAAAAGTTCTTGAAGTAAGACCATCAGTTGTGGGACCACTGGAAGTAGAATGAGTATAGTTATCCCCTTTTGTTCCAGATCTTGATGGTCGAAGGGTAGTAACTATTCTTGAACCTGCTGGTGCGAGTCCTGAGGCACTTGTACCTTCTACCTGAGGGCAGCTGCAAGAAAAGATCATGCCTTGGGTGGTGAGGATCTCTGATGATGGATGCTGCTTTTCTATGGCAATGTTTCATGCAGATGCGTTCAATGTTGGGTGGTTTTTATTCAGTCAAATTGGCACCTACATACTGCAATCCCGTGGTTGACATCTTCTGGATAGACCATGAAACCATATATTTCACTTTCTTTTATGTCTTTTATATTTGCTTTTTGTCTTGAATATGATTCTGGAACTGTTGGAGCCTGTGATTTGCAGTTTAGAGATCATTTGGGCGTTTCAGTGCTCTGAAGTCTCTGAAGAGATTCCGGGAGGCAGTGTGCGAACCTTGTGGTGAGAAGGCTGTGGGACAGGGCACGAGCCAATGTTCTTCTCTAATTTGATAATTAAAACTTCCATTGTTCACCATTTAAAATGAAGAGGGAGATTGAAACATTGAAACTAATATGGAAGGTGAACTCTGGCCGCCTGCCTTTTGATCACCAGTGGGATCACTCTGCTGCCAGAGAGGGGAGAGGCTGCTGCTATGCCTGGAGAATGTTACCCCGGTTTTTGATTATGGACTTGGACCATGGACTTTTTTTCAGTCTGGCAGTTTTTTTATTCTGTCTTTTTTGCCTAATCTTTCTCAGTTTTTTTTTGTGCAGGGGAGTGGGTTTTGCAGGTCAATGTGCCTGTTCTGTTTTTGTTCATTTTTTTTCATGCAGGAAGGGGGGATTTGGGGATTGGGGATTGAGGATTTTGCTCTCTTTCTTGGTTTCGTGGCTATCTGGAGAAGAAGAATTTCAGAGTTGTATACTTTGATAATAAGTGAAACTTTGATGTACCTTGCCAAATCCATTACATTTTGTAGGATTTTCTGCTCAAAGGCATTGGTGTTCCCATCCCAGGCTGTAATGCAGCCAATCAGCACACTTTCCACCAAACATCTATAGAGGTTTGCCAAGGTTTTTAATGACATGCCGAATCTCCACTGACTCTAAGGATGTAGAGGCACTGTCATGCTTTCCTTACAATTATATTTATATGATGGGTCCAGGACAGGTCCTCTGAGATAGTGACCCCCAGGAATTTAAATTTACTGACCCTCTCCACCTCTGATGGTTACTGGCTCATGGACCTCTGGTTTCCATCTCATGAAGTCTACAATCAGTTCCTTGGTCTTATTAACATTAAGTGAGAGGATGTTGTTATGACACCTCTCAGCCAAATTTTCAATCTCCCTCCTGTATGCTGATTCATCACCACCTTTGATACAGCCCACGACAGTGGTGTCATCAGCAAACTTGCATATGGTGTAGAGCTGTATGTAGCCACACAGTTATAGGTATAAAGTGAGTAGAGCAGAGGCTAAGCACACATCCCTGTGGTGCTCCTGCTCTGATAGAGATTGTGGAGGAGATGCTTTTGCCAATCTGAACTGATCTGGGTCTATAAGTAAGGAAAAACTGGATCCTATTGCACAAGGGCTTACTGAGGCCCAGATCTTGGAGTTTACTGATTGCTTTTGAGGGGATGATAGTATTAAGTGCTGAGCTGTAATCAATAAAGAGCATCGTGATAAGCATCTTTGCTTAACAGATGTTCCAGCTTATTATAAAATAATCAACCTGCTTCATATATAAAATATAAGAGGAATAAATGCATACATATGAAAATTGAGACAAATTGACTTCAGTACAGCCAATGCTCAACTTTGATCTATCTTTCTGTACTCCATAGAGGGAAATCTTATACCCTCAACATTGTTCACAGAGCCATTAAAGGCCCTTTGCAACTTTATATTGACAATATATTGCATATACTACAGTTGTCATTAATAAATTTGGATGCTAGTAAAGATCAGCTTAAATATAGGGAGGAGATTAGGCCCCAGTACGGATCCATAGGGCCACCATTCATTATACCTTGATAATTCTCTATTGTCTGCCTCCTATTCTTTTACAAATTGTCAGGCTTGCACAGGCAGGCACCTCCTAGTCTCCACCCAATGTATATGGAAGTCTGTATAGATTATATCTGCTCTCTTATCTGCTTCTTTAGTTATCCAACTACAAGTATACTTATTAAGCATATTTAACTGTTGGAAGTGCATGCAGGGTTTCACTGATCAGTTCAGATCTATACAGGGGTTCAATTATTCTGACTCTAATAACAGATTATATTATTTCTCCCAGGAACTAAATTTTAAATTTTTGATCTTTGTGTTTATTTTTCAAATTTCTCTTTCTTATCAAACTTGAATTATCAATGTCACAATTGTGGAAGATAATGCCAACAAAAGAAACAAAGAAAATGTAACAGTGAACAGATGGGCATATCCAGAGAAAGAGGAAGACATAGCCATCAAGGCACTTTCTTGAGACATAACGTATCAGCAGAAGCAGAGAGGTTATACAGCTCTTGACGCTGGAAGCAACAAACATCATATTTCTTGTTGCTTGGAACAGTTACAGATCTTTCAATAGTCTAAACTAGGTGGGTGACTCAGTGAAATGGTGAGAAGGATAACTTTGCAAGTGGGAACAAGAGGTGCAATTGATAACATGTCCTGTTTCTGGCAGAACAACTGCAGCAAGCTAGCTCGTGCACAGAAGGGAAAAGGGAAAGTTCTCCCTGGTCTTCCTCCAAGTCCACAGGGCTCTGCAGAAAGACAGCTGAAATATTCAATGCAATCTGAGGCATCTAGGCTTATGTCAGTATCAGTATCAGAATCCAAATCAGGTTTAATATCACCAGCGTACGTTGTAAATTTGTTGTCTCTGCAGCAGCAGTTCAATATAATACATAATAATAGAGAAAAACATGAATTATGTCATGTACAGGATTATGATTATTATATGACCATGATTGAGGACACGCAGTCCTCTTTTATTGTCATTTAGTAATGCATGCGTTAAGAAATGATACAATGTTTTTCCAGAATGATATCATGGAAATACATGACAAACCGACTTAAAAACTAACAAAAGCCACATAATTATAACATATAGTTACAACAGTGCAAAGCAATACTGTAATTTGATAAGAACAGACCATGGCACAGTAAAAGTCTCAGAGTCTCTCGAAAGTCCCATCATCTCACACAGACGGTAATCCTCCAGCGCCGCCAACTTGCCGATGCAGCATCCCGGAAGCATCCGAACACAGTCCGACTCCGAGTCCGTCCGAAAACTCCGAGCCTCCGACCAGCTCTCTGACACCGAGCACCGAGCACAATCTCTGCCGAGCACTTGGACCCTGGCCCCAGCAACAGGCAATAGGCAAAGCCGAGGATTTGGGGCCTTCATCTCTGGAGATTCTCGATCGCACAGTAGCAGCAGCAGCAAGCAGGCATTTCAGAAGTTTCTCCAGGTGTTCCTCCGTGCTTCCCACGGCTGTCTCCATCAAATCCGGATTGTGCACGGCCCCCTAGTTACACATACGATATTCATTCGGAACGGCTGCGCACACTGCCATGTTCTCCTCCCTTAATATTTAACTATATTAAATAATTAAATAAGTAGTAGAAAAAACTAAAAATAAGTAAAAATTTGTGAGGTAGTATTCATGGGTTCAGTGTCCATGCAGAAATCTGGTAGCGGGGCGGGGTGGGGGGGAGAAGCGGAATCATTGAGTGTATGCCTTCTGGTTTCTGTACCTCCTTCCTGATGGTAGCAATGGCAGTGAGAAATATAATATTTAATGGACAACAAGAATGATTTAAGCAATAATTTAATTTTGTTCAGATGTTTTGTTCTCATCTTAATGTTAATCCAGATACTTAAGGATTATTTAAGCTAGTTGAAACAAGTTTTGCCAGGGTGAGCTTCAGTAGCAGTAAATTTCCTAAAGTTAAGACCCAAAGGGAATGGTGCCGATGGCAAGCATCTGACGGAACTCTGGAATGCTTTAAAACTATACAAGTCCTCAGTCGCTTGTTACTCAGTCTGTTCTGTAATCACTGACTTATCTATTTTCCCTCCAGCTTTCTGTGTTCCGTTCACAATACTGGCGCCACATTTGCTACCAAGGTGAACTTCAAACTTAATATTGACCATCAGTAAGATTCCCTATACCTACCTCAGCAACATCAGCCAATTCTACCCTGCCTCATCTTGTCTGCTGCAGAAACCTTTTATTATTTTTGGACACAACTATTCCAATTCATTGCCATGCGACTTCCCATGTCTAAACCTTTGTAGATCTGAGGTCCTCCAAAATGTCACACGGTGCTTCTTGATTAACCAGTTCTTCAATTTTACAAGCCATTCATTAGTGTAAACTAATTAGTAAACTAGCTAGTAAAGGGTTAGTGTAAACAGTGGTGGATGGTCAGCACAAACTTGATGAGATGAACGACCAGTTTCAAATCTCTCTATGGACTTGTCCCTCTTTCTCATCGTACTTTCCCCATCACTCAAGTGTTCTTCTGAGTCTAGACTTTTAGCCATCTCGTTTAACCTTAGGAAGGTGTACGTGCAGTTGCAAGGGGTTTGAGATCAAGAACTCCCCTCCTAAACTTCTGGGCTTCTTTACATTTCTTTTAAAGTGCCCCTTCTAACAAATCTCTTTGATTGAGCTTCTCTTTATCCATTCAATAAGGTTCAGTGATGACTCAGCTAATTCTGGACTATCAGTGCTCCTGTATGTCTCCTTGGGATACTTTACTGTGTTAAATGCATTTTTGTTTCTGTCAGTACAAACTGCTGAATCTGTAACAACATGTATCACTATAATAGCCAGATTGAAATACGTGCTGACAAGCTTTACTAGACTTAGGTGATGGTGTTGAATACCAGAAGGAAGAATGTAATGGTTTATGTAAGATAGGTCAGATGGGAAGCAGCAGAGCTATTTGAAATAATTTATCTGGTGTAGTACATCAGTTGTAACTACTGTAAACCATTTAGATTTAATAGATCCATGCGAATATTCTGCATTTGTGAGGCATGCAGAACAGTTGCTCCTTCTCAGTCAGCTGTGTACATACATTTATTGATGCTTCTGGACACACCTTCAGTGATGTCCCTGGAATCATCGGGTGTTTCGGGTCTTTCAACATCATACAACCTCCTCCAGGTGACCCATCCGGGGCTGATCAGACCTCAGCTTGTGTCCAGATGGCTAGCTACTTATGACTCCATGGCTCCCCTCTTTTGAGCCACAGCCATCTTGAGGCCCTCTCTGCCACATCGGTGGTACTGCGGATGGCTCTCCTCTTCCTCTCTCCCTTAGTCTAAGAATAGGCATCTGTTAGTCTCCCTCGATGCCCAAAATGCTGAAGGCTCTAACTAAAGAATGGGCTATGAATCCCCTACAACCAACCTCCACTGGGAGACACCTCGCTCTCCATCCAGCCTGCTGACAGTTGCTGACCAGTCCTGCGTACTTGGAGAGCTTCGTTTCAAAGGCCTCTTCCAAGCTATCTTCCCATGGGACTGTCAGCTCCAGCAGCATGCAGAACAGTTGCTCCTTCTCAATCAGGAGCATTGTTCACAAATCAGTGCCGTTTTTGCTCAGGACCATTTTTAATAGAGCAAGAGATGCTGCATCCAGGATCAGGAAAGAATGATCATAACAATCTCTCCTTTCATTTTAACTTGATTTTCGATTACAACATTACCTGTGATTAAAAATCAACAAAATGCAGATGATGGAAATGTGAAACAGAAATGGCTAATGCTGGAAATGCTGCCCCTTCTGTTGTCCTTCTCTGTCAGTGAGTGGGAAAACAGGTCAACCATGCCAACAAACAGAACACATCTGCACTTAAAACAGAATCATAGCGAGAAAGGAAATTGGTCCTTCATCCCATCAAATTTGTGCTGACTGTCCACCATTCATTTACACTAATCCGACATTAATCCCACTTTTTGTACTCCCCAAATTCCCTTCAAACCACCCCCCCCCCACACACACACACACACACGATTATACCACTTTGCTATAAGAATAGGCATCTGTTAGTTTCATGAGACCATGGATTTGTGCCTTGGAAGGTTTCCAGGACGCAGGCCTGGGCAAGGTTGTGTGGAAGACCGGCAGTTGCCCATGCTGCAAGTCTCCCCCCTCCATGCCACCAATGATGTCCAAGGGAAGGGCATTAGGACCCATACAGCTTGGCACCACCGTTGTCGCAGAGCAATGTGTGATTAAGTGCTTTGCTCAAGGACACACACGCTGCCTCAGCCAAGGCTTGAACTAGCGACTTTCAACTCACCAGACGAATGCCTTAACCACTTGGTCATATTCCAGCACTTAGCTATATACCATGGATATTCCACAGAGACCTATTAACTTACCAACTTGCATCTCTTTGGGGTGTGTGAAGAAACTAAAGCACCCAAGGAATGTCCACACATTGCAGGGAGAACATACACAACTCATGGACAGCTCCTAAAGTTAGGATTGAATCTGTGGCTCCAGGAATGTGAGGCTGTGGTTTTACTAGCTGTACCATTGTGTCACCCTAAATCTGCCTTTATCTCCAAATTCTCCCAGTTCTGAATAAAGGTAGTCCACCTGAAACATAACGTCTGTTTTCTTTTTCCATTAACAGTGCCTAACTGCTGAGGGTGTCCAGAATCATTTTTTAAAATACTACCTGTATCTGCTGTTATCACGTCCTTGAAGCTCTTAAACATTTGCATGGGTTCATTTGCTCATTATCTTAAATCAGTTTCTTCTGATTTCTGCTGTCAAATCCATTACTGAATTTAAATACCACTATTAAATCTCCCCTTAATCTTCTCCATGCTACAGATAATGCACCTTCTTCTCCAATGCCCCTATGTTACTGAAGTCTTTAATCTCTGGTGTCACTCTCGTAAGTGGTCTCTGCACTCCCTCTGGATGTCCAATCCTTCCTGAACCATAATGCCTAGAACTGAACATTATAGTTTGGCATGGACCAGATGGGCCAAAGGGCCTGTTTCTGTGCAGTATTTTTTATGATTCTACGCCTCTAGGTGAGATGAAGTGTAAATTTTATAAAAGATTCGTACACCTTCATCCATGGCACTTCTCTACTCGTACTGTATGTGCTAGTAAGTTAGAGATTTCTTTCCAAGAATATTCCTTATTACTCGAGCTATCGTCATTCTATATGGAGTAATATCAGCTTTTCCCACAAATGTGGCCTGACCCGCGGAGTATTTCCAGAATTTTCTACTGATATGGTATTTCAGATTTCCAGCTGCTGCAATTTTTTTTTGCTTTTCTCTTTTGTTCCCACACAGGAAACCCCCTTGTTCTCTGCTGACCACAAAAAATCCAGCCAGCTGGATTCCCAACATATGTATTGTATTCCCAACTTAACACGTTAGCTTTGGAGATCTATGAACACACCACTAGGCTTGTTCGTTCCTGCACCTCCTTTCAAGTTGTATAGTTCAGCTTAGATTCACTCTCCTTATTTTTCCTTATAAAATGAATGACCTTTTCACCTCTGCATCTTATATTTCTTCTGCTGTGTCTCCTCATTTCACAACCTGTCTATCTCCTGAAGCCAGTTCTTCTCCTTCCCTTTGCTTATCACATTATTGAATTCATGCCATCAGAAATCTTTATATTATTTCTTTTATACCTAGATTCAAGTGTTTATATGTTAAAAAAAACAGATGACTAATACTGTTCCAGTTTAAGGCCAATTTATACTTGTGTGTCAAATCAGCGCCATAGGTACGACGTAACCATGTACCCTACATCGTACCCTACGCCATAGCCTGACGTGCACCTTCCCAAAAATGTAACTACACGTCGCGGCGACACAGACCGCAACAACTGTGATTGGTCCGCTTAGTAGCATTGCATTTCCTCCATCACTGCAATAGCTTCTCATTGGGCAACTGAAGGGCAGGGAAGGAGCTCTGGCTGTAATGCTTTCCATAAAGCTTTACAGACCTCTGAAATTATGGAGGACCCTGTGCTTGATGCCAGTTTGTAGCTAGCTGCTACAGCCTGTTGACTTCCACCTGAAGCTGAAACTCGAATGGTGATTGCCAGTCTCTGAGTATACTGTGCGTGCACTGATGCGAAATAAATGGTTGGAGACGAACTAAATTGTTAAATCTACTTGCCAACATTCGAAAATATTTGAAATGCATTTCCTCGTCCATGCCTCTCAGTTGATGGACAAACACAGAAAATTCACCCTTCTTCTGTTTCAGTCGCCATTGTTTGAAGTTTGAGTTTCTTCGTGTCGAGTTTCAACACAAAGAAACTCAACACAGTGGCATAGAAACACCACCACCAACTAGCGTTTTGGCGGTGAATTGCAGAGTGATGCAGACACACCAACGCACAAGTATAAATGCTCACAACGGCGTAGCCCCACTTGCGTAGGCTATGGCGTAAACTAGTATGCACAAGTATAAATCAGCCTTAACAGTGTTGGGTTATGTGTTTTCCATATGAAAAAACTTCCAGTAAACTTCCTTTCAATCTGCTTTGGGAGTTACACTCACATGTCCCATTTTACGATACCTCCTGTTCCGAATAAAATGGCCACTGAGTGTATGTTCATGATCTCCTGCTGCTGTAGGCCATCCTCTGTTGTGCACTCAGAGATGCTCTTCTGAACACCATTGTTGTAACACATGGTTATTTGAGTTACTGTTGCCTTCCTGTTAGTTTGAATCCATCTGACCATTCTTCTCTGACCTCCCTCATTAACAAGGCATTTTTGCCCCCAAAACTGCCACACTGGATTTTTTTTTTGTTGTTTTTTGCAACATCCTCTGTAAACTCCTGTTTGTCCTGGTTTGTTCTGTTTTTTTTTGTGATATCACTCTGGAGGAACATTGTATCATTTCTTAATGCATGCATTTCTAAATGACAATAAACGAGGACTGAGTGTCCTCATAATCTAAAACTCTTGAGGCTGTTGTGTGTGAATATCCCAGGAGATCAGTAGTTTCTGAGATACTCAAACCACCCTGTCTGGCACCAACAATCATTTCATGGTCAAAGCCACTGACATCATAGTTCTTCCCCATTCAGATGTTTGGTCTGAAAAACAGCTGAACCTCTTGACCATGTCTGCATGTTTTTATGAATTGAGTTGCTGCCTCATAATTGGCTGATTAGATATATGCATTAATGAATGGATGTACCTAATAAAGTGGCCACTGAATGTACGCTAAACAAATGAAAAACTGAATGCAGTATTTTTCCAGGATTTTTTTTTGTGAACAGGCTAAGTCATCAGGTCAAATATGCACTATATGCAAGATATTTTAGGAGATGACTCTTTAACAGCATATATCTGACTTCCCAAAAGGTGCACCAGCTCACATCTGTTCACATTAAACCACTTCTCCCATTTATCCTACACTTCCACCACCACAGCCTACCTTCTATGGGCAAGCTAATTCTAATCCAAACTGCCAAGTCACCATGCATCTTAATCCTCTCGATCAGCCAACCAGGGACTTGGTCAAATGCCTGACTGAAATCCATACACGCAACATTCAGTTATCAATCACCAAATATGAAATATCAGGCTATGAGGCCAGTTGTTTTCTTGATGGTTAATTTTCAAAGCTGGAGCATTTCAATTATAATTACCCAGTCCTAGACATTCAATCTGACCTCTGATTATTTTCCCCTGGAAGATCTTAACTATTCTAACCTTTTCTTTTAATTTCATAATGCCACTCCTTTCCCCTGTTGTTTATTTACACACATTTTTTTTGTTCTGTAGGAGAGTGTGGTCTTGTATTTCATTGCACACTTGTACGAACACCTGCAAGAGGACGACAACCTTGTTACAGTTCGGAGGCTTGCGTGCTGCAATGACCCAGAGTGCCATGTTGGCTGGAGTCAGGGCACTATGCTTTGGCTCTTGGCAGGGTCACCCATGCCAAACAGGTCAAAGGGTAAAGGGCAGATTAAGAGAGGTCCACTGGTCCACCGGGTTCGGGGGTTGAGCTTGGGGGCCAACAACCCTGACCAGTAAAACAAAGTTGTTACGGAAACAGCAATGAAGCATCCTTCTACATCTGAGTGTGATGGTATTCCTGAGTCTCCACCTGGGATTTGCATGACTCACAGTAGTGGAAACTGACAGTAACTATTGACACGATGATGGAAGCCCTGAACACTGCCAGAGATGGAGGACTTCCATTGCTGCCCTAAATGCCAATGGCGTAACAGGCCAGTAAGTTGTATGAACAGTTCCAATTGATCATCCAACAATTATTTTGCATAGTCAACTGTTATCAACGTCTGCCTCATCTCATCAAAACTGCCTTACCTGAGGATATACTGTATCTTTGCGATTTTCTCAAATCCAGTCAAAGTTAAGTATGTTAGGTGTCTTCTTCCTGATTCATCTGAATTACTCATCATCAAGTTCAATATGGCTTGTTCCCTTGCTGTTTCAAGGGTACATTGATCCCACTATTTACAACATGGTAGGGGTGCATGGAATGTGGAAGTGTGGAGTACCTATTCAATTTAACAGCACAGTTGCCCAGCATCAATATTCCATTCCTGCACTTCATCGTCCATGAGAAAATCAGAATAGGGGGTCACTGCAAAGGAGCGGATATTGGATAAACTTGGACTGGTTTCTTTGGAGCATTGAAGGTGCTCTGATAGATGTTTATGGAAGACATAGATAGGGTAGATAGTCACTATATTTCTCTGAGAGTAGGCCTGTCAAATATTAGAAGGCACAGCTTTAAGTTGGAAGTGGGAAAGTCAGAGAGTCATAAAGTAATACAGAACAGAAACAGAGCCTTAGGACCAACTGGTCCATGCCAGCCATGATGCCCATCTAGGTTTGTCCCTTTCGCCTGCTTCTGACAGATACCTTTCCTACCCATGTACCTGTCTAAGTGCTTTTTAAATGTTGTTAAGGTACCTGCTGCAACCTCTTCCTCTCGTAGCTCATTCCATACACACACCAGTCTCTGGGTGAAAAGGTTGTCCCCCAGGTTCCTATTAAATCTCTCCCCTCTCATCTTAAACCTGTGTATGTACCATATCCATGTGCAGGTGGGTGATAGGTGCTTGGAATGGTGGAAGTAGACGTGATCGAAGCAACTAGACAGGGACATGAGCATGCAAAGAAAGGAGCAATATGGATCATCCGCAAGCCACGGGGGAGATCCTCGCTGGTACGGGCAGATGGAATGTGGGCAAAGGTGCTTGACGACATGATCCTGAAATGGCCGTGGGTCTCACCGATGTAGAGTAGGCTATGCCAAAGCACCAAATGCAATAAGCAACCACCAATGGATTCACATGCAAAGGACCACCTCACCCGAAAAGGCTGTTTAAGATCCTGAATAATGGTGAGAGGGAAGGTGTGGGGGCAAGTGTAACACTGTGTGGTTACAGGGATAAGTCCCAGGAAGGGGCATGATTGAGAGGGATGAGTGGTTTATTGACCCTTTTTACCTGAGTTGTAATTTGACCTCCGGACGTGAAGTATTTATGCTATGGAACAGAAACAGTGCAGTACAGGGACAGGCCCTACAGCACAACTTTGTTCCAGCTAAGAAGTAAATCAAAATAACCCCAAAAACTAATTCCTCCTACCTACACAATCTCCGTATCTCTCCACCTTCCTCAAATTCACCTGCCTTTCTAACCGCCTCTTAAAAGCCTCTAATGTATTTGCCTCTACTATCATACCAGACAGCAGATTTCTCACATCTCCTTATAGACTCCTCCCTCTCACCTTCAATGCATGCCCCCTGGTATTTGACATTTCTACCCTGGGACAAAGATACTCTCTGTCTCCCATAACCTTATAAACCTCTAACAGATCTCACCTCAGCCTCCACCACTCCAGAGAAAACAACCCAAGTTTATCCAGCCTCTCGTGATAGCACATGCCCTCTAAACCAGGTAATCCTCCTCTATCATTAATGCTATTACTGATCTTTTTTGTTTTACTTTCTACTCCCTTTTTCATGCTTGGAATACTTTTTCAAGTTTTATTTCTGCGCAAGCCTGTTGTCTAGTCCTCACTGACTATTTTTAGTCTGTACTTTGTTCTCAGTCAAATTTTAGAGAAATTGGAGGTGCAAAACGACTTGGGAACACTCACAACATGCTGGAAGAACTCAGCAGGTTGGGCAGCATCCGTGGAAACGATCAGTCAACGTTTCGGGCTGGAACCCTTCGTCAGGACTGAAGAGGGAAGGGGCAGAGGCCCTATAAGGAAGGTGGGGGGAGTGTGGGAAGGAGAAGGCTGGTAGGTTCCAGGTGAAAAACCAGTAAGGGGAAAGATAAAGGGGTGGGGAAGGGGAAGCAGGGAGGTGATAGGCAGGAAAGGTGAAGAAGGAATAGGGGAAAACACAATGGGTATTAGAAGGAGGTGGAACCATGAAGGAGGTAGTTGGCAGCTGGGGGAGGGGGCAGAGTGAAATAGGGATAGAGGAAGGGAGGGGGAGGGAATTCACCAGAAGTTGGAGAATTCAATTTTCATACCAAGGGGCTGGAGACTACCTAGATGGTATATGAGGTGTTGCTCCTCCAACCTGAGTTTAGCCTCATCATGGCAATAGAGGAGGCCATGTATGGACATATCTGAATGGGAGTGGGAAGCAGAGTTGAAGTAGGTGGCCACTGGGAGATCCTGTCTGTTGTGGCGGACGGAGCGGAGGTGCTCGACGAAGTGGTCCCCCAATCTGCATCGGGTTTCAACGATGTAGAGGAGGCTGCACCGGGATCACCAGATACGATAGATGACCCCAACAGACTCACAAGTGAAGTGTTGCCTCACCTGGAAGGACTGTTTGGGGCCCTGAATGGTGGCAAGAGAGAAGGTGTAGGGACAGGTGTAGCACTTACACTTACAGGGTAATTGCTGGGTGGGTGATCCGTGGGGAGGGACGTGTGGATCAGGGAGTCGCGGAGGGACTGATCCCTGCTGAAAGCGGAGAGGGATGGAGAGGGAAAGATGTGCTTAGTGGTGGGCTCCTGTTGAAGGTGGTGGAAGTTGCTGAGGATAATGTGCTGGATCTGGAGGCTGGTGGGGTGGTAGGTGAGGATAAGGGGAACTCTGTCCCTGTTGTGGTGGCGGGAGGATGGGGTGAGGGCTGAAGTGCGGGAAATGGAGGAGATGCAGTTGAGGGCATCATTGATGACGGTAGAAGGGAAACCACGATCCTTAAAGAAAGACGACATTTGAGATGTCCTGGAACAGAAAGCCTCATCCTGGGAACAGATGCGGCAGATACGGAGGAACCGGGAATAGAGAATGGCATTTTTGCATGTGGCAGGGTGGGAAGAGGTATAGTCAAGGTCGTTATGAGAGCTAGTGGGCTTGTACAAGATGTCAGTGGACAGTCTGTCTCCAGAGATGGAGACCCAGAGATCGAGAAAGGGGAGAGAAGTGTACAAGATAGACCAAGTGAATTTGAGGGCTGGGTGGAAGTTTGAAGTAAAGTCGATGAAATTGACGAGCTCATTGAATTGAAAATGACTTGGGGCAAGGAAGGCAAATATAATGTTAATATTCATTTTGAAAGGACTGATATATAAAAGCAAGGACGTAATGCTGAAACTTTATAAGGCGTTGGTCTGATCACATTTGGAGAATCGTGTGCAGTTTTGGGACCTTTATCTAAGAAAAGATGTGCTGGCATTGGAGAGGGTCCAGAGGAGGTTCATGAGAATTACCCCAGGATTGAAAGGGTTAATGTGCGATGAGTGTTTAAATACACATGACTTTAGAAGAATGGGGGGGGAGGTTTCTTATTGAAACCTATCGAATACTGAAAGACGTAGATGGAGTAGATGTAGAGAGCATGTTTCCAATAGAAGCCGCACAGATTCACATAGGTGCAGCTTTATTCTTCCTTTTGAAGTGCGTATAAAAGTTCATCACTGCCATTCATGATGTTAGGTTTCTCCTTGTGGGAAGTATTGGCCTGCAAACCTTGCCAGAGCTGCCGTGCATCCGATTCCATCTCGAACTTCAACTGGACTTGTTTTCTTGCTTGTAAAATAGCCGCCTGTAGGTCGTAGCTGGATGTCTTGTATAGGTCTGGATTACCTGTCTTGAATGCCACGGATCTAGCCCTTGCAAGTTACCGATCTCCTGGTTCATTCATGACTTTTAGTTTGGGTATGTTTACGGAAGCACACACTCATTCACACAGGTCTTGATGAAGTCAGTGACAGATGTGGCATATTCATTCAGATTCGAGATGAATCCCTGAATATTGTCCAGTACACCAACTCAAAGCAGTCCTGTAAGTACTCCTCTACCTCCTTTGACCATACCTTGACCTATGGCTTTTTGGCTCTCAGCATTGGTCTTTAGTCTCTGCCCTGGAGTAGAAGAACAGTCAGGTAACCAGTCTTTCCAAAGGGTGGGCATCGGATGGCATGGTAAGCATTCTTAATGTATATATAATAGTGGTCCAGTGTGTAGACGCCTCTGGTTCTGCAGGTGATATTTTGGTGGCAGTTGTCTTCAAGCTGGTCTGGTTGAAATGATAGGAAAGGCCTCCAAAGGCATGCTGTTTCATGAGTGCTGGTCACAGTGCTCAGCTC
Organism: Mobula birostris; assembly: GCF_030028105.1. Lineage (NCBI taxonomy): Eukaryota > Metazoa > Chordata > Chondrichthyes > Myliobatiformes > Myliobatidae > Mobula > Mobula birostris. The sequence continues at coordinate 107,080,078 of NC_092378.1, forward strand.
ATCCAGTGCCTGCCTGCTGCTGGTCAGAGGTGGAATGTGCACCGCTACCAGGATGACAGTGGGAAACCCCCTCAGCAGATAAAATGGACAGCTCTTGAGTGCTAGATATTTCAGGTTGTATGAGCAGGACTAATACATAACCACCACATCTGTACACCATGATGATTTCATCATAAAGCATAAAGCTGATTTATCTCAGCATCTTTGATTGAAGGGGATAACATAGAAGTACTGCAGATAGGACAGACATGATCCTTTTACTGTACTGTGTTACGAAACATGGAAGCATGACTCTAGCCAATTTCTTCTCAGCTTTATTTCCCTAATTATCTTTGAAATATACATTTTAGGAGAACTATACATTTCTTGGAGCTTTTCCATTTAATTCTTGTTATTTGACTCCATATTCTCATAACCGCCCCCTACATTTGTGGCACTGTTCATTGCTTAAGTATGCAAATTTTCGGGAACCCATTTTCCTGTTTAAGATGAGTTTTCATCTGTTTATCCACACTTACACAATACAAGCAGACTCCCAAGGGAATATTATAATGTGTTTTTTTATAGGACTCTTGGAACAAGTGACAGATTGAATATTTGTTAAATATTTGCATAGCTTAGCTCTGGTCATGATAAAGTTTATACAATACTACAAGTTAAAGTCAAAGTTCCACAAAGGCTTTGGAACGAAGATGTTAGAATGTTAAGACTCACAAGAGAACTTGTCGATGAACTGGTCGATCATGTATTTGATTCCAACACATAGCTCTGTATTCTTTATATAAGAGCTGCCTGCCAAATTAGTGTATATATAAAAAAATTATTTCCTTATTTAAATCCATCTAACCTAGCTTTGAAGAGAGGTAGAAAGCAGATTTCTTTGTAGAGTGCTTTCCCTGCGGGAGAAATAAATATCATAGTACTTCAATATGTCAGCAAAATCTCAATGGATCTTATTTTTCTCCTTTGATGGTAACATGCTCACTAAGGTATTTGTTGCAACATTATGGCTCAGTGCCCATGACGTTCCTGCCATATTGGTATAATATGAACATGGAAAAGTAATAGGTGTATATTTTACCATAATACCAAATTGAATAAAATTTACTTTGTGTCCCAGGCAAACAATCTTACTAATAAATAACAAAATAATCAATGCGGTGGGCAAGGAACCTTGCACTTGTACAACGAGCAGAGGATTTCAATGAGATTTCAAAACGACTGTGGAAAAGGGAAATGTATTCATGCTGAAAGAGGTCTGGTATCAATCTAATGACAAGCCCACATGCTGACCTTGAGTAGACAATTGTTCCAAGTCATGTGGTATTTTTCTTGAGCCTTGCCTTTCCCTGTGTTTGTCTGGATTCATGTGTGTAATCCTATATGAAATTCATCATCAAAGGCGATAATGCAGCAGATAACGTTATAAGAAATATAAAGCATTCACAGACAATAGGTTAGAATTTCAATTACTCACACCTATGTAATACCATAGCCTAGAAATTCAATCAAGTTGCACTTGTTCTTTAAGTGCCGTGCGATTGAATAGAAGAGCCAAAACAACTGTTAGATGAGATCTGAACTCTGGAGTGCCAATGGCTTAAATTTATAATTCATTTCCAGTGTCTGTGCATGTGACATGTTCAAGCACGGAGACTATTGGCACTGTAGTAGTAGCCTAGAGTGACAGATTGCACACTGAAGGGCCCCTTCTTAGTGAAGAAGTAGTAGGAGTTTAACAGGGAAAGCAGGCATGAGTGGAAGGAAGGATGCCTGTGTAGGCACTGGCTATAAGGAAGCACAGTCTGTCATAAGGAAGGACAAATATTTATTCTTCTATAATATCTGCGCATGTTGTACTTTGGGCTTCAAGTTTGTTTGGGTGTGGAGGGTGGAGATCAAGGGAGAGAATAACTTGGTTTCATTTCTTGCCTGCCTTCATTGATAGGTATTTGATTGTGCTTGTGAGCAGGCCTAGTCCTGGGTTCCTGCGACCAGATTGCCATAGGCTGGCTAATTCACTCCCCACGGTTTATAGCAGTAGATCCCACTGAAAGCTCAGCTTTCAGAGGAGATCATGTTGGTTCAGTAGTACTTCTCAAGGATGCCCTGAATTTTATGTAACATCATTGAAAGGTCCATGAATGCCACTGCTTGGGCACATGATTCTGTATGTGATCCCTCCCTTTGTACCTAAAAAGATGGAGGCACTGCTTCGTGTCCTTACAGTTACACTTCTATGTGTATTATAATGTATGCAGAAGTTCCCAATATTATGGGAAGAATAGGTACCATATATTCCAGCAAGAAGAGCATTGAATGGGCTCCTCTATAGGTTTCCATGTGTACACCAGGTCTGTTAAAGGTTGGGTTTTATATAATTCATATTTATAGTTGAGTTATCCAGTAATGCAAGGTGCTAACAGGTAGATAAGGCTTTTCAAAATTATATGCACAGAGATCTTTCGTTACTTATACCACGTGGCTGATCTGTTGCGAGATGTTGTTGCTTAACTCATGGATATCTCGGCTTTCTTTTCTGTGAGATTGCTGAGGTTGAGAGGGGACAGAGGCTGGAAGGTGATATGTGGGGGCACAAAGGCGACAAGGGCTGGAATCTGATAAGTAACGAAGGCAATAATGGGAACCATGAAGGGCAGATGGGACCAGGTGGGAGAGGGGATGTTATTGGTGAAGTCTGTGAGTAGTAAGCAAATGGAACCAAAATGGATAATAGGGGATGCATGGGGTGGGTTCTGAGTAAGGAAATACAATGGGAAGACTAGGGTGGAGTGGAAGGACAGAGAGGGCAATGCATTGGAAAGTTCAGTTGATCCTGACCTCCTATGTACCTCTTACCCTCCTCCAACCTAGGGAAAATAGCACTAGCCTCTCCTCCAGAAAAAACAACCCTAGCTTTTTTAGTCTCCCTATACCCTGCAGGAACATGTTGAAATTGAACTCTTGTTACTTCCCACTGAGCAGATGTAGGACTACCTGCAAGTAGTTGTTCTTCCTGTCTACCTTCTCCAGGCCCAGTCTAATTTTAATGTAATTGATCCCCTCTGAATTCTAGTTCTTTGTTCCTGGTTGATCCTTATCATTTGTCAAACAGTATGAAAATATACTGAATTCTGGTTACTATCTCCAAAAATACTTTACCACTAACAATCCCTGTGGTGCCAGCATGGTAGCGTAGTGGTTAGCACAATGCTTTGAAAGCATCCGTTAGTCTTGATAGACCATGGACCTGCGCCTGGAAAGCCTTTGCTCTCCAGGGCACAGGCCTGGGCAAGGTTGTATGGAAGACCGGCAGTTGCCCATGCTGCAAGTCTCCCTTCTCCATGACACTGATGTTGTCCAAGGGAAGGGCAAGGGCCGATACAGCTTGGCACCAGTGTCGTCGCAGAGCACTGTGTGGTTTAAGTGTCCTTGCTTAAGGATATAACACGTTGCCTCGGCTGGGGCTCGAACTCCTGACCTTCAGGTCGCTAGTCGAACACCTTAACTACTTGGCCACGTGCCCGCACAACGCTTTACAGTATCAGCAACCTGGGTGCAATTCTGGCTGCTGCTGCCTGTAAGGAGTTTGTACTTTCTCCCTGTGACTGCTTGGGTTTCCTCTGGGTGCTCCAGTTTCTTCCCACAGTCCAAAAATGTACTGGTTGGTAGGTTGATTGGTTATTGTAAATTGTCCCATGATTAGGCTAGGATTAAATGGGGGATTGTTGGACAGGGTGGCTTGAAGGACTGAAAGGGTCTATTCTGCACTGTATCTCAATTAAAAAAAAATTAAAAACTTGATCAACTCCAAAATAATGTCCAGCAATGCTTCCTCCCGTGTTGGCCGAGATATGTAGTGCCAAAAGGCTCTCTTGGACACACTTCAGAAATTTCACCCTCCCTTGAGCCTTTTCTCTAAGGCAATCCCAGTTAACTTTAGGGAAACTGAAATCACCTGGTACCATAACCCTATTTATGTTACATCTTTCTACTATTTGCCAACATACCACTTCCTCTATCTCACGTTCAACTTCAAGTTCATTTCTGTTTTTACCTAGGGTATAAATGCTATAAAAGTTAGCTTTTTTGGCTGCAGCATCATGGTATATTACAAATGTGTAATTGTTGACTGTTAGATTATCTGTAAAATGAACGCAGCAAAGTGGATGGGTATGTATTACTTACTTACTCGGGCCCGTAGCCCCGAGGAGGAGTATAGGCCATCAATGGCCTTCTGTCTCCATCGTCCACTGAAGTCAATGGTATGGTTGGAGTTCATCAAAGCTTCTGCAATCCATCACATCCACTGTATGGGGGATTGGCCTATACAACTTCACCAGAGCCTTACCTGTTTCCATATCTCATGACGTTTGGAGGAGGGAGGAGAAGATGTTGGTGTGATGCAACGCGTGCGGCCATTCCGAATGATATCATATATGTAACTAGGGGCTGCACACAATCCGGATTTGATGGGGACAGCCGTGAGAAGCGCAGAGGAACATGTGGAGTAACTTCTGAAATGCCTGCTTCGCTGCCACTGCTACTGCTACTGTGCGATTGAGAATCTCCGGAGATGAAGGCCCTAAATCCTTGGCTTTGGGTATCGCCTGTTGCCGAAGCTGGGGTTGAAGTGCTCGGCAGAGATGGTGCTCGGTGCTCAGTGTCGAATAGGTGGTCGGAGGCTCGGAGTTTTTCAGATGGACTCGGAATCGGACCGTGGTCGGATGCTTCCAGGATACTGCATCGGCAAGTTGGCGGCGCTGGAGGTTTACCGTCTGCGTGAGATGATGGGACTTTCAAGAGACTTTGAGACTTTTACTGTGCCCATGGTCTGTTCTTATCAAATTACGGTATTGCTTTGCACTGTTGTAACTATATGTTATAATGATGTGGTTTTTGTTAGTTTTTAAGTTGGTTTGTCATGTGTTTTTCGTGATATCATTCTGGAAAAACATTTTATCATTTCTTAATGCATGCATTACTAAATGACAATAAAAGGGGACTGCGTGTCCTCATCATCATAATCATGTTTCTCCCTCCCCTCCCCCCACCTTTCAAATCTACTCCTCAGCTTTTTCCCTCCAGTCTTGCTGAAGGGCTTCAGCCCGAAACATTGACTCTATTTTTTTCTATAGGTGCTGCCTGGTTGCTGAGATCCTGCAGCATTTTGTGTGCGTTGCTCGGATTTCCAGTATCTGTAGATTTTCACCTGTCTGAGAGGCTGGGTGTGTATCACAGACCCATTTGTTCTTAATCTCTACCTCGCTTCTGGAACCTCTTAGGAAATTCTCCCTCAATTCTGAAGCAGCGTTTTCCTTGCCCAACAGTGCAATGCCACGTCTTCTTTTACATCTCGCTGTCTGAAAACCATGTCCTCAGATATTGGAGACACAAGAGGCTGCAGATGCTAGAATCCGGAGCAAAAAAAATAACCTGCTGCGGGAACTCAGCAGGTCTGGCAACATTTGCAAAAGGACATGGAAAGTTACCATTTCAGATCAACACCATTCACATTGACTGCCCCACTTTATTCGAAATACTGACTGTCAATTTCCTTCCAGAGATGCTGCCCGACCCTCTGAGTTCCTCCAGGAGTTCATTATTTACTCTGGGATTTGATGGCTAAGAGTATCTTCTCTGGGACTGTAACAGATCAAGAAGGTGACTCATGATCAAATTCTCAGAGGCATTCAGGGACGGGCAATAAATTGTGTACTCCATTTTGCTATTAAAGCTTCCATTATTCGCTGACTAAAGCGACAAGGAAGATTGACACTTTGAGGCGAATGCAGAAGGTGAGGAAGTGTTCAGCGCTGACTATCTGCCTTTTGATCACTGGAGGGATACTCTGCCTCCAGGGAAGGAGCTCGTGTGGCCTATTGCTCTGTCTAGAGAATAAGCCTCTGAGTTCGACCGGTGTCTCTCTCTTTCAATGATGTTGGAGGATGTTACCGTGGTTCTGCGTTTATGGATTTGGACTATGAACTATGGACTTTTACAGGCTTATGGCTTTTACATTCTGCGCTGTTGCCCACTTTTTCTCGTTCTTTGTGCAGGGGGAGAGGGGTTTGTCATTGATGTTCTTGTTGCATTTTTGTTAGTTTTTTTGTGAAAGAAGGGGAATTTGGGGACAATGTTCTTGTTGCATTTTGTGTGGGGGAGGGGGCTTTGGTGGTCAATGTTCCTGTTGCGTTTTTGTTAGTTCCTTTGTGCGGGGGAGGAGGGTTTGGGGGCCGATATGCTTGTTGTGTTTTTTGTAAGGGAGGGGGGTTTTGGGCGTTGATGATTATGTTGCCATTTTTTTTGTGCAGGGGGTAGGTTTGCTATTTCTCTTTGATCTGACTTCCACGGTTTTCCTTGTTTCATGGCTATCTGGAGAAGATAAATCTCAGACATGTATACTGCATACATACTCTGATAATAAAATGACCGCTGAACTATTGAAATGACTAAATCCCAATACCCTGAGAATATTTGCATATGGACATTCTGTGCTCCCTATTCTGTGGTCTCTAACCCTCTGGCAAGGCTTGGAACATCTAACCTGCTGCTTCCTGTGATAAAATGCCACCAGAGACACCAATGAATGAATTGATTCATAGCTAACTGCTGCATTAACAAGCCCTGCTCCTTGGGAGCGCAGTCTGGGAGATGCTTCTGCAATCCACAGTAAGTTTTGGAGACGCCTTATGAGGTGTCCTGATGTCTGCAGAGTGGCCCTTTAGTGGAATGAACAAAGCAGCTGTCAAATTCTGGATGTTTGAGCAAGTTTTGCTGGAAGGGCTTGAACCATGAAATGTACGATGACGGAATCAGGCGTGCGCTCGATGTGAGGAGAATATTTGTTGTGCTAATTTGAATTCTGACCAAATGTGCTTGCTTCTATTTTGTAATTGACTCCATTCACCTGGAAGTTTTCACTACCTCACTTACTCTGGATAGAATTAATCCTGGGTCATGTGGCACTGAATAGAAGGAGCATAGCATGATGTAATTTTTAAGTCAGTCATAGTACTGACGGTACAGAGGAGAGCATTCAACTCATTGTGACCTCACTGGCTAAAAGTGAAGTTCAGCCTAATCCCACTCCCCAGCCCTTAAAGTTACAACTCCTCAACTAGTCATTACAATATTTTAGCAAGATGTTCAGCAGGATTCCAGGATTCCAGAATTGCTCAAGTTAAATGTGCAATGAGATCCAAGGAAAGTAGCGTTGGAGTAAACACTGGCTTGGAATCTGGAAACGAAGGGTAGCAATCAGTGAGAATCTTAGTGCTCAGAGGGTTCAGTTTGGTGGAAGTCTGCAGGGGCCATTACCAGGCCTCTTGCTTTTCTGGGTATATAACAATAGGTAGAAGATACAGTTAAGAACTTCGTCAATGTTACCAAAATTGGCAGTGTATTGATGGCGAAGAGGAAAGTTCTCGGTATCTATGATAAAAACAAAGTGCTTGTATAAGCACAAATGTGGCAGATGAAGTTAAACCCAGAGACTTTTGTTTGAGTGGAATTAAAGCAAAAAAAGCATGAAATGATGGTCGGAACAGAGAGACTGAAGTGTAATGTGCATAAATAAAGCAAGACGGATAAGATGTTAGAGAAATATATCATCATTGACTGAGGGTGTGTGTGTGTGTGTGTGTGAGAGAGAGAGAGAGAGGGAGAGGCAGAGAATGGGACATTGAGCGAAAAAATGACAGAGAGATTGAAAAATTGAGATAAATCATAGTTCACAGTAGAATTCTGCAAAATTACTTAGTCCATTATTTGGAGTGCTGTTTTCACTAATGTTTGGCACACTCCAGAAGAATGTGATAGCACTAAGTAATGTGTAGATATACAAATCTGTTAACACAGCTGGAAAATTATCTGTTTCTGGCAATTTATCTACTTTTAGAGTTGATATGCCCTCCCTTTCGATGTTTATTTTTTCTAACCCTTCACATTCTTCCTCCTTAATTCAATGCCTACTGTGCTTATAAAAAGTATTCGTCCGCCCCCTTGGAAGATTTCATGTTTTATTGTTTTACAACATTGTATTACAGTGGATTTAATTTGGCTTTTTGACACTGATCAACAGAAAAAGACTGTCAAAATGAAAGCAGATCTCTACAAAGTGATCTAAATTAATTACAAATATAAAACACACAATAATTGATTGCATAAGTATTCACCCCCTTCAAGTCAGTTTTCAGTAGGTGCACCGTCGGCAGCAATTACAGCCTTGAGTCTGTGTGGATAGGTCTCTATCAGCTTTGCACATCTGGACACTACAGTTTTTCCCCATTCTCCTTTACAAAAGTGCTCAAGCTCTGTCAGATTGCATGGGGATCGTGAGTGCACAGCTCTTTTTAAGTCCAGCCATAAACTCTCAATTGGATTTGAGGTCTGGACTCTGACATGGGCACTCCAGGACATTAACTTTGTTGTTTTTAAGCTATTCCTTTGTAGCTTTGTCTTTGTGCTTGGGGTCATTGTTTTGCTGGAGAACAAATTTTCTCCCGAGTTGCAATTCTCATGCAGACTGCATCAGGTTTTCCTCCAGTATTTCCCTGTGTTTTGCTGCATTCATTTTACCCTCTACCTTTACAAACCTTCCAGGGCCTGCTGCAGTGAAGCATCCCCACAGCATGATGCAGCCACCACCATGCTTCATGGTAGGGATGGTGTGTTGTTGTTGATTTGAGGTTCTTGGCTTACGCCAAACACAATGTTTAGTCTGATGGCCAAGAAGCTCAATTGTGGGTTCATCAGACCACAGTAACTTCTTCCAGCTGACCTCAGAGTCTCTCACATGCATTTTGGCAAAATCTAGCCAAGATTTCGTGTGAGTTTTTTAAAACAGTGGCTTTCTGATTGCCACTCTCCCATAAAGCTGTAATTAGTGAAGCATCTGAGTAACAGTTGTTGTATGCACAGTCTCTTCCACCTTAGCCACTGAAGCTTGTAACTCTTCCAGAGTTGTCACAGGTCTCTTGGTGGCCTCCCTCACTAGTCCCCTTCTTGCATGGTCACTCAGCTTTTGAGGACGGCCTGCTCTAGGCAGATTTACACCTGTGCCATTTCTTTATGATTGACTTCACTGTACTCCAAGGGATATTCACTGACTCGGAAATTTTCTTGTAACCATCTCCTGACTTGTGCTTTTCAATAAACTTTGCATGGAGTTGCTTGGAGTGCTCTTTTGACTTCATTGTGTTGGTTTTGCCAGGATTCTGACTCACCAGCAGTTGAACCTTCCAGATACAGGTGTATTTTTACTACAATCAGTTGAAACACCTTGATTGCACACAGGTCTCCAGAAAACAAATCTCCATTTTTTTTAGATTATGAGGACACTCAGTCCTCCTTTATTGTCATTTAGAAATGTGTGCATTAGAAAATGATACAATGTTCCTCCAGAGAGATATTACAGAAACACAGGACAAACCAAGACTAAAACTGACAAAAACCACATAATTATAACATATAGTTACAACAGTGCAAAGCAATACCGTAATTTGATAAAGAGCAGACCATGGGCACGGTAAAAAAAAGTCTCAAGTCCTGATAGCCCCATCATCTCACGCAGACGGAAGCACTACAAACTTGCCAATGCATTGGAAGCACCCGACCGCAGCCGACTCTGAGTCCATCCAAAAACTTTGAGCCTCTGACCAGCCCTCCGACACCAAGCACCATCTCTGCCGAGCGCTTCAACCCCGCCCCAGCCGCCAAGCAACAAGCAAAGCTGAGGACTCAGGGCCTTCCCCTCCGGAGATTCTGGACCACACAGTAGCAGCAGCAGCGAAGCAGGCATTTCAGAAGTTTCACCAGATGTTCCTCCGTGCTCTCATGTCTGTCTCCATCAAATCAGGATTGTGCACGGCACCCTACTTGACAGATAACAGATATCATTCACCGGAGTGGTCGCTCAAGCTGCGTTGCGTCGCCATCTTCTTCTCCCGCCTTTGAACTAATTATATGACTTTTAAAGCCATTTGGTTGCATCAGCGATGATGTGGTGTGTTATATTAAAGGGGAGTGAATACTTAAGCAATCAATTACTTTGTGTTTTATATTTGTAATTAATTTAGATCACTTTGTAGAGATCTGTTTTCATTTTGACACAAAACAATCTTTTTCTGTTGATCAGTGTCAAAAAAACTAAATTAAATCCACTGTGATTTAATGTTGTACAACAATAAAACATGAAATCTTCCGGGGTGGGGAGGGGGTTTAAATATTTTTTATAGCCATTGTATATCAGCTTGCTTTTCATAAACTTATATAACATAATCATCTACAACTTTATACATAACTTTCATCCCCACTTTCACATGACTGTCTTGGTCTCTAAAATAACGTGCTTTTCTTCTTAATCTTTCTTTTCATTACTTATAGAAAACATTAAACCTCTTCTCATGTTATCTTCCAAAATGCTTTCATGTGTTCTGTTTACTTTCCTAATTTTCTTTAGAGTGTCACCCCTGCATGTTCTGTACACATTTTCTGCAGCACTGAACTCTTATTATCTACCATAAAATTCCATTTCTTGCTTTCCTTGACATTATCTGCAATCTAGGTAACAGTTTTGGATCCTAACAATCCTTACTACTGAGCACTGTGACACATCTCTGGTATTTGTTCTCCTTTGGTCTAATGTTATGGAGCCTGTCTTTATGCCTGAAAATATAAACAAAGCAGGAATATGAACAAATTTATCAAATCATTTAAGTTAACAGAAAATGTTATGTGTCAGCCTCATCCTAGCCCTTTTATTGTTGTTTCCTAACATGAAGTTCCTTCAAAGAGTTTAGGCTTTGGAGGGGAAACTACCCCAGCAGCAATAGGTGTACCCATGACTACAGTCCAAATGTTACAATAGCTGCCAAAATGAGGGCAGCAACAGCAAATCCGGTGGAAGAGTACTAAATTAACTTCAACAAAGCAGGAGATCTGGTCCAACATCTCCCTGATTTTGGAAAGAGGTAATTGAAACCTGGATGGTTTGGTTAGACAGGGCAATGTCAACCTCAAGGAGACTACAGTTATCATGGCCTCTAGGAAGAATGGCACATTCATCTAATCAGATCTTAAAGATCTGAACAAAATTATAAAGCAAGAGGATTATCCTCCTCCACGTTTACACCTCTGCACAGTGCTAGTCTTCAGCGTCCTTGAAATGGGTTTTGACAAATTAGGCAGTAAAAAATAATCATATCTTATGCAATCTAAACCTCTCACGCAATGTGTCATTCAGCATTGGTTCAGTTCACAGAGGTGTGTGATGAAATTTATATAACCTTGCAAAGCAGTCCAAAGCTCAAAAAACAAAGATCCTTTAGTGTAGTGGTTTTTCCCAAGATAGAGTTCCCATTTCTGTGAACTATTTACCACAATCCTACCTGGATTTGAGGATATGTGCTATGAAGAGAGATTAAACAGGACTTTTTGTTTGCAGTTTACTCTGGAGCAATAGAATTATAGTCATAGAGCACTACAGTGCAGAAACAGGCCCTTCAGCCCATCTAATGCACGCTGAACTCTGCCTTAATTCCATCAATCTGCATCTGGATCGTTGCCCTCCATATTGCTCACATCCATACATTTTTCCAGATTTCTCTTATAAGTAGAAATTGAACCTGCTTGCACCACTTCCTCCGGCAGCTCATTCCATGCTCTCACCATCTTGTGAGTGAAGAATTTCCCCTGCATGATCCTCTTAAATATTTCACCTTTAATCCTGAACCCATTTCTTCTAGTTTGAGTCTCACCTAACCTCAGTGAAAAAAGTTTGCTTGCATTTGTCCTATCTAATTTGTCCCCTCATAATTTTGTATACCCTTATCAAATCTCCCCTCATTTTCCTACGCTTTAAGGAATAAAGTCATAACCTACTCAGTCTTCCCCTATAATTCAGGTCCTCAAAACCCAAATTTTCTCTGTACTCTTTCAATCTTATTGATATCTTTGGGTCAGTGCCAATACTGCACACAATAGTACAAGTTAGGCCTTCAATGTATTGTACATCTTCAACAACTTCATCCCAGCTCCTGTGTTTATGAAAGCAATGTGTCAAAAGCTCTCTCCACGGTTATATCTACCTGTGATTCCACTTTAAATGAAATATAGATCTGTGTTCCCAGATCCCCCTTTTCTACCACTCCTTAGTACCCTACCATTCACTATGTAAGTCCTAGCCTGCTTTGTCTAACCAAAATCCAATACCACACACTTGTCTGCATTAAATTCCATCTACCATTTTTCATCCCCTTATTCCTGCTGATCCAATCCCATTGCAAGTTTTGACAGTCTTTCTCACTGTCCACTACACTGCCCCCCCCCATCTTGGTGTCATCTGCAAATCTGCTGATCCAGTTAACCACATTATCATCCAGACCATTGATGTGGATGATAAACAACAATGGACCCTGCCCCACTCCCTGTGGCACACCACTAGCTACAGGCCTCTAGTTTGAGGCAACCATCTACTACCACTCTGGCCTCTCCTGCCAATGTCAAATCTAATTTACTACCTCATCCTGAATGCCAAGCGACTAAACCTTCTTGACCAATCTCTCATGTGGGAACTTGCTAAAGGCCTTGCTAAAATCCATGTAGACAACACCCACTGCCTTTCTGTTATCAACTTTCCTGATAACTTCCTTGAAAAACTAAAATTGGTTAGACATGACCTACCACTCACAAAGCCATGTTGACTATCCCTAACCAGACCCTGTCTATCCAAATACTTATATATCCGGTCCCTTCCAACAACTTACCCACTACTGATGTCAGGATTACTGGCTTCCTGACTTATTTTTAGAGCCTTTCTTCAACAACAGAGCAATCTTAGAGTCCAATTCTTCAGCACATCACCTGTGGCTAAGGTAATTATAAATACCTCTGCTAGGGCCCTGTAGTTTCTGCACTAGCCTCCCACAGGGTCCAAGGTGATACTCCGTCTGGCCCTGGCAATTTATCTGTCATAATTTGCCTCAAGATTTCAAGCACCACCTTCTCTATACTCTACATACAGTCTATCACCTCAGTGCTGTCTTGCCTTAGTTCTATAGATTCTGTCTGTCTCCTGAGTAAATACAGATATAAAAAAGTCTATCTGAGATCTCCCTCATCTCTTTAAGCTTCATGAATAGGTTACTATGTTGATCTTCCAGAGGACCAGTTTTATCCCTTGCTATCCTTTTGTTCTGTGGAAGCCCGTGGGATTCCCCTTCAACTTGTCTGCTAGAGCACCTCATGATTTCTTTTAGCTCTCCAGATGTCCTTCTTAAGCAATTATCTTGCATTTCTTATTCTCCTCAAGTACCTCATTTGCTCCTTGGTGCCTACATCTGTTGTGCACCTCCTTCATCTTATCTGAGGCTAATGGGAGACCTGATAGGAATTTATAAAATTATGCGAAACATAAGTAGACAGCTGGTAACTTTCTAGTACTAGAGGGCACTCATGTAAGCTGAGACAGGATAAATACAAAGGAGATATATGGGGAAAGTTTTACACAAAGAGTGGTGGGTGCATTGGACGTGCTACCAGGTATTATGGTGGAGGAGGATATAATAAAACTGTTTACAAGGCTCTTAGGTTCATGAATACGTAGAGCATGTAGGGGTATGGACCATGTGCAGGCTGAAGGGATTAATTTAATGAGGGATCATTAGCTTATTGAGCTTGGCACAACACTGTGGGCCAAAGGGTCTGTTCCTATACTTCTCTGTCTGTGTTCTATGTAACCCAAATAGTTCGCAAGACAGAATGTAAATGCAAGCTGAGTTATCAAGCAACAGAAGTTGCCTACAACCCTGCAGCAGCCAGCAAATCCATTCCAGTAAGCTCAGGTTGTACATGAATTGGGAGTTCTTAAGCTTGGGACAAGTAGTGTACCGAACTCTGCAGGAAGAGTGGCTGATCGCACCTTTATGGACAGGATTGGTCAATGCTGTATTACAGGATTGGTAAATTGTTATGTGACAAAGGGCACTCGGTAAACGCAGTCCTTACACGTACGCATTTACATGCACACAAACAATGCCTTGTCATTCTGCTGTCGTTACCTTGAGTGTATGCACCACAAGGTCTTCCCCGGTATATTGTCATAATGGACCCTAAGCCAACTTATGTGCTTGGGTTGGTTTTATGGTGCCTTTCCCACCATACACAGTGGGATATTCTATTTCTTTAATAATGAGGATGAGTAAATGTGTACATTGTTGATATACGGTGTTTAAGGTGGGTACTTCTGTTTATTTTGTAAGATGATTACAATTGGCACATGGAGCTTAGAAAAATAGAGGGCTATGAGTAATCCTGGGTAATTTCTAAGGTAAGAACATGTTCAGCACAGCGACGTGGGCTGAAAGGCCTGTATTGTGCTGTAGGTTTTCTATGTTTCTATGATTGTAACTGCCTTGTGGGGTGCATCATGTTCCAATTCATGTCTTAAGTTAACTTTGTGGGTAATTAAAGATGGTATGTCCTAGTGCCAAATAAATGGGGGACTTTGCTCTCAGTAGGACAGAGAGATTGGGGATGCCAGGAGTTCACACTGGCCAAAAATACAATAATATTATTGCATTTTCTGATAGATCTTTCTTTGTAAACATTAGAAGTTTTCTTTTTGCTATAATTGTAAGTTTGATTTTTGACACACCTAACAAACACCCTTGCTCTAACATGCTAAGTGACTCCAGACATGTTTTTCTTTGGTCATAATCCATGTATCTAACATGGCAAATTGGTTTCGTACTAACATATGTACTTAGGTACAGCGAACAGTTTTATTTTGCATGTCATCTGTACAGATTATTTCATTACATTAGTACATAAAGAAGAGGAGGAGAAGAGGGCAGCGCGATGCAGCACGCGTGGCCTCTCCGGTGAATGATATCTGTAACCTGTCAAGTAGGGCACCGTGCACAATTCTGATTTGACGGAGACGGACGTGAGAGCACGGAGGAACATCTGGAGAAACTTCTGAAATGCCCGCTTCAGTGCCGCTGCTACTGTGTGGTCCGGAATCTCCGGAGCAGAAGGCCCGAATCCTCAGCTTTGCTTGTTTTTGCAGCCAGGGTGAGGTCGAAGGCACTCGGGAGGCTGTATTGGAGGGGCTGGTCGGAGGCTCGAAGTTTTCGGACAGACAGACTCAGTGTCGGCTGTGGTCGGGTGCTTCCAATGCATCGGCAGTTGTTGGTGCCTGAAGGTTTATGGCAGGGAGTTTCTCCCTTTTGCCACCTGCTATCGGGGACTCGGGAGTCGATCGGGACCTTGAGACCTTTTTTTAACCGTGCCCATGGTCTGCTCTTCATCAAATTATGGTATTGCTTTGCACTGCTGTAACTATACGTTATAATTATGTGGTTCTGTCAGTGTTAGTCTTTGGTTTGTCCTGTTTTTCTGTGATATCACTCTGGAGGAACATTGTATCATTTCTTAATGCATGCATGGATTTCTAAATGACAATAAATGAGGACTGAGTGTTCTCATAATCTAAAAGGTAGCAGAAGGAAAAAACACTAAAACAGCATGTGGAATATAGTGTTACAGTTGGTGAAATAGTGCAGTGCAGGCAGACAATAATGTGCAAGACCATGTTGAGGACAAGAGTCATAGTTCAGAAATTTCAATTAAAAAATTCCTTTTTCTTCATGCTCCAGAGCCATGGTTCAGAGGGCGTTGAATTCAGCCTACGGGCCTATGAGAGACAGAGAGAGGAGGAGAGAAGCTGGCCTGTCTAGCTGCCTAGGGTATTTGTGTATCGAAAGAGCTAGCCTTTATGTTACTATTGTAAAACAAGGGCTTCTTGCACGTCTGTGTTTTGTTGTCATTTTTTTTAGAATACTGATGTGAATTAACTTGTTTCAGCAAAGGTATCTGAAATTTCCAAGTTGTCTTATTACCTAAAACATGCTCCCTTTCTAAATGTATAGCTCGATGTAACCACTCCTTCACACCCAAAATACGGATGTGTCCTATTGTTAATATTGAAATTGTATTTAATTATCTGGAATGCAATTTAAATTTGACGTTATTACATTAACATTTTGTAATAGCAGCTGAAGTAGGAAAATAGCGGAGGGTGTCAGTTGTGGCAGGAGCCAAAGCATTGTTGGCTGAGGCTAAGATAGGTGGCGAGTGCAAAAGCAGCGTCAGATCAAAGGAATAATCACAGTTTCTTTTGTTTGAGGAACACACACACACACACACACACACACACACACACACACACACACACACACACACACATTGATGGAGAAAACCAGCAGATCAGGCAGCATCTATGAAGAGAAACAAACAGTCAATGTATTGGGCCAAGACCCTTCAAAAGACTGGACAGGAAGGGGTTAGAAAGCAGAATAAGATAGGCGGAGGGGAGGGAGTGCAAGTTGGTAGATGATAGGTTAAACCAGTTGAAGGGGTAGTTGGATTGGGGTGGATGAAGTAAGAATCTAGGAGATGATAGGTGGAAGAGTTAAAGGGCTGAAGAAGGAAAGTGTTAGGAGAGGACTGTGGATCAAGGAAGAAAGGGAAGGAGGAGGGACACCAAAGGCAGGTGATGGGCAGGTGAGGAAAAGAGAAGGGGTAAAGGGGTGCCAGAATGGGGAATGGAAAAAGAGAGAAGAGGTAAAGGAGATAAATTACCAGAAGTTATATAAATCGAGGTTCAGGTCATTAGGAATACCCTGACAGGATAAGAGGTGCTCCTCCTCCATTCTGAGTAAGGCTTCATCATGGCCGTCAAAGAGGCTATGGACTGACATATCAGAGTGGGAATGGAAGGTCAAATTGAAATGGGTGGCCATCAGAAAATCTCAGCTTTTGTGGTTAATGGAGCAACACATTTGTCTGTGACAATAGGGTTTCACTTTAAAAAAGGAACCCCTCAGAAACAAAGTGATCACTAGAAGCTAGTCAAAATTAGTAATTCCTCAAAATAACTCAGCAGTGGAGGACTGATACGGGACCCAGGTCAGTGTTAGTACAGAGCCTGTGGACAGGAAAGGGACTTTGCTCAGGACAGTGCCTGCATTCCAAATGGGGTTTGAACAGATCGGGATCTATGTCAGGACAGGATGTGTGGTCTGGATGGAGTCCATGGTCATTAACAGGATATTAGTTCTCTTGGGATTGTGGATGGATTGATGAACACAATAATAAAACATAAAGTTTAGCTCAGAACAAGAAAGTTTAGAGAGTCAGAAAGAGAATCTTAATGCTTGTTGTTACAGTAAGATTGCTACATTCTCTAAGAACCAAATAAAATTGTTTCACTACAGAAATTTTGTTTGTGGTCATTACCAAAAAAACACAATTTCTGTAGTGAAACAATTTTATCCGGTTCTGAGAGAACTGCAGCTGTTAGTAATCACATTAGCAACATGAGGATTGATGAATCTCCAGACCTGCATTATTAATTTAAGTTCTTCACCAATATCTGAAAACTCTTTTTCATCAATTCAAAAATGATGGAGATGCAGAGGTATTTGTTAGGACCTTGGGCCATTCCTTAGGATGCAAGCTGAATGAGAAACTATCAAATCAATGAAAGTGTTATTCACAACTTGAGTGCAGTAAACTGGCATTTCAGACGTCCTGACTATGTGCCATTGGCCACAATGAAGCTGGGAGCAGCCATCACAAAGACTCAAAAATTAGCATCTTTTATCCCAGCATACAAATCATTTATAATATCACTTGAAATCTGTTATAAAACTCATTATTTGTAAGTGAAAGATGGTTGATGATGTGCTAACGTTAAATAATAAGAATGCCGTATGAAGATATTGTCTTGAAGATTCTGTTCTATATATTTTGGAATGAGTGTGAATAAAATGTACAGTATCCTGAAATAAAAACAACAGCTACTGGATGACACTTATGTTGATAAAGTCATTTTTCATGCAATTAAGCGCATTGCCACATGAAGAAAATTTGGCATAGATCTAGCCAAGGATTAAAAAAAGCTGAAGGCAACATAATCATAACCAGTAACTACTTGCTTTTGCTCAACATCTGAATTTCCCTTAAATCTGTCATATAAAACAAGATGGTCTAAGACTGCAACTGAAGATGAATAAACATCAATTATAGTTTAATGTGAATGATCTGTTCTTCATGGGTCACTCAAACACCAGATGCCAGATTGAGGCAACCAGAAAGTGATGTCTTAATATTCTTGCAAAGTGGGAATGCTGCAGCTTCCCAAAGGAGGAAAATCTCTAAATACTTAAAGTCCTCACCAGACCAAAAGCATAGGAGCAGAATAAGGCCATTTGGAGCATTGAGTCTGCTCTGCCATTTCATCATGGCTGATTAACTATTCCC
Organism: Mobula birostris; assembly: GCF_030028105.1. Lineage (NCBI taxonomy): Eukaryota > Metazoa > Chordata > Chondrichthyes > Myliobatiformes > Myliobatidae > Mobula > Mobula birostris. The sequence continues at coordinate 107,098,405 of NC_092378.1, forward strand.
ACTCATCTCCATTGTCTTGCCTTCTCCCTGTAACCTTTGATACCCTTATTAATCATGAGCTGATCAACCTCCACTTTGAATATATGCAATGACTTGGCCTCCACAGCTGTCTGTGGCAATGAGCTCCACAGATTCACCACCTACAAGAAGAGTAAACACTTCCATGCAGGTGGAGCAGAGAGCAGGCAAGATCTCATGTCTTACCTGGAGATGGTCCAATCCTGGACTAGATTTCTCTCAGACTTTGACACAGTGCTGAAGAAGGGTGAACAATATGTGATAATGAGCATTCACAATTTTAATTCCTCTTTTCCAAATATTTTCAGCTTTATTTCAGATATCCAGCATCTACACTTGATAACAATATGTAGTAATTGCAAGAACATTGGCAAAAGCTGATGGATACCTGGTTGCCTGTGCAGTCTGAACCAATTTGCTTGTGTTGCCCCGACTGACCCCTGGCCAATTGACTAAGCAGCAAGGCTTGCTTAGTTTGGAAAGGAAGGTTGGCCTGGATGATATCCTTTCATGTATAAAAAGAAAAACATATTTGAGAAATTTGGTAAATAGAATTTAGCAATATTGATTCTTGGAAGTAAAGTTACTTCTTGATTTTGAGAAGCCACATGGGGTGGGTGTGAAGTGAACCACAATGACGGGAATTCAAAACCTATAACAAGTTAAAAAAGACATTGCTTGTACATATTTAACTTGATTTTAATGAAGGCATCATCCTACAATTGTAATTATTAAATCCTTCAAAACTACATTTTATTTCTATAAATCATAATTCAACAGCAAAACTTATCCTATATCTTACAGAATTGGAAACACTTGCAATTTCAAATAATGCACATCTGTTAAAACTGTGCAGCCAGTATATTATTGTTACAGTTCATGATCAAAACCACATTTCTGAGAATGTATCTTCAATCTCTCTGAGCCACCTTTAGGTTATTTTCAAAGAGAACAAACAAGCAACATCAAACACACACATTTAAAGGAACACGGTGCAGGAAGTCGCAACAGCTTTTTCGAGTCTCCATAGGTCAGAATTTTCCTGCCTTCATTTCTGATGTTGCATGTGGATTTGTACTTTCCCACTTTTCTTCCCAATTCCTTTGTTCATTCTCATGTATCTAAGTTTTATGTAAATCTTTTAGCCTGCTAAGAAGGCTGATAGCAGCCTGCTCCACAATCTATTTCAAAATCCAGTTGGCCACTCACAATATACTCAGAAACAACAGTGTGACTGCATTCAATTCACCTTGATACTATAGGATTTTTTTTGTTGTGAACTCCAATCAGTTTTTCTATAGGAAATAAAAGCAGAAAATCCTGGAAATATGCAGCAATTTAGGCCACATCTTTGAGAAGAGGAACAGAATTAACATTTCAGGTAGAAGACTCTTCATCAGAATGGCTTTTAGTTTTTCTATTTGAACCCTTAGTCAGGAATTTTAGCTTCCTTTGCACAGTGTTACACACTTGAGACCTCTTCTCGATGGACCTCCAGATGTTCCATTATTGTAAACAAGAGATTCTGTAGATGCTGGAAATCCAAAGCAACACACACAAAATGGTGGAGGAACTCAGCAGGTCAGGCAGCGCCTATGGAGTTGATGTTCAGCGCCAGGACCATGAGTCTGGATGAAGGGTCTCGACCCAAAACGATGACTGTTTATTTTTCTCCAGAGATGCTGCCTGATCTGCTGAGTGTCTCCAGCATTGTGTGTGAGTGTTATTATATTAATCACATGGTTTCTCAGAAATATATGCAGTCTTTGCCATGGTCACTCCCTTAATACCAGACAGTTTGTCTTTAAAGTCCTTAGGGGCTTTTATGCCCTCAATTATGAGAGGACTTTGGTTCTCTTTTCTATGTTGCAAAAATTACAGACGTTCTGACACATGGTTAAGTTATGACATAAGGTCTAACTTCTGAGTCTGGTTTTCTTTTTTCCTGGAAGTCATTCCAGAGGTGAACTTAAAGATGATCACCATGCTATCAGTAATTTCAATGGTTAGGTATAGAAAGATACCAATGATAATAGGCAACAATAGAAAAGCTTATATAAAACTATATATATTGTTCTGGAGAGCCAATGTGCTCCAGATGAATGACCGTAGTTTTCTGCATGCCTGACATCCACTTACACCTCATTGTAATCCAAGCAGCAAGCCTTGCTTTTCCCTCAACTGGTCAATGGTGTTGTAATCAATTCAGCTCACAGGGTTCTAATTTTTTTCTCCTTTACTATCTTCAATACTTGTTCTATAGATGAAAAATTAAGATAAAAGACAAGTAATTCACTTTCAATTTATATTTGGGGATTCCATGGTAAGAGGAATAGAGAGGAGCTTCTGTGGCTGCAAACAGGACTCCATTATGGTGTGTTGCCTCCCAGGTGCAAGGGTCAGAGATGTCTCGGAGAGGCTGCAGGGCATTCTAAAAAGGGAGGGTGAGCAACCAGCTGTCGTGGTGTATGTAGGTACTAATGATATAGGAAGAAAGCAGGATGAGGTCCTACAAGCTGAATTTAGGGAGTGAGGAGATAAATTAAAGAGTAGGGCCTCATAGGTAATAATCTCAAGATTATTACCGGTGCCACGTGCTAGCCAGAGTTGGAACAGCAGGATAGCTAGAATGAATATGTGGCTTGAGTGGTGGTGCAGGAGGGAGGGTTTCAGATTCTTGGGGCATTGGAACCGCTTCTTGGGGAGGTGGGACCAGTACCGTCCGGACGGTCTACATCTGTGCGGGGCCGGGATCAATGTCCTAGGGAGATTGTTTGCTAGTGCTGTTGGGGAGGTTTTAAACTAATATGGCAGGGGGATGGGAACTCACACAGAAAAGAAGAGGGAAGTGATGCAAAGACCAAAGCTAGAGTTAGTGAAGAAAAAAGTACGAGTAGAGTGCATAGAAGTAAAAAGCAAAAATCGCATAGGTCACTAGATTCTAAAAAGACAATGAGTATAAGGGCACTTTATCTAAATGCCTGTAGTATTAGAAACAAGGTTAGTGAACTTGTGGCACAGATCAGTACCAAGGCATATGATTTACTGGCCATTACAGAAACCTGGTTGCAAGGTGGAGATGACAGGGAATTAAATATCCAAGGGTATCAGGTAATACGGAAAGATAGGCAGGAAGGTAAAGGAGATGGGGTGGCACTCTTAATTAAGGATGGGATCAGGACGATTATGAGAGACGGTAGATCTACGGAGCAGAATGTTGAGTCCATCTGGGTAGAGATTAAGAATAGTAAAGGGAAAAAATCACTGGTGGGAGTTGTCCATAGACCACCTAATAAAAATATTGCAGTGGCAGAGGCGATTAACCAAGAAATAACTGAGGCTCGTAAGAACGGAACGGCAGTTGTCATGGGGGATTTTAACTTCCACGTAGATTGGGTGAATCAGGTTAGTCAAGGAGGTCTTGAGGAGGACTTCATAGAATGCATCCGTGATTGCCTTCTTGAGCAGCATGTTAGTGAACTTACAAGGGAAAATGCTATCTTAGATCTAGTCCTGTGCAATGAGATAGGTAAGATTAACGATCTTGTAGTCAGGGATCCTCTTGGAAAGAGTGATCATAGTATGATTGAATTTCGCATACAGATGGAGGATGAAATAGTTAGATCTAAAACTAGTGTATTATGCTTGAACAAGGGAAACTGCAACAGGATGAGGGAGGAGTTGGCTAATGTGGATTGGCAGCACAGCCTATTTGGGAGGACAGTTGAGGACCAGTGGAATACTTCCAAAGAGATTTTTCACAGTGCTCAACAAAAGTATGTTCCAGTCAAAAGTAAGGACAATAAGTGTGAGGAGAGCCAGCCTTGGATAACTAAGGAAATAAAAGATAGTATCAAATTAAAAGCTCATGTGTATAAAGTCGCAAAGAGTAATGGGAGACTGGAGGATTGGGAAAACTTTAAAAAGCAACAAAGAACAACTAAACAAGAAATAAGGAAAGGGAAGATAGAGTATGAAAGTAAATTGGCACAAAGTATAAAAAAAATAGCAAAAGTTTTTATAAATATATAAAGCAGAAGAGGGTGCCTAAAGTCAACGTAGGTCCCTTGGAAGACGAGGAGGGGAAATTGATACTGGGTAATAAGGAAATGGCTGAGGCATTGAACGACTATTTTGTGTCAGTCTTCACGGTGGAGGACACGTCTAATATGCCAAAGAATGATGTTATGAATGAAAGGGGAGGTGAGGACCTCGATAAAATCACTGTCACTAAAGAGATAGTGATGAGAAAACTAGAGGGCCTGAAGGTAGATAAGTCCCCTGGTCCTGATGGGATGCATTCCAGGGTGCTGAGGGAATTGGCGGAGGTTATAGTAGACGCGTTGGTAATCATTTGCCAAAATTCTCTAGACTCTGGGCAGGTCCCGGCAGATTGGAAGACAGCAAATGTCACACCACTTTTTGAAAAAGGATGTAGGCAAAAGACGGGCCGGTTAGCTTAACATCCATAGTCGGGAAAATGCTTTAAGCTGTCATTAAGAAATAGCCAAACATTTAGAAAGGAGTGGTTCCATTAGAGAGATGCAGCATGGATTCGGAAAGGGCAGGTCATGTTTGACAAACTTACTGGAGTTCTTTGAGGACATAATGAGTGCAGTGGATAGAGGGGAACAGGTGGATGTCGTATACTTTGATTTCCAGAAGGCATTCGATAAGGAGCTGCACAAAAGACTTATAAACAAGATACGGATGCATGGAGTTGGAGGAAGTGTATTGGTATGAATAGTGGATTGGTTAACCAATAGAAGGCAGAGAGTTGGTATAAATGGGTGTCTCTCTGGTTGGCAGTTGGTGGTGAGTGGGGTGCCGCAGGGGTCTGTGCTGGGCCCGCAGCTGATTATCATTTACATTGACGATTTGGAAGAGGGGACTGAGTGTAGCCTAGCAAAATTTGCTGCTGACACTAAACTGATTGGAAAAGCAAATTGTACAGAGCATGAGGAGAGTCTGCAGAGGGATATAGATAGGTTAAGTGAGTGGGTCAAGATCTGGCAGACGGAATACAACGTTGGTAAATGCGAGATCATCCACTTTGGAAGGAATAATGGAAGAGCAGATTATTATTTAAATGGTGACAGACTGCAGCATGCTGTTGTGCAGAGGGACTTGGGAGTGCTTGTACATGAATTGCAAAAAGTTGGCTTGCAGGTACAACAGGTTATTAAGAAGGCAAATGGAATGTTGGCCTTCATTGCTAGAGGGATTGAATTCAAGAGCAGGGAGGTCATGTTGCAACTATACAGGGCACTGGTAAGGCTGCACCTGGAGTACTGTGTGCAGTTCTGGTCTCCATACTTGAGGAAGGATATACTGCATTTGGAGGCAGTGCAGAGGAGATTTACCAGATTGATTCCAGAGATGAAGGGGTTAACTTATGAGGAGAGATCGAGTCGCCTGGGACTATGCTCTCTGGAATTCAGAAGAATGAGGGGGATCTTATAGAAACATACAAAATTTTGAAAGGGACCGATAAGATAGAAGTAGGAAAGTTGTTTCCATTGGTAGGTGAGACTAGTACTAGGGGAAACTGCCTCAAGATTTAGGACGGAGATGAGGAGAAACTGTTTTTCCCAGAGAGTGGTGAATCTGTGGAATTCTCTACTCAGGGAAGCAGTTGAGGCTTCTTCACTAAATGTATTTAAGATACAGTTAGATAGATTTTTACATAGTAGGCAAATTAAGGGTTATGGGGAAAAGGCAGGAAGATGGAGCTGAGTTTACAGACAGATCAGCCATGATCTTATTGAATGGCAGGGCAGGCTTGATGGGCCGGATGGCCTACTCCTGCTCCTATTTCTTATGTTCTTATGTTCTTATTTTTATATTTATTAAAGGATGGGACTAGGCAAATTACAATTGTTACTCTTGGAAAAATAAAAAGTGACATTCTTGAGAGACTGATTTTTTTTGCATATAATGAATTACTATATTTATGTTAAAATTGTGAAAGTGTGCAAAGGTGCCAATCCCTTTGAATTTTATTTAAGTATGAAAATAATATTAAATTTCCAAATATGGAAAACATATATATATGCATGCAAAAGGATACACTGATACTGTTTAATTTAACTCAATGAATAAAATAGTCTTAGCCCAATGACCTTACTGTGTCCTTCATCCATGCCATGTAAGCCTTCGCAGGATGAGTTTCAGTGTGAGTAGTAGTTTAAATCTGGAGATAAACTTGGAATAGATTAAATAGATTATTTGTGCCTTTACCATTCACTTTCAATCTGTGTGTTGGCAGCTTGGAAGTATTCTGTTCAATAATCTGTTATCTGTCTTTAAACACTTCAATACTGCTCCATTCCACTGTAAGAACTTGCCACTTCTTTTCAAAATTGCCCCATAACATGCTTTAAATGCATTCTATGTTAACTTTAGGAAGGCTGATTGAAGAGAAAACCTTAATGTCTTCTGTAGATCTGTCAAACAAAACTTGAAATTATTCTTCAGTACACAAACAACATTTCAGCTGTATTTAGAGAAAGGAGGAGTTATTTCACCATCTTGTATTTCAAGGCACCTAATGCACTGCGTGTTTTTGGCCATGCCATCTGTTATGTTAAGTATTAAGTGTACAGAATCCATGATGTGACAACATTCAGTGTTTCCTGATAGCTCAGCCAATATTTCTCCCACAGGAATTTACCTGAACTTATTTGACTGTGGGGAAATTGTTTCACGAATACTGGAGAAAATCTACTCTCAGACCATGCCCTTCAGAGCCCACTGTCTGCACAGGCTGAGTGGGATTCTGCTTGTGATGAGTTAGGATGTGAATGTGGATGATGGGGAAAGCCAGTGTACATGTTACTGCTGCTGTAGGAGAGAGGGAATTCTCGTGAGTCTGTTCTCTCTCCCTGTGCTCACTTTCAGGAGACAAATGCCAAAGTGCATCTTCCCTTTGCTCCTAGAGAGTTCATGCTGTTAGGCCGCTGTGACAAGTGGGAACTGAGATCTACCTGTGAGTGGCATCTGGTGCCATCTCATTGTTTGTCCTACCTGACTGAGGCAGGTCAGAAATATGTCAAAATGAGGCTGCACAGACTTCGGAAGACTTAGTATGGTCTCTGTGTCCCAACAGTACCTGAACCTCTTGGCATAGTGCAACAGTCATAGTCATAGTCATACTTTATTGATCCTGGGGGAAATTGGTTTTCGTTACAGTTGCACCATAAATAATAAATAGTAATAAAACCACAAATAGTTAAATAGTAATATGTAAATTATGCCAGTAAATTATGAATTAAGTCCAGGACCAGCCTATTGGCTCAGGGTGCCTGACCCTCCAAGGGAGGAGTTGTGAAGTTTGATGGCCACAGGCAGGAATGACTTCCTATGACGCTCTGTGTTGCATCTCGGTGGAATGAGTCTCTGGCTGAATGTACTCCTGTGCCCACCCAGTACATTATGTAGTGGATGGGAGACATTGACCAAGATGGCATGCAACTTAGACAGCATCCTCTTTTCAGACACCACCGTCAGAGAGTCCAGTTCCATCCCCACAACATCACTGGCCTTACGAATGAGTTTGTTGATTCTGTTGGTGTCTGTTACCCTCAGCCTGCTGCCCCAGCACGCAACAGCAAACATGATAGCAATGGCCACCACAGACAATGAGATTGTTACTAACCCTGTGCAAAGGAGTGTGCATTCTCGCCAGCATGGAGGGCAGAGTCCTCTGGCTATGAAGTTAGAGATGAAGACTTCCACCTTCTTTGTTCTCCTGCATTCAGCTCTTGGGCTAACTTATTCTCCACCTTCATTTCTGGTCAATCGTGGTCCAGATCTGGAGCAGTATAGTTGAGTCGGCAACTATTCCAACAGCCATCTCCAAGCCAGTTAGTTGAACAGCTGTACCGGCATCCCAGCATCTGATGTTGGACTGCATAATCCCTCCATGACACATGTCCCTCCATGACACATGTCCCTCCATGACACATGTCCCTGCATGACACATGTCCCTCCATGACACATGTCCCTCCATGACACATGTCTCTGCATGACACATGTCCCTCTAAAGCAATGCCATGGTTCCAGTCTCTGAGGAGTGTCATGCAGTTCAATGCAATGACTCTCTGAGCTCTTCCTTATCATCCTCCTCTCCCTTGCCCTCCCAACTGCTCTGTCCTCCTGTTGAGGGATGGCTGAAGATGGTCAGGTGTCAGGTCTCTCGGTGGGAGAGCATTTTTGGAGATAGCAATCATAATTCTATCTCCTTTACCATAAGATTGGAGAGGGATAGGAACAGACAAGTTAGGGAAACTTATTGGAGTAAGGGGAAATATGAGGCTATCAGGTAGGAACTTGGAAGCAGAAATTGGAAACAGATGTTGTCAGGGAAACGCATGGAAGAAATGTGGCAAATGTTCAGGGGATATTTGAGTGGGGTTCCAAGTAGCTACATTCCAATGAGACATGAGAGGATGGTAGGGTATATGATCCGTGGTGTACAAAGGCTGTTGTAAATCTAGTCAAGAAGGTAAAAAGAGCTTAAGAGAGGTTCAAAAAACTAGGTAATGATAGGAATCTAGAAGATTATAAGGCTAGCAGGAAGGAGCTTAAGAATGAAATTAGGAGAGCCAGAAGGGGCCATGAGAAGGCCTTGGCGGACAGGCTTAAGGAAAACTCCAAGGCATTCTACAAGTATGTGAAGAGCAAGAGGGTAAGATGTGAGAGAATAGGACCAATCAAGTGTGACAGTGGAAAGGTGTGTATGGAACCAGAGGAAATAGTGGAGGTACTTAATGAATACTTTGCTTCAGTATTCACTACGGAAAAGGATCTTGGCGATTGTAGGGATGACTTGCAGTGGACTGAAAAGCTTGAGAATGTGGATATTAAGAAAGAGGATGTGCTGGAGCTTTTGGAAAGCATCAAGTTGGATAAGTCACCGGAACCGGACTAGATGTACCCCAGACTACTGTGGGAAGTGAGGAAGGAGATTGCTGAACCTCTGGCAATGATCTTTGCATCATCAATGAGGATAGGAGAGGTTCCGGAGGACTGGAGGGTTGCGGATGTTGTTCCCTTATTCAAGAAAGGGAGTAGGGATAGCCCAGGAAATTATAGGCGAGTGAGTCTTACTTCAGTGGTTAGTAAGTTGATAGAGAAGACGTGGAAACTATAGAAAGGGTGCAGAGGAGATTTACAAGGATGTTGCCTGGATAGGGGAGCATGCCTTATGAGAATAGGTTGAGTGAACTTGGCCTTTTCTCCTTGGAGTGACGGAGGATGAGAGGTGACCTGATAGAGGTGTACAAGATAATGAGAGGCATTGATTGTGTGGATAGTCAGAGGCTTTTCCCCAGGGCTGAAATGGCTGGCAGGAGAGGGCATAGTTTTAAGGTGCTTGGAAGTAGGTACAGAGGAGATGTCAGAGGTAAGTTTTTTACGCAGAGAGTGGTGAGTGCGTGGAATGGGCTGCCGGCGGCAGTGGTGGAGGCGGAAACGATAGGGTCTTTTAAGAGACTCCTGGACGGCTACATAGAGCTTAGAAAAACAAAGGGCTGTGGGTAAAGCCTAGGTACTTCTAAGGTCGGGACATGTTCAGCACAGCGTTGTGGGCCAAAGGGCCTGTATTCTGCTGTATGTTTTCTATGGTCCATCCCAACTCTCTACAAAAGCAGAAAATTGTCACCCTGCAAATTCTTCTTTACCTCCAACATTTTCCAGTTCTGATGAAAGTTCATCAGTCTGAAATATTATCTCTTTCTCTCTCCATAGGTCTTCCTGCTCCGCTATTTCTAGCATTTTCTGCTTTATTGCAGTTTTCCAGTATCTGCAGTGCTTGAGCTGAGGGTTACGTGGTCATGATGGGCCAAAAGCAAACATGTGAGTGACTTGCATGAGATTGTGACCCAGGAAGACATGTCAAGGATTTGACCAATCAGCCTAACAGAACCAGGAGCACAGAGTATAACATGCTGTATGGAGAAGGTGGTCTTCGATGATCAGGAGCATCAGGACCAGACGTGGCCACCACATCATAAAGATACAGTACATGCAAGCATGCATACACATATGTACACACACACACACACACACACACACACACTGTCTCTCTCTTTCTTTCAGACTGCAAACTCAATCCAAACTTCACATGTGGATACACATATACAGACAAACAAAACTGACCGTACACAGTAATGTATATGCATAGTCTCTCTCTCTAACACACACACAATGCATATATAAACACACGTACAACCATATCAACACACAAATAAACATTCTCAACCCCAGGACACACACAGTCCCAACACCCTCTACACACAAACAACTGCAGAGATGTACACTCTGATAAAATAAACACTTGTTCTTTAAGACTGATGATGGCATTTTAATGTACTGGCCTCACATCTGATATTCTTCTTCCCTCAACCTAACCTCACACTGATTTTCCAAGAGCCTCTGTCATTCGTGTCCAGGATTTAGGTTTCCGGTATAGAGACCTCAGGGTCATTAGGGATGCTGGGGATGAAAGTGTCTCCTTCCATTAAGAGGACAGGCTATGGAGAGTACAAGATTGTTTAGGTTCAGATAAATGTCATAAACTTTTGCCTTTGTTGACAGACAAAAAACATAGCCCCTAATCTAAACACAAAAACAGATATTTCTGATTAGCAGAAAACAGGAAAGGACTCACTGAAATAATAACAAACCACAGCTGTTGAGACAAAATAAAAGAAGCGCATCTGGAAATTAGATAAAAGCTGTTTTTACCTCAGAACTGTATGAAAACAAAATAATTGTGTAGGAACGGAAATCTTCAATCTACAATACCTTTCACACTTACCGGGCACCTATAGCACTTTCAGTCAATGAAGTGCAATCAATGTGTAATAAAGAGACATTAGCATCCACTTATGTACCTAGAAAGATCCCGGATACAGACCAGTAAATGAGCAGAAGTTTGTCTTGGATTGCTTGCGAGATCATCACCAATGGCAACCATCTCCAACTATTGATGAAATGGAAATTGAGTATAATCAACCATGGAATCACAGCGAGATACAGTGGCATGCAAAAGTTTGGGCACCCCTGGTCAAAGTTTCTGTTACTGTGAATAGCTAGGTGAGTAAAAGATGAACTGATTTCCAAAAGGCATAAAGTTAAAGATGACACATTTCTTTAATATTTTAAGCAAGATTACTTTTTTATTTCCATTTTTTACAGTTTCAAAATAACAAAAAAGGAAAAGGGCCCGAAGCAAAAGTTTGGGCACCCTGCATGGTCAGTACTTAGTAACACCCCCTTTGGCAAGTATCACAGCTTGTAAACGCTTTCTGTGGCCAGCTAAGAGTCTTTCAATTCTTGTTTGGGGGATTTTTGCCCATTCTCCTTGCAAAAGGCTTCTAGTTCTGTGAGATCCTTGGGCCGTCTTACATGCACTGCTCTTTTGAGGTCTATCCACAGATTTTCGATGATGTTTAGGTCGGGGGACTGTGAGAGCCATGGCAAAACCTTCAGCTTGTGCCTCTTGAGGTAGTCCATTGTGGATTTTGAGGTGTGTTTAGGATCATTATCCTGTTGTAGAAGCCATCCTCTTTTCATCTTCAGCTTTTTCACAGACAGTGTGAGATCTGCTTCCAGAATTTGCTGGTATTTAATTGAATTCATTCTTCCCTCTACCAGTGAAATGTTTCCTGTGCCATTGTCTGCAACACAAGCCCAAAGCATGATCGATCCACCCCCCCCCCCGTGCTTAACAGTTGGAGAGGGGTTCTTCTCATGAAATTCTGCACCCTTTTTGCTCCAAACGTACCTTTGCTCATTGCAGCCAAAAAGTTCTACTTTACCTTCATCAGTCCACAGGACTTGTTTCCACAATGCGTCAGGCTTGTTTAGATGTTCCTTTGCAAACTTCTGACGCTGAATTTTGTGGTGAGGATGCAGGAAAGGTTTTCTTCTGATGACTCTTCCATGAAGGTCATATGTGTACAGGTGTCGCTGCACAGTAGAACAGTGCACCACCACTCCAGAGTCTGCTAAATCTTCCTGAAAGTCTTCTGCAGTCAAATGGGGGTTTTGATTTGCCTTTCGAGCAATCCTACGAGCAGTTCTCTCAGAAAGTTTTCTTGGTCTTCCAGACCTCAACTTGACCTCCACCATTCCTGTTAACTGCCATTTCTTAATTACATTACGAATTGAGGAAACAGCTACATGAAAATGCTTTGCTATCTTCTTATAGCCTTCACACATCAAAGTTGCTGGTGAACGCAGCAGGCCAAGCAGCATCTGTAGGAAGAGGTACAGTCGACGTTTCAGGCAGAGACCCTTTGTCAGGACTAACTGAAGGAAGAGTGAATAAGGGATTTGAAAGTTGGAGGGGGAGGGGGAGATCCAAAATGATAGGAGAAGACAGGAGGGGGAGGGATGGAGCCAAGAGCTGGACAGGTGATAGGCAAAAGGGGATACAAGAGGATCATGGGACAGGAGGTCCGGGAAGAAAGACAAGTGGGGGGGACCCAGAGGATGGGCAAGAGGTATATTCAGAGGGACAGAGGGAGAAAAAGGAGAGTGAGAGAAAGAATGTGTGCATAAAAATGAGTAACAGATGGGGTACGAGGGGGAGGTGGGGCCTTAGCTGAAGTTAGAGAAGTCGATGTTCATGCCATCAGGTTGGAGGCTACCCAGATGGAATATAAGGTGTTGTTCCTCCAACCTGAGTGTGGCTTCATCTTTACAGTAGAGGAGGCCGTGGATAGACATGTCAGAATGGGAATGGGATGTGGAATTAAAATGTGTGGCCACTGGGAGATCCTGCTTTCTCTGGCGGACAGAGCGTAGGTGTTCAGCAAAGCAGTCTCCCAGTCTGCGTCGGGTCTCGCCAATATATAAAAGGCCACATCCGGAGCACCGGACGCAGTATATCACCCCAGTGGACTCACAGGTGAAGTGTCACCTCACCTGGAAGGACTGCTTGGGGCCCTGAATGGTGGTAAGGGAGGAAGTATAAGGGCATGTGTAGCACTTGTTCCGCTTACACGGATAAGTGCCAGGAGGGAGATCAGTGGGGAGGGATGGGGGGGACGAATGGACAAGGGAGTTGTGTAGGGAGCGATCCTTGAATTTCCAGCATCTGCAGAATTACTGTTGTTTTCTTATAGCTTTCTCCTGCTTTGTGAGCATCATTTATTTTAATTTTCAGAGTGCTAGGCAGCTGCTTAGAGGAGCTCATGGCTGCTGATTGTTGGGACAAGATTTGAGGAGTCAGGGTATTCATAAAGCTTTAAAATTTGCATCACCTGGCCTTTCCTAACAATGACTGTGAACAAACCATAGCACTAACAAGCTAATTAAGGTCTGAGACCTTGGTAAAAGTTATCTGAGAGCTCAAATCTCTTGGAGTGCCCAAACTTTTGCATGGTGCTCTTTTCCTTTTTTCCCCCACTCTAAAATTGTACAGAACAAAAATAATACACTAATCTTGCTGAAAATGTTGAAAAGAATGTGTCATCTTTAACTTCATGACTTTTGGAGATCAGTTCATCTTCTACTCAACTATTCACAGTAACAGAAATTTTGACCAGGGGTGCCCAAATTTTGCATGCCGCTGAAAAAGGGCATGAAAAAAGGCTTTTCAGTTCATCAAGTCTGTACTGACCATCGACCACCCATTTACCCTAATCCTACATTAATCCCATTTTTCATTCTCCCCACGTAGTTGTCATCTCCCCCTTTTTCTACCATTCACCCACGCGTTAGGGACAATTTGCATCAGGCAATTAATCTGCCAACTCAGATGTCACTGGGATGTAGGAGCAAATCACTGGGAGAATGCACAAACTCCACAGAACCAGCACCCGATGTTAGAGTTGAATCCAAGTCTCTGGATCTGTGGGACAGCGATTCAACTAACCGCACCTCTGTGTTACCCTTGTGCAGTCGGTTGTGACAACCAGAGGCTAACTTCCCCTCAGAATCAAGCACAGCTAAATGACTACAAGGTGGTTGGCTTCACTTAAGAAGAGAATAAACAATCAATAGTCACTAGTGACCCCCTCAGGTAGTAGCTTGTCTAACACTGGCTCTGGATAGCATTGAACAATTTGTGAACATAGGTTGGATCAACTGTTGCTCAGCTAGCAAATAAGAAAAATGTCTTTGCTGTTGCTGCTCAGTTTTTAGCTGTAAAGATTAATTTCTGTGAACAAGGAACAAGTGATAAGAACATACTGTGAAATCCACTATCATGGTGCTAAAATGCAACTTGTTTATGCAGGTAGAAATAAATTTACGCTGGAATGGAAAGTGCAGTTCTCTATCACAGAAATGTCAAATTTCAATTTCTAGTCTAGACTTCTATAAGCACAAGACAGTAGGATATTACTCTCTGTGAAGTACATCAGTAACACTGCAAACCCGATCCTAAGAGGAGTCTTTGATGTTCTGTGCCCTCGAACTGTTCCAGGAATAGGAAAGTTTTAGCGGGATATGGGACAAACACAGGCCAATGGGCCTAGCTTGGAAGGGCACCTTTGTTGCATGGACCAGTTGGGCCGAAGGGCCTGTTTCTGTGCTGTACTATTCAACGACTCTAGAAATACAAGATCAGGACAGGTCTCACAAAGTCAAGGCCACAGTCATTCATGGCTTCATCAGGACAGGTCTCACAAAGTCAAGGCCACAGTCATTCATGGCTTCTTGGACTCAGGATTACTCTTAGTTGTGTCAGTGCTGCCATCTGCTATATTTCATGGTTTTTTGCTCGTTGTTGCATTAGGAAGATCACCTAAACACCATACTTATGGGAGCAAGACTTCTTTGCCTTTGGCCTGCAGGAGCAGAAAGAGCAGACATAGGCTTTCTTTAAGTGCAGATATTCAAGGAGTCTCCCCCTGCAGAGCATCTGGCCCAGGTCCTGAAGAGTCTGTGTCACCTTCTCTCCCATGAGTCACCTCTTCCATAGATGCATCCAGAGGTCAGTACCTACCTGCCCCCTCCAAGCATACTTCATCATACGGCTCCCCTCTGTGTGAATCATAGCAGTGTTACCTATGCTGATCATGAGGACCTTCAAAAGCTGGTTTCCCAGGTTACAGATGCAGGGCAAAGTGCCAGCAGCCTGAGAATACTGAAGCCCATCAGGTCAGCTGAACACAGAAGCTGAAATTATGTACCTTTTCACCAGGGACCCTGACAATGCTGATTACCAAATTTCATTTTTGAGGACTGGAACGCTGAAGACTCTTGTCAATGATCAAAATGTCACCCAACATTGTTATAGCTCACCGATGAGGTAGAAGAAGTTCATACTGACCAGAAGAAGTCAAGTCAAGTCACTTTTTATTGTCATTTCAACCATAACTGCTGGTACAGAATGTAGTAAAAATAAGACAACGTTTTCCACGACCATGGTGCTACATGAAACAATACAAAAACTACACTGAACTATGTAAGAAAAAACACAAAAACTACACTAGGCTACAGACCTATCCAGGACTGCATAAAGTGCACAAGACAGTGCAGGCACTACAATAAATAATAATAAATAATAAACAAGACAATATGCACAGTAGAGGGTATAGTAGGTTGGTGTCAAGCCAGGCTCTGGGTATTGAGCAGTTTGATGGTTTGGGGGAAGAAACTGTTACATAGTCTGGTTGTGAGAGCCCGAATGCTTCGGTGCCTTTTTCCAGATAGCAGGAGGGAGAAGAATTTATATGAGGGGTGCGTGAGTTCCTTCATAATGCTGCTTGCTTTGCGGATGCAGCATGTGGTGTAAATGTCTGTGATGGCGGGAAGAGAGACTCCGATGATCTTCTCAGCTGACCTGACCTCTTCGCTGCAGTGTCTTGCGATCCGAGATGGTGCAATTTCCAAACCAGGCCGTGATGCAGCTGCTCAGGATGCTCTCAATACAACCTCTGTAGAATGTGGTGAGGATGTGGTGAAGATCTGGTAAAGAAGTTCAAGTTGAGACCATTACCTCAGAAGGTTTGGGTTGCATAGCAATAGAGGTGCTGCCTCACAGCCCCAGTAACCCAGGATCAATTCAGACCACTAATGCTGCTTGTCTGGAGTTTGCACATTCACCAGCCAGTTGCTCTATTGATCCAATGTGCTTCTGAATTCTACACCTACACATTGTAATGTGGACAGTCAGAGACTGGGTTCAGATGTCTGTGTAACTGATCTCCTTCTGCAGCCATGGACTCTAGACTTAATCCATCACTTATGTCTTCAAACTTTACCGCCCCCACTCCGTGGTCCTTACAACCAACAGGAACTACTTACTTGTTCTATGCATATACCCCATCAGATTCTTCACTAGCCTCCTCGATTCTAAGGGAACACCCTCAGATTCAGCAGTATCCACACAAACAGAAACAGAAATATCTCCTGCTGGCACGCAGTGACTATTTGTGTGGTGTCGGCATCAGAGCTTGGGTCCCTGCTATTCACTAGATATGTCAATGTTTTGAATTTTGGAACTGAATGACACATCTTCAAGTTTGCAGATTGCACAAAGGTGATGGAGGGGTGGGGTTGGGTGTGGTGAGGGGGGTGGGGGAGGTAGGAGTTTGACTTGTTAGGACATTGCAAAACAGCTCTAATATGATTCGGATAACCCATGGCAAGTATGGGATAATGTTGAGGTTATCCACTTTGGTTCCAAAACAGAGGGGCAGATTATTACCAGAATGATGAACTTTAAGGGTGAAGCAAAACCTGGCTATCCTTGCAGACCAGTTGCTAAAAGTAAGTACTTAGGTGCAGAAGCAGCCAGGAAAGCCAATGATATGTTGTCCTTCACTGCAAGCAGACAAGTGCAGAAGGAAGGATGTCTTGTTACAGATGTATAGGACTTAGTAAGACCACACACAAGAGAAAATCTGCAGATGCTGGAAATCCGAGCAACACACACAAAATGCTGGAGGAACTCAGCAGGGCAAGCAGTGTCTATGGGAAAAAGTACAGTCGATGTTTCTGGCCGAAACCCTTTGGCAGGACTGGAGATAAAAAAAGTTGGGAAGTAGATTTCAAAGGTGGGGGGAGGGGAGTGAGAAATGCCAGGCGGTAGGTGAAACTAGGTGAAAAGACCACACCTTGGCAATTATCTGCAATTTTGGCTTTCTTTTCTGAGAAAGAATATTGTTGCCTTGGAGGGAGAACAAAAAAGTTACTAAGCCTGTTTTCTGGGACTGACACACAAGGGGAGATAGAGCTGATTAGGCCTATGTCGATCAGGTCTATATTTACCGGAACATGGGATAATAAGACTCAGCGGTCAGGTCTCAGGATCGAGAACTGAGATCAGGAGAAATTTCTGCTCCCACTGGGTGATGACCATGTGGAATTCCATGTGGAAAGAGTGGAAGCCAACTCATTAGATATTTTCAGCGAGATTATAGATATATTTCTAAATGCTGAAGAGATCGAGATGTGAGGAGAAGATAGGAGCACGTGGGTGAAGAGCAATGATCATACTAAATGTTGGAACTGGCCTGAAGAGCTGAATCGGCCACTTCTACTATATTTTTATGCTAAAGTAATTTGTTCCTTCTCTTTGGAATCTCCTCATGCACTTTCTCTGTAGTCTTTATACCTTTCCTATTTGTGCTGTTTGTAAGCTGTCCAATTTATCACATTTGAACAATACCCTTAGCAGGTTACCCTTGCATCTAACTTTGACACACTCTCACATAGCGATCTTAACAAACCTCTATGTGTAAACAAAATCTCACAATATTCTCTTTTATTCTAAAAATCATTTCAAACCTACACTTTCTAGAAGGAATAGCTATCTCTATTTTCTTCAATAAAGCCTTTCATAAGCTAGAATTCTTCCATTAGCTCTTCTCTGAACTCCTGCTTAGAGAAAAACAAGGCAAAAAAATAATCTCTTCAATCTCCTCAAATAAGAGAAACAGTTTATTCTTGTTATCATCTCATAAATCTTTCCTGTATCCTTCCTAAAAACCTTGACATACTTTCTCACAGATAGAGCCTACAACCTAATTCAAAGGTTTAGCTAAGAACAAATCAAAAAATTATAATTGTTTAGCATGAATTCCTCTTTTTTTGCAATCAATACAGCATTCAGCACATTGCAAAGTATGCATCTTACATAACTCATTATTTCTGTATGGTCCATTTGATATGTTTTGCTTTGATACTATTTTGTTGAATCTAAATTCTTATCTCCATAAGTCACCTTCATTTCTCACCGCACTAACAGCTACTCTTTCTCATGCAGTGCGCTCCAAATTAAAATAACGTGCAGTGCCTAAGTGTTCTTCTTACCTGCTCTGAGGATATTTCTGCTCTTTGTCTGCAATATAAGAAGTCAGCAACACTAGCCAAAGAAATACCATGGCTACAAGGGCAAGAAGCTGTAATCTTGTGACAATTGATTCAGCTCCTGACACCCTAAGGCATTTCCACCAACTGTAAAGCATAAATCAAGAGTGAAAATGATGAAATCTCAACTTGTTTGGATTAGTGTTGCTCCAATAATGCTCAGTAGGCTAAACACCACCCAAAACAAAGCAATCTTCTTGACTGGCACCCTATCAACCACCCTAAATATTCATTTCCTCTCTCACCAGTGTGCAATTGCTCTAGGGTACATCATCTATAAAATATTGCACATAAAAGCGTATCTGACAGCACCTCCCAAATGCATGAGCTCTGCAGCCAAGCACAACGCTTTATAGTGCCAGCGACCGAGGTTCAATTCCCACCGCTGCCTGTAAGGAGTTTGTACGTTCTCCCTTTGACTGTACAGGCTTCTTCCAGGTGCTTTGGGTTTCCTCCCACATTCTAAAGATGTACCAGTTGGTAGCTTAATTGGTCATTGTAAATTGTCTCGTGATTAGGCTTAGATTGAATTGGGGGAATGCTGGGTGGTGTGGCTTGAAGGGCCAAAAGGTCTACTCCGAGCTGTACATCAATAAAATCAAATAATTAAAGAACATATGGTACCTGGCAACACCACCACCTGCAGGTTCTCCTCCCAGCTGCACAATATCCTGACTTGGAAATATACCGCCAATCTTTCAGTGTACAACTCCCGTCTCAACAACATTGTGGGAGTAGCTTCACCTGAAAGACTGCAAAGAGTTCAAGAAAGCAGCTCATCATTACCTTCCCAAGGGGAAATAAGGATGGGTAGTAAATGTCAGCCTTGCCAGCAATGTCAAAATTCCAAAAATGAATTATTTAACCATGTTTCTCCTGTTATTGGAAACAGTTCCATATCTATATTGGAGAAACCGACCTGAATTTCTGAATTTTTAACCCCTTATCGAATATCTCCTTAATATCTACCACAGTCTTGGATGCTCCTAGTTTTCCATGCAGCTGAAGTTCTTTGTCACTTGAAACATACTTGTCAATCTCTTTGACACCTTGCTGAATAGGCAGAATGCAAGGTGTGGTGTAGTTTAAGAGGAATTTCAACAATCATATGGACAGGCAGGGAAGGAATTGAGGGAAATAACCCAAATGTGGCCAATAATGAGACCATAGAGTAACAAAACTAGAGAACTGCAGATAGTGAGTGGGCAAAGATGGTGAAGGGATTTAAATCACAAACCAGGAGCTGACCTCATTGAATGGTAGAGTGAACTCAAGGAGATGAATGGCCTCTTTCTCTCTCCATATACCTACAATACACATGCACCCCATTATTGGTTAGGCTTCATAGAACACAGAACAGTATCACACAGAGACAGGGTCTTCATTCCATAATGTCCTTGTTTACTATGATGCCAATTTAAACCAGACATCTGCTATACTGGCTGTAAAGTTCTAACAGTTCGGAAATAAGTCTGACTCTCAGACCCATTTTAAAACTATGACAATTGCTGCAATAATTAAAAACAAAAGTAATTTATTAAACTAAAACTAACTGAAAGTTCCTGGAAAAGTGTAAGACAGGTAAAACATTAAATTAAAGCCAATTAATACCCTTTTCTTATCTGCAGCCTTACACTTGCCATTCAGATTAACGAATCTCCAGCGCTTTATTTGGCACAGTATTTGAGTAGTCTTTTCTGCAGAGTCATTACTGGCAATCTCAGCAAAACAGGACTACCAATTGCCTAACAACCTGTAATTCTGGACTGCTGTTTGGCAATAGGTCCACAGAGGTCCCAGCTTTACTGATGTTTAAACATAACATTGCTGGTGGCTTCGTATGGAACCGCGACGGCAAAGCTCGGCCCGTTCTTGGGACATCTCAAAACCTTATTTAATTATTGACTTTTCCCTATCTAGTGGAACAGCACGGCCAACTTGTACAGGACCAGGTCACACTATATCAGATGCCGATATGTTTTGCTGTGGCTGGTTAGATGGTTAAAAAGTAGTCAGCGTATCAGGAAAACTCCATAATCTTTGCTAAAGCTATTTAAAACCGTTAAGCATTAAAATCCGGATACTGTATATAAATAGCTCTTCTTCCAGGCATGTGACAATTGCAAATATTATTGACCCAACCTTTGTGCTTTCCCTGTCAGTTACATGCTAAGCATGGGAAAAGACTTTCAAAGAAGAATTAGTCAAGTTTTATCTAGTCATGAGAGCAGGCCTGGAGACTCCAGTCACTAAAGACCCAAAAGCTAAACTGAACCTCTTACAATATACCAGGGTCTGCCTTTTAACTATTTAACTGCTCGGTTTTAGATTTATCCCAAAAGGTGAACTAACTTTAAATATTTTCAATTCTTGGAAATTTACTACACCTGAATGTCCGTAAGCAAGAGAGCGGAAGAACTGCGAGATCCAATGCCAACTAACACTTATGCAATGGATTTCTGACCTAAGAAATGTCATCCAGCGAGCTGCGATTCATTCCAGCATACAGATCACTCCTCCGCCGACACTCTCCCTCTCTCCGACTGCACTGGGTGGTTCCTAGGCAATGTTCGCGGTTATTAATTTGTAATGTAGGGAAAAAAAAGCGCCACTTGCAATCTGTGCATGCTGCACGCAATCTGGAAGGTCCGTCTAATATTAACCCTTGAGTATGCACTAGGAGAGGGGGGCGGGAAAATAAATCTACAATGACTGTGATCTATTGGGCGTTATTTCCAAAGCGGCACGTGATATTGCAGGAACCTTTGTAACAACTTAAAAGTCGCTAGCAGCCTGGACCACGTATCAGAGAAAGGCTGCCTGCTATTCTCTCACCGATCGCTGCAGACATGACTGACCTGACAGAAGCCGACAAAGGCCATGTTCGCAGCATCTGGCAGAAGCTGTTTGCAGATGCCGAAGCAAACGGCAGGACAGTTGTGTTGAGGTAAGGGGCGAATCTTCTGTACCTGTTGTTTTCTTGGCGGCTGCAGTGCACACGAGTCCTCCTGCACTCTTCTCTCCAGGAACTGATATCACTCATCCTATTTCAGAGAAAAATAAACACTCAACTAATGTCAAAGCAGCAATAAGATCTATTTTTAGAGCCGGTTTCTTATAGCGAAAAGGACGATTTGTAACCTCAGCAGGGATAGGAAAAAATACATAGAGCCAAAATGCTTAAAGAGAGTTACATTTAAATAACGCCTTTCACAAGCTCAATTAAGTACTTTTGACATCTTGGTATTGTCTAACTCAGCAAGCAATAATATCAGGTGACGGATGCCTTGTTATTATTGAGGGTTACATTTTGACTACGATTCCAGGGATGTCTGCATTGGTCCTTGGTAAAATTGTGTTGTAGGATCTTACAAATTCTGCAGAGGGGACTGGGGCCTTGGTTTTACCCTTTCCCTAAAAGAAAGAGACATACTATAATTAGTCTAAAAAGAGAACATTGATATTAGGTATTATTCAAAAAGGTGAGAAACTCCACACAAATAGGTACAATTTATTGGTTTGTGTACAACTTGTTACATTTTTTGCAGAATCATAAATACCAAACGTTGAAGGTGGTTGTAGATGATGGATGGAATTTGGAAAGTTGAATGAAACTGTTGAAAATTGCTAAATATGGAGAAATAACAACAGCGAAGTTGCTCAGTCTAATTTCAGTGTTAACTGCTTATCAAACTACATGTACACCCTGACTTGTGGAACTGTATTTAAATGCTGTTTCACATTTTCGTTTCTCTCCAGATGAAACTTTTGTGAGTGATTATTGATTCTCCTGCAAGTTTTATTAATTCGAATCCAAGTGTGGTTGAGGGTGTTCATGAAGTTTTCAAAAACTGGCTGCAGTTCTGGAAAGGTTTGCATGTATTTAGTGCATTGGGGAGGGGAATTCTTAAAGAGGCGAGGAGCAAGTTTTCTACACAGTGAAAGGTAGCTGCTTGGAATAAGTTTACCAGGGTTAGTAGTTGGCACAGGCTGTTCGGTGAAGTTCAAAAGGCTTTAATGTGAAGGGAATGGAGGTAAACACATATGATTCTGCAGATGCTGGAAATCCAGACAACATTCACAAATGCTCTGGAGAAACGCAGCAGGTCAGGCAGCATCTATGAAGAGGAATAAACAGTTGTCGTTTCAGCCTGGGACTCCTCATCAGGTAATTGGGGTATATGGGTGATACACAGGAGGACATTTATTATAAACTGGTGTCAAGATCAGCACAATGTTGTGGACTGGGAGTAGCCTGGACAGTGCTGCACTATATGATGCTCTAAGTTCATCTTTCACGCTGGGAAGCTGTGGATGGTGCTAAGGAGATTGCAGCTAATGTCAGGAAAGCCGTGTATGTGCAAGTAGCTGTTTGGGGCATTTTGGGTCAAGACTGCAATGCCGCAATCACCGAGTGGGCATTTGAGATAATTTCCACCACCTGCAGAGGGGAAACTGACTGAACAATTGGTACCATGTTTTGGTCTGGTTCACTGACCTCCATTGACTTCAACAGAGGACAGGAACTGGGAGAGTTGAGAAGAGTGTAACATTTTTGTAAACTTCATTTTAATTGTTTCTTTCTTCTTTTGAGTGTGTTATTTGACAATAGTTTGATTCAACTCTCTTAGCTTTGTTCTTGAATGTTTCTGAATATCAGAAGCATTTATTGATTTGACAGCTGGGTATGTTGTGACGTAGCTGGCTGCAAAAGTTTTAAAGTAGAATTTCTTAGTCACCTGTCACATGATGATGCCCACATTACTGAAGGTCCTGTCAATGTACAGAGTCACACTGTGAATACCCAACATTGTGCCCTCCGGCATTTCCTTTGCTCTGCAGGATTTCTGGATGATTCACTGCAGATGGTATTCTTTGGGCTAAATGAGTATGTTGAAAGTTCTTGTTGTTTAACAGACATGTATTTTTAATTGAATTATGAACACCATTACGTATTGCTATATTCAAAGAAGAATTCTGAGTCCTCACTTTGCACTGCTGGTGCGGAGTTAGGACTTGCAATACAGCCTTGATCTGCAGGAATTGTGGTCACCCTACACACCAGTCACCTCAGATACCAAGGGCATCCTCCTCCTACAGAGCTTTCACCACATTAACAGTTCTTTTATTATTCTGTCAATGATACATGATCCTATTCTGTCCATTTTTTGGGTGATGTTGGCATATTTTCCTTGCACTTCACATCTGAATACCCAGTTTCTCCCCATATATATCTTTCCTTATCCCTAGATGATATGTTAACTTTCACTGCTTTCTGCATTCACTTACTATGGATCCTTAATGCTTTTCATGATTCCTTTCCATTATACGTTTCTTAAACAAAATTCTTCTATTTTTGTTACATTTCTTGCAACCTTTGTTGATGCTGTCCACGTTGTCTTACTGCAATTGACATCTTCCTCTAGGAACCACACCCTCTACAAAATCCATAATATGATCTCACTGAACCGCTCACCTCTACTTTCAACACCCCTCAGAGTTACAAGACCACATCAAGTAAAAAAAACACCTCAGTGTACAGCTGCACCATCCTCTGTAATGGTAAGTTCCATCCCAAACCCCCAAGAAAAGATAAAGAAAGACAGGTTTGTAAAGTCTTAATACACAGTTTACTTCTTTACTAAAAGCTTGAGGTAGAATCCTAAACTTATTCACATTTGTACAACGATTGAGATAAATGAAAATATGTCTCTTGATTTAGTTTCTTTTGGTATGAAGTTCAGTTCTGTCTTGTTTTCCCTATAAAATATTGACTCCGATGATTGTTGTTGCAATGTTTACATTCTGTGCCTTTTTTATTTCTATTTGTAATCTTTCTTTCGTAATTCATGCAAAATTGTCTTATTCATACACTGAGTCTGCTCTGCCATTCAACCAGGATGTGACTGAATGTGTACCTCAAACCTTCTTTTTCACTGTTATATCCCATGATATCCAGCTCTGTCACGGTGTTACCATTTAATATCCTGAAGCACGACATACATGAGAGGATGGGCCTATACCAGTGGAAGATTAGTAGAATTGTCAGAATGCATGATTGAACACATCACATTTGGGATGATTAATGGGGTTGTAATTATCAAAATAAAATACATGGAAGCACCTAACCTATTAAGGCATGGAAAATTCAAAAGCAGGGATACACAAGATTCTACCAATAGACCGTGGAATATACTGTATGTTTTATGTGCTATAGGGAAGTATGATAGCGTGGACAAAGAGAGTGGAATGTTTGACCATGTTGCACTACAATGTACTTTCATTATTTTGTTCCAATTACATTGTTTCTTGTACAATTCATGTTTAATATCTGTTTTTCTTGTGATCGTCGTGTATCAGACGCTGTGTGCCTGTGAAGCTGTTGCGGGTAATTTTCATTGTACTTGTGCATATAATATTAAACTCAGCTTTACTTTGACTTGGCTAAGCATGTGAACCGTGAGCTTAGTTCATTTTGGAAGAAGCAGCCAGTGGAGACTAGCAAGTTGAGAAGGAGCAGAGTACAGTAAATAAGCTTCCATTTCCGTCATTGTGACAGTAGCAGATACTTGCAGGAATTCAGCGTGGGGAAGCTGCAAGTTGAGATTCAACAGTGAGCACGGGTTCACAGATGTTAAATATGGCACCGGAAAGCCAGGTACCATTGTGTTTGCTTATCAGATTTCTGCTGCAGCTTGTCCCAATCAGTGTCCCGGAGCACCGGAGTGCTGTTCAGCAAAACTTGCATATGCTGCTGCATTTCACAACTTTCCTCTCCCTCTCCTGATTGCAGGTCACCTACATCTAATGTCTCACCATAAGTACACTTTTTCCTCCAGTTTGAGGAAACTGAGCTCTCTATCTAAGTGGTCACTGATCAGTGGTTCTCATTGATTCAGTTTAATGTCAGAGAAGGTATACAGTATACAACCAGAAATCCTTACTCTTCACAGACATCCATGAAACAGAGAGAGAAGAAAAACAAAGGATGAATGACAGAACAACGTTAGAACCCCAAAACCCCCCTCCTCCCAGGCACAAGCAGCAGCAAAGCATCAATCCTTCTTCCAGCAAAAAGCATTAGCTACCCCACCACCCACCAAGCAAAAGCAAGACCCCAGAACCGAAAGACCATCAAAGATTACTGTCCATCCCAACACTTCAACATGCCCTCTAATGAGGGGGGAGGAGATATCACTCCTGCCACAGTGAGAGAGGGGACTAACAGCTCGCTGCTTTGATGCTATGGTCTGCAGCATCATTTATTTCGAGATCCCCCAACTTGAGAGTCAGCACCAAACTCCCTCACTGAGAGAGAGAGAGAGACAGAGCGATCGTTCGAGTGCAGGGGCCTCAGTGGCTGTGCCCACTGCCTAGATGCTTTGATCTCCTGTGACACTTCATTCGGTGAGAAATCAGGTCGTCCACAGGGCTGCGCCCCGAAGGCACATGTCTTCCAGGCCGCACTTGTAGATTCTGAAACGCAGGCTGCTCGGCGTGTTCCAAAGGGTGAGAATCTACATAGTTTGAGTACAGTTGCAGATCACAGACTCCTGACAAGACCCAAGCCATCTTGAAGAAGGAAGGAATAGATGTGAGAACAGAAGATTTAAACTGACCACAGAGTTACACCGCTGGGTCATGAACATGATGTATGTTCACTCTAGAACACTGAATGCAATGCATACATTTCCTTTCCCTTGCGTAGGAGCTAGAATACATCAGAGGCTAACTAACAGGAGTACAGCAGTCACAGATGCAAGTATCTATCCTCATGGAAGTGACAGCGTTCTGCAACAGTGGTACAATCTTTGATGATGGTGCTGAAATGATAGATGATGTGAGCATGATCACCTTAATCCTCCTCCTCACCTTCCTCATACCCCCTCATTGCTCATGGTGAGATATTAGACATTAAATGACCTTCAGCCAGGACAGGGAGAGGAATGTAGTGGAACACAAAAGCACATGCAAGTTTTGCTGAAGAACACTTGAGTGCTCTGGGACATCGGAACAAGCTACAGCAGAAACCTGAAAAGCAATCGCAATGGAATATTTAGAGTGTGAAACCACAGGGAGCATGGAGGGGTTCAAAACCATCTGTACACAGGTCTTTATGCTGAGAGAGTTCATACTTTCCAATGGCACATCCACTAACAAGACATCCTACACTTCGCTGATGTTTAACATCAGCAAGCAACCCTGTGCTGGTCCCCCCAGTGCTGTGATATTGCAGTTCAAAGTTGGATCTTCTTGCTTTAGTGCTGTTTGATCTACCCCAAAAGACAATTAAAAGTATCTGGAAAGAGGCTCTGCTGACATTATGAAGTTATGCAGTTATCTCAGATCTTCAAATCCTGCATGCTAGCTGCTCCTCTGTTCGTCTAGAGTGGCCCAGGCAGTGGAAATATGTTCCTCCAGCCTCTTGTTATTTCTACGCTCTCTCTCTTTCAATCTTTTTATTAATTTCAGCATCATAAACATTACAGAAAATAGATACAGAGCAATTGGGATTACATTATTGATAAATAGTTTATACAAGTATAAGCTCAATTGACACATAATTAATGAGCCTCCCAAAATCTCAAAAAGTACAAATATAATATAGGAAAATATAAAGTGAAAATATAAAAGTATCATGAAAAAAGGAAAAAAAATTATACCCCAAAAGAGAAAAAATCTAAACCAACTAGAAGAAAACTAAAACTAAACTAAAGAAAAAAAAAGAATAAGAATGGGCTTTTATGATACCTCAGATAAGAGCATTAGTGTTGTTAACTCCGCTCCTCTCCCCGTATATGGAGTAACAAAATAGAATTGGAGAGGGTCAAATTACATCATATGAAAGTATTGAATAAATGGTCTCCAAATCTCTTCAAATTTAATAGAAGGGTCGTAAATGACGCTTCTAATTTTTTCTAAATTTAAGCAAGACATAGTTTGAGAAAACCATTGAAATGTAGTAGGAGGATAAATCTCTTTCCAATTCAATAATATGGATCTTCTAGCCATTAGTGTAACAAAAGCAATCATCTGACAAGCTGAGGAGGTCAGATGACGTTGTTCTATCATTGGTAAACCAAAGATTGCAGTAATAGGATGAGGTTGTAAATCAATATTCAAAACAATTGAAATAATATCAAAGATGTCGTCCCAGTATTTCTTCAGCAAAGGGCAAGACCAAAACATATGAGTTAAGGAAGCTATCTCAGAGTGACATCGATCACATACAGGATTTATATGACTACGTTCTCATCCATTCATTTATAGAAATGAAAAACAACTCTGTGCCAGCTACCAATCCCTGTGGCACACCTCTGGTCCCAGGCTTCCAGTCTGAACACCACCACTACTATCTTCTACCTTCAAGCCAATTATGAATCTAATTAAGTACCTCTCTTTGGGGTCCCTTGCAATCTAACTTTCCAGACTAGCCTCACATATGGGATCTTGTCAAAGACCTTGCTAAAGTCTGTATATTGATCCTCTTGGTTATCTCTTAATAAAGATTTCTGATGCATAGCTTTACAGAGGAACTTCAAACCCACGTCACACCACACAGATCTTAGGAAGTTTAAAGAAGTGCAGAAATTGCCAAGTGTTTGATTGATCAAAGCATTAGCTATGAGAAATTTTACTTATTGAGATTCAGCGTGGAATAGGCCCTTCCGGCCCTTCAAGCTGCACCGCCCAGCAATCCTGCGATTTAATCCTAGCCAAATCACGGGACGTTTACAATGACCAATTAACCTACCAACTGATACGTCTTTGTACTGTGGGAGGGAACCGTAGTACCCCGAGGAAACCCACGCACTCACGGGGAGAATGTACAAACTCCTTACAGTCAGCAGCGGGAATTGAACCTGGTACTGTAGAATGTTGTGGTAACTACCGTGCTGCTGTGCCACCCTGTATCAGTAAGTAGTTGAATTCATTTTTAGATTTTACCAACAGTGGCTCCTTCCTTCTACTTCATTGTAACATTGGTCATAACTTAGCAGCAGGAGCAGTGAGCTTCAAAATGTCTGTGCTGATGTCTGCTGACTGAGAACGAGATCTATTTGCTCCAGTGCTTCCAACAGCTATTAGCTGTGCATATGGTAACATCTGGAGTAATGTATCTTGGTTCTTGTGTCAAAAACATGCTTGCGTGTATAGGATGCCATTCTGGACAAAATGCAGCACTAGTATCACCCTGCAGTATTGAATTGTATGTTGGTAAAATCACAAAGCCGCATGCAACACATTGATTTGAATGTGGCTCTGCCACTGTTCAAGCAGCATCATGATGTCAGCTTGGTTTTACTTAAAGAAATGCTCACTTGAGTCTCATCAAGCTACTTGCATGGTCTTAGCAATGAAACTAGATGCATAAGGAAATTTTCTGTAACAATCTTAAGCACCTTGCGCTGCAGCTCAAAATAATGATGTACCACATCAAGAGAATATTCAGTACATATTTAATACCCTTTCCTTGTTTAATTTTGCTAATTGACTTCATTCTATGTAGATGTTTCATGCATGTTATAGTGTGCATCCATTTAAATCAAAATGTATCTTGTTATTTCAAAATGCATCCACTAAATTAAGTACTATCAGCGTAGCTACAGGGTTATTGCTTGGCCAAAGTGTGAAAGTCATTATTACATTATTACTGGAAAAACTTATCATCAAATGCTAATGACTAGTGGACGAAGATACAAGGTAAAGGTAAGGTTCATCGATAATGTCAAACAATCCTCTTAGCATATCATTTATTAGTTAGATGAATTGCTAATAATTGCGATATCCAAACTATCTTTAAACAATATATATTTACAAATCTAAAACCTGAACACATAAGTTGCAAACAAAGAAAAGCTATTATTCACATAACTTCCACCTTTATACAATTGTAGTAGATGAGTTTCATTTCTTTCCTTAAACCATTGGTTCTCTAAATTAATTTTCAGGAACTAATTCAATCAGAATCAGAATCAGGTTTAACATCACTGGCATATGTCATGAAATTTGTTGTCTTTGCTGCTACAGCAGTACATTACAGTACATAATAATAGAGAAAAAACTGAATTACGGTAAGTATATACTGTATATATATGAAATAGTTAAATTAAATAAGTAGTACAAAAATTTAAAAAGTAAGTAGTGGTAGTGTTCATGGGTTCAATGTCTATTCAGAAACCTAGTGACAGAGGGAAGGAGCTGTTTCTGAATAACTGAGTGAGTGCCTTCAGGCTCCTGTACCTCCTTCCCGATGGTAACAATGAGGACTAAGTAGGTGATGGGGGTCTCTAATGATGGATGCCACCTTTTTGAGGCACCACTCCTTGAAGATGTCCTGGATTCTACGGAGGCTAGAGCCCAAGATGGAGCTGACTAAGTTGTCATGATTAGTATCCTACTACCTACAGAAGTCTATACAAACGGAAAGCTACCAGTTTCACTGATTCCTACCACAATTTCTTACATTTATTTTTACCTCCGTAGCTCAGAAATTTTTCTTAACACCCTAATATCTTGTTTCCATATATAACCATATAACAATTACAGCACAGAAACAGGCTTTTGAACAGTTTCATTTTGAATATGAATATTTTTGTCATTTTGTCCAATATTTCCATTTTTCACCAATTTGTAGATTCGGCATAATAATATTGTCTGCTTTCTCAATGGATAATGTAATCTCCCAACTATTTCTGGAACTTCTTAAATTGAAACCAATACCACTTATAGGCTTAACCCTCTCACTGTGCCACACAATTCTGTGAGAGAAACTGGTCGTCTGGCCGCTGGAAAAGACACTTCTGTTAATCACTGTGATGCCCAGAGGTCTGATTGTTTTCTCCGCTGCCACCTTTGTTCTCTTCCTCTTCTCTTCCATTGCTCCTCTCTCTATATAAGTAGTTGGAGATTTGGAGAGTGTAATCAGGTACTATTATCTTTCTTGATGGCTATTGCTGTTTTCTACAATGCAATATAAACTATCAGATTTTAAAATTATAAAAGTTATTTCTGAATGTCATTGTTTTCAATCTCTTTAAATTCAGTTAAAAGTAACACACCATTTTATTTAGTTAAAAGAGATCTCTGTACTATTATTGCCAATGAATTAAAAAAATACTTAACATGTATGGATCAGATTGTTTACAGATCATCCTGAAACAAAGAAGTACTTCAAAACTTTTAAGAACATTTCAACTCCAGAAGAAATGCAAAAATCAGCTCAGATCAGGAGACATGGCAAGGCAGTGATGAACCGACTGAATGACGTTGTGGAGAACCTGGATCATTGGGACTCAGCCTGTGTCGTTCTGACAGACTTGGCAGAAAGGCATGTTTATAATCATAAAGTGGAAGTACAGAACTTTCAGGTAAGTCTCTGATTTGCACAGTGTATGTCTTTGTTTATTTTCTCAACAAATTCACAATTTATACAGCTCGATAAAAAGAAGGCCGATAAATCTCCACAAAGTCTTACGTATTGTATTAATCCTTATATGAAAATTACCAGACAAAATTTGACATTGTATCAAATAAGAAATCAGTAGGTGAATGACCAAAAGCCTCATTAATAGTTTAATAAGAATCTTTAAGAAAAGAAAGAACAGCAGAGGGGTTTAGGAAAAAAAGGATTTAGTCTCCAATAGTGCAAGGATTAAATTGGTGCTGTGCAGAAGGCCAGATATTTGAACTGAGGAAGCTATGGAGGCCAGGAGTGACTTGGTTTAAAAAAACAGGAACAGTTAAATTGAGGCATTGTTTAATTGCAATTTTGTGTATGTCAACAAATATGGGTAGCAGTGACCAGGCAGAAGACTATCAGCAGCTGAGATTTGGAAGGGTTTAAGGTCTGTAGACCATATAAGATGGGTAACTAGTTGGAAATTCATTGGAGAGGTCAAAAAGTAATGGATGGGCTTGTCAACAACTGAAGTGCTGAGGAAGTATGGGAGTTAGGTAATGTTATGGAAAATTTAGTCATGCTACTGATCTAATAATCTGGTCCTTTAATTCAACTTGGAGCCAACTAAACATCAGGTTTATGAAAATATAGTTAGTTCTCAGTAAGTTGCCACAAGGAGAGGTATTGTTGGTAGCCAAGACATTAAGTTTGTGAATCTCTATAGCTGTTGATAAGCAAACTTAAAACTAGCATGAAAACAAGTATACAAATATACTTTGAGTAAAGTATATCCAGGCTAGGTTAATAATATGTAAAGGTTTAAATACAAATAACAAATAAATCGAATATAATTGCTTTAATCAATTTCCTAACTTTAAATTGTTTACTGGTTTGCTTGATTCAGCAGTATCTAATATAACATGCCCATTATAAGTAACTACAGTTTGGAAAAGTAAATTGAAAAATAACAGCCATTTGGGATAGGAAAACAAAATCCAAATAATAATGTCATCTGAAATGATGACTCTATTACTATATCTCTTCAATACATGTTACAAATTAAAATATAATGTTCAGTTAATGGTCTGGCAGCTTCTCTTAGCTTTCAGCATCTTTTAATTTCTGGTGCACTCCAAATTGTACTGTGTGACCTGCTTTGTAATTACTGAAAATGCTGTGACTAATGTGTTTGTTTGGACTCTGGACTATACACTTAACGTTTATGTTACAATGTTAAATATAAACTTTTTGAGTTCAACACTGAGAAAATGTTTTTAAAAAGCCACTTTGATATTTAACCATATAACAACCAAATATAACCATATAACAATTACAGCACGGAGACAGGCCATCTCGGCCCTTCCAGTCCGTGCTGAACTAAGAGTACTGTCATTTCATAAGAACATTAGATATTGAAGCATAAGTGGGTCATTTGTCCTCTCATTTCTGCTCTATCGAAAAACAAGATCATGGCAGATCTGTTACCTCAGTGCCATTCTGCCATACTAACCTCATATTGTTTAGCTCCCTTTGTATTCCTATAATATTTTATCATCAAAAAGCTTATGTCATTGAAATAATAAAACAACCAATAATAACGACAAGGGCCATTAAGTAACACTTTTTAAAAGTATAATTCAATATTGAAGGTTGTTCCTCATCATACCTCAGGGGAAGATATCAATCTTGGTGGAGTATCAACGGGACTAGATTCATGCAATGCAAAAAGTATACAAAGCTATCCACCACACATTTACGTGTAGGGCAGTCTTGCAGCTGGTAGACTTGCTGCCTCACAGCTTCAGTGATCCGCCTCAGCCCTGATACTTGATCTGTCTGTGAACAATTTCCACATTCTCTCTGTGATCGCATGTATTTCCTTCGGGTATCTAGTTCCCTCCCACATCCCAAAGGTGTGCGGATTGGTAAATTAATTGGCTGCTGTAAATTGCCACGGGTGTGGATGAATGGTAGAATCTGAGGGAGAATTGATGGGAATGAGGGGAGAATAAGGATAGTGTAAGGTTAGTGTGAATAGGTGTTTGGTGACCATTCTATTCCCACGTTATAAGAATTCCTGATCCATTGTGAATTGCCTTGTGCTCTAACGAGTGATTGTAAATTGGCCAGCAGGAAGAGTAGGCAGAAAGATCAAACAACAGGAATTCTGCAGATGCTGGAAATTCAAGCAACACACATCAAAGTTGCTGGTGAATGCAGCAGGCCAGACAGCATCTCTAGGAAGAGGTGCAGTCGACGTTTCAGGCCGAGACCCTTCGTCAGGACCCGCAGCAGGCCAGGCAGCATCTCTAGGACTTCGTCCTGACGAAGGGTCTCGGCCTGAAACGTCGACTGCACCTCTTCCTAGAGATGCTGCCTGGTCTGCTGAGTTCACCAGCAACTTTGATGTGTGTAGGCAGAAAGATCATCCTGTTTCCAAGCTATAAAGTGTCATCATCCTGCAGAGGTTACCAGTCCTTTTTTTTCTGCCGTCAACCAGCACCATTAAGCAAGGGGTCCATAGACCCAAAGCTGGGAACCCGTGAGTGCTGATTAAATAATGCAAGTCAAGTCAACTTTACTCATTGAGTTAAAGCAGCAAATGTTCTGGGATGTAACAGCTTGCCAGCTGTGTTATTGGTGATCTAAGAACCAGAGTTACCCACTTCTCCAGATAAGGTGTTTCAGCACAGTTCTGACACTGGAATTTTAGAATTAGGGAGGCACTTAGCACATTATATGTCTGAACCACCAAAGTTCTGCAGCAACTTTTAACTTTCCAACTGTTTTGTCCAACTTCCTGGTGAATGTTATTAGTAAGTCTGTTTCTACCATTCATTCAAAGAATTCCTGTTCATAAGAGTATGTATAAAAATTCTCCTCAGATTTTAGTCTTTTATACCCACTTCTCCTTAAGGAAACTATTTCTATGTATCATATACTTAGTTTTAAACAGATTTATCATTGATAACATGCAGTGCTCCAAAGAGAATAGTCTCTCCACATAAATGGTCTCTTGTACTTGACATTATTTGAGTTCATTTTCTCTGCACCCTCTCTAAAGGCCTTAAAATAATATGATGCCCTGCATTGGAATCAGTATTCCCAAACAATTTATAAAGATTAACCGTATTTACACTATCTTTGTGCACTTGGCCTCCATTTAAAAAGCCCAGAATTTTTAATGCCCTATTTCACAGCATTATGAACCTGTCCTGTCATCTTCAAATAAAGGTGGAATGCTGCAGATATTCAGCAAGTCAGTTAGTATCTGTGGGGAAAGTACCAATTATTACTGCGCCGGGTCAAGGACTTTTGATTGGAACTTCAAAAAAACCATCTTCAAAGATGTAGTCAGAATACTACCTATGCCTCTGCCCTGTGCCCATTTAGAATTGTACCATTATTATAATGCCTGTCATTATTTCTGGTTTTGAAAAAAAAAACATCTCTCCATTCTCTGTATTAATTCCACCCTCCACTCCCTTATTGCATGTGCGTATCCAGCACTCAACAGCTTCCAAACCACAGTTAGGTTCTTTAAATTGAAAGTGGATAGTTACACCGATTAAAATGAAGAACAGTGTACTCATTTTCTTCAAAGTCAACTTTTACATTCTCATATTTTTCTTTGTGTTTGTTTTATTACTGCAGGTTATATTTAATGTAATCCTCAAAATTCTGACAGAGTCTTTGGGAACAAGCTTTACACCTGAGATGCAAGAATCCTGGCAGAAGTTGTTTAATATAATTTACAAATACCTTGAGAATTGCTACAAGGAACTTGAAGCTGCTAGCTAGATTTATGCAGCATTCATGCTGCACGTTGCTACTCCAACAACTGAGGAATTAATTGCCCCTTATCATCACTAATGTATGTAAGACATATATTAACATAATCAGAATATTAGTACATTTTAGTTGGTGAATAAAGAATGAGGAATATCAAAACAAAATCTATTACTCACCTCTCTTAAATTGCATCAAAGTAAAAAGTAATTTTGTGAATCACTTGATTAACTTGCATAATTTTATAAGTAATATTTAAATATGTTTTAAATTAAAGCACATTTCAATTCAAAAGACACACAGAAACCTGGACCAATTTAATTTGTTATGATGAATGATTGCCAAAGAACTGTGGTATGATATAACCACACAACTAGCCAGAGCAACTCAATGGGTCAGGAAGCATCAATGGAGAGAAACGGACAGTTAGCCTGTTGGATTGACCACCTTCATCTGGACTGTACATTTCCCTCCACAGATGCTGCCTAAGCCATTGAGTTCCTCTGGGTTTTTGTGCGTTGCTCCAGATTCCTGCATTTGTAGTCACTTGTGAATCTATTATAGCTTGATATGCTCCATTTTAATATCATAATCATTCCTCTTACTCTGAAATTTGTACACCCGTGTGTCTCCAAATCCAGTCACTTTTCAGCTTGGACTCCCTCCAGCAATTTTATATGATTCTTTTCTCACAAGACTTAACACCTGTATGCTGGTATTGGGAAGAAGGTGAATGCTTTTTGCCCTTATTGTGTCTATACTGTTGACCCATAAAAGGTAATGCTGACTCTAAACTCTTTGTTCTCTGTAATAATATCATGCTCAGATTTTTAGTGTGGTTTGCAATGATTATTGTCAATTTCTAACCTAAATGTGTACACTGAAGAGAACTGTAGTTTGACACATTCTTGACATTAAGATATGAGACTCAGTACCTGTATTTGAATAGAACTTGTTTTATTTTGTCCCTTCTCTTCTGCAATCTGTAGTTGAATCAATGGCAACCCATAATAATATTCAAAATATAAAGCTTGTAATATTTAATCAGAATGGTTGTAGCAATGTAAACTAAATAGAATTAAAAGAAAGAAATATGCTTACAATCTGAAATGAAAATAAAATTCTGAGAAATATTCAGCAGGTTAATTGTTATTGGAACTGCTGAAAACTTATCAGCCATGTACCAAGATCCAATGAAAAATCTGTCCTGCATACAGGTCAAATCATTACACAGTACAATGAGGTAGAACAGTTAAAACAATAAAAATGCAGAATTAAGTGTAAAAGCTACAGAGAAAGTGCAAGTGCATAGTGACGCAGGTTGTGAGGTCAAGACCCATTTTATTGTCCATTCAGGACACTCATAAGAGCAAGATAGAAGCTGTCCTTGAACCTGGTGATCTGTGCTTTCAGGCTTTTGTATTTTCTGCCCGATGGGAGAGGAGAGAATGTCTGGGGTGGGCAGGCCTCTTTCCATCAACACTGCCCGATCTTCTGAATATCTCCTGCATTTTCTGCTTTTATTTCCAAATGATATATTTGTTGGGACTGCATATGCAAATATATACCTTTTCAAATATAAATTTACCAATATTCATACAACAGAAGAATGTTATTTTATCAATTGAACTCTGTTTATAGTATTCAATGTAATTTGCAAAATGTTGGTTGATATTGGAGAACTTGTAAGCTTGCAATTACTTCAGTGCAATAAAAACTTGTTGCTCATAAAGTTTATCTTTACATCATCAGTTTGCAATTCTTTCTGGTCTTGTAAAATAGAGAGACAGCCTTATTTAAGTCATAAAAGTAGCTATAAATACGTACAAAGTTGACTTAAAGGTAAACAAGGTAGAAACATCTGTTAAGATGTGCAAAGCTTCACAATTTATGGATGGTATGCAAAATATTCACACTTCCGTTCAACAAGATCTTATAAAAAAACACAGAAATATCTGCTGGATATTTTCATCCAGCAGTGATGCACTGGACTCCTGGCAGCCAGGAGGATGAGTGCTCTGATGACAGTCATTAGCCTTTTGTTGGTTGTTTTCAGGGCAGTTGAATGCTGTTTTTAATCCCACAAACCATGCATCATGAATATCGAATTCCAAAGCCTTGGGGGAAGGGAGCCCTTCCTGTGTGTGTTCACACTGAGAATGAAAACAAGTGTGTAAGATTAGTTTACAAGCATTTCCTTGAGTATAGTGACGTTCTTCAGGTCCATGGGCTTCCCTCACCTTGATTTGTCTCCAACTCCATCAGAGCTGGATCACATTACGTTTATGTGGAATCATTCACCATCCTGTAGTTTTGATGGATTCTGGATCAAGGTATCTTCAGGAGGCTTCTGCTGTTGCTTGCATAGTGGGGTGGAGTAGGATAGGGGGTCAGTGCATCTGCTGGTGTGAGTAAGGGGCTGACGTTTTTGCTGCTGCCCGTGCAAAGGCTGTGGGGAGTGGGTGTTGGGGCTTCAGTGTTTCTATTATTCATTCCATGGGGTTTCTTGTTTTGTGGATGTCTGTGAAGAGTAAGAATTTCAGATTGTATACTGCATACATATCTAATGAACCCCTTTGAACCTTTGAATCCAAGCATATCCCAGAGGCTTACAGCCAATGAAATGTAAAGTATACCAATATATAATGTTTTTATTAACACTGATTTAAAGGTGCATATTATTATCAAGTCAAGTCAAGTCATTTTTTATTGTCACTTCGACCATAACTGCTGGTACAGTACACAATAAAAACGAGACAACATTTTTCAGGACCATGGTGCTACATGAACAATACAAAAACTACACTGAACTACGTAAAACAACACAAAACTACATTGGACTGCAGACCTACGCAGGACTGCATAAAGTGCACAAAACAGTGCAGGCATTACAATAAATAATAAACAAGACAATAGGCACAGTAGAGGGCAGTAGGTTGGTGTCAGTCCAGGCTCTGGGTATTGAGGAGTCTGATAGCTTGGGGGAATAAACTGTTACATAGTCTGGTTGTGAGAACCCGAATGCTTTGGTGCCTTTTGCCAGATAGCAGGAGGGAGAAGAGTTTGTATGAGGGGTGTGTGGGGTCCTTCATAATGCTGTTTGCTTTACAGATGCAGCGTGTGGTGTAAATGTCTGTAATGGTGGGAAGAGAGACCCCGATGATCTTCTCAGCTGACCTCACTATCTGCTGCAGGGTCTTGCGATCTGAGATGGTACAATTTCTGAACCAGGCAGTGATGCAGCTGCTCAGGATGCTCTCAATACAATCCCTGTAGAATGTGGTGAGGATGCGGGGTGGGAGATGGACTTTTCTCAGCCTTTGCAGGAAGTAGAGACGCTGCTGGGCTTTCTTTGCTATGGAGCTGGTGTTGAGGGACCAGGTGAGATTCTCCGCCAGGTGAACACCAAGAAATTTGGTGCTGTGAACGATCTCTACGGAGGAGTCGTCAATGTCCAGCAGAGGGTGGTCGTTCCATGTTCCTCCTGAAGTCAACAACCATCTCTTTTGTTTTGTTCACATTCAGAGACAGGTTGTTGGATCTGCACCAGTCCGTTAGCCGCTGCACCTCCTCTCTGTATGCTGACTCATCGTTCTTGCTGATGAGACCCACCACGGTCGTGTCATCGGCGAACTTGATGATGTGGTTCAAGCTGTGCGTTGCAGCACAGTCGTGGGTCAGCAGAGTGAACATCAGTGGACTGAGCACACAGTCCTGGGGGCCCCCGTGCTCAGTGTGATGGTGTTGGAGATGCTGCTTCCAATCTGGACTGACTGAGATCTCCCAGTCAGGAAGTCTAGGATCCAGTTGCAGAAGGAGGTGTTCAGGCCCAGTAAGCTCAGCCTTCCAATCAGTTTCTGAGGAATGATTGTGTTTTTTTTGATTGGTGTCATTCAATCCTGTATGTCCCCTGAGAGAGCAGATAGAGCCTTGTTTTAACTTCTCGGCTGAAAGGTAGATGGGGATGTCCTGAAACATATGGGTTGTTGATCCTTTTCACACCTTGTGGTGTATCGGGCAGAATCTTATGGTACTTCCCGATGAGCTGCTGGTCACTGTGCATGGTGAATTACAATATGCAGATTGACCCCTCCCCCATCCCCCAATCCTTTACCGCGATTGAAGTACCAGTATCAGAACTGGCGGCTAAGTCAGATGTAGTTACAATGGGCCCACTTCGATCTCATCTCAGCTAGCTGCACACATCTCCTTGCTCTACCCTTTTGTCACTTACCTCCTGATCAGATTGGAGGGTGCACCAAGGAGCAACATGCAGTTGTGATGCTGCAGTTGCTGGGAGACAGGACTTGCTAATGTGATTAATGACCTCTACCGTGTAATACTGGTTTTGGTCTGACCCTGCCAAGTTCCTCTGCCCCCTGTTATGTAACTACAGAATTGAAAGGGTTTCTAGTTCTACTCCCCTCTCCCCAACCTAACCCTCCTCTAAACATGGAGAACTCCTCACTTCTTTTTTCCCCTGCCCTGGTTTGCAGGATGCCATTCCCATTCCCACATTCAGTCACAGGTTCCCTGATACTCAATGTTCCCTCAATTTTGAAGCTTCACTTAACACCTGGGTTATGAAGCTTTGGTAACTTAAGCCCTCGGCTTTGGAATTCCCTGATATTCCTTAATATGTATTAATAATGCTTTTGTAAAATGCTTTGGGATATATGACTGCTAAATAAATGCAAATTGCCGTTGCCGTTCTAGGGATTCAATCAGCACAGTTTAATTACGAGATGCTTCCACAAGACTCCAAGGATGTTGCTCATTGGTCATTACTTATTAACCTGCTATGAATAAATCTTTACCTGGCATCAGAAATGAATTCAGAAGAACTACCTGTCGATAAAACGTGGCAATGGCATGTTGTGGTCAACCTTGTCTAGACCAATACCAATAATTTCAGTCTGAACCCTCCTCCTTAACTCCCATCTCCCATATTTCTCCTTCCTAAAACCTCCCACTCCAACTCTAGCCCACTCACTCCTCCCTCTCCTCTTTCATCTCTCCTACTTTCCCCCATATCATCCTCTGTCTCCATCCTCCCTCCCCTTTCTTCCTCTCTTCCTTCCAAACCTTTCATTTAGCTCCCGCATGTTTCACTTGCATATCTTCTCTCCATACTTCCCTCCCTCTGAATCTTTTCCTCACTTTCTTTCTTCTTCAATGCCATACTCTCCTTCTCTCCAAATCCCTCCCTGACTCTCTTACTCTCCATCCATTTTCACTCAGCCCTTGATATCCATCTTCACCCATACACATGAGAAGGTGAATTCTTTCAGAAAAGCCACAAGGGACAATTGGATTCACATTCACAGACAAGATTTCCTGACTCTCTGAGATTGCAAACTTCATACTTCCCTCCTGACCTCTCTCTTCCCCTCCTCTATTACCCTTTTTTCTTCATATCTCCTCTATTTTTGTCTCCATCTCCTCTCACCTCTCCTTTCACTACAAGCTTCCTCTGTTTTACCCTCCCGTCTCCCACATCTTCTCTCCTCTTTCTCCATTTTTGCATTGACATCAACAGAGACTAATACAAGATTACGTTCTTGGTGAAAAGTTAGGGCATGCTTCTTTTGCTGGATATAAATTGCAGAGGGGAGCTTTTTTCAGAGAAGCTGATACATATTGCAAGTGTATAAAACTATGCACCAAATGAGATACTTGCTCATTGATGCTTTTTTGCTGGTGGGAGTCGTTACTTTGCTGCTGCGTATGTGTGGGTGGGGGGAGCTTTGAGGTTCTAACATTTATCTGTCATTCATGCTTTGGGGCACTCCTCTGTTTTCGTGGATGGCTGCGAAGAAAAGCATTTCAGGATATATATTGTATACATTTCTCTGACATTAAATGTACCTTTGAAACCTCTGAAACCGTTGATGGGACCAGTGTCACCCAGTGCCTCAGATGATGGTGGCAAGGACAGTGGCGATAGGCTCCATTTAGAAAGACCTCTCAGCTGGCCATGGCTGCTGGAACCGGGTGGGCAGTGAGGAAGTCTACTCAGGAATGAGTGGGTGGCTATTACAATGGGTCAAGTCGGGTCAAGTCAAGTCAAGTCAAATTTATTGTCATTTTGACCATAAACTGCTGGTACAGTACACGTTAAAAACAAAACTACATTCCTCCAGGATCCTGGTGCTACATGAAACAACACAAAACTACACTAGACTGTATGAGACAGCACAAGGCTACACTGGACTATGTAAAACAACATAAAAACTGCACTAGACTACAGACCTGCATAGGACTACATAAAGTGTACAAAACGGTACAGGGCAGTACAATAATTAATAAACAAGACAATAGGCACAGTAGAGGACAAATTACAATATAATAATAAATTATTGAGGAGTCTGATGGCTTGGAGGAAGAAACTGTTGCACAGTCTGGTCGTGACAGCCTGAATGCTTCAGTACCTTTTGCCAGATGGCAGGAGGGAGAAGAGTTTGTGTGAGGGGTGCATGGGGTCCTTCACAATGCTGTTGGCTTTGCGGGTGCAGTGTGTGGTGTAAATGTCTGTAATAGTGGGAAGAGAGACCCGGACGATCTTCTCAGCTGATGTCACTATCCGCTGCAGGGTCTTGCAGCTGCTCAGGATGCTCTCGATACATCCTCTGTAGAATGTGGTGAGGATGGGGGTGGGAGATGGACTTTTCTCTGCCTTCACAGAAAGTAGAGACGCTGCTGGGTTTTCTTGGCTATGCAGCTGGTGTTGAGATTCTCCACCAGGTGAACACCAAGAAATTTGGTGCTTTTAACGATCTCAACGGAGGAGACGTCAATGTTCAATGGAGAGTGGTCGCTCCGTGCTCTCCTGAAGTAAACAACCATCCCTTTTGTCTTGCTCACATTCAGAGACAGGTTGTTGGATCTGCAGCAGTCCGTTAGCCACTGCACCTCCTCTCAGTGTGCTGACTCATCGTTCTTGCTGATAAGACCCACCACGGTCGTGTCATCGGTGAACTTGATGATGTGGTTTGAGCTGTGTGTTGCAGCACAGTCGTGGGTCAGCAGAGTGAACAGCAGTGGACTGAGCACACAGCCCTGGGGGGCCCCTGTGCTCAGTGTGATGCTGTTGGAGATGCTGCTCCCGATCCAGACTGACTGGGGTCTCTCAGTCAGGAAGTCTAGGATCCAGTTGCAGAGGGAGGTGTTCAGGCCCAGTAGGCTCAGCTTTCCAATCAGTTTCTGGGGATGATTGTGTTGAATGCTGAACTGAAGTCTATGAACAGCATTCGAACGTACGTGTCTTTTTTGTCCAGGTGGGCGAGGGCCAGGTGGAGAGTGATGGCAATGGCGTCGTCTGTTGAAGACCAGTGAGGTCTTTATGTGCCTCATGATGATAGATGTGAGAGCAACGGGACGGTAGTCATTGAGGCAGGACACTGAAGACTTCTTCAGCACAGGGATGATGGTGGTGGCCTTGAAGCACGTTGGAACGATGGCGCTGCTCAGAGAGATGTTGAAGATGTCAGTGAGAACATCTGCCAGCTGGTCTGCACATCCTCTGAGCACTCTGGCACGATAATTGTCTGGTCCAGCAGCCTTCCGTGGGTTGACCCTGCATAGAGTTTTTCTCACATCGGCCACAGTAAGGCACAGCACCTGGTCATTGGGAGGAGGGGTGGTCTTCCTCGCCACCACGTCATTTTCTTCCTCAAAACAAGCGTAGAAGTTATTCAATGCATCTGGAAAGGAGGTATCACCAGCACAGTCAGGTGATGTTGTCCTGTAGTTGGTGATGTCCTGAATGCCCTTTGACATGCGCCGTGTGTCGCCGCTGTCCTGGAAGTGGCTGTGGATTCGATGGGGGTGTGCACGCTTTGCCTCTCTGATGGCCCAGAACAGTTTGGCCCTCACTGTTGTTAGGGCTGCCTTGTCGCCTGCTCTGAAGGCGGAGTCACGGATCCTCAGCAGCGCACGCACCTCCACGGTCATCCATGACTTCTGATTAGCGCGTGCAGTGATGGTCTTGGCCACAGTGATGTCACCAATGCACTTGCTAATGTAGCTAGTCACTGATGCCGTGTACTTCTCGAATTTGGCAGAGTCGCCATCGGTTGCAGCCTCCCTGAACATGTGCCAGTCAGTGTACTCAAAGCAGTCTTGAAGAGCAGAGATGGCTCCTGCTGGCCAGGTTTTCACCTGCTTCTAAACTGGTCTGGAGCGCCTGACGAGCGGTCTGTATGATGGGATTAGCATAACAGAGATGTGATCTGAGTAACCGAGGTGGGGGCGGGGCTCCACCCGGTACGCGTCGGGAATGTTTGTGTAAACAAGGTCCAACGCGTTCTTCCCTCTCGTTACAAAGTCCACATTCTGATGGAATCTGGGGAGCACTGACTTGAAGTTCGCCTGGTTAAAATCTCAGGTGACAATAAACAGTCCATCAGGGTGTGTGTTCTGCAGTTCACTAATAGGCCCATACAGTTCACAGAGTGCCTCCTTAGCATTAGCGCTGGGGGAATGTATACACCAACTATAAGGACAGTGGTGAATTCCCGTGGTAAATAAAATAGTCTGCATCTAACAGTCACAAATTTCACCAGTGATGAGCAGTAAATAGACACCAGCACAGAGTTCTTGCACCATTCCATTTTGATGTATCTATACACATCCCCACCATGAGTCTTACCGCACAGAGTCGCATCTCTGTCAGCCCCAAACAAAGCGAGCCCGTCTAGCTGAGTGACCACAAAGGGAACGATAATGATGTTCTCGCCCAAGCATAGAACAGACAGCACTGCTGAACACCAAACCACTATTCAAATGAGACCATGCATTCTATAACTGCATGAAAGATACCATCATTTTCAGTGTCCTAAATAGGTCAATTCTTGTTACATACGCCATACAGATCATTTCATCACAAGAGTGCACTTAGATAGGACCTGGAAAAAGCAGTCACAGAATGTAGAATGAAGTGTTACAGTTATAGAGAATGTGCACTGCAAGGTCATGACAA
Organism: Mobula birostris; assembly: GCF_030028105.1. Lineage (NCBI taxonomy): Eukaryota > Metazoa > Chordata > Chondrichthyes > Myliobatiformes > Myliobatidae > Mobula > Mobula birostris. The sequence continues at coordinate 107,141,928 of NC_092378.1, forward strand.
GGTAGATTGTGAGGTCAGAGACCATCTTATTGCACTAGGGCACAATTCAAAAGTCTCATAACAGCAGCATTGACCTTACCTTGTTAGTTTTGACCTTGCCTTGTGAGTGACCACTGATAGGCATAAAACGCTCTTCACTGTTGTGATAGTCACAAAATATAGCTAGGCAAGGGAGTGCTGTTGATAATATAGGGCATACAAGAGAAACTCTTCTCAAAGCCTTTCCTATTCCTACCCTCCTCATCTCAGTCACTATTTAATGTCTGCTGTGTCCATGTCTCTAGACGATTGAGACAAGGAGACAGTTTTTTTTCAGATGCATTCACTCCGACAGACTCCAAGAGAGAGGTATCAAGGATCAGAGTAGATTGTTGAAACTAAGAGGGTGTCACAATAAAAGAGCATTTGGACAAAGACGTGGAAATCCTGATAGTTATGCAGGAGTGCTGAAGTGACATGATGTGTATCTGCATATCTCCTGATTATTTCATTTTTCAAAACGCTATTGGTCTCTGACTTCAACACACCCCACATTTGAGCTTCCTCATTGCAACTTTAAATTTAAGCACCGGCCTAGATGGACTGGAAAGGCAGGGTGTGGAGACTCGGGCCGATTTCACTTGCTCTCCCCTGATGTTCACTCCTCTTTCTGTGGCACCGAGGCTGTGAGCCTGCCCCGGCTGCAGTGCTTCACGTCCGTGAACTTTGTGGTGATTTGCCTCGCTAATATGATGAACTGAATACCGAGGCTCTGGGCCTACTTACTCCAAGCTGCTCTGGAGGTTAGGCTCTAAGGACTCAATTTGGATCGGAATGCTGCTGCTGTTGCTTGCTTCTATTGTTTGCATGATTTGCTTTTTTCCTCTATGTGCATTGAGAGTTGGTCTTCATTTTTGCCTTTTTAAAAAAATTAGCTTCTTTCGGGTTTCTTGCGTTGCAGCTGCCAGTAAGCAGTCAAATCTCAAGCTTGTATAATCTGTACATTCTTTGATAATAAATGTTTTTTGAATCTTTGAAATCATGTCAAACTAATTCTTTAAATGTGGGGAAAATGGCTGGTTTATGGCAGATGTCCATATAGAAATAAGTAAGAATGGCTATTGGAATAAAAAGGAATGTCTTTAAACAAGTGTAATTTTAATCCCAATTTGCTCCTGGTTGAGAAGAGAAAACTCCAGGCTCAAAAGTTTGCAGAAAATAGTCTTATGTACAATATTTCTAGCTTTATTTATTTGTTTTATTGTTGGTGTCTGCATTATATCAGTGTTGTAATTTCTGAACTAATCATAATAAACTAATGGAAAATTTTTGCTAAGTAACCACTTGGATTGTAATTAGATACATGGATTTGTCAATCTATTTAATAATGTAAATGAATATCTTAATGGGCTTTGCAAGTGTCTCACAGTTTGGACTACAAATAGTTAACATTTCCTGTTGCAGTCCCCTGCAAGCTTGTATAACCCTTGGTGTTTGCTAGTTCCCCTGCTAGAAGGAAGATGTTTCAAATAATGTTAGTTCAATAAAAATAACTTCAGCATTCTTTCATCTCTGTTTCTTGGCTCCGAGTATATCCTTGTTCACTTTGAAAGCTGAGAGAAACTGGTTTTTATCATCAAAAATGACAAAAGCTTCTTGCATTTTTGACAACAGTATTTGGCAATGCGGCAATTTTTCTCTCTGCTATAGAACTTGTTCCATGTGCCTCAGTCAGCTAACAGTTAGTGCGAAGAACATCATTGCAAATTTAGCAGAGGTGTTAAGTACCGCAGAGGTGTTAACTACCACAGAGGTGTAGTAAACAGTGAGAAAAACAAAAGCAGACTTCAGGAGATCATAGAGCAATGGGCAGTTAACAGATGAGGTTGCTTGCATTTTGGAAGGAAGAGTGAAGAAAGACAGTAGGTCAGATTTAAACAGCATTCTCTATTGACCAAACTTGATCATGTGCATAAACAGAAGAGATTCTGCAGGTGCTAGAAATCCAGAGTAACACACACAAAATGTTGGAGGAACACAGCAGGTCAGGCAGAATCTGTGGAAAGGAATAAATAGCCAATGTTTCAGGGCAAGACACTTCATGAAAACTGGGAAGGTAGGGGGAAGAAGCCAGAATAAGAAGCTGGGGGCAGGTGAAGGACTAGAAGCTAGCAGGTGATAGGTGAAACCAGGTGAGGTGGAAGGTGGCTGGATGGGAGGGGGTGGGGAAATGAAGTAAGAAGCTGGGAGGTGATAGACGAAAGGTAAAAGCCTGAAGAAGTAAGAATATGATATGAAAGGGCAGCGGACCAATGGGAAGAAGGTCGGGGTGGAGGAGCACCAGTGGGAATTGATGGGCACATGGGGATAAGAGGGCTGAGAGGATAGCCAGAAATGGGAAAGTGAAAAGAGAGTGGGAAGAGGTGGAAAAAAAAATCACTGGATGCTAGCGATATTGATGCTCATGCCATCAAGTTGGAGGCAGCTCAAACAGAATATGATGTATTGCTCCACCAACCTGAGAGTGGCCTATAATTATAGTAAAGAAGGCAAAGAACTGACATGTCAGGATGGGAATGGGAAATTGAAGTGAAATGGGTGGCCACCAGGAGATACAACTTTCTGTGGCAGATTGAGTGAAGGTGCTTGATGAAGTGGTCTCTCCTCTGTGTCGGGTCTTCCCAATGTGAGTACTGAATCCCAGTAAATGACCTCATGGACAGTGCTCATGTGCACTTTGGATTTGAAATTTTTGTTCACAGAAGTTGTTGAAAGTGTGACTCATTGCAAGACAAGTGAAACAGGGTATCAGGGACTTTTATTGATAGCAGTTAGTATTCGGCACTTTCATGAGTTTCCATTTCACTACTGCATCTCTGATGTCACTAATGTCCTTGACGCAGCCAAAAGTGAAAATTCACCTCCCTCCCCTTGAGAAGGAAGCAGCAGGTTTTGGAATATAGGCTTCTCCAAAGTTCTGCTGATGCTTTCTGCTGAGCCTTAAGTTCTTCATGAAATACAAAGGATATCGCTCTATGCTGAGTGATATTTGGAGGATATTTGGACATGTATTTCAAAGGATCATTTGTATTGGTTGCCATGGGTCACCAGACTTACAATTGGCACTATCCCCATCGTCCTTGATTTTTCCTTGAGCTCCTGTTTGAGTTTGAGCTCCTGATTGTGCTGGAAAGTGTAGCTACAATCGCAGATATAGAGTCACATGGGCCCGTGACTAGAGAATTACTGTGGTCCTAAAGATGCAAGCTTTTCTTTGGATTGCTTAGGAGAGGCTTTACAGTAGTTCTAGAGAGGGTCCAGTATACATTTTGCATCTGCTGCTTTTCATCCTGGAGACAAACCTTTTGATCTTTCCATCTGGCCTTCAACCACTGCTCTGAGATCCCTGCCCTCCCCTTGTTCTCTGACCGATGATGACATGATGACCTTTCAACTGAGGTACTCCAAAGGCACAAGTACAGAACGGAGCCACTGTAATTATCTAATCACTTAAATGGCCTTTTCTTTTTTGAAATGATTGGATAGCTAATGCAGCAGACTCTACTGTGAAGCAACAAATAATCTCCTAGAGGAACTGAGTAGGTCAAAGACTGATGCACGATTTTGATTGAAAATGTCGACAATTCCTGTCCTCTCATAGATACTGCTTGACCCATTGAGTCTGTCCAGCAGGTCTTTCGTTGCTCCACGTTCCAGTATCTGCAGAATTTATCACAGGATTGCTTGATTTTCATCTTACTGCTTCCAACCAGGCGATCACCAAGATGTCTCAAGAGGATTCTATTCCTAAAGATGCTATACTAGTATGTAAATTTGTACGAGCTACGCACATGTGCATATGATACATATGTCACACATATGATATAAACACACATGAAAGGTTATTGCTAGTCTGCAATAAAGTGTATGTAGTTTGTATTTTCTGATACTTCCAGGTTATTGTAGTTGGACCTATAAGCTGATCAAACTAACTCACAAGCCTTCTCTAAAGGCACTGCAATGAATAACAGGAATAGTCAGAACAATGGACATTCACCACATCTGCAAAGGAAGTCGTGGTTTGCAGAAACTTCTGGAAGCACTGAGTAATCGTGGCTGATTGATGGACTGACCTCAGATTCTTAAAACCCAGCTGCCAGCAACTGGGAAATTGCTCCAAGTTCAAAATTTCCTGGCTGCAAGTGTCTGTAATAGTGAAAGAAATAACAGGAGATCTCAACGCACAGGATAGAGTGCAATGGACAGAAACGCTTGGGAGTGTCAGCATTAGAGTTAGGGCAGGTAATAACAGCTCAGTGTATGCATGTGAGTCTGTGTTGTGTGGACAGCCAAAAAAGGAATGTTCTTTTCTTTTGGTATACTCAAAGTAGAGAACCCATTGAAAATATTCAAGCATTGTCAGACAAAAATTGAAGAAGTTCCTGTGTTGTCAGAGATTCTGAGACTGCTTGTTTATTTGTTACATATGAATATGTAACAAACTCATATTTGTCATATATAAATTATCATGGTGGTGGTAAATCTGTGGAATTCATTGCTACAGATACCAGTGAAGGCCAGGTGACTGGGTATATTTAAAAGAGGAGATGATAGGTTCCTGATTAGTAAGGGTGTCAAAAGTTACGGGGAGAATGGAGCTGAGAGGAGTAATAAATCAACCATGAAGGAATGCTGGAGCAAATGGCCTAATTCTGCTCCTATGTCTTATGGACCTGTGGTCTTGTGGACTCATGTATAGTCAAACACGTGACAATTGTAACAGTGAGGATTAGATTATCATTTCAATCCATAGCCACTTGAAATGGCAAAGCATTACAAGTTTGGAACAAAGAATCAAACTGGGAGGAAATAAATCAGCCCTACAATCAGTACAAGTAATGCAAATTATTCTATCATGGGTCTCATGGGACTACTAAAGGAAAATCTTTCTAATGTGTTGCCATCAAAGATTTGTTCAGACATTGCAATTTTGGGAAATTCTTAAACTGCATGCTGCAGGATTATTTTATATGTGGCTTAAATGATGAATGCCTTGGGTTCAAACTGTTAAGCACACAGATTCCTGTAGTTGATTTGGCTTGCAAAATCGCAACCTAACTGGTAATGGTAGGGAAAATTGCCAAGAAATGTTATCCATCAATGAGTACAAATATAACTGTGGCCTTCAGTGAGAAAACAGTAGCAAACGCTACATTCTTAAAACAGTGTCCTCACCATATGAACATAATAGGTGCGAGTCTTTGCGACAGGCACAAGGGCTACCATTCATTACAGGTCTCCATTGCGAGAGATGGATCAATAGAACTGACATAAGTCCAAAGCCAGTGGGGTGCTGCTTTACAGGAAGCAATATTGTCCACTAGGAATATACAGAGAGCTGTTCTTCTTTACAGTGAAACTTGCCCAGATAGAGTTGAATTCCTCTATTGGAAGTGATAGGAGCAAGGTAACAGTACAAATAAATACTAATTAGTACAAGTAAAGCAGATTATTCTGTCATGCATCTCATGGAACTACTAAAGGAAAACCTTTCAAATCCAATGCCATCAAAGATATTTTAAAGGTACAGGTTTAGCACCAGGGATCAGAAGTTATGGAGAAAGAAAAAAGGCTAAGGAGGAGGAAAAAACAAGAGAAAATCTGCAGATGCTGGAAATCAAAGCAAGACACATAAAATAAACCCATGGATTTTCAGAGCTACCTGGATATAAACCCATGGACTCTCACCTGACCTATACCTCTTCCCACACCGTTACTTATAAAAATGCCATCCCCTTCTTTTGATTCCTCTGTCTCCACCGCATCTGCTCTCAGGGTGAGGCTTTTTAATCCAGAACAAAGACAACGTCTTCCTTTTTCAAAGAAAGGGGCTTCCCTTCCTCCACCATCAATGTTACCCTCAACTGCATCTCTTTCATTTCATGCACATCTGCCCTCACCCCATCCTCTCACCACTCTGCCAGGGATAGGGTTCCTCTTGTTTTCACCTACCACCCCACCAGCCTCTGCGTCCAGAATATAATTCTTCAAAATTTCCGCCTTCTCCAACAGGGTCCCAGCACCACAGCACATCTTTCCCTACTCCCACCCCCATTTTCTGCTTTCCGCAGGGATCGCTCCCTACGAACTGCTTTGTCCACGTGTCTCTCCTCAGGGATCTTCCTCCTCGCACTTATCCTTGCAAGCAAAACAAGTGCGACACCTGCACCTACATCTCCTCCCTCACTACCATTCAGGGCCCCAAGCAGTCCTTCCAGGTGAGGCGACACTTCACTTGTGAGACTGTTGGGGTCATGTACTGTGTCCAGTGCTCCCGGTGTAGCCTTCTGTATATCGGTGAGACCCGATGTAGATTGAGTGATTGCTTCCCTGAGCACCTATATTCTGACCGCCAGAAAAAGCAGGATCACCCAGTGGCTACCCTTTTTAATTCCATTTCCCATTCTCATTCCGATATGTCCATCCATGACCTCCTCCACTGTCATCATGAAGCCACACTCAGGTTGGAGAAACAACACCTTATATTCTGTCTGGGTCGCCTGCAACCTGATGGCATGAACACTGACTTCTCTAACTTCTGGTTATGATGCACCACCTCTCTTTCACTATTCCCCATCTCACCTTATCTCCGTGCATGCCCGTCACCTCCCTCTGGTTCTCCTCCCCCCTTTCCTTTCTTCTAAGGCCCTCTATCCTCTCCCTTTCTTGCTCTGTATCTCCTTCACCAATCAACTTCCCAGATTTTTACTTCATCCCTTCCCCTTCCGGTTTCACCTATCACTTTATGTTTCTCTCTCCCCTCCCTCGCCTTTCAAATCTAGTCATCATCTTTTCTTCTTCAGTCCTGCCGAAGGGTCTTAGCTCGAAATGTCATCTGTACTTTTTTTTCATAGATGCCGCTGGGCCTGCTGAATTCCTCCAGCATTTTGTGTGTGTTGTTAAGTAGCAGATGAGTTCTAAATTGTGGAAGGGTCAATTTTACTGGACTGACAAGTGATTTAACAGGTGGCTACTTGATGGTATATTAGTCTCACAGTGGTAGATGGCTTTTAAGAATAAACCTATGATTATAGTATTATAACCTATTATTGTATTATTAAACTGCCATAAAAATCTCTCCTTTCACCTATCCCAGCTTCTTAACAGACATTAGAATCAGAGTTACAACCCCACCAGCCTCCTTGGTTACACTTGCTATTTCCTGGCTAAAAGTATTACTCCTAAATGCTAATAGCTAATTTCTCATTCAAAAGTCTTGAAACCCTACATAGTCATAGAGAGAATGTACAAACTTTACACAGCCAAGATCAGGATTAAATCATCTCAATGGAGCTGTAAGACAGAATTAAATTAGCTGCACCACTTTGTTACCTTTTCAGTTCTAAGGAGAACCACCTCATTTTCCCCAGCCTAACTTAATTGTCATAACAACTGCTTGACCTGCTGAGTATTATCAGCGTTTTCGGCTTTTAATTCCTGATTCCCAGCATCAGTAATATTTTTTTTCTTTTCTGATCGCTCTCTTCAGCAGCCTCTGCAAGATATTTTCCCTCAATTAAGGCAACCAGAACAGAATACAAGAAACAAATCTGAGGCCAAACTAATGACTTATAAGGTGCTCCCAAGGATTTCTTGCTTTTGTGCTTTATAGTTTAGTTTATTTAATCCACGCTATCACATCCTTTGTACCGGGGCTATTCACTTCTGCAGCCATCTTCAAAAATTTCTTCATGCAAAATTTCCCATCTCTCTCATGCACAAGGCCTGTTTAAATTGTTCTATTTAGTTAATCATGGCCAGATTTTGCTGAAGAAATAATTATGCCTGAACAAGCAAATCCTTCTTAAAGCACAAATTAACCAGTAATTACTGGTGAGGAAACAGCAATACAAGAACTACAGGAAGTCATATTATTGCTGAAACATGAAACTTTGACATAACTTCTGAAAAAACCCGTCCTTCAGTGCTGGCTAGAGATTACTACTGTAAGCAGCCTGTTGCTAAATTTCTAATTGTTTACGATCACCAATGTTCTTTCTCCATTTTCTTTTCTCTTTAATCTTATGCTTTGTCACTTATTAAAGTCCCAATTGCTGTCTTACTTGCTGCTGCGCTAGAACTATCCTTCAGAAACCTTGTGAAAAAGTTTAAATTAAGAATAGTTTTGTTTCATGTAAAATAACATATTTAATGAATGGACCATGCAACCAAAATCTGGCCCATTGCCTCTCTTTATCTGTCCTCTTAAAATAGAGCACTTTACAGTCCAATGCAATAAATTTATTTTACAGCCTGTCATATCATAACACTCGACTGCCCTTTTCTCTATCTTCTTTTGAGATCTGCTATCTGCTTTCTGGGGTCAGAATCTCCAACTTTGAAATGATTTTCTTTCTGTCAGCACCCAGTTAATTAATGTCCACTAAACCAATTCCATGTCTTTGAAAAATTGACATAATGCTGGTTCAATTTCTGACAGCAAAATAAAGAGAAAGCTGCTTTAGTCATCTGCTCTATCTGTGCAGTTGAGAACAGTTCAGAATTAATGAACAGAGGTGCTGGGTGTTCTGGGTTTTAGATGTTTCAAAAGAGAACAGGGAGCGAGGTAAAATAGGTCCGGGAATGGCATTGCGAATCAGGAAGAATAACATGGCTGCACAAATGGAAATTGTAGTGTCGTTGTAGGCTGACATCAGAAGCAGGAGAGAGCAATTGCTCTAAGGCATATTCTATAAACTGCACCCCTCCCCCCCCAGTCACAACAGAGATGCCGAACAGCAGATCAAGAGGTAGATTTTGGAAAGGTGCAAAAATAAAAGAGTTCTTTTCATGGGTGACTTCAACTTCCCTAATATTGATTGGCCACTACTTAGTGCAAAAGTTTCAGATCGGGTAGAATTTATTAGGTGTGTCCAAGAAGGATTCCTAACCCAATATGTAAACAGGCCAATTAGAAGAAAGGCCTTACTGCATCTGGTACTCGGCAATGCGCTGGTCAAATGACAGATCTGTTGGTAGGTGAGTGGTTCAGAGACAGTGACCACAACTCCCTGACCTTTACCATAGCCTTGGAACAAATTGTATGGAAAAGTATTTAGTTTTTTATATAGGCATCCGTTAGTCTCATAAGACCATGGATTTGCGCCTTGGAAGGTTTCCAGGGTGCAGGCCTGGGCAAGGTTGTATGGAAGACCGGCAGTTGTCCATGCTGCAAGTCTCCCCTCTCCATGCCACCGATGTTGTCCAAGGGAAGGGCACTAGGATCCATACAGCTTGGCACCAGTGTCGTCGCAGAGCAATGTGTGGTTAAGTGCCTTGCTCAAGGAAACAACACGCTGCCTCAGCCAAGGCTCGAACTAGTGACCTTCAAATCACTAGACGAACACCTTAACCATTTGGCCACATACCAACACAGTATTTAGTTAGGGGTGGGAGAAATTATGATTCTATTAGTAGGGAACTTGGGAGAGTAAATTGGAAACAGATATACTCAGGGAAATGTACAACAGAAAGGTAGAAATTGTTAATGGTGCACTTGCATGGGGTTCTGGACAGGTTTGTCCCATTGAGGCAGGGAAAGGATGGTAGGGTGAAGGAACCATGGCTGACAAGGGATATGGAACATCTAATCAAGAGGAAGAAGGAAGTATACTTAAGATTTGGGAAGCAAGGATCAGACAGGGCCCTAGAAAGTTACAAGGTAGACAGAAATGAGCTTAAAAATAGATTTAGGAAAGCTAGAAGGGGCATGAGAAGGCTTTGGTGAGTAAGATTAAGGAAAATACCAAGACATTCTACATGTTCATAAAGAACGGGAGAATGACTAGAGTGAGAGTAGGACTGATAAGGGATAGAAGAGACAACATGTGCCTGGAGTTAGAAGAGGTAGGGTAGGTCCTTAATGAATAGTTTGCTTCAGTATTCACTGGTGAGTGGGACCCTTACAAATAGGAGAAAAGTGTAAAATAGACTGATATGGTGCACCACAAACATGAGAAAATCTGCAGATGCTGGAAATCCAAGCAACACACACAGAATGCTGGAGGCACTCAGCAGGCCAGGCCTATCCATGAAAAATAGTAAACAGTTGATGTTTCAGGCTGAAAACCATTCATCAAGACCGGAAAAAAAAGATGAGAAGTCAGAGTAAGAAGGTGAGGGGAGGGGAGGGGAGGAATAAGCACAAGGAGGTAGGTGATAGGTGAAACCACGAGAGGGGGAGTGGTGAAGTAAAGAGCTGGCAAATTGATTGCTGAAAGAGATAAGGGGTTTGAGAAGGGAGGAATCTGATAGGAGAGGACAGAAGACCAAGGAAGAAAGGGAATGGGGAGGAGCACCAGAAGGAGGAGATGGGCAAGTAATGAGATAAGTTGAGAGAGGGAAACAGGAGTAGGGAATGGTGAAGGGGGGGGGGGGGTGTGCAATTACCAGAAGTTCGAGAAATCGGTCCATGCCATCAGGTTGGAGGCCACCCAGGTGTAATATAAAGTGTTGCTCCTCCAACGTGAATATGGCTTCATCACGGCAGTAGAGGTGGGGATGGACTGACATGTCAGAATGAAAATTGAAATGGATGACCATCGGGAGATCCTGTTTTTTCTGGCAGATGGAGCATAGGTGCTTGGTGAAGCAGTGTCCCAATCTACATCGGGCCTCACCGATATAAGGAGGCCACACCAGGACTACCGGATACAATAGGTGACCCCAACATACTCACAGGTGAAATGTTGCCTGACCTGGAAGGACTATTTGGTGCCCTGAATGGTAGTGAGGGAGGAGGTGTAGGCGGAGGTGTGGCACTTATTCCACTTGCAAGGAGAAGTCCCAGGAGGGAGATCAGTGGGGAGAGATGAATGGAGAAGGGAGTCACGTTGGGAGTAACCCCTGTGAAATGTGGAAAGTGAGGGGGAGGGACAGGAAGGGAAAGATATGCTTGGTGGTGAGATCCTGTTGACGATGGGGGAAGTTACGGAGGATTATATGTTGGACTCAAAAGTTAGTGTGTTAGGTGAGGACAAGAGGAACCCTATCTCTGATGGGGTGGAAAGAGCATGGGGTAAGGGAGGATGTGTGTGAAATGGAAGAGATGCAGTTGAGGGCAGCATTGATGGTGGAGGAAGGAAAGCCCCTTTCTCTGAAGAAGTAGGACACCTCATTAGATCTGGAATAAAAAGTCTCATCCTGAGAGCAGATGTGGCAGAGATGGAGGAACTGAGAGAATGGTTTGGCATTTTTACAAGTAATAGGATTGGAAAGAAATAGTACAGGTAGCTGTGAGAATTAGTAGCTTTATAAAAATCATCAGTAGATAAAATGACTCCAGGGATATAGACAGAGAAATTGAGAAAGGGGAGGAAAGTGTAGGAATGTACCAGATAAATTTGAGAATAAGATGGAAGTTGGAAGCAAAGTTAATGAAGTTGACGAATTCCACATGGGTTCAGGAAGCAGCACAATGCAGTCATTGATGTAGCGTAGAAAAAGGTGGGGAGTGATACCGGTGTTGGCTTAAAACATAGATGGATCCATGTAGCAGACAAAAAGGCAGACATAGCTGGGACCCATGTTACTTCCCATGGCTATACCTTTGGCTTGAAGGAAGAGGGAGAAACAGGCTCTTTGTCCCTCTAGTCCATGCCAAGCTATAAATATGTCTAGTCCCATCAACCTGCATGCAGGTCATAACCCTCCATACCTCTCCCACGCACGTACTTCTCCAAATATCTCATAAATGTTGAAATTGACCCTACAACCACCACTTGTGCTGGCACATCATTCAACACCTTCACCAACCCTCTAAGTGAAGAAGTTCCTCTTCATGTTCCCTTTAAGCATTTCACCTTTCACCCATAAACCATGACCTCTAGACTAGTGGTGTTCTACAGGGGTCGGTATTGGGACCACTTTCTTTCACGTTATGTCAATGATTTGGATGATGGAATTGATGGCTTTGTGGTCAAGATTGCAGATGATACAAAGATAAGTGGAGGGGCAGGTAGTGTTGAGGAAGCAGGGTGTCTGCAGAAGGATTTAGACAGATTGAGAGAATGGGCAAAAAGTGACAGATGGAATAGAGTGTAGGGAAGTATATGGTCATGCACGTTTGTTGTCGGAATAAAGGTGTAGACAATTTTCTAAATAGGAGAAAATTCAAAAATTAGAGATGCAAAGGAACTTGGGAGACCTTGTGAAAGATTCCCTAATGGTTAACTTGCAGGTTGAGTGGGTAATAAGGAAAGTAAATGTAATCTTAGCAATCCTTTCAAGAGGACTGGAATATAAGAGCAAAAATGTGATGCTGAGGCTTTATAAAGCATTGTTCAGATGTATTTGGAATATCGTGAGCAGTTTTGGCCCTTACCTAAGAAAAGATGTTCCAGCATTGGAGAAAGTTCAGAGGAGATTCATGAGAGTAACTCTGGGAATGAAAGAGTTAATGTATGAGGAGGCAAACATGAGGAATTCTGCAGATGCTGGAAATTCAAACAACACACATCAAAGTTGCTGGTGAACACAGCAGGCCAGGCAGCATCTCTAGGAAGAGGTACAGTCGACGTTTCAGGCTGAGACTCTTTGTCAGGACTAACTGAAGGAAGAGCTAGTAAGAGATTTGAAAGTGGGAGGGGGAGGGAGAGATCCAAAATGATAGGAGAAGACAGGAGGGGGAGGGATGGAGCCAAGAGCTGGACAGGTGATTGGCAAAAGGGATATGAGAGGATCATGGGACAGGAGGCCCAGGGAGAAGGAAAAGGGGGAGGGGGGCTAAAAGCCCAGAGGATGGGCAAGGGGTATAGTCAGAGGGACAGAGGGAGAAAAAGGAGAGTGAGAGAAAGAATGTGTGTATATAAATAACGGATGGGATACGAGGGGGAGGTGGGGCATCAGCAGAAGTTTGAGAAGTCAATGTTTATGCCGTCAGGTTGGAGGCTACCCAGACGGAATATAAGGTGTTGTTCCTCCAACCTGAGTGTGGCTTCATCTTTACAGTAGAGGAGGCCATGGATAGACATGTCAGAATGGGAATGGGATGTGGAATTAAAATGTGTGGCCACTGGGAGATGTATGAGGAGTGTTTGATGGCTCTGGGACTGTACTTGCTAGAGTTTCGATGAATGAAAGGGGATTTAATTGAAACCTATTGAATATTGTAAGGCCTAGATAGAGAGGATGTGAAGAGGATTTTTTTTTATATAGTGGATAAGACTAGAATCAGAAGGCATAGACTCGGGAAAAAGTGATGTCTATTTACGACAGTGCTGAGAAGGAAGGTGGCGAATCTGCGGATTGCATTGCCATAAACAGTTGTAGAGAGCAATTCATTGGGTATATTTAAAACTGAAGTTGACAGGTTCTTGGTTAGTCAGGGCGTTAAAGGTTATGGGGAATGGGGTTGAGAGAGATAATGATTCAGCCATGATGGAATGGCAGAGCAGACGCGATGGACCAAGTAGCCTAATTCTACTCCAGTGTTTCATGGAGCATTACATGTAGCTCAACATCCTTGAAGTTTGTTACTTTAGATGTGATAGAGAGGATAGAAAAGGTGGAGGAGTTGCACGACCCATAAGGAAGGCATGTCACAGCAGTACTCAGAGAGGATGTGTTGGAGGGCTCATCCACAGATGCAATTTGGACAGAGCTCAGAATAAGCAGCTTGAATTACACTGATGGAATTAGACTATATCACCCCTTTTCCCACCCCTCAACATCTGCTGAGGGGTGAAGGAACACATATTTAGACAGATTATGTTGTTCGTCCATCGTGGCGTCGATGAGGACCTCGACACCATAATGATGGTGTCGAGACTAGCGCGTGATTTGGATTTAAGTGAGGGAGAGTTGCGCAGCGTCAGCCTCACGCTCTCGTCCCAATTCCCATCTGTATCCAGTGGCAAGACAGAGTCTAGATGGCTGGAGATGGGACTAGGCGCAGTGGATGACCAGGACGTCTTCTGTGTCTTGTCCTGCTCTACACGTTCCACGACGCTTGCAGAGACCGCCTTCTTGACCGTTGGACCTTCCATTGGTTTCGTCCGCTCAATCCGCCGGAGTCTATCTTCACATGCTGGGATAGACAACTCCCTATCTCACCGAGGGTTTGAGACCCGTCAGCTACCCTCACCTGGTTTAGCCGGCTTGTTGAAGCCATTGCCCGGGGTGTGGCCACTGTTGCATGCAAACAGCTACGGGGAGCCACAGGTGAGAGCTGAGTGCCAGGTGGGGACCAAAGGTGGACTAACCGCCCTGAAAAGGACGCGACATGTTCCCCCTCCAGAGGTGCTACCCTTCCCTGACACCCCATACACCCAAAGGTGCAGAAAGAACAGGCTATCATAGTGGGGCTTACAAAGTTCCCAAGTATTGATTGGTACTTTTTCAATAAAATAAGTTTAGATGGGCAGTATTCTTCAGAGTTCTTTGGATGCATCCAAAAAGGCTTCGTAAAACAGAATGTGGAGAGTCAAACCAGAGGAGAGAACATAGTAAACCTGGTTTGGGGAAATGAGCCAGACCTGATTGTGAGTGAATATTTTGAGAACAGTGACCACAACACATGATGTTTTAAGCAGTTATGAGTATGGATTAAATTGGATCTTCAGGGAAGAATCTAATTAAGGGAAGGCAAATTACAACAGGATAAGACAGGATTAAGGGGTCTTGATCGGGAGCAGCTGCTGTTGGGCAAGGTCTTGACTGATGTGTGGAAGTTGTTTAAAGATCAGCTGATTAGAATTCAGGATTTGCATGTTCTGGAAAGGACAAGGATGGTAAGGGAACATTGGGTGATCCAAGAGGTCCTAAATTTAATCAGGAAGGAAAAGGAAACATACGTAAGGCTTAAGTCTCTAAAATCAGACTGGATCTTTGTGGACCCATTCTGCTACATTTTCAAAGAACTCTGATAGATTGTCCAAGGTTCACGAACAGAGCTGTATTATTCATAAACTTTGCATATGATTTGAACAGAGGGGCAAGCAATTCGCGGAGCAGAATCAATGGGCCGAATGTCCTACTTCTGCTCTTATATCTTATGGTGTAATATTAATATTCAAAACTAACTAGCAAATAATTTGAACAATAGGAATATCACCATGTTTAACACTCAATCAACACCATTAAAAATAGATTTAACCATGGTTGCAGTGATATTTGTGAGAACATGCTAAGCACACATTCAAGGCTCAACTAGAAAGTCAAAACCCACCTGCCTGTGCATACTTCCTTCATAGCTCATTAAGGCTGTAGCTCTTATTTCCCATATTAAAATAATGACAATAATTTTATCATATTTAATTGTTGGAATACACTTTGGGATGTGATAAATATGTGGAGGTCATTTGTAAATGCAGAAGTTTTATCTTTTCTATATCACAGAAAATATATCAAGTGGTTAGAAGAGCTAACAGATCACTTTGACGAGATACTAATACTAAAACTGAAGGCAACAATCCAATGAAAATGCTAACAAAGCACTGGGATTTACTGTATTTCCAGGGTTTTGGAATTGAAAATCCTGATTAAGCTCCATTTAAGGATTCTGCTTTCACAACTATGTATTAAAACACCTGTCAGGCCCTGGGGATTTATTCAATTTAATTTGCCTCAGGATAGCATACAGATCCTCCTCTGTAATCTGTATAGGGTCCATGAAGTTGATGCCGCCTTGCCTCACTTCTATAGACTCTGTGTCCATCTCCTGAGTAGATACAGATGCAAAAATTCATTAGAGATCTCCTCCATCTTGTTTGGTTCTTGGCATGGATTTCTGTTCTGATCTTCCAGAGGATCTTCCAGAGGATTCTCCTTCACGTTGTTTTCTAAGGCAACCTCATGCCTTCTTTAGGCCTTCCTGATTTCTTTCTTAAGTGTTTTCTTGCATTTCTTATACTCCATAAGCACCTCATTTGTTCCTATATTACAGATATTACAGATATAGCCTATACTCGTAATGCAGCTCCTTTTTTTTGTCTTAACAAGGGCCGCAGTATCACTTGAAAATGAAGGTTTCCTACACCTGTTATCTTTACCTTTTACTCTGATAGACATATGAAAGCATAGAATCTCAACCTGCAGACCAGACATATCTCTTTTCATATTTACGTTGAAACTAATGGCATTGAGATCACTAGACGCAAAGTGTTTCCATACATAAACTTCTGTCACCTGCTCTATCTGTGACAAAGTTGTTTCCCATGATGGGGGAGTCTAGTACGAGAGGGCATGAATTAAGGATTGAAGGGCGCCCATTCAGAACAGAGATGCGAAGAAATTTTTTTTAGCCAGAGGGTGGTGGATCTATGGAATTTGTTGCCACGGGCGGCAGTGGAGGCCAAGTCATTGGGTGTATTTAAGGCAGAAATTGATAGGAATCTGAGTATCCAGAGCATCAAAGATATGGTGAGAAGGCGGGGGAGTGGGACTAAATGGGTGAATAGATCGGCTCACGATGAAATGGCAGAGAAGACTCGATGGGCCGAATGGCTGACTTCTGCTCCTTTGTCTTATGGTCTTATGGTCTTACGGTCTATCTCATTCCCTAATAGCAGATCAATTATTAAGCACTCTCCTGCTGGGACTTCTACATACTGATTAAGGAAACATTCCTGAACACATTTGACAAACTCAATCCCGTCTAGTCCCTGTCAATCTATGTGTAAATTTTCTCTTCAGCAGTAAAGGAATGTAATGCAAAGGCTATGGGACATTCACTACCATCACTCATAACGTGTGGCATGGACTGCATCTATACCATAAGGTGAGGCATCACAGGCGAGCTTCACTGGGCGATGTGGATCACAATGTGTGAGTACATTGTTTGAAGTCACCATTTCCTTTACCTTTTTGAAAACCACGTCACTTTATTCATTGCCATTTCTTCTCAAACTGCAGTAATGAGTTCAGAAGCACAGTGGACAGCTTTAGCAGGAACCTATAATAGTAGATGACAAATCCTCAAAAGGACCACAACTGTGACACATCCTCTGGCCTTGGGTCGTCCACCTCTGCTTGAGTTTTCTCAGCACACTTGGTAATCCCTGTGCATCAATAGTGTGATCACAGTAAATGATCTTGGTTTAAAGAATTCACACTTATAAAATCACACCCATAATCTTTGTAATGCTATCCTGAGATTTTGGAGATGTTCTTTCTCATTTTGTCTGGTGACAATGACTTCATCCAGGTAAGACTAAATAATTTGACAGCCTTGCATAGTAGCTGATCCATAGCCTTCTGTCAGAGTGCAGGTGCAGATGCTACTCCAAAAATAAGCCTATTATAGCGATAATGACCTTTGTGAGTGTTTATGGTTAGAAACATTTTGGACTCTTCTTTCATCTCCATCTGTACATAACCATCAGTGAAGTTCACTTTGCTGAAGTGTTCTCCTCCTGAAAGATTTGCAAAGATATCCTCTATCCTGGGCAGAGGGTTTTGATCTACTTTCCGTACTAGGTTAATGGTGTCCATAAAATCACCATAGATCCTGAGATAGCCATTCTCTTTGGCTATTGGGACCTAGTGTTGCTCATGGGCTCCACTCAACCTTGGAAAGAATTCCTTCAGTCTCTGTGCGATCTAGCTCCCTGGCTCCCTGGTATAAGGCACCGGATAGGCTTTGTTAAACCTAGGTGTGGCATTTTCATTTAACTCTTTATACTGTATGTTTAAACTTTCCAATGCCATCCATGAACACTGCTGTGGCATCATCAAGTACCTTTCTTAATTCATTTTCATTTGACTCTATTGCATGTATGTGGCATGGAAACAATGGATAGATTTCCAATCAATTTGTAGTGTCTCAGCCAATCACAGTACCACAATGCTGGCCCTCCTGCATCTAGCACAAACAAGCCCAATGTGGCTTGTTTACTGTTAGATTTCCCTGTTAAGAATGTCATTCCCACGGGAGTTATCTTTTCTCCATTAAAAGCTTTTACTTGGATATCTGCAGACTTCAGATCAATATATTTGAAATACCATTCAAATTCATTTTTGTGGAATGACTGAAACAGCCAAGCCAGTGTCTGAGTCCATTTTAATTAATTTGTTCTCCACTTCTGGTGAAAGTTATATTGCTTGTCTATTGTTAGTTTTTACATTGTAAATCTCAAAGCTACGTAGTCCCATGTCTCTCTCATCGTTATCATTTTCTTCATCAACTGCATGCAGATTAGTGCTCTTTTTGAAACTACAACTTGACTTTTTAGTTTTTCCTCTTCCCTATGCAGTCCATTTATTTTTGTCTGTCCAACATGCTCTTTGTATGTTTCCTACTTTGTTGTATTTTCTGCAGGTTTTGTGTTTAAATCTACAATGATTTAGTGTTTGTGAGCGCCTGCCACAATGGTAACATAACTTGTTCAACCAGGTCAGTTTCTATTTACCTGTTGCAATTTTGTTCATGTTCAGTCTTATTCCTGACAACAGTTCAATTGTGTCACTTGCTGCGGTTTCCATTGAAATAGTGATTTCAACTGTTTTTTTATGTGTTAACCAGGGTTCAGTTAGGAACCATTTTTGAATTCTTTCTTGCAAGATATCACAACCTAAATGATTTCTCAGTGCATTGTTAAACCCATTATTGAACTGACAATGCTCAGACCACCTCTTTAGTTCAGCCACATAAGTTGAAATGGACTTCCTTGTGATTCTGATTATGAAATAAAGCGTTCTGCAATCAACAATGGTTTTGGTTCCAAATATTCCTGAATTACTTTCATGATATCAGCAAAGTTCATCTCTGTTGTTGTAGTTGGAGCAGTAAAACTTCAAAACAAACTGTATGCCTTTAAATCCAAAGCACTTAGCAAAATTGGCACTCGGTTCTCATTGGCTATTCCATTTATTTTAAAATACTGCTTAATCATTATAAAATCCAGGTATCTGTTGTGTAATCAAATGTGCCAATATTTCTGATACAGTCATCCACTTCTGCTCTTCTTTTTTTATGATCATTAATACCCCGTACTCACTGTTCATTAACCCGTGAATTCTTCTTTTTCCTGCCTTGTTTTAAACTCAATTGTCTCTGCACATGCTGCGTTGCATTTTTTAACTCGACCGTTTCTTACTGTGCTTTTTTAAAAACTCAGATGTCTCAAAGTTATTTTAATAACACCCACGTTGTCACTGTGATGTTTTGTAACTCCAAAGGATTAAACATGGGAGTCTGACTTCCTGCTTACTTTGAGCAAGGTGCATGCATATTATGTGGTAACATCAGCACTTATGCAATTCACTTATATTTTTATGCATAACCTGTAATAATTTATTTAAACAAAGAATGCTTAACCAATGACATATTTACAAGATTACTCAATTACTGAAATATTACATACACAACACAGGGGGTTGGGCTAAAAGCCTCATTTCCTTCACAGTGACCTAATTCTGTGCTGGTTGCAGAGAATTGCCTTAGACTGAGCCTTGAATTTGAGAATTTAGTCACTGGGAAGGAAATGAGGCTTCTAGCCCCATCTTCTGTAGTTCTGTAAATCTGAACATTTTATCCTGTATCTTAATACTCATGTAATGAACTGCAGTTATTATAAATCCTCAACAAGTTTCAAGATGTGTTTACATTACTTATTGAATTGAGTGAAGAAACCTCTGGCACAGAAGTGAAAGGGTGGAACAAATGGATAGTTTACTTCAGAACTCCATCACACCTAGGGTGAGTATAGTATGAGTAAGGGGAACTCATGAGACAGAATCGGGACCGGGAAATTCTTAAACTGCTCTGTAAGTAGTACATTACTCATTACGCTTTTAATTGTCTTGTTAATGGTCAGTTCTCCTGCTCCTCATCACCTGAACTCGTTTTCATTTGGGATTCTGTTGTACACTTTACTTCTCTCCCAGCTCTGGTCTGGAAACTGTAAACCCTTCCCTCCTCTTCCAGATCCTCACCTCTATATGCCTTATCACAAACATTAACTGGTTTCGGTTTCCACAAATGCTGCTTGAGTGGCTGAGTTTTTAAACCACATTTGGTTTTTATTTCAGAAATATACAATTGTACTGATGCCACAGATATGGTCTTTGATTCTTTAGTCAGTGTAAACATTCCCCCTTCAGAATTTCATTCAGTTCATGATATCACCTTTCATTAATCTAAATGGCCTCGCTCACTTCCCCTCTCCAACACAGATGCATTGATAAAGTGGGCTGTCAGCAGCAAGTCCCAAATAATACAGGTAATGCAAGATAATTCCTTATTCTATTTCACAGAAGTGTTGCTTAAGCATGTCTACTGCCTACTGCATAATAGCTCATACATAACACTGTGACCTAGGCTCAATATAGTCGTGAACATAATACCCGATTTTGAATGACCGCAAGGGGAAATCAAGAACTTCAAAGGACATTTTACTACAATAGTGAATAGAAAACTGGGTAAAGATATACACAAAGTAATAGGTAATCTATTCAGTTCCTTGCATCTGTGTTAATATTTATTGGGGTTTTATACAAGCTATTTACTTGTGTGACTTTCATAACCCTGATAACTTGGACTATCAAAATTCTGTTGGTTCTGTTATTACCTACAAAAGGTCCAAATTTAGAAATGTTATGTAAAAAAATCTAACATCCTTTTTCTTAAGTGTTTGCTGGTATCATTTCAGAATAAAGCTTTAATTTTCAGTCATGCTACTTTCTTATGTCTTATTCAGGGGTAATAATTTTTCAATTCAATCAAATCTCTTATTCACAAACACAACAAAATTATCGCCTCTTAACCAATGCCCAATGTGATATCAGATATGGTATCCTAATCATTTCAGTGTTTATTATTCTGGTATGTTTATCAATCCAGTGACAGCATTCAATATTGAACAGCAGTCAATATAAACACTAAGTAGCATTTCATACAATCCCTATCATTACAATTATATCTGCTTTTATATACTCCTTTACTGGTGCATACAAAGAATCTTGTACTTAGCCACATTTTCCTGTTCAATTCAAAAGTTCAAGGTTCAAAGTTCAAAGTACCAGAGCATGTATAAATCATACAACCTGGAGATGTGCCTGCTTACAGACAGCCACTAAACAAAAAAAAACAAAAGAACCCCATTAAAAAACCACCAACACCCAATGTGCAGAGAGAGAGAGAGACAGAAAAAAAATACAGATCATAGAAACAATAAAAGGACGCAACAGCATTCAGAATGAAATAGACATGACGCCTGGAGCAGCTGGAGCAGGCTATGAGCTCAGCCTCAGTTCAGCACACAGAGGGGTAAATCATTGCGAAGCTCACAGACACACTGCCCAAAGCAGCTGAAGTAGTCTCACAACCTCAGTGAACGTCGCAGAGCAAAATCGGCCTGACCCTTGCCTCTGATCCTGACACCCTGCCTTTTCAGTCCATCTGGCCCAGTGTTTAAATTATCCAAGCACCGTGTCTTCCCCGCACTAAGATCTGGGCCCTGCCACCACAACATGCCTTGGACCCCACTGCCATATTCTGGCCCGTACCCGACCTTTCCAAATCGGCCTGGTGCTTAGATCGATCCAACCTCGCTCTCTGTTTAGCTGGACATGCTCTGAAACTCCTCTGCTTCGACTTTTCTCCACTTTGCCTGCCCCAACTCCGACTCCATCTCAAATATGCCTCAACATCACTCCAACCACTTCCCCTCGAGCATGCCTCAAACTCACTCTGACTTTGTTCACACACAAGCAGGCCTCGACCCTCGAGTCAGCCTCACCTTCTCTCCCCTCTAGATTGTTTGTGGTGTTAGTTTACCACAATATTCCACAGACAAAGTGTTATTAATGAAGTATTTAGATGTGTTTCTTGCTTTATGAACCACCAGTATGCTGTCACCCATCTTCAGTAGTGCCATCTTAAACTCCTTTCAATTTATCTCATGGCAGGAGCACTATTGAATTACCTAGTGTTTTATTTAAGACTGTAAGATAGAGGAGCAGAATTAGGCCATTCAGCCTATCAACTCTGCTCTGTCATTCCATCATTGCTTATTTATTATCCCTCTCAACCCCATTCTCCTGTTTTCTCCACATCACCTTTGATGCCCTGATTAATCAGGTACCAATCAACCCCCGGTTTAAGTATATCCAATGAGTTGGTGGGCATAGCTGTATGTAGCAATGAATTGCACAGATTCACCACTCTCTGGATAAAGGCATTTTTCATCATCTGTGTTCTAAATAGATGTCTCCTTTTTCTGAGGCTGTGCCCTTAGTTCCTAGAGAAGCAAGTTAGGGAGGGTTTAAACTAAGTTGGCAAGGGGAAGGAAACCAAGGTGTTAGGATCGAGGAAGAGGAAAATAGAAATAAGTCAAAAATACTGTGCAGCAAAGATAGTAAGAAGGACAGGCCGGTGAATATACAGGATAATTTGCTGCAAAATAGATATATAGCACAAGTGGCAACAGATACTGATCTAAATGTACTGTACTTAAATGCACGCAGCATTAGGAATAAAGTGGATGAACTTGCTGCACAGCTGCAGGTTAAAAGGTATGACATTGTGGCCATCACCGAGTCATGGCTAAATGATGGATGTGATTGGGAGCTGAATATCCAAGGATACACAGTGTATAGGAAAGATAGGAAGGTAGGTAAAGGGGGCGACGTGGCCCTGATGGTAAGTAACGATATCAAATCAATAGAAAGAAGGGGCATAGGATCAGAAGAGGTAGAATTCTTATGGGTAGAATTAAGAAATGGCAAGGGTAAAAAGACACTAATAGCAGTTATATACAGGCCTCCAAACAGCAGTCGGGATGTGGGCTACAAGTTGCAGCTGGAAATAGAAAAAGCGTGTCAGAAGGACAAGGTCAAGATAATTATGGGGGATTTTAATATGAAAGTGGATTGGGAAAGTCGGGAAGGTACTGGATCTCAGGAGAGGGAGTTTGTAGAATGCCTACAGGATGGCTTTTTGGAGCAGCTTGTCCAGAAGCCCACCAGGGGACCGGCTGTTTTGGATTGGGTGCTGTGTAACGATCCTGAGGCGATTAGGGAGCTGGAGGTAAAGGAAGCTTTTGGAAGTAGTGATCATAATATGATTGACTTCAGTTTCAAATTTGAAAAGGAGAAGCTGGTATTAGGTGTATCGATATTTCAGTGGAACAGGGGAAATTACAGTGGTATGAGAGACGAACTGGCCCAAGTCGATTGGAAGAGTAAACTAAGTGGAGGGACGGCAGAGCAGAATTGGATGAAATTCCTACAAGAAATAAGGAAAATGCAGGAAAAATATATCCCAAGAAAAAAGAAAATCATGAATGGAAAAATGGCACAAATGTGGCTAACGAGAGAGGTTAAGGCAAAAATAAAAGCAAAAGAGACAGCGTACAAGGAAGCAAAAATTAGTGGGAAAAATGAGGAGTGGAAGACCTTTAAAAACTTACAGAAAGAAACTAAGAAAGTCATTAGGAAAGAAAAGATGAATTATGAAAGGAAGTTGGCGATTAACATAAAAAAGGATACTAAGAGTTTTTTTAAATATATGAAGAGAAAAAGAGTGACAAGGGTAGATATGGGACCGATTGAAAATGATGCTGGAGTAATTATAATGGATAACAAAGAGATGGCGGAGGAACTGAATGAGTATTTTGCATCAGTCTTCACAGTGGAAGACATGAGCAATATACCTGATAGCCAGAGGTATCAGGGAATAGAATTAGGTACAGTCAAGATAACTAGAGAGAAAGTGCTTGGGAAGCTAAGTGGACTAAGAATAGATAAGTCTCCTGGCCCGGATGAGGTGCACCCACGGGTTCTGAAGGAGGTGGCTTTGGAGATTGTGGAAGCATTGGAAATGATCTTCCAGGAATAAATTGACTTTGGCATGGTTCCGGAGGACTGGAAGGTTGCAAATGTAGTTCCCCTATTTAAGAAAGGAAGGAGGCAGCAAAGAGAAAATTACAGACCTATTAGTCTGACATCGGTGGTTGGAAAGATATTGGAGTCAATCCTCAAGAACGAGGTTATGAAATACCTCGAGGTGCATGACAAGATAGGCCAAAGCCAGCATGGTTTCATGAAGGGAAGATCCTGCCTTACCAACTTATTGGAATTTTTTGAGGTAATCTTGAATAAGATTGACAAGGGAAAGGCTGTGGATGTTGTGTATTTGGATTTTCAAAAGGCCTTCGATAAGGTGCCGCATATGAGGCTGCTTAATAAGATGAGATCCCATGGAATTACAGGAAAGATATTGAAATGGGTGGAGCATTGGCTGATAGGCAGAAAGCAAAGGGTGGGAATAAAGGGATCCTATTCTGATTAGTTGCCGGTTACTAGTGGTGTTCCGCAGGGGTCGGTGTTGGGGCCGCTTCTTTTTACGATGTATATTGATGATTTGGATTATGGATTAAATGGTTTTGTAGCCAAGTTTGTGGATGACACCAAGATAGGTGGAGGAGCAGGAAATGTTGAAGAAACGGAAAGGTTGCAGTCAGTTTAGGAGGGTGGGCAAAGAAATGGCAGATGAGATACAACGTTGACAAATGTACGGTTGTACATTTCGGAAGAAGAAATAATCGGGCAGATTATTATTTAGATGGGGAGAAAATTCAAAAATCGAAAGTGCAAAGGGACTTGGGGGTCCTCGTGCAGGATACCCTAAAGGTTAACCACCTAGTTGGATTGGCAGTAAGGAAAGCGAATGCTATGTTGGCATTCATTTCAAGAGGAATAGTGTATAAGAGTAAAGAGGTGTTGATGAGGCTCTATGGGGCACTGGTGAGACCTCATTTGGAATACTGTGTGCAGTTTTGGGTCCCCTATCTTAGAAAGGATATACTGATGTTGGAGAGAGTTCAGAGAAGATTTACGAGGATGATTCCTGGAATGCAGGGGCTAACATATGAGGAGTGTCTGTCGGCTCTTGGATTGTATTCATTAGAGTATAGAAGAATGAGAGGGGATCTCATAGAAACGTTTTGAAAGTTGAAAGGGTTGGACAGAGTAGATGTGGAAAGGTTGTTTCCCTTGGTGGGTGAGTCCAGGACAAGAGGCCATAGTCTTAGAATTAGAGGATGCCCAGTTAAAACAGAGATGAGGAGAAATTTTTAGCCAGAGGGTCGTGGATTTGTGGAATTCGTTGCCACATACAGCTGTGGAGGCCCAATCATTGAGGGTGTTTAAGGAGGAGGTTGACAGGTATCTAATTAGTCAGGGTATCAAGGGATGTGGGGAAAAAGCCAGAAATTGGAACTAGATGGGTGAATAGTTTAGCTCATGGGGAAGTTGTGGAGCAGACTCGATGGACCGAATGGCCTACTTCTGCTCCTTTGTCTTGTGATCTTGTGATCTTGTGACCTAAATCTTTGCCCTTAAAGTTGCACTTTGATTTTAGCCACCTTTGGATATTTTCAACATGGGTCAGACTATTATAATTTCCTTTTGGTTTGGGCTTTCTTTTCTGATCTCCAGAAGACCTTCATTTTTCTGAATGATTGAACATGTGTATATAAACACTAACTTAGAGATTGTCTAATTTTTTTCTGAATTATTGAATTTTGTTTCTTTTAATTGTGCTGCTCTGCAGAAGATGTTGACTTATATTTTCCTTACCCTTCTTCCTTTACGCTGCAGTGAAGGCGTACAGAAATTCTCCAAAAAAGTAGAGTAGTACCACACTTCAGTTATATCCCCTCCATTATAAATCCAACAGTGTAACAGGCAGTAAGTAAGTAAGTAAATAGCTGAATTTGAAACCTTAGCTCATCTGCAAACTCAGATATCCACCGTCATGAAATCTACAAGCTGATAGCAATCAGGCAAGAATTGTTTCTATTGAATCCTGCTTGTGCTTTCTTGCACATTGTCAACTCAAGGTTCAGAAAAGTAGCAAGACCTTTGATATCCAAAACATATTTCTGCTTATAGTAATGAAATACTCAATGAAGGGCAGCTGAAAAATTAATCAATGCAAGTAGAACTGATGGGAACATTAGAGGAACACAAATGATTGAAAAATCAAAATCCAGATAGAATGGAATTAGATAACCTGACATCAATTGAACAATCTCTTTAATGTAAAGATAAACAAAATTAAATTTAAAGGTAAACCTCCCTACAACCCTCCCCTAAAAATGAAGTGCAAGTGTCTTTTTTATGTTAAAAAAGCAAGGAATGCAAGAATGAAACTATTTTACATCCTTTAGACCAGTATTGCTGAATTTTCCAATCAGATATTATTAGAATGTATAATAATTCCTTAGAGGGTCCTTTACATTTCAATGAATTGCTTTAACATTGGGGGACTGGACACTTCTTATACCAAATTCTGAAACTTAAGCATCAAATCATGGTGGAATGCAGCTCATTGTTGAATAAATTTCCAACAGTTTCAATTTTAAGAGAAGTCATAGCTAACTCTGAAAAATTGATTTCTGCATTTGGTATGAATAATTTAACAATATTAAACACGCTTAAAAGACAATCTAAATTACAGCTTAGTAATTTGCTCCACTCAGTGATTCAGGAGCAGCTTCTTCCCTTCTGCCATCCAATTTTTGAATGGACATTGAACCCATGAACACTACCTCACTACTTTTTTATTTCTGTTTTTGCACTACTTATTTACTGTAATTCACAGTTTTTTTCTCCGTATTATCATGTATCGCATTGTACTGCTGCCGCAAAGTTAACAAATTTCACAACATATGCTGGTAATGTTAAACCTGATTCTGATTGTTATTCCAATAAAAAATAGTAAAGGAAAAGTTGTCAGCTTTGTTCAGTAGATCTGAATTACAACCTAGCCAAGCACGGAAAAACTAAATCAAGACGGCAATAAAAAAATAACTTAACTATTTTAGATATCTGAACCAAGCCAAGAACAGAGAGTTTGGTACGCTGAAAAATAGTATTACCCACTTTAAGTTTTGGCAATATTCTATTATAATGGAACAGCCAAAAATTACAGGCACCACTTCAAGTTAGTTGTATAACTGCAATATTGAGGCCAGAATGGATATTTAACTTTAATTATATATCTCTCTTTTTTGAACAAAGCATATTTTCAGTATTGTATGTTTTAAAAATATATATTTAACCATTATCCTTTATTGAAGAGAGCATATTTTGGTATAGTATATTTTAAAAAATATTCAGAACTATTGTGCTGCTTCATACAGTTCATAAAAGCAAGTGGAAGGTTCAGTTGTTTTTTTTAAATTAATGGGTGTAACTAAAAAAACTATTTAAAGCTCAGTAAGCGTAAAAGAATGAATTGTAGAACAATGTACCAATTCACTTTTAATGGACATTTAAATGTTATTGTTTCTATAATGAAACTTACAAAATAACACACATACTTAGATCGCTATTAGTTCAAGTTACGATTTTCTTATATCAGAATCTGCAGCATTCAAATGAATATTTACAAATTTTGCCAAATCCATCAATAAAATCTCAGCAAGGGTAATAAATTAAGTTGCTATACTACTCTCTGTATTAAAAGCTGTTAACATAATTTCCACAGATGCTGCCTTTGCTCTGAAGCAAGCAAAAGGAAACCACTTTTAATTATGATCTGAACTGAATTGTAGAACTATAGAAGGTATGTTGCTTAAGCTGGAACCTTCCAGTTTTAATATTCCAAAATAAGCTTATTTAAAAATTATGGAATTTTCAGGAAATAAAATACTATTTTATATCTAACTCCGGCTGGTACATATAATGGATTATGTGCAGTTATTAGATGAGTTATACTGCAACTAGATTTGTTAAGAACTTCGTAGAGACAAGTTCTCAACCACATAGATAACTATATAAAAAAGCTGTAGCAATTCCTCTTTTATAGGGAATGGGTTTACTTTAAAACATTTTGCATTGAAGAGAAAATGATTGATTTGTTTGTTACACAAAATAGATCTCAAAACAAGTTCACTAACTTAATCTGACGCTTGGGTTGTGACATTAACCCATCACCTTCTAGCTATCTTCCTTCCCCTCCCTCCACCTGTCTAATTCAATTTACTACCTATAACATTACAATCATACAAATATACTGCACCCCCAACAAAAATATGAAAAAGTTTGACAAAATTATTTTTCTTAAGGGAAAATATCCCTTTCAATTATATTTCACTGTTTTTGCCCCCTCATCTCATGAAGAGCCATAAAAACATTGGAAAACATAACAGTATTTGTGGGTCTTATTATGAAGTTGTAGCATACAATCTGAAGAACTCTATAGGTGGTTAACCAGTTAAAAAGTTCTTGTATCTCATTAAGATGACATGAGCTTATTTTGTTGTAGAAACCAAACTGCTAACTAACTTACTAGAAATGCTTCATGTTGGTTCCAAAAATAGTCAGTATATGAAACCAACTACTTGGTTATTTTAAACATGAGAAAGTCTGTAGATGCTGGAAATCCAAAGGAACACGCACAAAATGCTGGAGGAACTCAGCAGCTAAAGCAGAATCTATGGAAGTGAATAACCAGTCAACATTTCGGGCCGAGACCTTTCTTCAGAACTAGAAAGGAAGGAGGAAGATGGTGGTAGGATGAGGTAAAGACTTGTTTGGTGGTAGGATTGACAATAAACTGGACTGGTCTAAGAACACTGAGGCTGTCTACAAGAAGGGTCAGAGCCGTCTCTATTTCCTGAGGAGACTGAGGTCCTTTAACATCTGCCAGATGATGCTGAGAATGTTCTATGAGTCTGTGGTAGCCAGTGCGATCATGTTTGCTGTTGTGTGCTGGGGCAGCAGGCTGAGGGTAGCAGACACCAACAGAATCAACAAACTCATTCAGTGATGAGTGATGTTGTGGGGATGGAACTGGACTCTCTCACGGTGGTGTCTGAAAAGAGAATGCTGTCCAAGTTGCATGCCATCTTGGTCAATATCTCCCATCCACTACATAATGTACTGGGTGGGCACAGGAGTACTTTCAGCCAGAGACTCATTCCACCGAGATGCAGCACACAGCGTCATAGGAAGTCATTCCTGCCTGTGGCCATCAAACTTTGCAACTCCTCCCTTGGAAGGCCAGACATCCTGAGCCGATAGGTTGGTCCTGGACTTATTTCATAATTTACTGGCATAATTTACATATTACTATTTAACTATTTATTACTATTTTTCTATTACTTTTCTATTACTGGTTATTACTTCCATGACTATTACCATTTACTATTTACTAATAGTAGTATTACTATTACTATTCTATTACTATTTATTATTTATGGTGCAACTGTAACGAGAACCATTTTCCCCCGGGATCAATAAAGTATGACTATGACTATGACTTTGATACCTGCATCTCACCCATTTTCCAGGATATTTGTGCTCATCTTATCTTCCCGCCACATTAACAGGGATAGAACACCCCTTGTATTCACCTACCAGTTCATGAGCTTCCATATCCAGCACATTATCGCCAAACAGATTTTTACCTTTCCCCCACTCCTGCGCAGGAGGTTGTCAAGAAGATTCAATCACTTAGCATTCAAGATGAGGTAGTAAATTGAATTAGACAGGTGGGGGAGGGAAGGAGGATAGCTAGAACGTGATAGGCGAAACCAGGCGGGTGGGAAAGACATAGGGCTGGAGGAGATGGAATCTGACAGGAGAGGAGAGTGGAACATATGAGAAAACAAAGGAGGGGGAGATCCAGGGGAAGGTGATGGGTAGGTGAGAGGCCAGAATGGGGAATAGAAGGAGGGGAGGAGGAGGAGGGAATTTTTTTACTGGAAAGAGAAATCGATATTCAAGACATCAGGTTGCAGGGTATTCAGATGAAATATAAGGTGTTGCTCCTCCACCCTGAGGGTAGCCTAGTCTTGGCATAAAAGGAGGCCATGGACCAACATGACGGAACTGGAATGGGAACAGGAATTAAAATGCTTGGCCACTGGGATGTTCTGCTTTTGGTGGATGGAGCAGAGGTGCTCGACGAAGTGGTACTCTAATTTATGATGGGTTTCACTAACGCAGAGGAGGCAGCATCGGGAGCACTGGACACAATAGGCAACACCAGTAGGTTCACAGGTGAAATTTTGCCTCAACTGGAAGCGCTGTTTGGGACTCTGAATGGAGGTGAGGGAGGAGTTGTATGAATACCTGTAGCACTTCAGCTTGTTGCAGGCATAAGTGCCATTAGTGGGGGAGGGCTTATTTTATTTTATTTCCTTTATAAATAAGCTGCAGAGGAAGTCTTGGAAAAGCAATGGAAAAATATATGCATTTCTGCATGTATGAAATTTTCTCTGCCAAAATGGCAGGAACATATTAACACGAGAAATTCAAAAGGGATTAAAATATAAACACGAGAAGGTCTGCAGATCTAGAAATCTAAGGCAACACCCATAAAATGCTTGAGGAATTCAGGGTGTAAAAATATTTTCTGTTTTACATGAACTTTTTTGGTTCAGTGAATACTTCAGATTTCACCAGCCTCCCTTTCTTCAGGACTGTTGCATTTAATTCTGACTTCCCATTTGTACTTTCATGTTTCCTTTCTGACAAATTCTTCTCCTTTCGATCCTTATCTCTTGATTTTTCCCTGGCAGATCAATCCTGTGAAGACCTTGAAAAACAACACTTTTATTTAATACAAACCTCTATCATTTCAGCTGCCAAGTTGGCCCACAAGGCAAACCCTCCAAAAGATGCCGTATGCAGCTATGTAGATTGACTCCATTTCAACCCTGATGCAAACCTGCCGAGATAAAACAATTGTTGGTGCATCTAAAAGAAGAAATCAAAAAGTTCCTTTCGACCAGCAAGGAACACTTACTGGAAGTGCATAGGTTAAGTGACCTGGTACAGCTTTCCCATCTGTGTTAACTTGATGAGCAGTCTGCTAAGATCAAAGCTAATAATTCAGAATATTGTATGCGAAAGACAGAACGTAATGGAATAGATAGAATGAACGAAGTTAAGAGAAGTTTTGAATGTGAAATAGGAAATATAGTGATGAAGAAAGACAAAAGAAGATTTTAATTTTGTTTTCAAATTAAAGATTACGTTTATAGTTGTTTCAACTCAATACTAGATATTACAGTAATAAGGCTACTTTTTATTTGGGGATAATTATCGTGCACTGGTTTTGAACTTTTATGCTTTTTTGATTGAGTTTGGGAATTTCTGTTGGTTTTGTTAGTGTTCATCCAAAACAGGTATTAACACTGAAATTCACTTAAGGATTGAAATAACTTCCAGTCTCTCTAAGGTTCCATGACCAAAGTAAATTTATTATCAAATTACATGTATGTCACCGTATACAACCCTGAGATTTACCTTCTTGTGGGCATAATCAATAAATCCATCAAAGAAAAATCACCATAATGGGGTCAGTGAAAGACTGCACCAAGTTTGCCGTTCAACCAATGTGAAAAAGACTCAAAAGAAAGAAATAATAATAATAATAAGGTCCTCCAAAATTATAAAAGCTATGAATTTAAAGTTGCTAACTCTCTTCATCACTGATCCTCCTATGAGGACTGGCTCCTAGTCCTCTGGTTTCCTTTGACTAAAGTCTACAGACAGATCCTTGGTCTTGCTAACATTGAGTTAGAGGTCATTGTTGTGGCACCACTCAACCAGATTTAAATTTCCCACCTATATGCTGATTCATCACCACCTTTGATTTGGCCAATGACAGTGCTTCAATCAGCAAACTTGAATATGGCATTGGAGTTGTGTTTAGCCTCACTGTTATAAGTGCAAAGTGAGTAGAGCAGGGAACTAAGCACACAGCCTTGCAGTGCTCCTGTGCCCATAGAAATTGTGGAGGAGATGTTGTTGCCAATCCGAATAGACCGGGGTCTGCAAGTGAGGAAATCAAGGATCCAAATGTACAGGAGGTTTTGAGGCCAAAGTCTTGAAGCTTACTGATTAGTTTTGAGAGGATGATGGCATTGAGTGCCAATCTGTAATTGGTAAAGAGCATCCTGATGCATACATCTTTGCTGTCAAGATATTCCAGGGTTGAGTGACCATCAGAATAGTAGAACATGAGAAAGGTTTTGACAAGAACAGGCCACTTGGCCCAGCAAAACGTGTCAAATTCCTATTCACGTAGTGTGTTGAAGTAACTATTGAGTTTAGATTTAAGTCTAAACTGGTAGGCAAATTGAAGTGGATCCAAGCTGCTTCTCAGGCAGGAGTTGATATGTTTCATAACAAGCCTTTCAAAACACTTTCTCACTGTGGATCTAAGTGCTACTGGATGATAGATATTGCAGCAGGTTACCACAATCTTCTTAGGCATCAGTATAAGTGAGGCCTGATTAAAGCCGGTGGGTAACTCAGTCTGCTGAAGTGAGAGATTATAGATCTCAGTAAACATACCAGCCAGTTGATTAGAACAGGTCTTCAGTACTTGGCCAGATACCCCACCTGGGCTGGATGCTTTTTGTAGCTTCATCCTCCTGAAGGAAGCTCGCACATTGGCATCAGAAACTAAAATCATGGCATCATCGGAGAGAATTGGTAAACCGCCGGACAGAGTGGACTTGGAGCGAGGGTCTGAAGGGCAGCGACGATCAGAGGAGGTCAATGTTTGACGACCAGCTTATCAATGAGCTCCAACATTACACAACAGACTGTTTAATAAAATTGGGCCCTTTTTCTTTTTTTTTTGTTTTCTTTACTAACCATATAGTCAAAGTAAGAATTATAAAGCTCAATCGTTTAATCGCATATTGTGTACTGTTTGTTATTCAGGGTATTGATTTGTACAGGGGACACATCGTGCAGCATCCACTCAAGTGAGATTTCTTAAATTTGGCCGGGCCGGGGGGCTATCACCCCCTATATTAAACCGCTAGCCAAAGCAAGAGTTACACATGATTTTACCTTCGAAGAACTGATAGCATTCAAGCCCTGCTACAACTGTTGAGCAAACTTTACTGATTCAAGGTTAGTCTGGAATTGCTACCTTGCTCATGAGGTGGCTTTCCAGAGATCATAACTGGACTTCAGGTAACATTCTTGCTCACCAGAGTTGAATGCCTTTAATCTAGCCTTTAGCAGATTGTGGATCTCATGGTTCATCCTTCTCTTCTGGGTGCAGATTTTGTGGGGCCTCATTAATCTACAACAGCTTTTATAAAGTCCTTGATGACGCAATAAAAACTGACAATATTAGCAACTGTAGACTAATTAAAGCTCTCCCATAATTACTCCTTCGAGCCCTAATTATGTACAACAGTGAGTGGTGAGTCATAAAAGTAATGGTTGTCAATTTAATGTCACTTACAAGCTTAAATCTGTCAGCAGGAATATTCCAATTACATTCCTTCCATTGAAAATTCTTTTTACATTTTATGATAATGATTTGGTTGATGGAATTGATGGCTTTGTTGCAAAATTTGCAGATGATACACAGATAGGTGGAGGGGCAGGTAGTTTTCAGGAAGTGAGAGGCTACAGAAGGACTTAGACAGATTAGGAGAATGGGCAAAATGTCATAAGGGGGCGCTGGTGGCGGACCCAAATGCAATATGCAGACACTGAAGTACTAGGAACAGGAGTAGATGAGTCAAGCAAGCAAGGGAAGAGAGGAGGAAATGACGCTGGACAAGACACAGGCCCTGGATGTGGCTAGGATGCAGGTCCTGGGCTAGGACTAGACTAGGAAAGCAGGACTTGGATGAGGAACTAGGAACTTGGAACCTGGGCAAGGACTCCGAGCCAGACACTGGACAAGGACCTGGAACCTGGGTCTTGGCTCGGACTTGGACCCCAGATCTAGGTTAGAACAAGATGTGGCTACAGGATGAGGAGTAGCAAAAGGACTGGACATCAGACTCCTGGACAGGATGAGGGAACCCCAGCACAGGACGAGGGAACCCCAGCACCAAGCTGAGTGAGGTACTCCTGGGCTGGGCGAGGCACATGGACAGGGCGAGAACATGAAGCCTTGACTTGGTCGAGGGCAAACAGGAACGCGGAACCTTGGTCGAGGGCGAAAAGGAATGCGGAGCCTTGGTCGAGGGCGAACAGGAATGTGGAGTCTTGGTCGAGGGCAAACAGGAACATGGAACACGGAGCTGGGACCCCTCCTTGGGGACAGGACTTGGGGCCCGTGGTCTACACAGAGTCAGGACCACTCCTAGGGAGCAGGACATAGGGCTGGGATTCATACACAGAACACTAAGAGACAGATCTCCACTCAAGGTAGCAGCAAATGGCCGGACCTACCTAGCGAAAGCGTAGACACGGAGATAGTTCTCAACTGAAGGTAGCGGCAAATGGCTGAACCTACCTAGCGAAGGTGTGGACACAGAGACAGTTCCCAACTCAAGGTAGTGGCAAATGGCTGGACCTACCAAGCAAAGGCGAGGACACAAAGAGACAGTTCCAAACAACGAAAGACAGTTCCTTATCTAGGCACAGCAAGGCCCCGATCTTGCCCTGGCAGTTGAACCTGACAGTGTTACAGGCGAGGACACAGGCAAAGGTAGCAGGCGAGGCTTCAGAAGGAAGGGGAGGGAAGGGAACAGTCCAGCAACTCAAGCTGAACCCAGGAGTTATTTATGAAGCCAGCCCAAAATGAGAATCATATACTTCAATTTAGGCATCCAACAGAACAAGGGAAAACCAGAAAACCTGGAATAAGGATCGAAGGACCGGACCGTGAACTGGAATGTGGACTTCACAGACCGGACCATGACACAAAGAAGTGGCAGATGGAATACAGTGTCAGAAAGTGTATGGTCATGAACTTTGGTAGAAGAAATGAAAAGGTTGACTATTTTCAAAATGGAGAGAAAACACAATAAACTCAGGTGTAAAGGGATTTGGGAGTCCTTTTGCAGGATTCTCAATAGGTTAATTTGTAGGTTAAGCCTGTGGTGAGGAAGGCAAATGTGATGTTAGCATTTCTTTTTTGACGACTAGAATATAAAAGCAAAGATGTAATGTTGAGACTTTATAAAGCACTGGTGAGGCCTCACTGGGAGTATTGTGAGAAATTTTGGGGCCCTTATCTTGGAAAGGACATGCTGAAACTGGAGAGGGATCAAAGGAATTTCACAAAAATGATTCCAGGTTTGAATGGCTTGTGATATGAATAGCATTTGATGGCTCTGGGTCTGTATTCACCGGCACTCAGAAGAATGAGGGGTGACCTCACTGAAACCTATTGAATGGTGAAAGGCCTTGATAGAGTCGATGGGGAAAGCATATTTTCTATGGTGGGAGGTTCTAAGAGCAGGAGACTTGGTCTCAGAATAGAGGGGCGTCCTTTTAGAACGGAGATGAGGAGGAGTATCTTTAGCCAGAGAGTGGTGAATCTATGGAATTCATTGTCAAAGACAGCTGTGGAAGTCAAATCTGTGTGTATATTTAAGGCAGAGGTTGATAGATTCTTGATTGATCAGGGCACGAAGGGATATGGGGAGAAGGTAGATGACCGGGGTTGAGAGGAAAAGTGGATCAGCCATGGTGAAATGGAGGAGCAGGCTCAATGAGCCAAATGGCTTATTCTGATCCAATGTTTTACGCTCTTACGGTCTAATATGACATCTCCACTGTATATGATAAAATAATCAAGAATTTTGAAACCTAATGAATGAACCCATTATAAGGCTTTGTAAATCATTAGACATCAGTTTGGTGATATGGATCAGTTTTTCTCTATTTGAATTAATTGATGCGACATTGGACCCTCTTAGCAATACAATTATTGAAGAGACCCTACAGAACAACACTGAAGTCTGATTGTTTCATAAGTCTAATCAAAAGTAATAATAGCATTAAAATCATTTCTCATCCTCCCTATCCCTCTCCCCAATTCCCAAATTCCTTTGCGCAGCTCTGCTTTCCAATTTCCGTAATGATACCATGCTACTTCTGTACACGCCCCACATTTCTCTCTCCCACCTCTTATTGCTGTGTCTTGCTCGTTTCCCCCAAATCATTTCTTCTGTCACTTTCTTCTGGATTACTTTCTTTTCCTACTGCGCTCAGCGTTCTTTCTCCCGTGTTCACTATCCTTCCCTCGTCCTCTCCATGTATTCTCTTGCTTCTCTCCTGCCACTTTCCAGCCAGTATCATTTTTGCATCCTTCATCCACACATCCAAAAATCTTTAATTCTGTTCCTTCTATCCAGGTTACAATGCAAAATCCACCAAAATACATCGAATTTAACACTTTCCAGATACTTTCTTGCAATTAAAATGAAACTTCTAGGATCACTTATTAATCAATCCCTTGCAAAGGAAGATGCTCTTAATGAAATGTAAACAGTGAAGCTGATCAGACGGAAATGCAAATTATACAAAAGATATCGATAACTAAAGTAAAGAGAGTTAGGTTAAAATGATTATTATATAAAACGCTTGACAAATTTACAAATTCCTTGATTTGTTTCCCCCTCCCCACCCCCAACCCTATCCCCAAAACCTACAGCTTACCTAACAGAAGTTTGCATGGTTTATTGCATAATTAGTGAATGCAATTTTAAAAAGGTTAATTCTGAGAAAATACTCATAAGAAATGTTTAACTAATCACAAATAGGTTTCTCAATCACAGCAAAATTAATTTGTGCTGGTGGTGGTAACTAGTTTAACTTTATCCATATTTCTCAATTACATTTCTTGAATAAGGCTAAAAAGACACTCACACATAATGACAGCACATCAAACCCATCACTATAATCTAATCCCCTTAAGGGGAAGGTAAGCTAATTGGAAAGAGTGTTTTACAATTCTAAGAGCATGGATCTTTGATGGAACAGCTGAACCTTGGAAAAAGCTACGAATCTCCAACTATTAAATACAACAAATCATACATGAATAACTGGTTAGATCTTCAATTATGACGATCAGGTAAATAATTTTGCCAACATTTTACAAACATAACCTGTGTTCAGGGTCATTGTATACAGATTCCTCTTAAAATCCATACCAACAATAAAAATTAATACAAATAAAATATGTAGCTAACTGCACAGGTTATATTCAGTCATAAAAGGGGTTATAACCTGTTGCAGTCTTAACACAGAATTAATATCATAATGAGTAGGAATGATATTCCAGAAACTTAAAACTTCAATAACTTCATGAGTCTTACATATGCTTTGAACTCCGGTCCCTGCTTTTGTCTCTTGAGCTGCGACAATGTCCTCTGCTGCGGCTATGTGAACGAGATCTGTGCCTGCGGCGTCTTTCTCGTTCTCTGGACCTGGACCTTGACCTAGACCTACGTCGCTCGTGAGCAGGAGAACTAGAGCGTCTCCGCCGGTGATCCCGTGACCTTGATCTGTAAATGTTTCAAGCAATGGTTAACAGTAGTAAGATGGAGAACCACAGTACACATTTCTAAGAACATGAAACAACAGAATAATTGCAGTCAGGTTGAACCATTTGTGCGTTGCAGTTTCTTTTACCTCAGTGTT
Organism: Mobula birostris; assembly: GCF_030028105.1. NCBI lineage: Eukaryota > Metazoa > Chordata > Chondrichthyes > Myliobatiformes > Myliobatidae > Mobula > Mobula birostris. The sequence goes on from NC_092378.1 coordinate 107,179,278, forward strand.
TGATTATTTGCCAGCTAAACAAAGAAATTTAGTAGAAATAAACGACTGCAATGATGGACACAAAACATGCTGGAGGAACTGAGTGGGCCAGGCAGCATTCATTGAGATTTCCTCTGGCCCAATGAAGGGTCTCAATGTGGAACAATGACTGTTCATTTCCCTCCATAAACGCTGCCTCACCCACTGAGTTCCTCCAGCAGGTTGCATGTTGTTGAAAGAAATTTAGTATGGCAGTTTCCTGATAGAAAGGCCGATCAATCAAAACTTTAGTAAATACTTCAATAGAAATAAATCTGCTTGCTCACATTTCCACTTGTTCAAAGATTTTGGCTTTGCACAAGATCGACAAATGTTAAATGTTTTTATTTGCAAACACAGGCAAATACTTTGTGGAATGAAATTGGTGCAATGAATAATATTGAAACAAATTAAGGAATACTAACAATACCATAAGACCATAAGATATAGGAGCAGAATTAGGCTATTTGTCCCATTTCATCAAGGCTGATACATTTTCCCTCTCATCTCCTTCTCCCCTTATCCCATCACGCCCTGATTAATCAAGAATCTTTAAACCTCTGCCTTAAATATTCCCAATGACTTGGCTTCCACAGCTGCCTAAGGCAACAAATACCACAGATTCACCACTATCTGGCTATAAAAATTACGGAGTACGAATGTCTACCCCACTCAGGGTAATCACACAGCGTCCAACGGAATCAATCCCGAATGTACCCCTGCAATTATAACTCCCGCTTTGGCTAATGGCTTAATATAGGGGATGATAGCCCCCTAGCCCAGCCAAACTTAAGAAATCTCGTTTGGGTGGATGCTGCGTGATGTGTCTCCGTTACAAATTCAGTACCATGAAATAAAAAACAGTACGCAATATGCGATTAAATGATTGAGCTTTATAATTCTTAATTTGACTATATGGTTAGTAAAGAAACAAAAAAAGAAAAAGAGCCTATTCTCATGAAACAGTCTAATACACTAACATTGGAACTCACTGATAAGGCCGTTCATCCACCATTGACCTCCTCCGATCATTACTGACCTTCGGACCCTCGCTCCAAGTCCACTCCATCCAGCAGTCTACCAACTCTCTCCATTTGCGTCTTCTCTCCTCATCTCTCCCCGGCAAAAGGCTGCGAATTCCCGGCTCCCAGACACACAAGAAAGAACAACATCCCGCTCATTGGCCAGCATGCCACGTTATCTCTAGTTATAACCCAAACATTTCTGCTACAGAGAAACCTTTACCCTAGCAGTGGAACATTACAGAGGAGCCATTATGTTAGCAGTGAAACCTTTCATAGTCATAGTCATAGTAATGGTCATACTTTATTGATCCCAGGGGAAATTAGTTTTCGTTACAGTTGCACCATAAATAATAAATAGTAATAAAACCATAAATAGTTAAATAGTAATATGTAAATTATGTCAGTAAATTATGAAATAAGTCCAGGACCAACCTATTGGCTCAGGGTGTCTGACCCTCCAAGGGAGGAGTTGTAAAATTTGATGGCCACAGGCAGGAATGACTTCCTATGATGCTCAGTACTGCATCTCGGTGAGATGAGTCTCTGGCTGAATGTACTCCTGTGCCCACCCAGTACATTATGTAGTGGATGGGAGACATTGACCAAGATGGCATGCAACTTAGGCAGCATCCTCTTTTCAGACACCACAGTGAGAGAGTCCAGTTCCATCCCCACAACATCACTGGCCTTACGAATGAGTTTGTTGATTCTGTTGGTGTCTGCTACCCTCAGCCTGCTGCCCCAGCACACAACAGCAAACATGATAGCAATGGCCACCACAGACTCGTAGAACATCCTCAGCATCGTCCGGCAGATGCTAAAGGACCTCAGTCTCCTCAGGAAATAGAGATGGCTCTGACCCCTTCTTGTGTACAGCCTCAGTGTTCTTTGACCAGTCCATTTATTGTCAATTCATATCCCCAGGTATTTGTAATCCTCCACCATGTCAACACTGACCCCCTGGATGGAAACAGGGGTCACCAGTACCTTAGCTCTCCTCAGCTCTACTACCAACTCCTTAGTCTTTTTCATATTAAGCTGCAGATAATTCTGCTCACACCATGTGACAAAGTTTCCTACCGTAGCCCTGTACTCAACCTCATCTCCCTTGCTGATGCATCCAACTATGGCAGAGTCATCCGAAAACTTCTGAAGATTTCGAGACTCTGTGCAGTAGTTGAAGTCCGAGGTATAAATGGTGAAGAGAAAGGGAGACATAAGCGTGTTACATAAGTAAAGTACATCCAGGATTGGCATGATTTAGGGTTTAATCAAACAGGAATGTCAGGATGTTCCAATTAAAGGAACCGTGATTTGAGCAAGTACTGTTCACTCACAACCAGGAAATGACAGATCTTACACTAGTATAAAATTATAAAGAAAATGTATTGAACAAACTTCAACTTTATCAACAGTTAGCAGGAAAAGAAAAGAAAGAGAAAAGGGCCCATTGCAGTAAAACCAGTTCAAATATGCACATAAACCATGTAGCTCGTTTCAGGAGTAGTTGGGTGTATCACTTTACTCAGGCACTGGACCCAAGTTCTGCATGAAAGCACCTGCCACAGTTTGAACTTCCCTGGAGGACCCTCTCAAATGAACTGAAGTATTGGCCCTGCTTCCTTGAAGCCATCTACCTGCACTTCTTACAATGGGGTCACTCCTTCAAACGGTATTTGGCGGCATCTTCCCTTGTGCCCCGACCTGCTGCTCCCATCGAGATGACACCAAACCCGACTACTGTCCTTCAGAGCTCTCTTTCCACCCAGCTCTCTAGAATGTTCCATGCCCTCCCACTTCTGATTGGCTGACACAACATTCCTAAGTTGGACAACATGGCTCCTTATCTTTAGCCGAAGTCAAAATACTCTTCCCAGCAGGACACACTGCTTTTACAGAAAACTGCTAAAATGAAATACCTCACAGTATAACAGTAGAAATCTTAACCAAGGCATTACATCTATATTCTGCTTGATCTTCAAACTCTTCTGTAAAATGCTCTGCAAAGGATTTTCATGCACAAAATTTTCAGTTATATGGATACAAAGATCATCCAAAAGTGCATTACTTGAATTTGTTTTTTTTTCATTGAATTTCTGTTTTAAAACATTGGTATGTTGCCAAATGTATATCTATGAATAACAGCAATTATTTGAGGCATTTCATAATCTCAGTAGTGTTTTAAGAGCAAAATCAGGCACAAAAGCACACAGGGCAGATGGCCAAATAATTGCTCAAAGGATTAGGTTGTAAGGAGTACAGTGTAAGTACTAGTGAATATCACTAGAGGACAGTGATGATTATGTAGATGAATAGCATTAGAGGGCAGATTAGATGATTACGTGATAGTGAAATGATTCAGGAGGGAGGCTTTTAGATTTTTGGATCATTGGGGCTATTTCCAGAGAAGAGAGAAACCATAAGCTGGATTGGTTTTACCTGGAATGCAATGAATCAACATTATTATAGATAGAGGAATAGCTCTGCTGGCAAATCACAGAGAAATGCGAGAACAATACAAGAGAGTTTCACACAAAATTCTGGAGAAACCCAGCAGGCCAGGCAGCATCTATGGAATAGTGTAAACAGTCGAGGTTTCGAGCCCAGACCCTTCAGCAACAATGGAAAAAAGATGAGAAGTCAGAGTCAGAAGATGGGGGGGATGGGAGGAAGAAGTACAAGGTAATGGGAAACCAGGAATACAAGGAAACCTGGAGAGGTGAAATGAAGAGCTGGGAAGTCGATTCGTGAAAGAGATAAAGGTCTGGTGACGGGGAATTTGATAGGAGAGGTCAGAAGGCTGTGGAAGAAAGGGAAGGGGGGGGGGAGACCAGAGGAAGGTGATGGGCAGGTAAGGAGATATGGCATCAGTCTCCATTCCCATTCCAACATGTCTGTCCCAGTCCCATCCTGACATGTCTGACCATGGGATCCCTTACTGCTGTGATGAGGCCACACTTAGGTTGGAGGAGCAACACCTTATATTCTGTCTGAGCAGCCTCCAACCTGATGGCATAAACATCAATTTCTCAAACTTATGGTAAATGCCCCCCACCCCTGTTTCACCATTCCTCATTCTCATTTCCCTTTCACACCATATCTCCCTCTGGTGCTCCCCACCTTCCTTTTCTTCCATGGCCTCTGTCCTCTCCTATTAGATTTTCCCTTCTTCAGACCTTTATCTCTTTCACCGATCAACTCCCCAGTTCTTTACTTCACCCCTCCTCCCTCCTGTTTTCACCTGTCACCTACTACCTTGTACTTCCTTCTTCTTCAAAGAAAGGGGCTTCAGGACAGTTTCTTCCAGCAGGCCATCAGACCGCTGAACTCATGCTGGCTTGAGTGTACTCTATATTACATTGACTGTTCTATATATTATAGATTATTATAAATTACTATGATTGCACACTGCACATTTAGATAGAGACATAACGTGAAGATTTTTACTCCTCATGTATGTGAAGGACGTAAGAAATAAAGTCAATTCACTTCAATTCAATTCCCCTCCTCCATTATCAACGCTGCCCTCAACCGCATCTCTTCCATTTTGCGCATGTCTGCCCTCACCCCATCCTTCCACCACCCACCAGGGATAGGGTTCCTCTTGTCCTCGCCTATCACCCCACTAGCCTCCACATCCAGCACATGATTCTCCATAACTTCCACCAACTCTGGCAGGATCACACCACCAAGCACATCTTGCCCTCCCCACCCACCATTTTCTGCTTTCCACAGGGATTGCTCCCTACACGACTCCTTTGTCCATTTATCCCTCCCCACTGAATTCCCTCCTGGCATTTCCCTAGCAAGCTGAACAAGTGCTACACCTGCCCCTACATCTCCTCTCTCACCACCATTCAGGGCCTCAATCATTCCTTCCAGGTGAGGCAACACTTCACTTGTGAATCTGTTGGGGTCATATACTGTGTCCGATGCTCCCGGTGTGGCCTCCTGTATATTGGTGAGACCCGATGCAGTCTGGGAGTCTGCTTCACCGACAACAATAAAAAGCGGAATCTCCCAGTAGCTACCCATTTTAATTGCATTTCCCATTCCCATTCCCATTCTGACATGTCAGTCCATGGTCCCCTCTACTGTCACAATGAGGCCACACTCAGGTTGTAGGAGCAATACTTTATATTCCGTCTGGCTAGCCTCCTACTCGATGACATGAGGATCAATTTTTCAAACTTCCAGTAATGCACCCCCTCCCCTCATCATTCCCCATTCCTATTTCCTTCTCTCATCTTACCTCCTGATCTGCCTATCACCTCACTTTGGTGCTCCTCTCCCTTTCCGTTCTTCCATGGTCTTCTGTCCTCTCCTATCAGATTCCCCCCCACCCTTCTCCTGCCCCATACGTCTTCCACTAATCAACTTCTCAGCTCTCTTTACTCCACCCTCCCCACCTAACCGCCCCCCCACCCCCGGGTTTCACCTATCACCTTGCCCCCACCTTCTTACTCCAACTCCTCATGACGGGTCTCGGTCTGAAATGTCGACTGTACTCTTTTCCATGGATGCTGCCTGGCCTGCTGAGTTCCTCCCGCATTCTGTGTGTGTTGCTCGGATTTCCAGCATCTGCAGGTTTTCTCTTGTTTTCCTTATCTTCATTATGATGCATCACAAAAAAATCACATCTTTAATCTTGTTAACTACCTATGAGTGTGCAATCCTGTATAAAATCACATTTGTAGACATTTCAGAGCATACTGTTAACAGTTAGTTTATTAAGTAATGGAATAAAAAACACTTCCAAAAAGCACCTATTAGTGTCCTTGTGCACTAAAGCAACTACATTTTAAGAGCCTCTTCAAAGTTGCAGTAGCTGGTGTAATTAGTGAAAACACATTATTTGATCTGAGGGCTGTTTGGGTGTAGAATATTAAATATTCCAACATTAGTTCTTCTCTTGGGCCTTGGTTGAAATGCTTCGTCTTTCACTCTCTCTCTCACACATGCACGCACACACACACACACACACATACACACGCACACACACACACACACACACATTTGCAAATAAACACACTTCGACAGAGTTTCCCAAAGAACACTGTTGCTCCCTTTTGTGTCCCGAACAGCATTTTTCACCTGACCAAGAATCCTCAGTAGTGATGTTACACTAACAGTGTGCATGGCCACTGAGTGAGGATATATACAGACTCTTTCTCTCCACCCAAATGCTGAGAAATCACACACCACTTCACACCAGACTACCCACACTGCCCGGCAACTGGTCCTTTATACATACACACAGGCACATAATCATACTTTACGCCTACCTCTCTGGACCTCTGCCCTGTTCTTTGATATACTGTAATCCCATAGTTGTAGACCCAATCAGATTTAGTTGCGTGGGTTACCTTTCAAGAAAATGCTCACCCCGTGCGCCCCTGGAGTAAGGCAGAGACTGGGCACATAATGGGTCATAAACATATCCCGGGTAAGTCCTCGGATGTTGTGATTTTGAATGAGCTACATAGAAACAGAATCGGTAGACGCCGAAAATCTTTCTCCAGCACAAGCAGGAATTCAGGAGGAGACCCGGTAGAAGACTCTCAACTGGAAAAATCCCTCTGGAAAATCTTCCTAAACTCAAAGCATTGAGTTTTTACACACAAGAAGATGAATATGTTGACTGAATACAATTTCAAAGTTACAATTGCTTTGTTTAATATTTTGAGTGCAGAGAAATGGATGCCTGGAATTGGGTATTTAAAATGGGAACATATCATACACGACAAAGCACTCTGAATATTGAAAATCTTTGCTTGGATAGAGTAATTCACAAGGACAGTCTAAAAGCTTCTGGGGACAGAACCCACAGGCACTCAAAATTAGTGGTGTGAGGACTGACTCTCTAAAGAACAAGTACCTCAATTATTGATTGCTTACATTCAAGATTGCTCAATGTCATTGCCATTACACAAGTGTAAAGGAGACAAAATAATTGTTACTCCAGATCTGATGCAGCACAAAAACAATCATGATAAAATGGCTGGCATTCTTCAGTCTCGAAGGATAATGGGGATGATTATCATCACAAGCCTGAGCGGAAGGTATGGAGATCCCGAGATGCCTAGTCATCAAGATTCCACTCTCAGCCTCACCATTGTAGTCCGAGGGAAAGCTTATGAAACAATATGTTTGGGACCAGCTTGGCTGCAGGAGCTGCTGGAAGGATGTTTAATGACATCCAGCTGCCTTAGGGGCTCCACTCCATACTTACTGTCTGGGTTTACACCCGTAGCCTTTGTCTCTCCTGAGGCTGCCCACAAGGCAGTGGGGCTATTTACCCATAGCTGGGGATAAGATAAGGTAAAGAATACAGTAATAAAAAACAAAGTAAGTGTAAATACCTAAGATAGCTTATATACATGGATAGACTATATGTACATAAAGTATTACAGGCACAGGAGTGACTGTATATAAGGTGACTCTGACAGGAAATGATAAATTAGTGGAGGTGGGGGGTTGTGGAGGGGTGGGTTAGCAGGTGCAAGTGTTGATCAGCTTCACTGCTCAGGGAAAATATCTTCTTTTGAGTCTGGTGGTCCTGGCATGGATGTTATGTAGCCTCCTCTCTGACGGGAGTAGGACAAATAGTTCATGAGCAGGGAGACGTTGAAACTTTGAAATGATAAAGTAGTGGTGGTTGGGACAGTGGTGATGTGGGTTAATGGGAAGAGGGGTTGAGGAAAGTAACTCATTATTTATTTATTTTGTTATTTATTTACTGTACATCTGGGTGCAGAGTAGCCCCTTCCGGCCTAACGAGCTGCACCACCCAGCAACCCACCTTCTTAACCCCAGCCTAGTAACAAGACAATTTACAATGACCAACTATCCTGTTAACTGCTATGGTTTTGTACTGTAGGAGGAGAAAAGATGTACCAAAAGGAAACCCACACACTCACAGTGAGATCATGCAAACTTTCTTACAGGGGACTTTGAACATGAACTCCGAACTCCAATGGCCCGAGCTGTAATAGCACCACCATAACCTCTGCTACTGTGACACCCCAATTCTGGTGGTAGGCATGGATTCCTACATAGCTCCTGCCCTGATGGGAGTGGGGCAGTCCATGAGCAGGGTGAATGGGATCCTTCATGATACTTCTGGCTTTTCCCCTGCAGCTTTCTGTACATAGGTCCTTGATGTCGGGTTGCCTGGTGCTGGTGATGAACTGGGCAGTCTTGATTACCCATTGTATCCGTCACAGAGCAGTTTCCATACCATGCAGTGATGCAGCATGTTAGGATGCTCTCTACTACACATCTGTAGAAGGATGTGAGTACTGATGTGCATAGTCCAGCTCTCCTCAGCCTCCTCAGAAAGGGGTGAGCTTTCCTGAGTGTGTAGGATGTGTTCTGGGACGATGAGAGGTTGTGCGAGATGTGCACCCTCAGGACTTTGAAACCGCTCGCACGTTGCACTGCTGCGCCGCCAATGTAAAGGCGGGGGTGAGTGGTGCGAGTTCTCCTGAAGTATAGTATGTAACCATCTCTTTTGTCCTGTTTACACTAAGAAAGAGGTTATTTTCCTGGCATCTGGCCTCGAGCTCTTCCACTTTCTCTATGTAGACCATCCCATCATTGTTGGTGATGAGCCCCAGCACTGTCTTGCCATCAGTGAAATCGACAAAGTAGTTACTTGGGTGTTTGTCTGTGCAGTTATGTGTGAGCAGAGTGCAGATTAGTGGGCTCAGCACACAGTCTGGGGGTGTCACCTGTGTTGAGGATGATGGGGAGGGAGGAGCAGTTGTTCATTCTGACTATCTGAGTTCTGTTGGTCAGGAAGTCCGATACCCAGTTACGCAGTGGTGTGTTTAGACCGAGGAGTAGGAGTTTGTTCATCAAGGTCTGTGGACAATAGTGTTCAATGTTGAACTGAAATTCAGAAACATCATTCTGACATAAGAGTACTTGTTTCCTATGCATGTCAAGGCTAGGTGCATGACAAATGTTATGTCATCTGTCTTTATGTGGTTCTGTTGATAAGCATGTTGGTGACTGTCCAGTGTGACAGGAATGCAGTTTTTGATATTGCCATTACCAGCCATTCATAGCACTTCATGACGAATGGCCTCTGTGCCACTGGGCGGTAACTATTTAGTTCTGAAGGTGTAGAGTTCTTTGGGACATGAATGATGCTAGCTGATTTGAAGCATGTGGGGTCAGCAGCCAGGATGAGTGAAGTGTTGGAGATATGCATGAGGACATCAGTGAGCTGGTGTGCACCCTCCCTGAGTACTCAGCCTGAGATGTTGTCTGGCCCAGCAGCCTTATGGAGGTTGACTCTCTGCAGAGTTCTTCTCACAATTACCGCTGTTACACACACTGGCTGCTCGCCTGGAAGGGGAAAGTTTTTGTGGCTTATTTTGTGCTGTATGCCTCGAAACTTCAGGGAGGGAGGCATCACAGGTACACTGGATGCTGTTTTTCCTGCATAGTCATTAATACCCTTAACACCCAGACATCACGCCAGGGATTGTTATTGGACAGGTGTTCCCTAAATGTTTTGTGTGTCGTTTGTCTTTGCCCTCTGTAGCATATTCGCATTGAAGCCTACATCATCAAGAACCAACTAAGATGGAGCGGTCATGTTGTTCGGATGAAAGGCGAACGTCTGCCGAAACAATTCTTCTACTCCCAGCTTAAAGAAGGCAAACGTAAAAGAGGCGGACAACAGAAGAGATTCAAAGACGTCTTAAAGGCCAACATGAAGAAATGTAACATCGACATCAACAATTGGGAAACCAATGCCAAGGACAGGAAACTCTGGCAAGCCATCATCCGAGAAGGAACAGCAACTTTTGAAGCCAACAGATGTACAGAATTAGAAGAAAAGAGAAGAAAATGGAAAGAGAGGCAGCAACAATCAAAGCCCGATTTGCCATCTGGAACTACCTGTCCTGTATGCGGAAGAACTTTCAAAGCCAAGATTGGACTCATAAGCCATTGAGAGCCCATAAGTATAATCAACAGAATGAAGACCATCATCCTCGACTTCAAGGGATAGCGATGATGACGATGATGATGATTGAATATGCTACAGAGGGCAAAGACAGACCTTGGAAGTCACCTCTCCTCCAATGTCGACCTTAATGACGAGATCCAACATCGTCTTAAATGCACTGGAACAGCTTTTGGACGTCTCTGAACAAGAGTTTTTCATGATCGTGACATCTGAACAGACACTAAAATGTTAGTGTACAAAGCAGTGGCAATCCCAACGCTCCTGTATGCATCAGAAACCTGGACAACATACCGACGACATCTGAAGGCATATTCAATATTTAACAATATTTGAGTAATATTGCAACTATGTTATTCGATTAAGCATTCTCTGTTTACATAAGTCATTATGGGTTATATGCAAAAGTATGTGAATGGCATACAGCATTATGCTACCATGTCATATGACAGTGCTTAACTAAAGAAGAGGGAAAGAAAATGAAATAGACAAATATCCTGGCTCCTGTGTTTTTGTTTCAATTAGTTTCTGGAGTTACAAAGCATAGCAGATGCAATGAAAGAGTTTTAAAATGAACCTGAGACGATTACCTACCTTTGAAGTGCTGCACATTTTTTTTCAACAGGAGAGAGAGAGATATCAAAGTTAAATAAAAAAGACAGAAAATGGACTAAATTAATAAGCATCGAGTCTGGCCATAGGTTCATAAACAATGTACTGGGTGATAATATACATAAAAAAATCAGAAATGGAAAGATAGATGTGTTGGATTGTGCAATAGAAATTGAATGATGTATACTGAATGAATTGAGCAGTACTTAGAAGCAAATAAAATAGCCAATGAAAAGTGAGTGCAAGTGTTAATAAATGCAATATGTAGAAAAACATACAGTTTGCTAAGAAATTTAAATGCTCCAACTAAACCACCCAAAATGATTTTTGCTGATGTCATGAATAAAATGCAGGAATATTTAGAACTGAAACCATTGTTGATTGCAGAACACTTTAGGTTTCAAAAGCAGAATCAAATGGAAGGTCAGTCCATTTTAGCTTATATGGCTGAATTGAGGAACTTGTCCGAGCCTTGTCAGTTCAGTGATGGGCTTAATGATGCACTGAGAGATTGTTTAGTTTGTGGAATCTTGCAAAAAAAAAAAAATCAAAAATGGCTCCTAATTGAAGCACAGCTCACATTTAAAAGAGCAGTTGAAATCACTCTATCAATGGAAGCAATAGCTAGAGATGCAATTGCGTTGTAGTCAGGAATGAAAGTAAGCATGAACAGAATTGCAACATCTAAAGAGAAGCCTGCCTGGCTGAACAAACTGTGTTACCATTGCGGCAGGGGCTCACAGACACCAGCTGAATGCAGATTTAAAAGCAAAATTTGTGGAAAATGCAACAGAGTAAGACATATACAAAGAGCATTTGGGGCATGAACAAAGAAATAGACTGCATAGAGAAGAGAAAAAAGATAAAAATTTAAGTTGCAGTTTAAAAAATAGCACCAATCCTCATGCCATTGATGAAAAATATGATAATCCAACACACTAGACCACAGTTATACTAAGATAAGGAATGCCTACCATTCCATGCCCAGGCTGCATTTCAGTAAATCTAATCACTTGGCTGTCCCTCTCCTACCTACATACAGGCAGAGGCTAAACAGCAAACTTAAGACAACAAGGAGGTGGTTGCAGGTGGCAGAGGAGCTGCTGCAGGATTGCTTTGAGTCAGTGGACCGGGTCATGTTCAAGGACTCATCTGTGGATCTGAATGAATGTACCACAGTTTTCACAGACTTTATTAAAACAATTGTAGATGAATGTGTCCCCACAAAATCATTCAGAGCTTCCCCAATCAGAAGTCCTGGATAAATTGTGAGATCCACAAGCTGTTGAGAGCCAGGTCAGAGGTATTCAAGTCTGGTGACCATGAAAGCTACAAGAGGTCTAGGTACGATCTCCAGAAAGCCATCTCATTGGTGAAGTCACAGTTCTGGACTAAATGAAGGATGCTCAACAGTTGTGGCAGGGCTTGAATAGCTTCAGCTCTTATAAAGTAAAATCAAGCGCCATAGTCAACAGTAGAGCTTTGCTTCCAGATGAGCTCAATGAACATAGAACATAGAACATAGAAAACCTACAGCACAATACAGGCCCTTCGGCCCACAAAGTTGTGCCGAACATGTCCCTACCTTAGAAATTACTAGGCTTACCTATTGCCCTCTATTTTACTAAGCTCCAAAATGCCTATTGTCACTTTGACTGTCAACACGTGGAAGAACCATCACAGACTCCCATAGCCCCCTGATAATCTTATGATTTCAGTCTCTGAGGCCAATGTGCAAGGAACTTTCAGGAAGGTGAAACCAAGAAAAGCATTTAGCTTTTCCTTATTCCTCACTTGCACAGCCAGTCATTTTGGATTGGCATCTCCTCCATGACCTTCATCAGTACTGGTGCACCACAGTGTTAAAAACATTCAAAGCTTATGGGCTCAGAGCACAATACAACAAGTGTGAATTCTTTAAACCCAGCATCACTTACTGTGGCCACACCACTGAAGCACAAGAATTACCAAGTGTGCTGAGAAAATTCAAGCAGAGGTGGATGCTCCAAGGCTAAAGGACTTATCACAGTTACAGTCCTTGTTAGGATTTGTCAATTGCTATAACAGGCACCTGCCGAACCTAGCTACTGTGTTCCACCTCTTAAACTCATTAATACAGATCAGGAAGAAATAGCAATGGACAGAGTAATGTGAGGTTGTTTTCCAAAAGGCAATGGAATTAGTAACTTCAGATACTGTACTCACACATTATCCACATTGTCCAGCGAAACTTGCCTTTGACACCTTGCCTTCTAGTATAGGTGCAGTCATGTCACATGTTATGAGTGATGTAAGTGAACACCCCATAGACTTTGCATCACATTCCCTTACCACTGCAGCGAAGAATTACACACAGATTGACAAAGTTTTGAGTCTGGTTTGGGATGTAAAATGTTTCACCCAGTACTTGAATTTGAGAGACTTTACCCTCATTACCACTGGTATGCATTTTCAATCATCAGAAGGGTGTTCCACTAACAGCAACAGCACCAATGCAGAGATGGGCTCGGTTTCTTGAAGGACACAATTTCAACATTGAATTCAAGAAGACAGCTACTCATGGAAATGCTGATGGATTGTCCCGTTAAGGCTTGGAAAAGGAAGTACTTGAAAAATTTACAAAAGATGACACTCCTCTTTATGTATTTTTCCTAATACAAATCAAAAGTCTCCCAATACAGTGGACATGATCAAGAGGGAAATCAGACCCCACACTTCTCAGGTCTACACGGCAACCCAAATGGTTGGAATGTGCAGCAGAATTTACAGTTCCCCTATTTTTACCAGTGCTGAGATGAACTTGTCCTTGACGAGGATTGCTTTATGTCAAGAGTGAGATTTGTACCATCCAAGTTGAGAGCTAAAATCGTGGAGACCATCATGGATACACCTTGGTCATCTAGGCCCAATGAAAATGAAAGTGTTGCCTTGTAGCTTTGTCTGCTGTCTTGGGATAGATCAGCAGATCGAGTAGATTGCTATGCCCTGTTTGGGATGCCAACATGTCCAGAAGAGGCCAAGGGCAATGTCTGTCCATCCCTAGGAATGGCCTGTATTGCCCTGGCAGAGACGTCATGTGTCATGGTCCGGTCCGTGAAGTCCATATTCCGGTTCACGGTCCAGTCCATAGTACCTTATTCCAGGGTTTCTGGTTTTCCCCAGTTTCTGTTGTAGGCACATGATTCTCGTTTCGGGGCTGAGACAAAAATACCTCTGCAAACCAGGGATTCCCTGCTGGACTGTCCTGTTCCCCTCCCTGTCTTTTCCCCCCTCACCTGACTCTTTGCCTGGATACCTTGCCTGACTCTCTGCCTGGATACCTCACCCGCACACTGTCTAGTTCAATCGCCAATGCAGAGATGGAACTGTCTGTCGTTCTTCGGTGTTTGTCTCTGCTTGTCCTTGCCTCCATGGGGTAAGTCAGGCCATTCTGCCGTTGTCCTGCAGGGGGACCTGTCTTGTCCTTGCCTCCATGGGGTAAATCAGGCTGTTCTGCCGTTGCCCTGTGGGAGGATTTGTCTTGTCCTGTCCTTGCCTCTGTGGGGTAAGTCAGGCCATTCTGCCATTGCCCTGCGGGGGGATCTGTCTTGTCTTGTCCTCACCTCTGTGGGGGTAAGTCAAGCCGTTCTGCCATTGCCCTGCGGGGGGACCTGTCTTGTCTGATCTTGTCTTTGCCTCTGTTGGGTAAGTCCTGCCATTCTGCCACTACCCAACGGATGGTCCTGTCCCACCTTGGTGTGAAGATGAAGTTGAGTCCCGGCAGGCTCTATGTCTCTGTACTGTCCTATCTCATGTTAGTGTCGTGTTAAAGATGAGTCCTGGCTTTTCGAAGGATAAGTCCTGGCTCCATGTTGATGTACAGTTCCCAGTCTGTCGACAAGCTCCAGCCTCCGAGTTATCAGCCTCTGCATTCCAAGACCCAAGACCCCAACCTGCCTCCAAGCCTCAAGACCCCAAGCCTGTCTCCAAGCCTCAAGCCCCAAGACCCCAAGCCTGTCTCCAAGCCTCAAACCTCAAGACCCCAGCCTGTCTCCAAGCTTCAAGCCTCAAGACCCCAAGCCTGTCTCCAAGCCTCAAGCCCCAAGACCCCAAGCCTGTCTCCAAGCCTCAAGCCTCAAGACCCCAAGCCTGTCTCCAAGCCTCAAGCCTCCAAGCCTGTCTCCAAGCCTCAAGCCTCAAGACCCCAAGCCTGTCTCCAAGCCTCAAGCCTCAAGACCCCAAGCCTGTCTCCAAGCCTCAAGCCTTAAGACCCCAAGCCTGTCTCCAAGCCTCAAGCCTCAAGACCCCAGCCTCCAGTCCTGCAGTCATGTCATGTCCTTGCCCGGTTCTGGGGCCTGAGCCTGAGGCAGAACCCAGGTTCTGGGTCCTTGTCCAGTCTCTGGCTCGGGGTTCAAGCCCAGGCTCCTAGTTCATAGTTCCTTGTCCTGTTTCCCTGTTTCTTGTCCATGTCCTAGCCCAGGTCCTGCATCCTTGTCCTGTTCCTAGTACTTCAGTGTCTGTGTCTTGCATTTGGGTTTGCTATCAACGCCCCCCCATTGTGACATCATGTGGATTTTCCTGGAGTATTCATGGACACAATTTTTTTTCGTGGTAGTGGATGCAGCTAATGAAGTGGCCAGAGGTACTCCCAATAGTCTCCACTATTGTTAATGTCTTGAGAGCCCCTTTCAATATTCAATATTTCAGCAATATTTGAGTAACGTATTGTTAGATTAAGCATTGTTGTTTACATAGTCATTATGGGTTATATGTAAAAGTACGTGAATGGAATATGCCATTATGTCTCCACATCATATGAGAGCACCTCACTAAAGAAAAGGAAGAGAAAACTAAGTAGAAAATATCCTGCTCCTGTGTTTTCCTTCAGTTAGTTTCTGGAGTTAACCTGCATGACATTTTACCCAAATTTTACAGGACATAACACCCTCTTGATGCCTAAGATGGGATTTCTCCTTGCTGCTCTGGGAGCTGTTCTGTTACCTGCTTTGAGATGACTGTTCTTGAGTGCTGATGTTGTCTACACACTTGCAAAGTTAGCCAGTGACAGATGAGGCATATTCCCTGATGTATGAGTTTTCTCTGTTGGTGTTAACCTCCTTGAACATCTGCCATTTAGTCCATTTAAGACAGTATTGAAGCAGAGACATTGCCTCATTAGGCCATACCATGATAGCTCTTTTGACTGGTTTCTCCCTTTTCAGCAGCAGTCAGAATGCTGGGAATAACATCTTGAGGATGTGGTCAGAGAGGGCAAGATGAGGGTGTGGGTGGCTTTGTAAATATCACATTTGTTTGTATAAGCATGGTGCAGTTTCTTTGTTCCACTAGTGGCCATAATAACATGTTGGTGCAATTTGGATAAAATGTCCTGCAGGTTAATATGATTAAAGTCTCCTGCATTTAGAAAAAGATGACCCAGATGCTTGTTTTGTAGAGAGATGATGATTCTGTAAAGCTCCCCTAGTGTGTCCTTATCATTCACACTTGGGGATGTCAATGGAGAGGTCAGATGCCTTGTTTGATGTAGACCAGTAAGCAGAGCCCCATTGTCTATCCATTGGGTCAGTGTATCTGAGAATGCCAGTTTATAAACCATATCTCTTGACTGTCTTCCTTCTGTGAACCAATAAAATGACTCTTTACACAATGGTGCTTATTTAAACATCCGTGTTTCTAATTTTAAAGCTGGTTACTGTTTGCAGTTTACATTTTGAAATAGTTTAATGCAGACAGTTTCTCATTGTATTAATGGCCAATATATCTTAAATTTAATACTTTGACCATGTCTGGTCATTTAGTAGGCAGACCTGATTCCTCATGGGGTATTTTTCGAACAGTCATTTGGATTTCATCCATTGTGAAACATATCCGACAGTACCAAGCAGAAATCTCGTCCTTTGCCGGGGATGCTGGAATGTTTCTACCACTAATCCAGGGTAAGTTAATAAAATAATTATTGGAGATGGTGCCATGAAGCAATAGCACAATTAACTGCACCAGTATGCCACCCTAAGTATCAATCTGCACTCTCCACAATGGACTTTGTTAAAGCTGACTGAAGATGCATACTTGCCAACACAATTGGTAAGCGATAGTCCTGTTGCCTCAATGAAGTGAGTCTGAACAAATCATTGTAACAAGTCTAAAGCTCTGTGATTGTCAGGAGTACGTGATGCACGTAGGCAAAGCAAGTCTATGCTGATGTAATTGTCAGTAGAAATTTTACAATAATTCCAGTTCTTTAATATTTTGCAACTTGCACAAGCATTAATCCTAAGGCTACTAACTGCATGTCAGAGTGAGTGATATTAACATGAGGCAGCCTGAGAATAGAGGATCGCCTTAGGCAGGCCACGTGAAATTTTTAGGTGAACACTTAACAGGCAAATAGCCAATCTAGCTGCTTCTGCATGTGAGGCTTTATATGTATTTAAAGCCCAGCATCTCTACTGAACACACCTTAAAAATCAGGGACTGAGAAACTGGAATTCATAAAGAGTCCAGTCCGGGGAAGGACTAAGCTTCAATCAGGACTATTGCATGTCCTGGTCTCTCAATGAAATGGTTGACTCCTGTTTGCTGACTGGTGTACAAACTTATGATAGTGATGACACTGGTTAATATCGTTAGTAAAAAGCATTGAGGTGGAGTTGAGTGAAGATGGCACTAAACAGCAACTCCTTTGCTTGTATCTTCGAATCAGCTTTATTTCTATCTTTGATATCTCTTTTTTTCCCTTTCAAGGTTCTTTTGAAGACCCTGACCTGGAGTTTGGTTTTTTGCAGGAATGGGACCCGCTGTCAGTGCCTCACGACCGGCCACTTTTCGATATGCCAAGGATGCAGCCTGGAAGGCTTGAGAGCCTTCGGCGTGCCAGATTTTCGTGACTCTGGTGGCTGGCAGATTTAAGGCTGGCGCCGCCACTGCCGACTAATGCGTTGCGGAAGAACAAGGAAGATCAGAAGTAACGGGCTTACTGCTGGCTGTGTGCCCAGAGGCACAGAGCTCGGAAAAAGCGATGCAACAAACTTATAACACCATAAATCAGCAAGTTGTTTTGTTATGTCTCCCCTCTCACCGTGAAACGGGAACACCTCTTTTTACCTTATTAGACAGAGACAGAGAGAGCCTGTGGTATATTGAATATTGGGTGAATGAGTGGTCCTTGGGGTACTGAAAGTCTGAGTCTTTATTGATGCTTTGCTGCATGCTTGAGTGCTTGGTGGAAGGTGCTACTGCTTTTTTTGCTGGTGGGGAGGCCATTGCCTTGCTGCTGCTTGTGCATGGCTGGGGGGAGCTGGGGGGGCTTTGTGGTTCTAACATTTAACTGTCATTCATTCTTTGGGGCATTCCTCTGTTTTTGTGGATGTTTGAGAAGAAAAAGAATTTCAGGATGTATATTGCGTACATTTCTCTGACATTAAATACGCCTATTGAAACCTATTGAAAAAGACAATTACCAAATTAGAGTTTATCTCGTGAATTTAACATCAGTGTTAAACAAAGACTGAGCCATAGTTGGAGGACACTGTAGTGTTCTGGGTGCTGAACTATTGAAAGGATTTAGAGTTATGCAGAAGAATGCAAGAATGGTTAACAAAGGGGAAAAATAGCAAACTTCTGGAGGGACTCAGCAGGTCAAGTAGCATCTGTGGGGGGAATAGAATTCTTCAATTATTTGAGTCAAGACCTCGCAACCTGGATGAGGTAGGATCTCAGCCCGAAGTATCAACAATTCCTTTTCCCCAACAGATGCTGCATGACCCATTGATTTCCTCCAACAGTTCTTTTCTTTTTGCCCCATATTCTAGTACCTGCAATTTCTTGTGCCTACTTAACAAAGATTAAATTGAAGTTTAAACTCATGTGGTCAAAGTGAACCAGTTGTGGCTCTTTTGTTTTGCAAAGGCAAGGAAAAGGGTGAGTTAGTGCATTACTTTAAAATTATAAAGATTTTGCCAAGTGGACACACAGAGCATGCTTCCACTTATGGGGAAGATAAAAGGTGGAGGCTATCAAGAGTTGTCACCAAGTGATCCGAGTGTGGGGAAATTTGGAACTTACCTTTGCCAAGTATGCTTAAGAGAGTATAGAGACATTTAAGAAGATAGTGGAAGGGAAGAGGGAACTGAAGCGTACATAGAAGAGTCAGGTACAACAGAAGAAGGCTTGAGCTGAGTGGAGTGTGATTAGTTAAACAACTTGATCTAGGATGCATGCTCTATTTAATTAATTCATTGAAATTCCCTTTCTCCTTTGTCATTCTAATGCTAAACTTTCACTTGCCAGTTTTTCATTTTGTTTGCCACTGATAGGCGTGGCTTTCTCTCTCCGGTGCTACGCCCTATTCTGCTAGCAATGTGCCACAGCCCTGCTATTAGTAACACAAAAATTAGATAAAGATTCCTAATAAAAAAAACATGAGAAAGTCTGCAGATGATGGAAATCCAAAGGAATACTCACAAAACCCTGGAGGAAATCAGCAGGTCAAGCAACACCTATGGAAATTAATAAACAGTTGACATTTTGTGCCAAAACCCTTCTTCAGGACCGAGAAGGAAGGAGGAAGACGACGCCAGAATTAAAAAGGTAGTGGGGGGAGTGGCAAGAGGCTAGGTGGAAGGTGACTGGTGAAGCCTGGTGGGCGGGAATGGTCGAGGGCAGGAGAAGAAAGAATCTGATAGGAGAGGAGAGTGGACCATAGGAGAATGGGAAGGAGAAGGGGACCCAGGGGGAAGTAAAATGTCAAAGTGGGGAATAGAGGAAAGGGTGGGGGGGATTTGTTTACTGGAAGGAGAAGTCAATATTCATGCCATCAAGTTGGAGGGTAGCCAGATGGATCGGAGAGGTCCATGACAAATGGAGGAGAGAGAGGCACGGAGATGTGGCAGAGACTGAGACAGGGCCACCAGGTGTCCAACTGCCACATCAGCTCATTTGGTCTCACTCTATCAACTCATTTGCTCTACCCAACCTTCTCTCACCTTCTCTGCTACTGTAAATTAACATGTTTTTTTCTTTTTCCTTGTTCTGATGATGAATTTTGGAGCTTAAAGATTGACTCTGATTCTCTCTCCACAGATGCTGACATATAAGGTGTTTCCAGCACTTTTTTCTTGTTTTTATCCCATATTTCCTGTAGTTCCTGTAGTTTCTTCATTTTTCAGTTTCATTATGAAAGGCAACTGGAGCAGGACTTGCGGGTTAAATGCCGAGGCTCCGTGGTGAAGTGGGAGTGATTATGGCATCCTATGAGTTAAGCACTTTGGGACATGCACACAACTCAGAAGTTCTGAACTTGTTGGTTCCAGTAATTTTCTGTCTGTGCTCCAGTATTGGAGTCCACAAAGAGTATAATAACATGGCATGTGCTTGTTATTGTTCCCTAGTGCTGGCACTGAGCTTATGCAAGGATCTTTCAGCAAATCGAGAAGAATGGCTGCACAGACAAAGGATAGCTGCAAGATAGTTACCATTTTTTAAATTAGAATTAACTTGATGCTCTTCAGTGTTTCTAATTTATTGGAAGTATACTTATTTTTTGAATTTTAGCATTTTGCAAAAAAGGATGTTAATGTTTGCAATCTGTTTCTGAATACCAGGCACAGTGAGAAGAGTTGGAAGTCATTGCTTGAGGATATTGCCAAAATCTGAAGCCAGAGCCTTGCCTGCAGTTATTGCTTTTCTGAACAATTTTATTTTTTTTAAAATTTATTTTAGTTTATTTTTAGATACAGCACAGAGTAGGCCCGTCTGGTCCCTTGAGTTATGTCACGCGGCAACCCCCAATTTAACCCTAGTTTAATCATGGCGCAATTTTTTAGGGTGACCAATTAACCTATAAACTGGTATGTCTTTGGACAAGGGGACGACACCAGTTCACCTGGAGAAAACACTGGCATCCCATGGGGAGAATGTGCAGACTCCTCACAGATGATAAGACCAGAATTAGGCCATTTGGTCCATTGAGTCTGCTCCACCATTCCAAAATGTTGACTTATTATCCGTCTCAAACCCATTCTCCTACCTTCTCCACGTAACCTTTGATGCCCTGATCAATCGAGAACAAGAAAATCATCACAGCAGCTGTCACCTGAGTGGATAGAGTCAGAGATATGATTTTGAGGCTTCTGCAAAGAGCGGCTACAGTCAGAGAAAGCGGGAGAAAAGAAGAGCTCTAGGTTACATCTCTTTTCCTTTCCTTCTTTATATCTGCTCAGCTAAGATAGTGGAGATGCCAAGCAGGATAGTGGCATGCTCCTTTTGCAGGATGTGGGAAGGCAGGGAGACCTCCAGTGTCCCTAACAACTACAGCAACTGCAAGAAGTGCATCCAGCTACAGCTTCTAACAATCCGCCTTAAGGAGCTGGAGTTGGAACTGGATGGACCCCCGATCACTTGGAGGGCTGAAGGGGTGATAAACAGGACATAGGGAGAGGTAATTACACCAAAGGTGTGGGTCACAGGAGACTGGGTGACAGTTAGGAAGAGGAAAAGGGTTAAGGAGACAGTGCAGAGTACCCCTGTGGCCATTCCCCTCAACAATAGGTATATCACTTTGGATACTGTCGGGGGATGGCCTAACAGAGGAAAGTCACAGTGGTCAGGTCTCTGGCACTGAGTTTGTCTTTGTGATTCAGAAGGGAAGCGGGGAGAAAAGGCATGCCGAGGTGATAAGGAATTCAAATTTCGGGGAACAGGCGGGAGGTTCTATTGGCGAGAACAAGATACCCCGGATGGTGCATTGCCTCCCGGGTGCCAGGGTCTGGGATATCTCCAACTGAGTCCTCAGCATTCTTAAGTGAGAGAGTGAACAGCCAGAAGTCATGGTCCATGTAGGTACCGATGACATGGGTAGGATGAGTAATGAGGATCTGCACTGGGAGTTCAGGGGGTTAGGTGTTAAGTTAAAGTGCAGGACCTTTTGGGTTGTGATCTCAGGATTGCTTCCCACACCACATGTTTCAGAGCTGAGAACTAGGAAGCTTATACAGTTTAATATGTGGCTAAGGAGTTGGTGCAAGAGGGAGGGCACAAGAATTTTGGATCATTGGGCTGCCTTCCAGGGAAGGTCTCAGGTTCCTTGGAGGCACATGATAAAATAGGCCAAGTCAGCATGCTTTCCTAAAGGGAAAATCTTGCCTGAGAAATCTGTTGGAATTCTTTGAAGCAAGCAGGATAGTCAATGGCAAATCAGTTGATGTTGTGTACTTGTAATTTCAGAGGGCCTTTGACAAGATGCTTCATATGAGGCTGGTTGACAAGCTGCAAGGCCATGGTATTACAGGAAAGATTCTTGCATGGATAAAGCTGTGGCTGATTGGAAGGAGGCAAAGAGTAGGAATAAAGAGAGCCTTTTCTGGTTGTCTGCAAATGATTAGTGGTGTTCAACAGGGGCCTGTGTTGGCACCAATTCTTTTTACATAATATGTCAATGATTTGGGTGAATGAATTGATGGCTTTGTTGCAAAGTCTGCAGATGATATGAAGATAGGTGGAGGGGTAGGTAGTTTTGACGAATTAGAGAAACGACAGAGGGACTTAGACAAATTCAGAGAATGGGCAAAGAAATGACAGATGGAATCAATTGTCGGGGAGTGTATGGTCATCTACTTTGGTAGATGAAGTGAAAAGGTTGACTATTTTCAAAGTGGAGAGAAATGCCAAAAACTGCGGTGCAAAGGGACTTGGGAGTCCTTGTGCAGGATTCCTTAAAGGTTAATTCGTAGATTGACTCTGTGGTGAGGAAGGCAAATGCAATGTTAGTATTCATTTCAAGAGGACTAGAAGATAAAAACAAGGATGGAATGTTGAGATTTATAAAGCACTGGTGAGGCCTCACTTGGAGTATTGTGAGTAGTTTTGGAAAGGACGTGCTGAAACTGGAGAGGGTTCAAAGGAGGTTTATGAAAATGATTCCAGGATTGAACGGCTTGTCATATCAAGAGCATTTGATGACTCTGGTCCTGTATTCACTGGAATTCAGAAAAATGAGGAATGACCTCATTAAAACCTATCAAATGCTGAAAGGCCTTGATAGAGTGGATGTGGAAGGGATGTTTCCTATGGTGAGAGAGCTTAAGACCAGAGGACACAGCCTGAGAATAGAACGGAGATGAGGAGGAATTTCTTTAGCTAGAGAGGTGAATCTGTAGAATTCTTTGCCATAGGCAGCTGTGGGGGCTAGGTCTTTATGTATATTTAAGGCAGAGGTTGACAGATTCATGGTTGGTCAGGGCATGAAGAAATACAGGGAGAAGACATGAGACTGGGGCTGAGAGGAAAACTGGATCAGCCATGATGAAATTGTGGAGCAGACACAATGACCAAATGGCCTAATTCTGCTCTTATATCTTATGTCCAATATATTAACCTCCACCTCAAATGCAACCAATGAACTGTGCTGCACAGCTTTCTGTGTCAAAGAGTTTCACAGATTCACCAACCTCTGGCTAAGGAGGATTTCCTCATGTCTGTTCTAAATTGACATTCCTAAATTCTGGGGCTGTGCCCTTTGATCCTTGACTCCTCTTCTGCAGGAAATAACCTCTCCACATCCACTCTATCCGGATCTATCAATATTCAATAGGGCTTCAAGGAGCTCCCCCTCATTCCTCTAAACTCCAGCGAGTAAGGGCCTATTAAACACTCCTCAAATGTTGACCTTTTTATTCCTGTGATCATTATTGTGAAGCTCCAATGGACTCTCTCCAATGCTAGCACATCCTGTCTTAGATAAGGGACCCAAAACTTAAAGGTTTCAAAGATTTCAAAGGTACATTTAATGTCAGAGAAATGTATACAACATACATCCTGAAATGCTTTTTCTTTGCAAACAGCCATGAAAGCAGAGGAGCCCCCCAAAGAATGAATGACAGTTAAATATTAGAACCCCAAAGTAACCCCCCAGCTCCGCTCCCTCCAGCGCATAAGTGGCAGCAAGCAACGATTCCCCTTCCTCCCACCGGCAATAAAAAGCATCGGCACCCACCACCGAGCACTCAAACGTGAGCAAAGCAACAGAAAAAACACAGACTTACTGTACCCCGAAGACTGCACGTTGTCCCGGTATTCAACATACCAAAGGCGCTCTCTCTCCCTAATAAGGGAGAAACAAGTGTCTCCATTTCACAGCGAGAGGGGAGACAAAACAAACAACTCACTGGTTTATGATGTTAAAAGTCCATTGCGTCACTTTTTCCAAGCTCTGTACCCAAAGATCTTCGGTCTCTGGGCAGACAGCCAGAGATCTTCCATCTCCCACAACACACCGACCTCCTACTTGGACACTGACCTCTGATCTCACCTCCCCTCCCCCCCCAAGGTCTCGAGAGCCACGAAATCTTGAACCTCTGAAGGCAAGTGAAGCTCTTAGGCTGCGTTCTTTGCATGCTGGATAATGGCCAGTCATGAAACCCCAAGAGTGAGTCCCATTCCCGCAAAGAACCAAAGTCAGCAGGTAACTCCAGGTCAGGGTCTTCAATAGAACCCTGAAAGGGAAAAATAGAGATTTTAAAGATGGAAATACAGCTGTTTCAGAAGATGCAAGTAAAGGAGTCACCGTTAGGCACTACTGATTCTCCTAAGCTCCTCCTTCTAGACTGCTCACAATGCTCCAAGTGAGGTCTGACCAATGCCTTTTAAAACCTGAGCATTATGCCCTTGATTTTCTATTCTAGTCCTCTCAAAATGAATGCTAGCATTGCTTTTGCCTTCCTTATCACTGACTCAAACTGCAAATTAATCTTTAGGGAATCCAAATCCCTCTGCACATCTGATTTTTGAATTTTCTTCACATTTACAAATTAGTCTTTGCCTTTATTTTTTCTTCCTAAGTGCTTGACCATATCCTTCGCTACATTGCATCCTGTCTGCCACTTCTTTGCCCATTCTCAGAATCTGTCTATATACTTCTGTAGATATCTTGTTCCTTCAACACTATCTGCTTCTCTACCTATCTTTATATTGAAGGCAAATCTAGATACAAAAGCATTAATTCCTTCACCCAAATTATGACAACATGAAGAGAAACCCTTTCAACACCAGCCCCTGTTACAAATTAGTTTAATCCTCCTCAACAGCTCTAGCAAACATGCCCTTAAGGATATTTGTCCCTCTGGGGTTCAGGTGTCATCCATCCTTTTTGTACAGCTCATACTTTCCCTGGAAGATATCCCAATGATCCAGAAATCTGAAACCCTGCCCCATGCACCAATTCTTCAGCCATATGCTCATCTTCCAAATCATCCTATTCCTACCCTCATTAGCATGTGCCATAGGCAGCGATCCAAAGATGACTACCCTGGAGGTGCTGCTTTTCAGCTTTCTGCCTAACTCCCCATATCCTCTCTTTAGGATCTCCTCTCTCTTCCTACCAGATGTATGTCACAGGGACCAATATGTATCTCAATTTCCTGCTGCTGGCTCTCACCCTTTGGATGGTGATGTCAGAATTGAACTCCGAACCCTGGCACCCTGAGCTGACCACTATGCTACCTTATGGCCACTTTGTAGAAAGACCTCCTCTCAAAATCATGGCATTTCATTGTGCAATATCCTGCCAGCCTACTGGGTCTCATAATTTAGGATTAGGACTATACCTAAGAGCAAGGCAATTTTGCAGAATTTACAAAAATTATGCCTGTATTTGACGAGTGTTGGCTCAATAGCAGGTCAGTTCTCCAATTTGTGTTTATGAGTCTTTGCTCTTAGGAAAATATCGACTAGCTTGCGAGAGCATTTGCAAGTCTTTACAGATCATAAATTAATAATACTAATTCTGCTCACATTATTCAACGCACAATAATAAATTATTTCATTAACATCTGGATAAATAGAGATGGTCATATTTTTGGTTGCTAAGTAACTAGATATTTTGCTTTTATTTGGTATGCTTATTCAGTTCTGTGTTAGGGTGTGGGCTTAGAGATAGCTATGACACTTGCCTTATTCAAAAGAATTAGTAGTTCATGTTTTATGTTCTATGGTTAATCGACTAAATTTGACATACACACCCTGCAGAATGACAGGAACTGCTGATGTATAAAACACCATACTCTGATCTTCTATTTATGCTTTACAATACAGATAAGTACTATGTGATAGATTGTATGCTGGTTTATGTTATTCCTGTTGGAATCTTTCTAACATGATATGTTTAGCTGATATTTAACTTAAAATCAAAATCAAGGTCATGGAGACAATACAATATGTTAGAAGGATGAGTAGGGAGGGTTGAACTCAACAAATTGTAATTTGGGTATTCCTTGCAACATCTGAGGTGGACTTAGTCCAGGCACTGAACATGTGCTTCATTTAACTTTTTATAAGCCTTCCAAAATTTTCGACTACACTTCGAGTCAACATTTTTTGCAGATACTTCTGTAGCCTTTGCCAACATACTAAAACAAAAGGCATCCCCAATGGGCACCTATTGTAGAAGAGTTTCTATTCTGCAGTTCTAACCTGTCAAGCCTGTATCCCTACTGGCTTTGACTTCCATATCATAGTAGGCCACTATACCAAAGAGTCTACACAGAATGCTCATCTAATTTTCCATAACAGTTCCATTTGTATCACTATCTGGAGTTCCCATTTCACACATCTTTAGAAGAAATGATGCTGTGCCCTCATTCAGTCCCATGTCTAAATAAGCCCATCTATTCGTTGTGGATTTATGCATTTTCCTTGAAGATTGGGTATTCTATTGTAACTTCAGTAATTTTTACTGCTGTGTTGGGCATCAGGCATGGTTTTGAGATTCCAGTTACCTGCCACTTTAATTCACCATCCTACTCCCACTCTGACCAATGTCTACACTGTTACAATAAGAATTTCAGTTTGGAGAATTTACAAGGAAATATGGAATAAAGTAGTTGAATTCCCACTTACCACACAACTTCAGATGGGGGAGTGGGGAGGTAGACAGTAGTGTGAAGCAGGCTGAGAAGGAAGGGGACATGGAAGACCAATCAAATATTACAGTAACACTTTGGCTTAACAGTTTATCTGAGTTATGCAACAGCAAGATACTGCAGTTCCAGAACAGGAACGTATTTAGAAAGGAAGTAGATAGAATTCTAAATTTAAAACAAAATGTATAGGAAGAGAGTAGAAAAATAGTACAGAAGAACAGCCATCATCATATTGAATGACTCAGGAGGCTTAAGTGCCACATAGTCTACTTCTGTCCAAAGCTTCTATAAATATTAATAAAAAGTAAGTGTGCTGCTGAGCAGAAGGTTGTAATTTGTTTAGCTTTTCTAGTAGATGAAAATGGACTGCAGCAATGCATCAGTCTGGCGTTTGTTTGATACATATATGAACTTGGTGCTTTTGAAAGCATAAATGTAAAGCTATAACACATCTTAACATTCTTTCAGAAGACTCTCTAAACCTGATGACAATATATTTAACCTAAGTACATTTTTCCAATCTGCCCTGACCACTTCCATCCCTTTTCTCTTTTGTCAAATTTGTTTATTCATCAATCAGACAGAAACAAAACAGAAAGTACTGTAAACACTCAGTGGGCAGGTGACATCTAGGGGGAGAGAAGCAGAGTCAATATTTCAGGTTCGTAAATACATAAGTGAACACATTACTAGCCCAATTAGTTATTTTTGACTCCAGTCTTTTTTCTCTTTGAACTTTATTGCTTCCAGATTTTCACCCTTTAGAAAGTACTTCCAAGCACCAAAGAGGTTGAACTTACACAGTAGAGAAATCTATTATCAGCCAACTTATGGATGTTGCCAATATGCCTCAAATTTCAAAAGTGCAAAGTAAAATTTATTATCAGAGTACATGTATGTCATCACATACAACCCTGAGATTCTTTTTCCAGCAGACATACTCAGCAAATATTTAGAACAGTAACTGTAAACAGGATCAATGAAAGAGCAAGAGCACAGAAAACAACAAACTCTGCAAATGCAAATATAAATAAATAGCAATAAATAATGAGAGCCTGAAATAACAAGGTAAGGAGTTCTTAAAGTGAGATCATTGGTTGTGGAAACATCTCAATAGATGAGTGTAGGTTTCCTCTTTTGTTCAAGAACTAGATGGTTGTGTCATGGTCCAGTCCATGAAGACCATATTCCAGATCAGGGTCCGGTCCGTGGACTCCGGACTTTGGGTCTTCCGGCTGTCCCTTGTTTCAGTTGGGTTTAATCATAGGCACCTGATGCTTGTCTTGGGTCTGGAAATATAAATGGCCCTGGGTTCAAGTGTGGTTGCTGGTATGTCTTGTCAGTATCCCATCCTCGCCTCTGTGGGGTACGTCAGGCCATCTTTGCCGTAACCCTGTGGTTGGATCTGTCCCTTCCTGTTCTTGCCTCTGTTGAGTAAGCCAGGCTGTCTTTTCTGTTACCCTGAGGCTGGACTGTTCCCTTCCTTTCCCCTTCCTTTTGGAGCTTTGCCCTGCAACCTGTGCCTGGAGCCTTGCCTGCGACCTTGTCAGGTTCTACCACTGGAGCGAGACCGGAGGTTTGCAGTGTCAAGATAAGGAACTGTCTCTGTGTCCACATCTGTGCTAGGTAGGTCCCGCTGTTTGCTGCTACCTAGTGTTGGGAACTGTCTCTGTGTCCACGCCTGTGCTACGTAGGTCTGGCCATTTGCTGCTACCTAGTGTTAGAAACTGTCTCGTCGTGTTCAGCATTTTGTGTAGAGCCCCGGCCCCAAGTCCTGTTCCCAAGGAGGGGTCCTGGCTCTGTGTTCCATGTCCTTGTGTTCCCATGCTCTTGACCAAGGGTCCATGTTCCCGTGCTCTCGACCAAGGGTCCGTGTTCCTGTGCTCTCAACCAAGGCTCTGTGTTCCTGTCCTCCCCAAGACCAAAGCTCTGTTCTGCGTTCCTTTTGTTCCAAGTCCAAGGTTCTGAGGTTCCTGTTGTCCCAAGTCCAAGGCTCGGCTGTTCCTGAGTACTAAGTCAAGGCTTCGTGTTCTCTTCTTGTCCACGTGCCTCGTCCTGTCCATGTGCCTCATCGTGTGCTGGAGTTCCCTCGTCTTGCCCAGGAGTCTCTCATTCTGTCCTGTAGCCTTGCTTAGTCCTGTCTCCCAAGACCACATCATGTCTTCACCTAGTTCCGGATCTGAGCCCGAGTCAAGACCCAGGTTCTGGGTCCTTGTCCAGTCTCTGGCTCGGAGTCTGAACCAAAGCCTCATCAAGTCCTTGCCTCGAAGAACCCAAGCCTCGTCAAGTCCTCGCCTCGAAGAACCCAAGCCTCGTCAAGTCCTCACCATGAAGTGCCCAAGCCATTTCCAGTCCTGTAGCCACATCATGTCCTTGCCTAGTTCCGGGGTCCGAGCCCAAGTCAAGACCCAATTTCTGAGTCCCTGTCCAGTCTCTGGCTTGGAGTCCAAGCCCAGGCTCCGAGTTCTCAGTTCCTTGTCTTGATCCCACTTGCCTAGCCAATGTCCTAGCCCAAGTCTGTGTTCTTGTCCCAGCTCCTAGTCTGCATCCAGTCACATCTCTAACCCAGCTCTCTAATCAAGTCCTGTTCCTAGTTCTTCGGTGTCTGTGTCTTGCATTTGGGTCTGCCACCAGCGCCTCCCGTCATGACAGGTTGAGGGATAGGAACTGTTCTTGAACCTGGTGGTGTGAATCCTGAGGCTTTTGTACCTTCTACCTGATGGCAGTAGTGAGAAGAGAGCATGTCCTGGGTGGTAAGGATCTTTGATTATGGATGCTGCTTTCCTTAAAACAGTGTTTCATGTAGATATGCTCAATGGTTGAGAGCTTTACTCATGATGTGCTGAGCTGAATCCACTACCTTGTGTAGGATTTTCCACTCAAATGCACTGGTGTTTCCATACTAGGCCATAATGCAGCTAGTCAATACACTTTCCGCAACACATCTATATAAGTTTGTCGAGGTTTTTGATGTCATGCTGAATCTCTACAGACTCCTAAGAAAGTAGAGATGCTGCTGTGCTTTCTTTGCAATTACATTTATATGATGGGTCCAGGGCAGGTCCTCTGAGATAGTAACACCCTGGAAGTTAAGGTTACTAACCCTCTCCACCTCTGATCCTCTGATGATTGCTGGCTCATGGACCTCTCATGTCCCTCTCCTGAAGTCTACAATCAGTTCCGTGGTCTTGCTGACATTGAGTGAGTGGTTGTTATGACACAACCCAACCAAATTTTCAATCTGCCTACTGTATGCTGATTCATCACCACCTTTGATATGGCCCACAACAGTGGTGTCATCATATGGTGTTGGAGCTGTGCTTAGCCACACAGTTATAGCTGGAAAGCAAGTAGAGCAAAGGGCTAAGCACACAGTCCTGTGGTGCACCTGTGCTGATGGAGATTGTAAACAACAGGAATTCTGCAGATGCTAGAAATTCAAGCGACACACATCAAAGTTGCTGGTGAACGCAGCAGGCCAGGCAGCATCTCTAGGAAGAGGTACAGTCGACGTTTCAGGCCAAGACCCTTCGTCAGGACTAACTGAAGGAGCAGTTAGTCCTGACGAAGGGTCTCGGCCTGAAACGTCGACTGTACCTCTTCCTAGAGATGCTGCCTGGCCTGCTGCGTTCACCAGCAACTTTGATGTGTGTTGCCTGGTGGAGATTGTGGAGGAGGTGTTCTTGCCAACCTGAACTGACTGGGGTCTACAAGTGAGGAAATCCAGGATAAAATTGCACAAGTGGGGTATTGAGGCCCAGATCTTGGAGTTTACTGATTGGTTTTGAGGGGATGATGGTATTAAGTACTGAGCTGCAATTGATAAAGAACATCCTTTCTGTCCTGATGTTCCAGGATTGTGTGAAAGAGGAAAAGATTGATCTTAGTGATGGACTTATGGAAGCTGGACACAAAACAGGAAAGACGCAGGCTCTTTGTGGACAGCTGGGAATTAGAAAGGGGCTGGAGAGAAACAGAAGAAGTGGCAAGGAAGCTTCATGTGGCCTACTACAAGACAAACCTTGAAGAGATTGAAGAAAACAAGTGGGCGAGTCCACTGCTGTTATATCTGGAAGCTGTGGCCTTGGTTCGGGCAGGGCAGATGCAGTGGTGAACACTGGAGAAACAGCCAAGCTGGAAGGCACATTGAAGAAAACATAGGAGTATAGCTGATGAGGTAGTTAGGAAGGATTAATGGTTTGATGGCAGAATATATTGAGAGGATCAATGAAGATAACTTTGATAGAGTATAAATATATCATTAAACAGAGCATTAGAAAATCATTGAAGAAGACTCTTTCATTGAAACACCCAAAGAAATGGCAGTTCCAGCCCAGCATACTAGAATCATTGGTCCAACAACTTCCTTTACCAGAGACAACTGATAACTTCTAAAGCAACACCCATGAAGTGCTTGAGGAACTCAGCAGGCCAGGCAGCACCCATGGAAAAGCGTAAGTGTTCAGTGTTTTGGGCCAACACCCTTCATCAGGACTGGAGAAAAAAAGATGAAAGGTTGGAGTAAGAAGGTGGTGGGGGGAGGGGAGGAAGAAGTACAAGGTGGTAGGTGATGGGTCAAACTGGGAGTTGGGGGAGGGGTGAAGTAAAGAGCCAAGAAGTTGATTGGTGAAAGAGATAAGGAGCTGGAGGAGACGGAATCTGATAGGAGAGGACAGAAGACCATGGAAGAAAGGGAAGGAAGAGGAGCACCAGTTTGGCAGATAAGGTGAGAGAGGGAAGCAGGAATAGGGAATGGTGAAGGAGAGGGTGGGGAATTACCGGAGGTTTGAGAAATCGATGTTCATGCCATCGGATTGGAGGCTACCCGATAAGGTGTCGTTCCTCGAACCTGGGTGTGGCCTCATCACGGCAGTAGGGTGGCCATGGACTGACATGTTCTCATGTTTGTGATAACTTCTGCTTTTGTACAGATATAGTGTGTCATCACAAGGAAGAAACGTGTACTGCAAGATTGTGAAATAAACAATGACTAACACCTCTCAAACTGGTACAACAGCCTGAAAACAGAAACATCAATAGTTTAAGTCTGGTGACATGAGAGACTGCAAATGCTGAAATGTAGAGCAACGTACAGTTTCTGGAGAAGCTAAGGGGATTGAGAAGCATCTGCAGGGGTGGGCTAGGAGGGAGTGGATGGAAGGAATTGTCAATGATTTGGGTGGAATCTTGAAGCAGTCAATGCAGGATTTCTCCCCAAATTGTCAACAATTCCCTTCCTCCAAAATGTCGCTCAATCTACTGACTGCCCCCAGAAGACAGTTTGCAATGGCTGTTGCTTTAAATAGGCACAATGATACTTGAGACAGAAGAGAAAGCTGCCCTGATTTCTAGCAGAGGAAGCTAGAGAGATGCTGCCTGATTGAACAGCAAAGAACATCAAGTTTTTTATTTTTGTTTATGATAAATGTAATGTTGCACTTTTAATTGACTAAGCTCTTGGGCTAGGCTTCATTAAAAGCATAAGATTCCTGAATTAAAAACTTGTTCCTTTTTAATTATTCAAAATTTGTGTGACAACTTTCTGAAATTCAGTTTAGACTCCCAGGGAAAAAACTAAAAGTTGTAGGGTTAAAGACACTCACTTGGTACAGCTGACAATTTTCATTTTAAATGCCCGTGGAATTGTCTGATTTATTTGTAGGTCACAAGAATGAGGTCATAGTGCTGAAGTTTAACTCCCTGTAGATCATTATGATCTTTGTCCTCTCTTTCTGTTGTCAGTCTACATCCAATCTTGGAGAACACCTCACTGTTCTGGTTCACATGGACCACAGAAATTGAGGCAAACATCTACTAATATGATACTGTCCACAATCCATCAAGGAGAGCTAAGCAGACTGGAATTTATTTTACTACATAAAGAAATACTGAAAGTTGGCCATCTCAAGGTTTTTAATATATTGAAACAGTTTGGTGGAATAGATATATAGAGATAATTAAGAAATTCTGAATTGAGAATCACCTATACTTTAAAGTTCAAAGTTCAAAATTCAAAGTAACTTTATTATCAAAATGCATATTCTGTATGTCACCATATTCAACTCTGAGGGCATACACAGTAAATCCAAGAAACACAATAGAATCAATGGAAGATTGCACCCATTGGGACAGACAAACAACCATCCTAACTTACGTACAAAATATCATTTTACTCAGTAACTCTCACCAGTGATCACTTCTGGAGAAATGTTGAAACTTACATCGGAACTGGAACTAGGATGTTCCTCATGCTAATCATATTAAAGTATTGGATGTGCAGCAGATGTCAGTGTTTACATGTCAAATCAAATTCAAATTTAATTATCTTTCTTTTCAAATCTTTTTATTGTATATATAGGAAAAATAACATGAGTACATCGAAGTAACAACACTTACAATGCCTGAAAAAAACCCATCATCTTAAAGATTGAAAACAAAAGTTTGTGATAACAAAAAAAAACCTACTGAGCAGAAAAGTGAGGAAAAAAAGAGAACCCATTAGGTGTACAACCCCGGAGCCATGCGTCACACAAAAAACTTCTAAAACTAAACATCAAACCGCCAACAAGAAAAGAAAA
This sequence comes from Mobula birostris, assembly GCF_030028105.1. Classification (NCBI taxonomy): domain Eukaryota; kingdom Metazoa; phylum Chordata; class Chondrichthyes; order Myliobatiformes; family Myliobatidae; genus Mobula; species Mobula birostris. The sequence continues at coordinate 107,212,405 of NC_092378.1, forward strand.
TACACTAAAAGAAATTACAATTAGATCATGGAAAAATTATATCGTTTAATTATCATTCAGCCATGCATGAATATAGCCAATGAAAACAGCGTCCTTCTAGTGCCAAGGCGCAAAACATACACAGCATATTCAAAATAACGAGCAAAAAAATAGTCATGCAAAAAAAATATATACATATAGCCCAAGTTCCTGAGTGACATGTATGTCAAATTGATGGTGGAGTTCCCGGCAGTAGAGAGATGAACGCAATCGAGCCTGTCATTCGAACAATCGAACACTGGAGGGCAACACCCAAACTTTTCCATTTCTTCCCATTCCCATGTAAATTGGTGCTCAAATGTGAAGGCTAAGACTTTTGTGGAGCTCTTTCAGTCAAGCTAGAAGCATATCACACTGGTTTGTTGCAGCTATTATTGATTAAAGAATCACTGTAGACATAGGGAGTCCTGTCTAGACAACTTCAGAGTCAATGGCAGGTTGCTGAGACACCTCCCAAGATGCCACAGCTAAAGGAAGTGTTTCTTTGAGCAAGTAACTGTTGAGATATCTAGTCCATGGGTGCCTCTGTGTTGCAGAGGCCTCAGGATGATGATGGTTTGAGGCAACTTGAAGAAAGAGCTAAAGGCAGGCCTATCTGTGAAGACACGACTGTCTGTATGTCTTCTGAGGTGACACATCATACCTAGACCTCTGTCATGACCACTGCTTTCACAGGCTCATGCTTTCCAAACCTGCCATCACTGGGAAATGTGATGAGTGTTGCATTTGCAAAGAGAAAACAGCAGGTGTTACCACTGAAACATACTTGCTCCTGTTCTCAGATCTCTTGCAAAGATGGCCAAGGTACTATTTACTTCCTTAACTGCTTGGTTATTATTTAATGGAACAGAAATTTCTCACATGGTCACTGCCCTGTATTCCTCAATGCTTTGGATTTCTCACTGGTTGTCAAGAATTAAGAAGAATTCCCAGGCAGCAAGATTAGGTGGTGCCAACAGCAGTGGACAGAAAGCTGCAGTGATATGGGATAGAAGGAGAATGACTCAGGTTTTATAACACTACTTACATGTGCGCCCTGCATACAGTTTCAGTAAGGAAAACTGGGGTTTACTGGTGATTTCATGACATTTCCTCTGAATCTCCGTAAGTCTATATTCTCATCCATAACGGTACCTAGTTATACACGATGGTTCTACACACCTACTATCATTACTGTAATGTTGGTAAATTCTGAATTCCAATTTCAATACTTTCTATTTTTTTCTTTGATATTTAGAATTGCTGGCCAGCCAGCAGATATTGTTTGTCACTATTTGCTCCAGAGGGGATGGAGCCTGCAGTCCTTCAGGAGGTTCTCCTAAAGAGCTGTTGGGTGTTAAGTTCCGGGAGTTACGACCAGCAAAATACTTCCTTGTCTGAATGCTTTGTGAGTTGGAGAAAATCCCACCGATGGTGGCTGTTCCTGCCTGGTGCTCTTAGGTGGTAGATAGCATAGGTTTGGGAGCTCATACAGTGGTGGTAATGTTGTTGAATATCAAGGATAGATTGGATGTCTGGACTCTTGTTGGAGATGTACCGTACTGTGCAAAAGTCTTAGGCACATACTTAAAGCTAGACTTTTGCACAGTCTATGTTTGTCAATGTAGAGCAGAGAGCGAGTTTGTAAATCTGGTGGGAGCAAAAGGTGTTGGAATGGCAATGGTGAAGTGTGACAGGAGGGATGCGAGACAGGTAGCAGAGAAGGTGTGCTGTGATTGGGGGTGGGGGTGGTTTGGCATGGGTGCAGACACACCCAGCCCTGAGAGTCCAGGCAAGGTTATTTGATTCCAAACAATAGGTTTATTGATTGTTACTGAATGTCTCTCTGATGCTTCCCACTCCCTCCCCTCTCCCTTCCTTTTCCCAGCTATGACTGCCTTCTCCCTGCAACCTTCCAACAATAGAGACCCATATCAGAATCAGATTTATCCCCACTCATATATGTCATGAAATTTATTTTTTTGTTTGTGGCAGCAGTACAGTGTAGTTGTACATAAAGTTGCTACAATGCTGTGCAAAAGTCTTAGCCACCCAAGCTATATATACTGTATGTGCCTACAACTTTTACACAGAACTGTGTACCATGAATATTACTTGCTACTTAATAGCCCATGCCTGACTTAGCCCATACCTCAGCCTTGCAACATACAGGATGGATTGTTTCAAGCGCTCAGATGTTGCAAACAGAATTAAACTTTGTGCACTTCTCAGTGGACGTTTCCACTTTTAACTTCTCCATCTATCGTAACTATTTCTGGATGTATTTTAAAGATCAGGAGTCTTTGAAGCAATAATCTTTTCTGTGGATTAGATTGTATGTCAAAAAGGAACCAAGGCTTGAAACAGTGAAGGTTCATCTTGTAGTCTTCCAATTATCTTTATATTTGGAAAACAGTGATTGCCATAACTCTGTTTACAAAAAAGAACCAGAACAAAACTCTACAAATATAGGCCAATCACCTCAATATTGACAGTGGAGAAACCTTTAGAAACAATAAAGATTAACTTTATTTGTCACATGTAGATCAAAATCTCGAAACATACAGTGAAATGTGTCATTTGCATCAACAAACAACATAGTATGTGTATGTGCTGGGGGCTGCCAGCAAGTGTCGTCATGCCTCTGACGCCAATAAAGCATGCCCACAACTTCCTAACCCTAAGGTAAATGTCTTTGGAGTGTGGGAGGAAACTGGAGCACCTGGAGGATAACTCATGAGGCCACAGGAAGAATGTACAAACTCCTTGCAGACAGTGGCAGTGATTTCCAGTGGCACTGCAAAACCACTACACTACCAATCCACTCAGTAATCTGAAGTGAAGCCAAGAGATATTTAGAAATCAAATATAATTCACTACACTTCAGATTAAGATGGTTCTTGCTTCACACAATTGACTAGATTGTTTGGTGAAATAATATTAAAAATGCTTGTGTGGTTAATAATTTCTGATAAAGTCTTCTGAGAGAGGATCAAACTGTATTCATTTCCAAGATATTAAAAAAAAATTCAGCCATTAAAATGAAAGAAACCAAGGAATACGTGGCAGTAGAGAGGTGGATGTTGGACTGTGAAGAGGTGAATTGTGGATGTGGAGAAGATGTTTCTCATGGTTGGAGAGTCTAAGATCAGAGGACACAGCCTCAGAATAGAGAGGTATCCTTTTCAAATGGAGATGAGGAGGAATTTCTTTAGCCAAAGAGTGGTGAATCTGTGGAATTCTTTGCCATAGGCAGCTGTGGAAGCCAAGCCTTTATGTGTACTTAAGGCAGAGATTGATAGATTAGATTCTTGATTTGTCAGGGCATGATGGGGTTTGGGGAGAAAGCAGTAAATTGGGGCTGAGAGCAAAGATGAAATGGCAGAGCAGACTCGATGAGCCAAATAGCTTAATTCTGCTCCTATATCTTATTGTCTTGTGGTTCTCTCCATATTAATACAGCGCTGATTCCGCAATTTATTAATGGTTTGGATATGGGCATAGATGCACGTTTACAAAGAGATCCAGTAAACAACTAGGATGATGAAAGCAAACTTTGGGAAGCTGTAGACAAACTGATGACATAACACACTGCAGGGGAACTTTTGAGAAGGAAGATGTAATACGTTTTGTCAGAAACTGAGGAAGAACAATGTAAATTAAATGCTGCAAATATAAATAGGCCACAGGAACAGAGAGACCTGGAGATCCACTCACAGGCGCATTTGAAGGTGTCAGGACCACCTTAGTGGACTGCTATTTGCACGATTTGTCTTTTTTTGCACATTGGCTATGTGGTGAACTTTGTTGAGTTTTTTTTCATGAATTCTATTGAGTTTCTTTGTTTTGTGGCTGCCTGCAAGAAGATAAATATCAAGGTTGCATATGGTATACATACTTTGATAAAGTTTACATACATATGGTATACATACTTTGATATATATGGTTCAAGAAGGCATCTCATCACCACCTTCTCAAGGGCAACTAGTGTTGTCAATAAATTCTTGCTTAGCTGGCGATGCCCACATCCCGTAAATGAATTTTAAAAAATTAACTTTGAACTTTGCTAACAAAGTGTCTACTATCTTTGATTTTGCTTAAGACAGAAATTTCAAGGAAATCAGCCAAAACCATTATCAGTCTCAGGAGGTCCACAACTGTGCTATTTCTTCAACTTAGACAAAACTGCTTAACTGACATGTGTAAGTGGCCATGATCAAACCTTGGTGGTTTGAAAGGTAAGGAGCCTGAGTAAGCAGTGTGAGGATCAATAAATGTACAAACAGCACCAAGTAATCCAATCAGACTTCAGCACCACACAAGCAATTTTAATTGATGTATCTGGTTGTATTTGTCCTTGTGCAATTAGATCTTCTATTTCCTCACTTGAAAACTCCAGTCAGTTCGGATTGGCAGCAACATCTCCTCCACAATCCTCATCAGCACAGGTGCACCACAAGGCTGTGTGCTTAGCACCTGCTCGACTCGCTTTACACTTCTGACTGTGGGGCTAAGCACAGCTCCAATGCCATATTCAGGTTTGCTGATGACATCACTGTCATAGGCCAAATCAAAAGTGGTGACAGATCAGCATATAGGGAGGAGAGTGAAAATCTGGATTAGTGGTGCCACAATATCAACTCAATGTCAGCAAGATCAAGGAGCTGATTATAGACTTCAGGAGAAGAAAATCAGAGGTCCATGAACCAGTCCTCATTGGTCGATCAGAAGTGGAGAAGGCCAACAACTTTTGATTCTTCAGTGTTATTATTTCGGAGGACCTGTCCTGGGCTTGGCATGTAAGAGCAATTATGAAGAAAGCATGGCAGCATCTCTGCTTCCTTAGGAGTTATCAAAGATTCAGCATGGCATCTAAAACTTTGACAATCTTCTGTAGATGTGTAGTAGACAGCATATTGATTGGCTGCATCACATCCTGTTACGGAAACACCAATGTTCTAGAATGGAAAATCAGAAAAAAGGTAGTGGATACAGCCCAGTCCATCACGGGTAAAGCCTTACCCATCACTGGGCACATCTACTGAAAATGCTCACAACACGCTGGAGGAACTCAGCAGGTTGGGCAGCATCCGTGGAAAAGATCAGTCGACGTTTTGGGCGGGAACCCTTCATCAGGACTGAAGAGGGAAGGGGCAGAGGCCCTATAAAAGAGGTGGGGGGAGGGTGGGAAGGAGAAGGCTGGTAGGTACCAGGTGAAAAACCAGTAAGGGGAAAGATAAAGGGGTGGGGGAAGGGAGGCAAGGAGGTGATAGGCAGGAAAGGTGAAGAAGGAATAGGGGAAAACACAATGGGTAGTAGAAGGAGGCGGAACCATGAGGGAGGTGATAGACAGCTGGGGGAGGGGGCAGAGTGACATAGGGATAGGGGAAGGGAGGGGGAGGGAATTACCGGAAGTTGGGGAATTCTATGTTCATATCAAGGGGCTGGAGACTACCTAGACGGTATATGAGGTGTTGCTCCTCCAACCAGTAGAGGAAGCCATGTATGGACATACCTGAATGGGAGTGGGAAGCAGAGTTGAAGTGGGTGGCTACTGGGAGATCCTGTCTGTTTTGGTGGACGGAATGGAGGTGCTCAATGAAGCAGTCCCCCAATCTGCGTTGGGTTTCACCGATGTAGAGGAGGCCGCACCGGGAGCACCAGATGCAATAGATGACTCCAACAGACTCACAAGTGAAGTGTTGCCTCACCTGGAAGGACTGTTTGGGGCCCTGAATGGTGGCAAGAGAGGAGGTGTAGGGACAGGTGTAGCACTTGCGCTTACAGGGATAAGCACAAGGTGGGAGATCTGTGAGGAGGGACGTGTGGACCAGGGAGTCGCGGAGAGACCGATCCCTGCAGAAAGAGGAGAGGGGTGGAGAGGGAAAGATGTGCTTTGTGGTGGGGTCCTGTTGAAGGTGGCGGAAGTTGCGGAGGATAATGTGCTGGATCCGGAGGCTGGTGGGGTGGTAGGTGAGGACAAAGGGAACTCTGTCCCTGCTGTCGTGGCGGGAGGATGGGGTGAGAGCCGAAGTGCAGGAAATGGAGGAGATGTGGGTGAGGGCATCTTTGATGACAGCAGAAGGGAAACCATGATCCTTAAAGAAAGAGGACATTTGAGATGTCCTGGAATGGAAAACCACCTGGGAGCAGATGCGGCGGAGACGGAGGAACTGGGAATAGGGAATGGCATTTTTGCATGTGGCGGGGTGGGAAGAGGTATAGTTGAGGTAGTTATGAGAGTCAGTGGGCTTGTAGAAGATGTCAGTGGACAGTCTGTCTCCAGAGATGGAGACCGAGAGATCGAGAAAGGGGAGAGAAGTGTCTGAGATAGACCAAGTGAATTTGAGGGCTGGGTGGAAGTTAGAAGTAAAGTTGATGAAATTGATGAGCTCAGCATGGGTGCAGGAAGCAGCACCAATGTAGTCGTCAATGTACCGAAGGAAAAGTTGGGGAGCAGTACCAGAATGGGTTTTTGGAGCACAGACTGTTCCACATAACCAATGAAGAGGCAGGCATAGCTAGGGCCCATGCAAGTTCCCATAGCTACACCCTTAGTCTGAAGAAAGTGGGAAGAGCCAAAAGAGAAGTTATTGAGTGTGAGAACCAGTTCCGCCAACCGGAGGAGCAGAGTTCTTTGAGGTATGCCTACCCTGAAGAAGTTTAAATCTTCTCTTCGCCACCTTCAACAGGACCCCACAACTAAGCACATCTTTCCCCCTCCACCCCTCTCCACTTTCCACAGAGATCGGTCCCTCCGCTACTCCCTGGTCCACACATCCCTCCCCATGGATCTCCCACCTGGTACTTAGCTCTGTAAGCGCAAGTGCTACACCTGTCCCTACACTTCCTTTCTTGCCACCATTCAGGGCCCCAAACAGTCCTTCTAAGTGAGGCAACACTTCACTTGTGAGTCTGTTGGGGTCATCTATTGCATCCGGTGCTCCCAGCGCGGCCTCCTCTACATCAGTGAAACCCGACGCAGATTGGGGGACTGCTTCGTCGAGCACCTCCACTCCGTCCGCCAAAACAGACAGGATCTCCCAGTAGCCACCCACTTCAACTCTGCTTCCCACTCCCATTCAGATATGTCCATACATGGCCTCCTCTACTGCCATGATGAGGCTAAACTCAGGTTGGAGGTCATATACTGTCTAGGTAGTCTCCAGCCCCTTGGTATGAACATAGAATTCTCCAACTTCCAGTAATTCCCTCCCCCTCCCTTCCCCTATCCCTATGTCACTGTATCCCCTCCCCCAGCAGCCTATCACCTCCCTCGTGGTTCCGCCTCCTTCTACTACCCATTGTGTTTTCCCCTGTTCCTTCTTCACCTTTACTGCCTATCACTTCCCTGCCTCCCCTCCCCCACCCCTTTATCTTTCCCCTTACTGGTTTTTCACCTGGTACCTACCAGCCTTCTCCTTCCCACCCTCCCCCCACCTTCTTTATAGGGCCTCTGTCCCTTCCGTCTTCAGTCCTGACGAAGGGTTCCGGCCCGAAATGTCGACCAATCTTTTCCACGGATGTTGCCCAACCTGCTGAGTTCCTCCAGCGTGTTATGAGTGTTGCTTTGACCCCAGCATCTGCAGATCATTTTGTGTTTACTGAAAATGCTGTCGTTAGAAAGCAGCAACTATCAACAGGGACCCCCGCTGACCAGATTATATTCTCTTCTCACTACTGCCATCAGGAAGAAGATACTGGAGCCTTAGGACTCACAGCACCAGGTTTAGGAACAGTTATTATTCTTCAACCATCAGGCTCTTGAACCAAAGGGGAAAACTTCTCTCAACTTCACTTGCTCCGTCATTGAAATATTCCCACAACCAATGGACTCAAGGACTCTTCATCTCAGGTTCTCGATACATTAATTGCTTGCTTGCTTGTTTGTTCATTTGTTTGTTTGTTTGTTTGCTTGTTTATTTATTTATTTATTTATTTTTCTTTGCATAGTTTATTATCTTTCCCACCTTGGTTGAAGACCCAAGTTGGTGGGGTCTTTCATTATACTATTATTGTTATTATCCTATGGATTTATTGAGTATGCCCACAAGAAAATGAATCTCAGGATTGTACGTGGTGAGATACCTTGTATATGTACTTTGATAATTAATTTATTCTGAATTGTTTTGTATAGTTATCAAGGAGTTATGATAGGAGAATATGTTTAATTTTATTGAGGAAGAGCTGTTTTGGGTCAGCAGGACAACCAGCTAAGTTTGGAGGTAAGAAGTGGTTAAATTGGCAACCCGGTCCACTGTGCACAGAAGAAAGATTTGCTCAATGGAGAAGAATCAGTTACTTGCTGAAGGATTCTGAGAATGCAGAATGGCAAACAAATAGAAAAAAATGGGCCTCTCTGGACAAACTGAACCCACAATAGTTCTGTATACACTTGATCTGTATATACTTTTGATTATGCAGGAATGGAATGGAATTGTAATTATCGAACCTCAGACAAGAAATTATCCAGATTCTTATTGTGTCCAAATCCATTTTAAAGATTTCGAATCTCAAGTTGCAAAAGAGGCAAAGGGTACGCAAGTCTTCATTGAAAGAGGTTATGAATACTGGAGCAAGGATACCTTACCTCTGTAATGCAGTGCCTGGAGTACTGTGTGCAGATTTGGTCTTCTTACCTTAGAAATTATTTTGTTGCCATAAGGATAGCTTGGCAGACAGACTCGTGGGATGGCTGGACAGTTGCATCAGGAGAGTTTTGCCAACTAGTCCCGTGTTATTGGAATTTAGAAGAGTGAATGGAGATTGTATTGAAATGTACAAAACCCTGGCAGATTTGATAGGCTGGAGGCAGACAGAATGTGTCATGTGCCTCCTGGCTAAGGAGTTTAACACAAGTTTCAGGATAGTAGATATGACCCTTAGGACTGAGATGAGGAGAGACTTTTCAGTCAGGATGATAACCACATAAAATTCACCACCTGACATAGTAGTGGAGGTGAAATTACTAAATATCTTTAAAATGGAGGGTGATTAATTTCTAGACACAAAAGACATCGAAGAGTATAGGGAGGGAGAGAAGCTATAGTGCTAAGATAGATGATCAGTGTTGACCATATTGAATAATAGAGCAGACATGAATGGATGAATGATCTGCTCCTTGCCTACTTTTCTATTTGCATGTAAAAATCAACCTCAGTTAGTCTTGTTTCCTCATTTCAGGAAGACCTTAGTGAAGGTCCAAAAGAGATTTGCTGGAATGCTGGGAAGGATGTGTGATACTGATTATGTGAAAAGACAGGAAAAGCTGGGGTTAGTTTCTCAAAAGAAAGATAAGGTGAATAGATGATTTGATTTAAGTGTTACAAATCACGAAAAGATTTTATAGAGAAAATGAGAAAATGTTTTCAGTAACAAAAGTGCCAATATGATGCTGTAATGGATCAGAAGGTATGTGATGCAAAGTAATTTTCCACATTAGACTGGAAAGTTAGAAAATTTGAAGGGGAGAAAATCCAAGAAAGAAATTTGGTAGCTTGAAGCAAGATCTATTGAACAGCTATTTCATATACACAAGACACAATGGCCTGGTGGACCACCCTAGGTTCAAGATCCCAAGTACAGAATTTGAACCTTAAATCTCCAATACTATCCAACAGTCCAGGATAATGTTGCTTCCAGATCCAGTTAGTTCTGTGGAGCCCAGAACCCAACCACACAGTTCCTTAGTCATGGTTTACCTTTCAACGTGTGGGATTCCTGAGCCATTTGTCATGTCTATCCCTTTGCAACATCTCCAATACACCCCTCAGTACTTCCACCATTTAAAAAATCTCTCCCCGATGACCTGCAATTTTCAGGATATTTCCAATAATCTCAAAACTGACAGTGGTATTCATTTAACTTTGCTTTCTGGACAACCCACAACTGTTAGTGAAGTTGAGCTCAAAATGTAGACCAGTATTACCTATTCCAGGACCTTAACAAAATATGGGCATTCCTCCCACCCACTCCATAAAGGCGCTGAACTATAAACAATGGCCACAGTCTGAGAATCATAGGTACTATGGCCCTAGTCCCATTGGAACAAGAGGGTACTTGCAATGCTTACTGATCGACATTGGGGGGCAGCAGCTCACAGCCAGATATTTTAATAAATGGCAGAGCTGTGCAAGGTATGAAAGTTACCGATGAAAATTCTTGATTCCCAAGGCCCCAAGAAACCTTTAGTGTCATTTACTGAGATCCTGAGACACTTAAGCAGCTAATCTATGAGGATTTAAGGCATTGCCCAGGCTGCATATTGTCTGTACTAATCAATTTTGTTGAGGAAAATAATGAAAGGCACAATGTAATCAATTGTTTAAAAATTCAATTGTCACTGCAGGTAGGAAAGCAGGAAACTGCAAAGAAGAGTGTGAAACAAGGGTCACAAAATACAAAATTCTTTTTTTCTTTCTCCATACTTTCAGCCCATGTTTGAAAACTGAATAATTTACTATTTGTTTAAGAAGATGTAAGGAGGTGCAATCTTCGAAAGAAGCGTCTTAATTTTCCAGATAATATTTCAGAAGCTTGTGTTGTAAAGATATGTAGTGCTAATGAGTGGAGGCTAATGATCTGTTTAGTGTTTTAAGATCTGTAAACAACTTTTTGTTATATTCCTTTGGCTTATTTATTGTTTTTTTTTCAGAGGAGGGCACAAACTCATTTTCCCTTTTATAATTGTCTCTGATTACCAGCTTCTTTGAAGTTCTGATGGGACAGAATAGATAAACAAATATGAATTTGGCTGAATGAATAGTATCCCTTGATATACATTGTTTTGAATAAGTTGCAATGTGAAATTGGCCAAACTTCAGAGCCAGGACATGTCTATTTTGATCATGTTGAATGGCAGGACTGACTCGAAAGGCTGAGTGACCTGTTCTTCCTGACTTTGTGATCTTTATGTAATAATCAACCTAAGTTAGCCTTCCTTACTCACTCTAGGAAGACCTTAGGTAAGGTCCAAGATATTTGCAAGAATGCTGGGAAGAATGTGGAACTGTAATTACGTGGAAAGAAGGGGTCATTTTCCTGTAAATTGCTCCATCAAGTTAATGACTGCAAGAACAGGTAATGGTTGGCAAATTTCTTGGATCACCTGCTCCAACAGTGCAACAAAAGTCCTTCCAAAGGCCAATGCTAGAGCATTATGCAGTTGTGTCAAATGAGTATCAGTGAACCAAAAACCATATTTTTATTTTTGTTGAAGTTAATAAGACAAATAATGAAGTAAAAGGAGGTTTCTGTGAGGAATCATCGAGCGGAGATTTAACCCAGAGAGCTTGAGACAGTTTGGGTGGTTAAAATTAGGCAACATGTGAATGGTCAAGCTAGCTGGTCCCAACTTACTAACAGTGGATTTAACCCGAAATATATAATCACTAAACAGTCAGATATGATTCCTCCCTGGAACACCAATTCAACTGGCACTTAATTTGATGTTTTTTCCTCTGTGTGTACCAGCTTCCTGATATTCACCAGTGATGGCAGAGGGGGAGGGGATGATTTATTTTCTTTGTCTGTGGTATGGAGCCTTACTTGTATGTAAAATGATTTCTCATGGTTTTTGTTAATGAGGTAGTGAGCTGCCTCCTTGAACTGCTGGAATGCTTGATGATGTAATGATATTTTGATAGGAAATTCCTGCGTTTAGTTCCAGTATTGATCCAGAAATGGCACTATCTTTTCAAGTCAGAGTGAAGCTTAGTGGGCAACCCGCAGTTTCCCTTTGCCTGTCTTGGTGGAAGTGGTGACAAGTTTGGCAGTTGAGGATTTCCGGTGGGCAATCAACCTCATCATAGCATTGCAATAAATATCCTACACATAGTTGCTTCTCTACTTGGTCAACTCTTGAAAACAAAGCTCTTGCTCTTGTACATTATACAAAATCAACGTATGAGCAATCACATCAGTGTGACATCTTAGGCACCAGATGAGGGGTGCTCTGAGCAGCTGCCCTGCCTGGAGATCGAACCATCTGAGGTTCAGTAAAGTGCTGTAACATGGGGAACTGCAGAAAACGGAGGAATCATCAGGGAGTCCCGAGATAGGCAATGCAGGGGAAGGACCACAGGTCTCACAAGCACTGCTGCCCTCAATATCTTTGTCTCCAAATTGTTCCAAGGCCTTCCCTAAGATGCATAACAACTCACCATACACAAGTGCAGAATCAGGTGACTAATGGGGACAAAAGAGACTGGAGAGGCTGGAATCTGGTGCAACAACCAAGCTGCTGGAAGAGCTCAGCGAGATGACCAGCATCTGTGGAATGAAATGAATTGTTGATGGTTCAAGTGGAAACCCTGGATTAAAAACCCTGTATCACAGGGGTTCCTAACCTGGGGTCTACGGACCCTTTGCTTAATGGCATAAAAAAAGGTTGGGAACCCCTGTTACAGTATCAAGGGTATCAGCTGTATCAGGTGAATGATGGCTGAGGATCATGTCAACTTCACCTGAGGTAACATCAGTCAGAACAAGACAGCACTCTCAAAAGATATTCACTGTGAATTTGGGTAACACCTGCCAGGACTCCAACCAATAAAGGTCAGAGATGCCCCATTGAGTACCACATGACTACCATCTGTGGAACGAATCTTTGAACCATCTGTTCGCATTCTTGCACAAGTTGCCTTGAGTCACATATCCCATGTAATCGGACTTACGTTGACAGAAAGCAGTTCAGAAACCAGCCAATGTTTTCATGTCATTCTTCAAACATCTGAAATGGTGCAATGCTACCAAAGCATGATATTCATGATTTAACAGCGCAGCAGGATCTTAACCATCAGGCACCCAGGGTACACATCCTTATGCTTTGACTCCTGCTATTCATACAGTGGGACTCTAGTTTGAGGTAAGGCAGAGGTAGATTACGCAGGTCTCAGCTCTGATTCCTATAGAGCTTGAATATTCTCTCAACATCTGGAGTCAGAAGTGTACCAGGTCTTTATTTAGTATAATCATACATATAGAAAAATCAGGTAGAATAATGAATATACCCACTTGTTGATGTCCTAGGCCAATATTTCCCATCCACTCTCCTCTTTGGATATTCCTATGGTTGCTACCTAGTGACCCATTGTGCCCAACTCATTTAATGCTCAATCTACCCAGATCACTGACTAATTCACCTTTGTCCTCTTTAATCCCTCCACAAGTGTCTCACATGCATTTCCTCCTCTCTGTAAGACCATAAGACTATATGAGCATGAGACACGGGAACAGAATTAGGCCATTTGGCCTATCGAGTCTGCTCCGCTATTCAATCATGGCTGATCCTTTCTTTCCCCTCCTCAGCCGCCCTCCCCAGCCTTCTCCTCATAACCTTTGATGCCGTGGCCAATCAAAGACCTATAAATACACCCAAGGGCCTGGCCTCCACAGTTGTGTGTGATAACAAATTCCACAAATTCACCACCCTCTGGCTAAAGAAATTTCTCTGCTTCTCTGTTTTAAATGGACACCCCTATATCCTGAGGGTGTGGCCTCTTGCACTAAACTCCCCCCACCCTGGAAAACTTCCTTTCCACATCTACTCTGCCTAGGCTTTTCAACATTCAAAAGGTTTCAATGAGACACCCCCCCCCCTCCACCATCCTTCTAAATTCCAGTGAGTACAGGCCCAGAGCCACCAAATGTTCCTCATATGATAATCATTACATTCTCAGAATCATCCTTGTGAACTTCCACTGAACACTCTCCAATGCCAGCATATCTTTTCTTAGAGAAGGAGCCCAAAACTGTTCACAATATTCAAGGTGAGGCCTCACCATTGTCTTATAAAGCCTCAGCATCACATCCCTGCTCTTATGTTCTAACCCTCTTGAAATGAATGCTAACATTGCATTTACCTTCCTCACCATGGACTCAACCTGTAAATTAACCTGGTAAGTGTTCTGCACAAGGACACCCAGGTCTACTTGCAACTCAGATTTTTGGATTTTCTCCTTGTTTAGAAAATAGTCCACACATTTATTTCTACTATCAAAGTGCATGACCATGCATTTTCCAACATTGTATTTCAGTTGCCACTCTCTTGCCCATTCTTCTAATCTGTCTAAGCTCTTCTGCAGACTTCCTATTTCCTCAACACTACTTGCCCCTCCATCGATCTTAGTATCATTTGCAAACTTAGCAACAAAGCCATCTATTCCAACATCTAAATCATTTATATACAGCATAAAAAGATGTGGTCCCAACACCAACCCCTGTGGAATACCACTAGTATTCCACAGGCAGTGAACTAGACAAGGATCCTTTTATTCTTACTCACTGCCTCCTACCAATCAGCTAATGCTCTTACCATGTAAGTAGCTTTCCTGTAATACATGGGTTCTTAACTGGTAGGCAGCCTCATGTGTGGCACTTTATCAAAGGTGTTTTGAAAATCCATATGTACAACATCCACTACATCCCCTTTATTTATCCTACTTGTAATCCCCTCAAAAAATTCCAACAAGTTCGTCAGGCAGGATTTTCCCTTAAGGAAACCATGCTGACTTTGTCCTAACTTGTCCTGTGTGACCAAGTACTCCATCACCTCATCCTTAACAATTGACTCCAGCATCTTCCCAACCACTGAGGTCAGGCTAACTGGTGTACAATTTCCTTTTTGCTGCCTTCCTCTTTTCTTAAAGAGTGGAGTAACATTTGCAACTTTCCAGTCGTCTGACACCATGCTAGAGTCTAATGAGTTTTGAATGATCATTTCTAATGCCACCACAATCCCTAATGCTACCTCCTTCAGGACCCTAGAGTGCAGTTTCTCTGGTCTGGGTGATTTATGTACCTTTAGGTCTTTCAACTTTTTGAGCACCTTGTCTCTTGTAACAGTAACTGCACCCACTTCTCTTCCTTCACACACCACCACATCAGGCATACTGCTAGTATCTCCCACAGTGAAGACTGACGCAAAATACTCATTTAGTTCATCAGCCATCTCCTTGTCCCCTGTTATTATTTCTCCTGCTTGAAAAAACTCTTACTATCCACTTTGATATTATTTGCCAGTTTGCTGTCATATTTCATCTTTTTCCTTCTAATGATTTTTTAGTTGCTCTCTGTAGGTTTTTAAAAATCCTCTATCTACCCAATCCTCTATCTACCCACTAAATTTTGCTTTGTTGCATGCCTTTTCTTTTGCTTTTACAATAGCTTTGACTTCCCTTTTTAGCCACGGATGTATTATTTTACCATATGAGTACTTCTTCATTTTTGGAATGCACATGTCCTGCACCTTCCTCATTTTTCCCAGAAACACAAGCCATTGCTGCTATGGGGTCACTCCTGCCAGCATCACTTTTCAATTTACTTTAGCGAACTCCACTCTCATACCAGAGTAATTTCCTTTACTCCATTGAAATACTGCTATCTCAGACTTTACTTTCTCCCTATCAAATTTCAAGTTGAAGTTAATCATATTATGAATACTGCCTCATAGAGGTTCCTTTCCCTTAAGACCACTAGTCTCTTCTGGTTCATTACATAACATCCAATCCAGGATACCTGATCCCCTAGTTGGCTCAATGACAAACTGCTCTAAGAAGAAATTTTGGAGGCATTCAACAAATTCATTCTCTTGTGATCCATTACCAACCTGATTTTCCCAATCTACTTGTGTGTTTAAATCTTCCATGGCTTTCTTAACATTTCCCTTTTGAAACGCCTTTTCTATTTCCCATTGTAATCTGTAGTTCATATCCACCTACTGTTTAGAGGCCTGTATATAATTGCCATCAGGGTCCCTTTACTCTTGCAGTTTTCTTAACTCAATGCACAAGAATTCAACATTTTCTGATCCTATGTCACATTTTTCTACTGATTTGATGCCATTCTTTACCAGCAGAGCCACTCCACACCCTCTGCCTACCTTCCTATCTCTCCAATACAATGTGTAACCTTGGACTTTCAGCTCCCAACTACAACCATCTTTCAGCCACGATTCTGTGATGGTCACAACAGTGTAACCAACAATCTCTAAAAGCACAACAAGATCTTCCACCTTACTTCTTATACTCCGTGCTTAGAGATATAACACTTCGAGAATGCACTTGCTATCCTTTTTGATTCTGCATCCCTAATGTGCTGATACTCACCCTGTTGGCTGAAATTTTGTCCTATCATCTGCCTGGCCTTCCTGATAATCTGACGCTATCTTTACTTTTTTACCATCTGTCCTATCTTGAATCCCATCACTCCGGTTCCCACCCCCTGCCAAGTTAGTTTAAACCCTCCCTAACAGCTCTAACAAACCTGCCCAAGAGAATATTGGTCCCCCTCGGGTTCAGGTACAACCTGTTACTTTTGTACAGGTTATGACTCCCCAGAAGAGATCCCAATGATCCAAGAACCAGAAGTCCTGCCCCCTGCACCAGCTTCTCAGCCACACATTTATTTGCCAAATCATCCTGTTTCTACCCTCACCGGCACGTGGTACAGGGAGCAACCCAGAAATTAATACCTTGTAGGTCCTGCTTCTTAGCTTTCTGCCTAGCTCACTAAATTCTCTCTTCAGGACCTCTTTTG
The DNA here is from genome assembly GCF_030028105.1 of Mobula birostris. NCBI lineage: Eukaryota > Metazoa > Chordata > Chondrichthyes > Myliobatiformes > Myliobatidae > Mobula > Mobula birostris. The sequence continues at coordinate 107,228,959 of NC_092378.1, forward strand.
CTTTTCCTTCCTATGTTATTTGTACCAATATGTACCAAGACGTCTGGCAGCTCTCCCTCCCCCTCCAAAGTGCTGTAGATAAGATCTGAGACATCCCTGACCCTGGCACCTGGGAGGTAACATATCATTCAGGTGTCCCATTCACGTCCACAGAATCTCCTGTCTGTTCCCCTGACTATTGAGTCCCCTATCACTACCGCTTCCCTCACCTCCCTCTTTCCCTTCTGCACCATGGACCCATGCTCAACTCCAGTAACCTGGTCTCCATGGCATACCCCTGGGAGGTCACCCCCCAGAACAGCAACCAAAATGGTATACAGTACTTACTATGAGGGGAAGGGACACAGGGGTGCTCTGCACCAACTGCCTATTCACCTTCCCATTCCTTCTCCAGACAGTCACCCAGCTACCCACCTCCTGCAACTTAGGGGTGACTACTTCTCTGTAACTCCGATCAATGATCTCCTCACTCTCCCATACAAGCCAAAGGTCATCCCGCTGCTGCTCCAGATTCCTAACACGGTCCTGAAGGAGCTGCAGCTGGATGCACCTCATGCAGTTGTAATTCTGTGGGAGAATCTGGACCTCCCAGGAGTGCAATATCCAGCAGGACGAACACACAACGGCCATTTATGCTACACAAGGTACACCTGACACAGTAAGTGAAAAGGGGAACTTAATAGAAACTTACCCAAAGTTGTAGAATACATCTTCTTGTGCTACTTGGACACATCTTCAGTGATGAACCCGGGGTCATAGGGTGTTTCGGGTCTTTAATCATCAGACAACTTCGACCGGGCGACCTAGCCGGGGGTGATCACTCCCTGACTTGTGTCCAAGTGGCGCACGAATCCACGGATCCCCCCTCCGGATGCACAGCCACCTCGAGGCCTTTTCAGCAGCTTCCAGAATGTTCTTGGTGGCTCTTCTGCACTGCAGTCCTTTAACTCCAAGGAGTTTTAGAGTCCGCTGTAATGAATGGCCAGCAAAGCCCCAGCACCCAACTTCGACTGGCTCACAGCGAGCTCTCCAGCCATTGCTCCAGCATCCTGCAACAAGATCTGTGTATCTTGCCCTCTTGCGCTTGTTGGCCTCCTTAATCCTGTCTGCCCAGGGGACAGCAAGTTCCAGCAGGACCATTTGCTTTGTAGACGCCGATATTAACACCATGTCCGGGCGGAGCAGAGTGGCTGTGATGTTCTCTGGGAACTTGAGCTGCCTCCCTAGGTCAACTTAGAGCTGCCAGTCTCGTGCAGTGGCAAGAAGCCCTCCCGAGGAGCTTTGTCCCCCGCTCTGTTGAAGGTGATGGACTGTTTGGGAGCGTGCTGAGCTTTGCTGTCTTGAATTGCTGTGCTGATTGTGCCTGGTCTTACCAAGAGCCAACTTGCAGTCCATCTTGTATCATACCCAGCAACATCTACCTTTACACTCTGTAGCTGTTGCCTTTACTTGTCCTATTTCTTCATTAGCTCTGCAGCTTGTGTGCTAAGCACTTCCTGATGCGTCTGATACCTGGTTTTCTCCTTGTATAACATGACATTCAAAGACTCAAAATTCATTTATTATCAATGTATGTATGCAATATACAACCCTGAGATTCACCTTCCCACAGACAGCCATGAAACAAAGAAAACTATGGAACCCGTTCAAAGAGAAACATCAAACCCCTTAACATGCAAAAAAAATGAACAAATCGCTCAAATGACAAAGAAGAGCAAAAAACACAAAACAATGAACACCAAATCATAAAGTAATTGAAAGAGTCCAGGCATATTCAGATCAGTTCAGTTCAGTTCAGAAACAATATCATTTCCCATACTCTTCACTTCTCTTTTCAACTATTGCCAATGTTTCTCTGCAGTCTATGTCTTAATTCACTCGGTTTTGCCCATATCCCTTTGGATCTCCTCTGGTATGTAACACTTAAGTTCACCCTTAGTGCAAATTAGCACATGATGTCCAATGATATTCCTTAACATGTTTATTGCGTTTTATCCCCAGTTATCCCTACTGATTGTGATTCAAGGTCTAGGACCTGTTTTCAGTTCTGTTACACGTGTATGTGGGCAAATGCTTACAAGTAAACACACACACACACACACACACCTTGCAGGGAAACGTCCCATGTGAACATCTGCTGGCTATTGCATCCCAGCAATAGTGACCCAGGTTTGATCCTAGACTCTGGTGCTGTCTGTGTAGAGTTTTCAGTTTGTATCTTCCCCATGAGTTTCATCCAGTTGCTCTGGCTTCCTTCCACCTCCCAAAGATGTGCAGGTTGGTAGTTTCAATGGCCACCGTAATCTTTTTCCTGGTATAAAGGCGAATGGCTGAACTTGGAGAGAGTCAACCTGTTTCCTTGAAAGCTTTTTTTCGCAAAGCATGGTTTAAAAAGAGTTTGGGTACTTTTGGCTTTTTTTCAGTTGGCTGCAATTAGTGTGGAGACAATAAAAAGGAAGGAGGTTTAAATGGAGTGGGCCTTGTTGGAGTGGCTGTTGCTGGAGTGGGCCATGTTAGAGCAGTTCGTCTTTGGCTCAATAGGCTTGGGAAAGCACAAGTGCAGGCTCTAAGTAAGTTGTTTTATTCTCTCTGTACATATCTAGTGCACTGAAAATTGATCTGGGTGTAGAGGTATGTTCTTTGTGTGAAAAGTAGGAACTCTGGGAGATGGCCAGTCTCCCTGATAACTACATCTGCACAAAGAGCATCCTGCTGGAGATATTTGAGACTGTGATAAAGAACTGGAGCTGCAGCTGGATGACCTTTGGCTCATATGGGAAAATAAGGAAGTGATATATAGGTCTACAAGGAGGTAGTCATCGCTAAGCTGCAGGAGATGACTGTAAGGAGAGGGAAAGGAAATAGGCAGCCAGTGCGGAATACACCTTTGGCCATTTGCTTCAGTAATAAGTATACTGTACTGCTTTGGATACTGTTGCGGGGGGGGACAACCTTCTGGGGGGAGCTGCAGCAATCAGGTCTTAGGCATTGGCTCTGGCTCTGTGGCTCAAAAGGGAAGGGGGAGAAGAGAGGTGCAGTAGTGATAGGGGATTCCATAAATAGAAGAGCAACAAGTAGATTCTGTGGACATAAAAGAGACGTATGGATGATATGTAGACTCCCGGGTGAGGGATGTCTCACATCAAGTCCACGGCATTTTAAAGTGGGAGGGTGAATAGTCAAATGTTGTGAGACATATTGGTACCAATGACATAGGTGGAAAAAGGAGGAGGTCCTGGAGAGAGAATATAGGGAGTTAGGCCGAAAGCAAAAGAGCAGGACCTCCAGTGTAGTAATCTCTGGATTGCTGCCAGTGCCATGTGCCAGTGAGGACAAGGATAGGACGATTTGGCAGATTAGTGCGTGCCTGAAAAATTGGTGCAGGGACAAGGATTTCAGATCTCTTCTGGCGAAGGTATGACCTGTACAAAAGGGACAGGTTTCATCTGAACCCAAGGAGACCAATATCCTTGCGGGCAGGTTTGCTAGAGCTGTTGGGGAGGGTTTAAGCCAGTGTGGCAGGGGGTAGGAACCAAAGAGATAGGGCTGAGGATGGGGCAGTTTGTATACAAGTAGATGCAGTGTGTAGTAAGACTGTGAGGAAGGGCAGGCAGATGATAGGCCAATTTGCTGTACTGTATCATCCCCCAGCTGGAGGAAAAAGGCTGCTATAATTTTCCCCTTGATTTTAGGTGAAATATTAAAGGAAAATTGGTGGGCCAGAAATACAGTGAAATACTGAGAGGGATGAATGGGATTGGTGGGATTGTTCTGCAGGGAAACAGCATGACACGAAGGGCTGAATAGCTTCCTTTTAAGTTGTGATAAACAGGCATTCCGAAACTTGCCCTGATGTGTCCAGTCACTGACAACTAGTAACATAATTGACAAGAAACTCACATATTCTAAACATACTGATGGCTTACTTGCTGGTAAGTAAGCTGGAGTGTTGACATGAAACTCTAGGATGGCATCTAAGAAACAGACCAAAAAGACTCAGAAAGTAAAAGAGAAAAGCCCCAAAGGACAGGAAATGACATTAACAATCTAAAACAGAATGAAAATTACGATCAATTAACTTCTACAACTGCTCTGCAATCCATGTTTAATGAACCAACACTTAACTTTCATCAATCAACTCTGCAGCATTACTTTCCCACAGTTATTTATTTATGTATTTATTTATTGAGCTATAGCACGGAATAGGTCCTTCTGGCTCTTTGAGCTGTGCCACCCAGCAATCCCCTGATTTAACCCAAGCCTGATCATGGGACCATAACATTATCTAAGAAGTAAGACCATAATATATGGGATGAATTAGGCCATTTGGCCCATAGTATTCTTGCTTCTGTGTCCTTTTTCTATCTTTGCTTTCCTTTTATTCTCTTCAGCCTCATCATTGCGGATCCAATCTCGCTCCCCCAGTCTCCTGCCTCCCTCCACGACCCCCCCCCTCGTATCCCTTAATGGCCAGACCAAGCAATAATCTATAAACCTCTGCTTTAAATATACATAAAGACTTGGCCTTCACAGTTGCCCATGGCAACAAATTCCACAGATTCACCACTCCCTGGCTAAAGAAATTCCTCCTCATCTCAGTACTAGAATGACACCCCTCTATTCTGAGGCTGTACCCTCTGGTCTTAGACTCACCCAGCATAGGAAACATACGCTCCATATCCGGTTTATCAAGTCCTTTCACTATTTGATAGCTTTCAATTAGGTCGCCCTTCATTCTTCTGAATTCCGGTGAATACAGGCCAGAGCCATCAAACGCTCATCATAAGACAAGCCGTTCAGTCCTGGAATGATTTTCGTGATTTTTTCAGCACGTCCTTTTTAAGATAAAGGGCCCAAAGTGGCTCAGAATACTCCAAGTGAGGCCTCCTCAGTGCTTTATAAAGTCTCAACATTACATCCTTGTTTTTATATTCCAGTCCTCTTCCAATGAATGCTAACATTGCATTTGCTTTCCTTACCACTGACTCAACCTGCAAAAAACCTTCAGAGAAATCTGAGGTCCCTTTTCACCTCAGATTTTTTGTATTTTTTTTCCATTTAGAAAATAGTTAACCCTTTCACTTCTTCTACCAAAGTGCAACACCATATACTTCCTGATGCCGTGTTCCATCTGCCACTTCTCCTAATCTGTCTAAGTCCTTCTATAGCCTCTTTACTTCCTCAAAACTGCCTGCCCCTCTACCTATCTTTGTATCGTCTACAACTTTGCAACAAAACCATCAATTCCATCATCTTTTGACATAAAAAGAATCGGTCCTAATACAGACTCCTGTGGGACATCATTTGTCTCCAGCAGTCAACCAGAAAAGACTCCCTTTATTCCTACTCTTTGCTTCCTGCCAATCAGCCACTGCTTTATCCATGCTAAAATCTTTCCTGTAATAACATGAACTTGTGGTTTGTTAAGCAACCTCCATGTGTGGCACCTTGTCAAAGGCCTTTTGAAAATCCAAGTACACAAAATCAACTGGTTCTTCTCTGTCTATCCTGCTTGTTATTTCTTCAAAGAATTCTAACAGATCTGTCAGGCAATATTTTCCCTTGAGAAAACTATGCTGACAATGGCTTGTATCGTCATTTGCTTCCAAGTACCTCGAAACCACATCCTTAAAAATTGACTCCACTGAGTCAATTTCACCCACTGAGGTTAGACTAACTGGCTCAAAATTTCCTTTCTTCTACTTCTCTCCCTTCTTGAACAGTGGAGTGACATTTGCAATTTTCCAATCTTCTGGAACCATTCCAGAATTTAGTGATTCTTGAAGGATCATTACTAATACCTCCGCAATCTCTTCAGCCACCTCTTTCAAAACTCTAGGGTTTACACTATCTGATCCAGGTGACTTATATACCTTCAGAACTTTCAGTTTCCCAAGAACCTTCTCCCTAGTAATGATAACTTCACATACTTCTGACCCCTAACACTCTGGTCCAGTACTTCCATCATACTGCTGGTGTCCTCTACAGTGAAGACTGATGCAAGATACTTATTCAGCTCATCCACCATTTCCTTGTCCCCATTACTACTTCTCCAGCATCATTTTTCCTGTGGTCTGATATTTCCTCTCACCTCTCTTTTACACTTTATATATCCGAAGAAACTTTTGGTATCCCCTTTAATATTATGGCTAGCTTACTTTTGTATTCTATCTTTACCTTCTTAGTGACTTTTTTTAGTTGCCTGCTGTCAATTTTAAAAGCTTCCCAATTCTCTAACTTTCCACTACTTTTTGCTCTATTGTATGTCCTCCCTTTGGCCTTTAAGTTGGCTTTGATTTCTCTTGTTAGCCATTGTTGTGTCATCTTGCCTTTAAAATACTTCTTTCTCTTTGGGATGTATATATCCTGTTTCTTCCGAATTGCTTCCAGAAATTCCAGCCATTCCTGACTCTATACCTTTCCAATCAATTCTGGCCAACTCCTTCCTCATGCCTCTGTAATTCCCTTTACTCCACTGTAATACTGATACATCTGACTTCAGCTTCTCCTTCTCAAATTTCAGGGTGAATTTGATCATATTGTGATCACTTTTCCCTAAGGGTTCTTTTATCTTAAGCTCTCTAATCAATTCCGGATCATTCAGAATAGTTGAGCCCTAGTGGGCTCAGACATGAGCTGCTAAAAAGCCACCTTGTAAGCACTCTAAAAATTCCCTCTCCTGGAATCCAGTACCAACCTGATTTTCCTGATCTACTGGTATATTGAAATCCCCATGACTATTGTAACATTTCCCTTGTGGTATGCATTTTTTATGTCCTGTTGTAACTTGTAGACCACATCCTTATTACTGTTGGTGGTCTGTATATAATTCCCATCAGGGCCTTTTTACCCTTGCTGTTTTTTAGTTCTAGCCACAACGATTCAGCACCCTCTGACCTTATGTCACCTTTTTTTACCAACAGAGCAATGTCACCCCCACTGCCTTCCTGCCTGTCCTTTCAACACAATGGGTACTCTTGGACATTAAGCTCCCAGCTACAATCTTCTTTCAGCCATGATTCAGTGATGCCTACAACATCATAAATGACAAACTGTAACTGTGCTCCAAATTCATCTACCTTACTCTGTATACTGCGTGAATTCAAATACTAACACCTTCAGTCCTGTATTCACCCCTTTCAATTTTGTCTGCCTTTTCTGTTGCAATTCATCCTTTGCAATGACCAGTTAACTTACCAATCAATATGTCTGTGGACTGTGAGAAGAAACCACAGCACCCAGAAAAAACCCACGCCCTCACGGGGCAGAATGTACAAACTCCGTATAGTGACAGGAATGGAATCCCAGTTGCCTGTACTATAAAGCACTGCTAACCACTGCACTACCATGCCATGCTAGAGCTGACTCTGATTTTGTCTTCACATAGTCTACCCATTTTCCTGCTGACTTTTCCATTTCACTCACTTCCTCTTTACCACCGCCCCTGCTCCCACTCATACCTTGTGCTTGACTTATGTCAGGTTGGGAATAGATCTTTTGATGCATTGTGACTTCTCATGAAGAGTTGGGGCAATCTGAACACCATGTCAAATATCTCTAGGTGTCACAACCATGGATTCGGGAGCGCAGCAGATATGGCAATTGCGCTCATGAATATGCACATGTCAGCTAATTATTATTTCAATATGATAGTACTTAACTCCATTCTTTTCGTCGTCGAGCTTGTCGAGACTTGAGATAAGCACAGCAATGCTTCACTGCCTGCTTGCATTCGGCCTTGCCTAAGAAATTGGACTGTCGAGTCAACTGACTCTGAAGTCTAGCGGTATTTGTTTTATATTTAGTTATTCCTTTCAGCTGTAGTGTTGGCTTCATTTTGCATTTGAAAGTTTTAGTTAATGGTCCTGTTTAGTCTAGTGTTTAATGTTTCTTTTCCCTCTAACTTTGTTCACACTAAAGTGTTGTGTTTTTCGTGTATGCTAATATGAAAACCACTCTCTATAACATCAAATGCCAAACAGAATGTGTTCTTCAATAGCGCAATTGTATTTTTAAGGATCCAAACCTGATATTTATCAGATTAAATTGATAAAGAAACATTTGGTAATTGTTGTCTAGTGATGAAATGATAAATATACAAACTCCCATGTTACAAGTTCTGAATTTATTTGAATTTATTTATTCAATCTTAAATCCATCCCACAATGTGAGGGAGTAAATATCTTTGCGTTATGACTCCATTGCCATAAATAAATGACCATAAATAAAACACAATATATTCCAGAAATACATATGAAATAAAATTATTTCAAGATCAAAACTGGGAAAGGAACTAAGAAACCTCTTAGCAGGTCATATGAATGGCTGTTATACTGAAAGACGCTACTTGATCAGTTGTACTTTTCCAGCACAGTTTTTATGTGATTGACACTGCAGTTTTGACCATTTTGCTGAAACACTTGAAACATCTAACATTTACAGTAAGTTATAAGGAAAGTTGACATTATAATGTGAAACATTGATTTATTTAATGGTTGAAAGTTTTCTTTCAACTTTAGGTCTTTGCCCTTTGAGAAAAAAAAGGACTTTCTAGGATCATCAGAAGTTCAATAATGTAAGTTCAGAAACAGAAAACCTCAACTTCTTGAATTTCTCTCCATCCATAAGCTTGCACTGTGTGAGGAAGTAGATATCAACTTTATTTTTGAAAAAAAAGTTATGTTGGACTGGAACAGAAAACTTCTCCGGATTCTGGCCATCTCTGTATTCTGTAAACAAGGCCATCAGTCAATCTCTGATATAATGACTCAACAAATTTCGGTTCAACTTTTACTGCCAAGTCTAGATAGATGCTGAGTATGTTTTGCATCTGATTTCTTTATCATCTTTGAACTAATGACTGTGCACTTTATAACTTAAATTTTATTTTACATGCTATGCATCCACAGCCTTATAAACATGATTAGAAGAAATTCAGTTATCAGCCATATTCATATTGGGTCAACCCAGCAACACGATTCTTTACTTACAAAAAAAAATTCCACTGCAAATTATTTCACAAGTAAATATTAGAATTCAGGTTAAATATTCACGTACCACTGCACTATAATGCACTATAAAACCTCAACATTTTTGTCATTTTCTTTTAACTCGTCATTAATCACTTTTAAGTGGGATATTTCCTCAATTACTTCAAGGTTATAATGTTGTTGTATTTACCAACACATATTTCTAACGCAATGACTGCACTGATGATAGAGAGATAAAACACATACCATGTATCATAATTACTCCAACAATGAAGGCGATAAACGCATCATATTAAATGCCTAACATATTTAGTTAATGAAGATATTCTATCGGACTTTGTGCAGGAAGATCAACTAAAATTCACACTGATCTCTCAGTACCAGAATATAGCTTTGTACCCTAATTTGAAATTAGTATGAACTGATAGTTGAAATTAATGTTGAGAGTTATAGGGAAGGAGAAATAAGTGTTAATCAAATTCCAAACTGGTAGTTGTAGGTGGTGGTTTAGTCCTTGAGTGGTCCCCACTTCTTTACTTACACAACTCACATCAATGACTCCAAGCAATTGCTTGCACCTACAAGCGGCAACATATTGGGAAATAGACAAAGGATGATCTAGATGCACCTGGAGGTGCTTGGCACATTGTTCATATAGCCCAAAGGCAGAAGTTAACTTTCACGAGGAAATCCAGTTCTAACTGTACCAGTGTCATTGTAGTTGGAGCTCTTGCAACCGTTGGATCTAACAGAGATAAAATTGAGGTTAAATTCTTAATTGGCTTCAGGTCCATTTTACTAGACTAAAAGATAATTTAGAAAAAGCGGACTAAAACAGCTGCTAGATCATAAATCAGTCTCTGGGCAATGGGATGTATGTACGAAATAAATTCAAGGAGATTTGGAGTAAACATTTGACATTAAAAAGCAGGTTTACTGAATTACAGACTTTCAAATTAGGATTAGAGAAGAGATGAAGCAGCGTTTTTTTACCCAGTAGATGGCAGTGTTCTGCAGGCTGGGCAAGACACACATCCTCATCATACCCATATAGAGTGGTGGAGTTGAAGAGCTATGAGCTGTAGAGCTACTGGTCTTTCATGGACAGAACAGGCAAAATGGGTTGAACGGCCACCTTTTTGTCAGATGTTTTCTATGTTTCTGCAATATCTTTGATTGTTGTTGACCATTTTACCTTCTATGCCTAGATGTCATAGAGTGGCTCAATGAGTTTTCAAGGACAGAAAAAAACTGGTTATTCTCAACACTGGTACCCCACAAGGCTACAGCTTCAGCCCAGGATTCTACCCTCTATACAATCATGACTGTGTGAATGGATTCTGCTCCAATTCCACCAATGTTTACAGATGATACCATAGCATTTGGTCATATCTCAATTAATGATGTGTTAAGGTACAAGAGGGATACAGAGAGCTTAGTGACACGCTGTCCTGACAGCAATCTTTCCCTGAATGTCAGAAAAAGAAAAAGGCTGGTCATTGACCTCAGGAATGAAGTTTTGCACATGCTCCTGCTAATGTTCATGGTACTGAGGTCAAAAGGATTGAGAGCTTCCAGTTCCTAGGAATGAACATAAAGTTCGAAGTTAATTTATTATCGAAGTATATATAGCAGCCGCTCCGAATGATATCGTATTTGTGAAGTAGGATGCCGTGCACAATCCTGATTTGATGGAGACAGATGTGAGGAAGCACGGAGGAACATCTGGAGAAACTTCTGAAATGCCTGCTTCGCTGCCGTTGCTACTGTGCGATCCAGAATCTCCGGAGGGAAAACCCCAAGTCCTCAGCTTTGCCTATTGCTTGTTGCTGGGGCCGGGGTCGAAGCGCTCGGCAGAGATGGTGCTCGGTGCTCGGTGTCAGAGGGCTGGTTGGAGGCTTGAAGTTTTCGGACGGACTCAGAGTCAGACTGTGGTCGGGGTGCTTCCAGGATGCTGCATCGGCAAGTTTGCGGCGCTGGAACCTCATGGAAGGGAGTTTCTCCCTTCAACCTGGTCTGATCAGGGACAGTCAACATGGCTTTGTGAAGGGCAGATCGTGTCTAACAGGCCTGATAGAGTTCTTTGAGGAGGTGACCAGGCATATAGATGAGGATTGTGCAGTGGATGTGATCTACATGGATTTTTTAGTAAGGCATTTGACAAGCTTCCACACGGTAGGCTTATTCAGAAAGTCAGAAGGCATGGGATCCAGGGAAATTTGGCCAGGTGGATTCAGAATGGCTTGCCTGCAGAAGGCAGAGGGTTGTGGTGGAGGGAGTACATTCAGGTTGGAGGATTGTGACTAATGGTGTCCCACAAGGATCTGTTCTGGGACCTCTACTTTTCGAAATTTTTATTAACAACCTGGATGTGGGGGTAGAAGGGTGGGTTGGCAAGTTTGCAGATGACACAAAGGTTGGTGGTGTTGTAGATAGTGTAGAGGATTGTCGAAGATTGCAGAGAGACATTGATAGAATGCAGAAGTGGGCTGAGAAGTGTCAGATGGAGTTCAACCCGGAGAAGTGTGAGGTGGTACACTTTGGAAGGACAAACTCCAAGGCAGAGTACAAAGTAAATGGCAAGATACTTGGTAGTGTGGAGGAGCAGAGGGATCTGGGGGTACATGTCCACAGATCCCTGAAAGTTGCCTCACAGGTAGATAGGGTAGTTAAGAAAGCTTATGGGGTGTTAGCTTTCATAAGTCGAGGGATAGAGTTTAAGAGTCGCGATGTAATGATGCAGCTGTATAAAACACTGGTTGGGCCACACTTGGAGCACTGTGTCCTGTTCTGGTCGCCTCACTATAGGAAAGATGTGGAAGCATTGGAAAGGGTACAGAGGAGATTCACCAGGATGCTCCCTGGTTTAGAGAGTATGCATTATGATCAGAGATTAAGGGATCTAGGGTTTACTCTTTGCAGAGAAGGAGGATGAGAGGAGACATGATAGAGGTGTACAAGATAATAAGAGGAATAGATAGAGTGGATAGCCAGCACCTCTTCCCCAGGGCACCATTGCTCAATACAAGAGGACATGGCTTTAAGGTAAGGGGTGGGAAGTTCAAGGGGGATATTAGAGGAAGGTTTTTTACTCAGAGAGTGGTTGGTGCGTGGAATGCACTGCCTGAGTCAGTGGTGGAGGCAGATACACTAGAGAAGTTTAAGAGATTACTAGACAGGTATATGGAGGAATTTAAGGTGGGGGGTTATATGGGAGGCAGGGTCTGAGGGTCGGCACAACATTGTGGGCCAAAGGGCCTGTATTGTGCTGTACTATTCTATGTTCCATGTTCTAACCGTCTGCATGAGATGATGGGACTTTCGAGAGACTTTGGGACTTTTTTTTACGTGCCTATGGTCTGCTCTTTATCAAATTATGGTATTGCTTTGCACTGTTGTAACTATATGTTATAATTATGTGGTTTTTGTCAGTTGTTTTAGTTTTGGTTTGTCTTGTGTTTCTGTGATATCATTCTGGAGGAATAAATTGTATCATTTCTTAACGCATGCATTACTAAATGACAATAAAAGAGGACTACGTGTCCTCATAATCTAATCTAATCTAATATGTCACCATATTCAACCAAGATTCATTTTCTTGCAGGCATACTCAATAAATCCATAACAGAATAATAACCATAAAAATATCAATGAAAGACCACACCCATTTGGGTGTTCAAGCAGTGTGCAAAAGACAACAAAATGTGCAAATACAAAAAGATAGAGCTAATAATAATAAATAAATAAGCATTAACATCACCCATTATCACCTTATGTTACTTGCAAGTAACATAAGGTGATAATGGGTGATGTTAACTTTCCGCATATTGACTGGAACCCCATTCTGTGAAAGGGCTGGATGGCATAGAGTTTGTCAAATATGTTCAGGAAAGTTTTTAATTAATATATAGAAGTTTCAACTAGAGACTGTGCAATACTGGACCTCTTTTTAGGGAACGAGACAGGGAAGGTTACAGCGGTGTGTGTAGGCAAACACTTTGGATCTGGTAATCATAATGCCATTAGTTTCAACATAATTTATGGTGAAGGATTGGTCCAGTCCTTCAGTTGAGATTCTAAGTTGGAGAAAGGCCAATTTTGATGGTATCAGCAAGGAACTGGCAAGTGTGGACTGGGACAAGTTGTTTTCTGGCAAAGGTGTGCTTGATAAGTGGGAGGCCTTCAAAAGTGAAATTTTGAGAGTACAGAGTTTGTCTGTTCCTGTCAGAATAAAAGGCAAGGAGGACAGGTTTAGGGAATGTTGATTTTTGAGAGATATTGAGGCCTTGGTTAAGAAGGAGAAGGGGGTGCAGAGCAGGTACAGACAGGAAGGAACAAATGAGATACTTGAGGAGTATAAGAAATACAAGAGAACATTTAAAATGAAAATCAAGAAGGCTAAAACAAGACATGAGGTTGCTTTAGCAGAAAAGAAGAATCCCAAAGGCTTCTTCAGATATGATAAGAACAAATGGAGAGCAAGGGACAAAGTTGGTCCTCTTCAAGATCAGAGTGGTCATCTATGCATGGAGCTGAAAGCACGGGGAGATCTTAAATTGATTTTTTGCATCTGTGTTTACTTTGAAGATGGATATAGAGTCTGTAGAAGTGAGGTCATGGACCAACTACAGATAGGAGAGAAAAATGTGGGATCTTCCAGTGGTCACCTATTTTAATTCCACTTCCCATTCTCATTCTGACATGTCCATCCATCTCCTCTTCTACTGTTGCAATGAGTCTACACTTAGGTTGGAGGAGCAACACCGCATATTCTGACTGAGTAGCCTCCAACCTGATGGCATGAATATCAATTTCTTGAACTTCTGGTAATGCTCTCTTTCTCTTCTCTATTCCCCATCCCCTTTTCTCTTTCTCACTTTATCTCCTTGCCTGCCCATCACATCTCTCTTGTGCTCCTCTCCCTTTTTCTTTCTTCCATAGCCTTCTGTCCTCTCCTATTAGATTCCTCCATCTCCAGTCCTGTATCTCTTTCATCATTCAACTTCCCAGCTTTTTACTTCACCCCCTCCCACCCCTCCATGGTTTGACCTATCAGTTTGTGTCCCCCCCCCCCCGCCCTCTAACCCTGACTCCTCATCGTTTTTTCTCTAGTCCTGCTGAAGGGTCTTGGCCCAAAATGTCGACTGTACTCTTTTTCATAAATGCTGCCTGGCCTGCTGAGTTCTTCCATAATTTTGTGTGTGCTGCTCAGATTTCCAGCATCTGCATATTTTCTCTTGTTTGTGATAGGAAAATGTGCATGCTGTCTTGAGGCAAATTAAGGTGAATAAATCCCCAGGACCTGACAAGGAGTTCCTTTAAATCTTGTGGCAGTAATTGCAGGGGCCCTAGTAGAGGTATTTAAAATGTTCTTAGCCACAGGTGAGGTGCTGGAGTATTGGAGGGTAGCTAATGCTGATATGTTGCTTAAGAAAGGCCCTAAGAATAAGCCAGGAAATTATAGGCTGGTGATGTTGATACAGTAGCGATTAAGTTTTTGGAAAAAATTATAAGGGCCAGGATATATAAAATAGACAGGGACTGATTAGGGATAGTCAACATGGCTTTGCATGTGGTGGGTTGTGTCTAACCAAACTTACAGGATTTTTTCAAGAAGTTACCAGAAACGTTAGTGAAGGCAAGTCAGTGGATATTGTCAACAAGGACCTTAGCAAAGCCTTTGACATGATCCTGCATTGGAAGTTGGTCAAGAAGGTTAAGTCATTTGGCATTCAGGATGAGGTAGTAAACTAGATTAGGCATTAGTTCATGACAGAAGCCAGAAAGTTGTAGTGGACGAATGCCTCTCTGATTGGAGGCCTGTGACTGGTGGAGTGCTGCAGAGATTGGTGCTGGGTCCACTGTTATTTGTCATCTATATCAACAACCTGGATGATAATGTGGTAAACCGGATCACGATATTTGTGGATGACACCAAGATTAGAGGTGTAGTAAGGAAGACTATCAAGGCTTACAGAGGGATCTCGACCAGCGAGAATAACTAGCTGAAAGATGGCAGATGGAACTTAATATAGACAAATATGAGATGTTGCACTTTGAAAGACAAACTAGGGTAGGACATTTACAATGAGCATTAAGGAACTGAGGAGCATGGTAGAACAGAGAGATCTAAGAATACAGATCCATAATTCCTTGAAAGTGGCATCAGAGGTATATAGGGTTAGGCACATTTGCATTTATAAATCAATGCACCGAGTACAGGAGTTGGGAGGTTACGTTGAAGTTGTCTAAGACATTGGTGAAGCCTAATTTGGAGCATTGTGTACAGTTTTAGTCAACTACCCACAGAAAAGATGTCAACAAAATTGAGAGAGTGTGGAGAAAGTTTACAAGGATGTTGCCAGGACTTGAGGCCCTGAATTATAGGGAAAGGTAGAATAGGTTAGAACTTGATTCCTTGGAGCGTAGGAAAATGAGGGGAGATTTGACAGAGCAGTGCAAAATTTTGAAGGTTTAGATAGGGTAAATGCAAGCAGGCATTTTCCACTGCGGTTGGGTGAGACTAGGTCATGGGTTAAGGGTGAAAGGTGAGAGGTTAAGGGTAATTGTGGGAGAACTTTTTCAGAGGGTGGAATGTGGAATGATCTGCTGGCAGAAGTGGAAAATACAAGTTTTACTTCTGCTTTTAAGAGTATTTTGGATAGGTACATGGATGGGAGGGAGTATGAAGCACTATGGTCTGGGTGCAGGTCAATGGGACTAGTAGTTTGGTATAGACTAGATGGGCCGAAGGGCTTGTTTCTGTGCTGTATTGCCTTAGGAGTCAAGGACTCTAAGGTTTTTTAGAGAAGCTTGTGTTTGAGCCCACTGGGGAAATGATTATTCTGAATTGGTGTTGAGTAATGAACCAGATTTGCTTAGGAGCATAAGGTGAAGGAACCCTTAAACGACTTTGATCATAATATGATAGAGTTCACCCTCTAGCTCAAGAGGAAGAAACTAAAATCAGATGTATTAGTATTACAGCTTAGTAAATGTAACCACAGAGACAAGAGGGACGAGCTTACCAAAATTGATTGGAAGGGGCTACTGGCAGGGATAACTATAGTGCAGCCAAGGCTGGAATTACTTGGGGAATGCAAAGCTACAGGATCGTTTCATTCCAAAGAAGAAGCATTCTAAATGGAAGATGCAGCATCCATGGCTTACAAGGGAAGTCAAAGGCAACACAAAAGCAAAAGAGAGCGTATATAATATAATGAGTGCAATCACTCAAGTTGAGTATGATGTTCTCCTAAGGGGCTGTCTATTGGTGGGTTCTCAGGTGGCAGTAGAGCCGATCTGGGATCCACACATTCTGATGCAGTGTGCACAAAATTAAGTGGTAGGTGTGGTTAGTGGCTGGGTGTTTTGATTTTTCACTATTTCCTTTCAGAGCTGCTGCCTGTTCTCTGTAGCACAGGGGAGGTCGCTCTCACGTAACACAGCTCCCTCTTGAACAGACTTCCTCCAGGGGCATCTATTGAGTGCAATGTCTTCCCTGTTTCTAAGTGTCATATTGAATTTCTTCAGGCTGATTGTGAGGTTATCTTTGAAGTGTTTTCTTTGTCTACCCGGGGCTAGCTGACCTTCCTTCAACTGAGGGTAAAGGATTTGTTTGGGGAGATGTGAGTTACGAATCCGGACGACATGACCATCCATCAGAGTTGGTGTAGCTTTATTGTGGTGGAGTTGCTGCTCATATTGGCCTCCTCCAGTACACTGGTGTTCAATCATCTGCTCTTCCAGCTGATCATCAAAATCTTTTGTAAGATTCTTTGGTCGTATTGTTCCAGGGTTTTCAGGCGCCTTCTGCAGGTAGTTCGTGCTTCAGCTCCACGCAGTAATGTAGGGAGGATAACTGCTCTATAGACCAGAAATTTTGCTTTGACCTGAGGGTCGTGGTTTTCAAAGATTACTTTCCTTAATCTTGCATAGGGTCAATGAAGACTACTCAGGTAGAAGTAGAGGTAGAGCTGAAGTCTGCTTTTGGGGAGAAAATTCTGCCAAGGTTGGGAAAGTGGTCTACATTTTAATTCTACATCCCATTCCCATTCTGACATGTCTATCCACGGCCTCCTCTACTGTAAAGATGAAGCCACACTCAGGTTGGAGGAACAACACCTTATATTCCGTCTGGGTAGCCTCCAACCTGATGGCATGAATATTGACTTCTCCAACTTCCGCTAATGCCCCACCTCCCTCTCGTACCCCATTCGTTATTTATATACACACATTCTTTCTCTCACTCTCCTTTTTCTTCCTCTGTCCCTCTGACTATACCCCTTGCCCATCCTCTGGGGTTTCCCCCACCCCCCCCCCATCTTTCTCCCTGGGCCTCCTGTCCCATGATCCTCTCATATCCCTTTTGCCAATCACCCATCCAGCTCTTGGCTCCATCCCTCCCCCTCCTGTCTTCTCCTATCATTTTGGATCTCCCCCTCCTCCTCCCACTTTCAAATCTCTTACTAACTCTTCCTTCAGTTAGTCCTGACGAAGGGTCTCGGCCTGAAACGTTGACTGTACCTCCTCCTAGAGATGCTGCCTGGCCTGATGCATTCACCAACAACTTTGATGTGTGTTGCTTGACTTTCCAGCATCTGCAGAATTCCTGTTGTCTACATTTTCAAAGTTGCTATCTTCAACTTTTATGCAGGACTGGATAAATGGCTGGTTGAGTGGTAACTAATGTAGGGCCTGTGTTTTTTTTATATTCAAGGCCCAGGGTTATATGTGTCTGAGCAAAAGTGTTCAAGACACATTGGTGGTCTTCTTCAGAGCGTACTGCGATGACGTTGTCACCCGCATACTGAAGCTCCATGATAGTGCTGGTGCTGACCGCGTTCTTGGCCAGTTGAGGTTGTAAAGCCTTTTGTCCATTCTGTATATAATTGGGATTCCCTGTGGCAGGTCTTGGCCAATGAGGTGAAGGAAGGCAGCAATAAAGATGGCAAATACGGTGGGCGCCATGATACAGTCCTGTCTGAACTCTGTTTCACAGTGAAGGATTCTGATTCAGTGCCACTAGCTGAATCACATTGTAGCCTCAGAATTTGTAGCTACTTGTCAGGGCAGCCATGTCTGAACAGTATATGTCAGACACTGGGCAGTCGACTGTACCAAATTCCATTGTCAAATTTATGAAAGCCAAGTACAAGGCTTGCCTTTGTTC
Organism: Mobula birostris; assembly: GCF_030028105.1. Taxonomy (NCBI): domain Eukaryota; kingdom Metazoa; phylum Chordata; class Chondrichthyes; order Myliobatiformes; family Myliobatidae; genus Mobula; species Mobula birostris. The sequence continues at coordinate 107,247,121 of NC_092378.1, forward strand.
ATGGCATTTTTCCTGTAATTGTCGTGCTGTGTACATCATGACTGCAGTACCTCTAGATAGATGAAAACCACACTGCAATTGAGGGAGTACTTCTTCAGATAACGGAATGAGTCAGTTGACAAGGATACATGCAAACATTTCACCTGTGTTGACAGGAATAGGCTTTTCTTTTGGCCTTGTAGCCAATGTCATTCTGCCAGGCCCAAAGGCTTTCCTTTTCTTGGAGATAAGTTGTTCTATAATCATGCCATTATCATCAAGCCTGCAGGTAACATAATTTGGAGAAATGTGTATAATCACAGCCACCAACATGGAGTTGGGGTTTCGCTTTAAGAGGCTGGTCTGACGTGATAATGTTATTATGTAAAGAATTTTAGTGCACTTTTGTGTTTAGGTTTTAGAGTTTAATAAAATATTTTGCAGATTTCATTCAACATAAAATGTCTCACTTCGCTTTATTTGCAAAACCCTACATTGCTGATCCCGATGCCTTAGGATGATTCCAGAGTTATCGAACATGTTGGCCAGTACAGTTACATTGAAACTGCCAGAGTCTCGGGAGCAAAATGTCATCACTTGGTTTGTACAAGCTGAGGCCCAGTGTGCTTTGTGAGAAATCTTGCCGATGACACCAAATTTTACTGTGTGGTAGCATCACCCAGCATCTCCACGGCTGCGCGAGTGGTGAGTCTGCTTGAACTCCCACCTGAACAGGATAAATACTAATCGCTGAAAACTCACCTTCTGCAGACTTTTGGACTACGGGAGTCTGAGCGCACCATACAGTTGCCCTCCTTACCTGGTCTCAGTGATGCTAGGCCTTCAGAACTGTAAGGTCTCCTGCTGCTTCTCCTGGGAAGTCACCATCCTTGTTTTACTTTTAAAGAACTCTTCATGCAGAAAATGCTGATACAGTCTGCACTGCTCTTGCTAATGCATTCAAGAAGGACTATAAGGAGTTTGCTAAGATTGCTGATAGTCTACACTCAGCTGGACAGCGATGCATCATTCCTCGTCCTTTCTCGATGTCAATAAGGCTGGTCAACAAGGCCCCCAACATAAAGGTGCCTGCAGTTGTAAAACAGGCAAAGGCGGGCATGTGTTTTACTATGCTCGCCTTGGTAGGAATGCTAGAAAACCTTGCAGTTTCCACACTGCCAGTGTATTGAGACATCTGAAGTCTGTGAACACCGTGGGCCCCATCTGCCAGGCTCACCTACTGTTCATTATGGACACCCTTTCAGGGCAATGCTTCCTGTGTGACATGGGTGCGCAACTGAGTGTGCTGCCAGCATTGCCTACTGATGAGAAGGCCAAGAGCGACAAAATCTCGCTAGAGCCTGCCAAAGGAAGCAGGATCTAGACCTACGGGACACAGTGGGTGATGCTCTGCTTCAGTAGGTGACGTTACACGTGGGATTTCACCCTGGCTAAAGTAGCTAGACCTCTGTTCGGTACAGATTTCCTGTGTACCCACGGACTGTTAGTCGATCTTAAGAACTGCCAGCTTGTGGATGTCAAGTACCTCGGGTCGTTACGTTGCTCCCCCAATAAGTTCTCAATGACTCTGTCAAGCGCATGTACCACGGCATGTGAGTTTACTTGACAGCAGGGCGAATGCCCAAACCTCACCAAGCCCACATTCTCCACTACAGTCAAAAGACACAGGGTCGAGCACCACATTCCCACAACTGGCCCACCAGTCCATGCCCGCGCGCATAGACTGGACCCAGAAAAGCTGGCAACTGTGAAGGCTGAGTTTGTCAACATGGAGAGACTCGGATATGTATGCTGGTCAAATAGCCCCTGGGCTTCACCCGTCCATATGGTCCCTAAATCCAAAGGTGGTGCTGCCCATGAGGTGATTACCAGGTTTTAATGAGGCCACCATCCCCAATCGTTACCCAGTCCCACACAATCAAGACTTTTCAGCATGTTTAGCCAGAAAGTTAATTTTTTCCAAAATCACTCTCCGGAGCAGACGACCACACAGAAGTGACGTTGGAGACCTCAAGGTGCTCCAGACGCTTCCCTGAAGCCACCACTGTAAAGCCCTGTTGGTGGCCATCCACAGCTGCCGGAAGTGAGGCCTCCGCTGCCGACCTCGAAAATCGAGTCTGAGGCTCGGCTGGAGCGGAGGCCTCCGCAACCGTGACTCGGCTTAAGGACTTGTTTCAGCCAGGAGCCTGGTCATCAGGGATTAAGTGTCGGCTTCGGGGCCCAACCCAATCGACAGCCCGGGCCCCCGGCAGCTGGAAGTGGCAGCGGAACCTTCCTCGTTACTCGGCCCGACCCCGAGCGTCCAAAGACACGACCCACCAATCGATCACCACGGGATGTGTACACCAACCACAAAGAGCTGACAACAAAACACTGCATCGATGGAAACCTGGAAAGATGCACTATTTACTGAGGAAGCGTGGGAAAAGAGCTGGGCTGCAGGTCAGATTGAAGCTGAGGGGCTTCGGGGTCCCAATGCCCACCATCCTATTAGCTAATGTGCAAGCCATAGAGAACAAGGTAGATGATCTTAAAGGGAGACTCACCTACTGCAGGGAGATGCAGAACTGCTGTGTATTCTGTTTCACCGAGACCTAGCTCTCCCCTGCCACCCCCGACTGTGCCATCCAACCAGAGGGATTTTCAATCCATCAGATGGACCGCACGGCGTCTTCAGGCAAGACGAGGGGAGGTGGTGTCCGCCTACTGATCAACACTGCGTGGTGCTCGGACACAGTGGCACTGACAAGCTCCTGCAGCCCGGACCTGGAACACCTGTCGGTGAAGTGTCGTCCCTACTATCTGCCACGGGAATTCACCTCGGTCATACTGACAGCGGTCTACATTCCCCCCCCGGGTGGACGTGGAGTGTGCTCTGAACATACTGTATGCCAACATCTGTGAACTTGAGACCAGGTATCCGGAGGCTTTGCTCATTACAGCCAGGGACTTTAACCAGGCCAACCTCAGAAAGGCGCTGCCAAAGTTATACCAACATGTCTCCTGCCCCACTAGAGGCCCGAATATAATTGACAAGGACGCCTACCGTTCCATCCCATGACCTCACTTCGGAAAATTGGACCATCAGGCCGTACTCCTCCTCCCGGCTTACAAACAGAAACTGAAGCGGGAGGTCACGGTGTCAAAAGTAGTGTCACGTTGGATGGAGGAAACGGATGAGGTCCTCCGTGACTGCTTTGAATCGGTAGACTGGTTAGTATTCAAGGACTCGGCAGCTAACCTCGATGAGTATGCCTCAGCTGTCACGGACTTTAGTTGGAAATGCACGGAGGACTGTCTGTCTCGCAAGACGATCCAGGTATTCCCTAACCGGAAACCTTGGGTGAATTAGGAGGTCAAGTCCCTTTTAAAGGCTAGAGCTGTGGCTTTTAGGTCCGGGGATACCAGTCGCTACACGGAATCCAGGCGTGAACTCCGGAAAGCCATTAAGGGCGCCAAGAGGCAATATCAAGCCAAGTTGGAAGCCCAGGCTAACCAGAGGGATGACAGAGTCTAAATGAGATCACTGGGCGCAAAGAAAAGGCTGGGAATATCAATAACTGTGGCGCTTCTCTTCCTGATGAACTTAATGTATTCTACGCAAGATTTGAACAGAAGAGGAGTGTCCCACTCCCTCCGGATGAACCGGACCTGGTGGCATCGAGATTCATTGGCACCATGGAGGACGTTAGAAGGGCTTTCCTGAAGATAAATCCAAGGAAGGTGATGGGCCCAGATGGTGTCCCAGGACGGGTTCTCCGGGCCTGTGCAAGCGAGCTAGCTGGAGTGTTTACTGACATCTTCAACTGCTCCTTGCTTCAGTCTAAGATCCCTTCGTGTTTTAAGAAGGCAACGATAATCCCAGTGCCGAAGAAGAGCAAGGTGGCATGCCTGAGTGACTATCAACCTGTGGCTCTGACATCAGTTGCTATGAAGTGCTTCGAGAGATTGGTTATGGCACATATCAACCACAGACTACCAGTCAACCTCGACGCTTTGCAATTCGCCTACCAGAGCAACAGGTCAACGGCAGATGCCATCTCTCTGGCCCTACATTCTTCCTTAGAACACCTGGAGAATAAAGATGCATACGTAAGGATCCTTTTCATTGACTACAGCTCTGCCTTTAATACCAGCATTCCAAATAAACTGATTCCTAAGCTCCGGAACCTGGGCCTCAGCACTCAGATCTGCAGCTGGATCTTCAACTTCCTCACAGACAGGACCCAGGCTGTAAAAATAGCGGACAAGCTCTCCTCTACAATCACCCTGAGCACCAGTGCCCCACAAGGCTGTGTACTCAGCCCCCTGCTGTACTCACTGTACATCCATGATTGTGTAGCCAAGTCTCCATCAAACTCAATATAAGAGTTTGCTGATAACACAACAATTGTAGGCCGTATCTCGGGTAATGATGAGTTTGAGTACAGAGAGGAAATTAAGAACCTGGTGGCATGGTGCAAAGACAATAACCTATCCCTCAACATCAGCAAGACGAAGGAATTGGTTGTTGACTTCAGAAGGAGTAGTGGACCACACGACCCAATTTACATCGGTGGTGCGCAAGTGGAACAGGTCAAAAGCTTTAAATTCCTCAGGGTCAATATCACAAATGACCTGACTTGGTCATACCATGCAGAGTCCACTGCCAAGAAGGCCCACCAGTGCCTTTACTTCCTGAGAAAACTAAAGAAATTTGGCCTGTCCCCTAAAACCCTCACTAATTTTTATAGGTGCACCGTAGAAAGCATTCTTCCAGGGTGCATCACAAACTGGTATGGAAGTTGTCCTGTCCAAGACCGAAAGAAGCTGCAGAAGATCGTGAACACGGCGCAGCACATCACACAAACCAATCTTCTGTCCTTGGACTCACTTTACACCGCATGCTGTTGGAGCAGTGCTGCTAGGATAATCAAGGACACTACCCACCCAGCCAACACACTTTTCGTCCCTCTTCCCTCCGGGAGAAGGCTCAGGAGCTTGAAGACTCGTATGGCCAGATTTGGGAACAGCTTCTTTCCAACTGTGATAAGACTGCTGAACGGATCCTGACCCAGATCTGGGCCGTACCCTCCAAATATCCGGACCTGCCTCTCAGTTTTCTTGCATTACCTTACTTTCCATTTTTCTATTTTCTATTTATGATCTACAATTTAAATTTTTAATATTTACTAATTTTTACTATTTTTAGTATTTTTAATATTTAATATTTGTAATTCAGGGAGCGGGAAGCGCAGAATCAAATATCACTGTGATGATTGTACATTCTAGAATCAATTGTTTAGTGACAATAAAGTACAAAGTAAGTAAGTAAGTAATTTAGGGGCCAACATTAGGAGCCTATATGCTTGAAAGACTTGCCCAAAACGCCTTCTGGTGTTTCTGCACATGCCATTTGGATTCAAGTATGCAGCACGGATTTTTCAACAGCTGATGGGTTCTGTAATAAAAAACATATTTTCATTTTGTTTACCTGTCATCAGTGCATCCAAATCCGAACACGAATCTCATCTGCGCACACTTGTCGACAGCTTTAGCCAACACTGGTTGATTATTAACCTCGCTGAATGCCAGTTTGGGTTGCCAACCATTGAATTTCTCGGCCATTGTATCTCCGCAGAAAGTGCGAAAGCCCTCCCAATCAAAGTAACTGTCATTATCGATTTCCCGCCTGCCTGTGCTACTAAAATCCTGCAGGAGATTTTAGGCATGGTGAATTTCTATCACCACTTCATTCCATGAGCTGCTGAACTTATGCTCCCCCTGTATAGTGTGCTTAAAGGCAAAAGCCCTAATCAAGTGGACAGTGGACATTACCAGGGCATTTGGGTTTTACCAATATGGCCCTACTGACATACCCGCCCCCCAGTGCGCCCACAGCCATTACGACTGACACCACAGACTATGCTGTGGGTGCTGTGTACGGACAGCTGGTCGGAGACATGTGGCATTCGCTCGTCTTCTTCAGTTGGCAGCTCTGTCCCCCCAGACGGAAGTACAACACGTTTGACCATGAGCTTCTCAGCTTCTATCTGGCTGTCCGCCATTTTCATTTTCCTCTAGAGCACGGTTTCTCAACTGGGGATCTGTGAGAGGTCGCTAGTAGTTCCGCGAGAGATCATGATTAAAAAAAAACATTGCTTTTTGAACTTTGCGCAATGCCCAATGCTAGTGCTCGCAATGGTGGGCAGTGACCGAGTAGCCCTGGTAGCAATCTCAGCCCAGTCTGGCAATATGCATATGTACCATGTTTATTTGGTTGAGTCCATTCTCAGTGCTTGATGCGAGATCGGAAAGGCTGTAGATAAATGGTGAGTGCTGTATTGCAAAGAAAGGAGGATGATCAGCTATTGAGGAGCATGAAGTGTGTTTTCCGAGCATTGAATGGACTCGCTCAACTTCAATTACCCCCCACCCCCCAACTTCCCCTTACGTGCTGCCGACTGACTTATGAGAGTGAACAAACTACCAGTGCAGTAGAAAATTTGAGGGAAATTTTCATTCTAAAGATGGTCCATTGTGGCGATTTTTGAAGTGCAGGTGTGAGATGGAACAGGAGGATTCTAGGCTTAGGCCTCTGGACACTTCTGATAAGATTAATGATGAAGAATTACAATCTTCTGAGTCATTTTACTGCACTGGTGCAACAGCGGACACAAAAAGTCCGTCTTTCCAAATAAAGCTATTTACCAATGGGTTTTACACAGACTGGTGATCCAGGCTGTCCTATTCCATTTTGCCTAGTCTGTGACAAACAACTTACAAATGCAACAATGGCTCCAGCAAAATTGAAAAATCACTTAACCACACATCACAGTCATATGACATGTAAAGATGTTGATTATTTTAAACGACTATTGGAATCTCAAAACAAACAGATTAAAAATTTTGAAAATAAAGTCACAGTTAGTAAAAGGATTCAAGAAGCAAGTTAGTTAGTAGCTTTAAGATCAGTTCACTCAAGAATGTTTAAAAAGTTGTGTGAAAACCTGGACAAAAGAGAACACCAATCTCCTGATACAGACAGAAATCTGTTGGCTGAGCAGAGGAAGAGTTCTCAACAGAGTGTTCGAGTTGAAAGGTGAATTGCTGGAGTACCTTCAAGAAAATAGTAGGCCAGCTTTTGCAGAGTGCTTTGAAGATGAAGAATGGCTGCAGAAACTAGCCTACCTAACAGACATTTTTCATCATATGAAACAGTTGAACAAGTCACTGTAAGGCCCTGGAGAAAGTGCTTTGACTTCAAGTGACAAGATTCTTGGATTTAAAAGGAAACAAAATATTTTGAAAAATCATGTTGAAAAAGGAAATCTTGAAATGTTTCCACTACTGCTTGGGTTTGAGAATGAGGTAGGATATCAGAAAGTCACGAGTCTTATTGAAAACCACTTGGAAGAACTGCAGAACAAAATTGAATAGTATTTTTCCTCCCTTTTAAGCCAAGTGTGCGACTGGGTGAGGGACCCTTCTCTGAATCTTCTGCTCAGCCTGAGAACTTGACTTTGAGAGAAGATGAAGAACTTTGTGAGCTGCACTCTGATCGTGCATTCAAGATGAAATTTACTGACCTGCCCCTGGACAAGTTCTGGATTTCTGTGAAAGAAGACTATCCTGCCATTCAGAGGAAAGCAAAGAATATTTTGCTGCAGTTTTCAACTTCTTACATGTGTGAGCAAGCTTTTTCTTGCATCAAGAGCAAGGATAGAAATCGTCTCATTTCAGTTGATGGTGAAATCTGTGTGTGCTTATCTCAAGTTCAACCCAGAACTGAGAAATTTATTATGTTTTCCTTATGAGTTTTAAAAACTTATTAAAAGGGAAAGAAAGAGATTAATTTCAAGAATGGTATGCTAAGCTTAACAATCTGTTTTTTTTTCTAGAAAGGTTGGCTAGAAATTCATTCTCTACTCAAAACAGCATTGACAATTATTTTTGGATTATTATATTTACAACTTACTGATCACACTAATGTACCGCAAGCTTCAGATAAAATAATTTTTATGCAGATGTTTCCTAAGACATGAAGGTTATTTCAAGGGTTCCTCCAGGGCAAAAAGGTTGAGAAAAGCTGTGCTAGACGGTTGCCATTTCACTGCGTTTGTTAACCACAAACCCCTCATGCACGTGAGGGGAAAATATCAGACCCTTGGTCTGCATGGCAGCAATGCCACCTGGCCTACATATCCGAGTTCACAACAAATATGAAACGTAATGTTGTGACCGATTGTCTTTCACGGTCAGCTGTTGAGACTGTACACATAGGGGTTGAGTATGCCGGCATTGCAGCTGACCAAGTTACTGACCCAGGGATCCAGGCTTGAACAACAGTCATGGGCTTGCGGTTGGCTAACATTAATTGAATTGACTTTATTTCTTCTATCATTCGCATACATGAGGAGTAAAAATCTTTACAGCTCTGTCTAAATGTGCAATGTACAGTGGTGGCATCCGTTAGTCTCGCGAGACCATGGATCTGTGCCTGGAAAGTCTCGCTTCAGTCTGCGTTAGAGCAGCGTCTGTTGTGGCTGTAGAGTCCCACACGAGAGTGACAGTCTCGGCTGCAGTGACTGCACTTGAAGGCACTGTCCTCCAGTGTTGTCTAGTTGCTGTTTTTCCGACGAGTGCGCTTTTCTTCAGCAGCGAACCTCAGCTTCTCTTCTCCTCTTTTTAGACCTCTGTGTAGTTCTAGCCTCCAGTGAGAGTGATCGCTTGCGATGTCCTCCCATCTCTCGACGTTCATTTTCAGTGACTTCATGTCTCTCTTGCAAACGTCCTTGAAACGAAGATGGGGCCGCCCTTGTGCTCTCTTGTCGGAGGCCAGTTCCCCGTACAGCAGGTTTTTTGGGATCCTTGATGCCAGTAAGACACAACAGCCAGACAAAGCTGCGGAGTTCATCAAGTCACTGGAGGATGCTCTCCTTGCAGACCCACCAGAAGGAGATGCTCAGCAGAGATGGGATTCTCTCAGGGACACTAACCACAGCACTGCACTTAAGGCCTTTGGGAAGAAACGGGGCAAGACACAGGACTGGTTTGAAGCGAGCTCAAGTAAGCTCACCCATGTCATCGAGGTGAAGCATGTTGCACTACTAGAACACAAATGCCACCCCACCCAGGCAACACTGCAAGTGCTAAGGACAGCAAGAAGCAAGGCCCAGGAAACAGCCAGACGCTGTGCAAATGACTACTGGCTACAACTATGCGAAAGCATTCAGTCATCATTTGACACAGGTAACATCCGTGGAGTGTGCGAGGGGATCAAGAAAGCCATCGGGCCAACCCAGAGCAAGACAGCACCATTGAAAACCATAACAGGCGAGACCATCAATGACAAAGGCAACCAGATGGAGAGATGGGTGGAGCATTACTCTGAACTCTTCTCCAGAGAAAACAGCATCTCGGACAGTGCGCTAAATGCCGTGGAATGCCTGCCTGTCATAGAGGAACTTGATGCATTGCCGACTGCCGAAGAGCTGAGTAAAGCCATCGACAGCCTGCCCACTGGGAAGGCACCAGAATTGGATGGCATTCCACCAGAGGCCATCAAATGTACAAAGGGCATCCTGCTAAACCACCTGCATGAACTACTGTGCCAATGCTGGACAGAGGGAGCAGTGCCGCAAGACATGAGAGACTGAAACATTGTCTCCATATATAAGAACAAAGGGGACAGAAGTGACTGTAACAGCTACAGGGGAATCTCCTTGCTGAGCATCATTGGGAAGGTCTTTGCCCGCGTGGTTCTGAACAGACTGCAGAAAATAGCCGAAAGGGTATATCTCAAGTCTCAGTGCGGTTTCAGGTCGGAACGCTCCACAATTGACATGATCTTCTCCCTTCGACAGCTATGAGAGAAATGCAGAGAGCAAAGGCAACACCTCTATGTCACTTTCATTGACCTTACGAAGGTCTTCGACCTTGTGAGCAGAGACGGCCCGTTCAAAATCCTCGCCAGGATTGATTGTCTCCCGAGGCTCCTCAGGATAGTTCAGTCATACCACATAGACATGAAGGGTGTCGTTCAGTTCGACGGCTCTTCTTCGGAGGCCTTCAACATCCACAGCGGTGTGAAGCAGGGCTGTGTGCTTGCCCCCACCCTGTTTGGCATCTTCTTCGCAGTCATGCTGAAACACGCCTTTGGAACATCAACTGATGGTGTCTACCTCCACACAAGATCAGACGGGAGGCTGTTCAGTCTGTCCTGTTGGGCGCAAAAACCAAGGTTCGTGAAGTACTCATCAGGGACGTGTTGTTTGCAGACGATGCGGCACTGGCAACACACTCTGAAGAGCAACTGCAACACCTCATGGACAGCTTCTCAAGAGCCTGCCAGGACTTCAGCTTGACCATCAGCCTGAAGAAAACCAACGTGTTGGGCCAAGGCATTGAGCACCTCCCTGCCATTACCATCAACAACTACGAGCTGAAGGTAGTTCACAAGTTTACATACCTTGGCTCCACCATCATGGACAGCCTCTCCCTAGACCCCGAGATCAATAGGCGGATCGGATGAGCAGCCTCAACATTTGCCAGGCTGACAAAGAGAGTCTGGGAGAACAGAAAGCTGACGACACACACCAAAGTTGCAGTCTACTGGGCCTGCGTCCTCAGCACACTGCTTTATAGCAGCGAGACCTGGAGCCTCTACTACAGACAAGAGCGGTGTCTCAACGCCTTCCACCTTCGCAGCCTAAGACGCATCCTGGACATCACGTGGACTGACCGCGTCACCAACAATGAGGACCTGGCCCGTGCTCAGATACCCAGCCTCTTCACCCTGCTCCAACAATGCCGTCTCCGCTGGCTGGGCCACGTACACCACAATGTACAATCATAGTAATTTATAATAATTTATAATAAATAGAACAGTCACTGTAACATAGAATACACTTAATCAGCGTGAATTAATCAATCTGATGGCCTGGTGGAAGAAGCTGTCTCGGATCCTGTTGGTCCTGGATTTTACGCCGCGGTACCATTTCCCAGATGGTAGCAGCTGGAATAGATTGTGGTTGGGGTGACTCAGGTCCCCGATGACCCTTTGGGCCCTTTTTATACACCTGTCTTTGTAAATGTCCTGAATCATGGGAAGTTCACAACTACAGATGCGCTGGGCTGTCCACACCATTCTCTTCAGAGTCCTGCAATTAAGGGAAGTACAGTTCCCATACCAGGCAGTGATGCAGCCAGTCAGGATGCTCTCAATTCTGTCCTTGGAGAAAGTTCTTAGGATTTGGGGGCCCATGCCAAACTTCCTCAACTGTCTGAGGTGAAAGAGTGCTGTTATGCCTTTTTCACCACACAGCTGGTGTGTACAGACCACATGAGGTCCTCGGTGATGTGGATGCCGAGGAACTTAAAGCTGTTTATGCTCTCAACCCCAGATCCATTGATATCATTAAAGGTTAGCCTGTCTCCATTCCTCCTGTAATCCACAAGCAGCTCCTTTGTTTTTGCGACATTGAGGCAGAGGTTGTTTTCTTGACACCACTGTGTCAGAGAGATGATTTCTTCCCTGTAGGCCACCTCATTATTGTTTGAGATCAGGTCAATCAATGTAGTGTTGTCGGCAAATTTAATTAGCAGATTAGAGCTGTGGGTGGTGACACAGTCATGGGTATACAGGGAGTAAAGGAGGGGAGTTAGTACACAGCCCTGGGAGGCTCCTGCGTTGAGAGTCAGAGGGATGGAGGTGAGGGAGCCCATTCTTACTCCCTGCCGATGATCTGACAGGAAGTCTAAGATATAGCTGCACAAGGCAGGGTCAAGGCTGAGGTCTCTAAGTTCGGGTAAGTTGGAGTTTCCCTCCTGTGCAATGTCTCAACTGGCTGCCCTCGCCCCATCGTGCCTGCAACCTGGAGACGGACTAACTTTGACTCCATACATGGTTTCTTGCATCCGGGCCGGAAGGCCTCACAGAAACTAGTTAACTTAAGTTTGTTTGGCATGGCCTCAGAAAGGATGTGCATAACTGGACTGCGTGGAGTGTGGAGTGCCAGTGGGCAAAAATTAACCACCATCTACAACAGCCATTGGCACCTTTTGATGTCCCTAAGCAGCGGTTTGACCATGTCAATGTAGACCTTGTTGGTACTCTTCCTCTCTCCCATAGTTTCATGCACCTCCTTACCACGGTGGGCCGTATTACCAGCTGGCCTCTAGCACTGATGACTTCCGCAGACGTGACTTGAGTGTTCATCAGCACCTGTGTTTCTCGGTTTGGCACCCTATCTGATATTTCCTCCACCTACGGTCCCCGATTCATATCGGACCTCTGGGCTGTGATGGCCCAGGACCTTGGCGTTAGGATTCATCACACCACAGCATATCACCAGCAGTCCAATGGCCTAAATGAGCGGTTTCACTGCTCCTTAAGGAATTCCCTGAGGGCTTCCCTGACTGATGAGTGTTGGCATGATTGGCTCCCATGGGTCCTACTAGGGCCCAGAACAGCTCAAAGGAGGAACTGCTGTCTTCCACAGCTGAGTTGGTATACGGGCAGTCGTTATGAGTGAATTCATTCCTGATGCCACTACTGCATAGTTGGCCTCTCAACAGCATTCCACCCTCCTCAGAAAATTCAACTCCTTTTCGCCCATTCCTACCTCCCATCATGGCATACAGCACCATGGACACCTGTTGATCTATATTCCACCTCGTTTGTTTTCATCCGCCATGACACTTGCGATGGTCTGATCTGTGTTTTTGAATAGTGAGAAAGGACTTTTATTGTAGACAAGAGGGGTACACCTGAATATATTTCAGTAGATCACCTTAAACCCAAGATTTGAAGTATTCCACTGCCACACCCCTGGCATCGTAACATGACCATGAATGTGTCAACAGACCTCTGGATGAGCCGGAGGCACCTGTGGTTCCTCCACCCATTGAACACAGGAGCCGAGCTGGGCAGCTCGTCCAAGCTTTAGAATTCTGGGAGGGTGTTGAGCTGGGTAACGTAATTGGGAGAAATGTATATAATTCACAACCACCAATATTGAGTTGGTGTTTCGCTTTAAGAGGCTGGTAGGACGTAATGATGTGGTTACATAAGGATTTTTAACGTGCTTTTGTGTTTAGGTTTTGGAGTTCAATAAAATGTGTTACGGGTTTTTTTTATTTATCAAAAACTACCAGCCAATCCTAACATTTTCAGGACTTGTATCCAAAGATGTTTTTTCAGGTATCGAGAATGGTGGATTAAGCAGACCCCAATGTTCTTTGATATCAGATATTCCCTTGGGAGGTTTTCCCAAAATGAAGCCTGAAGGTTCTGTTGGGTGGCAGTGTCAAGTAGGTTCTCAAGTTTTAGTCTTGTCCTGGTCTGCTTCATATGAACTCTCCTCTTTTTCAATGAGATGCCACTGCTTAAATCTGGAGTGCTGCCAAGATGCCTTGAATTTGTTTTTCTGGTGGAAGAAGGTGTTGTGATTATAAGATTGTGTTCAGTGCGTATGGTGATAACTAATAATTAATTTGAATTGGTGTTACAAATGTCTTCTTTTCCTTTGGTACCCTCAGATTGAAGTCCTGACTGACCCTAGCATTGAGGTCCCCTAAAAGTATTAACTTATCTTCCTTGGGGATGCTTGGCAGTGTCTTTTTCATACTTGCATGAGTCCAGATATAGCAAAAACTAGTGAGAAGTTAATGGATTGGTAGGTTTTTAAAAACAAAATACAATAATCAAGAAAGCAATAAGGAGAAAAAAGATGAAGTACTAAAGTAAGCTAGCCAATAATATCATTGAGGGCTGTGGATGTTCGTGATGCTTCCTCCAGGTAATGAAGAGGGCCTTGAATGGATGACTGTGGTGACTAGCAATGTTCTGCAGGAGTCAGTGTTGGGTCCACTATGTTATATGTTAACGGATGACAGAATTGATGGCTATGTGGCCAGCTTTGCAGATGACACAAAGCAAAGTGGGAGGGTAGGTAATGCTGAGGAGGCAGAGAGTTTACAGAATAACTTGGACAGATTAAGAGATTGGGCAAAGAAGTGGCTGGTCATAGAAGGAATAAAATCTTAGACCTTTTCCCAAATGGGGACTTCAGAAATCAGAAATGTAAATGGACTTACAAGTCCTAGTGTAGGATTCCCTAAAGGTTAACTTGCAAGTTGCATCGGTAGTCAGGAAGGTAAATACAATGTCAAGTATTCATTTCAAGAGGACTAGAATATAAAAGCAAGGATGTAATACTGAGGATTTATTAGGCATTGATCAGACCACATTTGGAATATTGTGAGCAGGTCTGGGCCCCATTTATAAGAAGGGATGAGCTGGCATTGGAATGGATCTTGAGAAAGTTGACAAGAATGATCCCAGCAGTGAAAAGGAGCACTTGATTGCTTTTGGGCTGTACGCACTGAAATTTAGAAGAATCACAGGGGATTCTTACTGAAACCTATAGAATATTGAAAGGCCTAGACAGTGTGGACATGAGAGGATGTCGCCAATAGTGAGAGAGTCTAGAACCAGAGGGCACAGCCTCAGACCAAAGTTCAAAGCTCGATGTAGATTTCATTCCCAAAATACATAAAAGTCACCATATATGTACCACACTGAGATTCATTTTCTTGCCAGCATTCATAGTAAGTACAAAGAAACGCAATAGAATCAACAAAAAACACACAACAAAGACAAACGGCCAATGTGCAAAAGGCAACAAATTGTGCCAACACAAAAAGAAAAAAAAACAAAATAATACTAATAAATAAATAAACAATAGACATTGAGAATATGAGTCAGAGAGTCCTTGATATGAGCCCATAGGTTGTGGAGTCAGATGAGTGTTGGGGCAAGTGAAGTTAAGTGAAGTTATCCCCTCTGGTTCAAGAGTCTGATGGTTGAGGGGTAATAACAGTCCCTGTACCTGGACATGAGGCTCCTTTGCCTCCTTTCTGATGGCAGCAGTGAGAAGAGAGTGCAGCCTGGATGGTGGGGTCCTTGATGACAGATGTTGTTTTCTGTAGCTGCACACCATGTAGATGTGCTCAATGGTGGGGACAGCTTTACTCATGATGTAGAGGGCTATATCCATTACTTTTTGTAGGTTTTTCTGCTCAAGGTCATTGGTGTTTCCATACCAGTCAGTATACTCTTCATCAGGCAGCTATTGAGATTTGTCAAAGTTTTAGATGATATGCCAAATCTTTTCAAACCTCTAAGAAATTTGAAGCTCTGTTGTACCTCTTTGTAATGGCACTTATGCGCTAGACCTAGACAGATTCACTGAAATGATACCACGGAGGGACTTAAAAGTTGCCGACCCTCTCCCCCTCTGATCCTCCGATGAGGACTGACTCATGGACCTCTGATTTTCACCTCCTGAAGTCAATAGTCAGCTCCTTGGTCTTGCTGACATTGAGTAAAAGGTTGTTGCTATGGCACCACTCAGCCAGATTTTCAATCTCCCCCCTATATGTTGATTCATCACCATCTTTGATTCGGCCTATGACAGTGATGTCATCAGCAAACTTAAATGCTGTCTGACATTGGAGCTGTGCTTGGCCACACCGTTATAGGTGTAAAGCAAGTAGAGCAGGGCACCAAGCACACAACTTTGTGGTGCACCTGTGCTGATGGAGATCGTGGAGGAGATGTTGTTGCCAATCCAAACTGACTGGGGTCTGCAAGTGAGGAAATCAAGGATCCATTTGGGCAAGGAGGTATTGAAGCTTATTGATTAGCTTTGAGGGGATGATGGTATTGAATGCCGAGCTGTAGTCAATGAAGAGCATCCTGATGTATGCATCGTTGCTGTCTAGATGTTCCACAGTTGAGTGAAGAGCCAATGAGATGACATTTGCTGTGGACCTGTTGCTTGGTAGGCAAATTCGAATGGATGTATGTTGCTTCTCAGGTAGGAAGTGATATGTTTTATTATCAACCATCAAAGATCTTCATCACTGTGGATGTAAGTACTGGATGATAGTCACTGAGGCAGTTTACTCTATTCTTCTCAGGTACTGGTGTAAGTGAAGTCTGCTTGAAACCAGTGGGTACCTCTGACTACTGAAGTGAGAGATTAAAGATATTGGTGAACACTCCCCCCAGTTGATCAGCACAGGCCTTTAGAACTTTGGCTGGTATCCTGTCTGGGCCGGATGCTTTTCATGGGTTTACCCTCCTGAAGGCTGCTTGCACATTGGCCTCAGAACTGAAATCACAGGATCATTGGGAGCTGTGGAAGTTTGTGATGGTTCCTCCATGTTTTGATGGGTCAAAGCGAGCATGGAAGGCATTAAGCTCATCTGGAAGGGAGGCCCCGTTGTCGCCTATGTTGCTGGATTTTACTTTGTAAGAGGTGGTAGCATTCAAGCTCTGTGACAACTGCTGAGCGTTCTTCAGATTCAAGTCTAGTCTGGAATTGCCACTTCACCCATGAGATGGCTTCTCAGAGATCGCACCTTGACTTCTTGCAACTGTCTTGGTCACTGGACTTGAATGCCTCTGACCTTGCCCTCAGCAGATTGTGGATCTCATGGTTCATGGTATCACCTTGTTCCAGTATGAATGCCTGCAAGAAATTGAATCTTGTTGTAGCATATGGTGGCATACAATACATGCACTTCGATATTAATCAACCATGTTCGAATGACAGAGTGAACACCCTGGGCTGAATGCACTAATTATGCTCCTATGTCTTATAGCCTTATGTTGGCCCTAGAACACTGCCTGAATTCCAGAGGCTGGGATGATTGGCTGCCATCATCACCTTTCTTTATGCAGAGTGTGACTCCACCATTGGCTCATAGTCGGTGCCACGGTAATGTAGCGGTTAGTACAACATTATTACAGATCAGAGTGCTGGAGTTCAGAGTTCGATTCCAGCGTCCTCTGTCTGAAAGTTGGTATGTTCTCCCCGTGTGCTTGTGGATTTCCACTGGGTGCTCTGGTTTCCTCCCACCGTCCAAACATGTACAGGTTAATAGGTTAATTGTTCATTGTAGATTTGTCCTGTGATTAGGCTAGGGTTAAGTTAGGTGGGTTGCTGGGTGGTGCAGCTCGTCTGCTTGTTCTGTGCTGTATCCCTAATAAATAAAACAGATAAATGATTGTAAGGTCATGGTCAAATGAGGCTTTGATGTGAAGGACAGTCACTCTCATCTCTGGAATTAGAATTTAACTTCAAAATTACTGGAAGAAGTCAAAGGGTTGGTTGAAGTTTTGGTTTGAGATCATGCATGGGGACTCCGACTATTTTGTTCTTTTGCTTCAGATTCTTGCATACCCAGTCTCTTTGTCTCTGGAATTTAGCTCTTTGGTCAGTGTTTGGAACAAGTTTATGATGAGCTCCTAGCTTTATGTGTGACTTGATCTTGTTTGACCAGAAATTGAATGGCAGTGTAAAATGTTTCATGTGTGTGTTCTGTGACTCAGATTCAACTAAAAAGATTCATTAATGACTTCATGTGAGTCCCACAAGTTTTGTAATTTACTTTCAAGATGCTTTTTGAATTTTGAATTTCTCAGTTCCATGCAACTGCAGACAACATGGCTCACAGACGGTGCTAGGCTCAATGCAAAGTATCCTCTCGTTGAGATTCAGAGACCCGACTTACGCTTATTTAAAAAAATCCCCTAGATAGTTCCCAGCCTGTGGAATTGGCCAGTAGAAACCCATGCCACGTGGCACCTCGCAGTAATCTATTCGCTTCTTTGCAGCATCTTGTGCATTTTAAGAATATTACATTTTCAGCACTGAGAAGTTAAAACTATTATTTTAATGTATCCGTGATTCTTCAAAATAATTAATTATTTTAAAAATAAACATTATTATAAATTTTATTTGACTTATGATTCTTAAAGGGAATTAAAATATCATGTAAATTAAATGAAATGACCATCCTTGTCTAATTTCTAGAACTATTTAACTGAAGCCTGCAGATAAAATTCATTTGCAAACATTCAACTGATGGTGCTCAAATTGTGCAAAGCCGATATAAAGTGCATAAGATTGATAACTGGCTTATTTCCAATCATGCGCTCACAGGCCGGGACATACTTATGATATTCATGATATTGCTTAAACTGTAACCTGTATGTTCATCACTTCAAACATGATAAAATAGGATGAGTCTCAAATGATAATCACCATCTCCTAGCACCCACTGGCTCAGCAGCAAAATAGGGAGGAACTTTGCAGACTTACTGAATCAACCAATTCAATGGCCATTAATCCTATTTGCATAACGTAGAAATAGGTGGGACATTGAGTTTTTCTTGACAAACATAATTAAAAAAAAATTTAGTTATCCACTGTTCCACATCTTTCAAGCCTACAGATGCACAGTCACAACAAAAAAGCTGAGGACCCCTGATAGGCTAAGCTACCCTTGTCTGCATTCGTGGTGATTAAAAAATATGTTATTTGTTATGATGAGATCAAGCTGAAGTAATGGATTCAGCCCAAGCATTACTGGAATATTCCATCAGACCATTAGAAGTAACTAAGTGAAGTATTGCCTTAAGAAGGCAATACCTATCATCAAAGATCCTCAACATCCAGGTCATACCAGCTTTTCATAGTCAATGTATTTTTCCTTTAAGCTACTATCAGGCAGGAGATACAGAAGCCTGAAGCCCCAGACTACCAGTTTCGAGAAATTCGACTTCCCTTCAACAATTTCAGTTCTTGAACCAACCTTCACAACTCTAATCATTACCTCAGTATAGCAACATTATGAACATTTTGTGTTACAAAGGACATCTCAGGCCAGAGTATCAACTGTTCATTCCCCTCTCCTCCATAGATGCTGCCTGGTTTGCTCAGTTCCTCCAGCACTTTGTTTGTTGCTCAACATTTTTGCTCTGGTCCAGTTGTGTTCTTCATATAATTTCGTATAATTTATTTCTAAATGTATTGTTCCTGTGGTGTTGCGCCTCTGATACTGCTGCAAGTAAGTTTTGTACCTGTGCCTACTTGTACTTATGTGTAGGACAATAAATTCAATGTAATGTGGCGACTAGAACTGCACATGATTTTGCAACCGTAGCCTAACCAAAGCTTTTACAGTCATAAAATGGCTTCATGATTTTTAAACTCAGTGTTCTGACTGATGAAGTCAAGCATATCATATCCATTCTTTATCATTCTGTCTATTTGCTGCTTCCAGAGAGTGAAGAACTTAGAACCCATATCCCTCTGTAAATCGATTCTGTTAAGGGTACTGTTGTTAACTATATACTTACATTTATCCTCCCCAAGTGCAACACTAGATTAAAACACATCTGTTATTTCTTTGCCCATATCTGTAAGTGATCTACAGTATATTTTTCAATGTTTTTGACAAGCATCTTCACTAATTGCAACTTCACCAATTTCTGTTTCATCTGTAAGTTTACTAACCAAACCATCTACATTTTCATCCAAGCATTTAAATATATCTGTAGCAGCAGAGGTCCAAGCACTGATCCATGTGGAACACCACTGGTCACAGATCTCTAGCCAGAATAATACACTTTCACCACTACACTATGAGCAAGCAAATCCTGAATCCAAGTCACTGAGGATCCCTAGCATCTTAATCTACTGGATCAGCTTATCATGCAGACCTTGTCAAATATCTTATGAAACTTTGTGTAGGCAACAAACACTGCGTTACACTCATCGATCACTTTCATCATCTCCGCAACAAACGCAATCCAGTTAGAGACATGATTTGCCTTGAACAAAGCCATGCTGATGGTTCCTAATTGTCCCATGCTTTTCCAAATGCAATTAAAGGCTCTTCAATAGATTCCCTACCACTGATATGAGGCTCACTGCCATATAATTACATGGATTAACCCTTTTTCCCTTCTTAAGAAAAATAATAACATTGACTATACTCCAGTCTTCCACAAATTCTCCTGTGGCTGGAGAGGGTATAAAGATTTTCAAGGCCCCAGTAATCACCATTGCTTCCTCTCTCAATAACCTGGATAATCTCCATCAGGCCCCTTGTCTACCTTAATGCTCTTTAAGAGACCTAACATCACCTCTGACTTGATCTCAAAATACCCAAGCGTATTAGTATACCCCACAATGACATCACTATCCTCCATGTCCTTCTCTTTTGTGAATACCAATGCAACATACTCACTTAGTACCTTGCCCACATTCTTTTACTATGAGCATGCATTTGTTCATTTGTCCTTAAGGGGTGTCCAGTTATCCTCTTGTTTTAGTTCACACAGTCCACTTCTTCTTCCTCTCTTCTCAACCCTATACACTTCCTGTTCCCCACATCCATCATCTCATGGACGCAAACTGGTCATGGCAAGGGTACAGACTCTTCCTCCAACCTGTCCCATAGTTGAGGCCTGGTCTCAAGAAGACACTAGAACCCGAGGAAACTGCACACCACCAGCCTTGGTCAACCAGAGTCATATATCACAGAAATCACAGAAACAGGCCCTTCAGCACCTACCCCCCATATGTATGCCAACCATAAAAACATTTGTGATATATGGTCTCAGCCTAAAACATCAATCCTTCGTCTGCACCTATAGATGCTGCCTGACCCACCAGATTGCTCCAAAAATCTGCCTTTGTTCCAGTATCATCCTCTTCCAAGACCTCCATGTGCCCACTCTTGATCTTCTGCTCTGAAGATCAAAACAAAAAAAAAATTAAAAACTCAGTAAATAAATAGTGCAAAAGAGAAATAGTGAGATAGGGTTCATGGATCATTCAGAAATATGATGGAAGAAGGAGTTCTTAAAATGTTGAGTGTGGATCTTCAGGCTCCTGTATCTCCACACTGATTGTAGTAATGAGAAAATGGCATGTCCCAGATGATGAGAATGCTTGCCGCTTTCTTGAGGCACTGCACTTAGAACACAGCCTTGATGGCAGAGAAGCGTGTACCCATGATGCAGCTAGCTGAGTCAATAACCCTGTGCGGCCTGTTTCAACTCTGTGCATTGGAGCCTCCCTACCAGGCAGTGAGCGATGCAACCAGTTGGAATGCTCTCTGTGCTTGAATTGCTGAAACACACGAGGCTGCAGTCCGAGAGATGGTAAATGGGATCGTTAAAGTGTTACGTGCTGAAGGAGATCTGTTTTTTTTTTGTGAGAATGCTGTAATGGTCTTTTGGAGGTCATCTGATGTGATTTTCCCCCCCGATGTGAGGTCACGTGATGACATGTGCCCCGTGACTATATAAGGGTTGACTCAGGTGACGCAGTAGGTTTTTGAGTTTGTAGATTTCCAGGTAGAACGTGTTGTGCCTCCGTTTCTGTTGCGTGTTTGTTTTTGTGATGCAGTTTCATTTTTAAAACGGAAGGTGTGTTCTCTTACAAGATATTGTATTTGGACTGGAAATTTGTGACTGGAAGTGCCAATTTACTCAATTCCGACAATTTTGAAGGGAGAGTGAAGAATTCATCGAAGTGAAGGATCGAGAGAAGTTGGCATCGTTTGGCAGTTTAATAAAGAATCGACCTTATTGAGTCTTCGTTGAAGAGAACTTGCATTGAGATAACTCTTGCAATAGCACAATGAGTTCATGCAAAAAGGCTTTCTCTCTCTAAAGGAATTTAAGGTCAGTTGATTTAAACTGTTTATTTTCGGCATCGGGAATCCTGTGGACAGAACCAGCAGTAAAGGTGCGTCGGTGAAGAAATCTTTCTCCAGAGAAGTCTCTCCCAATTGAATGTGTAAAACTGTTGGACTTTCGAAGTTATCGCTTTAAGAACTGTATCTGACTGTATCGCTTTAAGAACTGTTTTCGCATTTAATGCTTTAAGAACCAGAGCCGAGTGGAGTTGGTGAACGGCTGTGTACCTGTTTAACCTCCGGTTAAAGTTTCCCTTTTTGTTTTTTTTTCTCTTATCGTTTATATGTGTTTAATAAATGTTTGGTTGTTTTCATAAAACCTGTCTCAATTAATATTCATTGTTGCCAGTTACATAACAAAAGATAGGCACAGGTACAGGTCGCCATACATGTGGCAGCCTCTTTCCGTGCTACATAACTCTATGTAATATTGATGTGACTCGGACACCACTGTAGATTGAACAACCACGTTTATTCACCAGACTTCCATTTTTACTTCTCCACGTCCGGACATCATACGCACTCTGACGCTACGAATACTCACACAATACATACATCCCCCTTCTCAGAATTCTTCTTCTTTATACAACACTGTGAATTACCAAAACAATGCCTCTAGGTATGCCCTTCCTACAGTGCAACAACCATGACATAAACTAAAAAAATCTTACCTTCTTGTACTGTTTTCTGCATCGTATCTTACAATACTAACAGCAGTGTATTTTCTTTTACTAACATAGACTAAACCTTTTATTTCACACCTTGGAACTTATGACATGTGTGACTTTGCCTCAAAGCGTGTGAGACTGTATGTATGTCTAGTCTCTGAGTCCAGCTGGAAGTTTGACTTGTCTCCCAGACCGTGTGTGATACAACTGTGACTGTGCTTGTCCTTCATCCGTGTCAGTCTCTCGAGTGACCTCTGTGTTTTTGTGGTCTGCATCGTTCTTGGTGTCATTTGTTTCCATGTCTGTATATGTGGAAATGTCCTGTGCATCTGTACGTGGAAACTCCCTCTCGCCTGTCTTCAGTAGATGCTTCCTGTTCCTCCTGTAGACTCTTCCATCTGGCATGCAAACTATGAAGGATCTTGGTTGCTGATGTCTGTTCACAATCACAGCTGGTTGTCAAGTGTCTCCTCCCTGTATTCTGACATTTTCCCCTGTATGCAGATCTGGCAACTGTCTTGTATGTCTGCCATAGTAGCTCTTTTGCTTTATTTGTCTGTACTTTTGCTTGTCATGTACTTGAGCATTACCTTCAGGAGTCAGTAGAGTTGTGGATGTTGGCAGTTTTGACCTCAGATGACGTCCCATCAACAGCTGTACAGGAGAGAACCCCACACCCTCAATCGGTGTGTTGCGGTATTCAAGCAGAGCAATGTAAGGGTCACCGTTGCCGCTATGTGCCTTCTTGAGCATATTCTTGATAGTTTGTACAGTTCTCTCTGCTTGTCCATTAGACTGAGCATGCCCTGAACTGGAAGTAACATGTTGAAATTCCCAGCTTTCTGAGAACCCTCTGAACTCACCACTGGCATATTGTGGACCATTGTCACTAACGATAATATCTGGAATACCATGTCTTGCGAATGACAACTTCATTACGGTAATGACACCTCGACTGGACATGTCACTTAACTTGGTGATCTCCGGATATTTTGAATAGTAGTCCACACAAAGCAGATATTCTGCACCATTGTAGTGAAAGAGATCTGTGCCAATCTTCTCCCATGGTCTTCCTGGTAGTGGGTGGAGAAGCAGAGGCTCTCTTGGATTGCTGTTTTTGTTTTCATTACAGACAGCATACTGAGACAGAATGTCTTCTATCTGAGTTGACATGCCTGGCCAATAGAGAATATCCCTTGCTCTTTCTTTACATTTCACTATCCCCACGTGTGACTCATAAATCCTGTTGAGTATTTCCTGTACCATTTGGTTTGGTACGAGGAGTTTTGCCGTTTTGAACATTAGTCCTGATTTCCTCTTTAAATGCCCAGTATTTCTGCATTTCCTTTGGAACATCTTTTCTTTCTGTTGGCCATCCATTCATTGTAATGTCTCTTAGCATTTGCATTTCAGGATCACCTGCAGTCGCTTTCCTGAACATGTTCAACTTCTCCTCAGAGATAGGTAGCTGAGGCGTAACCCAAATGACCTCCAGCTCTCTTCCTTTTGCTCTTTGAGGTAAGCACGGCTCAAACATCAGCGATGTACAGTTCTTTTTCTAGCTTATAGGTGACTGTGAGAGTGTACCTCTGTAGCCTGAGAAGCATCTTTTGCAGCCTCATAGGAGCTTGGTGGAGTGGCTTTTTGAAGATACTCTCAAGTGGTTTGTGATCACTCTCAACCTGGATTTCTTTGCCATATACATAGTGGTGGAACTTCTCACACCCATAAACTATAGCGAGTAATTCCTTCTCGATTTGAGCATATCGGCGTTGACAGTCCATAAGTTCTCGTGATCCATACGCCGATCCTGCAGTATAACAGCTCCTATTCCCTCTGAACTGGCATCCACAGACATCGTCACCGGTTTATTGACATCATAGGACTTGAGTGCTGGTACATTGGTAACCAACTGCTTCAATGTGTCAAAACATTTCTTTTGTTCGTCTTCCCAATGCCATTCAGTGTTGCTCTCTAGTAGCTTACAGAGTGGAGTGCTGACCTCTGATAAGTTGGGAATGAATTTGGCAAGATACTGTATCATGCCCATGAACCTCAATAGTTCTTGCTTGTCTTCAGGTGGTGGTAGCTGTACTACAGCTCTGACCTTTTCATCATCTGGTTTTAGCCCATCAGCACTGAGTACATGACCTATGTATTTGAACTCTGTAGTTCTGATCTTACATTTACTTTTGTTCAGTTTTAGGTTGTACTCACGTGCTCTCTCCAGGAGCTTCCTCAGTCTCTGATCATGTTCCTCAATTGTGTCACCCCATATCAGCAAATCATCAATGATGTTGGCCACCCCATCCAGGTCTTCAATCATTTGTGCCACGGATCTCAGGAATACCTCTGATGCAGATGAAATCCCAAAGGGTGGATGCAGGAAACGATATCTCCCTATGGGCGTGTTGAAGGTGCATAATTTGGAACTTTCTTCATCCTGCTTGATCTGCCAGAAACCTTGATTTGCGTCTAATACTGAAAAGTATTTTGCATTATGCATGCGGGAGACAACCTCTTCAACCGTGAGCAGCGGATAGTGCTCTCTTTTGATGGCTCGGTTGAGATCTTGTGGATCCATGCAAATCCTCGTCTTTTTTTCTCTGACCACTGTCACCATACTATTCACCCAGTCGGTCGGTTCTATTTGTCTTGTTATGACTCCTATCTGTTCCATTCGTGTAGCTCCTCCACTACTCGATCCCTGAGAGCTACTGGAATCTTTCTCGGGGCATGCACGACTGGTGCAATGGTTGGATCAATCTTGATATGGTGTTTCCCTGGTAAATATCTTAATCCAGAAAACAAGTCATCAAAGTCTTTGAGAATGTCATTTTCTTTTTCAACACCATAGAATTGCTTCACCAGGCCTAGCTTTGTGCATGTTGCTTTGCCCAGTATTGCTGGAACATGCTGCTGTACTATTTCAAACTCGATCTTGTATTTTTGACTTTTGTACACACAGGTGAGTGCTTTTTTGCCCAGTGGTGCCGTCTTGTGGCCGAAATATGCAACAAGCTTGCAGGTGGATTTTCTCAGTCTTCCTCTGATGTCCAGTGATTTGAATGTTTCTGCTGACATTACATTGCACTTTGTCCCAGTTTCAAACTTAAATGTCACCTTCCTCCTGTTTATTATCAGATCTTCAGTCCAATCATCTTCATCCTCCATCTCTGCATTGTCAATATTCTTGATGCATACCTCCTGTTCCACTTCAACTGTGCCAATGAATATGTTACTGTTGCCCTCACTCTGTTCCACAGCATGTACTTTCCTTGCATGCTCCTTCGATTTGCACATCTTTGCAAAAGTAATTTCTTTTCTGGCATAACTTGCATGTCTGACCAAAGGCTGGACATTTTCTGTATCCATGTTTATAACCATATCTGTTGCAGTTAACTTCCTTTTGATCATCCCGTGGAGCTGGCTTTGTCCTACTCTTGTCGGTTTTCACAGTTTTTATTTTGTGCACTTCACTGTCTTCATTGAGCACTTTAACCTGACTTGACGTGATCTCACTGGCACGGCAAACATCAATCGCCTTTTCTAATGTCAGATCCGCCTCTCTCAATAGCCTGCCTCTCACTTGATCATCCAGTATGCCGCATACAATCCTGTCACGTATTAAGGAGTCATGCAGTTGTCTGAACTCACAGTCTTTTGCCTTGCTCTTCAAATCTGTTACATAGGCGTCTATGGTCTCGATTGGTCCTTGAGCCCTCGTGAATAACTGGTGTCGGGTGTACGGTAGATTTTTTCTTGGTTTGCAGTAACCTTGAAACTTTTTCTTCAGCACTTCAATGTTATCTTGCTCATCATCTTGGAAGACAAACGTGTTGCAAACCTTTATTACCTCTTCCCCCGCCACATGCAGAAATGTAGCACATTGCACTTTCTCCGTCTTTTCAGCTACACCGTTAGCAGTGCAAAACAGCTCAAACTTCTGGATCCATATTTTCCAGTTCTCAGCAAGATTACCTTGTAGGCTTAAACTTGACGGTGGCTGTAACAGTGACATCTTTTACGTGTCTTCTCTTCCTTTGTTTTCGCAATTTCTTCTGACACCATGTAATACTGATGTGACTCGGACACCGCTGTAGATTGAACAACCACGTTTATTCACCAGACTTCCATTTTTACTTCTCCATGTCCTGACATCATACGCACTCTGGTGCTACGAATACTCACACAATACATTACACTCTATGACTGACCAAGGCTGCTGGGATGTAGCTTCCTGGAATGCTGCCATTGTCTTGTTGAGTCCTGGATTTGATAATGGGATGGATTTTGAGATAAAATCAAGCATCTGTCACGACCATTTAACTCTACAAATAACACTGTAAAAAAACATTCTTCAGGACTTTTTTCAAGCTTGGATTTTCCCCACCAATAAAACTCCTTGCCAGTAATAGATATCAAGCATGCAGAATATGTATTTTGTTTTTACTACATGAGGATTTTGAAATATGGTGTTCTGGTAAAAAGATGGGCCGGGTCATGGCCTACATTGATGGAAAAGTACCATTAGGCTTAAGGAGGGCTTTTATCCTGCTGCTATAAGACTGCTGAACAGACCTCTTATATGTAGCCTGGGGAAAAGTACACACTCCGGTGTACTTTTTCGGGTTTTAACTCCTTTATCTGTTTTAGATATTTAAGTGCCAGAAGAAGGTCGCAAAACAAAACGAACAAATTTACAATCAGTTCTTGCCGTTACAATCTCAATTTAACTTTCGTTCCACACCCTCGTATATGGACAGTATTGCGTATGCAGTATTTATAAAAGACCGGAACTAATACAGTACTAATATGGTAGTGGCAATGCTGAAGGAACACAATACAAACAACATTAGAATCCCACCCACCCTGCATCTTATACTTAACAGCGAAAGATGTAAGTGAATACATCTCATCTAAGACGTACACACATGCTGAACTTCTAAACAGAGACTAAACGTTTATGTTACGTGGTTACATGCACAATGAGTCCCGATACAATAAAGTTAGACAAAAGGTACACTTTGGTACAACTTTTGCAAGATATTGCCTGGTAGTTAAATAACAGGAAGACTGACCTACTTGGATGGTGAGGAACTTGGTATAAGCCACGCTACTCAGCGTTGATTCCTTCACTCGTGGAAATCTAAAGCATCCACATGTAAAACATGTCAAATTACCAATATTCTCGATCCGCCAACAAGCATAAACGAACTCACATGGATCCTGTCAATTAATACTCACCTTTCCTCACCATGCCCAGCACACTCTGGGAGGAACCTGATTCAAACGCCCTACCACATCTTCAGCAGAAAGCAAAATGGTCTCCCCACTATCCCGCATGTGTGTAATGACATCACCCTCTCCCCTTAAAGGCACAGACAACTATTCTAGCATTACCCGGATGGATGCCTAAGTACACTTTTAACAATACTGAATAAGATCCGATGGTCACCCAGTTACATTCTCCCCTGCATTCAAGTAATCATCCTCGATTACTCGCTCACTACAAGGGTACTTTCAACCTCCTTAACTGCTTCTCTAAAGAGAACTGAACTGAGACTAGCCAGTCATGTTTCTGGTCCACCGCCTGCTCTTGCCCCTACAAAGCATCCGCGGGCAAGTGGGGATCCACCCCAAACAACAGACAGTGGGGTGAATACCCGGTGGTTGTGTGATGTGTCACATTATATGCATACACCAACTCGGGTAGATGTTCTGGCCATCTGTGCTTCTTTTCTGGAAGCAACGTATGCAACAAATCATGCATCGTCCTGTTGAAACACTCGCACTGCACGTCTCCATTAGGATGATGAGGTGTGGTACGGCTTTTCTTTACCCTCTATAGTTTGCAAAGCTCAGCTATGACCTCACTTTCAAAGTTATGGCCCTGGTCAGAATGCATCTCTCAGGAACACCGTACTTCATGAACCATTCCCTCAAGAGCACCCTTGCTGTGGTATCCGCCTTTTGATCCCGAGTCGGAAATGCTTGGGTGAATTTAGTGAAAACGTCCGTGACCACTAAGACATTCTCATGCCCATCACTTGCTGGCTCCAACACAGTGAAATCTACTGCTACAACTTCAAGCGGCCTAGAAGCCAGAAATGACTTCACTGGGGGACAGATCCTAGGCTTCGGCATCTTAGTTAGTTCACAACGTGGACAATTTTTGATCCACCGTGCCACATCCTTGTGTATGCCCACCCAAAAACATTGACTTCTCAACAATTGCAGAGTACATCCTATGCCTTGATGGCCCATAGAATCATGTACATACTCTAACACTTTGCTCCTCAAGCTGTTAAGTACCAGAAGCTGGTAACACTCCCCAAGCTTCTCATCCTCAAAAACCCTATACAGTAACCCTTTATGCTCCCTGATACTGTCCCAGTGCCTTAACAGAGACAAAACAGACTTAGGCAGAGTTTTACGCTCCTGGCCACTCAGCTTCCTTTTCTGATCCCATAAGTCTCTTAGGACACCTAACACAGGGTCTTGCTGCTGAAAAGTATGTAAGTCCCCATTAGAATAACCTGGGAGGGTTGAAGTGTCCCTTGTGTCGGACCGCTTACATCACTAGTACCAGCTTCCCAGGCTCGAATCTGCTTCACCCTACAGCTGTTAAGACCAGCGGTAACCAGTGCCGGGTCAAGGGCAGTGCTGCGAATGATCAAACTACAGATCGCCACAGCCCCATCAAACTCCACATCCTCTGAGATAGGCTCAGGCTCCCCTGCAAATGGCTGCCTAGAGAGTGCATCAGCCATGGTATCGCTCCGACCAGATTTTGCAGCACTGGAGAGGCAACTGGATGATGTTAGGTTAATCCAGGAGAATGAGAGTTTTCTGGACAGGACCTACAGTGAGGTCGTTACACCCAGGATACTGGAAGAGAGTAGGAGGACGACGATGAGCAAGGAAAGGATGCTTGAAGTACAGGAGACCCCGGGGAATGTGCATCTCGTAAACAGGTTCTCCCTTTTGGAAGCTGTCGGGACAGAAGACAGTGCCAGTCTGAGAGGCGGACGGGTCTGCGAGTCATCAATTGGCGCTGAGGCAAAGCTGAGGAGACAGACGTCAGGCAGAGCCATGGTAGTAGGGGACTCCATAGTGAGAGGTACAAAAAGGGGTTTCTGTGGCAACAGGCAAGATTTAAGGATGGTGTGTTGCCTCCCTGGTGCCGGGATCCAGGATGTCACAGACCGGGTGCAGGGAATCCTCAAGAGTGAAGGTGAACATCTGGAAGTGGTGGTGCATGTGGGCACAAATGATGTGGGGGAGAAGAGGAAAGACATTTTGCAGCGCGACTTCAGAGAACTCGGAAGAAGGCTGAAAAGCAGGGCTTCCAGGGTGGTTATCTCTGGTTTGCTTCCAGTTCCCCGTGCTGGAGTGGGCAAGAACAGGGAGATAATGGATCTGAATGTGTGGCTGAGCAACTGGTGCAGGAAGCAAGGATTTACATTCTTGGACCACTGGGGTATGTTTCGGGGTAAGGATGAATTTTATGAAAGGGACGGGTTGCACCTTAATAGGCAGGGCACCAGAATTCTGGCAGGCAGGTTTGCCTCTGCAACACGGGTGTGTTTAAACTAAGTAGTGGGGGGGGGGATGAACTGGAAACATAAGGATGGAGATAAAGGGAAAGTGAGAATAAGAAAAGTTAAGAAAGACAACAGAATCAACAGAGCAGAAAGCTCAAGAAGGGATCGTACAGTATGGCCAAGTGAAGTAGGAATTGATATGGGAGGTGAGGGGAGTAATGAATTAAAAGTATTGTATTTGAATGCACGGAGTTTAAGAAATAAAGTAGATGAGCTTGAGGCACAGTTGGAAATTGGTAAGTATGATGTTGTGGGAATAACAGAGACATGGCTTCAAGTGGACAGGGCCTGAGAAATGAATATTCAAGGCTATACGTCCTATCAAAAGGACAGACTGATGGGCAGAGGGGGTGGGGTGGCTCTGTTGGTGAGGAATGATATTCAGTCCCTTGCAAGGGGGGACATAGAATCAAGAGACGTAGAGTCAGTATGGATAGAACTGAGAAATTCTAAGGGTAGAACGACCCTAATGGGAGTTATCTACAGGCCCCCAAACAGTAGTCTGGATGTAGGGTGTAAGTTGAATCAAGAGTTAAAGTTGGCATGTCGCAAAGGTAATGCTACAGTTGTTATGGGGGACTTCAACATGCAGGTAGACTGGAGGAATCAGATTGGTGCTGGACCCCAAGAAAGGGAGTTTGTGGCGTCCCTCCGAGATGGATTCTTAGAACAGCTTGTACTGGAGCCTACGAGAAAGAACGCAATTCTAGATTTAGTGTTGTGCATTGAACCGGATTTGATCAGGAACCTCGAGGTAAAGGAGCCATTAGGAGGTAGTGACCATAATATGATAAGTTTTAATCTACAATTTGAGAGGGAGAAGGGAAACTCGGAAGTGTCAGTATTACAGTTGAACAAAGGGAACTATGGTGCTATGAGGGAGGAGCTGGCCAAAGTTCAATGGAACAATACCCTAGCAGGGATGACAGCGGAACAGCAATGGCAACTGTTCCTGGGAATAATGTGGAAGGTGCAGGATCAGTTTGTTCCAAAGAGGAAGAAAGATCCTAAGGGGAGTACGGGGAGGCTGTGGCTGACAAGGGAAGTAATGGACAGTATAAAAATAAAAGAGAAGTTTAACATAGCAAAGACGAGTGGGAAGCCGGAGGATTGGGAAACTTTTAAAGAGCAACAGAAGGTAACTAAAAAGGCAATACATGGAGAAAAAA
Source organism: Mobula birostris (assembly GCF_030028105.1). Lineage (NCBI taxonomy): Eukaryota > Metazoa > Chordata > Chondrichthyes > Myliobatiformes > Myliobatidae > Mobula > Mobula birostris. The sequence continues at coordinate 107,278,111 of NC_092378.1, forward strand.
TGAGGTACGATGATAAACTAGCCAAGAATATAAAGGAGGATAGTAAAAGCTTCTTTAGGAATGTGAAAAGGAAAAAAAATAGTTAAGACCAAAATTGGGCCCTTGAAGACAGAAGTGGGTGAATTTATTATGGGGAACAAGGAAATGGCAGACGAGTTGAACAGGTACTTTGGATCTGTCTTCACTAGGGAAGACACAAACAATCTCCCAAATGTAATAGTGGCCAAAAGACCGAGGGTAATGGATGAATTGAAGGAAATTTATATTAGGCAGGAAATGGTATTGGATAGGCTGTTGGGTCTGAAGGCTGATAAGTCCCTGGGACCTGATGGTCTGCATCCCAGGGTACTTAAGGAGGTGGCTTTAGAAATCGTGGACACATTGGTAATCATTTTCCAATGTTCTATAGATTCAGGATCAGTTCCTGTGGATTGGAGGGTGTTTAATATTGTCCCTCTCTTCAAGAAGGGAGGAAGAGAGAAAACAGAGAATTATAGACCGGTTAGCCTGACATCGGTGGTGGGAAAGATGCTGGAGTCAATTATAAAAGATGAAATTACAACACATCTGGATAGTAGTAATAGGATTGGTCCGAGTCAGGATGGATTTATGAAGGGGAAATCGTGCTTGACTAATCTTCTGGAATTTTTTGAGTATGTAACTATGAAAATGGATAAGGGAGAGCCAGTGGATGTAGTGTACCTGGACTTTCAGAAAGCCTTTGATAAAGTCCCACATAGAAGATTAGTGGGCAAAATTAGGGCACATGGTATTGGGGGCAGAGCACTGACATGGATTGAAAATTGGCTGGCTGACAGAAAACAAAGAGTAGCGATTAACGGGTCCCTTTCGGAATGGCAGGCGGTGACCAGTGGGGTACTGCAGGGTTCAGTGCTGGGACTGCAGCTGTTTACAATATATATTAATGATTTAGGTGAGGGAATTAAAAGTAACATTAGCAAATTTGCCGATGACACAAAGCTGGGTGGCAGTGTGAAATGTGAGGAGGATGTTATGAGAATGCAGGGTGACTTGGACAGGCTGGGTGAGTGGGCAGATGCATGGCAGATGCAGTTTAATGTGGATAAATGTGAGGTTATCCACCTTGGTGGTAAGAAGGGGAAGGCAGATTATTATCTAAATGGAGTCAAATTAGGAAAAGGAGAAGAACAACGAGATCTAGGTGTTCTTGTACATCAGTCACTGAAAGCAAGCATGCAAGTACAGCAGGCAGTGAAGAAAGCTAATGGCATGCTGGCCTTCATAACAAAGGGAATTGAGTATAAGAGCAAAGAGGTCCTTCTACAGCTGTACAGGGCCCTGGTGAGACCACACCTGGAATACTGTGTCTCCAAATTTGAGGAAGGACATTCTTGCTATTGAGGGAGTGCAGCATAGGTTCTCAAGGTTAATTCCCAGGATGGCTGGACTGTCATATGTCGAAAGATTGGAGCGACTGGGCTTGTATACTCTGGAATTTAGAAGGCTGAGAGGGGATCTTATTGAAACATATAAGATTATTAAGGGATTGGACACGCTGCAGGCAGGAAGCATGTTCCCGCTGATGGGTGAGTCTAGAACCAGAGGCCACAGTTTAAGAATTAGGTGTAGGCCATTTAGAACGGAGTTGAGGAAAAACTTTTTCAACCAGAGAGTGGTGGATATATGGAATGCTCTGCCCCAGAAGGCTGTGGAGGCCAAGTCTCTGGATGCTTTCAAAAAAGAGATGGATAGAGCTCTTAAAGATAGTGGAATCAAAGGTTATGGGGATAAGGCAGGAACTGGATACTGATAGTGGATGATCAGCCATGATCACAGTGAATGGCAGTGCTGGCTCGAAGGGCTGAATGGCCTACTCCTGTACCTATTGTCTATTGTCTATTGATACTGGACATCGAAGTCAAACACTGCGTAGACAATCTGCCTACACTGGCTGATAATGTTAATGCCTACAATACATGGGATGGGGGTTTGGTGCTAACAGGATCCCTGACTACTAGAAAGCCACAATTTGGTATCTTCATGCCCATTGCTTGAACCTCTAGCTCTAGATACCCAAGGTAAGGAATATCAAGACCTTTTGCAGCTGCTAGCCTAAGCTAGCCAGCAGTGGACAACATACCCTCGTCCTCTCCATTCAAGTGTTCTCAAAAGAACTGTTCGGTCAGGGTGCTTACCTGACTACCTGTGTCCAACAGACAACAGACAGCGACACCTGATACTTCAAGCTGCACAACTGGACATGTCCCTATAGCGCATGGCAGCAACTGGTTACGGGGTAGCTGTACATTATCTGTGTCCATTAGGTTCCGCCGAATTGCCCGACTCCCAACCTCTTGAGGGCAGGAGGATGCAGACTCCACTTCCCTTGCACCCTGCTTCAGTGGGCAATTCTTCGCCAAATGCCCTCCCACCTGACACTTGAAACATATTGGTTGCCCATCTTCTGTGAACCTAGGCTGTAGATTACATTTGCCGCTAGTAGCGTGTGTAAAATCCCTCTGTACAGTGAGATCTTTCACTGCTTAAGTCAATTCACAAAGGACTTTGTCCTGCTCTGCGACCACTTTAAGGACGTCATCTAGCGTGACAGACTCAGATTCCCGAGCTTTAAGAATCGAGCACTGTGCCTGGCCACTGCTACACTTTGACTTTCCAGACCTTGTATTTCCCAAAGGCTCTTCTATGAGCCACAGACGAGCCTCCTCTCTCACTTCTATTATTGAGGACTCAGGGTGGCCCCACACAAATCTGTGGAGCTCCCTTCTGAGGGAAGGATCCCTGATCCCCTCTGTAAATTGATCTCTTAGCACCACCCTCTTATCGGTCATGGCATCAGGGGAGTGCTTCAGTATCAAGTTAAGAGCTTGGGCTAGGGCATGTGAAAACTCGCTTACATCTTCACCCTCACACTGTTTGCGACTGGAGAAGATATGCCACAGCTGGGGTGCACTACGCTTGTCTCTAAAAGTTTCCCTGAGATAGGTGAACAAGTCATCAGCGTGGTCTTCCCCAGCATCACTGTACATACGTGCTTCCTCTAAGGCTGCACCCCCGAGCAGGGACTTAACAAAGTCATACTGATCCTGGTCAGACTGATTTCTACTATGAAGTGCACGTTGTACTTCTTCAATAAAGTCATCAACAGACCTGCCATCTTTCTCAACATCTACCGTAAATGGAACAATGTGCCTTTCCCTTGGGACATATACATAGGACCTTTTGCTTAATTTATTAATGGTTGCCATGGCTTCATCATACCTACTACGCCATTCCCTAATTTGTTCATTCAAATCATGTTCAACTGGTGTGTCCTCTAAGCATGATATAGTAAAACCTCAAGTCTTTAAAGTTCACACAAGCTTGCAAAAGGGAGCTGCCGCCGTCCTTTGCTGCAAACGCGATGGCTTCACGGCCCACAGTTCTCCGGGTCCACATCTCCACTCTGCACCCTGATGTCAGCCACTGACGTCCCGGCCCAGTACTGAGGCTCCACCGCACTCTCCACGAGGCTCTACCGTGCTCTCTCCTTCCGCCCGATGGGAACACGGTCCTGTCTTTCTTCACCACCACCGTATTAGGTATTGTATATTATACTGCATACAACAATCAGAGACCCTGTAAACTGGCTTGGCATTAACCCCACTGCTGGTACCAAATTTTGTAGCCTGGGGAAAAGTACACACTCAGGACAACAAATACTTTTTCGGGTTTTAATTCCTTTATCTGTTTTAGATATTTAAGTGCCAGAAGAAGGTCGCAAAACAAAACGAATAAATTTACAATCAGTTCTTGCCGTTACAATCTCAATTTAACTTTCGTTCCACACCCTCGTATATGGACAGTATTGCGTATGCAGTATTTATAAAAGACCGGAACTAATACAGTACTAATATGGTAGTGGCAATTCTGAAGGAACACAATACAAACAACATTAGAATCCCACCCACCCTGCATCTTATACTTAACAGCGAAAAATCTAAGTGAATACATCTCATCTAAGACGTACACACATGCTGAACTTCTGAACAGAGACTAAACGTTTATGTTACGCGGTTACATGCACAATCAGTCCCGATACAATAAAGTTAGACAAAAGGCACACTTTGGCACAACTTTTACAAAGTATTGCCTGGTAGTTAAGTTACAGGAAGACTGACCTACTTGTATGGTGAGGAACTTGGTATAAGCCACGCTACCCAGCGTCAATTCCTTCACTCGTGGAAATCTAAAGCATCCACATGTAAAACATGTCAAATTACCAATATTCTCGATCTGCCAACAAGCATAAATGAATTCACATAGATATCGTCAATTAATGCTCACCTTTCCTCACCATGCCCAGCACACTCTTGGAGGAACCTGATTCAAACGCCCTACCACGTCTTCAGCAGAAAGCAAAATGGTCTCCCCACTATCCCGTGCATGTGTAATGACATCACCGTCTCCCCTTAAAGGCACAGACAACTATTCTAGCATTACCCGGATGGATGCCTAAGTACACTCCTAACAATACTGAATAAGATCTGACGGCCACCCGGTTTTATATATGATAAGGTTGTACTTTTGATGTCACAGTCTACCCCAATATGGCCCATGCACCTTATTTGCTACCTGATCTGGACTTTCTCTATAAATGTAACACTATATTCTGCATTTTGTTATTGATTTCCCTTTGTACCACCTTGATGTACATAACATATTTATTTATTTATTGAGATACAGTACGGAATAGGCACTTCTAGCCCTTTGAGCCATTCCATCAGCAACCCCTAATTTAATCCTAGCCTACTCACAGGACAGTTTACAATGACCAACTAACCTACCAATTGGTACTCTTTTGGACTGTGGGAGGAAACTGGAGCACCTGGAAGAAACCGACATGGTGACCTGGAGAACTCCTGACTGGCAGTGGTGCGAATTGAACCCCTGTCACCTGTACTGTAAGGTGTCTTGCTGGCCACTATGCTACCGTGCCGCCCTATATCAGAATGATATGTCTGGATGGTATGCAAACCGATGTGTACCACTGCATCACAGTACACGTAAAAGTGATAAACTGGTTACCTATTACCAGGGTTGAACATACAAAATCTTCAAAGGAATGTGACATTAAAAAGACATGCATGATGGCACAAAAGAAATGAGTGGCATGGTGATGCAGACAGTAGATGTAAAATGATCAGTTTTCAGTCCATGGCTTCTATGGCGTATGTACATTCTGCCAGTAACCTTGCAAGTTCCTCCAGGTGCTCAGTTTCCTCGTTCATCTCAAAGCCTCGCGGGCTGGTTGAATATCTGGTTGTTGTAAATTGTCATTAGTGCGTAGCTGAAGGGCGGAATCCAGGAGGAGTTGATGAGAACATGGGAAGAATAAAGTGGCTCTTTGAACGTTTGCATCCTTCAATGGCAATTCACCGTGGTGTATATAGTTTGAGACTGACAATCATTCATATGTTAGCAGAAGTGACATCAGGTAAACAGAGTGCTGAAGAAGGCATTTGGCGCACTGCTCTTCGTCAGTCAGAATATTGAGTACAGGAGTTGGAATGTTATTTTTTAATTATTTATTCAAGGTACATTTATTATCAAAGTATGTATGCAAATGGCAACAAGAAAGAACTGGCAAAAACACAGAATATAAACATAAAACTGAAAGAGTCCAATTAAACTACAGTCCAATCCATAAATGGCATGGGCTGTTCCTCAGGAGCAGAAAGCGACAGACTGTCACACAAGGACACCTTCTCAAGTGGCAGCAAGTGAGGGGCTGGTAAACGGTGCTGAACACTTATAGAAACATGGAAACACTGCTGAGGGCCCTCTAACACAGGGTGAAGATAGAGGTTATCCCTCTGAACTGAGGCGGGTCGGTGCTCAGGCCTCACTGTGGGAAGTCGGGAAAAATTTTCAAATGTTATACGTTCAAAAATGTCTAGGGTGTGGTTATGTATTTTGGTTTACTGTTGAGAAGGGATTGCTTACTGTTTGGTTAGAAAAGGAGAGTGTTTTTTATTCTACTAGAGAAAAATGCAAATTGAATTGGTAAAAATAATTTCCTATAATGTTAATGGGGTTTTGAATCCAATTAAAAGAAATAAGATTATGTCTAAATTAAAAAAAGAGAGGGCACAAATAGCTTTCCTCCAGGAAACACAAATGAGCCAATCTGAACATGGAAAATTAAAAAGAATGGGCTTTAAGCATGTATTTTATTCTTCATATAAATTGAGCCACAAAAGAGGGGTAGCTACTAAAATATCAAGTACTCTTAATTATGAACATATTTCAGAGACTAAAGACAAAGATGGAAGATTTGTAAAAATTACAGGAAGAATAGAAGGTACAGAAATAACATTGCTGAATGTTTATGCTCCTCCAGGTTGTGAATGGTCATTTTATAGACACATTTTTGACCTAATGGTCAGTTCTCAAGGGGTAGTAATTTGTGGAGGGGATTTTAATATTAGATTAAATCTTATATTAGATTCTTCAAGAACAGTCACTCAGAATAAACCTCATACTCGGAAAATGAATTTATTGATGGAGGAGATGGGGATTATAGATGTGTGGAGGGAATTACACCCCACTAGTAAAGATTATACACATTATTCTTTCCCTCATTCAGCCTATTCAAGGATAGACTATTTCTTTATCTTTAATACAGATAGACTCAGGATAAAAAACTGTAATATTGCAACAATTGATCTGTCGGATCATAGCCCAGTCTCTATGTCTCTAATCCTGGAAAGGAAAATGAGGAAAACACTATGGAGGCTAAACTCACATATACTCAATAACCCAAAAGTAATGGAGAGATTAAGGGGAGAAATCAAAGAATATCTAGACCTTAATGACACGGGAGAAACATCACCAGTGATCTTATGGATACATTGAAAGCTGTACTGAGAGGGAAAATTATTTCCATTACCATTCACATGAAAAAAATCAATGCACAAAAATTAGCAGACCTTCAAGGAAAATTAAAACAACTTTTCAAGTTGTAGATAGCAACAAAAGTAATTCAAATCTAAAACAGGAAATTAGGAAATTGCAAAGTGAAATTGACGATATTTATACATTGAAAACTCAAAGAAATTTTCTTTACCTGAGACAAAAGAATTATGAAGTAGGAGGTAAATCAGCTAGATTATTAGCATATAAATTACGAAAACAACAAACAGACAATACAATTCATAAAATAAAGAATCCAAAGACAAAGCTTGTGGAGAGTACAATAGGGAAAATTCAAGAGAGTTTTGAAACATATTATCGAGAGCTGTACTCCCAACCCCGGGCCCCCAATGAGCCCTATATAGACAGTGTATTGAATTTTTTAGATCTACCTAAACTTACAGATTTACAAAATGAAAGGTTATTAGAACCAGTAACTGCTAAAGAACTGAACGTGGCCATCTCTAGGTTAAAGGCTGGAAAGTCCCCGGGTTCTGATGGGTTTACCTCAGAGTGGTACAAATTGCTGAAGTCACAGTTAGCCCCATTACTACTTAACACCTTTAATTGGATCTTGCAGAGAGGAGAAACTCCACCTTCCTGGAGAGAAGCGATTATTTCAGTTATTCCTAAAGAGGGTAAAGATGAACTAGAATGTGGCAATTATCGGCCAATTAGTGTTCTTAATTTAGATTACAAACTATTTACATCTATATTAGCGCGCAGATTGGAAAAGCTTTTACCTGGCCTAATCCATTTAGACCAGACTGGATTTACTCAACAAAGACAAACACAGGACAACATAAGGAGAACTCTACACATATTAGAACAGGTTAATAAGAACGAGACAGAGACAATGGTAGTAGGATTAGACGCTGAGGAAGCTTTTGATTCGGTTAGTTGGGCATTCCTCTACAGAGTGTTAGGAAGATTCGGCTTTCAAGAAAAGTTTATTAAAGTAATTCAGACTCTATATGATAGCCCTACAGCCCGAATTAAGATAAATGGGGACCTCTCTGACTCCTTCATCTTAGAGAGAGGCACTAGACAGGGATGCCCAATTTCTCCTCTCCTTTTTGCGCTATATATTGAACCGCTTGCCCAACTAATAAGACAGAGCAAAATCGTAAAAGGTATCAAGGTGGCAGGGATTGAACAGAAAGTGGTGTTATTCGCAGATGATGTTTTGGTCTATCTGAGTGAACCAGAAAAACCATTTATAGGATTGTTTACACTGTTGGATGACTTTGGGAAAATATCAGGTTATAAAATAAATGTAAAGAAAACGCAGGTTATGTCCCTAAATTATACACCATCCAAAAAATTGCAGGATACATACGATCTTAAGTAGGAAGCTAAATCATTAAAGTATTTAGAAATAACCCTGCCGAAGGATTTTTCAACGCTGTCACAGGTAAATTATGGGCCATTAATCTCAGAGATAAAAGCAGATATGCATAGATGGAATCTTATCCCCTTTTTAAGTTTAAGTTCAAGGATAAATGCTATAAAAATGAATATTCTTCCTCGGTTACTGTATCTTTTCCGTACTTTACCTGTGGAGGTGGATGATAATCAATTCAGGGAATGGGACAAATGGATTTCCCGCTTCATTTGGCAAAGAAAAAAACCTGGAATTCGATATAACACCTTACAGTTAGGGAAGGAAGGAGGAGGTATGGTTCTTCCTTGCCTGAGAAATTATTTTTATGCCTCACAAATAACCCCTCTGTTATATTGGTGTAATAGGGAATATAAGGCTAGATGGAAGGAAATAGAATTTGGATTAGTTGACAGTATTCCTCTACAGGCCTCAATAGCTGACAAAGGATTGATGGCCCAATTGGAAAAGTTTAAAAACAGTTGGATAAATCTTACATTAAAAGTATGGCAGAAGGTGGTTAATTCGTGTGGAATTAATAACATGTTAAAACTCTTCAGAAGGTGTGCATATGATACCGAATTCCTTCCCAACAGAGGAGATAAAAGATTTGAACTATGGATAAAGAAAGGTCTTACAACCTACCTCTCATTTATAGATAAAAGAGTACTACAAAGTTTCTAAATCCTGCAGGACAAACATGGCCTAGAACACAATGACTTTTTTAGGTACCTTCAAGTATGAAACTATGTTAACCAGAGTTGTAGATATACAGACCTATCAACAGTAGAGTTAGAATTTTTCAAGATTCTGAATTCAGCTTGCAGTTCAATACCTAGTAAATCAGTTTCTCGATTATCTAATGCACTCTCCCATGCTAAAAATGTAAACACATTGTATATTAAAGAGAAGTGGGAGAAAGAAGCGGGGTTGGTACTTTCAGAGGAGGCTTGGGGGAAAATATGCAGCTTTCAGTGGTCCTCAACTAATTCTTTGACTTGGAGAGAACATTATTGGAAAAATATTATAAGATACTTCAAGACCCCATATCTGGAAAAATATAAAGATACAAACACGACGTGTTGGAGAAGGTGCAGTTCCAAGGAGGCAAATCATTTTCATATTTTCTGGGATTGCCCTAAATTAAGTCTATATTGGGAAAGTATTCATAGAACATTAGTTAAGGTACTTAGGTCCCAGATACCTCTGAACTTTGAGACGCTCTATTTGGGGCATGTATTGTTTCTTGAACAGAAGGAAGGTATAAAGTTGCTGCAGGCCCTCTTAGCGGCAAGTAAGAAATCAATCTCTAGAAAGTGGCTAAATCCAATACCACCTACATTAGAAGATTGGCACGAAATTATCTTGGAAATATTTAAAATGGAAAAGTTGGCTTACTCCCTGAGAATTCAAAAAGAAAAATTTTATCAAATCTGGAATAAATGGATTGAATATATAACCCCAATGCCAGCAGACTTTAGATGACTCTCCTAATGATTTATACTGCTCTTCTCATCGACACAGTAATATTGCTAATGTAAGCACCCCTAGTCTAAATGTTTACTGTTTTTGTTTTCTTGTGGAAAATAGAGAATTAATACAAGTAAAGGAAAAGATTTGGGAAAGGGATAAAAATTATAAAATTAAGTAAATAAGTACATAGGGATTGGATAATTATGTCTGGGGGCAGGAGCAAGCATGAACAAGTTAGGATATAAACACCTACAATGGTTGTTACATAGGCTTACATACAACATTTTGGACCAGTAGAAATGGTCCAGAACAGATATATAGAAACTATTATTACTATTTTTCTTAACAACTAATACCATTACTTAGCCTAATAGATTAGAATTACCACTGTACCTAATTATCTATTTAAGTGTCTAATTTCCTTTTATATCATCTCAATGTGTACTTAAGAATGTATAAATAATTATAGTTTTATACATCTAAATAAATGGAAAAGGTTATATATGTGAAAAAAGTACATGATACTTGTGAATTCCTTATGCAAATAAAAATAAAATTAAAAAAAAAAGAAACATAGAAACGTAGAAAACCTTTGGCCCACAATGCTGTGCTGAACATGTACTTACTCCAGAAATTACCTAGGGTTACCCATAGCCCTCTATTTTTCTAAGCTCCATGTACCTGTTCAAGAGTCTCTTAAAAGACCCGATTGTATCCACCTGCACCACTTTCGCCGGCAGCCCATTCCATGCACTCACCACTCTCTGCGCAAAAAACTTACCCCTGACATCTCCCCTGTATCTATTTCCAAGCACCTTAAAATTGTGCCCTCTCATGTTAGCCATTTCAGCCCTGGAAAAAAGCCTCTGACTATCCACACGATCAATGCCTCTTATCATCTTATACACCTCTGTCATGTCACCTGTCATCCTCTGTTGCTCCAAGGAGAAAAGGTCAAGTTCAGTCAACCTATTCTCATAAGGCATGCACCCCAATCCAGGCAACATCCTTGTAAATTTCTTCTGCACCCTTTCTATAGTTTCCATATCCTTCCTGTAGTGAGGTGACCAGAACTGTGCACAATACTCCAAGTGGGGTCTGACCAGGGTCCTATACAGCTGTAGTATTACCTCTCAAAGAGATTAGAACAGAAGTAGAATGAATAAAAAATAAGTTGCAATAAAAAATATGTTACCAATAAAAAATAAGTTACGAGACTCCCAGAGTTGTGGGCATTGGGCTTCCTTCCTCCAGTCTCTGGCCTCTACCTCCAGACTTGTCAACTTTGGTCTTCAATCATTTGGGCTTTCTACCTCCAGACTCAATGAGCTTTGGACTTCAACTTTTGGCTTTGTCCTCCGGTCTTTTCCAACTTCTGGGGATTGAAACCAGGACTCACTGATCACTGGCTGACCTGTGGGGCCTGGGATTTTTGCATGTCGTGCGGAAGCTGCGCCCTCTGACTGTACAATTCCTGCCCTTCACACTTGCTCGCTCTCTGTACTCACCTCAATGTTTCAACCTTCCTTGATGCTTTAATCAGCGAGATTAGTGGGAAATGGAGTCAATCATGGGCTTGTGGCCAGTCTCTAAGCTTCTAGGCCTCGAGGCTGCTCGCCTCCTGAAATCTCCTTGGTGACAGCAAAGCACCAGATTGCTCAATCAATCTTCAAACTGTAGATCACAGGCCCCAACAGAAACACACTTAAAATAAAGTGAAAGAAACAATTTTGTGGACTATCTGAAAGATGTCGCCCAAGGTAGCATTGGTAGCTGATGCCATGCTGATGAGACTGCTCAGTTTTAGTTAACTTGTTTTATGGAAAGATATCATTAAACAAGAAGATTTATGAGAATGTTGCCAGGCCTTGAAGCCTTGATTTATAGGGAGAGCTTCAAAAGGCTGGGGTTTCATTCATTGGAGTGTAAGGGACTGAGGGGTGACCTTCTAAAGGTGTATAAAATCATAAGGGGCAAAGGTAGAATGAATACAAATAGCCTTTTATCATAACAACTCAATTATGGTGTTTTATGCATTGTATAGAACAGTTTCTATTACGAACAATATATATCACCTGTCACCCATTATACTATCCTACAAGCTGATATCATTTCAAAATGCTGTCCCATCCCTGGATTAATTTTCCTTTAGACTTACTTTCCATTTGTGGTATATCTTTCTTTACAGATACAATGTTTGAGGTTATGTATATTCTGGGTTATGTTTTTCCATGAATAGAATATTTTAATGTTTTAGAAATAGGAGGAAAAAACAACAAGTATTTTGAACATTATATTACAAAGAGAGGTGACACTTTTGCATTCATTGGATAAGCTAAGTCCTGCCTATCTCTTGTTTCTCTTACATCTTGTCATTCACCAGCACCTTTAAATACTTAGAACTGAGCTTGCTGATATTTCTGAAAGATAAACCAATGTGGTTGCAAGGCACGGAAGGTATCAAAATTCAAAGATCCCACTTTGAACTTTGAACTTTACATTCTCTGAAGTTTACAGGAAATAGAGATAAATGGGAGCTTGACTGTGAATGTTGTGAGGATGTTATCTTTATTGGAAGATGCAAAACTAGGAGGCATAGTTTCACAAACACAAGAGGTTCTGCAGATGCTGGAAATCTCAAGCAACACACACAAAACTCCGAAGGAACCCAACGGGGCAAGCAACATCCACAAAAATAAATAAACAGCCAATGTTTCAGGCCAAGACCCTTAATCAGGACTGAAAAGGAAGGAGGAAGATACCAGAGTTAAAAAGTTGGCGGGAGGAGGGTGATAGGGTGAAGCCGGTGCGTTGCAAAGGTAAAAGGCTGTAGAAGAAGGAATCTGATAGGAGAGGATAGTGAACCTTGGGAGGCTGGGAGAAGGAGAACACCAGAAGGAGGTGACAGGCAGGTAACAAGAAGAGGTAAGAGGCCAGAATGGAGAATAGAGGAAGAAGGAAAGGAGAGGGGGAGAAAAGAGAGAAAATTAAATGACCAGAAGGAGAATTCGATGTTCATGCCATCAGGTTGGACCATAAAACCATGAGACATAAGAGCAGAATTAGGCCATTCAACCATCGAGTTTGTTCTGACAATCCATCATGGTTGATTTATTATCCCTTTCACTATTCTCCTGCCTTCTCCTTAAAACCCTTGATGCCCTGACTAATCAAGAACCTATCAACCTCTGCTTTAAAATTAGCCAATGACTTGGCCTCCACAGCTGTCTGTGGCAATGAATTATGCAGATTCACTACACTCTGGCTAAAGAAATTCCTCTTCCTCTCTGTTCTAAATGGACGTCCCTACGTTCTGAACCTGTACCCTCTGGTCTGAAACTCACCCACTAAAGGAAACATCCTCCCACATCCACTCTATCTCAGCCTTTCAATTTTCAATAGGTTTCAATGATACTCTTTGAGAGCCATCAAACGCCCCTTACAATCCAAGAATCATTGTCATGAACCTTCTCTGAACCTTCTCCAATGCCAGCATGTTTCTTCTTTGATATGGAGCCCAAAACTGCTCATAATTCTCCAAGTGTGGTGTTATGTATTTGTGAATATTTTGACCTTACAGGATGCTGTCACGCTTCCCTGTGTGTTACATACTCAACATAATGTGAAAGGCCATTCTGGGTAGATGATTTATAGGTAACACAAAGAGCTGCTCATTTTTTCCTCACCACTCCGTCTCTTGAGTGTGCTATTCACAGCTACCTGACTGCCAGTACCACAAACATAACAACTGACGACAAGGTGACAGCTCCTCACATGACCTTTATTACTTTGTTTGCTCTGGCAAGAAAAGTCCAAATGAAAGAAAAGTGGGTGATTGAAAAGGAGACGCCATAGACCATGAGAAGCGTGGTGAGTGAACAGCCGCAGGAAGTTGGTGTGTAAAGAATCCAGGAGAGAGAACGAGAATGGGATGGTCAAATAAAACAAATAAGAATGAGAGAGGGGTTTGCATTGGCAAACCAGATTTCAGTTGATATTCATGTTCCAACTTTTCTGACTGTGATGAGTGCAAAAACATTTAATTTATTACTCAGTCTAGTGCAACCTGCGAAGCCTGGCGAACAACCCTATGAGGACATAGTTAAAATCTTAAAGGACCACTCACCTAAACCTTTGATTATTGCTGAGAGGTTTAGATTTCATTAAAAGAATCAAGAGGAAGGCGAGTCTATTTTCTGGTTTGTGGCGGTGCTAAAGCAATTATCTGAAGGCTGTGATTTTGGGCAGTTGCTGAAATGTCACGGTACATGATAGACTCATATGTGGTCTGTGTAGTGAGGCAATTCAGAAACATTTGCATTCAAAAGACAGACAAACATTGCAGAAGGTAATTGAGATTAGTACTTCTATGGAGATGGCAATTAAAGAAGCACAGCCATTAAGCGCATCTTCTCAAGTTTAGAAAGTTTCTACTTACTTTACGAAAAAAACACCTATTAGCAATCAGTGTTATCATAGTGGCAAAACTGGGCATTCAGAAAAAGAATGCTGGTACAAGGATTTAGATTGCCAAAGCTGTGGCAAAGGGGGACATAACTAACACACCTGTAAAAGGAAAAGACATTGTCAACCAAAAACACTATCAAGAAAAACAACTTTTGGGAAACCAGAAAGAAACATTTGAACAAGATTGAGCATACTGAGGACAGATTGAGTGACTGAAGAAGTATGAATCTGTGGTTGAAGAAACTTTGCATGTTTCATCCGTTTCAGGACACATGGGTGATCCCATGTTTGCATAGGCCACATTGATGGTACAGGTGGACACAAGTACCAATATGTAAAGCAGAGACCAGCATATCTTTCGGAAAATATATGATAGTGAATGCATCTAGGTGTCATGTGATTAATGCCTCCAAAAGGCGACAATCTGGAAGCCCATTGCAAAACAAAGAGAATGAAAATATTTGTGGGTTGGGTTGCCAGTGGAAATTTAGAAATTGGCACCTTTGATCGGGATGGCAATGACAAAGGCTTTCATGACGATCTGTGGCTAAGATCTGCCACTCTCACAATGTGAACTCACCTCTGTGAACTTCCATTGTGGATGCTGTTTGCTTACTTTTATTGCTTGCATGCTTTTATTTTATTTCTGCACGTTGGGTGTTCAATAGTCTTCTTTGTCTTATAGCTGCCTGTGATAAGATGAATCTCTATATAAAGCATACATACCTTTACTTTGACAGAGATGCTAGAGAAGGAAGGGGAGAAGACTACAAGGAAAAGCACTTCAGGAGAGTGTTTGTTGATGAGGAATGTGTCTTTGGTGAGCAGAGACAATGTGATATCTATACTGAAGAGGAACCAGAATGCTTTTTCTATTGGCCCCACTGGTCATGGTCCGGTCCGTGAAGTCCGCGTTCCGGTTCACGGTCCGGTTCGTGGACCCTGGACTCCGGGTCTTCCAGCTGTCCCTTGTTTCAGTTGGGCTTAATCATAGGCACCTGATGCTCGTCTTGGTGCTGGGAATATAAGTGGTCCTGGGTTTGAGTGTGGTTGCTGGATTGGTTTTAGGTTGATGTGAGGTGATAAGGTTCAGCTGTTGTGAGTAGAAAATGAGAGGGAGGGATGGAGGGATAGAGAGAGAGAGAGAGAGAGAGGAAAAAAAGAAAAAACAACCAACTAACCTGTTGAAGGAAGGTTTTGGTGAGAATGGAAGTGAACTAGAGATGGAGGTTGGTGGGAAAGAGGAATGGAATGGAAAGAGGAAGAAAAGAAAGCAGAGGTATGGGATATCAAACTCTGAGGAATCAGCAGATGATCAAAACAGGACAGCAAAATAATGGAAAAAAGATGAGACTAAAGCATTTATAAAACTAAGTGAAGACGGGGCCTCTTTTGGTGATTGGAACCTGATTTGTTTGATGAAGATGCTCAACAAAATTATAGGTGAGGTTAAAGGAGCAAAGATTTATGAAATGGATTGCTATTAGTGATTTGTTGGGATAGTGCTCAGCAAGGCAAAGTGATAAGATTATGTAAAATAGATGGCACAGAAGTCCAATGCTCAATACCCAAAAATAGAAAGTGGACTAGAGGAGTTATTTTGGGGATACCAACAAAAGTTACTATGGATGAGATTAAACGGAATATAAAAGAAGCAAAAATTATTGAGGCCAAACGTTTGAAAGTTACAAGAAATGGGAAAAAGTGTGATATTTTTTAATTTAATGATTAACTTTGATGAAGAGAGATTGCTGACTAACATTTACTTAGGGTATATGTGTTATGTGGTTGGAGTATATATACCACTGCCTTTAAGATGCTATAAATGTCAGAAATTTGGGCTAATAAATGAGGTCTCAGGATTTCTGCTTCTAAGTCCAAATACATGATTTTTGGCTTTAGAAGAAAGATTCCTGATTGTGAATTGTGTCTATATGATTCTCCACTAGAAAGAGTCAAGGTATTCAAGTTTTTAGGTGTCTGGTTTGATGAAAGACTTACTTGGAGGGTTCATACAGAGAAACAATTGGAAAGTAAGAAAGTTTTAAATGTTATGAGAAGTATTGCTGGATGCGACTAGGGAGCAGGGCGGGAAACTATGTACTTAATATACCTAGCTATGATTAGATCAATTATAGAATATGGTTGTCTTGCTTATGGTTCCGCTGCTATGGCAGTGCTTGGAAAACTAGACACTGTACAGTCCAAAGCACTTAGACTCTGTTGTGGAGCTTTTAGAACAACATTAGTCCCGGCATTACGTGTGGAGATGGGAGAAGTGCCTCTACATTTAAGACGAATTCAGTTGGGCCTGCAGTATTGGGTAAAACTAAATGGATTCAGTCACAGCTGTCCATCAAAGTGTCTTTTTCAGGGGAAATCAGAGAGCCAAAGTAAAATTAAAAGATACCTATTTTTAGATTTGGATAATAACTGGGCTGTGAAATTGAAACTGATTGAGATTCCAGAACCAGAAGTAGACCTATTCCTCCTTTTTCAGCTTCAAGGAAGCAGTGCAATTTCATTAGCGTTGATCACAAATGAATATTTAAATAATAAATGGGGATCTTATCTGAAGATTTTTACTGATGGCTCTGTGGACCCAGAGAGCAGTAGGGCAGGATTTGGGATGTATGTGTCTCAACTTGGAGTTAAGATTGGTCACTGGGTTTCAGATGAGGTTTCTGTCTTTGCAACAGAATTTTTAGCAATCCTCTGGGCCTTATGGTGGATAGAAGACTCTCGACCACATAGGGTTATCATCTGTTGGAATTCTGCTGCTGCCTTAGAGTCTATAAAAGGGAGTAAATCGAAAGCTCATCCTGACATAGTTATTGAGATTCTCTTAGTGCTGTTTAGAGTAGGGAAGATGGGTTGTGCAGTTAGATTTTCATGGATACCAGGGCATGGTGGGGTGGAGGGAAATGAAATTGTGGATGTTATTGCAAAGTCTTCCTTACAGAGCAGGCAAGTAGAAATTAGAGTTCCCCTAGGCAGAGCAGAATTAAGTAGGATTAAAAAAGGTATAGAGAAGAAGTGGCAGGAGGATTGGAAAAATGAATTAAGGGGCAGGCATTATTTATCTCGTCACTCACTAGTTTAAAAAGGTCTCAGACTGTTACTTAAGTCATAGAGATATCGTGAAATTTACAAGACTTAGGTAGGGGCATTGTGGGCTAAATTATTATTTAAAGATAATAGGAAAACATTCTACTGGATTATGTGACTGTGGTAGTCCAGAGACAGTCCAGCATGTTTTGCTGAGCTGTAATCGATACAAAATTGAAAGAAGCATGTTGTTCAAGAGGCTATCTGGCTTAAATTTATTTTGGTTTTCTATTAAATCTTTGTTTGGCCGTCAAGAGAATCAAAATCTGATTGAAGAGTCTATTGTTCAGTTTATACGTGAGACTGGGTTGTATTCGAGAATTTGAGTTCCTTGAAGTTCTATAATTAATTATACATCCTGTGGAGGGCTGTAATACGCCTAGATGCGTCTAAACAGCTGGAAATAGAAGAAGTGTAGTTGCTGTGTTTTGCTAGTGACTGGAAAATGGCAGAGAGAGAGAATATCAAGGAAAGAACCAAGCTGTTGAAGGAAGTTTTTGGCGAGAGTGGAAGTGAACTAGAGATGGAGGTTGATGGGAAAGAGGAAGAAAAGAAAGCAGAGGTACGGGATATCAAACTCTGAGGAGTCAGTAGATGATCAAAACAGGACAGCAAAACAATGGAAAGATGAGATTAAAGCAATTATAAAACTAAGTGAAGATGGGGCCTCTTTTGGTGATTGGAACCCGATTCGTTTGATGAAGATGCTCAACAAAATTATAGGTGAGGTTAAAGGAGCAAAGATTTATGAAATGGATCGCTACTAGTGATTTGTTGGGTTAGTACTCAGCAAGGCAAAGTGATAAGATTATGTAAAATAGACGGCAAAGAAGTACAATGCTCAATACCCAACAATAGAAAGTGGAGTAGAGGAGTTATTTCGGGAATACCAACGAAAGTCACTATAGATGAGATTAAACAGAGCATAGAAGGAGCAAAAATACTTGAGGCCAAATGTTTGAGAGTTACAAGAAACGGGAAAAAGTGTGATAGTTTATCGGTAATGATTACCTTTGATGAAGAGAGATTGCCAACTAACATTTACTTAGGGTGTATGTGTTATGTGGTTAGAATATATATGCCACCGCCTTCAGAAATTCAGGCACATTGCGGCGGTCTGCAGAGGAAAACAAAGATGTGGGAGATGCACTGGAGAACATGAATATGGGAAATGTGAAGCAGGAGCTAGGCTGGAATTCTGCAATTGTGGTGAGGAACACAGCGCAGCTTATCGAGGGTGCATTTATAGCAAGAAGATGGCTGAGATACAATACGTAAAAATAACTCAAGGAATCAGTTATGCAGAGACAGTGAAAGAATTTGATGGAAAAAAAGGCTGTCAAGCAAACAGGGAATAATAAACTGGTGAATTGTGAGAGCTGTAATATGAAAAATAAGGATACACTATTAATGAGTAGAAAGGATTTCATGCTTTTTATGGTGGATGCAATTAATTGTTCAGCGCAAACAAGCAAAAGAACTGGGAAAATTAAAATTATCGTCAAGTCTGCGGAAAAGTATCTTGGTATTAAAGGGATTATGTGGGAAGAAGTCAAAGAAACGCTGAATGGAGGATCCAACAGTTCACAGGAAGAGGAGATGGAATCTTAATGGCAGTATATTTAGCGCAAATGGTCAAGAATTTAAGAAATGTTTCAGAACTTAGATTAGATTATGAAGACACGTAGTCCTCTTTTATTGTCATTTAGTAATGCATGCATTAAGAAATGATACAATAGTTCCTCCGGTGTGATATCACAAAACACAGGACAGACCAAGACTGAAAAAACTGACAAAATCACATAATTATAACATATAGTTACAACAGTGGAACAATACCTGATGAAGAAGTCTATAAGCACAGTGAAGTTCAAAGTCTCTCAAATGTCCCACATCTCACGCAGATGGGAGAAGGAAGAAAAACTCTCCCTGCCAGGCTGACCACGGTCTGACTCTGAGTCATCCAAAATCTTCAAGCTCTGATCAGCTCTCTGACACCGAGTACTGAGCGCCATCTCTGTCCGAACGATTCGACCTCCTTCTCCATCGCCAAAAGCAGACAAGGCCGGGGATTTTGAGGCCTACCCTCCGAAAAATTCCCAACCACGCAGTAATAACAGCAGCGAATGAGTGTTTCAGAAATGTCCTCAGATTTTATGGTTGAAGCCCAAGGTAAATGTGCAGAACTCCAACAACAAGTAGAAGTACCTGACAAGAACAATGGTGAGTTGGAAAGAGATTGGAAAATGGAGGAAATTATTATAGGGATACAAAAGGAAAAGTAATTTGTTGCAAAGTGAATTATCTACATTCAGATTATAAAATGAAAACATGGAAACAAATGAAGAAGAACTCCGAGAACTCAGTAAACAACTGCAGGCTACGATCCAAGAAAAGGAAAACCTGAGAAAGCAGAAAGACTTGGAAAAACAGCAATTTTAAAAGTATAACGTGCGATAATTACTATTCTTTAACAAGACAATTTTAGTCCTACAAGTGATGTAGATGAAATCAATGTAATTGAGGTAATGCAACTGCATGAAAACATGTGACAAAATTAGGGAAGAATAGTAGTTTGCAGCATTCTCTAATGAGCGCATTAAGCATTCACGAGGAATTGCAACTACAGAGTGATGCTAATAGAGAACTGCAGGCTAAACTAGATTGTCTAAAGTAGAGAACTCCAGGACATATTTGGTTGGAACACGAAGTCTAGCAGGTGGCGATAATGGATTGAAAACTGGTTGCCAACGGCCATAAAACAAAGGTGTGGTTGCTGGTTTGTCTTGTCTGTATCCCGTCCTCGCCTCCATGGGGTAAGTCAGGCCGGCTTCGCTGTTACCCTGCGGTTGGATCTGTCCCTTCCTTGCCTCTGTTGGGTAAGCCATGCCATCTTTGCCATTACCCTGAGGCTGGACTGTTCCCTTCCCTTCCTTCTGGAGCCTTGCCTGCAACCTGGTCAAATTCTACCACCGGAGTGGGACCGAAGCCTTGCTGTGTCAAGATAAGGAACTGTCTATCATTGAGTTGAAACTGTCTCTGTGTCCATGCCTTCGCTAGGTAGGTCCAGCCGTTTGCTGCTACCTATTGTTAAGAAACGTCTCTGTGTCCATGCCTCCGCTAGGTAGGTCCAGCCATTTGCCACTACCTAGTGTTGAGAACTGTCTCGTCGTGTCCAGCATTCTGTGTAGAGTCCTGGCACCAAGCCCTATTCCCAAGGAGGGGTCTTGGATCTATGTTCCGTGTACGAGTCCCGGCCCCTAAGTCCTGTTCCCAAGGAGGGGTCCTGGCTCTGTGTTCCATGTCCCTGTGTTCCTGTCTCTCAAGTCCAAGGCTCCGTGTTCCTGTGCTCTAGACCAAGGCTCTGTGTTCCTGTCCTCCCCAAGACCAAGGCTCTGTGTTCTGCGTTCCTGTCATCCCAAGACCAAGCTTCCAAGGTTCCTGTTGTCCCAAGTCCAAGGCTCAGCTGTCCTGAGTACCAAGTCAAGGGTCCATGTGCCTCGTCCTGTGCTGGAGTTCCCTCATCTTGCCCAGGAGTCTCTTGTTCTGTCCTGTAGCCTCACCTAGTCCTGTCTCCCAAGACCACATCATGTCTTTGCCTAGTTCCGGAGTCCGAGCCCAAGTCAAGACCCATGTTCTGGGTCCTTGTCCAGTCCCTGGCTCGGAGTCCAAACCCAAGCCTCGTCATGTCCTCGCCATGAAGTACCCAAGAGACTCTAACTACATCTGGTCCTGAACAAATACAAAAAAAAGGATAAGATTGCTTTTAATAAACTAGTTAAAAGTATGAAGACAGGTGGAACTTTGCAATCAAACCCCCCCCAAAATTCTACCGCCCCCTGTAATGTAGCCTCCATCCCCAGATGTCCCAGGTGACCTGCTTGTCAGTCAGGATCATATACATCAGTTCTGAATCAGCAAGGCCATTCATCCCCCATCCCCTGTGCTCTCTGAGGTTCCTCCTACTGACAATGTAGTACCCAAGCCAAGATATATACACACACCACCAAGAGATAAAATGCCTTTGGTGTTATCCCCCCAGTTGCCAGTACCTCAAGTTGCCTCCAAATAGATTGAATCTCCAGCTTAGTGACTAACTCTCAACTCATGGCACAGGATGATTCCTAGGGTTCTGTCTGGAAATAGAGGCAGTCTATTTTTTCCTTTGTTGGGAAAAAAATGTTCTTTGTTTGTTGATTTTGATGATTACAATGTCAAATATTAATTGTTCAGCAGCTGGTCTGTGAAGGGGGACAAAGCATTAAAATAAGGAGGGGACATGTTATGCATTCATGTATATTTTGTCCCTTACGACTTGTTGTCAAGCTTCCCTGTGTGTTACGTACTGAATGTAATGTGAAAGGGCATTCTGGGTAGATGGCTTACAAGTAAAATAAACAGCGGCACATTTGTTCCTCACCTCTCCATTTCTCGTGTGTGTTACTCATGAACACCCAGCTTCCCACGAACATAACATGTGGTCTGACCAAAGCTTTATAAAGCGTCAGTATTACATCCTTGCTCCTGTATTCTAGTCTTTTCAAATTGAATGCAAGCATTGACTTCCCTTCTTTACCACCAACTCAACCTGCAAGTTAACCTGTAGGGAATCCTGCACAAGGACTCCCAACTCCCTTTTTAAACTTTGATTTTTGAGTTTTCTCTTCGTTGGAGCCTAAACCCTGAAAGTGTCCTGAGGTTTAGTTTCACAAAACAGGTTTAGCCACTTCAACAGTGAGATGATGGGAAATTTCTTCTCTTTGTGGTTGTGGCTGTTTGGAATACTCTACCTCAGTGTACTGTGGGTGTTGAGTTCATGTTGATTGGACTCAACACTGGGGATTGGTAGATAATTAGACTGTAATAGATCCAAGGATATGATGATCCAGCAAAAAAGTGGAGTTGAGGTCATCGAGCAGATCAACTAAGTTTTTACTGAATGAAGAGGTCATCTCAAAGGCTGAGTGGCTAAATCTTCATTCATTTCTTACGTTCACATCATGAAAGTCTATTACTGAAATGACAAAATTCCATCCAAAATGTTGTTGAAATAATAAATTCCACCCACCATATGCTAATAACATTCAGTTAAGTATTAGAATATCTTTACTCCATGTAAAATATATTCACTAGACATTGTTAAATCATTATTACATACAATTTCAGGCCAATCGCAAAATTATTTTAAATAAATATGGAAATAAAATGTTTTAAAATAGATTTCTTAAAATAATCAGTTTTATATATTTCTCAGAGAGGAGTGATACATTAGATACAATGGCATACAACGTTGTATTTCTTTGCAACTCTGCTGACTCTTCCACTGCTTCTGCTCAGTCACACTAGTTATTTGATGTCTGGCAATGAATGAAAGAAATTTTGCTCCAAATGAGCTTTAGGAAGGATTAAAAATCATTTGCTTTGGCTGCATAATTCTGATATCTGAACCCATCTTCATCGGTCTCCCTTTAACTGTTTGATCATGTCTGTAAACTCAAACCTGAGCTGAGTTTTCTTCTCTAAATGTGCTTGTAACATCAGCTCAGTTCTCCCATGTCTATGTAATTCCAGTCCAATATTCCAAAGTTGCTCTGGCCACCCTCACCTCTTACACCTTCAATAGACTTGAGCATAACCAAATCCTTCAGTTGTATGCTAATACACATTACGTGATTCCACACCAACACACTTCCTGGTCCAGTATGGTTACATTATCATTCATTTTGCCCAGTCAGTTTCTGTGCAGTGTACACAGCAGGCACCTTGTGAATTTTGGAAAACCAAGTCTCCCTGCACACTGAGATTAGACAGTTGTGAAATAAAAAGACTAAAGGTGAGGAGGATGAATTTGAATGGGTGAATTCAATGTAAGAACAATAAAATGAAGTAAACTTATTATATCACGGTTAGTTTGAAAACACATAGATAAATGAATTTTTATCCACATTTACTGACAACTTTTTGTCTAGATTTTAGCAAGAGCGCTTCAAATGAAATATACGAAGGTGGTGTTTAGCCTTTAGGAAACAGGATATCTTTGCTGACAGTTGTATCTGAACCAGACAACTAGCTCTCTATCCGCTATTGCCTCTTATCATTATATTACAAAGGACCCAATGGGGTGGAGAGGGTGTGAATCTGTGTGAATTGCAATAAATATGGACACACCAAGCCAGAGGCATCTCCTGGTTATTGAGAGATCTGAAAAAGTGAAAACTCAGCAACAATGGTACTCTCTGACAGCATGAGAAGGGTTATAGAAGAACTTGGCAGCCACATAAGGACAAATGCTGAAGCTTGGGGTGCAGATGCTTTAGCCAGGTAATTTTCTTAGATTCATAGTATAATTAATGCATTTTCAGCTATTATTTGTAATCATTAACATGTCTGCATTTCCCTATACAAAGACATTCTCTGCATAGAATTGAAGATTTTCCAAAATCATGTGATTGCTGGTCTGAAGAAAAATGAAATTTAATTCTAGGTGAGGTGTAGTGTATATTGTGTCTGCAAATAATTTCTGCCTTCACTGTCCTGTTTCTGAAGGTTGTTTCAGCTCTGTCCTCAAACTAAGATGTACTTCAAGAAATTCGATGGCTTCAAAGCAAGTGATTCATGTGTCAAAATGCATGGTTATGTTGTAATGACAGCTGTGGCAGATGCAACCCGTAACTTGGACAACCTGAGTAATCACCTGAAACCTCTTGCCAAGGAACATGGTGAAGTAATACATGTGGAACCTCCTAACTTTTTTGTATGTAACAATTTTACAGAATCTTCCTCATTGTCATAACACAAACTATGATATTGTAATTAGATCAGCAACTCTGAACTTTCTAATTTATTTAGTTGAAATTTCAGCAGCCTGGAAGTATCATCTTGATCAGCTTAGCTGGGAATATTTTGTCCTGTTACACTATACATAGGAAAGCAGTCAAAGTACAAACAATTAACACATGTTTAATGTATAAAATCACATGTTGAGATTATGTTATTTATTTTTCACTTTTCCAGGTGTTCTCTAAGTGTATCACAGTTACCCTGGCCATTCACTTGCCTGCGTTCACCCCTGCAACCCACAATGCACTCGACAAATTCCTTGAGTTGCTTTCATATGAATTGAGCTCCATGTACCGTTAAAGACACTATCAATAAACCATGGTGAATGACAGCAAGATCATCACTTAAATCTTAAATCTCCTCCTGCATGTTTTCTCAAGCTGTCTGCTAATAAATCATTAGTCCTGTAAGCACACATAATGTGTTTGCTTTTGCTCCTGTTCTTTAATTAATTCCACATTTTGGCATTGATTAATTGTTATAACTGGTAAACTGGACTAAATAAACATTCAACACGCGTCAAAGTTGCTGGTGAACGCAGCAGGCCAGGCAGCATCTCTAGGAAGAGGTACAGTCGATGTTTCAGGCTGAGACCCTTCGTCAGGACTAACTGAAGGAAGAGTTAGTAAGAGATTGAATTGAATTTCCAGCATCTGCACGTGTTGCTTGAATTTCCAGCATCTGCAGAATTCCTGTTGTTTGTATTGTGTAAATAAACATTCACTTTTATCAATGCTTTATCGTTTGCTGTGGCTGATTTATTATGTATACCCAATTTCAGAAAAATACCTGTCGGATTTGTCGGTTAGCAAGAACACAAACAATACTGCAGGGTCTGTTTACCTCTATCACTAGATAACAAAAAAGAGGAGAAAGAACTTGGACAAAAAACCATTTAGCCAACAAATGTCTGTTTGCATAATAGTTACTTACACCCCCCCCCCCCATATGTATGTGAACGAGGCTCTCCGCAGAAATTTTTAAAAAGCAAACATCTGAAATTAGACATTAAAATCTTTCCATATAGCTTTTATGCATTCAGCAACATATGTTAAGACTCTACTTGAGCCAAGTTTTACAAATTAAATATAAAGAATTTGTTTTAAAAAACATAGTTAATAATGCAATTTGAAATACAAATTAAAAAAAATTAAATATCCAGTGGTAACTAAGAGATCCTGGAAATCCATTGCAAGATACGAGGTAGAAAATTGCAAACAAAATACTTGCGTTATATTGAGCTATTCTGTTCACAGAAAATATTGTGGCAGACTTAATCAAGAACCAATTAGTTGGTTCACTGTGAGTAAAAATAGAGTCCTACAGCCATATTGGTTTTGAGAAATGGTATTCTGCATGGATCAGTGATGAACCATTGTAGTTTGCAATTTACATTATTGATTTTAATTTTAGATTTGAAAATAAGAATTCTAAATTTTTGAATGATATGGAATTGTGGACGATATCAATTCTGAGAAAGACACAGAGATGGGAGATAGTACTTTTTGGCAGGAAGAATTTAGATGTTACTCAAAACTTGTAAAATATAAGCATCAGTGGCTGGAGAATCAAACAGATGCACTTATCTACAAACAAAAGAAAGTCTGCAGATGCTGGAAATCCGAGCAGCACACACAAAATGCTGAAGGAGCTTAGCAGGCCAGGTAGCATCTATGGAAAAAAAAGTACAGTTGAAGTTTCGGACCAAAACCCTTACACAGGACTTGTTATCTAAATTGTTCCACACATTAGCATAGCCATAAATGTAACCAAATATGGCTATTTATTCAGTGAGTTGCTGCGGTGCCTCCTGTAAATGGTAGAAACTGCTACATCTATGGTGGCAGTAAATGGTTGTGGATGTGGTGCCTATTAAGCAGGCTGTTGTGGTTTGTATGGCATCAAGTTTCTTCATTTGTGGAAAGTACTGCATTACAGTCCTGACATGATAGTTGTGGAGGGTGGGTAGGCTTTGAGTGTGAGGAGGTGAGTTTACTGTCCAATAAAAATTTACTAATCATCCCACCTACATTCTTATGCAAATCATTAATATAGATGTCAAACAATAAGGGATCAACTTGAGGTGTCTGCAACACAGCACTGTCCACAGACCTCTAATCTGAAAAAAAACACCTCTCACTACTGACTTCTGCCTCTTGCTACCTAGCTGATCTAGTATCTAAGTGGCTCGCTCATCCTGGATTCTATGTGTTCTAAACTTCTTGAGCAGCCTACCGAATGGACCTTTTGAAAGGCCTTACTAAAATTTATGTAGGCCAGGGGTTCCCAATCTTTTTTATGCCATGGACCAATACCATTAAGCAAGGGGTCTGGGGACCCCAGATTGGGAACCCTTGATGTAGGCAATGCTTGGCACACTGCCCTTTTTAGTCTTCTTGGTCATCTACACAAAAAAAAAGACAAATTTGTGAGAACTGGTTTGCCATGCAAGAAGTCTTGGTGATTATCCTTAACTCATCCATTCTTTTCCAAATGTAAGTAACCTTGTTTCTCAGAATCCCTCTGAGTAACTGTCCCACTCTTCGTTTAAGGTTCAAGTGCCATAATGTATTAGCTTATTCTACTGGCCCTCCTTAAGTAAAAGGACAGCATTAGCCATTCTCCAGTCTTCCCAGTCACTCTGCTGTGGGTATTAAAGAAACAATGATCTCTGCCATGGTCCTAGCAATTCTCTCCATTGCTTCCCACAATATACTAGGTTCAAAGTTGAAAGTTCAAAGTGAATTTATTATCAAAGTACATATGTGTCACCATATGCTACATTGAGATTCATTTTCTTGCAAGCATTCACAGTAGCACAAAGAATTACTGTGATGGACATTCACTTTTCAGGGCCCAAGAGGCTTATTGCCAACTTCAGCTATTTAGCATAGCAGCATGACCTTTCCTCATGAACAGAATTGGTTGTGACAAAGTTAAACTTCTAACCATATTCATTGTTCAGCTTGTTGTGAACAAGAACCAGTCTTCAGTACTTAATGTAAATTTCTTGAACTAACCAGTTTGGAATTAAAAGGACAGCTTTGCAAACAGTGTTACAGAGCACAGGTTGCTGGCCCAGAGAGGAGGTTGGTTGTGTCATTTGCGAAGTGAAGTGACAATGAGTCTTCTCGTCTGCATTTGCTAAAGGTGGGACAACGGGGTCTTGTTAATTGGCCTACATAAAATAGGCAACTACAGCCTCTTCCCACACTGCCCCCTGTGGAAATGCCATTCCCTTTTTTCAGTTCCTTTATCTCCACTGCAGCTATTCTCAGGACGACGTTTTCCTTTCCAAGCGTTCAGGGATGTCCTCCTTCTTTGTGGATCAGTGTTTCTCTTCCTCCACCGTTGAATGCCCTCATATGTATTTCCTCAATTTCCTGAATGTCTGCCCTCACCCACATCTTCCTGTTGCCTTAACAGGGATCGAGTTTCTGTGTCCCCGTCTGCCACCCCATGAGTCTCTGTGTTAAGCATATCAGTTTCCAGGATTCTCCCACCAAAAACATTGTTACTTCCCCTCCAGTCTGTTTTCCCTCTGTAATTCACTTGTCCTTTTGCCCCACCCCACTGTTCTCCCTGCTGACACCCATCCCTGCAGGCAGAAGCAGTGTTACATCTGCTCATTCACCCCCCTCCCACCTCCATTTGGCGACCCAGGCAGTCCTTCCAGGCGAAGCAACACTTCACTCGTGAATCTTTTGGGGTCATCTGCTTGGGGAACTGCATTGTTGAGCACCCTCGTTCTCTCTGAAAGAACTGGGATTTCTGGTGGTGAACCATTTTAACTCCAGTTCCCATTTCCATTCTGACATGTTGGTCATGGCCTCCTCTACTGCCACGGTGGGCCTATGCTCAGGTTGGAGGAGCAACGCCTCATATTCCACCTGATAGCATGAACATCTATTTCCCCAGCTTCTGGTGGTTTGACTCTTCTCTTCACCTTGCATGCCTTTCACCTCGCCCAGTGCTCCTCCTCCTCCTCCCCTTCTTCTCTGGTCCACTCTCCTCTGCTGTCAGGTCCCTTCTCCTCTAGCCTTTTGGCTTTCACCTGTTGCCTCCAAGCTTTTTAACTTCATACCCCCTTTCCCACCCTTCTGGCTTGTTATTTCCCCTCCGCTCACCTGTTCTGGTTTCTCCCCTCTTCCTTTCCAGTCCTGACGAAGGGTCTTGGCCCAAAACATCCACTGTTGATTCATTTCCATAGGTGCTGCTGACTGGCTGAGTTCTTTTATTCATTTACAGGATGTCGACATCGCCAGCTACGCCAGCATTTATTGCCCTTGAAAAGGTGGTGATGAGCTGCCTTCTTGAACTGGTGTAGTCCCTGAGGTGTAGGTACACCCACAGTGATGTTAGGGAGGGAATTCCATGATTTTGTCCCTGTGACAATGAAGGAACGGTAATGTTTCCAAGTCGGAACGGTGAGTGATTTAGGGGGGGATTTCCAGGTGGTGGTGCTCCCTGGTATCTGCTGTTCTCATCCTTCTGGATGGTAGTGGTTGTGGGTCTGGAAGGTGCTGCCTTGGGAACTTTGGTGTGTTGTTGCAGTGCATCTTGTAGTTAGTACACACAGCCGCAACTGTTTGTCAATGGTGGAGGAATTGGATGCTCGTGGAAGGGGTACCAATCAAGTGGGCTGCCTTGTCCTGAATGGTGTCAAGTATCTTGAGTGTTGATGGAGCTGCACACATCTAGGCAGGTGGTGAGTATTCCATTAAACTTCTGACCTGAGCCTTGTAAGTGGTGAACAGGTTTTGGGGTGTCAGGAGGTGTGTTACACGCCGCAGGATTCCTAACCTTTGACGTGCTCTGGTAGCCACGGTGTTTATATGGCTAGACCAGTTCAGTTTCCTGTCAATGGTAACCCCCAGAATGTTGATAGTAGGGGATTTGTGTGTGTGTTGCTCTGGATTTCCAGCATCTGAAGGATCTCTTGTGTTTTTGATTAACTACAGATACATTATTTGCATTATTGTTATTGAATATAGAGAAGCTTGTAGACCAAATACTCTTTGTTACCTCACACAGCAAACAAGCTCACAGTATGATCAATCAATAGCTGCAGTATGTGTGTACTCCCAGCATTAATTGTGGAGTCTGGGATTTCTGTCCCCAAAAGTTTTAGACCATAGAGTCATAGAAATGTACAACACAGAGACAAGCCCTTCAGCCCATCTAGTCCATGCCAAAACCTTTTAAACTGTCAACACTCATTGA
Organism: Mobula birostris; assembly: GCF_030028105.1. Taxonomy (NCBI): domain Eukaryota; kingdom Metazoa; phylum Chordata; class Chondrichthyes; order Myliobatiformes; family Myliobatidae; genus Mobula; species Mobula birostris. The sequence continues at coordinate 107,307,557 of NC_092378.1, forward strand.
TCTATAGTGGTACCATAGCCCTCTAAACCCCTACCTATCCAAACTTCTATTAAACATTAAAATCGAGCTTGCATGCACCACTTGCACTGGCAGCTCATTCCACACTCTCACAGCCCTCTGAGTGAAGACTTTTCCCCTCACGTTCCCTTAAACTTTTCACCTTTCACCCTTAAGCCATCACCTCTGATTGTAGAACCACACAACCTTTGTGGAAAAAGCCTGCTAGCATTTACCCTTATCTATAGCCCTCATAATTTTGTATACCTCTATCAAATCTTCTCTCAACTTTCTATGTTCTAAGGAATAAAGTCCAAACCTATTTAATTTCTCCTTATAACTCAGGTCCTCCAGACCTGACAACGTCCTTGTAATTTTTCTCTGTACTCTTTCAATGTTATTTATATCTTTCCTGCAGGTAGGTGACCAAAACTGCACGCAATACTACAAATTTGGCCGCACCAACACCTTTTACAACTTCAACACAGCATCCCATCTCCTTTACTCAGTTCTTTGATTTATGAAGGCCAATGTGTCAGAAACTTTCTTTATGACCCTATCTACCCATGATGCTACTTTCAATGACCTATGGACCTGTATTCCCAGATCCCTTTGTTCTACCACACTCCTCAGTGGTCTACCGTTCACTGTGTAAGACCTACCCTGGTTGGTTCTACTGAAGTGCAAAACCTTACTCTTGTCTGCATTAAATTCCATCAGCCCATTTTTTCCAGCTGATTCAGATCCCTCTACAAGCCATGATAGCCTTGGTGTCACCTGTAAATTTGCTGATCCAGTTAACCTCATTATCATCCAGATTGTTGATACAGATGACAGACAACAATGGACACAGTACCAATCCCTGCGGCACTCTGCTAGCCACAGGCCACCAGTCACAGAGGCAACTATTCAGTCCCACTCTTTGGCTTCTCCCACAAAGCCAATGTCTAATGCTGATGACTCGATCTGAGATGTCCTGGACCATGACACCTGGGTGGTGACATACCATCCAGGAATCTTGTTCTCATACACCTTTCTGTTCCCCTAACTAACGAACCACCTATCCACGCAGCTCGCCTTTTCTCCTCCCTACACTTCTGAATCATAGAGTCAGACTCAGTGCCAAAGACCAGCCTTTCCTCTGCTTGGTCATCCCTGCCAACAGTATCCACAGTGATATGCCTGTTGTTGAGAGGAAAAGCCACAAGGGTAACTCTGCAGTGGCTCCTTAACCTCTTTTCCCTTCCTGACTGTCACCCAGCTTCCTGGGTCCCGCACCTTAGGTGTAACTACTTCTCTATATGTCCTATCCATCACTCCCTCAGCTTCCCGAATGACCCGGAGTTCATCCAGCTCCAGCTCCTTAATGTGCAGTGTTAGAAGCCACAGCTGGATGCCCTTCTCGCAGGTGCATTCATCAGGGACGCTGGGGGTCTCACTGCCTTCCCACGTGCTGCAACAAGAGCATTCCACTATCCTGCCTGCCATCTCTACTGTTCTAACTGAGCAAATGTAAAGTTCCGGGGGGGGGGGGGCACGGGGAGTCGGGTGGAATGACACTCTAGCTACAGCTTTATGTTTGCTTTCTCTGACAGAAGCCTCAAAGGGCTAAGGCCTCAAAACCTCCACTCCAACGATGGCCGCTGCCTTACTTTAGGTTGTTCTTGACAATCAATCCCAAACACTGATTGGCCACTGCTCAAAGCTCCAAAACTGCCACGAGTTGCTATCTTTTCTACCTGATCAGCGAACCACAGGCCTCTGATCTCTCTGACCGGCTGCTTCTCAAAGCTGTGTGAATTACTTAGTCACGGCAAAGGTATTTGAGAAACGTCACAGGTCAACTAGTAGCAAAACAGTATAAATATTAGAAAACATTGGGGATTGTTAGGAATGACAAGGAGAATGTCAGGAAGATGGGCTGACAGAAAGAAGAACTGGAATTCATTCCTCGGCCTTTGGTTTCTCTGACGAATGACCTGTTTTTTCTGCCACTTGTTGGTATATTCCTCTTGTTCATAAAACTGTACCTGTGTTTGGAAATCTTATGTAGTTTGTAAATCTTTTCTAATTTGGAAATCTTTCATAAACCAGAAATCTTATGGGAGTGTTAAAGCTCAAAGTAAATTTATTACCAAAGTACATACATGTCATCATATGGAGCCCTGAGATTCAATTCTTGCGAGCATGCACAATAAATCCATAATAGAATTATTGAAAGACCACATCAATTTTGACATTTATTTAGTGAGTCAACAAACTGTGCAAATACAAAAAGAAACAAAAAAATTAATAATAATAATTAATAAATAAGCAATAAATATCAAGAACTTGAGATGAAGAGCCCTTGAAAGTGAGTCCATAGGTGGTGCGAACATTTCAATGATGGGGTAAGTGAAGTTGAGTGAAGTTATCCCCTTGGTTCAAGAACTTGATGGTTGAGGGGTAATAACTGTTCCTCAACCTGGTGGGGTGGGACCTGAGGTTCCTGTTCCTTCTTCCCGATGGCAGCCGTGAGAAGAGAGCAGGTCCTGGGTGGAGATGGTCCTTGATGATGGATGCTGCTTTCTTGCAACAACGTTTTATGTAGATATGCTTAAAGGTGCGGAGTGATTTAACTGTGATAGACTGGGCTATATTGACTATCTTTGGCAGGACCTTCAGTTTAAGGGCATTGGTGTTTCCATACCAGGCTGTGATGCAATCAGTTGATATACTCTCCACTATACATCTATAGACATGTGTCAAAGATTTAGATGTCATGCCAAATCTTCACAAGCTCCTAAAGAAGTAAGCATGCTTCCAGGGTTTCTTCATAATTGTACTTACATGCTGGGCCCAGGACCAGTCCTCCGAAATAATAAAACCAAGGAATTTAAAGTTGCTGAACCTTTTCACCTCTGATCGTCTGATCAGGCTTATGGACCTCTGGTTTCTTCCTCCTGAAGTCAATAATCAACTCCTTGGTCCTGCTGACACTAAGTAATAGGGTGTTGTTATGGCACCACTTGGCCAGAATTTTAACCTCCCAGCTATAAGCTGATTATCAGCACTTTTCATTTGGCCAACGACAGTGGTGTCATCAGCACTGGTGAATATGGCATTGGAGCTGTGCTTGGCCACACTGTCATAAGTGTAAAGTGAGTAGAGCACAGGGGTTTGTGGTGCACCTGTGCTGATGGTGACTGTGGTGGAGATGTTGCCAATCCATATTGTCTGGAGACCGCAAGTGAGGAAAGTGAGGATCTTATTGCACAAGCAGGTATTGAGACCAAAGTCTTGAAGCTTATTGATTTGTTTTGAGGGGATGATTTTATTGAATGCCAGGTTGTTGTTGATAAGGAGCATCCCAATGTATGCATCTTTGCTGTCCAGATGTTTCAGGGTTGAGGGTTGAGTTGACGATAGATATATGTTAAGAACTATTTGTCCAAATTTAAATATGTATCATTAAAAATAAAAGAAGTTGTGATTGAACTATTTCGCTAGCCGGAATTATCTCCTTGATAGTGAGAGGGAACCTACCAATCAAGTAGTGGCTAAACCTCACCACAGAGACTTGACAGGGAAGTAAGATAGACTCTGAGAGTAGGTGATACAGTATAGTCTCCTATAGTGTAGGTACCAGTAAATACCTATATGAGATAAGGCTTAAAATTGTACTTTTGAGTTTAGGGCTTTGTTGCCAGTAAACCCTATACCATTGCAATACAATATAATCAATGGAAAAAATACACGCAAACAAAGAATGACAAACAACCAATGTGTAAAAGAACACAAACTCTGCAAATGGAAAAACAAAGTAAATAAATAAATAATATCGAGAACATGAGTTGTAATCCTTGAAAGTGAGACCATAGGTTGTGGAATCAGTTTAGAGTTGATGTGAGTGAGGTCATCCGTGCTGGTTCAGGAGCCTGATGGTTGAAGGGTAATAACTGTTCCTCAACCTGGTGGTGTGGGGCCTACTGTAAGGCTCCGGTACCTCCTTCACCATAGCAACAGTGAGAAGAAAGCAAGGCCTGGATGGTGGGACCCTTGATGATAGATGCTGCTTTCTTATGGCAGCGTTCCTTGCTATTGTGCTCAATGGTGGAGAGGGCTTTCCCTATGATGGACTGAGCCACCTCTACACTTTTTAGTCTTTTTGATTCTTGGATGTTGGTGTTTCTATACCAGTCTGTGATGTAACCACTCAGCATACTCACCACTATGCATCTACAAAAGTTTGTCAATTTTTTGATGATATGCTGAATCTGTGCAAACTTCTAAGAAATTAAACACAAAACACTCTGCAGATGCTGTGGTCAAAGCAACACCCACAACACGCTGGAGGAACTCGGCGGGTCGAGCAGCATCCGTGGGAATGAACAGTCAACGTTTCGGGCCGAGACCCTTCGTCAGGGCTTCTAAGAAATTAGTCTTGTCCTAGTTTAGGCCTTTAACTGTTGGCCTAGTCCTATCTTTTTCCACAAGTGTCTTCAAACTAACAGAATTATGTTCTCTGTTCCCAAATTGTTTTCTCACTGACATTTCAACTACTTTTCCAGCTTCATTTTCTAAGTGGAGGTCCAGTGTAGCTCCTTCTTTAGTAGGGCCATGTACATGTTGCTTCAGAAAATTCTCCAGGAAAAACTGAAATTACTTTGTCTCACTTAATCATTTAGCATTATGCAGTCCCAGTCAGTACCAGGGAAATTACCTGTTATTTCTATGTGTGACTAACTGAGGTTTAACAACATGCTTGTTCCTCTAATTCCTATTGAGCATTGGGAATCCTGTAGTATATCCCAACAGACTGAATACACCATTTTTATTTCTGAATTCTATTCATATGACATAACTGTACATTCTCTTCAGTACATCCTCTCTAAATTCTTCTATGATATCTTCTGTAATTAATATCATATCCCTTAGTTCTACCTCTATCATGCTGGAAGCATCAGTCCTCTGGAATATTGAACTTCCAGTTCTGTCTATCTCTCCCCATTTTTAAAGGCAGTTTATCATAATCCCATGTGTCAATGCAATTCAGCCACCCATTTCAATTCTACTTCTTATTCCCATTCTGACATATCAGTCCGTGGCCTCCTCTACTGCCGTGATGAGGCCACACTCAGGTGGGAGGAGCAACACCTTATATTCCATCTGGGCAGCCTCCAACTTGATGGCGTGAACATCAACATCCGGTAATTACCCCCTTGTCTCACCATTCCCCATTCCTGTTCCCCTCGCTCACCTTATCTCATTACTAGCCCATCATCTCCCTCTGGTGCTCCTCCCCCTTCCCTTTCTTCTATGGTCTTCTGCCATCTCCTATCAGATTCCCCCTTCTCCAGCCCTTTATCTCTTTCACCAATCAACTTTCCACTCTTTACTTTATACCCTCCCCCTTCCTGTTTCACCTATCACCTGCCACCTTGTACTTTGTCTGCCCCTCCCCCCCACCTTATTGCTGTGACATCTTATCTTTTTTTCCAGTCCCAAAGAAGGGTCTTGGCCTGAAACGTTGACTGTTTACTCTTTTCCATAGATGTTGCCTGGCCTGCTGAGCGCCTTCAGACTTTTTGTGTGTTGTTTGGATTTCCAGCATCTGCAGATCTTCTCTCGTCCCTGAATTCATCTACCTTATTTCTCAGGCTTCTTACTTTAAAATAATTGCAGTTCAGCCTATCAAAATTTCTTTGCGACCTGTCCTATTCCTGTCTGCCCTGCTTACTGTCCTTGCAAACTTCAAACTCTATATTTGCTTCAGTTTTCTCATTTATTACACTACCACTTTAGGGCCTATATGCCCTGCCAAACTTGTATAAACCTTCCCAAGTAGATCTGGCAATTCTCCCCACCAGAATTTTGGACCCCTTCCACTTCAAGTGCAACAAGAATCTCTCCTGTCTGAACTAGTTTTTCAACCATGTATTCATTTACCTTACCCTCCTATTCCCACTCTCTCTAGGATATGGCATATGGAGTTACCCAGTGTTTACAACCCTAGAAATCCTTATTTTCTTACCTTCTGCCCACTTCTCTAAATTATATCTACAGGAGTTCACCCTTTTGTCTACTTAGTTTGTTGGTGCCAATGACCTCTGACAGCCTAACCTCCTAATCAAGAACATTTTGCAAATGTTTGGAAACCTCCTTCATTCTGAAACTCTTGATCTCGGATGCTTCCCCGTAGGCACAGAATCTCCCGTCTATCCCCTAACTACTGAATCCCTGATCACTACAGCGCTCCTAGACTCCACTATCAGGGATGTCCTTCAGAGCCAGTCATGGTGCAACAGAGATGGCAGCTGCTGCTACTCTAGTCAAAAAGGCCATTCCAGCAAACGGTGTCCAAAATGATAAACTTGCTATGGAGGGGAATGGACACAGTGGAATCATGCACTCTGTGTTCCACTTGCACCTCTCCTGGCAGTTACCCGACTACCTGTTGCTTGTACTTTTGGAGTGACAACTTCACTAAAGGAACTTATGATACTTTCAACATCATAGAACATAGAACATTGAACAGTACAGCAGAGTACAGGCCCTTCAGCCCACAATGTTGTATCGACCCTTAAACCCTGCCTCCCATAGAACCCCCCACCTTAAATTCCTCCATATACCTGTCTAGTAGTCTCTTAAATTTCACTAGTCTATCTGCCTTTCCACTGACTCAGGCAGTGCATTCCACGCACCAACCACTCTCTGAGTAAAAAGCTTCCTCTATTATCCCCCTTGAACTTCCACACTTTACCTTAAAGCCATGTCCTCTTGTATTGAGCAGTGGTGCCCTTGGGTAGAGGCACTGGCTATCCACTCTATCTATTCCTCTTATTATCTTGTACACCTCTATCATGTCTCCTCTCATCCTCCTTCTCTCCAGAGAGTAAAGCCCTAGCTCCTTAATCTCTGATCATAATGCATACTCTCTAAACCAGACAGCATCCTGGTAAATCTCCTCTGTACCCTTTCCAATGCTTCCACATCCTTCCTATAGTGAGGCGACCAGAACTGGACACAGTATTCCAAGTGTGGCCTAACCAGAGTTTTATAGAGCTGCATCATTACATCGCAACTCTTAAACTCTATCCCTCGACTTATGAAAGCTAACACTCCATAAGCTTTCTTAACTACCCTATCTACCTGTGAGGCAACTTTCAGGGATCTGTGGACTTGTACCCCCAGATCCCTCTGCTCCTCCACACTACCAAGTATCCTGCCATTTACTTTGTACTCTGCCTTGGAGTTTGTCCTTCCAAAGTGTACCACCTCACACTTCCCTAGGTTGAACTCCATCTGCCACTTCTCATCCCACTTCTGCATCCTATCAATGTCTCTCTGCAATCTTCAACAAACCTCTACACTATCCACAACACCACCAACCTTTGTGTTGTCTGCAAACTTGCCAAACCACCCTTCTACTCCAACATACAGGTCGTTAATAAAAATCACGAAAAGTAGCGGTCCCAGAACTGATCTTTGTGGGACACCACTAGTCACAACCCTCCAATCCGAATGTACTCCCTCCACCATGACCCTCTGCTTTCTGCAGGCAAGCCAATTCTGAATCCACCTGGCCTAACTTCCCTGGATCCCATGCCTTCTGACTTTCTGAATAAGCCTACCGTGTGGAACCTTGTCAAATGCCTTACTAAAATCCATGCAGATCACATCCACTGCACTACCCTCATCTATATGCCTGGTCACCTCCTCAAGGAACTCTATCAGGCTTGTTAGACACAATCTTCCCTTCACAATGCCATGCTGACTGTCCCTGATCAGACCATGATTCTCTAAATGCCCAGAGATCCTATCTCTAGGAATCTTTTCCAACATCTTTCCCACCACAGACATAAGGCTTACTGGTCTATAATTACGCGGACTATCCCTACGACCTTTTTTGAACAAGGAGACAACATTTGCCTCCCTCCAATCCTCCGGTACCATTCCCGTGGGCAACGAGGACATAAAGATCCTAGCCAGAGGCTCAGCAATCTCTTCCCTCACCTCGTGGAGCAGCCTGGGTAATATTCCGACAGGTCCCGGGGACTTATCTACCAGTTGACCTCAGCTCAGTAGGATGATTGGGAATAAAATTTGGGGACAAAATTAAGTTCAAAGTTCAGGGCAAATTTTATTATCAAAGTACATATATGTCACAATATACAACCCTGAGATTCATTTTCTTGTGGGCATACTTAGCAAATCTATTGAACAGTAACTATAACAGGTTCATTGTAAGATCAACCTAAATGTTGAAGACAAACTCTGCAAATGCAAATATAAATAAATAGCAATGAACAATGAGAACATGAGATAGTGAGATAAAGCATTCTTAAAGTGAGATCATTGGTTGTGGGAACATCTCAATGGATGGGCAAGAGAGAACAGTTATCCCCTTTTGTTCAAGAGCCTGATAGTAGAGGGATAGTAACTGTTCTTGAACCTGGTGTTGCAAGTCCTGAGGCCTTCTGAGTACCTTCTACCTGATGGTAGCAGTGAGATGAGGCCATGACCTGGGTGGTGGGGATCTCTGTTGATAGATGCTGTTTACCTATGACAGTGTTTCGTGTAGATGTGCTCCACATTGTTTTGGACACAACAGAGCAGGAGGGATTAAAGGAGGAGAGGTGGCATTACTGGTCCAGGAAAATGTCACGGCAGTGCTCAGTCAGGACAGATGGAGAACTTATCTAGTGAGGTGTTATTGGTAGAATTGAGTAATAAGAAAAGTGTGACCCTATTAATGGGGCTGTATCACAGACCACCCAACAGTCCGAGGGGTTTAGAGGAGCAAATTTGTAAAGAGATTGTAAGCTGTTGCAAGAAATACAACACTACAGTAGGTGATTTTAACTTTCCACATATTGACGGGACTACCACACCGTAAAAGTACTAGATGGTTAGAATTCAGAAAAGTTTCCTGCATCAGTACGTACAAGTCCCAAAGAAAGAGTGTGTGATATTGGATCTGCTATCAGGGAATGAGACAGGGCAGGTGATAGAAGTTTGTGTAGGTGAACACTTTGCTTCTAGTAATCACAGTGCCATCAGTTTCAAAGTAAATATGCAAAAATATATAGGTCTGGTCCACAAGTTGAGGTTCTAAATTGGAAAAAGTCTAATTTTGATGGTTTCAGAAAGGGTCTGGCAAATGTGGATTGGAACACTCTGTTTTCCGGTAAATATGTACTTGGTAAGTGGGAGGACTTCAAAAGCGAAATTTTGAAAGCACAAAGCTGTATGTGCCTGCCGAATAAAGGGTAAAGGCAACTTGGTGTAGGGGCCATTTTATCATGAGCTGATCCATTCTCCCATTTAGTCCCACTCCCCCAGCTTCTCACCATAACCTTTGATGCCCTGGCTACTCAGATACCTATCAATCTCTGCCTTAAATACACCCAATGACTTGGCCTCCACTGCTGCCCGTGGCAACAAGTTCCATAGATTCACCACCCTCTGACTAAAAAAAGTTTCTTCGCATTTCTGTTCTGAATGGGCGCCCTTGAATCCTTAAGTCATGCCCTCTCATACTAGACTCCCCCATCATGGGAAACAACTTTGCCACATCCACTCTGTCCATGCCTTTCAACATTCGAAATGTTCCTATGAGGTCTCCCCTCATTCTTCTAAACTCCAAGGAATACAGTCCAAGAGCGGACAAATGTTCCTCATATGTTAACCCTCTCATTCCCGGAATCATTCTAGTGAATCTTCTCTGTACCCTCTCCAACGTCAACACATCCCTTCTTAAATAAGGAGACCAAAACTGCTCACAGTACTCCAAGTGAGGTCTCACCAGCGCCTTATAGAGCCTTAACATCACATCCCTGCTCCTATACTTTATTCCTCTAGAAATGAATGCCAACATTGCATTCGCCTTCTTCACTACAGACTCAACCTGGAGGTTAACTTTAAGCGTATCCTGTACGAGGACTCCCAAGTCCCATTGCATCTCAGAACTTTGAATTCTTTCCCTATTTAAATAATAGTCTGCCCGTTTATTACTTCTGCCAAAGTGCATAACCATACACTTTCCAACATTGTACTTCATTTACCACTTCTCTGCCCATTCTTCCAATCTATCCAAGTCTCTCTGCAGACTCTCCGTTTCCTCAGCACTACCGGCCCCTCCACCTATCTTCGTATCGTCAGCAAACTCAGCCACAAAGCCATCAAGGTACAGGCAGGTAGGAGTAAATGAAGTGCTTATGGAGTATAAGAAGTACAAGAGGACACTTAAGAAAGAAATCAGGAGGGCTAGAAGAAGGCATGATGTTGCCTTAGTAGACAACGTGAAGAAGAATGCTAAGAGATTGTACAGAGCAAGAGGATTGCAAGGGACTAAGCTGGTCTGGAAGATCAAAATGGTAATCTATCCATGGAGCTATAAGAGACGGAGGAGATCTTAACTGCATTTTTTTCATCTGTATTCACTTAGGAGATGGACACAGTTTCTATAGGAGTAAGGCAAAATGGCATCAACTTCATGGGCTCAATACAGATAACAGAGGATGACGTGTTTGTAGCCTTGAGGAAAGTCAGGGTGGCTTAATCCCCAGGGCCATACAAAGCGTTCCATCAGATCCTACAGAGGCAAGTGCAGAAACTGCCAAGCCGCTAGCAGTGATATTTAAATCACCCTGAGAGACAGGTGAGGTGCCGGAGGATTGGAGGGTAGGAAATTTTGTTCTGCTGTTTAAGAAAGACTCTAAAAATAAACCTAGAATTTATAGGCTGGTAAGCCCGACAGTAATAGTGGGTAAGTTGTTGGAAAGTATTCTGAGGGACTGGATATATGAGTATTTAGATAGACATAGACTGATTAAGGATAGTTAGATGGCTTCATGTGTGGTAAGTCGTGTCTAACCAATCTTATAACCTTTCCAGGAAGTTACCAGGAAAATCAATGAAGGCAAGGCAGGGTATGTCACCTACATGGATTTTAGCGACGCCTTTCACAAAGTCCTGCATGGGAGATTGGTCAAAAGGTTCAGTCGCTTGGCATTCAAGTGAGGTACTAAATTGGATTAGACATTGCCTTTGTGGGACATAGTAGGTGGTAGCTTCTCTGACTGGAGCCCTCTGACTGTGGAGTGCCACAGGGATCATTGCTGGGTTCATTGCTGTTTATCATCTATATCAATAATGCGATTAACTGGATCAGGAAACCTGTGGATGACACCAAGATTGGGGGAATTGACGAAGTCTATCATGGCTTGCAGCGGGATCTGAAATGAGCTGAAAAAATGGACTGAAAAGTGGCAAGTGGTGTTTAATGCAGACAAGTGGGAAGTGTTGCACTTCAGTTGGACCAACTAGGTGAGTATGTCTTACTCATTGAATGGTAGAGCCCTGAGGAGTTGTGGTAGACAAAGGGATCTGGGAATACAAGTATTTTCAATAATTAATTGAAAATGGCATTAAAGGTTAATAGGGTCATAAAGAAAGCTTTTGGCTCTTTGCCTTCATAAATCAAAGTACTGAGTACAGGAGTTGGGATGCTATGTTGAAGTTGTATAAGACATTGGCGAGGCCAAATTTGGAGTATTGTGTGCAGTTTTGGTCACCTACCTATAGGAAAGATGTAAATAAAATTGAAAGAGTACAGAAAAAATTTACAATGATGTTTCCAGGTAGGTTTGGAGGATGTGAATTATATGGAAAGATGTAATAGGTTAGGCCTTTATTCCTTGGAATGCAGAAGATTGAGAGGAGATTTGATAGAAGTATACAAAATTATGAAGGGTATAAATAGGGTAAATGCAAGCAGGATGTTTTCACTAAGGTTTTCACTAAGGACTACAACCAGAGGTCATGGGTTAAGGGTAAAAGGTGAGACTTAAGGGGAACATGAGGGGAGACCTGTTCACCCAGAGAGTCGTGAGGGTGTGGAAGGAGCTGCCAGTGCAAGTGGTGCCTACAAGCTTGATTTCAATGTTTAAGAGACGTCTGAGTAGGTACCTAGATGGTAGGGGTATGGGTGGCTATGGTCCCAGTGCAGGTTGATGGGAGTAGACAGTTTAAATGTCTTGGTACAGGCTATATGGGCAGAAGGGCCAGCTTCCATGCTGTACTTTTCTGTGAGTCTTTGACTGTAATGGTTAGGAGGACTTTACCTGTAATGTACTGGGCAGAATCCACTACCTTTTGTAGGATTTTCCATTTCCATACCAGGGCAGTCAGTCAATAGGGTCTCCACAATACATCCACAGATGTTTGTGAAAGTTTTAGATATCATGCCGAAACTCCACAGACTCCTAAGGAAGTAGAGGTGCTGCCGTACTTTCTTTGCAGTTGAACTTACGTGCTGGACCCAGGGCGGGTCCTCTGAAATAGTAACACCCAGGAATTTACAGTTGCTAACCCTCCTCACCTCTGATTCTCTGATGATGACTGGCTCATGGTTTCCCTCTCCTGAAGTCTACAGTCAGTTCCTTTATCTTGCTGACATTGAGTGAGAGGTTGTTGTTATGACACTACTCATCCAGATTTCAGTCTCCCTCCTGTATGTTGACTCCTCACCACCTTTTATTTGACCCACAACAGTGGTGTCATCAGCAAACTTGAATATGGCGTTGAAGCTGTGCTCAGCCACACAGTCATAGTTGTAAAGCGAATAGAGAAAGGGGCTAAGTACACATCCCTGTGGTGCACCTGCGTTTATGGAGATCGTGGAGGAGATGTTGTTACCAATCTGAACTGACTGAGGTCTACAAGTGAGGAAATCCAGGATCCAATTGCACAAGGAGGCATTGAGGCCAAGGTCTTGAAGCTTATTGACTAGTTTTGAGGGGATGATGGTATTGAATGTTGAGCTGTAATCGATAAAAGGCATCATGATGTATGTATCTTTGCTGTCCAGATATTCCAGGGTTGTGTGAAGAGCCAATAAGATGACATCTGTTGTGGACCTGTTGCCCTAGTAGCAAACTGGAGTAGATTCAGGTCACCTCTCAAACAGGAGTTGATATGCTTCATCACCAGCCTCTCAAAACACCTCATCACTGTGTATGTAAGTGGATGTGATAGTCATTGAGGCAGGTCACCAAGCTCTCCTTGGGCACCAGTATGATTGAAGCCTGCTTGAAGCAGGAGGGTATCACACACTACTGAAGCAAGAGGTTAAAGATATCAGTGAACACTCCAGTCAGTTAGTTAACACAGGTCTTTAGTACATAGCCAGGTATCCCATCTGGTCTGGATGCTTTCCATGATTCACCCTCCTGAAGGCAGCTTCGGAGACTTAGATCATAGGATCACCGGGGTATGTGGGGATACGCGATGGTTTCTCCATGTTCTGATGGTCAAAGTGAGCATACAAGGTATTGAGCTCATCTGGAAGCGAAGCATTCAAACACTGCCACAGCTGTTGAGTTTCCCTTGTTGATTCAACTTTGGTCCAGAATTTCTAATTCACCCGTCAGATGACTTTCCGGAAATCATCCCTGCACCTCTAGTAGCTTTCTTGGTCTCCAGAATGGAATGCCTCTGATCTGACCCTCAGCAAATCATAGTCATGGTTATAGTCATACTTTATTGATCCCAGGGGGAAATTGGTTTTCGTTACAGTTGCACCATATATAATACATAGTAATAGAAATAGTAATAGAACCATAAATAGTTAAATAGGAATATGTAAATTATGCCAGTAAATTATGAAATAAGTCCAGGACCAGCCTATCGGCACATCGACCCTCCAAGGGAGGAGTTGTAAAGTTTGATGGCCACAGGCAGGAATGACTTCCTATGATGCTCTGTGCTGCATCTCAGTGGAATGAGTCTTGGCTGAATGTACTCCTGTGCCCACCCAGTACATTATGTAGTGGATGGGAGACATTGTCCAAGAAGACATGCAACTTAGACAGCAACCTCTTTTCAGACACCACCGTGAGAGGGAAATTTCAGATCTCTTGGGCCATCCAGGGCTTCTGATTGGGGAAACTGAATGATTTAGTGGGGACACACTCATCTACAACTGTGTTAATGAAGTCCATGACCATCCTGGTGTTTTCATTCAAATCTCTGGATGACTGCTTGAGCACGGCCCAGTTCACTGACTCAAAGCAATCCGATAATTGCTCCTCTGCCTTCCGTTACCCTCTCTTAGTTGTCCTAATCTCTGGAGCCTTGCTCTTCGGCCTCTATCTCTATGCAGGTAGGAGGACAGCCAAGCGATCTGATTTACCAACATACCAACAAGCACAGAGGTAATGAACGTTTGGTCTAATATGTGGTCAAACAGGGTGACACACAATCAAGGAGCAAGCTAGAATAGGGACGAAAAAGAGCACACTCACACAATTAAAGACATAACAAACACCTGAAGTTACAATGGATATACTAAAAGCAATTATAAAAAATGCCCAGAACTGGAAGTGTACTGGCAGTCATAATATTCATAACTATCGGTATAAAAATTTACTTGCCTTCTTCTGTACCTATTAATACCTATCAACAATTTTCTTAAAAATACTGAAAAAGTGCCCAGAATTTTGACAAAAGGTAAAACATATTTCTTACTTAAAGGAGAAATTACAAATGACCCAACAAAATAGAGTCCTATTACTTGTTTAAAAACTATATTCAAAATTGTAACATCATGTGCCTTGCAACCGCTCACTTAGATAAGCACAATATATTTACAGAAGAGCAGAAAGGATGCCATAAGGGTATGAAAGGATGGAAATAGATTCTGATAATAGATTCTGTAATTCTAAATGAAATCCAGTGGAAAAACAGAAAACTTTCATGTCGTTTTATTGACTGCCAAAAAGTATTAGTCATGGTTAATAGCAATTCTTAATATATATAAACTACACCCAATACTTGTGAAACACTTACAATATCTAATGAAACATTAACATACTAGTCACCCTATCTATCGTATTAATAACCGAAAAAGAAAAACTGGCATTATCAGAATAAACTAAGGCATTTTGCAGGGCGGCTCTCTAAGCCCAATATGGTTTTATCTAGATTTAAACTCGCTCTCTAAGTTACTGAATTGGATGAAAGTAGAGCATCAAATCAGAAACAACTGAACAATTTATACCTTGACACACCTTCCAAACATGGATGATTTGAAATTGTTCACTCCTT
Source organism: Mobula birostris (assembly GCF_030028105.1). Taxonomy (NCBI): domain Eukaryota; kingdom Metazoa; phylum Chordata; class Chondrichthyes; order Myliobatiformes; family Myliobatidae; genus Mobula; species Mobula birostris. Next base: position 107,322,644 of record NC_092378.1, read on the forward strand.
CATCAGTAAAGCCAAAGAAATTCATTCAAATAGAACTATTTTCTGGAGATATAAACATGAACATTGGACTAGATAATGCAGAACATCAAACATAAAGAAAGGTGCAATTGAGCTAGTAGAATATAAAACAGAGTAGCAGGATACAATACCACCGATGGGTGCCTCTGTAATTCCCTTTACTCCTCTGTAATACTGATGCATCTGACTTTAGCTTCTCCCTCTCAAACTGAAGGGTAAGTTCTATGATATTATAATCACTGCCTCCTCAGGTTCCCTTACCTTAGGCTCCTTAATCAAATCTGGCTCATTACACAGCAACCAATCCAAAATTGCCTTTCCCCGACTGTGCTCGACTACAAGCTACTCTAAGAAAACCGCCTTGTAGGCATTCTACAAATTCCTTCTCTTGGGATTCAATACCAACCTGATTTTCCCAAACCACATGCATATTGAAATCCCCTATGATATTGTAACATTTCTCATTTTATCTGCCTTATCTATCTCTTGTTGTAATTTGTATCCCACATCCTGGCCACTGTTCAGAGGCCTGTATGTAACTCCCATCTGGGTCTTTTTACCCTTGTAGTCTCTTAACTCCACCCATAAGGATTCTACATCTTCCAATCCAATGACACTTCTCACTAAGAATTTGATTTCATTATTTTATAAACAGAGTTATCCCACTCCCTCTACCTACCCGCCTGTTCTTTCAATACAATGTGTATCTTGGATGTTAAACTCCCAATTCTGATCTTCTTTCAGCCATGAATCAGTGATAGTCACAATTTCGCACCTGTCAATTCTAACTGCACTGCAAGATTATCTATGTTATTCTGTATACTCTGTGCATTCAAATACATCTTCAGTCCTATATTCATCACCCTTTTCAATTTTGCTGCCATGCTGCACTTTAATACATCTCACTGACTGCAATTTTGCCCTATCATCAGCCTGTTCTTCCTTACAGTCTCACTATATTTGTATACCGACCGCCCCATCCTCAACTCTATCACTCCAGCACCTATCCCCCTGCCATAATAGTGGCAGCAGCTCAATGCATAAAAGGATGTCAAAAGGTTCAGCTATTGTTTAGACCAAACATCAGGATAGGGAAGAAATATGATCTAAATGGCTTTGACTGTAAAATGATCGTTGGTGCCAGATGGGGTGGTTTGAGTATCTCAGAAATTGCTGATCTCCTTGAATTTTTATGCACAACAGTCTCTAGAATTTACAGGATATGGTGCAAAAAAAAAACGAAGAACATCCAGTGAGCATTGTTTCTGTCGGCAAGAGCCCTTGTAAATGACAGAAGTCTGAGGAGATTGGCCAAACTGGTTCAAGCTAACAGAAAGGTGAGAGGAACTCAAATAACCATACTTTACAACAGTGCTGCGCTGAAGAGCATCTCTGTATGCATGACATGTCAAACCTTGAAGTGGATGGTGCACAGCAGCTGAAGACCATAAACGTACACTCAATGGCCACTTTATTAAGTGCAGGAGGTACCTATAAAGTGGCCACAGAATGCACTGTGTATCTCACTGTTGTTTGACCAGTCAGTGCAACAGCTCTCCCAATTTTGGCAGAAGCCCCCCAAATGTTGGTAAGGCAGACTTTACAGGCTCAACAGAGCAGCTTCTGTTGCTGTTGTTTCTGGTGTCCTGGTTGACTCCAAATGATCCACTGTGTTTGGTTTCTTTGAGGTTTTCTAGTGGTATATTGCAACAGAATAGCTTCTGTTGCTATATCAGAGAGCAATTAAGACTCTACCACCACGGTGAGTCTTGGGGAGTCATGTATGAGCCAGGACAATGTCATTGTCGATTACAAAATAAATAAGGTAAGTAAGAAGACTGGAGAAACTCTTTTCCATACTCTTTTCCATAGATGCTGCCTGCTCTGCTGAGTTCCTCCAGAGTTTTGTGTGTGTTGCTATAAAGACCGGGCCCAGAACACATACAGTCTTATGACTCATAGACAACTTAATTTACTTGTACACAAGGAGAACAGCTTAGTCCCTGTCATCTTACTGCTCTGCAGTCGGGACAGAAAACTTGACATTTTTATACTGAATTGACTTATCAATTACAGACTATTTGGTTAATTGTCTATGTTTGAATTCCTTATTTGCAAGTAAATTAAAAGTCAGAGTGAGAAAGTATATCAACATTTGCAGTAACCTACTACAAGTGAATGCTGCATATTAGCCTGTGATATTCCTGCTGACACATCCTTTGGAAGTACCTCAATACTAAATATTGGAGGACACACTGCTAGTCAGCTGTAGTGCACTTTGTGGAATTTGACCAATCTACAGTCAAGTCGTTGGATGATACTGTGTGCTTTTAAATAATAATAAAAGCAACAAGCAAACACACCGTTCTTCTAAGTTTGTTCCAAAACATTTATAGTTTGTAGTCTTAGTGTCTAATATACAGTATTGGTTGGCATCCGTCTGTCTCAAAAGATAATCAGTAATGAACATCATCATCACATCTGGGTGGAAGGTATGGAGATCCTGAGATGCCCAGTTATCAAGAACCCCCTCTTGGCCTCACCAGTGTAGTACAAAGGAAAGCTTATGAGGCAATACGTTTTGCACCAGATTGGCCGCAGGAGCTGCCAGAAGGATGTTCAATGACGTCCAGCTGCCTCAGGGGCTCCACTCTGGATTTGCTGTCTGGGTTTACTCCCGTAGCCTTTGTCTCTCCTGAGGCAGCCCACAAGGCCATAGGTCTATTTACCCATAGCTGGGGATCTGGTTCACAAGCACCAGGGCACATCCACACACCGGTGGGCCTGTGTGCTACGTGTTCAGGGGCCAGAACTTCTCCTTGTGCTCTGTAGTTCAGCCTGCATCCGAAAGAAATATACAGTTTTATTGAGAGGGGAAAATGTACAATGTGCAATGTTATCTGTTATAATTTATTTTTGCTTTTCTAAATATGAGCACCCCTGGCAAGATCAATGCTTATTGCTCCTCATGATGGCTCCAGAGCATAAGGTAGCATCTTGCTGCTGTGAACTACCACAGTCCTTTCTGATGAAGGGACTGTCCCAGTGCTGATGGGGAGGGAAGTCCAGGAACTGGTCCTAGTGGCAATGAACAAATGTTCAAACAAACACATGGTGAAGGGACTGAATGTTATTGTGACCGATTGGGAACATCCATATGAGCTGACTTGCACTTGATTGTCTGCCTGCACTGCTCTTTCTCTTCAACAGTAGCACTTTATTCTGCCTTCTGTTATTGTTTTACCATGACCTACCTCAATGCACTGTTGTAATGAAATGAATGGTATGCAAGACACATTTGCTCATTCTCTCACAGCACTTGTGACAATAAAAAAAATTTACCAATTTAGCATCTGGTCCCTTGGGTTTCAGCTCTTAAAGGGACAACACAGAAGCAGAAAGGCTGCAGCTGGGAGTGTGGGCTGCTTTGTGTAACACCTGCTGCAGTAGTTGGAGAGGACAGTGTGTATGGACTGCTGATGGGGGAGCATTCGAGCAAGATACCCTCGATGGTGTGGCGCTACTTTGATGCTGATGGAGGTGCCCTCATTCAGACAAGTGGAGAGTATTCCATCACGCTGCAGAATTGTACCTTTAGAAGATGGAACATTCTTACTACGGTATAAGTGAGTCGCTTGCCATTGCATAGCCAGAGTCTGACCAGCTCGTATATTCAAATTAGTTCTGTTCCTGATCCAGCTCTGTCCTTGGTCAGTGGTGACTCCCAGGATGTTAATGGTAGGACTCAGTGACAATGGACTTGAACACAAGGACCAATGTCTGCATGGCATCTTGTTAGAGATCCTTGTTACGTGATACTTTAGTAATGCGAATGTTACTGGCTACTTATGGCAGAATGTTGTGTGGAGCTTGTTGTATCAAAACATGGGCTACTTCATTTACTGAGTAGAAAATGTATTTGAACATTGTACCATCAGTAGAGAGCACCCTCACATCTGACAATCAAAAACACTTGCAAATGCTGGAAACGTCACAAACAGAATGCTGGAATTACTCAACAGCTCAGGCTGTAAGAAGAAATCTCATTGATCTCACCAAAATCTCACCTGAGAACTTCCAATATTCTCTAAATTAAATCAGGAAATTAGCATGTTGGTTTATCGTTGGCATGTGTTTTTATCCCATATCTGATATTTCTTGCCATGCTCTATGGTTTGCTATTATTTTAAGGATGAGCTAAATGTTTCTCAAAGGCAGGAGTCAAATTGATTGGCAGTAAGACCATGATTACCCATGACTTGGTTTGCCATTGAATAGATACACTGAACAGAAATAGAACATCTTCAATGTTTCCATTTACCAACTTCATAGACCTTCCCAATGATGGTGTAAAATGCTATTAGCTTACCCAGTGAATGCGGGTAGCAGAATTGGCAGTCGGCAGCCAGGGATCCTCAAGTGCACATTGCTACTGCACCCCAGAATTTTGAACATTGATAGAAAATAACCTTCCCTTAAGGTGATAACGTAACTTTTTCGTAAATGCTTCATTAGTACAATCCCATGTACATGAAAGAGAACGTTAATCAAATTGCATTAAAGTGGACATCAGTTTGGTTTCAACTTCAGAAACTTATAAATTTCTGAAAATTGATAAGATGTGATTTAATGAAGTAGTGTAACCGGCAAAAGGAAGTGTAAGATTTGATTTCGTTAACAAAGAACAAGCTTTGCAGTTTGAAAGTGAATGTGTTGAATTAATATTCAACAAAATTGGAGAATGATTCTTTGTATTTTTGGGCAGAAGCAAGACTCAGGCAAACAGATGATCAACAAGTGTTTATCTTAACACTCAAACACAGAAGGTTTGCTGCCCTCTGATAAAAAGTGTGTCCAACCTACCAAGTAGTCAGCCTATTACAGTTGGGTTTTAGCCTGGGACGAGCCGTATTGTAGACTATAAAAGTGAAGGCAAAACTCCAGATCAACACAGCTTTCTTGATTGAGCAGTGACAGTGAGAGCTCAACAGCCAAAATGGTGAAATTAACAGAAGCACAGGAGCAATACATCAAGGGTGTTTGGAAGGAAGTGGATCAGAAACAAATAACTGCCAAAGCCCTGGAAAGGTATGATGAAAATGTACTTCTTGTTTTAAGTTTAAATCATGCATTTTATTTTCAATTATGGTTCCTGTCCAGTTCCTTGAATTTTCAATGCGTGACTGAATGTTGTTATGGGGTGACGGAACTGGTATTCAACACAGCACTGAGGTTCTTGTCAAATCCACTGAAACTCAAATCTTAACTTGATAGAAATTGACTTAATCATGAGCTTTGAGAGGTAAATTATTTCCAAGATTTCACAAAAAAACCTGGACGACTTTTCTTTCCTTCCCTGCAGGGTGTTCAAGGTATATCCATGGACAACCAGGCTGTTTACCAAGCTCGGTGGCCATTTTGCAGCCAATGACAGTGGTGTTCAGGTTCACGCAGAGAAAGTGCTAAGGGCTCTGGGCGACGCTGTTGATGATATGAAGAAAGTCGAAAGTAATTTCCAATCCCTGAGTGCTAAACATCAAGACATCGGAGTGGACACTCAAAACTTCAAGGTAGAATTCGATCTTTTTAGGATGTGCACATTTTCACTAAAGGGGTGCTATAGATATTACACATTTTCTAGAGTCAGAACAAACATGATCGCCAAGGTGGATTGAAGCAGAGGACATCTAGTTTCTGTACAATAGATAGTTTTACTTTTCTGAAAAACTGGATCGATTGCAGCAATGGATAGAGCCACTGTTTGATGAGATCTTTAATGAGAGCTATGTATTCAGGATACTCACTCCACAATTCATGCACTAGATTCGGCAAGATTGCACAAGAAAACAATTTGATTTCAAGTTCCTTTTTTCAACATGTAAATTGATGCAGATTTTTATCCCTTATCACTGCTTCAATCACTGGTGTAGTCCTCACCTTGGGTGTTGTCTGTAAAGAGTTTGCTCCCATTTTCTGCAACTTCAGATTAATTATCTTCTGTTTAGCAAAAAGAATCATGAAGCCTTCGATGGGTATATGAGAAGAGAGTGTGTTGTCAGGGTACAGGGAAAAGGGTGGGGCCAAATGAGTTTGCACCACTGGGAACTGACATCGACCCAGAAGACAAAATGGATTTCTGGGCTATTCCGTATGAAGTCAGTGGCAGTTTGAGTTTTGCATTCCAGTTTTTTTTCAATGTTGTATAATTATTACTTTTCTTCACAGCTTCTTGGCCAGGCCTTCATTGTTGAACTGGCTCTTCATTACAAGAAAGGATTCAGACCAGAGGAACATGAAGCTGCCTTCAAGTTTTTTAAACTGGTTGCAGAAGCTCTCGCCAGCAACTACCATTAAATCTAGAACCTGCATCTTCCACCACCTTCAGAAATGCAATGAAAACATGTATTATCAGCACCTACAAGGTGTTGTTTGCTTAAAGAGCTTGTGCTACATCAGATATAAGTCATGATAATGTAAATGTGGTATAAAATTCCTCTTTACATGGTCATTTTTCCTCAAAGCTTCAAAAATGTAAACATTCTTTCTGCATCAATAAAGAAACAATATTTCCCTCAAAATTACCGAAAGTAATTTCTTTGTTTCAGTGTAATGAAAATTATAAGATCTATGACTTAGTTGAGATTGCAAATAGGTCATTATTTAAAAAAAACAGATATAGTTCTGTGGACCAGGGTAGGCAAATGCATTTTTCATCTGACAAAGTAGTTTTGATATTAATTTACTGCTCTATTTTGGGGAAGAGCAGCAGCCAATTTCTCATATAGTTTTCATATTTCATGACAATGTCGAAGGGAGCAATTTAGTGTATTGACTCTATATACCATCTCTCAGAGAAATTCCATCAATCCAAACCTCCACTCATCTCACTATAACTCACACAAGTCTATTAGCATCTCCCTGATTCTTCCACGACCCTAACATATTAGGGCCTTTTACTGAAACGAGTAGATCCCCCAACAATCACATATCTGCAACAAGGAGATAATCCAACCAGTCAGGGAGAGGACATGTAAATACCCATAGGCAGTATTAGTGGACTGAAAAGAACCAGGGCGACTGGAGTGTGAACCTGACATATAGCAGCGCCGTAGAGCGTGGATGGTGCCTACCCTGAGCTCTGAATTGTTCATCAGCAGGCCATTTTTTCAAAAATGAGATAAGGTCAAAGGTTAACACCCATCCCTTTTTTTTTTGCTTACATGATATATCATAGAATGCAGAATACTGAAAAGTACAGCACGGGGTCAGGACCTTGGCTCAAGTCATGGTGATCATGATACTGATTTAAACTAGCAGCAGCTGCCTGTACTCGCCCCATTTCCTGTCTAAGTGCCTCAAGGATTGCTATTGTATCTGCTTCCACTACCAATCCCGGCAGCAAGCATCGAGCACCTACACTTTTTCCATTGAAATCTCCCTGCCTTTCAAATATCCATTAAACTGCCCCTTTCCCATGTAAATATGAACCCTCTACAATTCAACTTCTCCACTCTGGGATAACCACTCTGACTGTCTACTCTGTTTGTGTTTCTCATAATTTTATATATCCCTATCAGCTGACTCCTCTGTTCTGACACTTCGCTTTGTCCAACCTCTCCCTTCAGCTAATACTTTTGTATCCAGCAACATCCCGGTCAACCTCTTTTGTATGCTCTCCAGAGCCTCCATGTATTGTTCATGTGAGGCATTGACCAGAACTGAACCCTGCACTCCAAATGTGGCATAAGGGATTAACATCAGTGTTCGTGATCTGATTACACATCCATCCCCTCATTATCACTCACCCTCTGCTCTCTCACTCATTTTCACATCACCACTGGCACGCACTCCACTCCTCATTTCATCTGATCTGCCTTCAGGGCTTCACCCATTCCTCATCATATATTTACAAACAGAATGACCTGCACCAAAATGACCAAAGTTAAGATGGCGGTAAACGGCGACTCTTTTGAAACAGCTTTATGTCTATCTTTGTTATCTCTTTTTTCCCTTTTCAGGGTGTGGGAGTACTTTTGAAGACCCTGACCTGGAGATACACTCTGACTCCAGTTCTTTGTGGGAACGGGACCTGCTCTCAGGGCCTCATGACCGGCTGCTTTTGATATCCCAAGGACACGGCCTGGAAGACCACCGCACCTTCAGGGTTCTGGAATTTTGTGGCTCTGGGGTCGTACTGATTCTAGGCCGGTGCCCCTGACTGAAATGTCACAGGAGAACACGGAACATCGGGAGAAGCAGATTAGCTGCCGGGGGTTGTGTGTCTGGAAGGCTGTGCCTTTTTGGGGCCGATCCTCTGGGCCAGAGCTCAGAGAAAGCAGTGCAACAGACTTTTAACATCATAAATCAGCAGGTTGTTTATTAAGTCTCCCTTCTCACTGTGAAACAGAGACACCTCTTTTTCCCTTATTAGTGAGAGAGACTGCCTGTGGTATTTTGAATTATTAGGTGAACGAGTAGTGTTTGGAGTACTGCAGGTCTGTGTCTTTATTGATGCTTTGCTGCACACTTGAGTGTTCAGTGGAGGGTGATGATGCTTTTTGCTGGTGGGGGTGGGGGTCATTGCCTTGCTGCTAATTGTGCCTGGGAGGGGGGGCGGAGCTGGGAGGCGCTTTGGGGTACTTACATTTTAACTGTCATTCATTCTTTGAGGCTCTCCTCTGTTTTCATGGATGTCCGTGAAGAAAAAGAATTTCAGGATGTACAAACATTTGTATATTGTACACCTCTCCCTGTAACTAGATCTTGGACTACTTGGCAGAAAGGCTACCATCAGTCCATGTTGGCAGGATCATCTCTAATTCCATCACACTGAGCCCAGTGCTCCCAGAGCTGCGTGCTGAGCCCTTTGTTGTTCACACTGCTGACACATGACTGCACTGCTAAATCCAGTTCAAAGGATCAAGTTAACTGATGACACAATAGCGGTTGGCATCATCGACAATGATGACGAGACAGTGTACAGAGAGGAGGTAGAGCAGCATTAGATTGTTGCGAGCTCAACTACTTGAGTCCCTATGTGGACAAGATCAAATAAATGATTGGGGACGTTAGAAAGGTGCAGGCTGACTACATTCGCAGCCCTTCCATAGAGCGAGTTAGAAGGCACCAAGTTTCTGGGTGTGCACATAATGAACAGTCTCACCCTCAACACCATCTCTTTGGTGGGAAAGCCAAGCAGCATCTCTGTTTCCTGAGGAGACTGAGGGAAGTGAAGCTCACCCCACCATTATAACCAATTTTTTACAAGTGCACTGTCAAGAGTATCCTGACCAGCTGCATTAACATCTGCTACATAATTAACTTTCCAGCTAAAAGTGCCAAAAAGTCTTGAATGTGTGGGACTAGGTGATGACCTTGCTAAGGCGTTGTTAATCCCCACCATTGAACTTAGGGACCATATGGAGGGATGAAACCTAGGGGCTTTTTGACTGGCGGACAGTTCCGAGTCTTTCCATATTGGCAAACTCAACCCTCATGATTGCCAGCTTTTCAGGGTCCAGTCGGCTCACCTTTAGACTGATGGGCTAGTGGAAATGTGGCTCTCGACTCCATGTTTTGTGACTGTAGTGGAGAATGTGGGCTTGGTGAGGTTTGGGAATTCGCCCAGCAGTCAAGTAAACTCACATGCTGTGGTACATGCGCTTGACAGAACCATTGTCCTTGACATCGACAAACTTGCAGCTTTTAAGATCGACCAACAGTCTTTGGGCACACAGGAAACCTGCACCGAGCAGAGGTCTGATCACTTTAGCCAGGATGAAGTTCCATGTGTAATGTTACCTACTGAAACAGAGCATCACCTGCCATGTCCCATAAGTCTAGATCCTACTGCTGTTGGCAGCTTCCAGCCAGGTTTCATTGTTCAGTAGGCGATGGTGACAGCACAATTACTTCAGCATCTGCATTACACAGGAAGCGTCACCCTGAAAGGGTGTCCATCATGAACAGCAGAAGTCCCTGGCAGCTGGCACCCACAGCGATCACAGACCTCTGACATCCCAATGTGCTGGCACTGTTGAATCTGCAAAGTGATCAACACTTCCTAGTGTTCATACAAAAGTGAGCATGGTAGGAACAGAGGTTCTGCGTTTTCTATTTCACAGCATTAGTAAGCTGTTTGTTTTGGAGGCCTCATTGACTGGGCTTATTGAGGCAGGGGAAAAGGAGGAATAATGCCCTGCTACCCGGCTGACTGTAAACTATCCGACATTTTAGCAAGCTGTCTATAATCCTTCACATGTGCATTAGTGAGGGTTATGTGAACTTGATCAGACATTTGCTGCATGAAGAGATCTTAAAAAAATAAAACAAGGATGGTGATTTCCCAGGAGAGACAGCATATGGTCCATTAGCTCTGAAGGCCTAGCATTGCTGAGGCCAGGTGCGGAGGGCAATTGTTTGGCACATTCATACACTGGTGGTCCAACAGTCTGTAAAAGGTAAGGTTTCAGCTATCAGTATTTATCGTGTTTAGGTTGGTGTTCTAGTAGACTCAGCACTCTCACATTCATGGAGTTTCCAAATGACGCTACCACATAGTAGAATTTGGTGTGTTCTATGGTGATTTCTCATAGTATGGATTGGTCCTTGGCTTGTACAAACCAAGCGATGGCGTTTTGGTCCCAAAACACCAGCAGTTTCAAAGTGACTATATTGGTTGACAGATTCAATAACTCTGGAATCATCCTAGAACATCGGCGTGACTAATGTAGGTTTTCGCAAATAACGTAAAACAATGCGAGTCGTTTTATGTTTAAACGGAAATTGTAACAACTCATTTATTGTACTTCAAAACACAGAACTCAAAGCACAGTAAAAAGTACCTTGTGCAATTATGTACTCACGTCAGACCTGCCCCTTAAAGTGAACCCCAACTTAATGTTGGTGGCGTGAATTCCACCAATTACATTACCCTACAATAGTGTTTTATGTGTAATGTGTGTGAGTTCAATGTATTATGTTGTGCACCTGGTTCGGAGAAACATTGTTTTGTTTGGTGGTTATACATGTGTATGGTTGAATACAATAAATTGTACTTAAACTGAATTTAGCACGTCATCCATTGGATCCACTCAAATCTTGCTTGCAGGAGAAGGGGAGGATTAGTGGAGAATACTTGGAGAGTTCTCACCTCTTCCTAGTGGTTAAAAAAGGTTTGCAGATCAGCAATGTATTATTTTCCTCAGCATCAAATCTAAATACATAACATAACTTATATACAGTGCCTATAAAAAGTATACACCACCATGGGACATTCCAATGTTTTATTGTTTTACAACATTGAATCACAGTGGATTTAATTTGGCTTTTTTTCAACAGAAAAAACTCTTTTGTGTCTAAGTGAAAACAAATTACGACAAATTGGTCTTAATTTATTCCAATTATTAAATACAAAATAATTGATTGCATAATTACTCACCCCCTTCAAGTCACTATTTAGTAGATGCACATTTGGTAGCAATTACAGCCTTAAGTCTGTGTGGATAGGTCCCTATCAGCTTTGCACATCTGGACACTGTAATTTTTCCCCATTCTCCTTTACAAAACTGCTCAAGCTCTGTCAGATTGCACGGAGATCATGAGTGAACAGTCCATTACAGGTCCAGCCACAAATTCTTAATTGAGTTGAGGTCTGGAATCTGACTTGGCCACTCAAGGAAATTAACTTTGTTGTTGTTGAGCCATTCCCGTGTAGCTTTAGCTTTACACTTGGGGTCATTGTCTTGCTGGAAAACAAACCTCCTAAGTCGCAGTTCTCTTGCGAACTACATCAGGTTTTCCAAAAGATTTCTCTGTATTTTGCTGCTTTCATTTTACCTTCTACCTTCTCAAGCCTTACAAGGCCCCACTGCAGTGAAGCATCTCCACAGCATGATGTAGTCACAACCACACTTCAGGGGAAGGATGCTGTGCTTTTGATGTTGTGCGGTGTTTGGCTTATGCTAAGCACAGCGTTTAGTCTGATGACCAAAACACTCAATTTTGCTTTCATTAGACCATAGAACTTTCTTCCAGCTAACTTCAGAGTCTCCCACATGCCTTTTGACAAACTCTAGCCGAAGTTTCATGCGAGTTTTTTTCAATAGTGGCTTTCCCTTTGCCACTGTCCCTTAAAGCTGAAAGTGGTGAAGCACTCGGGCAATAGCTGTTGTATGTAAAGTCCCTCCCATCTCAACCACTGAAGCTTGTAACTCCACCAAAGTTGTCACAGGTCTCTTGGATTCCCTCACTAGTCCCCTTCTTGCACAGTCACTCTGTTTCTGAGGATGCCCTGTACTGGTCACATTTACACCTGTGCTATATTTTTTCCATTTCTTGATGATTCACAATTGTACTCCAAGGGATATTCAGGTGACTTAGAAATTTTCTTGCATCCATCTCCTGACTTGTGCTTGTCAATAATATTTTCACAGAGATGTTTGGAGTGTTATCTTGTCATCATGGTGTAGTTTCTGCCTGGATACTGGCTCACCAGTAGTTGGACCTTCCAGATATGGGTGTATTTTTACTACGATCAATTGGAACACCTTGACTGCACACAGGTTTCCAAAAACAAACCTCCATTTAACTAATTATGTGACTTCTAAAACCATTTGGCTGCACCAGTGATGATTTGGCATGCCATATTGAAGGGGGTCAGTACTTATGCAATCACTTATTTTGTGTTTTATATTTGTAATTAATTTAGATCACTTTGTGTAGAGCTGTTTTCACTTTAATACAGAAGTCTTTTTCTGTTGATCAGTGTCAAAAAAAAGCCAAATTAAATCCACAGTGATTCAATGTTGTAAAACAATAAAACATGAAGACTTCCGGGGGGGTTGAAAACTTTTTTATAGGCACTGTACATAGATTGATTGTATGTCCATAAAGTGACACTAAGCTGTACATGCAGTGACTAGATTATAGAAGGAAGGAGACTGTATTAGAATTATATGCACCACATATATATGCATACACGAAAGATACATTTGCACCTGAAAACGAGGTTCATAAGAATAAATATTAGCTTTACTTGTCATGTGTACATCGAAACATACAGTGAAATGCATATTTGCATCAAATCAAACCAGCGAGAATTGTGCTAGTCAGCCTGCAAATGTCGCCACACATCCAGTGTCAACACAGCATGCCCACAACTCAGTAACCCTAACCCATATGTCTTTGAAATGTGGGAGGAACCAAAGCACCTGGAGGAAACCCACATAGTGACAGGTAGAACGTATAAGCTTCTTACAGACAGTGCCAGGAGTTGATCCCTGATCTTACAGCTTACGTGCTCTAAAGCATTGCACTAAACACTACCCTACTGTGCTGCCTTACCCTGAGTAGCATATTCACAGAACTGTAAAATTGTAACTATGTGGAAAGATTGGATAAGCAAGGCTTATCTTTGGTATAGAGTGAGCTGAGAGGACATTTAACCAAAGTCAAAGTCAAAGTTGGGTTTGTCATTTGCAAAAGTATGTATATGCACAAAAAAAGAAAAGCTCACTTTCAGCAGCATCACAAGTGCATAGTATCATACAAGCAGCGTTCACAAGAAAATATACCTTGTATACGATTTTACCAGAAAGACAACAATCAGAACAAAAATAAACCATATCAGTGCAAGGTGATCGAAGTAGTCCCTGTGTTGATTAGGGTTTTCCCAGTAGATTCAAGAACTAAATGGTTGAAGAAAAATAACTGTTCTTGAATTTGGTGTTCTGGGACGTCAGGCCAGTGTATCTCTTCCTGGAGGGTATCTACGAGAACATGGCATGGCCTTGCTGGTGGGGTTCTCTGTTGATAATTGAATTGAATTGAATACAATTCAATTCAATTCAATTTTAGATTAGATTTAGATTTTAGATTATGAGGACACGCAGTCCTCTTTTATTGTCATTTAGCAAAGCATGCATTAAGAAATGATACAATTTGTTCCTCCAGAATGATATCACAGAAACACAAGACAAACCAAGACTAAAAAAAAACTGACAAAAACCACATAATTATAACATATAGTTACAAAAGTGCAAAGCAATACCATAATTTGATGAAGGACAGACTATGAGCACGGTTAAAAAAAAAGTCTCAAACTCTCTCAAAAGTCCCATCATCTCAGGCAGACGGCTGAAGGGAGAAACTCTCTTCCTGCCATGAACTTCCAGCGCCGCAAACTTGCTGATGCAGCATCCTGGAAGCACCCGACCACAGTCCGACTCTGAGTCCGTCCGAAAACTTGAAGCCTCCGACCAGCCCTCCGACACCAAGCACCGAGCACCATCTCTGCCGAGCGCTTCAACTCTGGCCCCGGCAACAGGCAATAGGTAAAGCCGAGGATTTGGGGCCTTCCCCTCCGGAGATTCTCGATCACACAGTAGCAGCGGCAGTTAAGCAGGCATTTCAGAAGTTTCTCCAGATGTTCCTCCGTGCTTCTCACGTCTGTCTCCATCAAATCAGGATTGTGCATGACCCCTATTTAACAAATACAATATCATTTTGGAGCGGCCGCGTGCACTGCATCACACTGCCATCTTCTCCTCCCCTCCAATTGTTGCCTTTGTGAGGCAATGCCTCTTGTAGAATCTACCAGTGGAGGGAAGAGATCTGCCATGATGTATCAGGCAGACTCCACTGCTCTCTGCAGCTTCTTACATTCCAGTGCATTCGAATTGCTGTACTGGATCATGATGCAACCAGTCAGGATACTTTTATCAGTAATCTGTAGAAGTTTATTAGAATTTTCGCTGACAAGCTGAACCTTCTTAATCTCCTAAAGAAGTAAAGATGCTAGCTTGTCTTCCTTGCGACTGTGTTTATGTGTTGGGCCCAGGACATATCCTCTGATGAGTCCTTAAACACGGCCTAGTCCATTGATTTAAAGTAACCCAGAAGCCATTTCTCTGCCTTCTGTGGACCTGGGACGGGTCATTCACTATGCTAACAAAATAAATTTAAAGTTACTAACTCTCTTCACTAGTAGTCCCCCAATATAGACTGTTGCGTATTTGCCCTACTTTTCCTATCTGCAGTCAACATCTGCTCTTTAGTTTTACTGAAGTTGAGTGAGAGATTGTTGTTGTGGTTGTGTTAGAGCTGTTCTTAGCCAAGCAGCAGTTCAAAGTGAATTTATTATCAAAGTACATATATGTCTCTACATACTGCCCTGAGACTCATTTTCTTGTGGGCATTCACAGTAAACACAAATAAAACACAAAAGAATCAATGAAAAATTGCACCCAAGATGAACAAACAGCCAAAGTGCAAATGCAAAAACTACTCTAAAGATTAATAATAATAAATAAATACACAATAAATATTAAGAACATGAGATGAAGAATCGTAGAAAGTGAATCCATAGGATGTGATGAGTCAAGTTGAGTGAATCTATCCCTCTGGTTCCGGAGCCTGATAGTTGAGGCTGTTCCTGAACTTGTCTTACAAAGTCTATTAACTTTTACACATTGGTTGTACGCCTTGTATGCGGTTTTTCTCTGAGGCTCCTATACTTCCTTACTGAGTATAGCAGCGAGAAGCAAGCAAGGCCTGGATGGTGGGGGTCCTTGATGATGGATGCTGCTTTCCCCTAATGAGAACTGGTTCATGAAATTCCAGTTTCTTCCTCCTGTAGTCAATAATCTGCACTTTGGTTTTGCTGACATTAAATGAGAGATTATTGTTGTGACACCACTCAACCAGATTTTCAATCTCCTTCCTATATGCTGATTCGTTGCCACCTTTGTTTCAGTGACAGTGGTGTCATCAGCAAGATTAAATGTGGCATTGGAGCTGTGCTTAGCCTCACAATCATAAGTGTGAAGCGAGTAGAGCAGGGGGCTAAGAGCACAGCTTTGCGGAGCACCTACACTGATGAGCATTGTGGAGGAGATGTTGTTGTCAATCCATGCTGACTTTGGTTTGCAAGTGAAGAAATCAGGGATTAGGTTGCACAAGGGGGTATTGAGGCCTATATCTTGCAGGCTATTGATTAGCTTAGAGAGGTTGACAGTATTTAATGGAGAGCTGTAATCAATGAAGAGCATCCTGATGTATGCATCTTCACTGTCTAAATGTTCCAGGGTTGAGCGAAGAGCCAATGAAACTGTATCTGCTGTGGACCTGTTGTGAGGGTAGACAAACTGGAGCAGATCCAAGTTGCTCCTCAGACAGGAGTTGATATGTTCCATCACCAACTTCTCAAAGCGCTTCATCATCGTGGGTGGAAATGCTACTGGATAGTAGTCTTTGAGGCACGTTACCACGTTCTTCTTGAAAATCGGTGTAATTGAAGCCTGTTTGGAGCAGGTGGGTATTGCAGACTGCAGAAGTGAGAGGGTAAAGAGAAGAAAGCTCCGGCTAGTTAATCAGTACAATGTGGTCTTCAGCAGTCAGCCAGAAAACCCATCTGGGCCAGATGCTTTCTATAGGTTTATCCTCCTGAAGGATGCTCTCATGTCAGCCTCAAAGACTGAAATCACAGGGTCGTTGGGGGTTGTGGGGGTTTGTGAAGTTGTTTCCATGTTTTGTCAGTTAAAGCAAGCACAAAAGGCATCAAACTCATCTGGGAACGAAACCTTGCTGTCATATGTGTTGCTCGGTTTTACTTTGTAGGAAGTGATCATATTCAAGCCCTGCCACACCTGTCGAACTTCCTTCTGTGATTCCAGTTGGGTCTGAAATTGCCACTTCACATTACATTAAGCTGGCTTTCCAGTGGTCATATCCGGGTTGCTTGTGTTTTAGTTGGACTGAACACCACCAATCTGGCCCTTAGCAGATTGTGGATCTCTTTGTTTATCCAGGGCTTCTGGTTATGGAAGACTCTGGATGATTTTGTGGGGACACATTCGTCCACAGCTGACTTTATAAAGTCGCGACAACTGTAGTATATTTGTTCAGATCCTCTGATGATTCCTTGGGCACAGCCCAGTCCACTGACTCGAAGTAGTCCCATCATTGCTCCTCTGCCTCCCGCAACCACCTCTTCATTGTCCACAACCGACTTTATAAAGTCGTGACAACCGTGGCATACTCGTTCAGATCGTCTAATGCTTTCCAGTCCACGAACTCAAAGTAGTCCTGTAGCTACTCCTCTGCCTCCAGTGACCACCTCTTTGTTGTCCTTGCTTCTGGAGCCTCATCACCTCTCCCTGTATGCAGGTGGGAGGGGGCAGCCATTAGTTTAAATTTCCTGAAATGCGGTCTAGGGATGGAATGGTAGGCATTCCAAATCGCAGTACAACAATGGCTGAATGTATTGGGAACCCTGAGGCTGCAGGTGATAATTTGATGATAACTGTGCAGAGATTCCTTCAGACAAGCTTGATTGCCTGAAGAAATCATGTGTGTATAAAGCACAGAGCACACACAGTCTTGAGTATATGAGGTGGCCTGCAAAGCGTGAAAAGGAGGACCTGTTTCACTGAGTAGGGGGTGATAACCAAGGAGCATACAACCTTTTGCCTGAACTGGGAAAGAGAGAAAGCAATTAATTTTCATTTGGAGAGAAGGTGGATGTGCGATGGGCAAAATAGAGGGAAAATCTTTGATATGGAAAAACCAATTACATTAATGTGGCATTTAGAAGCACATTATGCTTCTTCATCTGTGCTATGCAAGGTGTGGGGCATATCCAAAAGGCCAGATGATTTCAATGGAAGGAAAAACTGAGGCAAAGTCATTGATAGATGACTGGCAGAAATTATTTAATAAAGAAAGAAATTGTGAGTTACTGAAAGTCGAAAACATTGATTTTGAGTTCGGAAGATTGCAACATGCCCAGTTTAAGGGTGAGATGTGTTTCCTAAAGCTTGCAATAGGCCTTCTTGTAACAGCATCGGAGGCTTCATTATGGACACATGCCTCCCCTCCATCGAGACCGTCTTCAAAAGGCAGTGCCACAAGATGTTAGCATCCATCATTAAGGACCCTCACCTTCTTCTCACTACCACCATCAGGGAGCAGGTACCTCAGCCTGAGGACCCACACTCAACTTTTTAGGAACAAATTTTGCCCCTCTGCTATCAGATTTCTGAATGGTCCATGAATCCATGAGATTTACCTTACTACTCCACTTTTATGTTATTTAGATGGAAACAGATCAACAAAAAGAATGGAAGATTTAAAGATGGACAAATAGGACTAGACCTGGTGGATATCTAGGTCTGTATGGGCGGGTTGAGTCAACGGACCAGTTTTCATGTTGTATAACTCTAGGACTAATGGTAAATTGGTATACATTTAACACATCCACTGGGTATAATGCAAAGCTTTGTTTTGCATGTGATCCATACAAATCATTTGATCACATCTGTACATCGAGTGATAGAAGAGAAAGAGAGAAACAGGATGCAGAGTAAAATGTTACAGGTACAGAGAAAGCAAAGGGCAGACAAATAGTAAGATGCAAGACCCTGATGAGGCATACTCTGAGGTCAAGAGTCCATCTTGTCCTATTAGAGAACCGAGCTATAGTTTTATAACAGTGGGATAGAAACTGTCCTTGAGCCTGGCGGTGTGCACTTTCAGGCTTCTGTATCATTTGTCTAGTGGAGGTGTGGAGAAGAAGGAATGCTGGGGTGTATGGGATCTTTAATTACATGGTCACTTTCCTGAGGCAGCAAAAAATGTATGCGGAGTCCATGAAGGTGAGGCTGATTTTCATGATGTGCTAGGCTATGTATGCAGTCTCGGGCAAAGCAGGTGCCGTATCGAATTGTGATACAACCAACTAAATTATTTCCTTCGGTGCATCTATAAAAATTGGTGATAGTCAATTGTCTAATGCAACCTGAAGAAATAGAAGCACTGGTAAGCTTTCTTGGCCATGGTGTTGATGATGCTCACTCCTAGGAACTTAAAGTTCTCAATCCTCTCAACCCCAGAACCAATAACTGTGTTAAGGTCCTGAAGTCAAGGAGCTGCTCTGTTGTTTTGCTGACATTTGTGGAAGTGAGAGAAGTGTGGACACTGGAAACAAAGGTGATGGATCTTTTGAATTTCAATGGCTGTAAATGACTTGATCTGTTGTAAATGGTTGAGGCAGCAAATTCCTTATGGATGAGGCAGTCACTGACTTTCAAATTAATATAGCATTGATCAGGAGAGAGTTTTAGTTGGGATCAACAACTCCTTTGAAATAATGAAAGTAAAGTTGATTTCTCAATTGAAGAGTTCAGTATTTTTTTCAGGGGATCAGATATGGGGTTCAGAATCAAAATCAGGTTTAATATCACTGGCATATGTCATGAAATTTGTTGTCTTTGTGGCAGCAATACCATGCAATACATAATAGAGAAAAAAAGTTGTGAATTACAGTAAGTGCATATATATTAAATAGTTACACCTGCTGACTTCCTCCAGCATTCTGGTGTGTTGCTTGGATTTCCAGCATCTGCAGATTTTCTTCTGTTTGTTATTATTTGGGAGGGAGGAGAAGATGGCGGTGCGGCGCAGCGCGCGCGACCTCTCCAATGAAATGATATCATATTTGTTAAATAGGGGCCGTGCACAATCCTGATTTGATGGAGACAGACATGAGAAGCACAGAGGAATATCTGGAGAAACTTCTGAAATGCCCAGTTCGCTGCCGCTGCTACTGTGCAATCAAGAATCTCCAGAGGGAAGGCCCCAAATCCTCGGCTTTGTCTATTGCTGGCAGCTGGGGCTGGGGTCGAAGCGCACGGCAGAGATGGTGCTCGGTGCTCGGTGTCAGAGGGCTGGTCGGAGGCTCGAAGTTTTCAGATGGACTGAGCGTCGGACTGTGGTCGGGTGCTTCCGGGATGCTGCATCGGCAAGTTTGTGGCGCTGGAAGCTCATGGCAGGGAGTGTTTTCTTCCTTATACCGTCTGAGTGAGATGTTGGGACTTTCGAGAGACTTTGAGACTTTTTTTTACCGTGTCCATGGTCTGTTCATCTATCAAATTATGGTATTGCTTTGCACTGTTGTAACTATATGTTATAATGATGTGGTTTTTGTCAGTTTTTCAATCTTGGTCTGTCTTGTGTTTCTGTGATATCACGCTGGAGGAACATTGTATGATTTCTTAATGCATGCATTACTAAATGACAATAAAAGAGGACTGCGTGTCCTCATAATCTAAAAAAAAGTTAAATTAAATAAGTAGAGCAAAAATAAAAATAAGTGAGGTAGTGTTTACGGGTTCAATGTCCATTCAGAGGGGAAGAAGCTGTTCTGAAACATTGAATGTGTACCTTCAGGCTTCTATACCTCCTTCCTGAAGGTGACAATGATAACAGGACATGTCCTGGGTGATGAGGGTCTTTAATGATGGATGCCACCTTTCTGAGACATCTCTCCTTGAAGATGTCCTGGATACTATGGAGGTCGGTGCCCATGATGAAGCTGACCGAGTTTACAACTCTCTATAGCTTATTTTGATCCTGTGTAGTAGCAACCCCCACACAACCCACCATACCGAATAGTGATGCAGCCAGTTAGAATGCTCTCCATGCTACATCTATAGAAATTTGTGAGTATGTTTGGTGACATACCAAATCTCCTCAAACTCCGAATGAAATATAGCTGCTGTCGTGCCTTCTTTGAAGCTGCATCAATATGTTGGTCCCAAACTAGATCATTTTTGATCAGGCACACACAGATGTACTAAAAATTGGGTGTGGTTTCAGCTATAAAATACATGTTGATTGACAATAAACAGCTCAAGATACACATGAATTCCCTGAGCCTGGTGACTCAGCTGAATCACATAATCAGCTATGTGCACAAAGCATATGACTGGCCAAGATTTTGAGCTATATTAATTTCCTAGAAAATTAAATTTGATAATCAACGTACCATACCTTTTAAACTCTGCAACGCCAAAATCCTGAGGACTTCAGATAATATGAACTTCTTGGTGAGCCCTATGTTCCAAAGAGATTTCTTATTTTCCTTCAAGTGCTAGAAGTATAATGAATGTTAAGTGTTGATTTGTTTTTATACTTTTGTGCATAATATTTCACAGTGCATGGTAAAGTTCACAAACTACAGAACATGTCAGGAGGTTGTCTTCAATTTATATCTCACTCGGTGTTGTTGATATAGTGCTAAATTTGCTCAAACATCACACAAAAAAAACAGGAAGGTAGGGAGCTGCCAACTAGAATTTCTGCTTAAGAAAGGGGCAGCACGGTAGCGTAGTGGTTAGCAGAATGCTTTACAGTGCAGGTGACCCAGGTTCAATTCCCGGCGCTGCCTGTAAGGAGTTTGTACATTTTCCTCGTAACCACATGAGTTTCCTCCAGGTGCTCCAGTTTCCTCCCACAGTCCAGAGAAGTACTAGTTGGTGGGTTAGTTGGTCATTGTAAATCGCCCCACAATTAGGCTAGGATTAACTCAGGGAAATGCTGGGGAGTGTGGCTCGAAGGGCCAGAAAGGCCTATTCCATGCTGTACCTCAATAAATAAATTAAAAAATAAACAAGGGAAGAAAAAAGTTCAAAATACACTTATGATTAAAGTATGTATGCAGTACACAGCCCTGAAGTTAGTCTTCCCCACGGACAGCCACAAAACAAAGAAGAACCAACCCGTTCAAAGAAAAACATCATCAGGCATCAAAAACCCCCCAACCTCCACATGGAAATGGCAATAACGAAATGATCGGGAACACATAATATAAAACATGAAAGGCTTATTTCAGTACAGTTCATGTTAAGGAGGAAACTATATATGTTAATTCTGTGGCAGTATCTGGGGAATATTTATGATCTTCAGTGAATCAAACGCTAAAATTTTCATATGAAAATGTTAATTTCAGCAGGCCAGGTAGTATCATTAGAAATTAGTATAGTTAACATCCATGAATTGTTTGAAGATTGCAGACTCCAGACTTTGACTGCTTCTCTTTCCACAGATGCTGTCTGACCTTCTGAGTTTTTTAAGCACTCCTTGGTTTTATGCAACACTCACAACAAGCTGGAGGAACTCAGCAGGTCGGGCAGCATCTGTTCCTCCAGCTTGTTATGAGTGTTGCTTTGACCCTAGCATCTGCAGAGTATTTTGTGTTTACTCCTTGGTTTTATGTTACTTTTCCAACATCTGCAGGTTTTGACTTTTGCTAAAATATATGTGTCTTTCTTACATGCTTAAATAAGCATGTAAGGAGCAAAGATTTTGGAATCTGATCCTTTCTGATGATACAGTGCAATCTTTATTAATACTAAGAAAGATATGACATATAGCACACAATTTTAATTTACAAAGCCTATGATCACCTTAAGATCCTTACTATAGCATGTAAAATAATGTTGACACTAGAACTTCTTTAGAAATCATTCCTTCACAAGCCATGGTAAACTTTGTGAAAGGCCTGTAAAAGACCAATGCATCCTCCTCCTCCAACCAGCCACTCAAAGTGGCCTGACTGGTTGCACCACGATCTGGTACAGCAATTGAAAAGCCCAGGAAGGTAATAGGCTACAGAGAGTTCTGCACTCAGCCAGGCACATCACTGACACGTACCTCCCCACCATTGGTTGGTCCAACTTGAGGTGCTCAAGAATTCAACATCTGTCATCAAGGATCCCCACCATCTGGAGAATTCTCTGTTCTCAGAGCCAGCATTGAGCAAGAGGTACTGGCGATACAGAAGCCACGCATCAACACCCCCAAGTTCAAGATCAGTTACTTCCCTGTGACCACTTGGTTTATGAACCAACCATAGTAATTAACCATAGCACTATGACAACACTGATCACTTTGCAAGACAATGAACTTTTCTTACCTTAATTGTGCTCTTTCATTTATAATTTTGTATAATTAAGTTTATACTTTCTTTGTGAATTTTATGTGTCTGATCCAATGTGCCCTTGATTCTGCAGCAACTAAGTTTTCCATTGCTCCTGTGACTCTCAACTCATCTTCTGTTTTTCTAACCTGCTTTTGAGGATTGGATGGAGTAGCTTGGTGAGCCAGGCCACTAGTGGCAAAAAGTGGTTTCCGACCATTCAGGACAGTGTATACTCATTTGGGTTCGGTATAGCAGTACACTTACTAACGGGTGTGTGAGTCGGTGTGTTAAAATAATTATGGAATCTTAGGGTATCACAGTTTTATACAAAATTGAATATAGCAGGCATAACAATTTCAGTAGGAGATTGTAATGTACATACTCCCTATTTTTTACATAGGTATTCATTTATCTTTATCCTTCCCTTGTGTTTTGTTTAATCTGGGTATTACTCTGGAAGCATCAAAGGGAGAGGCTAGATACACAGACATGCCTGTCAAATTGGCACCTATTGAGATCTGACAACAAGCACGTTCAGTCTTCAGAAAATAAAGCCTGTCACTGAAGCCCCTGATGCTGATCACCACAATTTTGTTGGAGCTGCCTTCACTTGGAGTTGCTTGTGGAAATTCAAAATGTTGTCACAAGCTTGAAGAAATTGTTGAAGTTCACCAAATGCACCCCAAAGATAAAGCATGTCATTACTCAAAGCATGTGGGGTGGTACCTAAACAATTAGTGGAAGAGCCAATAATTAGGAGAAATATTGTAATTTTAAGGAAAAAATGAGGCATTGACTGAGGGGACATGAGAGGAATTGGGAAATGATGATGTCAGCGGTTCAGAGAGTTGATGAGCCTACCATGGATTATATGGATCATAAGTGGAATAGTTAGGACTTGACAGTCAAGGAGGAGTGAACCTGTTTTCCAGAAAATGCTGAATGAAGGGCTGAGTTCAGCCGACCAAGAAGTTTTAGATTTGGAGATAAAGGTGGGATCAACCTACCCTGTGAAAGTACCATGGACTGGAGAGGCAGGCTGGAGAAAAGGCAAGTAAACTTGCATATGGTAGCTTTGTTCATGTAGCTTCTGCAAGGACACAGAAGGCTTTCTTTGTTTGTCAGTGACCAGTGCACTTAGCAAGATACTGCCAGAATTGACCTACATAGGAGGCTAAAGGAGATAGCTCAGGCCATGTTTGGAGGCAGTGCCCTAATAAAGGAGAAAAATCTAAGAGTCACCCACCAGAACAGCTGGAAACCACAGCAGCCAATTTGGTAAGATTATTTGGAGCTATGGAGACCATTCTAACCAGGTTAAAATATTGTGGGGACCAATCAAAACAGCAGTGACATATTGCTGATCAGAGAGGGCCAGAGAGGAGATAAGATAATCCTCCCACAGCCGGGTGACCAAGTCATGGTGAGAGAGCTGCTTGAGAAAGCTGGGTTCACTCCCAGGTGGATGAGATCACAGGTAGTGCTACTGACAAAGGAGAACTCTGTGTGTAGGTCCGGCGAGGCAGCCGATGGAAACACTGGACTCAGGTTAAATGGTAGAAAGCACCTTCATCTCATCCATAAAGCAGACAAAGGGACCAAGGAGGGGAGGAGAAGATGGCGGCGCGACGCAGCGCGAGCGGCCGTTTCGGAATGATATCGTTATTTGTTAAGTAGGTACCGTGCACAATCCTGATTTGATGGAGACAGACGTGAGAAGCATGAAGGAACATCTAGGGAAACTTCTGAAATGCCTGCTTCACTGACGTTGCTACTGTGTGATCGAGAATCTCTGGAGGGGAAGGCCCCAGATCCTCGGCTTTGCCTATTGCTTGGCGAACTGGGCCGGGATCGAAGTGCTCGGCAGAGATAGTGCTCGGTGTTGGAGGGCTGGTCGGAGGCTCGAAGTTTTTGGATGGACTCAAGAGTGGGCTGTCGTCGGGTGCTTCCAGGGTGCTGCATCTGCAAGTTTGCAGCGCTGGAAGTTCATGGCAGGGAGAGTTTTTCTTCCTTCTACCGTCTGCGTGAGATGATGGGACTTTCGAGAGACTTTGAGACTTTTTTTTAACCATGCCCATGGTCTGTTCTTTATCAAATTACGGTATTGCTTTGCACTGTTGTAACTATATGTTATAATTATGTGGTTTTTGTCAGTTTTTCAGTTTTGGTTTGTCTTGTGTTTCTGTGATATCATACTGGAGGAACACTGTATCATTCCTTAATGCATGCATTACTAAATGACAATAAAAGACGACGGCGTGTCCTCATAATCTAATTTAATCTAAGTCCACCCACTGATAATCTAAATGAGGAATACCAGTTTACTGCTTCACATTTGACCAGCATTGATGGAAGGAGATTTAGGAATGAAAAGAATAGGGAATGTGAATGTAGAAGACACAGACTGTGTGTTGGCAAACTGTGATTTAAGTGTTAAGATATAATGATAATTGTATCTAAACGATCATGGCCATTGCATTCAGTAGTATAAGCTTTATTTTAAAGAAGAGCAAGCAAACAAACATCATACCACATCTCCTAGGGTGATGTGCCCTTATCTGAGGGGCTCCCCCACCCACCTAACTCTTCCCCTCCTTGTGCAGTAGTGGACGGTGCTGAGTTTGTATCCTTCCCCACATACACGGCACTGGCTGCAGCAGTTTTAGTTCATCCCTCAGCATGTTCTCCTGCAGCCTGGACTGTACCATGTGCAGCATGCCGTACCAACATCTCACTGTGCTGGAAGACCAACAAGTTTCAAACAGACTGAAGGGCATCCTTTACTGAGTGGATGACCTTCCAGCAGCACCTGATGTCTGGCTCACTGCATCTCCATGGTAACAGCCTGTAGATCAGAGAGTCCTCTTATTACACACCTTGCACATCTCTGGGGATAAACCAGGACACAGATCCTCTCATCTGTCTCGACACCCTCTTTGCAAATCTGCAGTCTGCAGAGAGGTGGGTGACTATCTCTTCCCCACTGTAGATATCATGAGGGCAATATGCCTATGTCACCTGTACACTGAGGCTCCGACTATGAGGGCCCCTTTCAATGCCAGGAAAGAGTGATCGTGATGCTTCTTGGTGAGATCTGGCAATGAGGCGTTCTGCCAGATGGTTTGGACAATGTGCTCAGAGAACCCACCCCACTGTACCCACAATGTTCCTGTACCATGGTGTTTGCAGGGCATTCCATGCTGACTACTGCCTGATGGACTTGTGGTCAAGGGAAAACCTTGGAAGAAATCTTCCATAGAGGACAGGTTGTATGGCAGGGTCCAGCTGATGAGGGCATTGAGCAGTAACAAGGCCAGGTCTATCTTCCGCACCACCATGGTCAGGAAGAACCTCAACACATACTGCCGAATGGTACTCATGTACTCTGGGTCTACACAACCATGCATGAAGATAGTCCTCAAGATAAGGGCAGCATTAGGTATTTTTTTGCTTTCATTCTCAGGGGCATTATGCATTTTGACCCGATGGACTTATTCCACCCCCAGATAAATTGAAAATCATCCTGGGTGATTACCACATCATAGAAACAGGGAACAGGCATATCTGAGGGTATATCACACCTGATAACCAAGTTCTTCTCAGTTATTGACAGAGAATGTAATTTTCACTAAGCCAGTTTTTGTTCTATCTTCCCAATCTGCTCCAGCTAATTCTTGTACATGCCTTACGCTCTCCAAACTAGATCTTCAGCGCCCTTAATTGGCCAATGATAACTTTGAAGGTGATGCTGGATCAGTCAAGCCAGTTGCAGAAAAGCATGGTCTCACTCTTCCTGTGGTTGCCCCTAGCGCTCAATGTCAATAAAATTGGTTGCAGATGTGGATTTGAGTAGAAGTTGCTGACATCGTCCATGTGCAGAGAATTTTAACTTCTGTGTCAGCATTGCTTGGCTCTGGTGCTCTTATGCTCCTGTCCTTCTTGATGAATTTGGCAGAGGGTTCTGTACTGTTCTCCTCAATCACAACACCAGGGACAGGTCAGACTTCAGCACATAGTTACACTTGGTGCCTGTGCACTTTGGGTATGCACAACTTGATACAGCCACTTACGAAAGTGTTCCTCAGGATGGGGGACAACATTGGGCACACTTTTGCTCCCATTTTCAGGAGACTTGTGTATCATGACCTGGTGGACCCGCTCCATCTTGGACCCCCGAGATAAACTGGAAGACATCCCGGGTGATTATAAGGCAGAGGAGAGGAAAATGGACCTATCAGACATGATAGCCAGGTTCTTGCCAGTTATTGACAGAGAATGCCATATCCACCTACCCAATTTTCATTTGAACTTCTAACTCTGCTCAAGTCAGGTCCTGTTGCACACCTCAGCCCCTCTGAACCAGATCCCCAGAACCTTCAAATAGTCAGACCTGATGGTGAAAGGGCCATAGGATTTGTTAGGCTGGTTACCAAGGAGCGTGGCCTTGCTCTTCCTGCAATTGACTCTGGTCCCTGATACGAACTCAAGCTGTTCACAAATGCTGTTCAGTCTGCAAACTGACTGTGGGTCCAAGCTGAAGACAGCAACATTGTCCATGTACAGGGATGATTGAATTGAGTGTTTCCACTGCCTGACAGTGTCACCTGCCTTTATCTCTTGTCCTTCCTGATAGATTTGACAGAGGGATCTATGCTGTATACAAACAAGACGGGGAGAGTGAATAACCCTATCAGACCCTAGACTTGATAGAAAAACTGCCTCCCACATTAGTTTGGATATTACGTCTGTGCAGTTAGATCCAGTTTTTGATTCCCTTTTTAAAACCTGTTTTGTCCATCATGCACATGTGTGATATTCATTCAAAGGCCTTCTCATGATGCAAGTGGCCCAGGCAGACATCCACCTTTCTGTTCTGTAAGCAGGCAATGGGCAAGGCTGTCAGAGACTTTCCTGCCTGGGACAACACAGGTTTAGTGTAGGTAGGTCACCTGACCCAGAGCAGAACTGACACCGTTGGCAATGGCCTCAGACAGAACCTCTTGGCCACATTCAACAGTGAAATAGGTCTCCAGTTCCTGATGCCCTCCCTGTACATTATCTGCCTGTTGATGAGAGTATTGATGTCCTCCCTCATGGAGTCTGACATGCTACCAGTTAAACAAGGAGCATTATGCACATTCAGTTGATCAGAACGCATCCAGTATGACACTGCCAAGTACAACTCTGCCAGTAAGGTGTTGCTTCCAAGAGTTTATTCACACCAAGAGAATGGCTTGAGCCAGTCATCTCAGCACCTCTAGGGTCCAGGCCAGATACAGACTCTCCTGTTGTCTAACACTTCCAAGATAAAGGACAGGAAGTTCTGAGAGACTGGGTTGTCCACACCTCAATGATAGAGGATGAGAAGTTCTGGGAGGCTGGGTTGTCCACAATCCATGATAGAGGATGAGAAGTTCTGGCAGACATAATTGCCCACACTCCATGATAGAGGATGAGAAGTTCTGAGAGACTGGGTTGTCCACACTCCATGATAGAGGATGGGAAGTTCTGAGAGACTGGGTTGTCCACACTCCATGATAGAGGATGAGAACTTCTGAGAGACTGGGTTGTTCACACTCCATGATAGAGGATGAGAAGTTCTGGGAGACAGAATTGTCCACATCTCCATGATAAGGGATGAGAGGTTCTGGGAGACAGAATTGTCCACACTCCATGATAGAGGATAGACAGTTCTGAGAGAATTGGTTGTCCACACTTCCATAATAGAGAACGGTAAGTTGCATCTCCATCTGATATGGGAGTAGCCGAGCATCGGAATGGAAGTCCCTACAAACGGCTGTGAGAATGGCGGAGAAGATCACAGGGATCTCCCTACCATCCATAGGGACATTTATCAGGAGCAGGGCCCTGAGTATTAGTTAGGATCCCACCCATCCATCCAGCATCCTCTTTGACTTTCTGCCATCAGGCAGGAGACTATGATGCATAAAAACAAGAACAGTCAGGTTGAGAGACAGTTTCTTCCCTCAGGCCATCAGGCTTCTGAACTCCCTGCCACATCATATTCAAAGGGTCACTGGTAAATCTGTACCTGACAATATTTCACTTATGCACTTCAATTTGTCATTTATGCTTGATTTTTATTCTTATCTTCCTAAGTTATCGTGTGTAATATGTTTTATATGCAGCACTGTGCTTTACAACCTGGTTCGAAGAAACTCATTTCTATATACAGTTCATTATACGGTTATATACATTATGTACATGTATATATTTAAATGACAATAAACTTTTCTTGACACGTTGCTGCACAGGCTGATAGGGTGGTTAAGAAGGGGTATAGCGTGGTGGCCTTCATTACATGGAGGATTCAGTTCAAGAGCCACAAGGTAACGTTGCAGCTCTATCATTGTCTGGTTAGATCATACTTGAAGTATTATGTTCACTTATGGTCACCTCATTTTAGGAAGGATACGGAAGCTTTGGAGGGTTCAAGGAGGTTTACAAGGATACTGCCTGGACTAGAGTGTATGCCTTTTGAGGGAAGGTTGAGCGGGCTAGGGCTTTTCCCTTTGGAGCAATGGAGGATGAGAGGTGACTTGATAGAGGTGCGTAAGAGTTAGCATCTTTTTCCCCTAATTGCAGTGGCTAATACAAGAGGGGCATAATTTTAAGGGGTGACTGGAGGAGTATTTAGGGAATATGTCTAAAAGTAGGTCTTTAGAGTGGTAAGTGCGTGGAACACACTGTCCGGAGTGCTGATAGCAGCAGATGCATTAAGGATATTTAAGAGGCTTTTAGATAGATCTCCATTTTTCTTTCATCCATGTGCCAGTGTGGGAAGGAAGGGTTAGAGTGATCTTTGTGTTGGTTAAAAGGTTGGCACAACATTGTGGGCCGAAGGGCTTGGGCTTGTACTGTTCTGTGTTCTACAGAGCTGTGCAAAAGTCTTAGATGCATACATATAGCTAGGGTGCCTGAGACATTTACATAGTACTGTAGAAATTTTATGTATTGCACTGTACAGCTATTGCAAAACAAAATTAACCTTATGACATATGTGAGCGATGATAAACCTGATTTTGATATGGGTCTCTTTTGTGGACTGAGAGTAGGAAGGGGGAAGGGAGAGGGGAATCATGGTTGGAAAAAAGGGGGAGGGAGAGGAGAGGGTGCAGGAAGCACCAGTGAGACATTCTGTAATGATCAATAAACCAACTATTTGGAATCAAATGACCTTTTCTGATGTCTCAGGGCAGGGGTTTTTTGGGACACATGACACAAACCCCTCTCCTGCCCCGGCACACCTTCTCTGCCACCTGTCCCACAGCCCTCTTGCAGCACAATTGCAATCAACATTCTTATATTAATTGGTGGTCATTGAAAACTTCAGAATGAGTTCAGGGAGGTATTTGGTGGCTGTCTCCTTTATTAATACATGTTCAGCTGCCTTTCCCTGTCACTAATACACAGTACATAGCATCTGTTTTGTTAGTTAATATTCTGGATAGTTGCATATCTAGAGAGGTATTCATCATCAGTAACACAAATACAAGAGATTTTTCAGATTTTGGAAATCCAGAGTAACACACAAAATGTGGAGGAACATCTGAATAAACAGTCAATATTTCAGACTGAGAACCTTCATCGGGACTTGAAAGAAAGAATTCCTCATCTGTGCAGCAAGATGTGTATTTTACGTCTAGAATCTATGCTCAGAAACATTCAAGCCAGCCAACAGTATTTGAGTATTCAATGGACTTCTGCTAGTTGTAAATATGTAATTCTGCAAAGTTACCTGTCAATATTCAAAATGTTAAAGCAGGCAACTACAGCTATTGAAACTATGCTTAATCATTTACCATAATCTTTATGATTTAAAAGGTGCAAAACATTGTTTTGGGAGAGCAGAACTATATTCTCTCCCAAAGATGTGGTACTAAAACAAACTTCTATATCTCCCAATTACAGCTGCCATGCTGCTCAGTTTAGTCAGTCACAACATTCCAAGCTTGCTGGAATGAGTAGAACAGAAGGAGATAATGTCATGTGGTATTATGATTTGTAGCCATTAGTGACACTTGGTTGAAGGAGGGGCAGCTCATTTTTCCAGGGTTCCATTGTTTTAGACGTGATAGAGCAGGAGGGATTAAAGGGGAGGCCTATGATAAGCAGCTACAGTTATCAGAAATTACAAGGGGGTGGGGGATCTTCAGTTAGATAACTGTGCCAAACTGGCATATAGCTTTTAACTCAGTTAAGTACAAAATGCTGCAGTTTGGGAAGTCAAGCTTGCTTTGGACTTCCACAGGGAACATGAGGATTCTGGGGAGGGATGTAGAACAGAGGCTCCCAAAAGAATATGAGTAGTCAGGGCATCAAAAGTTATGAGGAGAAGGCAGGAGAATGGGGTTGAGAGGGATAATAAATCAGCCATGATGGAATGGCTAAGCAGACTTGATGGGCTAAATGGCTTAATTCTGCTTCCAGGCCCTATGGTCCTATGGACATTGTGGACCAAAGGTCCTGCTCTCGTGCTGTAGAGGGTACATAAGAGAGAGTGATGGGTGCCTTGTGTGAGTTGTCAGGGGAAGCAGCAGAAGCAGATACCACAGCAAAGTCAAAAGGGCATTTAGACAGGTATTTGAACAGGCAGCGAATGGGAAGATATAAAGCAGAGGTGGGATAAATTTAAATCAACATCATGGTGAGCATCGACATTGTGGGCCAAAGGTCCTGTTCTTGCGCTGTACCTTTCTGCATCGTACATGCTACATGCAGATATTGTACCTTTTGCCATTGGACTCCGGCCATATTATTTTCCAAGCGAAATCTCACATGCAATTGTGGTTGTTGTGTACATCCCTCCCTCTGCCAACCCGACGTCGGCGTGTAACATCATTTACACCGTCATAGCCAGATTACAAACCCAGCACCCGAGTGCCCTCATTACCATCTCGGGTGACTTCAACCATGCTACCATGGCTAGAACACTGCCCAACTTCACGCAGTATGTGAGCTGTACAACCAGAGGGGAGAGGACTCTGGATTTGATGTATGCATACAGCTCCTCTCCCCTCCCCCCATTGGGAAGGTCAGATCACAACCCGGTGCATCTCAAACCCTGCTACGTGCCTCTCGTGAAGAGTAAACCTGCAACCTCGAGGACGGTGAGGAAATGGTCGGAAGAGGCTTATGAGGCGCTCCAGGGTTGTTTTGAGGTGACAGACTGGCAGGCACTCTGTGAGCCACATGGAGAGGATATTGATGGGCTCACAGAGGGCATCACTGATTACATCAACTTCTGTGTGGACTGCAGTGTTCCGACAAGAACCGTCCTTTGTTATTCAGGTAACAAGCCATGGGTAACAAAGGACATTAAGGACATCCTGAACATTAAAAAGAGGGCGTTTAGAGATGGAAATAGGGAGGAGTTGAGGGCAATACAGAGGGACCTGAAAGCCAGGATTAGGGAGGCTAAAGACAGGTACAGGAGGAAGCTTGAGTGGAAACTCCAGCAGAACAACATGAGAGAGGTCTGGAGTGGGATGAGGGCCAACTAGCAACAGAGGAGCTGAAGGCAGTGTGGACAGGGCCAACGAACTTAACCTGTTCCTTAACATATTTGACATTGTGGCCCCTGCCCATCCCCAACATGAGTCATCTGTTGTCGGCCGCCAACCAACACATATTCCACTCTCCCCTCCTACCCCTCCTCACAGTCCCCCACCCCGCTGTCATGACTATACCCCTTCCCCACATGAAACCACCACGGTGGGCTTCACAGCTGAACAGGTGAGAAGGCAGCTGAAACGTCTCAACCCAAGCAAGGCTGCAGGCCCGGATGGTGTCAGTACCAGGGTGCTCAAAGCCTGTGCCCCTCAGCTATGTGGAGTACTTCACCATGTATTCAACCTGAGCCTGAGCCTCTAGAGGGTTCCTGTGCTGTGGAAGACATCCTGCCTCATCCCTGGGCTGAAGACGCCGCGCCCCAGCAGCCTCAATGACTACAGACCGGTGGCATTGACCTCCCACATCATGAAGACCCTGGAGAGACTTGTTCTGGAGCTTCTCCAGCCTATGGTCAGGCCACATTTAGATCCCCTCCAGTTCGCCTACCAGCCCCGACTAGGAGTTGAGGATGCCATTATCTACTTGCTGAACCGTGTCTACGCCCATCTGGACAAGCCAGCGAGCACTGTGAGGGTCATGTTTTTTGACTTCTCCAGTGCCTTCAACACCATCTGCCCTGCTCTGCTGGGGGAGAAGCTGAGAGCGATGCAGGTGGATGCTTCCCTGGTGTCATGGATTCTTGATTACCTGACTGGCAGACCGCAGTACGTGTGCTTGCAACACTGTGTGTCCGACAGAGTGATCAGCAGCACTGGGGCTCCACAGGGGACTGTCTTGTCTCCCTTTCCCTTCACCATTTACACCTCGGACTTCAACTACTGCACAGAGTCTTGTCATCTTCAGAAGTTTTCTGATGACTCTGCCATAGTTGGATGCATCAGCAAGGGAGATGGCTATGGTAGGGCTGAGTACAGGGCTACGGTAGGATACTTTGTCACATGGTGTAAGCAGAATTATCTGCAGCTTAATGTGAAAAAGACTAAGGAGCTGGTGGTGGACCTGAGGAGGGCTAAGGAACTGGTGACCCCTGATTCCATCCAGGGGGTCAGTGTGGACATGGTGGAGGATTACAAATACCTGGGGATATGAATTGACAATAAACTGGACCAGTCAAAGAACACTGAGGCTGTCTACAAGAAGGGTCAGAGCCGTCTCTATTTCTTGAAAAGACTGAGGTCCTTTAACATCTGTCGGACGATGCTGAGGATGTTCTACGAGTCTGTGGTGGCCAGTGCTATCATGTTTGCTGTTGTGGGGCAGCAGGCTGAGGGTAGCAGACAACAACAGAATCAACAAACTCATTCGTAAGGCCAGTGATGTTGTGGGGTTGGAACTGGACTCTCTCACGGTGGTGTCTGAAAAGAGGATGCTGTCCAAGTTGCATGCCATCTTGGACAATGTCTCCCATCCATTACATAATGTACTGGTTGGGCACAGGAGTACATTCAGCCAGAGACTCATTCCACCGAGATGCAACACTGAGCGTCATAGGAAGTCATTCCTGCCTGTGGCCATCAAACTTTACAACTCCTCCCTTGGAGGGTCAGACACCCTGAGCCAATAGGCTGGTCCTGGATTTATTTCCTGGCATAATTTACATATTACCATTTAATTATTTATATTGCTATATTTATACTCTGTTCTTGGTTGGGGCAACTGCAATGAAAATTAATTTCCCTCTGGATCAATAAAGTATGACTATGACTATAAACAAAAGTGAAGATGTTACCCTCATCGACAAAACTGCTTTACAGAAGCTGCTGATCAATAATTTATAGTTCAGTGTAGATAATCTTTTTAAAACTGCATGGTACTGCCATATAAAAACTGACTGGTGTAAATGTCCTCAAGTGGGATGGTGATAGGAGAATCAGGGAGGTGTTAATGCACTTGTGTGAGAGAATGTGTTACAGGGAAAGAAGTGGAGGTTTGCGATTGTTCTGAGAGCTGGTGGTGTGTTGATGGGCTGAATGGCCTCATACGTAGATATGAAATATATGAGAAATTGGCTGCTGCTTTTCCCTAAAGTACAGCGGTTAATTTGTTTCTGAACTACTTGAAAGAAGTGAAAACAACAGACACAAAATGCTAGAAGAACTCAGAAGTCCAGGCAGCAGCCGGTAAATGGTATAAAGTATTTAGGTATAAGACTTGATAATGATGGAAAGAACTTATATAATTTCAATTATTTACCACTATTGAAAAAAGTTCAAGAAGATCTTGACAAATGGATGATACTACCAATAACATTAGTGGGTAGAGTCAATGTTGTAAAAATGAATATATTTCCTAGATTACAGTATCTGTTTCAAACATTACGAATACAATTGCCACAGAAATTTTTTCAAGAGTTAAATAAATGTGTGAGAAAATTTCTTTGGAAAGGTAAGATGTCAAGAATATCACTGGAAAAATTGACATGCAAATTTGAGTTAGGAGGGTTACAACTTCCAAACTTTAAGAATTATTATAAAGCAAATCAACTTAGATTTATTGCATCTTTTTTTGACGAACATAAACTGGCATGGATTAGAATAGAATTAGTTAAGATAGGAGAAAATACACCCGAAGATTTTATATATAAATGGGAATCTAAATGGATACGGGAAAAGAAAGAATCTCCTATATTAAAACATTTGATTGATCTATGGAATGAGATAAACGTTGATAATGAAATAAAGAAATCTTTATTAGCAAGGAGACCTTTGTTCCAAAACAGACTTATTCCTTTTACAATGGATAATCAACTTTTATATAATTGGTACCAAAAAGGAATTACATCTATAGGAGACTGTTATGAACGAGGTATATTGATGTCATTTGAACAACTAAAGAATAAATATAAAATATCAAATAATACTTTCTTTTGTTATCTTCAATTAAGGGCTTACTTAAAAGGCAAACTGGGTCAAACAATGTTTTTGCCAAAACTCAATGAAATTGAAATTTTAATTCAAAAAGGAAAAATTAAAAAAATTATTTCTTGTATGTATAATTTGATTCAAAAACAGACAATTAAACAAGGAATCCACAAGTCAAAACAAAAATGGGAAACAGATCTGAATATTAATATTGATGAAACGAATTGGTCAAGACTGTGTCTGTGTCTTGACAGTATGACAAATACAATAAACATTTGACTTAGATTAGCACAATATAATTTTTTACACCAATTATATATTATACCACAAAAAATAAATAGATTAAATTCAAATTTATCTGATCAATGCTTTCGGTGTAAACAAGAAATTGGTACTTTCTTACATTGTACTTGGTTTTGTTCTAAAATTCAACCTTTTTGGATAAATTTAAGAGTCTTATTGGAACAAATTACTGGAACTCAACTTCCACATAACCCTGTATTATTTCTATTAGGTGATATTGAAAACCGAAACTTAAATTGAATAAATATCAGAAAGAATTCATAAAAAATTGCATTTGCAGTAGCTAAGAAGGCTATAGCAGTTATTTGGAAATCCGATTCGTATTTAAGTATGAATCGTTGGAACAATGAAATGGTTAGTTCTATTTCACTCGAAAAAATTACTTATAATTTAAGAGATAAATATGAAACATTTTTGAATATTTGGCGCCCTTATTTACAAAAGATAGGATGGCATATTTAGTTGCTCCGATGATAAAGATGTTGGACCCTTGGGGAAAATAATAAATAAATATACTCAATTTATTTTGAATGCCATGGAGCATGTGGAGACCTACCAATATCCAGGCAGTTCTTCTTTTTTTTCTTCTTTCTTTCTTTCTTTCTTTTTTTTTCAGATAGGAGTATATATTGGGGGGAAGGGTTAAGGGGAGGGGGGAGGGTAGACATTATCTTTTCATGTATTCACTTTGAAAACTCAATAAAAATTATATTAAAAAAAAAGAAATCCAGGCAGCAGCTATGGAAAAGAGTACAGTTGACGTTTCGGGCTGAGACCTTTCGGTAGGACTGAAGAGAAAAGGTGAGGAGACAGAGGTAAAAGGTGGGGGGGGGAGGGAAGGGAAAAACATAAGGTGTAGGTGAAACCAGGAGGGGGAGGGGTGAAGTAAAGAACTGAGAAGTTAATTGGTGAAAGAGATACAGGGCTGGGGAAGGGGGAATCTGATAGGAGAGGACAGAAGGCCAAGGGAAAAAGTAAAGCGGGAGCAGCACCAGAGGGAGGTGATTGGCAGGCAAAAAAATAAGGTGAAGGGGGAACAGGGGAGTGGGGAATAGGGAAGAGGAGGAGGCCATTATCAGAAGTTTGAGAAATCGATGTTCATGTCATCAGGTTGGGGGCCAACCAGATGGAATATAAGGTGTTGTTCCTCCAACCTGAGTGTGGCTCATCGAGACAGTAGAGGAGGCCATGGATAGACATATCGGAATGAGAAGTGGAATTACAATGAGTGGCCACTGGTGGATGGAGTGTAGGTGCTCGGCAAAGTAGTCTCCCAATCTACTTCAGGTTTCACCGATATCCAGGAGGCCAAATCGGGAGCACTGGACACAGTACATGATCCCCAACAACTCACAGGTGAAGTGTCGCCTCACTTGGAAGAACTGTTTGGGGCACTACCTGGTAGTAAGGGAGGACGTGTAGGGGCAGGAGTAGCACTTGTTCAGTTTGCAATGATAAGTGGCAGGAGAGAGATCAGTGGGGAAGGGAAAATGGATAAGAGTCACGTACGGAGCAATCCCTGCGGAAAGCAGAAAGTGTGGGGGGGGGGAAGGGATCTGGGGTTGAGAGGGTAAACAGATTTAAGTTCCTCGACATCCACATCACTGATGACCTCACGTGGTCTGTACACACCAGCTGTTGGTAAAAAAAGGCACAACAGTGCATCTTTCAGCTCAGGTGGTTGAGGAAGCTTGATATAGGCCCCCAAATCCTAAGAACTTTCTACAGGGGCACAATTGAGAGCATCCTGACTGGCTGCATCACTGCCTGGTATGGGAACTATACTTCTCTTAATCACAAGTGTAATGACTTCTTTGTAATGTTTCACTGCTAAGTCTAATGCAATGGCTTCTCTGTAATGTTCACTGCTGAGGTAATGGTTTCTCTGTAGCAGCTATGTTTGGGTTATGGCTGAAGATAACAGGACTGTAGTATGCATGTTAGCCATTTGGAGATTGTTGTTCTGTCTTGTGTATCTGGAAGGATGTTGTTTTCGCGGTCTTTTGTCGAGGAGAGAGGAAGAGGGAGGACGTGTGTGGTGAGAGCTGGTAGACCACTGGATGGGGTGGACTATGATCTAAGGGTCCAAAGGTCGGCGACGTTTGGCGGAGACCGATGGTGGAAGAATGACTACAGAGTGAGCTCCAACGTGACTTTGACTTGACTTGGGCCCTTTTTTTTATTTTCTTTACCAACCCTATATTCAGATTAAGATTCATAATGTTCAATCATTTAATTGCATATGGTGTACTGTCTGATATTTTGCGTTGTGGGTTTGTAACTGGGGGTACATCGCACAGCATCCGCACAAACGCGGTTACCCAGTTTGGTGGCGCTGAAGGCTATTTCCCCTAGACGATCACGAGCTGGGCAAGCCTGAGGGTTACAATTGTGGGGGCTACATTCAGGATTGATTCCGTTGGATGCTGTGTGATTGCCCTGTTTAAATCTGTGCTGGTATGAAGGCTGCTGGGATAGAGCAGTGGTGTGCCTCTGTGGGATTGCCGGTAATTAATGCGTGCGTGTTGAGTGGGGTGGATATTCATACCCCGGATGAATTGTTAATTCGATTTCTGAGTATGGTTAAAGCTGTCGGCAAAGTTGAAATCGTAGCGCAATGGTTTGATAAATTGGCGAGCTCAGACCTTGTTTTAGTTCAGACTAGCACTGATGTGACAGCGGTGGGACTTCCAGCAACTATCGGTGTCCCAGGTGAGGCGGGGCCATGGCCTGTCCATACTGTCAGGGAGGAGGAGAAGGGAGCCAGGCAGGCTGGGTCACAAGCTGAGTTGCCCGCAGTTGGGGGCAGAGATTTCAGAGACAGGGTATATCATTTCTGAGGAGTGAAGGGAAAGAGTGGTCGGATTTGGAAAGCTTAATTAATCCCTGTCCCCCAGTGAAGATTAAGGGTTAGGTGTTGGCATCAGCCCTTACCTCCCTGGCGAATAAGTGGCCCAGTGCACAGGCAGCGGGTCCCCCTCCGGATGCTAGGAGTTTTCTCTGGAATAACGCCCACCCCCGAGGGGGAGGAGGAGTATGAGATGCGGGTGGAGCAGACCTCTCAGTTGTTAGATGAGTGGCAGTGCTCTGATGATGAAAAGTGACAGAGATGGCTGAAAGTTTGAGGGGGTTGGTGGCTGATGTAGTGAGAGCCGTGAAAGTTAACCAACCCTTTGCTCCCCTTGCTGAGTATCTAGACGCATTAGAAAGCGCTTTTGGTATGACAGGGAGCCCACTGGAGCTCATCGGGGGAGTGGTTTCAGAACATGAGTCAAGAGAAGGGAGAGAAGCTTTCCACGTACATTTTTCCGCTAGAGAGACGGCAAAATTGTTTGCGGCACCAGGGGGGTCATTCAGACGGCTGAAGTGTATAAGTTAAGGATGGACCAGACAGCCAAGGGCACCCAGTCCCAGAACATGATTGCTTGGGGTCTCCAACAGTCCCATAAAATGTGCCCCCTCCCTCATTTGTTCAGCTGATCAGAGAGGTGCGGGAGGAGGAGAATGCTTTTGGGGCGTGAGAGGACTCCGTCAGCAGGGTGCAGTCCTCGGTAGTATCCCCTTGTGGTGAAGTGACCAGGGCCAGCTCAACCCGGGAAATGGTAAAGGAGATGGTGGCAGAGCTGAGAACTGAGATGTCCCAGGTGTTAACAGCGGGTGTGGACCCTCCGTATGATAGGACTGGTAGAGTGGGCCTCCCCAAGGGAACGGACTATGCAGAGAGCTGAGGGTGGCTGGGGTTCCGCGAGAAGAGGGGCAGCCGGTAGCGTGTGCTATAACTGTGGGGAAGAGGGACACTTCCGGTGGGAATGTGAGCGGCAAGAAGCCCCTCGGAGAGCGAGCCCCCGGGTGTCTAAGCAGGGAGAGGTGTTGGGAAACTTAGAGGAGACCCAGTGAGAGAATGGTCTGGTGTCTCTGGGGGAACACGTTCCCAGCAATGTACCAAGAAACTCCCGAAAGCAAAAGACCTGAATTCTTAGTGGGACCACGTTCCAGTGCGTCGCTACAGATAGAGGGAATATACGCTAAAGCCATACTTGACACTGGGTCGCAGGTCACGTTAATGTACCGTTCCTTTTACAACCAGTATCTGAAGCATTTACCCTTGACACCATTCAGTGCACTGGAGCTTTGGGGTATCGGTGCTGGTGATTATTTACAAGATGGTTATTTGTCAGTGAAGTTGGAGTTCTCGGAGGCTGATGTGGGAGTGTCTGAGGTTCTTGCTACATTGATGCTGGTTTGTCTAGACCCTGTTGAGACGGGCGGCGTTTCAACTCTGGTGGGGACCAACACCCCTCTTTTGAGGAGGCTCATGGGAGCCTGCAAGGAGAAGGCGGATGAGAGCTTTTCGGGGACATTGTCCGTGCACCAGTGTTTCAAGCTGCTTTTGAGGAAGTGCGTGGAAACACTGGGCCGGATACTGAACTTAAACGACGGACTGTGTGGTTCACCCAGTCAAAGCCAATGGTGGTAAGGCCCGGGGGAAGTAGCGAGAGTGATGGGGACACCTAAATTTCCCGGAGTGCCTGAGGGTGAAGACCTCTTTGTGGACTCTCCAGAAGACCACGAGGGGGAGTCCGGATTTCCTGATGCGGTACTGGTGAGGCCTGAATTGCAGAAGCCCTCGGTTGTACAGGCGAGCAGGATGGCAGTGATCGTCAGGAACACTATGAACAGGGAGGTCACCTTCAAGCAGGGGATACCCCTGGCGCATTTGTTCCCGGTGACGGTAATGTCTAGTGCCCCTGTGAGGCACGCCGGGGAGGAACTATTGGAAAAGGGGGAAAAGTTAATGGAGGGATCACGTGAGGCAGCAACAAGGTAAGACATGCTAGCATGAGCTCCTGAGTGTGTCTCAATAGTTATCTTTATTTTACTATGTTATTGTTAAAACCGCATTCCTAATCTCGCTTGCCAGTGGTGCATGGCAAGGTATAACCTTAGAAGTAAGAAGGATATTTTATTGTCAACTGAAGGAACAACCAGATCCTTGTATTTTATTAAGATGGTGGCCAACTGTGGAAAAGGGGGGAAGTTTTCCCTCGAGACAGTCATGACAGCCATTCAGGAAAGCAAGGAAGAACTATCAACACAAATAGACACTAAAATGATTAACATCCAATCCTCGCTAATTAAAATACGTTTGTAGAATCTGCATTATCAACACTAGCTGACCAAGTTAAGGAAATGGAGGGGCGTGTATCTGCCAATGAAGATAACATAATAGAAGTTACCACGCACATCAAGAAATTGGAGAAAGAGGTGCAATTGTTAAAAGACAAGGTGGACGACCTGGAAAACAGGAGAAGGTGGAACAATATTCGGATACTGTATCTCCCAGAGAAAGCTGAAGGTCACGACACAGCTGGATTTTTGGAACGAATCCCATCAGATATTTTTGGTGTGAGAAACTTTCCTCCCCCCATCACCTGCGAGAGAGCCCACTGCCTGGGAAAATTCCCCAGGGGTGGTGACGACTCACGGAGACTGAGACCTATAATCGCAAAGCTCCTCAATTTTAGGAACAAGGAGATGATTATGGGTTTGGCCAGGCAAAAAGGAGTGATTCATTATGAAAATAATAAGATTTATATATTTCCCGACTGTAGTCCGAGATTGCAACGCCTTAAGGACACCTTCAAAGAAGTTAAGAAGACCCTACGGGAAAAGGGGCATTGATTATTCCCTGCACTATCCAGCTAAACTTCGGATTATGCATTAGGGAGTCACCAAGTGGTTTGTTACTCCTGATGCAGTAACAGAGTTTTTGAAAGTTATCGCCAATAGTGGCTGATAATCCTCTTGCTCCATGCACAACGGACGGGTTACTGAGAAGCTTAAGCACTCTATAAATTGAGCCACTTTTACTTAAGTGATTATTGGATGTACTGCTGTGACTGATATGAGGTCACGAGTAAGTTTCGCAACATGGATACTTTCCCACTGGCTATTGTGGAAAGGGCGTCTCCTTAATTTTTGATGACATTTTGTCTCACACTTGTGCCTTGAGATGTTTTTGATTCGCGGTGATCCTTTTACTAAATATATTTATATGTTGTAGTCTGAGTTCTGTTCAAGTTGCTTTGCCAGGTATTATGTGCTTTCTCCTAGGGCTCGATTGTACTCGATTAGAGGCTGTAGAATCTAGAATTCTTAATTAATGTGGTTTAATGCTCATTATATTTTTCTGTAACTGTTGATAACCCTTGCTTTTTTAGAGAGAGCAGCCTACCCACCGGGGATG
Organism: Mobula birostris; assembly: GCF_030028105.1. Lineage (NCBI taxonomy): Eukaryota > Metazoa > Chordata > Chondrichthyes > Myliobatiformes > Myliobatidae > Mobula > Mobula birostris. The sequence continues at coordinate 107,364,426 of NC_092378.1, forward strand.
TTTGGTCTAGGGGGCATCAACAGGTGGGTCTCATACTGGGATATGGTATAGTTCTGTTTCTTAATTACTCTTATTCTTACTGTTCTTGCACTATCTTTATGCTCTGAGGTATCTACTATTTTCTTCTTTAAGGCATGACTAGTCAACTTAAAATAATCTCCTTGAAGGTAAGGGGGATTAATTCTCCAGTTAAGAGGAAAAAAATTCTTACATATTTAAAGAGACATTCCACTGATATAGCCTTTATACAAGAGACTCATCTTTCTGATACAGAACATATAAAGTTAAAAAGGGATTGGGTTGGACAAGTTTACTATTCTTCATTTACCATAAAAGCAAGGGGAGTAGCTATACTCATCAATAAAAACATGAGGTTTAAATTAATATCAACTGAAAAAGGCAAGAACAGTAGACTTCCTTTAGTTAATTGTGAACTAAATAAGAACAGGGTCACATTGATTAATGTATATGACCCCAACCATGACGATCTCGTTTTTTTTAATGATTTGGTATTAAAACTTACGACAACTTTAGACCGCTGCCTGGTTGATGGGGACTTTAATTTGGTCTTAGACCCAGCTATGGACCGATATTCACCAAGATCTTTTAATCGTTCAAGGGCAGCGTCGATCTTGGATCAGGGCATGAGGGATCTGGGGTCTTGCGATATTTGGCATCAACTTAATCCAAATGTAAAGGACTCTTCCTTCTTTTCAAATGTCCACGGTTCCTATTCTAGAATTGATACGTTTTTAATATCCCAAAGTATGGTATCCACGGTTATTGAATGCTCCTGCCTACCAGCTATACTCTCTGACCATAATCCAATAAAGATGACTTGGAGGATAGATATTACTCAGTCATTATCTTACAGTTGGAGATTTAAAACATATATGCTTAATGATTCCGAATTTCTCTGATTTATGAACGGCCACGTTGATTTATTTATGGAAACTAATTCAAATTCTTCTTCTTACGCTAACATATGGGAGGCTTTAAAAGCATATATGAGAGGACAAATCCTTTCATATAGCACACATAAGATAAGGGAGGAAAGGAAAACTCTTGTATCCCTAGAGGAAGAGATTGAAAATCTTGAACGTGAACATGCTTTTACTAAAAGTGAAGAAATACTTAATATACTGACTTTAAAACGGATTCAATACAATAATTTATGTACAAGTAAAGCTGAGGCAGATATGGCCAGAACTAATTACCATTATTATGAATTTGGAAACAAAACTAGTAAGTTACTTGCCTGGCAAATAAAAAAGGAAGAGACGGATTGATTTATCCAATTTGCTATTATGGATGATGGCAGATCCCTCATGAACCCACAGGACATAAATTAAAAATTCAGAAAGTTTTATGAAACACTATTTAAGACAGATCATGATATAGAAAATACTAAAGCAACATGTTTCTTGAACTTATTAAATCTGCCTAAGTTAGATCCTAAGGATAAAGACCGTCTTGATTCTGATATATCTGAAGAAGAGGTTCTTGGCGCTATGAAGTCTCTACAGAACAATATAGCTCCGGGGCTAGATGGCTTTCCAATTGATTACTTTAAAACCTTTTCAGATAAGCTTTTAACCCCTTTAGCAAATATGTTTAAGGAGGCACTGATTAATAAAACTTTGCCTAGTTCTCTGGAAATTGCTGCAATAATATTACTGCCAAAACCTGAGAAGGACCGTCAAAAATGTACTTCCTGTCGGCCCCTTAGTCTTTTGAATTCAGATTACAAGATTTAATCAAAATTAATTGCATTAAGATTAGATGACATTACCCCTAAAATCATTAATGCTGATCAGACAGGTTTTGTCAGAAATCGATGTGGATCTGATAATGTACGGAGACTTTTTCACATAATGGAAGAGGCTCATATGCAAAATGATCCCATGTTGATAATGTCGATGGATGCAGAGAAGGCACTCAACAGGATAGAACCTATCTTCCTTTTGCAAACTTTTAAAGCAATGAATTTTGGAGAGAGATTTATGCAATACATTGAAACATTTTTTGCCGGTCCTAAAGCTCAAATTCCAACTAATGGAGTCCTGTCGGGTACCTTTCCGCTATCCAGAGGAGTCTACCAAGGTTGTCCAAGTGCTGCACTGCTGTTCTTAATAGCTATTGAGCTGCTGGCTATTGCTATTCGTACTAATCCCAGCATTACCGGCATTAAATTTGGCTCAAATGAACACAAACTAGCCCTTTATGCCAACAGTCTCTTAGTTTTCCCGTCTGATCCAGAAGAGTCATTACCCTCTCTTCTACAATGTTTCCAACAATACAGTGCTGCTTCTGGGCATAAATTAAACCTTTCAAAAAGTGAAGTCATGTCTTTTAATATACAGGATAATAACATTAAGAACCTAGTCAAACCTTTGCAATGGTGCTCGAATGGATTTAAATATTTAGGCATAGAAATTAGGAGATCCGCAGACAAAATTCTTAAAGATAATTACATTAAGCTATTGAATCAGGTTAAATTAATTCTACAGAAATGGAGGGAGTGGCCATTATCTTTAATTGGAAGAGTGAACTTAATTAAAATGAATATACTCCCCAGATTTCTATATTTATTCCAATGTGTCCCAATTAAAATTCCCAGAAGTCTATTTAATGATTTAAACAAATCAATGTCCAGCTTTTTAAGGAAAGGTAAAGTCCCTAGAGTCAAACTTTCAGGCCCCTTACGCCAAGGGAGGATTAAATCTTCCTAATTTTAAATGTTATTACCTTGCAGCTCAATTCCATCCAATATGGTGTTGGTTGCACTATGAGAACAATGAGACTAGATGGCTTCCTATTGAACAACATCAAATAAAATGTTCCCTTAAAAGTTCTTCCTTTTTTAACATCTAAGAAAGCACTTTTAAGTATAACTAAGAACCCTATAATTTTAAATTCTTTTGCAGTATGGCAAGAAGCTCATGCAGTTATTGGTGTAAATACCTCATTACTTTGGAAAACTCCTCTGTGGAATAACCCCAATATCCCCCACCTGATTGCAGACGGAATTTAAAAAAATTGGATTAATAGTGGTATAAAAACAGTTGAAGATTTATATAGTCAAGATAGCTTTGCCAATTTTCAACAATTGTCTGGTAAATTTAATCTACCAAATCATAATTTATTTAAGTATTTTCAGATTAGACACTGGGTCCGCAACAGTTATACAGGCTATCCACAAATTCCAATGGAATATCCGTTTGAAAAGCACTTGCTTAGTGAAGTCTTGTACACTACAAAGGTCTTACATCATCTATTTATATTATTTTAAACACTAACTTGCCAATCTATACTAAGAGATATATTAAAAATAAGTGGGAATCAGATCTTGAATGCAATTACAATGATGCTGATTGGTGTAATATCCTGCAAATGTCTCAAACTGTATTAATTTCAACTAAACATAGACAGGTACAGTTTAATATTTTTAACAGGACCTACTACACTCCACATAGACTGCACAAAATATACCATAACACCTCTCCTAATTGTCAGAGATGTAAATCTTGTGACGGAGACTTACTTCATATGCTTTGGAATTGCTCTTATCTGGAAGACTTTTGGAAATACATTGTTAGAATAACCTCAGATAGTATAAAAAACGAAATTTCATTTGATCCTAGGGTCTGGATTTTGGGAGATCTACAAGGTCCTAATGTGAACTACAATAAAAAATACTTTATATTGCTCGTGGCTACAGCCGGGAAAAAGAGTATCCTACAAAACTGGAAGTCTGAATTTCCTCCCTCACTCAGGCAGTGGTTAAATGAGTTAACATCCTGTAGTAAACCTGAAAAGATCTTGTATAGTGTGAGGAGGAAACCAGCAACATATGAAAAAATATGGGGCTCCTTTTTAGCCTTATTACCATCAATATACCTCCTCACTTACTGAATTAGTATGGATACCCGTCTTCCCGTGCTTCTCATATCTGCTTAGTGTAGTAATATATACTTCATTAATACACATTGGGATGTCATGCCTTACCTGATTGAATTTTATTTTTGCTATTTTTCAATTGTGAACGAGGAAGAAATTTTTACCATACCAGGGTTGTGGGCGGGGGGGTGAGAATGGGAGGGAGTATTTTGTCTGATTTTTGTTTTTTTTTTCTTATGTGTACCTGTTTATAAAATACAATTTGTTTCTTTTTGTGTCAATAAAAATATCCATATAAAAAGGAAAAGGGGGACAAGTTAGCCGTTGAGTCGTTCAACTTCGGGAACTCCCCGGTGCCGCCAGGTTGGAAAAAGAGGCTGGTAGAGAAGATGTTGAAGTTGGAAGGTGTCTTTTCCATTGGCGAGTTTGATGTGGGTTGGTCCAAGAGCACTCGTTATACTATCCGGAGGACACCCCATTTAGAGAGAGGTCGCGGCAACTGGCCCCTGCAGATGTGGGAGACATGCAGCAGCATTTGTGTGAGTTGAAGGAAGCTGGGATCATCACTGAGTCCCGAAGACCCTATATGTCCCCAATAGTAGTGGCCCAGAAGAAAAGCGGGAAGGTACGCATGTGTGTGGACTATAGGACTCTGAACAGGCACACTGTCCCTGACCAGTATACGGTCTCGAGGGTCGAAGATGCGCTGGCCTGTCTGAATGGTGCGAAGTGGTTTAGTGTGCTGGATTTGAGGAGTGGATACTACCAGATCCCGTTGAGTGAGGCGGATAAAGAGAAGATGGCATTTATATGTCCCCTGGGATTCTTCCAGTTTGAAAGGATGCCCCAGGGCATATCAGGAACTCCTTGTTATGTGGTTGACAACAATGAATATATCAATTGAGTCAGGTTTTGTAAAAAGAAACAAACATTTCTTAAACTCTGCTCAACAATAGCGAAAAGTATTCAAACGACTAACTTAACCGGAAGTTAACTGCTATACGGCAACTCTGGAACAGTTCTTAAAAGGGTAAATGCGAAAACAGTTCTTAAAGTGGTAAATTCGAACACAGTCTTAAAATGGTAAATTCGGAAGTCCAAGTGATTTACACAGTCAATCAGGAGAGACTTCTCAGGAAACGGATTTCTTCGAAGATATAACGTTACTGCTGATTCTCCAAAGCATTCACGACGAAGGAAATAAAACAGCTTAAAGGAACTGACCTTTTTCTGGCAAGTGAAAACTGCACAAACTTCCCTGCTCTTGCAGGAGTTATCTCAGATACAGGTCACCATATTCTGAACGAATTCGCAATAAGGTCGATCCTTCATTAAACCGCCGAATGACTCCAACTTTATTCCTATCCTTCAGGTTCCCGTCCATTAGTAAGGTCTTCACTCTCCAATACCACTGTAAAGGTAAATAGCAAAGATACACCGACAAAGCTGGCAGCGATTGGCAAAACTGCCTGCACAACGATTTTACCTTACAATAGAAAGTAAAACTCCGTTTTAAAACGAAACTGCATCATGAGACGAATACGCAGCATAATGGAGTAACTAATGAAGCAAACAACAACTCAACTGAAAAACTAACTGCGTCACACCAGGGATCTCCCTTTTATACCTGTTGTGAACATGTCATCACATGACCTCACATCGGCTGGAAAATTACATCACCCTACCATCACAAAACCATTACATCATGGTCATAAGACAGTCACAAGATACTCATGAGGTATGTAACACCTCTCTCCAAAAAGGGAAAATTTTGGTCTTATACGAGCAAATTTCCAACAATTAACTATTTACAAAAAAAATACAAATGTATAAAATTTTCAACTTACACAATATAAACAATATTGTCATACAGCACCTTACGAAGTAATATACAATAGGAGTGTTACAAATACCAAAATACCACTCCATAAAAAAATTATACTGTACCTTCAACATCTGGATAGACAATCAGCAATCACACCATCCTTGCCTCCAACATGAGCCACCAAAATACCATACTCCTGCAACATCAAACTCCAATTCAGTAACCTTCTATTTTTGTTTTTCATCTTACTCAAAAACGCTAGTGGATTATGATCGGTGTAAACTATGAGTGGTTTCTGAGTTGTACCAACATACACATCAAATGTTGTAAAGCCAAAATAAGAGATAGTAATTCCCTTTCTATGGTTGAATAATTTCTTTGATGCAAATTAAATTTCTTGGAAAAGTAAGCCACCGGACAATCAAATTCATGAGCACAGGTTGATGACATATCATAGTTTTCAATTTATCAAAAGCCTCTTGACAAGGCTCTGTCCAAACAAACTTTTCACTTTTCTTCAAGAGGTTAGTTAATGGAAGAACAATGTTAGCAAAATTCTTACAAAATTTTCGGTAATGTTCTACTATACCCAAGAATCTTCTGAGAGTTTTCTTACCAGTTGGAGTGGGTATCTCTAAAATTGCCTCAACTTTTGCCTGAACAGGAGCTAATTTTCCTTGACCCACAACATAACCAAGGTAGGTCACTGTGGCATGACCAAATTCACTTTTAGCTCAGTTAATAGTTAAGTTAGCTTTTGAAAGCCTTTCAAGTAGTTTCTCCACCACAGTAATATGTGCTTTCCAAGTATCATTTCCTGTAACTAAATCATCAATATAGGCATCTGTATCTTTTAACTCCTGAATTACAGTATTAATCATCCACTGGAAAGTATCTGGTGCATTCTTCATCCCAAAGGGAAGAACATTATATTCATATAACCCAGATGGGGTTACAAATGCAGAAATCTCTCTACCTCTATCCATCAATGGAACACACCAATACCCTTTTAACAAATCAATCTTCGTAAGGAACTTTGCTTGTCCAACTTTGTCCACACAATCATCTACCCTAGGGATTGGATACACATCAGTTTTTGTCACAGCATTCACCTTCCTGTAATCTGTACAAAATCGAATACTACTGTCTGGCCTGGGCACCATAACACACAGTGAACTCCAATTCGAATTAGAAGTTCTAATAATATTATTCTCTAACATATACTTAATTTCTTGTTCAGCAAGCTCACATTTTTCCCTGTTCATCCGATATGGATGTTGCTTTCTAGGCTTCCATCTGGGCCCCCGAGTGAGTGAAAGGCATCTAGAGGGTGAGCCCGGAATGCCGGGATTCACTGCTGAACCCTCCGGAGGTGTCGTGGGCCTATCAGCGAAACACTGAGGAAAGAGGGAGCCCACTTGATAACCCAGAAGATGCCACCACTCCCTTGGCCATCCCACAGAGTCTAGACAGCATGTCTCTGGAGTGCAAATAAGGGATATTAATATCTAGTCCTGCATAACATAACATACCTGATCATCTCGTGAACCAGTGACTGCTGTGAAAGAGCAGCTGACAACTAGAGAAAAACCTTGTGACAGCATGGAATGACAGCTGGCAGGAGGGAACAGACCCCACTGGGGCTTCCGCGGTCTAGCTACCTGCAGCAGTGGGATCCAGCATGCAAAGGTGCATGGGTCCCACCCACCCTTGGCTATGAAAACTTGTAAGGAGAAGATACCCCCTGAGTCAGTGAGAGTGGGGGCGGAAGATGATTCATTGGTAGACAACCCGGCAACTGAAACAGGAACAGAACAGACAATGAGTCAGTTGATCAGCATACCTGAGGCTGCAGCAGGACACAAGCTCTAGAGATGCATATGTGGCTGGGCAAAGGTTATTTCCACTACAGACCTGAAAATACATCAGGGCAGGAAAGGATGCTTGAAGAAGGGGCAACAGGGACCTCACATCGACAGCTACTTTTTGAGAAGTAGGTCGAGTCAGTCGACTGAAGTTCAGCAGCAGGACAAAACCCAAAGTCTACAGGACATCAATACCCCTGTCCCAGTGGAGGAAGAGCAAGGCACAGGAGAACAACCTGAACCCAGCCCATAACGACCTGCAATGGAAAAGAAGATCAAGGGGCGAAAGCCATTGATTAAGTGGCCGAAATCCTGCGAGAAGACAATGTGGGAGGAGGTCAATGCTGACCTCTCCAACATCTTAGAGACACTCAGAGGCACTACCATGAAGAAGTTGGAAAGAATGGGGGAATTAATCTATAGCTATGGAGCAGAACATTTTGGAGTGCTAGAGAGGAAGAAAAATACTTTGATGATCCCCACTAAATCCAAGAGGCAGAAGGAGATATATTGTCTAGTCAGGGAGAGGAGGCAGCTGAAGAAACAATGGAGGAAGGCCACAGAGGAGGAGAAGGAAGGCATAAATCTGTTGCAAGCAGACGTCCAGAGCAGGCTCGTGACACTGAGGAAAGCTGAGAACCTGGTAAGGAAGCGCAGGAAGAAGGGCAGACAAGAACAAGCTTCTATGAAGACCCCTTCAAGTTTGTGAAAGATCTCTTCACAGGGGAGAAGAGTGGAGGTCTCTCAGTGTCAAAGGCAGAATCGGAAAAACACCTGGAAAAGTTATACACAGTCAACTGACACCACAAAGAGATCACCCTCCTACCTGACGTGCCACCAATCCATCCACTGGAACACCAACTAGATATCAGCCCGTATAGATGGAGTGAGGTGAAGAAAATTGTGCATAGAGCAAGGGCCACATCAGCCCCAGGTCCCAATGGAGTGCCATACAGGCTCCACAAAAATGCACCAGGTGTCCTGCGGATCCTCCGGAGGCTCATGACGGTGGTGTGGCGTAAGCAGGATATACCAACATCCTGGCAGAGAGCCGGAGGAATCCTGATCCCAAAGAAAAATGGTTCATCAGAAATCACCCAATTCTGCCAGATTAGTCTCCTAGATTAGATTATGAGGACACGCAGTCCTCTTTTATTGTCATTTAGTAATGCATGCATTAAGAAATGATACAATGTTCCTTCAGTATGACATCACAGAAACACAAGACAAACCAAGACTGAAAAACTGACAAAAACCAAAATAATTATAACATATAGTTACAACAGTGCAAAGCAATACCGTAATTTGATAAAGAACAGACCACGGGCACGGTAAAAATAAGTCTTAAAGTCTCTTGAAAGTTCCATCATCTCACGCAGACGGTAGAAAGAAGAAAAACTCTCCCTACCATGAACCTGCAGCACCCTGGAAGCACCTGACCACAGCCGACTCTTGAGTCTGTCTGAAAACTTTGAGCCTCCAACCAGCCCTCCAACACCGAGCACCGAGCAGCATCTCTGCCAAGCGCTTCGACCCCAACCCCGGCCGCCAAGCAATAGGCAAGCCGATAATTTCGGGACTTCCCCTCCTTTCCCTCCCCTTCCCCTCCGGAGATTCTCAATCACACAGTAGCAGCAGCAGCGTAGCGGGCATTTCAGAAGTTTCTCCAGGTGTTCCTCCGTGCTTCTCGCATCTGTCTCCATCAAATCAGGATTGTGCATGGTACCTATTTAACAAATATCGATATCATTCTGGAGCGGCCGCACATGCTGCGTCACGCCGCCATCTTCTCCTCCCCTCCCCTAAGCGTCAAGGGCAATATCTTCTTTAGTGTGGTGGTTCATAGGCTGTCAAGATATCTGCAAAGAAACCATCTGATTGATACATCAATCCAGAAAGCAGGGATCTCGGGCTTCTCTGGCTGTCTGGAACACACTTGCACCATCTGGCATCAGATCCAGTTCGCCAAGAAGGAGGGAACAGATCTTCACGTGGTGTTCCTGGACGTCGCCAACTCCTTCGGCTCAGTCCCTCATAACCTCGCCTGGACTGCTTTCTACTTCTTCAGGGTCCCAGTGGCCCTCACAAGCCTCGTTAAGGCCTACTTCCAGGACGTGCACCTATGTTTGCCAACAGCAGATTACACCACAGGGTGGCACCATCTGGAAGTGGGAATCATGGCTGGTTGTACCATCTAACCTTCACCATGGCCATGGAGGTGATCATTAGAGCATCTAGATGGGTGGTGGGAGGACAGCGCATAAGACCAGGCCTGAGGCTGCCACCTATCAGAGCATACATGGATGATCTCACAACACTCACCACGACCAAGGCCTATACTGTACACCTGTTGAGATAGCTTCAAGAGAACGTCGAGCAGGTTCAGCTGAAGATCAAGCCGAGCAAGTCCAGAAGCATCTCTATCGTCAAGGGGAAGCAGGTAGACCAGCGCTTCCACATGGGTGATGAGACGATTCCAACAACATTCGAGAAGCCTGTGAAGAGCCTAGGTCGGTGGTTTAACGCATCCCTCAAAGACATGGAGCAGGTAGATCAGCTCAGGAAGGATGCCGTCAGTGGCCTCGAGAGCATTGACAGAACCACACTCCCTGGCAAATTGAAGCTCTGGTGTAGGCAATTTGGGCTCCTTCCACATCTCATGTGGCCACTAACCCTGTATGAATTTCCAATCTCAAAGGTGGAAAAGCTGGAGAGACTGATCAGCTCATACGTAAGGAAGTGGCTTGGTCTTTCCAGGTGCCTCAGCAGCATAGGGCTTTACGGCAAGGGAGTCCTAGAGCTACCCAGATCCAGTCTTTCAGAGGAGTACGAGTGCGCCAAAGTAAGACTGGAAATGATGTTAACAGAGGTGAATGATCCATTTGTAGCACAAGCTGCCCACCTCCTGGATACTGGGAGGAAATGGACTCTATCAGAAGCAACCGAGCAAGCAAAGGCAGCTCTCAAGCACAGAGATATCGTGGGCCGAGTGCAGCAAGGGAGGAGCGGTCTTGGCCTTGGGGACAGTACACCAGCCTGGAATAAGGCTGCTCTGTCTCAGAGACACAGGCTCATGGCGCAGGAGATACGTCGGCAGGAGGAGGCAGCAAGGTACGCAAAGGCCATCGCTCAGGCAAGGCAAGGGCAATGGATGAGATGGGAGGGAATGGAGAAAAGAAAGATTTCCTGGAAAGAGCTGTGGGAGGTGGGAACATTCAGAGCGAGTTTCTCCATCAGGGCTGCCTACAATGTCTTGCCGTCTGCCATGAATCTCAGCCAGTGGTATGGAGAGGACCCCATGTGCTTCCTCTGCCCGACTTCAGCAACACCAAGACACATTCTGGTGGGCTGCAAGACCAGCCTTACTCAAGGCCGATACACCTGGCAGCACAACCAGGTGCTGCGGTATCTTGCAGCAGTGCTAGAAAGTCAACAGATGAGTGTCAACACTCTCGTCGCCCCCCCTCTCATCTCGCTGGCCGGTAACAGCATTTGTCCGGGAAGGTGAGAGTCAAGCTAGACTCGATACATCCAGACCAGACACCGGGCGGCTAGGCAGGGCATGTGATTAGAAGATGGTGGCAGACTTAGGCCAGAGGCTCTGCTTCCCAAATGAAATTGCAGAAACCAACCTCAGACTAGACCTTGTGCTATGGTCGGCCTCACTCCATCTCGTTTACATCAATGAGTTTGCAGTGCCCTGGGAGGATGCAGTGGAGGAGGCCTAAGAGCGCAAGAAGCTGAGGTATGCTGAGCTTGCAGCCGATGCACAACAGCATGGCTGGAAAGCAAGGGTCCGACCGGTCGAAGTAGGCTGCAGAGGATTTGTAGTCACATCAACAACAAGGCTACTCCGGGAGCTGGGAGTGCGAGGGAAGACACACCGACAAGCGGTCAAAGGCCTCTCCAGAGCTGCTGAAAAGGGTAGTCAGTGGCTCTGGATGAAGAGAAAGGATTCCATCTGGGCCCCTGAGTGAGTGAAAGGCATCTAGGGGGTGAGCCCGGAACGCCGGGATTCACTGCTGAACCTTCCGGAGGTGTCGTGGGCCTATCAGCGAAACACTGAGGAAAGAGGGCGCCCACTTGATAACCCAGAAGATGCCACCACTCCCTTGGCCACCCCACAGAGTCCAGGCAGCATGCCTCAGGAGTCTAATAAGGGATATTAATATCTAGTCCTGCATAATGTACCATACCTGTATCTCCAACATCTACATCATGCGAAGCTACAGTGGTTCTTCTCGGAATGTCTGGAAATAAATCCCTATACTTAAAAATTAGTTGCTTCATCTGCTGTCTCTGCTCTGGCTCTAAATGAACTAATTTCTCATCAATATTTTCCAGAATTGTTGAGTTTAGTGATGGGCAGAAATAATGTTGGGTTGAAAGTGAGTTTCAGATGAATCATCCATTAAGTTCCCAAAGGGATCAGACTCACTATTATTGACCACAACAGTCATAGTAGCAGCCTGTTTCACATAATATGGTTTTATCATATTTATATGACACAGCTGTGTGGGCTTTCTTCAATCTGGTGTTTTTATCATATAATCCAGATCATTTACATCGGATTTAATCTCATAACGACCATGAAATTTAGTTTGTAACGGGTTCATCTGCACCGGGAACAGAACCAACACCTTACCTCCAGGCTTAAGTGACCTCATTCTAGCTTCCTTATCATACCAAGCTTTCATTTTCTCCTGAGCCGATTTTAAATTTTCCTTGGCTAAGCTACAAGCTTTATGTAACCTTTCCTTGAATTTTAAAACATAGTCCAGCAAATTAGTATATACCTCTTTATTAATCCACTGTTCTTTCAACAAGGCCAAAGGTCCTCGAACTCTATGCCCAAACACAAGTTCAAAAGGACTAAAACCTAATGATTCCTGCATTGACTCCCATACTGCAAAAAGAAGTAAATGTACGCCTTCATCTCAGTCCTTTTCATTTTCCACACAATACGTCCTAATCATAGTTTTGAGGGTAGAATGGAACCTCTCCAAGGCTCCTTGCGATTCTGGATCATATGCAGACGAGGTAATCTGTTTTGCTCCCAGTTTATAAACTATCCGCTGGAACAATCTAGACATAAAATTATTACCTTGATCAGATTGTATTTCCTTAGGCAACCCAAAATAAGTAAAGAATTTTATGACAGCCTTTTCACAGTTTTGGCTGTTATATTCCTAAGAGGTATTGCCTCTGGAAACCTAGATGCTGTGCACATGATGGTCAACAAATATTGATGTTCAGTTATGGTTTTTGGTAATGGATCTACACAATCTATAATAATTTTTGAAAACAGCTCACCAAATGCGGGAATAGGTTGCAGTGGGGCTACTGGAGTAACTTGAATAGGTTTACCCACGATCTGACAAGTATGACACATTCTGCAAAATGTCGCCACTTCTTTTCTTAAACTAGGCCAGTAAAAATGTTTAAAAACCTTGTTCATAGTTTTCTTTACACCTTGATAACCACCCAAAGACATACTATGAGCCATAGTTAAAATCTCATTTCAATAAACTTTAGGAACTACTACCTGGTGATTAACTTCCCATTCTTCACTTTCAGGAATTGTAGGTGATCTCCACTTCCTCATTAATACTCCCTTTTCAAAATAATATTCTACTGGCACCTTCTCAATTTCACTATCTGGCAGAGTTTGTTCCTTTAATTTGACAATCTCAGTATCTCTACTCTGCTCTGCTATCATTTCCTTCCGAGAAAAAGACAAATCTTCATGGTCAGACTTACTACAATAATCTTGATCAAATAATGAAGGTAAGAAAGTTTCTGACACATCCTCAAAATTCGAATCCCGAGTTGAACAGGCATGGGTAACAGACCTATCCTGCACATCAATCTTTTTAGCCATAGCATGGGTTACAACACAGGAAAAATCTGTGTTAGAATCCATCTTTGGTTCCTCAGAAATAGGCTTTATTGTCAAATGCACTTCAGGAAAAACTTGTTCATCTGCTAAGTCATTCCCTAGCAATAGAGAAACATCATTCACAGGTAAACTGGGTTGTAGCCCTACTTTAACAGGCCCTGTAACTAACCCTGGCCTTAAATTTGCTTTATGCAAATGTACAGGTATGAGGGCACTCCCAACACCTCGTATATAGTTTACCTCACAAGAGTCAGACTCATCACTAAACTATAGAATACTGTCTAACATAAGCGACTGAGAAGCTCCAGTATCCCTAAGTATTTTTATTGGCACTGGAGTGGATCCCTTTTTCAAGGATACAAATCCTTTGGTTATAAAATGATCATATCCCTTCTTAACTTGGTCAGACTCTGACAAAGCTTCATTCGTATTTATCGAACTCTGTGGATTTACAGGTGTTACAATATGTTGCACACAAGCATCTGGGACTGCTTCCTTCTCCTTCTTCTTCAATTGGAAACAGTTAGCTATTACGTGTCCAGGTTTCTTACAATAATTACAAATAAGACAAAAATGTCTTTCCTTCACATGTTTCCCTTCATCCTTACCTTTCTCACTAACTTCAGATTTAATTTCTGGTTTACCTTGACTCCCTGTGCTAATTTTCCTTTTAAAAGTTCTACCTGGAGAAAATTTACTCATAAATTAAAGCATACTCATCAGCTAATTTAGCAGACTCCTGCAATGTAGCAGTGTCTCCCTCATTTAAGTATGTCCTTACTTCAATAGGGATGCTCATTTTAAATTCCTCCAATAAAATCAACTCTTTTAAGTTATTATACTCCCCATTCACACTTTTAGAGGAAACCCATCTCTCAAAACACAGAGATTTCTCGTAGGCAAATTCCACGTAAGTTTTTTCCACCGATTTCTTCAAATTTCTAAATCTTTCTCTATAAGCTTCTGGAAGCAGTTCATATGCTTTCAGTATATGTTGCTTCACAATATCATAATCAAGTGCTTGGTCAGCAGTTAAAGCTGTATAAACTTGCTGTGCCTTACCTCTAATTACACTTTGTAACATCACTGGCCATTTATCTTTCAGCCAGCCTGAAATCAGAGAAACAATTTCAAAATGTTGGAAATATTTGTCCACTTCTGTTTCATCAAACGGAGGAGCCAAAATAACCTCTCGACTAGCAACAAACTGTTTCCTAGAACCAGAGGACTGATTTTCCATCCTTAATTTCTCTATCTCTAGCTCAAATTTCCTCTGGTTCTCTGCTTCTGTTCTTTTAAATTCCCTTTGTTTATTTGCCTCTCTTTCAGCCATTTCCACTGTAAATTGCTCAAACTTTATCTGTTCAATATGTAACTGCATTTCCAGTGTACACATTGGAAACCTCCCTAACACTTCATCATCAAACTTTCCCGAACTTACATAATGTTCTGCTATTTTCCTCTGAGTTACTGGTTTTATTGTAACCTTCATAATTCCTTTAAGGTCCAACCTTCTAGGAGTCTCGGATACCTCACCCTTTCTTGCTTTTGCAAATACCTCCAAGTCTGGCAAGTCCATGAACTCATCAATATCCATTGCTGCCAAATACCACCCACAGACCAATCAAACAAAAGAATTGGGTATTTCCCTTTTCCAAATCAGATTGATAATTAAACAAGCACTTAAGCTCAAAATTGGAACAATCCGGACGAGTCCCCAATTTCTGTTATGTGGTCGGCAACAATGAATATATCAACTGAGTCGGGTTTTAGAAAAAGAAACAAACATTTATTAAACTCTGCTCAACAATAGCGAAAAGTATTCAAACGACTAACTTAACCGGAAGTTAACTGCTATACGGCAACTCTGGAACAGTTCTTAAAAAGGTCAATGCGAAAACAGTTCTTAAAGTGGTAAATTCGCACACAGTCTTAAAATGGTAAATTTGAAAGTCCAAGTGATTTACACAGTCAATAAGGAGAGACTTCTCTGGAAACAGATTTCTTTGAAGACATGACATTACTGTTGATTCTCCAAAGGATTCACGACGAAGGAAATAAAACAGCTTAAAGGAACTGACCTTTTTCTGGCGAGTGAACACTGCACAAACTTCCCTGCTCTTGCAGGAGTTATCTCAGATACAGGTCACCATATTCTGAACGAATTCGCAATAAGGTCGATCCTTCATTAAACTGCCGAACGACTCCAACCTTATTTCGATCCTTCAGGTTCCCGTCCGTTAGTAAGGTCTTCGCTCTCCAATACCACTGTAAAGGTAAACCAAAGATACACTAACAAAGCTGGCAGCGATTGGCAAAACTGTCAGCACAACGATTTTACCTTACAATAGAAAGTAAAACTCCGTTTTAAAACGAAACTGCATCATGAGACGAATACGCAGCATAATGGAGTAACTAATGAAGCAAACAACAACTCAACTGAAAAACTAACTGCGTCACACCAGGGGTCTCCCTTTTATACCTGTTGTGAACATGTCATCACATGACCTCACATCGGCTGGAAAATTACATCACCCTACCATCACAAAACCATTACATCATGGTCATAAGATATTCAATTACATCATGGTCATAAAACAGTCACAAGATACCCACGAGTTATGTAACACCCTGCAACCTTCCAGCGGGTCATGAAGAAGACAGTAGAGGATATGAGTTTGTTTGAGGTGTTTGTGTATTTGAATGACCTCACAGTATTTTGATCCACCTTGGAAGAACATGAAGCGAAGCTGCTGAAGGTGCTTGGCCACCTGAAAGCTGAAGGGTTAAAACTTGCCCTGGACAAGTGCCAGTTCTGCAAAATGTCTGTTAGCTATGTCGGACACATAATCTCACGGTATAGAGTAGTTACGGACCCAGCTAAGATAGAAGCGGTGTCCGCTTGGCCAAGGCCCCAGACTGTGAGTGCTCTGTGCTCATTCCTTGGGTTCTGTGGTTATTATCAGAGATTTGTGAAGGGCTACGCCAAAGTGAGTCACCCCTTGAATCAGCTTCTGTGAGGTTACCTTCCCTTGTGGAAGAAAGAGAGGGGGGAAAAGGACAGGAGGGTGGAGAATATCTAAACCTGTCAGAGCCCTTTGGACAGAGGTGGGATGTAAAACATGAGGAGGCTTTTCAGTCGCTGAAGGAGTTGCTGACCCAGGTGCTGGTACTGGATTTTGTGGACCCCTAATTGCCGTATGTACTGCACACAGATGCTAGCCGAGAGGGTCTAGGGGGCGTCCTGTATCAGAATCAGGGCACCGGGTTGAGGCCTGTGGCATTTGTCAGCCGGAGTTTGTCGCCCTCCGAGAGAAACTATCCCACGTATAAGTTGAAATTCCTGGTTTTGAAATGGGTGATGGTGGATAAACTGAGTGACTATCTCTATGGGGCCAAGTTTGAAGTGAGGACGGACAACAACACCTTAACTTATATCCTGACCTCAGCGAAACTGGATGCCACAGGCCATCGGTGGTTGGCAGCGTTGTCTGCCTATGATTTCAGCCTGAAGTACCAGCTGGGGAGCCGGAACATTGATGCTAATGCTTTTTCCCAATGGATGCATGAGGGTTTGGACATGGACGAGGAGTGGGAGAGCATTCCTGTCCCGGAGGTGAAGGCCATATGTCAGTTTGCCATCACGGTGAAGGCAGAAGAAAAGGAAAGGCAGAATCGAGCAGTGGATCAATTGGGGGCTTCTGATGACGCTGCACTCCAAGTTTACTGTAACCTGACTGCTCTGAAGACAAGTCAGTTGCCGGAATTGAGTTCTGGGGAAGTGGCAGCTGCTCAGCGAGATGATCCAGGCATTGACACTATTTGGTCCGCGGTTGAAAAGGGAGACATGGCTCAGGCGGAGAAGATGAAACACACTTCGGTGCCTCCATTGCTGAAAGAATGGCCTCGGTTAGAGTTGAAGAACCAGATCTTATACCGGGTCACGTCACCCCTGGACCAACCTCGGCATTGCCAGCTGGTTCTGCTTGATAAGTATCAGAGGATTGCGTTGAAGTCACTTCATGATGATTCTGGACATTTGGGGGTGGAAAATACCTATGGATTGCTCAGAGGCCAGTTTTACTGGCCCCGAATGAAGTCGGAGGTTGAAGAATATTGCAAGTCGTGCACTTGCTGCATATGGCAGAAGACACTGCTTACGCGGGCAGCTCCTTTGTCCCACTTGTAGAGTGCAGGGCCCCTGGGCCTGGTGTGTATGGATTTCCTGTTCATAACCTGATGCCAGCAACATGGCGAATGTCTTAGTCATCACGGACCACTACACCAGATATGTGCAGATTTTTCCTACCAAGGACCAGGTGGCAACTATGGTGGCAAAAGTGTATCGGGAGAAGTATTTTATTTATTATGGCCCTCCCAGGCAGATACATAGTGACCAGGGACAGGACTTCGAGAGCAGACTCATCTATGAGTTACTGGGCATGCTTGGAGTTGAGAAGTTGAGGGCCATGCCCGATCACCCACAGGGTGATCCCCAGCCTGAGAGGTTTAATTGGTCCTTGCTAGACATGCTCAGGACCCTGGAGGTCAGCAAGAAGAGCAGGTGGAGTCAACATATTGAGCATCTGGTTCACTGTTACAATTGTACACGAAATTAAGCTGCTGGGTACTCGCCATATTATCTGATGTTTGGGTGCGAGGCGAGGTTGTCCATTGATGTTTGTTTTGGGACTACAAGGGTGACTTATCACCAAAGCCTTATCTGAAGTATATGTCTTATATGAGGAGAGAGCTGAAAAGGACTTATGAATTGTCTGGGGTCGTGGCCGCCAAGCGGAATCCAGGAAATAAGAGGAGGTATGATCAGAAAACCCTAACCCTAACCCTGCTGCCGGGAAACCGGCTCCTCATAAGGAATTTGGGGCTACCTGGAAAGCACAAGTTGGCTGACTGCTGGGTGGCTACACCCTATGTGGTGGAGAGTCAGATGCCAAACCTACCAGTGTTTCGGGTGAAACCAGAGGAGGGGAAGGGGCCTGACAAGATTCTCCATTGGAATAACCTGTTGCCCCTGGGACAAGAGGTGCAGGTATACCCACAGTCCATCTTGGAGATTACATCAAGTAAGAGGACTCTGGGAAAATGCGGGGCAACTGCAGGGCCCACAGCGGGAGAGGCCTTTCACTAACTCTCCATTGATTGAGGAAGAGACTCCTGGCCCTTCTCCCACTGAGTCAGGTGAAGTGGGGGGGGGTGCTATCTGTGGGCAGCCTGGGTTACAGCAGGACCCTGAAGGAGAGGAAGCGGGGGCTGGACACGGGACAGAGGGCTGCATGTTGCAGGGGGGCCTGAGTGATAGATTGGGGGAGGATTTGCCAAGAATCCCTGAAGTATCCCCAGTAGCATCTGAGCCTGAAGAGTTAGGTGAGGAGGTATGGAGGTCTCAGAGAATTAGGAGACCACCAGATAGATTGGCCTATGTAGCACCTGGGGAACAGGGCATGATCTCTACTGTTTTGGGGAACTATGTCACTGCCTTTTGCACCTGGATTGGGCTTTGTGTTTTGCAGGAAGGGTTGGCGAATTATCTCATTGTCATGAGGACATGACTAAATTTGGTAGGGGGAGAATATAATGGCTTCTTTGCAATGTTTCACTGCTAAGGCTAATGCAATGGCTTCTTTGTAATGTTCACTGCTGAGGTAATGGTTTCTCTGTAGCAGCAATGTTTGGGTTATGGCTGGAGATAACAGGACTGTAGTATGCATGTTAGCCAATCAGAGATTGTTGCTTTGTCTTGTGTATCTGGAAGGATGTTGTCCTCGCAGTCTTTTGTCGAGGAGAGAGGAAGAGGGATGACTCGTGTGGTGAGAGCTGGTAGACCACCAGACGGAGTGGACTGGGATCTGAGGGTCCGAAGATCGGCGACGCTCGGAAGAGACCGATGGTGGAAGGATGACGACTGAATGAGCTCCAATGTGACTTTGACTTGACTTGGGACCTTTTATATTTTCATTACTAACCCTATATTCAGATTAAGATTCATAAAGTTCAATCATTTCATTGCATATGGTGTACCGTCTGATATTTTGTGTTGTGGGTTTGTAACTGGGGGTACATCACACAGCATCCACACAAACGTGATTATCCAGTTTGGCGGAGCCAAAGGCTGCTTTCCCGAGACGATCATGAGCTGGGCGAGCCTGGGGGTTACACAAGACTCTGCAGAGAGTGGTGCAGACAGATCAGCGCATCTGTAGTTGTGAAATTCCCATGATCCAGGACATTCACAAGGACAGGTGTGAAAAAAGGGCTCGAAGGGTCAGCAGGGACCCGAGTCACCCCAGCCACAATCTATTCCAGCTGCTACCATCCGGGAAGCAGTACCACAGCATAAAAGCCAGGACCAATAGGCTCCAAGATATCTTCTTCCACCAGGCCATCAGACTGATTAACTCACGCTGATTTGAGTGTATTTCTATGTTATATTGATTGTTCTATTTATTATAAACTACTATCATTGCACATTGCACACTTAGATGGAGAAGTAACGAAAAGATTTTTACTCCTCATGTATGTGAACGATGTAAGAAATAAAGGCAATCCAATTCAAGTGCTTAGTGGCGGGATCCCATTGGAGATGGCAGAAGTTGTGGAGAATTATTTGCTGGACATGGAGGCTGGTGGGTTGGTAGGTGGGGACAAAAGGAACTCTATCCCTGATAGAGTGGTGGGAGGATGAGGCGAGAGCAGACGTGAGTGAAATAGTCCCAAACATTCCTTCCAGGAGGAGACCTGTGAGTCTGTTGGAGTCATATACTGTGTCCGGTGCTCCCAGTGTAGCCTCCTGTATATCGGTGAGACCCAGAGTAGATTGGGAGTCTGCTTTGTTAAGCGTCTATATTCCATCCACCAGAAAAAACGGGATCTCCCAATGGCCACCCATTTTAATTCCACTTCCCATTAACATTCCAGTACGACTATGCACGGTCTTCTCTACTGTCATGATGAGGCCACACTCGGGTTGGAGGAGGAACACCTTATATTCCTCTGGGTAACCTCCAACCTGATGGCATGAACATCGGTTTCTCAATTTTCCGGTAATGCCCCCCACCCCCTTCACCATTCCCCACCCCTTTTCCCTCTCTCACCTTATCTCCTTGCTTGCCCATTGCCTCCCTCTGGTGCTCCTCCACCCTTTTCTTTCTTCCATGATCTTCTGTCCTCTCCTATCAGATTCTCTCTTCTCCAGTCATGTATCTCTCTACCAATCAACTTCCCAGCTCTTTACTTCAACACTCCCTCTCACGGTATCACCTACCACCTTCCCCCCCCCCGACTTTTTAACTCTACTCCTCATCTTTTTCCTCTGGTCCTGCCAAAGGATCTTGGCCCAAAACATTGACTATACACTTTTCAATAAATGCTGCCTGGCCTGCTGAGTTCCTCCAGCATTTTTTGTGTTTCACTTGGATTTCTAGCATCTGCATATTTTCTATTGTTTGTGAAAGAAATGAAAAATGCTTTGGCCCATCTAGTGCAGTGAAATGACCTACAGCAATACGTATGTTTTTAATACCAAACTATTGGTGATCACAGCATTGTCTAAGTCTTTTAATTTTCATTATTCTGAAACAAAGGATTTACCTCTAGCTGTGAGAGAAATATTGTTTCTTTATTGTATAAAAGGGAATTCATACAGGTATTTTCCAAACATTGAGGAGAAATGGCCATGTAAAGAGGAATATTGTATCACCTTTACATTAGCATGACTTGAATCTGATATTACACAAGTCCTTTAAACAAACAACACATTATAGATGCTGATAATACATGTTTTCATTATATTTCTGGAGGTGGTGAAGGATGCAGGTTATAGATTTATTGGTAGTTGCTGGAGAGAGCTTCTGCCACCAGTTTAAAAATCTTGTAGGCAGCCTCATGTTCCTCTGGTCCGAATGCCTTTTTATCATGAAGAGCGAGTTCAATAATGAAGGTCTGGCCAAGAAGCTGTGAAGAAAAATAATAATTATGCAACATTGAAACAAAACTGGAAAGCAAAAACTCAAACCTCCAATGACCAGAATAACCCAGAAGTCTATTTTGTCCTACAAGTTGATGTCTATTCTCAGTGGTGCAAAACAAATGAGCCCCACTTTTTCTCCTGTGCAGATGGTGAATAAAGAAAGTTGAAATCAACTTGTGTTTTTAATCTAGTGCATAAATTCTTGAGTGAGCATCCTGTGTAAATAGCTCTTATTAAAGTGCTTAAACTTTCTAAGCTGTCCAGATCTAACTTTTGGGAAAATTAGTGTGGGTCTGCCTTTTCTACAGCAACCATATGTCCTCCCTTTCCATGGAGTTTCAGTCCACTCAGCCTGGGTGTTATGTTTGTGCTGATTCTGGAAATCGGTAATATTTATAGCACCTTTTTAATGAAAATGCACACATCCTAAAAAGATTAGTTCTACCTTGAAGTTTTGAGTGTCCACTCCAATTTTTTGATGATCACTGCCGAGCTGGCTGAAAGTATTACTGACTTTTTTCAAATCCGTTACTGCTTTTGACAGAGCCGATTGCACCTTCTCTGCATGAGCCAGAACGCCAGGGTCACAGGCTCCATAACGGCCTTTGAAACTTTTAAACAGCCTGGTAGTCCAGGGATAGACTGTGAATACCCTAAAAGAGAGAAAAACAAAATGTCCAGTTTATTTTGTGATATTCTTGAATTTAAGTATTTCTCAAAGCTTGTCATTGAAGAAATTTTTCTCAAGTAGAGTTGAGTTTCTGTGGGTTTGACTAGCACTTCAGTGCAGAATTCAATACTAGTTGCCTCACTCTATGACAATACATAGGCAAGCATAGAAAATTAAAGTACTTGCACTGGAACTATAGTTGAAAATATAGTGCATGAATTAAATATAAAATAGAAAATACATTTTCATCATACCTTGCCAAAGCTTGGGCAGCTATCGTTCTCTTATCTAAATGAGCTCATAGAAACTTGATGTATTGTTCCTGGCCTCTGTTAATTTCACCATGTTGGCTGTTTAGCTCTCACTGTCACTACTTGCACAAGAAAGCTGTGTTGATCTGGAGTTTTGACTTCACTTTTATAGGCTGCAATAGGGCTCAATTCAGACTAAAACCCAATTGTAATAGGCTGACTACTTGATGGGTTGGGCACGCTTTCCAAAGGTGAGCAGCCACTGTCCTGTGTTAGAGTGTTAAGATAAACACCTGCTGAACAACTGATTGTCTGAGGCTCTCTTCTGCTTATTCAATGTAAAAAATAATTCTCCAGTTTTGCTGAATAATAATTCTGTAGAACTCTCGTCCTGTTAATCGAAGTTCAACATTTATGATAAATAACATTCTTACTTTTCAGAAATTAATGTTTCTGATGTTGAAATCAAATCTATATCTATTATAATTTCAATTCTATGCATATGGAATTGCATTGATGGAAAATTGAGGATGAAATTACATCAATAACTTAAGTCAACATGATTTTAAAAATACTGAACTACGACAGTAATGTGCATTTCATGGTCCCTGGGGTCTTTCTGACTGCTGATTCTGCTATCAGCTCCCACTGCATAACTAGTAGCATTTTGCACTGTCAGTGAGAAGATCTTTGAATCTGGTAAATAGATGTATATGGACAAAGCTCTATTTCTTTTAGTGTGTCCATTTAATAGTGAAGCAATCCACAGACATTCACAAATTTGCTGCAGATGGAATGCAAAATTGGAAAGACCAATGTGCATTCTCCACAAACAAAGATGTGAGAATTTCTGATGGGGAATAATGAAATGGTAGAGGAACTAAGCAAATACGTTTGTCTGTTTGTGTATGGGATTTTTGATAGACTTTTGATAAAGTAAAGCTGAGTGAGTGGGCAACCATTTGGCATGTGGAAAATTGTCCCCTTTGATTACAAAAAACAGAAATGCTGAGTATTTTTTAAATGGTGTGAGATTGGGAAATGTTGAGTATCTAATTTTGGTTTTCTTGCTTTCTAAAGTAGACATACTAGCTCTGAAGGTGTACTGCAAAGTTTCAAAGGACTGGCCAAAATGTCAGATATGGGATAAAACACACAACAATAATAAACCAATATGCTTACTTCCCAATTTAATTTAGTGAATTTTGGAAATACTCAGGGAATCAGGTCACAGGTCACATATGTGAGATTTCTTCTTACAGCCTGAGCTGTTGAGTAATTCCAGCATTCCGTTTGTGAGGTTTCCAGCATTTGCAAGTGTTTTTGATTGTCAGATGTGAGGGTGCTCACTACTGATAGTACAATGCTCAAATACATTTTCTACTCAGTGAATGAAGTAGCCCATGCCTTGATACAACAAGCTCCACAAAACATTCTGCAATAAGTAGCCGATAACATTCACTTCACCAAAGTGCCAGGCAACAAGGATCTCCAACAAGATGCCATGCAGACTTCTTCCTTGTATTCAAAAGCATTATCATTGAGTCCTACCATCAACATCCTGGAAGTTACCAGTGACCAAGGACCAAACTGGATCAGCTACAGAACTACTTTGATAAAAGAGCTGGTCAGGCTCTGGCCATGCAATGGCAAGTAACTCACTTAAAAGCTTACCATCTTCCAAAGAATGAGGCATCTCCATCTGCATTAAAGAAGTTCCACACTATTGAGGGTATCTTGCTCGAATGTTCCCCCATCACCAGTCTATACACCCTGTCCTCTCCAACCACTGCAGCAGGTGTTACACAAAACAGCCCACACTTCCAGCTGCAGCCTCTCTGCTTCTGTGTTGTCCCCTTAAGGGCCGAAACCCAAGGGGCCTGTTGTTAGGTTGGTAAATCGATTTATTTATTGTCACATGTACTGAGATAGAGCGAGAAAACATGTCCTATGTTCGATCCACACAAATCATTTTATTATGACAGTGCATTGAGTAAGTACATGGTAGAACAATGACAAATGCAGAACAGTGTTACAGTTACCTAGAAACTGTCAACCTGCACTGCACTAAGGAAGTAGACTGAGGTCAAGACAGCACCTCATCTTACTATGGGACCATTCAATTCTCCTCTAACAGCAGGACAGAAGCTGTTCTTGAACTTGGTGATATGTGCTTTTAGGCTTTGGTATCCTTTGCCTATGGGATGGTAGAGAAGAGAGGAGCTCTGGGGTTGGTGAGGCCTTAGATTATATTGGCTTCTTTATCAAGGCAGTACAAAGTGTAGACAGAGTTCATGGAGAGGACACGGGTTTTTGTTCTGTGCTAAACTTTGTTCACAACTCTGCATTTTCTACTAATTATAGGGAGATCAGTTGCCACACCAACCTGTGATGCTTCTGGATTGGATGCATTCTACGGTGTATCAATAAAATCTAGTGATGGTGAGATGGGACATGCCAGATTTCTTTAGCCTCCAGAAGAAACTGAGTAGAAACTGAGATTTCTTAGCCTTGTTGAACAGGATAGGAAGTTGTCACAAAAAACTGTGGGTCAATTGTTTAAGACAAATAACAAGATGGCTTGAGTTGCAACAACAGATTGCGGTGCTTTTATTTACCTCAAAACAAGAAAAAAACCAGAAAATATTATATATATACATATATATATACGTATACAGATATACATACATACACACACACACACACACAGACACGTGTATATATATATATATATATATGGAGCCACCCTCAGACTAAACACAAAAAAAAACCCAAAGCCTTGGTAACCTGAGGCTTATAACTACTAAGCCCCTCCCCCTAGACCAACCAAAAGCTAACTAACTCAGTTATCCAATTAAAGATGGTATGAGTAAGTGGCTGGGTGGGAACGGTTGATTGAGTTGGTGGGGACTTTGGCGTTGAGGAGCCTAGTAGTTAGGAAAGGGTTAGTTTGTAGCCTATGGCTGCAAACGGGTGGGGGGAAGGTTGAGACTGAAGGGAGAGGGCAGGAGACTGTGGAATACTCCAGAAGTAAGGGTAGCCAAAAAAGGGGTGTATCAAGTGAAAGACCTGAAGTAATGGGGGCCAACAAATTGAGGAAAATGGGTGAATTGGAGGAATTTATAGTTCTGTATAAAATTAAAGGTCAGAAGGAAGGAGAAGGAGGATTTAGAGCCCTTAATCCTTTGAAAGTAGCAGCAGCATTAGAGAACCAAATAGGTAAAGGATTCCAGGACAAGATTTTGTCTAATGGATTGCTGAAAATTTGTTGCAAAGATATTGACCAATGTAACAGTGCTAAAATGGTGGGAAAATTGGTTGTGAAAGTGGAGTGTATTACTCTAAAAGAAAGGAAGGGAGTTAGGGGGGTACTGTATGGTTTTGGTCTGGCATGACTGAAAAGGAAATTTTGAACAATATTAAAGGTGGTTGAGTGATTGAAGCCAAATGATTAAAATCGAGAGAAGATAGTAATTGGGATTCCCCTGTTCTGCTGGTGTTTGCAGGTGATGTTCTTCCAACTAGAGTCTATCTTGGGTGCATGTCTCATCAAGTTAGAGAATACATTAGGCCTTCCTTAAGCTGTTATAATTGCCAGAGATTTGGACATGTTGCTGGTTCATGTCGAGGTAAAAGAAGATGTATGAAATGTGGAGAGGATCATGATATTAAAGCATGTAAGGCAGCCGTGCCTAAATGCTGCAACTGTGGAGGGGACCATATAACAGCGTTCAGAGGATGTGAGTATTTTAGTAAGGCAAAGCAGAGTCAGGATGTTAGTATCCAACAAAAAATATCATATGCTGAAGCAGTAAAGAAAGTTGATAGAGAGCAAAGGATAAGTAGAGAAAAAATTGGAACGATGGGGAGTCAGCATATTCCGAGTTCTCCAACTGTGGTTCCTTCAGGCATGTTGTTGATGACTAATGAATCTTTTTTGACATTTGTCGTTGATGTACTGGTTGGGGCTAAAACTACAGCTAAGAGGTTGGATATGATAAAAGTAGCTGTTGGAGCTGCAGAGAGATTCCTTGATATAAAATAGATTTCACTGGAAAAATTACATGAGTATATGACAGACAGACAATCACTGAATACTTCCCAGTTGTCGGGATCAGAGAGTACGGAGGAGCTTTATGTGGAGGAAGAGGCCAATAATTAGTATTTGGATGTTTTTAATTTTACAATGGAATGCAAGAAGTTTATCTGCAAATGGTCAAGAATTGAAAAGATTTGTTGGAACTTTTAAAGACAAGCCTGATTTGATCTGTACACAGGAGACATAGTTAAAGCCTCATTAGATTTTGTGATCCCTGGATATGATAGTTTGAGAGCTGACAGAACAGGTAAATCTGGTGGAGGTTGTGCAACTTTCATAAAAGCAGGACTCCAGTTTAGAAGACTTGATTTTAAATCTAACCTTGAAATTGTGGCTGTGGAGGTTTGGAGCTCTCGTGGTCAAATAACTTTGATGAACTTTTATAATCCAGGTAACATGATGTTATCAGATTTGGTTGAAATTATGAATAAGGTAAGATCCCCAGTAATCTGGGTTGAAGATTTCAATGCCCATAATCCTATATGGGATAGTGAAAGTAAAGATAGTAATGGAGCAGTAATAGAGGAGTTTCTAGATAAATATAACATGGTACTGCTAAATGACAGAAGGCCTACAAGATTTAATATTGTGAAGAATACTTGTAGTCACTTAGACTTATCTATCACTTCCTCAAACTTAGCTAGGGTTGGAGGATGGGATGTTATGGACAGATACACACTAGGAAGTGATCACTATCCTATATTATGTAGATTTGGTAGAAATTTGATGGTAGAAGTTGAGGAGAGGTCTGCTAGGTATAATTTTTCTTTGGCCCATTGGGATGAGTACCGGGAGAAAGCTGTGGATATAATAGAAGAGATTAATAGCGAGGGCTCCATAGATGATTGGAATGAATCCCTCTGTTCTATAATTCATAAAGTTTCTCAGTTGATTATTCCGCTACGGAATGTACTTAAGGCCGAGCATTAGTTCCGTGGTGGAATAAAAATTGTGAATTAGCAGTAAGAAACAGAAATAGAGCTTACAGGAAATTAAGAAAGTACCCAGTGTTAGATAATGTTATGGAGTATAAAAAGGAAAGAGCAGTCGCAAGGAGAGTAATTAAAATGCAAAGAGGGATAGTTGGAGAAGATTTTGTGGAACCCTGGACCCTGAGACACCTATAAAGCAGCTATGGACGATCATTCACAGAACATCAGGGATATATAGGAAACCATCTATCCCAGCTTTGCTGGAAGGAGATATTGAAGCTGTAACCAATAAGGAAAAGGCTGATATGTTTGTAGAGGTGTTCCAAGCGTTACACAGTTCTGGAGAGTTAGGTGATTTGAGAAAGGAAATTATGTTAAAGGAAAGTTGGAAATTGGACAGGAGTTTGGATGATAATAGCTCCATAAATTTGTTTTTCTCCCTTCAGGAATCGCAGGAAGCTGTCCAATCAGGTTCAAACACTTCTCCTGGTAGGGATGAACTGTGTTATGAATTGCTTAAGCATTTAGATGACTCTGTATTAATAGAAGTTCTAGCATTGTTTAATTCAGTGTGGAAAGAAGGAAAATTACCAGTAGAATGGAAGCATGCGGTGGTAGTTCCAGTTTTAAAGCCAGGTAAGGACGCGTCTAGTCCTAGTTCGTATCGGCCTATAGCTTTAACGTCAGTGCTTTGTAAAACTATGGAACAAATGGTCACCAACAGACTTATTTATTTTTTGGAGAATAAGGGACATTTTGCTGCCTATCAAAATGGTTTTAGAGCTGGAAAATCAACAATGGAATCTGTTGCCCTTTTAGATCATGATATTAGAAAAGCATTTCAGAACAGAGAAGTAATGGTAAGTGTATTTCTAGAAACTGAAAGAGCATATGACTCACTATGGAAGGATGGCTTATTAATTCAACTCTATGATGCAGGAATTAGAGGTAGAATGTTTAACTGGATCAAAGATTTCCTTAAGGAAAGGACAATTCAAGTAAGAATAGGCGGAACAAGCTCCAAGTCAGTTAAAATAGGTAATGGTATCCTTCAAGGAAGTATCATTAGTCCAGTTCTTTGTAATGTCATGATAAATGAAATCTTTGATCAGGTAGGGACAGGATTTGGCAAATCATTGTTTGCAGACAATGGTGCAATCTGGAAAAGAGGAAGAAACATCAAGCATATATTAAGGCAGGTACAAAAGGCTTTAAAAAAAAAACTGGGTTAATAGATGAGGCTTCAGGATTTCTGCTTCTAAGTCCAAATACATGATTTTTGGCTTTAGAAGAAAGATTCCTGATTGTGAATTGTGTCTATATGATTCTCCACTAGAAAGAGTCAAGGTATTCAAGTTTTTAGGTGTCTGGTTTGATAGACTTATATGGAGGGTTCATATAGACAAAACAGTTGGAAAGTGTGAGAGAGTTTTAAATGTTATGAGAAGTATTGCTGGATGCGACTGGGGAGCAGGGCGGGAAACTATGTACTTAATATACCTAGCTATGATTAGATCAGTTATAGATTATGGTTGTATTGCTTATGGTTCTGCTGCTATGGCAGTGCTTGGAAAACTAGACACTGTGCAGTCCAAAGCACTTAGACTCTGTTGTGGAGCTTTTAGAACAACATCAGTCCCGGCATTACGTGTGGAGATGGGAGAAGTGCCTCTACATTTAAGGCGAATTCAGTTGGGCCTGCAGTATTGGGTAAAACTAAATGGATTCAGTCACAGCTGTCCATCAAAGTGTCTTTTTCAGGGGAAGTCAGAGAGCCAAAGTAAAATTAAAGGATACCCATTTTTAGATTTGGTTAATAACTGGGATGTGAAATTGAAACTGACTGAGGAAGACATAGTCGACCAAATTTGCTTGCCACCCGTCCCTTTTTGGCTCTTTCCAGAACCAGAAGTAGACCTATTCCTCCTTTTTCAGATCAATGCAATTCCACAAATGAATATTTAAATAACAAATGGGGATCTTATCTGAAGGTTTTTACTGTTGGCTCAGTGGACCCAAAGAGCAGTAGGGCAGGATTTGGGATGTATGTGTCTCAACTTGAAGTTAAGATTGGTCACTGGGTTTTAGATGGTGTTTCTGTCTTTGAAACAGAATTATTAGCAATCTTCTGGGCCTTATGGTGGATAGAAGACTCTCGACCACGTAAGGTTATCATCGGTTCGGATTCTGCTGCTGCCTTAGAGTCTATAAAAGGGAGTAAATCAAAAGCTTGTCCTGACATAGTTATTGAGATTCTCTTAGTGTTGTTTAGAGTAGGGAAGATGGGTTGTGCAGTTAGATTTTCATGGATACCAGGGCATGGTGGGGTGGAGCGAAATGAAATTGTGGGTGGCATTGCAAAGTCTTCCTTACAGAGCAGGCAAGTAGAAATTAGAGTTCCCCTCGGCAGAGCAGAATTGAGAAGTAGGATTAAAAAAGGTATAGAGAAGAAGTGGCAGGAGGATTGGAAAAATGAATTAAGGGGCAGGCATTATTTATCTAGTCACCCACTAGTTAAAAGGTTTCAGACTGTTACCTTTTAAGTCGTAGAGATATGGTGAAATTTACAAGACTTAGGTTGGGGCATTGTGGGCTAAATTATTATTTAAAAATAACAGGAAAACATTCTACTGGATTATGTGACTGTGGTAGTCCAGAGACAGTCCAGCATGTTTTGCTGAGCTGTAATCAATACAAGATTGAAAGAAGCATGTTGTTCAAGAGGCTATCTGGCTTAAATTTATTTTGGTTTTCTATTAAATCTTTGTTTGGCCGTCAAGAGAATCAACATCTGATTGAAGAGTCTAAAATTCAGTTTATATGTGAGACTAGGTTGTATTTGAGAATTTGAGTCCCTTGAAGTTCTATAATTAATTACACATCCTGCGGAGGGCCGTAATACGCCTAGATGCGTCTAAACAGCCGGAAATAGAAGAAGAAGAAGAAGAAAGATGGTATTCTCCACCATCAGCACACCTGTGCAGGTTGCTGCTGCTTCTATATAAGACAGCTCCGTGCAACAGCTCTGTTTCAGACCCAGTGACTATTACTGCTGGGGATGAGTGTTTTACCGAGTGTGCCATGTGCCGTCTGTAATCAGTGACGGGCCTTCGTCACGTTACCACCCTCCTCTCCTGCAGCGGCAATGTTTGGCAGTCTTGACAGGAAGTCTGCTGTGATGTTCTCCTTGCCTGATTTGTGCCACACACAGAACCTGAAAGGTTGAAGTTCCAGGTACCACCTAGTCACCCTGGCATTCCGATCCTTCATTGTCTGGATCCAGGTCAGGGATCTGTGGTCCACCTGGAGGTCAAACTCCCTCCCAAGAAGGTAGTACCTGAGGCTCCCAAGAAGGTAGTACCTCTCCCTGAGCCAGTACTGCCCCGATGTCTACACCTGAGGCATCCACCTGCACCAGGAAGTGGCCTTCAAAGTCAGGACTCTGCAACATGGGAAGAACATAATTTCTCCTTCAGGTCCTGGAAAGCACTTTCACACTCCTCACTCCATTCCACAGGATTACGGGCCAACTTGCAGGTGAGGTTGATCAATGGGGCTGCCAGGGTTGAAAAGTGAGGGATGAACTGTCGGTATCAGCCCACTAGGCCAAGAAAAGACTGGACCTGTGTTTTGGTACGGGGCCTAGGGCTGTTCAGAATGGCCTCAACTTTATCCACCTGAGGCCAGACTTCACCTCTCCCCAGATGATACCCCAAGTACCGGGTTTCCTGCCTGGCCCACTCACATTCCTGCAGGTTGAGTGTAAGTCCTGCCGCACTGATTGCATCTAGGACTCGACGAAGGTGCTCCAGATGTTCCTCCCAGGTCAGGCTAAAAATGACCACATCATCCAAATAGGTGGCACTGCAGTCCTCACAACTTAGCAGCACTCTGTCCATAAGCCTCTGGAATGTGGCTGGGGCACCATGTAAGCCAAAGGTCATCACCGTGAACTGAAAGAGACCTAGAGGGGTCCTGAATGCAGTGAGGGGCCGGGACTGGGTCTCCAGGGGGCCTACCAATACCCCTTGCAGAGGTCCAAGGTGGTGATGTAGTTGGCTCTCCCAATCCTCTCCCGCAGGTCCTCAATCCGGGGCATCGGGTAAGCATTGTAAAATGAGATGGCATTCAGTTTTCTAAAGTCAATGCAAATGCGAAGAGTTCCATCCTTCTTCAGCACAATGACAATAGGGGTACTCCACTCACTTTCAGATGGTTCGATGACTCCCAGCTCCAACATCAAGCGGACCTCCTCCTTCAACACCTTCACCAGATGTTCTGGTACTCGGTAGCATGCCTGCCGTACTGGACTCTGACCTGGTTTGACTCGGATGGCATGCTGCAACAGTCTGTATGGCCTGGTTTCTGTGTGAACAACTGAGGGAAGGTGTCGAATATAACTGACAATTCAGCTGGCTTCTTACCATCCAGGTGAGGGAGATCCACCTTGGTAGGCTGTTTACAGGCCTCCACTACATCTTCAGTCATCTTCCTCAATCACCCGACGTGCCAGTAGTGAGATGATGGAAGGATGGCTGCTTCTTTCCTCCCAGGCTTTCAAAAGGTTCACATGGTAAGTTTGCCTTTGTTTCCCGTTCTCCGGGTGCAGGATCTCATATGTTGTAGGCACCATCCTCCTTATAACCTCAAAAGGTCCCTGCCACTTGGCCAGCAGCTTGCTGGATGAGGAGGGCAGGAGCAACAAGACCTTATGACCTGGTTTGAACTCACATTGGCGTGCCTGCTGGTCATACCACCGCTTCTGAGTCTTCTGGGCCTCCAGGAGGTTGAGTCTGGCCTGCTCTCAGTACCGCTCCAACCGGTCTCACATCTGAAGGACATATTGTACAACACCTTGCCTCTCTACAGGATTAGCTGCCACCTTCTCCCAGTACCGTTTCAGCAGATCCAGGAACCCCTGGACTGGCCAACCATAGAGCAGCTCGAAAGGGGAGAATCCAGTAGATGCCTGAGACACTTCCCTGTGGGCAAAGAGCAGAAAGGATAACCACTTATCCCAATCCTTCCCTGCATCAGATACAACTTTTCTGAGCATCCTCTTGAGGGTTTGGTTAAATCCCTCCACCAGGCCATCTGTCTCTGGATGATAAGGAGATGTCCTGATAGCAGTTATGCCCAACTCCTTATGCAGCTGGCTCATCAGGAGAGATGTAAAGTTGGTTCCCTGGTCAGTCAGGATTTCCTCCGGGATGCCTACACGAGAAAAGAGCTGGACAAGAGTACTGATCAGTTTTGGAGTGGTTACTGACTGGAGAGGAAAAGCTTCATAGAATCGTGTGGCATAATCACATACAACAAAAATGTACTGATATCCTGCTGAGCTTTTTCCCAGGGGTCCCACAATGTCCATTGCAATCTGCTTAAATGGGGTGGTAATCACTGGCATGGATTGGAGGGGTGCTCGGTCGGATTTACGGACAGCACTGGTTTTTTGACACTCTGGGCACGTTTTGCAATAGGTCTGCACATCAGTATACATTGAAGGCCAAAAGAACCGAGAAGCCAGCCTGAGATATGTCTTATGGTGACCTTAGTGTCCTGCCCAGGGAATGGTATGTGCAAGGTATAGTATAAGGGACCTGCAACTACTTGGCACCACTAACCTGAGGATACGAATTGACAATAAACAGGACTGGTCAAAGAACACTGAGGCTGTCTACAAGAAGGGTCAGAGCCACTTCTATTTCCTGAGGAGACTGAGGTCCTTTAACATCTGCCGGACGATGCTGAGGATGTTCTACGAGTCTGTGGTGGCCAGTGCTATCGTGTTTGCTGTTGTGTGCTGGAGCAGCAGGCTGAGGGTAGCAGACAGCAACAGAATCAATAAACTTATTTGTAAGGCCAGTGATGTTGTAGGGATGGAACTGGACTCTCTGACGGTGGTGTCTGAAAAGAGGATGCTGTCTAAGTTGCATGTCATCTTGGACAATGTCTCCCATCCACTACATAATGTACTGGGTGGGCACAGGAGTACATTCAGCCAGAGACTCATTCCACCGACTGTATACGAGGATAGAGGACTGCAGAGCTTAGTACTGATCTGTTGTTTGCAGGAACACTTAGCTCTGCCGACTGCATGCTGCTTGCTTTGCGTACAAATGGTCCTGTCCTGCAGCTTCACTTCATTGATTCCTGGTGCTGCTACTGGCATACCTTCCTGCACTATTCATTGAACCAGACTTGATCCCCTGGTTTGGTGGTGTTGAGGGAGCAGGATATATGAGGTTGCAATGTGTTTTAATTGAATGTAGTAAAAATATACCTGTATCTTGAAGGTTCAACTGCTGGTGAGTCAGTATCCTAGGCAAAAACTACATCATGAAGAAAAAAAACACTCCCAGCAATTCCGCAACTAAAAAGGTTATTGAAAAGCACGAGTCAGGAGATGGATACAAGGAAATTTTCAATTAACTGAGTATCGCTTGGAGTGCAGCTAAATCAATCATCAAGAAATGAAAAGAATATGGCACAGCTGTATATCTGCCTACAGCAGGCCGTCCTCAAAAACTGAGTGACCATGCAAGATGGGGACTAGTGAGGCAGGCCACCAAGAGATCTGTGATCAGCTTCAGTGGCTGAGAAGGGAAAGACAGCACATACAACAACTGCTGCCCGGGTGCTTCACCTGTCACAGCTTTATGGGAGAGAGGCAAAGAGAAAGCCATTGTTGAAAAAAAACTCACATAAAATTTTGGCTAGTTTGCCAGAAGGCATGTGGGAGACTCTGAAGTCAGCTGGAAGAAGGTTCTATGGTCTGATGAAACCAGAATTGATTTTTTGGCTGCACACTGCACATCATCAGAAAAGCACCATTCCTATTGTGAAGCATGGTGGTGGCTGCATCATGCTGTAGGGATGCAACAGGCCCTGGAAGGCTTGTGAAGGTAGAGGGTAAAATGAATGCAGCAAAATACAAGAAATCCTGGAGGAAAACCTGATGCAATCTGAAAGAAAACTGCGACTTGGGAGAAGATTTGTTTTTCAGCAAGACAACGACCCCAAGCATAAAGCCAAACCTACACAGGAACGGCTTAAAAACAACAAAGTTAATGTCCTGGAGCGGCCAAGTACTGCTGCCTGCTTCTGCTGCAAAATTACAGATTTCATGATGTATGCCAGTGATATTAGAACTTTTTCTGTTTCTGATTCAACTTCTGTGACGAAGGCCTGTCACTGATTACAGACGGCACATGGCATACTCGGTAAAATACTCATCCCCAGCAGTAATAGTCACTGGGTCTGAAACAGAGCTGTCTGTATCTTGTTTTACGGCGGTTGGCTGAAACAGAGCTGCCGCATAGAGCTTCTCATATAGAGGCAGCAGCAACCTGCACAGGTGTGCTGATGGTGGAGGATACCATCTTTAATTGGATAATTGAGTTAATTAGCTTTTGGTTGGTCTAGGGGGAGGGGCTTAGCAGTTATAAGCCTCAGGTTACCAAGGCTTTGTGCCCAAAACATGGACCATATAATCAGGAAACTACAAGAAGCAATTGATGAAGTGGTGGAGTGGGGTTATGATTGGAGATGTAGATTTTCAGTAGATAAAACTCAAACTGTATTTTTTACCAGGAAAAGGGTTGAGGTAGGGAAAAAGTTAAGGATGTATGGGGTTGAATTAGAAAGGGTTGCATCATTTAAATTTCTGGGAGTTATATTTGATTCACGATTAACATGGGCAGACCATATCAGGAAAGTTGAGGAGAAATGTAAAAATTTCTATGGGTTCCAGCACATGTAGGAGTGAAGGGGAATGAGAGGGTGGATGAGTTGGCAAAGAGGGCATTAAAGAAAGAAAATGTGGAAATGCACATTAGTATCAGTAAAGCAGAGGTTAAGTGTGTAATCTGGGAAAAAGTCAACCGAATGTGGCAAGAAAGATGGGACAGGGAGGGGAAAGGGAGGCATTTATATCAAATACAAAAGAGTGTTGCAGTTACTAGGGTAGGTAATGGAAACAGAAGAGAGGAAATTGTGTGGACTAGGTTAAGGCTGGGGCATTGTGCCTTAAACAAAACATTGAAAATGATAGGGAAACACCAGACAGGATTGTGTGAGGAATGTCAGGAAGAGGAGTCAGTAGAACATGTAGTTTTGTGTTGCAGGAAGTGTGGGATGCAGAGAGAGATGATGAGAAATAAATTAAGGGAGTTGGAGATTCAGGAATTCACATTAAAAGGGTTGCTGGGCATGGGTGAGAGAGCACAAGTCCAGGTATTTTTAGCGTTTTTAAGGGGTACAGGGTGTTTTTTATAGAATATGACGAATAAACAGGAATAGGATACTAGGATGGTCAAAGATGGGAGGGTGAAGTGTAGGTTTGTGTGTGTGTGTGTGCGCGCGATTGGGTGAAGGGATTTAGAATGTATGTCTAGTGCACATTCTGGAGCAGAGGGTGGCGGTAATGCACCATTAAGCTGGATGCCAACCGCCATAAAACAAGATACAGACAGACTTTGTGCCCTGTATTATTGCCTACAGCCAGTGAACAGAGGTTTTATGTGTACATGGTGACTGTAAACTGGAGCCACAGGTAGAACTTACAATGGAGGTAGATGGACAAAAGTATCTGATGACAGTAGGGGTGGTGGAGAATTTACCAGTGGAGATGTTTTGGGGGTGGGATTTGCCTGTTCTGTATGATTTCCTAAGCAGGGGTAAAAGTCTCTGTAATGCTTGTGAACCTGTGTCAGAACTGAAAATGCATTAATATGTATAGTATTTTTTCCAGTTTTTTTTCTTGCTTTGAGGTAAATAAAAGCACTGCAATCTATTTTTGTGACTCAAGCCATCTTGCTATTTCTCTTAAACAATTGACCCACAGTTTTTTGTGACATATTGTGGCAGTGGTGGGATGGCCAGTTGCAAAACTAAGTATGCTTTTTAAAAAATGAACTGGGCTATGGTCTCAAAACCAGCAACTTCAGATGAAGAATGAGGATGAGGATCCATCACAGCCTCCTCTGGTGGTCACCCAATTTTATTCCCAGTTGGCCTAGTGAGCTAAGCTCTTGTGGAATGACTATTTTGATGGTGGTTATGATGAGGTGTGCTTAAGCTGTAAGTTTGAGGCTTTGTTTAGAGATGGCAGTCAGGATGTCTGTATGTTCCTCCAGTGGAATATGGCAGGTTAGGGAAACTTGCATGGTGATTATACCTGTGGGAGGTGTGTTCAGTTGCAGCTCCTGACTGACTACATAGTGACTGGAGCTGGAGATGAGACACAAAGATGGGGTCCTGCAAAGACATAGGCAGAAGTTTTAAAAAATAAGGTATAATCTCTGGGTAAGTCTGTGTGCCATGTCCTAGTGAGAGTAGGAATAGAAGGATAGGGCAAATGAATGGGTGGCTGATGAACTGCCGGAATACCTTGGACCATTGGAACCTTCTGGGGTCGAGGACACTTGTGCAATAGGGGCTTCCAATATCCTGATGGGGATAGTTGATAGTTACTTGGATGGGTTTGAACAAGCTGAGTAGGATATGGATCCCAAAGTGGTTATGTAATCAATGAGAAAACTGGAGTAAATATAAAGCTTAAAGTGGAAAAACTCCACCCGGCAAAGTCAGGACAAGGAGTGAGGAAGGTCAGATCACCTAAACTGCAAGAAGCCTGACAGGCTGGTGATCTCAGAGTATCTTTGGCATGTGGGATTGTGATATTGTATCTATTACAGAAACATGAAACTGAGTGGATATCACCTGCTTGGTTTGACAGAAAGCTATTGACAAGGTCCAACACACAAGGCTGCTACACCAGATAAGAGATAAAGCTCTAGCATAGATAGAGGAATGACTGACTGCCAGAAGTCATAGTGAGGCTAAAGGGAAACTTTTTAGGATGGTTGTTGGTGACCTGTGGAATTTGAAATGTTTCAGTGTTGGAATTGCAGCTTTTCAATTTATACAATAATGATCTGGATGTAGGAAATGGTGATATTATAGTTAAGTTTGATAGGTGGAGGAACAGTCAATATCGCAGAGGCAGGGAGTCTGCAGAATGACCTAGACAGGTTGGGAGAGGAGGCAGATGAAATATGGTATAGGGAAGTGTGGGTTTATACACATAGGTAGGAAGAATAAAGGTGTAAACTACTTTCTAAATGAGGAGAAAATTCAGAAACCAGAGGTTTAACGTGAATTGGGTGTCCTAATTCAGGATTCCATCAAGGTTAACTTGCAGCTTGTGTCAGTAGCAAAGAAGGCAAATGCAATGTTAACATTCACTTTCAGAGGATGAGAATGTAGAAGTAAATATGTACTGCTTAGGCTTCATAGCGCATTAGTTAGACTGCATATGGAATATTTGGAGTACTATTGGGCCCCTTCATTCAATCATGATTCAGATTGCCTGTAAAATTAATCCTCAATTGAGTTTCCTTCCCTAAATGTTCCAGTCTAATCCAAGTAGCACTGGCACAGCTCAAATGTCTCTGCAACTCCTCTTACGTTCCAGTGTTGCCCTGGCCATCCTCAGATCTTACACGCTCCATCAATTTGAGCTCAACCAAATCCTTTGATGTACACTAAATAACATCGTTTATCTCATTTTCTGGTCCAACATGACGAGGTCTTAAATTTACTGTTTTCAAATTCCACAATAATCTATCGGATCCTGAACCCTGTTGTGTCTACCTGGTGTTTCTA
Organism: Mobula birostris; assembly: GCF_030028105.1. Taxonomy (NCBI): domain Eukaryota; kingdom Metazoa; phylum Chordata; class Chondrichthyes; order Myliobatiformes; family Myliobatidae; genus Mobula; species Mobula birostris. The sequence goes on from NC_092378.1 coordinate 107,402,522, forward strand.
CTTTTACCTAAACAAGACTCAAATGTTTTATCTAAACCACTATTTATAATCTCCGAAAACAAAAATGAAAAATTTAATCCGCTTTTGTCACTTGCCCTGATATCTTGTCCCCTGAATAGACTTGGAATGTATTAGAAGCATTATGTGAAAGTCATTGTTTAAGTACTATGGGTCATGCATTTAAAATGAGAGGGGGAAGATTTAAAAAAAATGTGTGAGACAAGTTGTTTTTCAAAGACTGGTAGATGCCTGGAGTGCATTGCCAGGCAAGGTGGTGGTATAAGATAGTAACTACTGTATAAGAAAGAGGCTGTTAACTCAATGCACATACATCTGCAGCAAATGGAGAAACATTGATCAAAATATATCAATGTACATTTACTAATAATTTATATAACAATAAAGTGAACTTTACAAGGGGCATGTAGTCTGGGTGGAGTTAGCTCTTCTGGAATAGGATATCTTTGCTAACAGCTGTATGTGAAACAGATGACTGGTTCTCTATTCACTATTGCCTCTTATCATTGAATTACGTAGATTGTGGATTAGGACCCACAACCAATGGGAAAAGTGGGGTGGAGAGGGTGTGGCTCAGTGTGAATTACAATAAATACGGACACATCAAGCCAAAGGCATCTTCTGGTTACTGAGAGATCTGAAGAAGTGAAAACTCCAGCAACAATGGTGCTCTCCAGCCACAACAAACAGGTTATAGAGGAACTGGGCCACCACATCAAGGCAAATGCTGAAGCTTGGGGTGCGGATGCTTTAGCCAGGTAATTTTCTTAGATTCACACAATAATTATCGCAGTTTCAGTTATTATTTCTAATTATTACAATTTTCCTTGCTTTTCCTTTGAACAGTGATACAATTAATGAGCATATAAAGACATTCTCTGCATTGAATTGAAGTTTTTCCAAAATAGTTTAATTGTTAGTCTGAAAAAAGGGAATTTAATTCTAGGTGAGATGTGTATATTGTCTGCAAATAATTTCTGCCTTCATTTTCCATGTTTCTGAAGGCTGTTTGAGCTCCATCCTCAAACTAAGACATATTTCAAGAAATTCAGTACCTACAAAGCCTCTGACCCATCTGTCAAAAAGCATGGTGGCGTGGTAATGACAGCTTTGGCGGATGCAGCCCACAGCGTGGACAACCTGAGTAGTCACCTGGAACCTCTGGCCAAGAAACATGGCAAAGATCTTCTTGTGGATCCTCATAACTTTCTTGTATGTAACAATTTTACAGAATCTTCCTCATTGTTATTACACAAACTATGACACTGTGATTAGATCTGCAACTCTGAATTTTCAACTTTATTTAGTTGAAGTTTCGAGGGTCTAGAAGTGTAATCTTGTTCAGTTTAGCTGGGAATGTTATTTCCTGAAAGCAGTCAAAGTACAAACAAACAGCATTTGTTTAATGGGTAAAATCAACCATTGAGAATATTAACACTACCTTACGTTGTTTATTTTTCACTTTTCCAGCTGTTTGCTGATTGTATCGCAGTCACCCTGGCCATTCACTTGCCTGCGTTCACCCCTGCAACCCACTGTGCTGTCGACAAATTCCTTGAGTTGCTCGCACATGAATTGAGCTCCAACTACCGTTAAAAGACATAATCAACAAACCATGGTGAATGACTGCAAGATCATCACTTAAATCTCCTCCTGCATGTTTTCTCAAGCTGTCTGCTAATAAATCATTAGTCCTGTAAACACACATATTGTGTTTGCTTTTGCTCCTTTTCTTTAACTAATTCCACATTTTGGTATTGATTAATTGTCATAATTGGTAAACTGAGCTAAATAAACTTTAACTTCAATCAATGTTTTATCATTTGCAGTGGCTGATTTATTAAATATACTTAATTTCAGAAAAATACCTGTCAGATATGTCATTAGCGAGAACACAAACAATACTGCTGGGTCTGTTTACCTTTATCACTAGATAACAACAAAGAGGAGAAAGAACTTGGACATACAGGCATTGAACCAACAAATATCTGTTTGCCTGGCAATTACTTTTTTTTCCCATTGTAAATGAATCAAGCTCACAACAGAGATTCTGAAAAGCAAAATATCTGAAATGGGAGAATATCTCTCCTAATGGCTTTTATACATTCAACAACATATCATGACTCACTACTCAAAGCAAGCTTTACACATAACGTATAAATAAATAGAGTTGTAGAGGTGTACAACAAGGAAACAGTCCATTCAGCTCAACTCTTCCGTGCCAACCAACGCCTGACCAAGTCCCGTTTTGAGTGTGTTTGTCCCATATGCACCAAAACCTCTCTATCTGTAAAGCTGTTTAAATGTCTATTACACGTTGTAATTGTACCTGTTTCTACAGCCTGCTCTTCCAGCACATTTCATACACCCACCACTCTGTGTGAAAAAGTTTCCCATCAGGTCCCTTTTAAATTGTTTCCCTCTCACCATAAATCTATGTTGATTGGTTTTAGACTCCCTTACACTTGGATAAAGTCTATGACGATCCATTTATGTCCCTCACAATTTTATACACCTCTGTCAGGCCACCTCTCATCCGCCTACACTCCAGGGAAAATAAGCCACTTCAATCTTTCTTTAAAACTGATTCCCTGAAAAAGAATTTTGTTTTCTAAATCAGACCTACAAATGCAACTTTAAATATTCAATTGCATAATTTTTAAAATTCAATATCTGAAGATAAACAGGAGACAAAATTATCATTATTAGCTCCTTCAAAATCATTGTGATTAGATAATTCATTTTTTCCATCTGGAAAACTGAAGTTGGACAATCCATTTGGATTTTAAGTAACACTATTGTTTCCTTCAATATTTTATCTATTAGAGCCAACTACGTTATGCTTCTGAAAATCTCCTGGATAAATTTAAATCTTCTGCCACACCTAATCCTTAAACACTCTGCAGTCCCAGTCAGGATAGTTGCAATTACCTACTATTACAACCTAATTATTGCTATAACTAACTGGGATTTCACTAAATGGAGTATTTGCTCCTCTGATTCCTGCTGAATATTAGGAGCCCTGCAATATATCCCCCATCAGACTGATTACACTTTCCTTGTTTCTGAGTTTTACCCACATGATGTTACTGCACCTTTTCCATGGGATATCCTCTATGAGTATTTCTGTGATGATCTCCCTGATCAATAACACATCACCCCCTTCTCTTATTTCCACCTTTGTCATGCTGGGAGTAGTAGTTCTTGCAAAATTGAGCTGCCAGACCTACCCATCCCTCAACCATTACATTAATATAGGAGCAGAATTAGGATATTCAGCCCTTTAAGTCTTCTCCACCATTCAATCATGACTGATTTTTCCCAACTCCATCTTTCACCCTCCGTCCATAATCTCCAACCCCCTTACCACTCATAAACCTATAAAGCTATGCCTCAAATTCACCAAATGACTTGGCCTACACAACTCTTATTACCAACAGAATCATTTGGCTTAAGAAATTCCTCCTCAACTATTTTAAAAGTGCAAGCTTTTATTATGAGGACATGTCCTTGAACCTGAGTGTCACTTACGAATGGAAACATCCACTCTATCCAGGTCCTTCAGCATCCGATAGGTTTCAATCAGATTTCCTGTCATCCTTCTGAACTCCGCTGAGTACAGACCCAGAGACATCAAATGCTCCTCATGTGTTAAATCTTTCATTCCTGAAATCATTCTTGAGAACGTCCTGGGCTCCAGGCCAGCCAGAGTAATAGAGCTGATGGTCTGAAATCAGAGTTGTGCAACCAAAGCCAATGTTTTAGTTCTTTCCAAAGCTTGTTTGGAGTAAAACTCTGCTCATCTATTGTTAGACATCCGAGGCAGTGGAGGAGTCAATAGTAGTAGAACATCTCAAGATGGCCCTAAGTGAGGGGGCAACATGACCTCTGATTGGGAATTGAGGCAGGACATGAGGCAGAATTGTCAGGGGTGGAGTATTTTGGGACCAGTGACAAAAATTAAATTAGTTATAAAATGGCAATGTGTAAGATAGCACAGGTCCACACTTTCAAGTCCAAAATTGGGCCAGGGCTAACTCTGATGGCATTTGAGGGATACTTGGGATGTGGAAGGCTTTTAAAATGAAGGTTGAGGGCCATCACTCTTAGCAAGGCTGACAGAATTAGAGAACTCTGGCTGGAGGGATATGGAATCTTGGTCAGGAAAATGTAGGAGGCATATTTCATTTGTGGACAGCTGGGATCAAACAAACCCTTGTGGAATAAAATGGATGTAAGAACAGATTTTGGAGGGAAATCTGGAAGGCAAAAAGAAACTATGAGGTAGGTGTGGGTAAATATGCCGAAAGAGAATCCTAAAAGGTTCCGTAAGTATATTAGGAGCCAAAGGGTAATTAGGAAGAGAATATGTCCCCTTAAAGATAAGTGTGATTGTCAATGTGTGGAGCCATTAGAGAGGTCTTCAGTGAATGTTTTTCATTTGTATTTACATCAGGGGTGGTGATGGAGGCTCAGGAATTCATGGAAGAAAATAGTGATGTCTTAAAACAGCCACATTACAAAATAGGCACATGAAAGTAGATGAATTCCTGGGCTATGGTCAAGTGTATCCACAGACATTGTGGGAAGACAAGGAAGAAATGCTGGGGATCTGGCAGTGGTGGGAAAGTTATTGAAGGGGATTCTTCCAGACAAGATTTAACTGCATTTTGAAAGGCCATGGACTGATTGACACTAGTCATCACAGCTTTGTGTGAGGGAAACTACGTCTCACAAAATTGACTGTGATGACGAAGAGGACTGGTGAGGGCAGGTCATTGTCTGCATGGACTTTAGCAAATACTTTGAAAAGGTGCTACATGTAATGCTGGTTCAGAAAGTTAAAGTAACATTGGATCCAGCATGAGCTAGCCAATTAGACACAAGACTAGCTTGTTAGTCAGAATCAAAAGGTATTTGTGGAGGGTTGTTTTTCCAGATTGGAGGCCTGAGACCAGTGGTGTGCCACAGAGATCAGTGCTGTGCCCGCTGGTGTTAGTCAGTTATATTAACAATTTGGAGGGAAGGTGGGTAGCAATGTTAGTAGCTTTGTAACCAACACAAAAATTGGTGGCATGGTAGACAATGAGGATTACCTAAGATTACAAGAGGATCTGAATCAAATGGAAAAGTAGGCCAAGAAATGGCAGATGGAGTTTAACTCAGACACGTGCAAACCATTGCATTTTAGCAAGTTAAGCAGTAAATGACAGTACCCAAGGCAGTTTTGTGGAACAGGGAAGCCCATGGGTTCAAATACAGAGTGCCCTGAAAGTGGCAGCAGAGATCGACAGGGTGATGAAGAAGACATGTCTGCATCATTCAGGGTATTGAGTGTAGGAGTTCCTTACAGCTGTAGAAGACAGCACCTGGAGGATTGTGTGTTGTTCTGGTCATCCAACTAAAGGAAGGGTTTCATTAAGACACAAAGAATGCAGAAAAACTTCAGAAGGTTGCTGCCTGAACTAGGCAGCTTGAATTATAAGGAGGGATGGATAAGTTGGGGCTGTTTCCTCTGAAGGGGGCTGAGAGCTGACTTATAGAGGTTTAGAAAATCATGAGGGATTTAGACCATAAGACAAAAGAGCAGAAGTCGGCCATTTGGCCCATTGAGTCTGCTCCGCCATTTTATCATGAGCTGATCCATTCTCTCCCATTTAGTCCCACTCCCCCACCTTCTCACCATAACCTTTGATGCCCTGGCTACTCAGATCCCTATCCATCTCTGCTTTAAATACACCCAATGACTTGGCCTCCACTGCCACCCGTGGCAACAAATTCCATAGATTCACCACCCTCTGACTAAAAAAATTTCTTCGCATCTCTGTTCTGAATGGGCGCCCTTCAATCCTTAAGTCATGCCCTCTCATACTAGACTCCCCCACCATGGGAAACAACTTTGCCACATCCACTCTGTCCATGATAAGGTGAAAGATCACAATTTTTTTTCCCTAGAGTAGGAGAGTCTAAAACTAGAAGGATCAGTTTTAATGTGGACCTGAGGGATAACTTCTGCACACAGAATGTGATAGGTAAATGGAACAAGTTAGCAGAGATGATATAATTACAATGTTTTAAATATATTTAGATTGGTTATGTACAGTTCAAATTTAGATAGATATGGGCCAAATGCAAGCAAATGTATTTAACACAGCTATGCATCTAAAAATATCTCACATGCCACTATAGTATTTGTTTCCACTAACACCCCTGCGGTGCTTTCCAGGAAAGCACCACTCTATGCAAAAACGTAAGACCATAAGTCATAGACCATTCAGCCCATTGAGTCTGCTCCAGCATTCCATCGTGCCTGATCCCAGTTCCTATTGAACCACATACACCTGCCATATCCTTTGATGCCCTGACCAATCAGGAAGCTATCAATTTCCAGCTTAAATATACCCATGGACTTGGCCTCCACTGCCATCTGTGGCTGAGCAATCCACAAGTTCACTGCTCTCTGGCTAAAAAAATTCCTCCTTACTCTGTTCTGAAAAGTCGCCCCTCAATTTTGAGGCTGTGCCCTCTAGTTCTGGATACCCCCACCACAGGAATTATCCTCTGCCACCCTATCTAGTTCTTTGAACATTTGGTAGGTTGCCATGGGATTCCCCAGCCCTCTCCCCCCACATTCTTCTAAATTCCAGTGAGTACAGGTCCAAAGCTGCCAAACGCTCCTTATATGTTAACCCAGAATCATCATCGGCGGGCACATCCAATTTATGCATCCCTCTCTCAACTGAAAGCTATGCCCTCCCTCTATTATTCAAAGTATCTAAACTAGGTGAAAGGTTCTGACTGTCTACCTTATTTATGCATCTCATAAATAGATAAAACTGCAGCTGTCACCCCTCAGTCTTCATTGCTCAGAGAAAACTATCCAAGTGAGTCCATCCTCTTCTTGTGGCTAATACCTTCTAATCCGTAAAGTTTCGTAGTAAATCTGTTCAGCACTCTCTGCAATGCCTCCATATCCTTCCTGCAATGATGCAACCAGAACTGCACATAATACTCAAAGTACAATCTCACCAAAGTTTTATAGTTCAACGGACTTCTGTTCAGAATCATCTACCTGGATGGCATGCTAAAGAAAGTTCTTCTATGTTACCTCAGTACGTGTCACAATAATAAATTAATTACAAATTACACATTAAATGCTGAAGCAAAAAAAAACTTATTGGAGGAAAACTATAATCCACAATGTAGGTAACTTCAGAAATAATATCTATGAAGCAAGAAATATTGCAAATGGAAAATAATCCTCAATACCATAACTCAGCTTGTAGAGTCGCAGCACAACAGCTCCAGTGACCCAGGTTCAGTCCTGACCTCTAGTCTTGTATCTGTGGAGTACGGAGAACACGACTAAATATGGGCTGAAGTAAACACAGGAGTTCTCAAAGGACCAGAACTGAAAATTCAAAAAGGGCAGGTGAAGACCCAAAGGTGAAGAAAAGTGGACATCAAACTGTGGATGTCATGATTATTTAACAATCATGTTTTACAGTCTAGATACCTACCCAGAAGAATGTGGTCAATTAGCATTACTATGGATCAAGACTGAAGAAGATGAATTTTGAAAGGATAGCATGCTATGCATAATTGTACAGAGTGGAGGAGATTATTAAGAATAAATTACAAACAGGTTTACATTTTTACATTAAAGATTTTTTTGCTAGTTTCAAAGTTAAAGATATTAAACTAGAGCATCAGAGTAAAAAAGACTATGTATCATCTGAACTAAACATCTAAATATTTGGGAGATTTCAATGTATAGGTATATGTCAAATATGTTGAGAGTCTTGGAGGAATATAGACAGGGTGATGAATGAAGACAAAGTAAGACATCTAAAATGGTGGAACTCTGAGATGTAAGGTGCTGCATTTGCTAGAAAACGAAATGAAAGAGAATTTTGGAAATACTTGGAAGATCAAGGTAGCATCTATGGAGACAGAAAATCTGAGTGAATTTTATCGTACATCAAACTGACCAGTTCTAACATAAACAAGAAAGTCTAGTTATTTGAATTTGTTGGATTTTGGAGGCTACAAGTTGTCAATAGGGAAGATGAGGGACTGTTCTTTGAGCTTATTTTGTGCTTCGTTGAAATAGTACGAGAATGAGAAGACATACTGGGAATGAGATAAACAATTAAAGTGAAAGGCAATTCAAAGGTCAGGATCATCCATTTTAACTGAATCGTGATAGTCTGCAAAGTTATCACGCAATCTGTATTTTGCTTCTTTAGTAAAGAAGGGACCACATTGTAGTCACTGAATGCAGCACACTGGATTGGAAGAAGTGCAAGTAAACCTGGGAAAGAAAAAATAAAGTTCAAATTCACACATGGTATAAATGCCATAAAAACAGATTTTTTTTGTAGCAGCTGTGTAATACTTAACAGGACAAAGACAAATTTAAGTTAATATAAACTTATATTAACATGAATTATACATAACCTACATGTGCAAAATAAAGAACAAAATGAACAATACTGGTGCAAGATTGAGAGAGAAAGAAAAGATTCAGTCCATGGTACCAACACTACTTCCTTCTTTAGTTCAAATAGAGAATTATAACTGTCCCTTTTGGCTTCCCTTTCATAATGCCTCTTCAGAAATATAGGTTTTGTACAATTGTTCAATAAATAGGTGAAATTGAATTGTCAGCTATTCTTCATTTCTTTCAAATATTTTCATTCTTTTCATTGTAACTCATTTTATTCTGATGCAAAAATGCAGAAATATACAATTACACAACCCCACTCCCTTAGTAAAATTCTCTTATTATTGAAGCAACATCTAGCATTTATCTTAGTGAAGGATATAAATATATAATCCGTAACTTCAACTGTTTGCTTATATATTTTTAATTATTCAAAATTAAAGTGTCATGAAAACTGGTTTTATGAAGCAAAACTATGAAAACATAATGTGATCTGAAAGCTGATTTAAATGCTTGCTCTTAAATGCTTACAGTAATTTGGACTTTAAAAAAATTAAGAGAGGTTTTTGGGATCATCAGAAGTTCAGAGATGGGTAATGTAGTCTACCTAAAGACCTTAGCTTTTTGGTGTGCCTGTGTACTGTATCTGCAGGTTTGAAAAGTGTGGGGCAAAGGCTAATTACACTTATTTTTCTAAAAACAACCTTTTCAAGATAAAGAAATAGACTTAAGATCACAGGCATCAACATGCTCTCCATTTAAGGCTATCTTCTAACATTTGGTACAATGATTCAGCAAATTGCAGCTGAATATTTATTGATGAGTTATTGGATTATTTTTTATCAGCTTTGAAGTAGCAAATGCTGCCTGTAAAATAGGCCATTTCCAGCACACCCAAATACACAAATATTGTAAGTGCATGATTGGGTGCAACACAGTTATCAACCATATGCACACTGTTTCTGCTTTGAGCCAGATGAGCTCCATATTACAATATTTACAAACCAATTTTAACAGCACACTTTAACGATAGAATTCAGGAAATTTAATTTGCAAGTTCATTGCTAGTAGACATTTAATTTAAAGTGAGGCCCTTTATTGTGAATAAAGAATATATAATTGAATTTGATGTTTGATTATTTCTTAAAGTTGTAGATGGTGCAGCATTTGTCATCTGCTGTGTTTTTCTTGCTTGAACAAATGAGAGACTCAAAGAGCAGTAAAGAACAATGGTGTGGTTATGGCTGGAAAAAGGACACTGCAGCAGACTGACTGAGACTGGGATGCCATTGATTGCAAATGGGCACGAAATGGTCATAGAGTGGATGGGAAGATGATCTCAAGATCAAATCTGACACTAAGGATGTTGAGTTTTAGACAGTTGCCAGCAGAAGGGATGGAGTGAGATACTGGAGAATACTGTGACAAAGGCCAAAGAAATATCTCCAGTCTTCTCAATGATTCAACTTGTCAGGATGTGCCTTTTGTATTTTAGTAAATGTCAACAAAAGAGGATTTCACTCAGACTAATACAGTGAGCAAAAAAATGCAATTGGATCCATTTACAAATTGACCATCATTTGATTCCGTGGCCTTCAAGGCGGGGAGACAGAATTGCTCTTACCTTGGACTGTGAAAAGGTTAGAACCTTAGTAAACTGCTTGGCCTGCTCCATGAACAGTCATTAAAAAGTTTTTATTACTAGCTCTGATTTGTATTTGAGGGCTGATGTCAAGTTATGAAGCTACACCCAGGATTTGCTGAGGGTTTGCATTCAGCAATATTTGACAGAACTCTGAAGACTAATTCTGAGCATGCCAAGCCAATGTCACATGGTTCCACAATCACAGTAAAATTAAATCATCCATAATTTGTAATTATGTCAATGCTCCTTCATCATCACTTGGTATAATCCACAGAATTTCCTCTCTATCTGCATTGTTGATTGCAGCAATTCAAGATGATGGTGCACTATCTTCTGAAGAATATTTAAAGATGGACAACAAAGCTGGCCTTAGCAATGATTCCAGGGCCTGAGAAACAAAAAAAAACAATCACTGCACAAGCAATGAACTTAATTATTTCAAGTAGGTGAAATTTATTACTTCTTAACAGGTCAGTATAGAGGAGTTTTGAAAATATTATCCCACTGAGTAACTTGTTGCCCTGACATTGTTAATTTTATATATTCCTGATATTAAAATCAATGAAAATAAAAACAAATGCCTAGCATTGACCTTTATATCTATTAAAATGATAAAAAAACAGTATTCTGATAGAATTTGTAGAGCCTTCTGATTTGTTTCAGTGCAGTTTCAATATCAAATTCTACCAAGCCTAATAATAAATGTTTGAAGGAAAGTTCGACTCATTTGGTAGTAGAAATTGGACAAGACATCCAACAACTGAGAGGTCATGGAGGATTCCTGAGAAGGGTGGTGAGGTATTCAGTGTTGCCTGAGGAAACCAACTGTATTATAGAACAGTCTGAAAGTTGGCTTGACCAGTGGGTATGTTTTGTAGGAGCTCCAGCTGATAGGGGCAGTACTGGTTGTGTTGTAGTTTCTTCGTTTTAATACTTTAACTTTGACGTAACTCTGTCACCTGTTAGAGGAGAGGTAGCATTAATTTGAGGGAAATAACTCCATAAATTTGTTGTTTTCAGAGAAATGATAATAATTGGTTCACTAATAATGTTTGACCAGAGAGTTAGTCTCTTAACAGTCCAACCTATATGTAATTCCGATATCATCTTGAGTGGGCGGTTGCTTAAAGTTGTCATAGTTGTGGGAGGTAGTGAGGATAAGCTCCCACTACCTATTAAATGCTCCCAATGTTGTGCGTCCATAAAGGCATCTGACGATCGTCTAGCTCCTGGCTTTCATGCGTAGCTTAACAACTAAGCCTGGTGGAATCATTACCACTAGCAGAAGGGGCAAAGGTGGGTTACTGCCACCTCAAAATCAGTTGTTTTGGGTAGATGGGGACCATCACCTCCATTGCCCTGAAGATATACACAGGCAGGGGGAAGGCTTCAGGAGTAAACCTCAATGAAGGATCCGGAGATGGAGTCAATGTTGGGTTCAGTGTTGATGAACATCTCCTGCAACGGTGGTGGTGCCAACTGTATCAGTCTCTGCCATTCCTTTGGATTCATCAGCTGCATGGAGAAGGGGAGCCTGCTTCATGAGCAACAACTTTCTCGCCATATTCAACTGCCCTGGCTTGCGAATCACATAAAGAGCTGGGACACAATATCCATGGTCAACCATAAACAACAGAGGGCCTCTCTCTCCATTGAGTGGGTTACCATCGATACAGACTGAGACAGATCAGAAAAGAATACTGTTAAGCAGTTGATACAATGTATCGGTTAGCTAGCACAATTATCACACTACCATCTCCTCAAAGGATGACTTCCCTGGCACGTTCTTCCAGGTCAGTAATAAGAATAATAAAGGACTTCACTGCTTTGCATGGTCAGAACATTGAGAGATGGCTATTCAGAATGACTAGTGCCCAAAACATCTTGACTTCTTAACACATTTTATTATTTAATAAATCTTATATTTAGACATTATTCTTAAAATGTGTAAGTTAGAGCAGGCTTCTGCTAAGCTAGTGCTAAGCATTCCTTCAAACATGGATGTTTTCCCCGGCAGGTAAATTATTCTGGAGGAATAAAGAGGCTGCGAATGCTGGGATCTGAAACAATGTTGGAGAACCTTGGCAGGTCGAGCAACATCTGTGGGGGAAAAGGATATATCAATGTTTTAGGTCAAAATATTTTAACCCAAATAGGACTACAATATTTTGGATATTTTGAAGTGTTTTAGTTTGCAGTCTTATTGAGCTCTTTTAATTACACCTTTTGCTGTTAGGATTATCCAAGGTTAGGCATTGAGCGTTAACGTATGCTGGGGAGGCTCAATGACAATCAGTACCAGTATTTTTAGTAAATCAACTTCTTTCCTTGCATTTATTTTTCTGTCAGTGGCACATATACCATATATTCCAGGAGAGTGTGCTATTTAGGGAGTTTTCTTTGGTACCCTAGGGATAACTGAGTTCGACTCCACAGTGCTGGTGAAAGTTCCTTCAGGTCCTGTTCCATTTTCCACTGGTGGCACCACCCACCCATGAAATAAATGTCAGAAACCCTCAGCGGGTCAAGCAGCACCTGTGGAAAAAGAAATAGAGTTGATATCACATGTCAAAGACCTACCATTAGAACGGGGAAGGCAGAAATTAGTTAGTTGAATTAGCAGAGAAGATGGGAAAGGGTGATGGGTGCAACAAAGGAAATTTCTCTGACAGAATGAAATGGAGAAAGAACATAGAACAGTACAGTACAATATAGGCCATTCAGCTCACAAAGTTGTGCCAACACTTTAACCTACCAGAAGATCAATCTACTGCAAGGGGACATAACATTAAGGTATTGGGAGGAAAATATAGGGAAGATGTCAGAGGTAGATTATTTTACACAGAGAATGTTAAGTGTGTGGAACATGCAGCCAGGGGTGGTGGTAGAGCCAGATATATTAGGGACACTTAAAAGACTCTTAGATAGGCACATGAGGGAGGGAAGAAAGAGTCTTTTAAGTGTCCCTAATATATCTGGCTCTACCACCACCCCTGGCTGCATGTTCCACACACTTAACATTCTCTGTGTAAAATAATCTACCTCTGACATCTTCCCTATATTTTCCTCCCAATACCTTAATGTTATGCCCCCTTGCAGTAGCCAACACCTTAATAATTTGCCCCCTTGTCTCTGACTATCCACTCAATCTCTGCCTCTTATCATCTTTTACACCTGTCAAGTCATCTCTCATCTTCATTCTCTCCAAAGAGAAAAACCCTAGTTTTCTCAAAATATCCTAAAAAGACATACTTTCTAATCCAGGCAGCATCCTGCTAAATCTGCTCTGCATCCTCCCTAAAGCTTCTATGTACTTTCTATAATGAAGCGACCATAACTGAACACAATATTTCAAGTGTTATCTCACCAGGGTTTTATAGAGCTGCAATATCCTTTCATGGCTCTTAAACTCAACACTCCAACTAATGAAAGCCAACACACCATACAACTTCTTAACAACCCTATCAACTTGTGTTGCAAATCTGAGGGATCCATGGATATGAAACCTAAGATTCCTCTGCTCCTCCACACTGTTAAGAATTTGCGATTAACACTGTACTCTGCCTTCAAATTCAGCCTTTCACAGTGAATCACTTCACACATTTCCAGATTGAACTCTACCTGCCATTTCTCAGTCCAGCTCTGCATCCTATTAATGTATCGTTGTAACATATGACAGCTCTTGACAGTATCCACAACACTATCAATATCTGTGTCATCTGCAAACTTACTAACCCGCCCTTCCATTTTCTCATCCAAGTCCTTAATAAAAATGACAAAGAGTAGAGGTCCCATAACAGATCCCTACAAAACACTACCAGTCAGGGACCTCCAAGCAGAATACGTTCCATTTACTACCACTCCCTACGTTCAGTGGGCAAGCTAATTCTGAATCCAAGCAGCCTGCTTTCCCTGGGTCCCGTGCTTCTTGACTTTCTGAATGAGCCTACCATAGGGAAATTTGTCAAATGTCTTACTACAGTGAAATCCAAATACACAACATAACTGCCCTGCCTTCAGCAATGTGCTTTATCATATACTTAAAGAATTCTCAATCAGGCTCGTGAGGCGTGATCTGCCCCTCACAAAGCTACGTTGACTATCCCTAATCAGACTATGTTTCTCCAACTGCTTATAAGTCCTGTCTCTAACAATGCTCTTCAATATTTTGCCAGTCACTGACGTAAAACTCACTGGTCTACAACTCCCAGAATATTCCTATTACCTTTTATAACACTTGCCACCCTCCAATCTTTTGGTACTATTCCTGTGGCCAGTGAGGATGCAAAGGTCATTGACAAAGGCACAGCAATCTCTTCCCTCGCTTTCTTAGGCGGTATCCCATCCGACCCTGGGGACTTATCTACCCTAATGTTCTAGCTATCCTCTTCTTAACATCAATGTGTTCCAGCATATCAAACCATTCTACTTTGACCACACATTCATCAAGGTTCCTCTCACTGGTGAATACTGAAATAAAGTATTTATTAAGGACCTACCCTATCTTCTCTGATTCCAGGTACATGTTTCTTCATCTATCTCTGATCGGTCCTACCCTCATTCTAGTTATCCTCCTATTCTCATACGTGTCAAATGCCTTGGGGTTTTCTTTAATCCTATTCACCAAAGCCTTCTCATGTCTTCTTCTAGCTCTTCTGAGTCCATTCTTAAGCTCCTTTCAGGCTACCTGAAGAGCATGGTCTGATCCTCACTTCCTAAACTTTAACCCTTACATACTGTTCAGGTCAAATTTGACCTGTTTTGATATTTGACAGCAGTAAAAACACCCTAAATGCCATTTTTTTTGTCTGAAATTTGATGACTTTTTCTAAAGTGACCCAAAATCCCAAAAATGAAAATATTAAAAATTTTTATACTTTTGTACAGGTGCTACAAATTTTTGTACATTGAGGCTGCTCTGGATCAAATTTGATCCGTATCTATTGAGATGGATTTTAGATCTCTGAAACATTAATTAAGGATTAATCACCCATTTATTAATGTCAGATAGGCTATTTATACAATCTAAATAGATCTGTGGTTCAAAATTTGGTATAGACACTTGTTATGAGGGGATTCTTGGGCCGGGTCAAAATTGACCCAGACCATACTGTGAAGGTTTAAAATATGAACAGGTTGCCTGGATTAAGTCTGCTCTTGACTAGAAGTTCCAAATCTCTTGTCAACCATGGTTCCTTCACCATGCCACCCTTTCTCTGCCTCAATGGGACAAACCTGTCCAGAATTCCATGCAAGTGCTCACTAAACAACCTCCACATTTCCGTGAGTACAACCATCCCCAATTTACACTCCCAAGATCTTGCCTAATAGCATCACAATTTACCCTCTCCTGATTAAATATTTCCCTGCACCGTATGTTCCTATCTCTGTCAAAGGCTATGGTAAAAGGTCAAGGAGTTGTGGTCATTGTCTCCAAAATGCTCACCCACCGAGAGATCTGTCACCTGACTAGGTTCACTACCTAATACCAGATCCAGTATGGCCTCTTCTCTAGCTGGCGTGTCTACACATTGTGTCAGAAATCATTCCTGGACACTCCTAACAAAATTTGCCCCAACTAAACATTCTGCACAGGCAACTTAACATTGGGAAGTCTCTTTCAGATCCACAGAATCTCTCCCTATCACTAGCTCTCTCCTCTTCTCCCCACTTTCCCCTGAGCCATGGAGACAGACTCAGTGCCAATGACCTGATTTCTGTGTCTTTCCTATGGCAGGCTGTCCCCCACCAACAGTATCCAAAGTGGTATCCCTGTTATCGAGGGGAATGACCACAGGGGCATTCTGAACTGGTTGCTTATCCACTTTCATCTACTGACAGACACCCATTTACCAATGTCCGGTAGCTTAGGTGTACTGTAACTACCTCCTTATATCTCCTGTCAATCCACCAACCCCTCAGCCTCCCGAATGATACAGAGTTCATCCAGTCCAGTTCCCTAATGCGGAGTGATGGAGCTGACTAATTTAACAATATCTACAGCTTCTTTCACTCCCATGCAGTAGCCACTCCTCCCCCACCCCCATACCAGACAGTGATGCAGCCTGTCAGAATGTTCTCCATGGTACATGTGTAGAAGTTTTCCAGTGCTTTCCATGACAAACAGAATCTCCACAAACTCCTAATGAAGTATAGTCGCTGTCTTGCCTAGCTTATAGCTGCATTGATATGTTGGGACCAGGTTGGATCCTCAGAGACCTTGACACCTGGGAACTTGAAAGTGCTCACTCTCCCCACTTCTGATCCCTCTTTGAGGATTAGATTGTGTTCCCTCGTCTTCCCCTTCCTGAAGTCCACAATCTGCTCTTTGGTCTTATTGACGTTGAGTGCAAGGTTGTTGCTACGACACCACTCAACTAGCTGGTATATCTCACTTCTGTACACCTTCTCGTCTCCATCTGAGATTCTGCCAACAATAGCAGTATCATCAGCAAATTTATAGATGGCATTTGATCTACATTTAGCCACAAAGTCATGGGTATAGAGAGAATAGAGCAGTGGGCTAAGCACACATCCCTGAGATGCACCAATGTTAATCGTCAGTGAGGAGGAGATATTATCACCAATCTGCAGAGATTTTAGTCTTCTGGTTAGGAAGTCAAGGATCCAATTGCAGAGAGAGGTACAGTGGCCCAGGTTCTGTATCTTATTGATCAAGACTGTAGGAATAATAGTGTTAAACCCTGAGCTATAGTCAATGAACAGCATCCTGACATAAGTGTTTGTATTGTTCAGGAGATCTAATGCTGCGTGAAGAGGCATTGAGATTTCACCTGCTGTAGACCTATTGTGGTGATAGTCAAATTGCAATGGGTCCAGGTTCTTGTCGAGGCAGGAGTTGATACTACCTTCTCAAAGGCAAGTGGGAAAAAGGTTGCAGGTAAAAAAGGTCAGTCCTGTTGCAAATAAAAAATAAGAAGAGCAAATAATCTTAAATTGGAGATTTCAATATTGAGCACTGCAGGCTGCAACATGAAAGATCACAGATCTGAAAGGTTAAATGTTTCTCATTCCAAAGACACTACTACCTGATGCTCTGGGTTTTTCCCACATTTTCTAAATTGGATTATCAGGTTCTGAAGTGTTTTTTTGATTTTTACATCTGAGTTCACTCCAAACTCCCTAATCCCTCCATCTACCATTTTGTTCTATCATCTCCAAAGTCACAAAGAATGATGAAGAGGGCAAACCAGCAGTTCTACTTTGTTTGGACTTTGAGGAGATTTAATATGTCACCAAAGACTTTTACAAAATTCTACAGGTGGATGGCTGCATCGCCACCTGGTACAGAGGCTACAATGTTCAGGAATGTCAAAAAGCTTCAGAGGGTTATAGGCTCAGTCAGCAATATCTCGAGCACAAACCTCTCACCATCAAGGGCATTGTCAGAATGTAATGCCTCAAGAAGGCAGCATCCATCACTAAGGACTCTCACCGGGTTGGAAAATGCCCTCTTCTCATTACTACCATCAGCATGGAGTTACAGGAGCCAGAAAACCCACAATCAATGATCCAAAAACAGTTTCTTCCCTTCACCTTCAAATATCTGAACAGCCCGTGAACTTTGAAAGAAAAAAATGAGATGATGATTTTAGTGATGGATGCTGTCTTCTTGAGGCATCATGCCTTGACAATGTCCTTGATGGTGAGAAGAGTTGTGCCCATGTTGGTGCCAGCTCAGTCTATAACCTCTGCGACCTTTTGCAATCCTACACGTTGGAAGAATGGTCCATAAACTCATGATCACTACCTCATTATTCTTTTCTTTGCACTATTTATTTATCTTGTAATTTGTAGTAATTTTATGTCTTTTCACTGTACTGATGCTACAACAGATTTCACATCGTGTAAGTCAGTGAAAATAAATCTGAATCCAATTCTGATTCTGTCCAGTTGGCAGCCATGTCCCATCAGCTACAGTCCTAAACCACTGTGCTGTGTGCTGAGATCCTGTCTCTTGTGGACCAAAACTTTCTGAGCTCAATAACCATGTCTGCAAATCTCTTTATAATGGTCTTGACCCCAAATGTTGACTTTCCGTTTCCCTCTAGAAATGTCACTTAACACATTTACTTCCACCACCAGATTCTTTGCTGCAGATTCTAGCATCTGTAAGCTCTTGTGTCTCAAAGTTACAGTATATCACAACATACATTGGTGATATTAAACCTGATTCTGATATGTACACACACACACATGTAGTATTGTGCACATACCTATATAGAGAGCAAAACTAATGATGTAGTGTTCATGGGTTGGCTCATTGCCCATTCAGAACTCTGATGGTGGAGGGAAAGAAGCTGTTCTTAAAACACTGAGTGTGTGTCGTCTGGCTCCTCTGCCTCTTCTCTGATGGTAGCAATAAGAAGAGTGCATGTCCTGGGTGCTGGGGGTCCTTAATGATGGATGCTGCCTTTTTGATGCAACACCTTCTGAAAATGCCATGAATGGTGTGGAGACTAGTGCCCATGATGGAGCTGGCTGAGCTTGCAACCACCCCACAGCTTTTTCTGATCCTGTGCAGTAGCACCTCCATACCAGATGGTAATGCAACCAGTTAGAATGCTCTCCATGGTACTTCTGCAGAAACTTGTGAGAGTCGTTGTAACAGGCTAAGTCTCCTCAAACACCTAACAAAATATAGCCACTGATAAGCTTTCTTTGAAATTGCATATAAATGATGGGCCCAGGATAGATCTTTAGAGGTAATAACACTCAGGAACTCTAAGCTGCTCACCCTTTCCACTGCTGATCCCTTGATAAGAACTTGCATGTATTACCTCAACTTGCCCTTCCTGAAGTCCACAGTCATTTCCTTGGCCTTGTTGTTATTGAGTGCAAGGTTGTTTTCACAACACAACTCAACTAACTGTTCTATCTCACTCCTGTATGCCTCTTCATCACCATTGAAATACTGCAAACAATAGTTGTGTTGTTGGCAGATTTATAGATGGTGTTTGAGCTGTGCTTAGCCCCATAGTCATGAGTTTAGAGAGAGAAGAACAGTAGCTAAGCACACATCCTTGAGGAGGAGATCTTATTCCTGATCCATACTGACAGTGGTGTCCCAATGAGAAAGTCAAGGATCGAGTCGCAGAGGGAGGTACGGAGGCCCAGGTTTTGAAGCTTGATGGTTCCTACTGAGTTTATTATAAGATCATAAGACCATAAGATATAGGAGCAGAATTATCCCATTTGGCATATCGAGTCTGTTCCACCATTTCATCATGGCCGTTCCAATTTTTTTCTCAGCCCCAATCTCCTGCCTTCTCCCCGTATCCCTTCATGCTGTAACAGGACAGGGGCAGATCTGGAGTTAATAATAATGGATGATGTGGGGAGTAGGAGAGAAGTCCTGAAAGAACAAAGACCCAGTAAATTGTACAACTTGTTGTGAAGCACAGGTTTTTAACTCAAAATCAATACCTAGAGTGAATTACCAAAAATGCAGGAGCATCTAAGGAATTGTTTTTTAATGTTCTAGCTGCTACACCACTACCCTTAGACACGCTTCTATTGTAGGCATCTGCCATTACACCTTGCCAATAACACCAGCCACAAGGAGAGAGGTATTGGAGCCAGTGTGGCACAGTATCCAGGCTGGAGTCGGTACTGCCCCAAGTGTTTGCTCGGCAGAAGACAAGCTGCATTGTGGTCGACTGCAGATTTCTGCGGTATTCATGGACTCAGGGTCTGGACTATGTTTTTGCGTGGCTGTATTTTAATGTGCTTGCTCTCTTGTATGTGCTATATGTGCTTTGTGCTGTGTAAGACTGTCTTGCACCTTGGCTGGCCCCGGAGTAACGTTGACTTGTTTGGCTGTATTCATGGGTATTCATGTATGTTTGAATGACAATTAAACTTGAATTGAATTGAATCACTACATAGCATTGTTCCTATGTAACCTTCTTATACATCACCACTTCCTTATGTATACTGTATATACCATGACTCTAACTGTGACCGGTATTTCATAGCTTATATGCCCACCCAGCTGTTAACACATTACCCAGCCAATATGCTCACACACACACTCCCCTTTCACTTACAGAGAAAGAAGTGAAATGCAATGAGCACCATCATCATCAGCTGCTGCTGCAGACTGGTGATCAATAATGGTCATTTACTTGCTTCATGTTTGAGCTACAATACATCCAAAGGGTAATGTTGTCCAATGAGCTTCTGTCTGAGATCTTCAGCAAGCAGGCTGCAGTCTGACAAATTTAAGTATGTCATGCTGATCATGGTGTTTAAAATTGTTGCTCCTTTTCTCGCCTTATGGTGCATTGGGTGGCATTTTTGCTGTTTCTGTAGCATTTGACTGTATTTTTATGAGGCCAAGTTGCTAGCAGATGGAAGTCATGCAAGGAGACGGTTGGATTCACCTTGAAGTCTGGTGCTGATGCCACTACACCACCAGCCAGCTGGTATTCAATTTATAGTGACCCTTACTTTATTTGCCTCCAGCTCAATCTGTTCAGCTGCAACAAATATCAGTCACTTCTCCCATTTGTAGTACATTAGCCATGAATTTCATGATTCAAGATGGTTTTAATGCCATTTCCTGTACAGAAGAACAAAAGAGGACAAAACTATTGTTGCTCTGGATCCAATGAAGCACAAAATATACACAAAAAAATAAAGAACACAAGGTTTAATCAATGAAGATTGTTGATTTCAACACCAATCCAGGTTTATGATGTGGTTCAGTTCCGGTTGCTCCTTTTTGTTACTAAATGTAACAAATATGAGCTGAACTGAACTGAAATATGTCTTTTGATTTTGTATTTCATATTCTGTGTTTTCACTTGTTTTTTGTTGCCATTTGCATGATTTTTTTTTGCATGTGGGGAGTGTATTTGATGTTTGATGTTTTTCTTTGGCAAGTTGGTTCCATGTTTCTTCTTGTTTCGTGACTGTCTGTGGGAAGACAAATCTCAGGGTTTGATATACTGCATACATACATTGATAATAAATGTACTATGAATCCTGAATCTTTGAATAAAAACACAACAAATATAAATACATAAGATAACTTACAAACGTAGATTGATTGTAAGAGGACAAAGTGATGCTCGGCTGTTACATAGGTGACTGGCAGGAAATAATAAAGTAGTGGTGGACTTAGTGGGTGGAGAGGTTGATCAGCCTTACTGCTGGGGGAAGGCAACTGTTTTAGAGTCTGATGGTCTTGGTGTGGTTGCTACAAAGCCTCCTCCTTGATGGGAGTGGAAGAAGCAGTCCCTGAGCAGGATGGGTGGGATCCTCTATAATATTACTGGCTCTTTCTGGCACCTTTCTGTATATATGTCTTGATGGCAGTTAGGCTGGTGCTGGTGATGTTTCAGACAGTTTTGACTACTCATTGTAGAGTCTTATAATTTACCTGCCCTATAATCGAACCTCAACAAACCTGCAAACCATTTAGTACCTCTTCACAGAGGATAACAAAGATGATGGTCAATAAACTGGGGAGTGGGCTTTAGTGCCATTCTGCCTCATGATAGGAACTGGACTAAAGTGTGTGGTTTATACAATATTTGGATCCAGGTGGTCCAGTGTTCCAGGGCTGGTTGTAGATCAGGATGCCCATGAGGACTAACATCAACAATTGACTTCCTCTGTATAACCTGCAGGTAAGCAAACAAACATGGTCCCCATATTTACCATTTTACCATTCAGCCTTCCAACATAGGAGGTCATTTTGGCCCATCATGTTTATACTAGCTAGAGTGCAATTGCATTCCACTCTAATTTTCTTTGTAATTTATTCTCCGCTCATATTCTTTAGCCAGAGAGTGGTGAATCTGTGGAATACTTTGCCACAGGCAGCTGCGGAGGCCAAGTCTTCTTGTATATTTAAGGCAGAGGTTGATAGATCTTTGATTGGTCAGGGCATGGAGAGATACAGAGAGAAGGCAGGAGTTTGGGCTGAGAGGAAAAACTGGATCAGCTATGATGAAATGGCAAAGCAGACTTGATGGACCAAATGGCCCAATTCTGCTCCAATATCTTATGGTCTTATATCCACCAATTTCCCCTAGATTCTACCATTCATTGGCACCCTAAGGACAATTTACTGAGGTGAGTTTACAGTTTTCCAGCACTTCTATCTTTGTAATGTGGGAGGAAAGTGGTGCACCTATAGGGAACCCACACGGTACCAGGGAGAAGAGGCAAACTCCAGGCAGACAGCACCTCAGGTCAAGAATAAACCTGTGCCAAGGGAGCTATGAGACAATATCACTACCATCTTTGCCATTGTGCTGGCTATTTCCTACCCCAGAGTATGATTTGCAAAATGGAACCATCGTGCCCCCCAAAATGCCCAATTTTGCAGATGTTTCTGTTCCAATTGTGTTTAGTGACGTCCAGTTTTACCTGTGAAGTAACCAGGTGGGTGCCCGATTACCAGAATCAGCAGAACCCTTGCCATTTTTCCGGCGGGCTTGAGATATCATGAGTGGTCGTTTGTTTGTGGGTGACTGAGTTGAGTGTGAGAACTAAAATGTGAGTGGAGCCTTTCAGAACTTGTGACGGGCTGGAGGTATTGTTGGTTTATTAGGTACTTGGCAAAGTCCTGTTAAAACAATGAGGTTTGAGTGGAGTAAACCAGTGTGGGAGCAACTGTTCTATGAGTGGGCCAATGTTAGAATGGGGAGCTTGAGGCTTTGGCTCAAGAGGCTTAGGCGTGAAGAGGTGAATACTAAGGTAAGATTCTAATGACTTTTTCTTTCTTTTTCTATTAGGAGCTTTTAAGAGTAGTGAAAATGGATCTGGGGTCGGTGTGTGTTCTTCATGTAAGATGCAGGAGATGAGGGAGATCTCCAGCATTCCTAATAACTACACCTTACATACAGCCACAGCTCCTTACAGACTGTCTTAGAGTTGGATTTGGATAACTTTTGGCTCATATGCGAGAATGAGGAGGTGATCAACAGGAGCTACACACCACTGAGCTTGATAGCTGGATGGCTGTCAGGAGAGGGAAGGGGGCCAGGCAGATAGCGCAGAGTACGCTGTGGCTTTTCCCTTCAATAACAGTGTACTGCTTTAGATACTGTTGGTGGTGGTGGGGGGAATGGCCTATCAGGAGAAAGCCCCAGCCACCAGATTTCTGGCACTGAATCTGCCCCTGCAGCTCAGAACGGAAGGGGAGAGAAGAGGAAAGCAGTGGTGATAGGGGATTCAATAGTTAGGGGAAGAGACAAGAGATTCTGCTGACATGAAAAAGACTCCCAGGTTATATGTCTCATCAGGTTCACTGTAGTGTACAGATCTATTTCTTTTAGTGCAATGACTCCCCTTAGCACTAATTATTGACTGATAATTTACCCATGCACATTGATTTGTAGTTCCCTCTGCAAAATGAATATACCAGTTAAAGCCACCTTTGAGTGGGTGCCTTTATTTATTTGAAATGTAGTTGTACAGAAAAAAACAAATTGAGGATGAGTATGAACCTGAATGTCAGCGAGCATCACCAACTACACCAACAGTTACGAGGTGACAGAACTTGGACGAAGGGAGAGACACAGCGAGACAAAAGAGTGAACCAGTACAAAGAAGGCTGTCATGCATTCTAACAAAGGGTCATGTGAGTAACTGCACAGTACACAGTGAGAGACTCATAACTAAGAAAACTAAAGTGCAAATAAGACAGTGCTAATGAGAACTGAGAATCGTATATTGAGAGGGCTGAACTATATTGTAATGCTAATAACGTGGATGAGGAAAAGAAAGTCTCCACACTTCTTAGCTTAATGGATGCTAAAACCTACAGTCTCTTATACAACTTAGTAACTGCTGAAAAGCCAGCAAGCAAGGCCTTCAATTAAATTTTACAAAATCACTTGAGCCCGAAACCACTAGTAATAGTTGATAGATATAGATTTCACAAAATAAACCAGTCAAAGGATGAAAGCATTTCTGGACACATTGCAGAACTGCGCAAACTTTCCAAATACTATGACTTTGGAGATGGACTTCCTGATGCATTAAGGGACATGGCTTGTATGTGGCTTGCATAGTCAAAAGAGGCTACCGTCAGAAAGAGATCTAACCTTAGAATGGGCACTGACCACTGCAATCTCAATGGAGATGGTAGTAAAGGATGCATCAGAACCACAGAAAAAGAGTTTAGAATGTGAAATGCACAAAATCTCCTTGAATGGTGCAAAAAGCCAAAAATGTTATCAATGTGCCAAATCCTCCCATGGTGCAAATGACTGCTGATTCAAAGAAGAAGTTTGCAGAAAGTGTCAGAGACAAGGCCACATAGAGAGAATGTGCAAGTCCAACAAAAAGCACAACCAAAGAATAAAAAACACAGAGTGAAAAATTTCAAACACATAAAGTGACTGAATGAAACAACACAGAGTCTGACAAAGGTGAGCTATCAGGCCTAGAACTGCATAGCAAAGTCATATGGATCACAACTGATGTGCCTGGTGTAAAGCTAAAAATAGAAATGGATGCAGGGTCTGCTTTGTCTGTACTTTCAGAGGCTGACTGCAACAAACTGTTTTCCAAGCTACAATTAGAAAAGACCTCAGTGATACTAAAGACCTACACAGGTGAAAGAGTATCTCCCAAAGGTAAACTGAAAGTGGATGTGACGTACAGAGGCAAAACACAGCAGTTAGTGATTTATGTGTTGAAAAGTGGAGCACTAGCACTTTTTGGATGTGAATGGTTGAGAAAAATCCAACTAGACTGGCACGCAATCAAAGCTCTCAATATTATTATCAAAATGGTAGCACTAACCAGAGACTGTCACAGCTGCTTAATGCTAATAAGAAGGTGGTTGTGGAAGGCATTGGTAAACTCAAAGCCTAGTACAGGGAATAAAGAAGTCCCACCACTACCCGTATGAACAAAAGTTTACACTCTGAAGTTCAGCATCCACTTAAGGCCATAGTATGTAAGACACAGGACTCAGTTTATGGAATCTTGGTGTTGCTGCTTCATCCAGTTCAATTCTGGCCTTCATGCCTTTGAGTTTACCAATGCCCTTCTCAAACACCTGGACAGATCTCCAGCCCCTCAAGTCCATTTTCAATCCCAGGAAGGGAATCTCAGGGATGCCTGCTACCTGGTTGATAAGTTGAGCACTTTTCCTAGGAACTCTTATGACATAGAGTTCAAGGGTACCAAACAACACAATTACACTGACAGCCTGTCTCGTCTTCCACTGTTGATGTCTGAAGAAGAAAAGTCTTCATTCTGTGACCCAGCAGACTTGTTCCATATGGCACTGGTGGACCAGCTGCTGGTAACAAATTATGAAATATGAAGAGAAACAAGGAATGACCTGACATTGTCAAAAGTCGCTGACATCAGCATGCAAGGATGGCAGCTCATGGTAATTCTATATTTCCAGAGTTCTCAGTGAGATGAGACCAACTGTCTGTTTGTCAAAGAATGCTGATGTGTGGACCTCATCTTGTAGTTCCCTCTAAACTGCTCTCTGGAGTGTTGGAAAATCTGCATGAAGGACACCTGGGTATAGTTAAGATGAAGAGTCTCACCTGGAGCTACGTGTGGTGGCTGGGAATAGACAGATTGAAGAGTTGACCAAAACCCGCTTGGGATGCCACAAAGTTCAAAATGCCCCCCACAGGCACCTTTATACCCATGGGAGTGGCTATCTTTACCATGGCAAAGAGTGCTTATTGATTTTACTGGGACATTCATGAACTTCATGTTTCTGATTGCTGTGGATGCTCATTCAAAGTAGCCTGAGGTCATACCGAGGAAGTCAACCACACCAGAAAAGACTGTTTCCATTCAGATCACTAATTTTTCCAGAAATAGCTTACCTGAACAAATTGTGAGTGACAACAGACCACAACACACTTCAGAAGAGTTCAAACTATTCACGAAGAACAATGGCATCAAACATTTCAAGTCAGCTCCTCACCGCCCAGCAATGAATGGGTTAGCTGAAAGGTTTATCTAAACCTTCAAGAAGTCTGTTGAAGCTATGGACAAGGAGACCATTTCTTTTCAGTACAAGGTAGACAAATTGCTGTTGTGTATCGGAACTCTGTTCATGCAATGCCATATCAAGCACCTGCAAAGCTGAAGAACACACCTGGGTTACCTGCGTCCAACAAGACAGACACATTACATCCGCCAGGCTTATCTCTCAGTGATGATCATGTCACCAACGGCAATGTGACAGGACACCTGCCAAACCTGATGCCACTCCACAAGTCCAGAGGCACTATCCCGAAAGAAACAGAGGGCCACACAAAAGGCTGGATCTTTAGTATAGTGAAATTAGTTATGGGCTGTTATTTAAAAAAAACATCAAACAAACACCGTTATTGTGAAAGCATGTGTATTTGAATATTGTCTGTTAAAGGGAAATTGAATGTTTTGTTACATATACAGTTTTATGTTACATTAATCTAAAAGGAGGAAGAGGAGTGTACAGATCTATTTCTTTTAGCGCAATGACACCCCTTAACACAAATTATTGACTGATAACAAATTACTAATTGATTTGTAGCCCCTTCTGCAAAGTGAATATGTGAGTTAACTTCACCTCTGAGCGCGTGCCTTTATTTATTTGATATATAGTTGTACAGACAAAACATTCACAGCATTCTAATAGGGCAGGGAGTGAACATCTAGAAGCTGTGGTACATGTTGGTACCAAAAACAGATAGGAAAAGGGATGAGGTCCTGAAGAGAGAATATATGGTGCTAGATCAAAAACTGACCATCAGGACCTCAAGAGTAGCAATCTGTGGACTGCTGCCTATACTACATGCCAGTGAGGGTAAAATCAGGAGGATTTGGCAGCTGAATGTGTGGCTGAAGCATTAGTGTAGAGGACAGTGTTTCAGATTTGTGAATCTTTGGGGAATGTGTACAAAAGGGACTGGTTGCAGCTGAATTCAATGGGGACTAATATCCTTGAGGGCAGTTTTGCTAGATTTGTTGTGGAGGGTATAAACTAGCTTGGCAGGGGAATGAGAAGAGTGATAGGGCAGTGGAAAGGCAGTTGGTGTTGGGTAAATGTAGTCTGTAGAGAGACGGAGAGGAAGGAAGCACAGTACAGTGGAAAGGGTATAACTGCAGTCATATACTCAAGAGATTTTGCAGATCTTGAAATTCAAAGCAAAGGACACAAAATGCTGGGGGAACTTAGAAGGTTAGGCAGCATCTATGGAAATAAATAAACCATCAATAATTTGGGCCAAGGCCCTTCTTCCCTCATTGCAGTCAATAGGATGGGTTCAAACGTGACTATTTTAATGCAAGAAGTATCAGGAACAAGGGTAATGAGCTTAGAGCATGGGTCAGTACTTGGAACTATATCGTTGTGGCCATTAAAGAGACTTAGGTGTCACAAGATCAGGAATGGCTGCTGGATGTTCCAGGGTTTTGGTGTTTCAAAAGGGACAGGAAGGGAGGTAAAAGAGGTGGTGGAGTTGACTGCTAAGAAGAGATGGTATCTGAGAGTAAGAATAGGATGATTTGGCAAGTGAATGTGTGGCTGACAAAATGATGTAGGTGCCAGGATTTCAGATTTGTGGATCATTGGGTTCTCTTTTGGGAAAGATAAGATCTGTACAAAAAGGACAGGTTACACCTGAACTTCAGGGGTGGGGGGCAATATACTTGGGGGTAGGTTTGCTTTTAAAGAGCAACAGAAGGTAACTAAAAAGGCAATACATGGAGAAAAAATGAGGTACGAAGGTAAACCAGCCAAGAATATAAAGGAGGATAGTAAAAGCTTCTTTAGGAATGTGAAAAGGGAAAAAAATAGTTAAGACCAAAATTGGGCCCTTGAAGACAGAAAAGGGTGAATTTATTATGGGGAACAAGGAAATGGCAGACGAGTTGAACAGGTACTTTGGATCCGTCTTTACTAGGGAAGACACAAACAATCTCCCAGATGTAATAGTGGCCAAAAGACCTAGGGTAATGGATGAATTGAAGGAAATTTATATTAGACAGGAAATGGTGTTGGATAAACTGTTGGGTCTGAAGGCTGATAAGTCCCTGGGACCTGATGGTCTGCATCCCAGGGTACTTAAGGAGGTGGCTTTAGAAATCGTGGACATATTGGTAATCATTTTTCAATGTTCTATAGATTCAGGATCAGTTCCTGTGGATTGGAGGGTGGCTAATGTTGTCCCTCTCTTCAAGAAAGGAGGAAGAGAGAAAACAGGGAATTATAGACCAGTTAGCCTGACATCGGTGGTGGGAAAGATGCTGGAGTCAATTATAAAAGATGAAATTACAACACATCTAGATAGTAGTAACAGGATTGGTCCAAGTCAGCATGGATTTACAAAGGGGAAATCGTGCTTGACTAATCTTCTGGAATTTTTTGAGGTTGTAACTATGAAAATGGACAAGGGAGAGCCAGTGGATATAGTGTACCTGGACTTTCAGAAAGCCTTTGATAAAGTCCCACATAGGAGATTGGTGGGCAAGATTAGGGCACATGGTATTGGGGGCAGAGTACTGACATGGATTGAAAATTGGCTGGCTGACAGAAAACAAAGAGTAGCGATTAACGGGTCCCTTTCGGAATGGCAGATGGTGACCAGTGGGGTACCAAAGGGTTCAGTGCTGGGACCGCAGCTGTTTACAATATATATTAATGATTTATATGAGGGAATTAAAAGTAACATTAGCAAATTTGCCAATGACACAAAGCTGGGAGGCAGTGTGAAATGTGAGGAGGATGTTATGAGAATGTAGGGTGACTTGGACAGGCTGGGTGAGTGGGCAGATGCATGGCAGATGCAGTTTAATGTGGGTAAATGTGAGGTTATCCACTTTGGTGGTAAGGATGGGAAGGCAGATTATTATCTAAATGGAGTCAAGTTAGGAAAAGAGGAAGCACAACGAGATCTAGGTGCTCTCGTACATCAGTCACTGAAATCAAGCATGCAAGTACAGCAGGCTGTGAAGAAAGCTAATGGCATGCTGGCCTTCATAACAAGGGGAATTGAGTATAAGAGCAAAGAGGTCCTTCTGCAGCTGTACAGGGCCCTGGTGAGACCACACCTGGAGTACTGTGTGCAGTTTTGGTCTCCAAATTTGAGGAAGGACATTCTTGCTATTGAGGGAGTGCAGCGTAGGTTCACAAGGTTAATTTCTGGGATGGCGGGACTGTCATATGTCAAAAGATTGGAGCGACTGGGCTTGTATACTCTGGAATTTAGAAGGCTGAGAGGGGATCTTATTGAAACATATAAGATTATTAAGGGATTGGACACGCTGGAGGCAGGAAGCATGCTCCCGCTGATGGGTGAGTCCAGAACCAGAGGCCACAGTTTAAGAATAAGGGGTAGGCCATTTAGAACGGAGTTGAGGAAAAACTTTTTCACCCAGAGAGTGGTGGATATATGGAATGCTCTGCCCCAGAAGGCTGTGGAGGCCAAGTCTCTGGATGCTTTCAAAAAAGAGATGGATAGAGCTCGTAAAGATAGTGGAATCAAAGGTTATGGGGATAAGGCAGGAACTGGATACTGATAGTGGATGATCAGCCATGATCACAGTGAATGATGGTGCTGGCTCGAAGGGCCGAATGGCCTACTTCTGCACCTATTGTCTATTGTCTATTTGCCAGAGCTGTTGGGGAGGATTTAAACTAATTTGTCATGAGATGCAATGTGATAGGTCAGTAGATGGGTCAGTTGGTATACAGGTAAACAGCCTATAGAGAGACTGTGAAAATGGACAGGCAGATAGCAGGGCAAAATTGCAGCCATTAGGATGGGTTGAACTGTGTCTATTTTAATGAGAGAAGTATGGGAAATGAAAGTAGTGAACTTAAAGAGAATGGGTCAGTAAGTGGACCTACAACATGGACCGTCCCCTTTCACCCACTAAGTGATGTGGTGGTGGAGCGCTTTAACCAGATCCAGGCTAGGCAGCTTGCCATCCTCATCAACTACCATCAGCCCGATTGCGATCGCCACCTACCCCTAATATGTGGGCTTACCGGACAGCAGTTCAAGAGAGCAGCAGGAGCACACCGGCTTTGCTCGTGTTTGGTTGGGAACTGCGCGTGCCGGTAGATTGGATGCTTCCCCCCCCCACCCCCACCCCCGAGCCAGAGGTTCTTGGGGAGGCCAGGTTGGAGTTTCTGTAGCACCTCAGGGGACTGTTCATGATGCAGCTCGGCAGAACCATAGCGCAGCCAGCGACTGTCAAAAACCGGCTCATAATGTCCGCAGCCAGGGACAGGACTTTACTTGGCGGGAGTGGGGGGGAACCAGGTATGGGTCAGCTGCCCATCCTGGAAAAAGGGACTATTCTCCAAGCTGGGAAGCCACTGGAAGGGGCCAGGAGAGGTGTTCAACTGCATCCTCGATGCTGGCTGTGGTTGCCTGAGTGGCGAAAAGCAGTCGTGCTGCATCAGGACCAGCTGGTACTATATCGGCCCTTAGCCATCACTGACCCAGCGAGACTGAAGGAAGGAAGTGACCCTCTGGGTGCCCTGCCTCTTGCCTCGCCAAACAGTGCCTCCCCTGGGGTGGCTCCAGACAACCCCCACAGCGCCCCAGGCAACAGTATCAACTACCACGGGACTCTTGGACCTTGTTGTGGATTCTGGGGTTGGCGGGGATGGCTGATCCCTCAGGTGGGGGTAGTGTGGCACTCGGGGGGCATGGTCGACAGCCTGCCCCAGCTTTCCTAGTGGCCAACACTACTTCTTGTTCTTGTGTTAAAATATATTTGTAGGGTAATGGTGAGATGTTCAAGTTCATTTATTGTTACATTTTAGCTTGGGTTATACAGTTATTCACTTGTGTGTTTTTGGGTCATCTTGATTGTATCTGGGGTGTGTAGTAATCAGCTTCCCCACCTGTATGTGACTGAGTGGTTCTGTCCCTGGGTCATAGTGCTCGTTCTGTTTTTGTGCTTGTTTCAATAAAGAGGTCAGTTGAGATAAACAAGCTTTTCTCGTCTGCTATCACGGACCGAATGCTCACCACAGTATTTTTCTTTGGCAGGTGATTCTTCCCCCTTCCGCTAGCATTCTTTTTGCAATCTGAAACTGCATTTTTTACCACTCACCTTCACTTGAAGTGCAGGTTACCAACCCGCTCATCTTTGGGGTGTGAGCAGAAATTGAAAAAGCAGGTAATTATTTACAACGGGGAGCATGAATACAAATTTAAGTCAAGTTAAGAAATCTCACAAATATTCAAACATCATGAGTTAGTAAGTGGCTAATGCCTTTCGAATCCTGTCCACTGCAGAGAAGGACTCTATCTTAAACAGTGCTGGGGGTAGAAATGCATTAACGCAGGGAGCTTCCAGAAGATTTAAGAGATTGTGGACACTGGGATTTAGAGTAAGAGAAAAACAAGCTGCTGTGGGAAATCAGCTGTCAGCTGACATCTGAGGAGGAAAGTGAACATCTTGTCAATGTCTTGTGTCAAGATTCTTCAACAGTTGGGTTGAAATAGCTAGTATAAAGAGCTGAGGGTAGAGCTGTTGCAAAAACTGACAAGCAGTAGGTGGATGCTGCTGAGGAGAAGTAGAATAGCAGGTGAAATCAGTTGGGGGAGGGAAGTTGACCCTGAACCACACACGCCCCGCCCCCCGGTGCTGTCTGAGTGGAGCTTGCATGACACTTTGTGGCCATTCAATTCAATTTTCTATTTCTCCTCACACCCCAAAGATAAGCGGGTTGGTAAGTCGCACTTCGAGTGAAGGTGAGCAGTAAAAATGTTGTTTCAGATTGTGTTCTCCTGCCCTGCAGATGCTTCTCACTCAAACATCTACCTGTGTCAATAAGTCCCTGTGCAAAAAAACAGCATGGTCAGCACTGGCTGCTCACTACCATCATGAGAGTAACACTAACTTTAGACCATAAGACCATAAGATATAGGAGCAGAATTAGGCTATTTGGCCCATCAAGTCTGTTCCACCATTTCATCATGGCTGATCCATTTTTCCTTTCAGCCCCAATCTCCTGCTTTTCCCCTGCATCCCTTCATGCCCTGACTAATCAAGAATCTATCAAACTTTTCCTCAAATATGCATACAGACCTGGCCTCGACAGCTTCCTATGGCAATAAATTCCACAGATTTACCACTCTCAGGTTAAAGAACTCAACTTTCTAAAAGGACGCCCTTCTATTCTGAGCCTGTGTCCTTTGGTCTTAGACTCTCCCAACATAAGAAGTATCCTCTCGACACTTACTCAATCAAGGCCTTTCACCATTTGATAGATTTCAATGAATTCTCTGAATTCCACTGAATACAGGCCCAGAGCCTCAAACCCACTTCATATGACAAGCAGCTGAAACCTGGAATCATTTTTGTGAACCTCCTCTGAACTCTCTCCAGTTTCAGCACATCCTTTCTAATATAAGGGGCCCAAGTGAGGCCTCACCAGTGTTTTATAAAGTCACAACATTACATTTTTGCTTTTATATTCTAGTCCTCTTGAAATGAATGCTAACATAGCATTTGCCTTCCTCCCCTGCAAACTAACCTTTAGGGAATCCTGCACAAGGTCTCCCAAGCCCCTCTGTGCTTCAGATTTTTGTATTTTCTCTCCATTTAGAAAATGGTCAACCTTGTCAGTTCTTCTACGAATGTGCATAACCATACACTTCCTGACTTTGTATTCCATCTGCCACTGCTCTGCCTATTCTCTTAATCTGTCGAAGTCCTTCTGTAGCCTCTCTACTTTCTCAAAACTACCTGCCCCTCCACCTATCTTCATATCACATACAAACTTTGCAACAAAGCCATCAACCCCATCATCCAAGTCATTGACATGTAACATAAAGAGAATTGGATCCAATCCAGACCCCTGTGGAACACCACTAGTCACTAGCAGCTAATCAGAAAAGGCTTTCTTTATTCCTGCTCTTTGCCCCCGCTAATCAGCCACTGCTTTATCCATGCTCGAATATCTCCTGTAATATCATGGGGTCAGAGCTTGTTAAGCAGTCTCAGGTGTGGCACCTTGTCAAAGGCCTTCTGAAAATCCAAGTACACAACATCAACCAATCCTCCTTTGTCTATGCTGGTTGTTATTTTTTAAAAGAATTCTAACAGATTTGACAGGCAAGATTTTCCCTTGAGGAAGCAATGCTGACTGCAGCCTATTTTATTATGTGCCTCCAAGTACCCCGAAACCACATCCTTAACAATCAACTACAACATCTTCCCAACCACTGAGGTCAGACTAACTGACCTATAATTTCCTTTCTTCTGCCTCTCTCCCTTCTTGAAGGCTGGAGTGATATTTGCAATTTTCCAGTCTTCTGGAACAATTTCAGAATATAGTGATTCTTGAAAGATCTTTACTAATGCCTCCACAATCTTTTCAGCCTCCTCTTTCAAAACCCTGGGGTGTACACCATCAGGTCAGGTTCAGACCTCTCAGTTTCCTAACAACCTTCTCCCTAGTAATGGTAAGTTTAAGAACATAGAACATAGAATAGTACAGCACAGTACAGGCCCTTCGGCCCACAATGTTGTGCCAACCCTCAAACCCTGCCTCCCATATAAGCCCCCACCTTAAATTCCTCCATATACTTGTCTAGTAGTCTCTTAAATTTCACTAGTGTATCTGCCTCCACCACTGACTCAGGCAGTGCATTCCACGCACCAACCACTCTCTGAGTAAAAAACCTTCCTCTAATATCCCCCTTGAATTTCCCACCCCTTAACTTAAAGCCATGTCCTCTTGTATTGAGCAGTGGTGCCCTGGGGAAGAGGCGCTGGCTATCCACTCTATCTATTCCTCTTATTATCTTGTACACTTCTATCATGTCTCCTCTCATCCTCCTTCTCTCCAAAGAGTAAAGCCCTAGCTCCCTTAATCTCTGATCATAATGCATACTTTCTAAACCAGGCAGCATCCTGATAAATCTCCTCTGTACCCTTTCCAATGCTTCCACATCCTTCCTATAGTGAGGCGACCAGAACTGGACACAATACTCCAAGTGTGGCCTAACCAGAGTTTTATAGAGCTGCATTATTACATCGCGACTCTTAAACTCTATCTCTCAACCTATGAAAACTAACACCCCATAAGCTTTCTTAACTACCCTATCCACCTGTGAGGCAAGTTTCAGGGATCTGTGGACATGTACCCCGAGATCCCTCTGCTCCTCCACACTACCAAGTATCCTGCCATTTACTTTGTACTCAGTCATGGAGTTTGTCCTTCCAAAGTGTACCACCTCACACTTCTCCAGGTTGAACTCCATCTGCCACTTCTCAGCCCACTTCTGCATCCTACCAATGTCTCTCTGCAATCTTTGACAATCCTCTACACTATCTACAACACCACCAACCTTTGTTTCATCTGCAAACTTGTCAACCCACCCTTCTACCCCCACATCCAGGTCGTTAATAAAAATCACGAAAAGTAGAGGTCCCAGATTAGATCCTTGTGGGACACCACTAGTCACAATCCTCCAATCTGAATGTACTCCCTCCACCACCACCCTCTGCCTTCTGCAGGCAAGCCAATTCTGAATCCACCTGGCCAAACTTCCCTGGATCCCATGCCTTTTGACTTTCTGAATAAGCCTACCGTGTGGAACCTTGTCAAATGCCTTAGTAAAATCCATGTAGATCACATCCATTCTACTACCCTCATCTATATGCCTGGTCACCTCCTCAAGGAACTCTATCAGGCTTGTAAGACATGATCTGCCCTTCACAAAGCCATGCTGACTGTCCCTGATCAGACCATGATTCTCTAAGTGCCCAGAGATCCTATCTCTAAGAATATTTTCCAACAGCTTTCCCACCACAGACGTAAGGCTCACTGGTCTATAATTACCCGGACTATCCCTACTACCTTTTTTGAACAAGGGGACAACATTCGCCCCCCTCCAATCCTCCGGTACCATTCCCGCGGACAACGAGGACATAAAGATCCTAGCCTGAGGCTCAGCAGTCTCTTCCCTGGCCTCGTGGAGCAGCCTGGGGAATATTCCATCAGGCCCCGGGGACTTATCCGCCCTAATGTATTTTAACAACTCCAACACCTCCTTTCCTTTAATATCAACATGCTCCAGAACATCAGCCTCACTCATATTGTCCGCACCATCATCAAGTTCCCTCTCATTGGTGAATACCGAAGAGAAGTATTCATTGAGGACCTCGCTCACTTCCACAGCCTCCAGGCACATCTTCCCACCTTTATCTCTAATCGGTCCTACCTTCACTCCTGTCATCGTCTTTTTCTTCACGTAATTGAAGAGTGCCTTGGGGTTTTCCTTTACCCTGCTCACCAAAGCCTTCTCATGCTCTTCTCAGCCCTTTCTTAAGCTCCTTTCTTGCTTCCCTATATTCCTCAATAGACCCATCTGATCCTTGCTTCCTAAACCTCATGTATGCTGCCTTCTTCCTCCTGACTAGATTTTCTACCTCACTTGTCACCCATGGTTCCTTCACCCTACCATTCTTTATCTTCCTCACCGGGGCAAATTTATCCCTAACATCCTGCAAGAGATCTCTAAACATCAACCACATGTCCATAGTACATTTCCCTGCAAAGACATCATCCCAATTCACACCCGTTAGTTCTAACCTTATAGCCTCATAATTTGTCCTTCCCCAATTAAAAATTTTCCTGTCCTCTCTGATTCTATCCTTTTCCATGATAATGCCAAAGGCCAGGGAGCAGTGGTCACTGTACCCCAGATGCTCACCCACTAAGAGATCTGTGACCTGACCCGGTTCATTACCTAGTACTAGATCTAGTATGGCATTCCCCCTAGTCGGCCTGTCCACATACTGTGACAGGAATCCGTCACTTCATGATCCCTGACTTCTGGAGCTTCCACGATACTGTCTTCCACAATGAAGTTTGATGCAAAATACTTATTCAGTTCGTCCGCCATTTCTTTGCCCCCACCTCCCATTTCTACCTCTCCAGCATCGTTTTCCAGTCTTGCCTCTCTTTTACACTAATGTATCTGAAGAAACTTTAGGGCCATCCTTAACACAGTCACGTAGATAATGTTCCCCCACTCTTATAACTTCAGTTCCCACTTTAAAGCAATTTGCCCAAATCATTTTCAGGCGACTTTTATTCTGTCAGCATTTGTCTCCACCAAGTGGTGTTAATTATAATTACAGTAAACAGTGTGGCAAGTTATAAAAGCTGTTTCCTCTAAGTCTGAGAATGAAATAATTGGATTGGCAAACAGAAGAAAATCTGCGGATGCTGGAAATCCAGAGCAACACAATTGGATTGGCATATGAGTTCCTTTGACCTGATACGACACTTGCCGAAGATAGAAGCTATTGGGAACTGTGCTTTCCAGGAATTTGTCCTCATACTAGGACCAGCATCAAGCTGCCCCTGGTGTAATGGTTCTCAATTTGATTGGAACATTTACTTCTAAAATATGGATTTTGTTTACTTGTTGTGAGACAGTCATCACAGAGGAGCTAACTACTGCTTCGGCCTATTGTAGATTGTTCATTTTTCATTTTTAAATCTGTTTTATTAATTATTATTGAAGATCAACAAAAAATACATTAAGGTAATCAAGTCAACATGTCAATATGTACAATGAGGAATTAAATTACCAAATAACTGGTTAACAAAGCTAAACAATGTATCAATAATAATAAGAAAAAATAAAGCGTTAAGAATTTTTTTGGGGAAACAAGAAAGAAGGAAAAAAAGAACCCCTACTAACTAAAACAAAAAAAAAACCCTGCTAACAAAAAAATCCATTGGGAGCACAACCCCGGAGCTATACGCCATACAAGCTTCCATAAAAGAAAAACATCAATCCGCCAACTCAAATCCATTTAAGCAAGAATCAGAAGGAGACCATCTTAATTAACTCAAATCAGATGATAGTGGCAGGCAAAAGAACCCCACCTTTTCTCAAAGTCAAATCGAAGATCAAAAGTTCGACTTCTGATTTTCTCCAAACTAAGATATAGTGTCGCCTGAGAGAACCATTGTATCAAGGTGGGAGCAGAGGCACCTTTCCATTTCAAGAAAATAGCCCTTCTGGCCAATAATGTAACAAATGCAATTACATGTTGGTCTGATATAGAAATACCATGAATATATTGAGGGATTATACCGAACAAAGCTGTCAATTTATTAGGTAGTAAATTAATTTTTAAAGCTTTAGAAATTGTAGAGAAAATAGATTTCCAAAACTGTTTCAATACAGAACACGACCAAAACATATGTGTCAATGTAGCTGTCTCGGTTATTTGCATCTATCACACTGACTATCAGCATTGGGAAACATTTTGGACAGCCTCTCCTTTGTCAAATAGTAAAGATGTACAATTTTAAATTAATTTAAAGAGTGACTGGCACAAATCGAAGAAGAGTTAACCATCTTCACAATTTGCAACTAATCCTCTGTTATCAAGGTCATGTTAAGCTCTCTTTCCCAATCTTGCTTAATCTTAAGTGAAGGGTAATTGTACTGTTGTAACAGTAAATTATAAATGTTCCCAATAAAACTTTTCACTAAAAGATTCATTTTTAAAATAATGTCTAACAGGACAGGATCCTTTATATATGGTAAATTGCTTAAATATTCTTGTAAGAGATGTCTGAACTGAAGATATTGCAAGAAATGTGAGTACAAAAGAGAGTATTTAGTTACTAATTTCTCAAAAGACATCAATCAGCCATCTTGGAACAGATCCGTGAAGAAGTAGACTCCTTTATTCCTCCAAAGAAAAAAGGTAGGATCACTTAATGAAGATTTAAATAAATAATTTCAATAAATTAAGCTAAGAAGGTTAAAATTTTTGAGATTAAAAACATTACGAAACTAGTACCAAATTCATAGTGAATGCTAAATCATAGGATATAAATTTAGATTAGAAATTTTGGCCAGTTGTACAGGTAAAGAAGCTCCTAATAATGAGGTTAAGTAAAATTGTTTCACAGCTTTCAATTCCAAATCAGCCCAAGGTGGTCATTCATTTTTATCAGCCCAATATAACCAGGAACACATATATATTAACAGTCCAATAGTACATTCTTAAATTAGGCAGAGCAAGACCTCCATCCTTTTTTAATTTTTGTAAATGATATTTTCCAATTCTTAGTCTTGTATTATTCCGAACAAAAGATGAAATAATAGAATCAACCTGATCAAAAAACTTCTTAGTTAAAAAAAGGAATATTTTGAAATACATATAAAAATTTTGGTAAAATCATCATTTTAACTGCATGAATTTGGCTAGCTAACAAAAGTGTAAGTGGATTCCATCTACAAAATAATCGTTTCATGAAAGCCACTAAAAGAACCAAATTAGCTCTATAAAGGTCTCTGATTTTTAGTGATAGTAATACTTAGATATTTAAAAGAGTCTGTAACTTTAAAAGGAATGTCATCATATATAGAAGCAGAATCATTTAGAGAAAATAATTCACTTTTATGAAGGTTTAGTTTATATCCCAAAAACTTTCCAAATTCATTGAATAGTTTCAATAAACTAGGAATGGATTCTTCAGGATTCGAAACATAAACTAAGAGATCATCAGCATAAACCGAGATCTTATGAATAGTCCCATTTATGGAAATTCCATGGATATTTTTAGCTTCACGAAGTGCAATGGCCGAGGGTTCCAACACCAAATTAAATAACAGGGGACTTAGCGGACATCCTTGTCTTGTACCCCGCGAGAGTCAAAAAAGAGGAGATCTGCAATTATTAGTAATAACAGTAGCAATAGGGTTTTTATATATCATTCTAATCCACATTAAAATTAGTACCAAAGTTGAATTTCTCTAAAATGTTGAATAAGTATTTCTATTCAACTCTATCAAATGCCTTTTCAACATCAAGAGAAACAGCACATTGGGGAGTCTTAGAAAAGGATGAGTATATAACATTTAACAGCCTCTGAGTATTAGAGAAGGAATAACAGCCTTTTATAAAACTTGTTTGGTCCTGACAGATAATTTTAGCTAGAATATTCTCCAGTCGATTAGCCATTTTTTTGAAAGGATTTTAGCATCCATATTTAATAATGAAATAGGTCTATATGAAGCACAGTCAGTAGAGTCTTCATCTTCCTCAAGAACCAAAGAAATAGAAGCTTCATTAAATGTGGGAGGTAACTCTCCTATCAAAAAAGAATCTTTAAACGTTTCCACCATATATGGAGAAAGTAATTTTTCAAATGTTTTATAAAATCGTACAGAATAACCTTCCAATCCAGGAGATTTACCAGATTGCATTGAAAGAATAGCTTTCTGAATTTCTTTTTCAGTAATAGGAGCATCAAGAGTTTGTTGATCTTCAACAGAAATTTTAGGAAAATCAATCTTTTGTAAAAAGGCATTCATTTTAGAAGGATCAGCTGGAAACTGAGATTAATGAAGTTCTATGTAAAAGTCTTGAAAAGTTTTGTTAATGCCTTCATAATTACAAGCTAAACTACCATCTCCCTTACGAATTTTAAAAATTTGTCTTTTAGCTCTAGCTGCTTTTAATTGAGATGCTAATAGGTTACAGTATTATTTTTATCTCCAAACACATAAAATTGACTTTTCAATTTAAGCAAATTTCTTTCAATAGGATAAGTTAATAGTAAATTATATTGTGATTGAAGTTCAACCCTTTGCTTAAATAAATCAATCTTAGGAGAGATTGCATAAATGTTATCCAAGTCTTTAATTTGTTTTGAAATCTTATCTAACTCTATTTTCGTCTGTTTCTTAAGTTTAGCTAAATAGGAGATTATCTGACCTCGCAAATATGCTTTAAATGTATATTGCAGATTGTTTAGGACCCAAGGCACCCAGGGACGCTACTGTTAAGGTGCAGCATTTTCTTCAGATTCGAGCTGTACTTGGAATGAAATATTAATTTCTCAAAAAAATTCCCAAGAGGATGTAATATTACTGGGAACAGATGTGGATGTGGAGTGAGGTTACTCTCAGATTAGACATAATCTTACTGGTCTTGCTGGAGACTTGAAGGGGTCATGGCCTTTCCCAATTCCTTGATCACATGTTTATAAGTGGGAGTCAGTGAGCTTCTCTTCTTTTAGAGAAATGGATCAGATGGCAGGGGTATTTTCAGACTTTTTTAACCTCTTCCTGCTTCAGACTGTAGTTCCCGTACACATTAAGAATACTACTATCATCACTGGTCATGGCATGCATTAACTCTGGCTTTCCAGGCAACTTTAACCCACTGCAAGGCAAGCTTTTCACTGCATTTTAGTACATGTCGCAATAAAGAACTAAGACCATGTGAAGAGCCAATGAGATTGCGGCAAATTGCAGTGGGTCCAGGTCCTTGCTGAGGCAGCAGTTGATTCTAGTCATCACTGTAGATGTGAGTGCTACTGGAGATTAGTCGTTAAGGCAGCTCACCCTGGTCTTCTTGGGCATTGGTGCAATTGTTGCCCTTTTGAAGCAGGTGGGAACTTCCAACTGTAGCAATGAGAGGTTCAAAATGTCTTTGATCACTCCCAACAGTTGGTTGGCAAAGGTATTCAGAGTCTTACCAGGCACTCTATTGAGGCCTGTCACTTTGTGACGGTCCACCCTCTTGAAAGATAGCCTGAGGTCGGCCTCTGAGACAAGGTCACAAGGTCACCAGTGCTGCAGGGATCCTCACAGCTGGAGTTATAGTCTCCCTTTCAAAGTGAACAAAAAAGGCATTGAGCTCATCTGGGAGTGAAGCATCACTGTCATTCATGATGTTGGGTTTCGCATTGTAGGAATTCATGAAATGCAAACCTTGTCAGAGTTGACGTGCATCCGATGTCACCTCCAACCTCAACTGGAATTATTTCTTCGCTCTTGAAAGGGCCCTCTGTAAGTCATACCTGTTTTTTTTTTGTACAGACTTGCGTCATCAGACTTGAATGCCACAGATCTAGCCCCTTAACAGAAAGCAGATTGCATGATTCATCCACAGCTTTTGATTTGGGTATGTACAGTAAGATCTTGTAGGCAGACATTCATCCACACAGGTTTTAATTAAGTCAGAGTAAC
The DNA here is from genome assembly GCF_030028105.1 of Mobula birostris. NCBI lineage: Eukaryota > Metazoa > Chordata > Chondrichthyes > Myliobatiformes > Myliobatidae > Mobula > Mobula birostris. The sequence continues at coordinate 107,443,620 of NC_092378.1, forward strand.
AGTTGTGGTGTACTCATTCAGACTCAAAGATGGATCCTTGTGTAATGCCCTGGTAGAGGTTTCATTGCTACCGTAATGGTCTTTCTGTAGAAGCAGTGTTTGGGTTACGGTTAGAGATAACGGGTACTTTGGAATATGAGCTATCCAACAGAGAAGCAGGGTTTTTTTTGACACCGGTGTGAGCTAGGGTCTTTATTCAGTGGGAAAGGAAGAGAGAAGGCGCTGGAGAGAACTGGTCGTAGTATTCGACCCAGTGGGGGACCGTGATTCGATGGAGCAAGGTGTGGAGGTCTACTGATGATTGGTGAATATAACTTTTGGAAGAGTTGAGCTCCAACCTGGGCAAATTTGACTGTTTAATTATTAAGGGATCTTTTTGTTTTTTTTTTCTTTTCTTCACTAACCCTTTAGTTAACATTCATAAATATAATTCCTTTAATCGTATGCAGTGTGCTGTCTGTTATTTTTTGGCAACAAGTTGTAACGGTAGCAAATTACACAACATCCACACAAACCGGGGTCTGGGGTGGGAGGGGCATACCAATCTCATGGATTTGGTGGGACCAGAGTGCGTATTCCCCAGACTTACACAGCCTAAGGAAACCAGAGTTTCAGTTGCACACAGTCCAGTACACCAACTCAAAGCAGTCCTGTAAGTGCTCCAGCACCTCCCTTGTCCGTACATTCTTAGTCCTCACTACTGGTGCTGCAGTCTTCAGTCTCTGCCTATCTCAGGGAGTAGAAGTGCAGTCAGGTGATCAGACTTTCCAAATTATAGGCATGGGATCGCACGGTAAGTGCTCTTGATGGTGGTGTAACAGTGGTGTTGGCGCATGGCCAAGTGGTTAAGGTGCTGGTCTAGTGATCTGAAGGTCGCTAATTTGAGCCTCAGCTGAGGCAGCATGTTGTGTCCTTGAGCAAGGCACTTAACCACACATTGCTCTGCGACGACACCAGTGCCAAGCTGTATGGGTCCTAATGTCCTTCCCTTGGACAACATCGGTAGCGTAGAGAGGGGAGACTTGCAGCATAGGCAACTGCCTGCCTTCTATACAGCCTTACCCAGGCCTGCGCCCTGGAAACCTTCCAAGGCACAAATCTGTGGTCTCTCAAGACTAACGGATGCCTATATAACAGTGGTCCAGTATGTTGTTCCCTCTGGTATTACAAGTGATTTGTTGGTCATAATTATTTAGAGACTTTTTCAAGCTGGCCTGGTTAAAATCCCACAAACTTATGAAGAAGACATCAGGGTGTGCTGTTTCATGCCTGTTGATTACATTGCTCAGCAACGTAATTAACACCAGCTTTTCTACAGTTATGATGCTAGCACTAATTTTGTGACCTTTCTTAACTTGGTCATTTGGGCAAATTCCATTTACTCTTTAAAGTTCAATTTCCATTTTGAAGCACATCAAATGACTGCTATTCTGTTTGTCTCCACCCTGTGGTGTCATATAGAATTACAGTAAACAGTGTGGCAAGTTATAAACACTGTTTACTCAACTTCGGAGACTGAAATAATTGGATTGATCAATGAAATCCTTTGACTTGATACAATACTTGTAGAAGCTTGAAACTAATTGGGAAACATGTTATCTACTTTTTGTTTTCAATTGGATTGGTTCATTTATTTCGAAAGTATAGATTTTGGATTAAGATGTGAGATGGTTATTAGCGAGGAGCTCGTCGCTTTGGCCTATTACAGATTTCAGCAGGACGGCAGCTACATGAGAGTGCTACTGAGAGCAGCGTTTTTCCACAGTGGGGGCAGTGCTACTGATGCTGAGGCTGGTCAAGGAGGACTGGCACCCATTGACCGAAGGTCACTGAGCAACCTGTTAGAATGCCAACCTGTGTCACAGCACTGCAGCCATTTAACCTAATGGTGCTTTGAAGCTCACTGCAGTCTTCGCCTCAAGCACCATCCATGGAGTTAACACCACCTAGTCTGCGTTCTCCAGGTCCTCATGCAGTCAGGACACAGATACAGGCCCCGAGTCTTCACAACCATCCATCACCCACGGACCCTAATCTTACATTATTCCTGGTTTCCTCTTGTCTCTCCACTTTCTCATCAATCCATCCCCCCGTTACCCTTTCCACCCCCTTCCCTAGATCCTACTTCTCACCTACACACTTGTGACAATTACCGGTGGCCAATGAACCTCCACATCCACTCTTCTTTTGGATAAAGGAGGAAAATAAAGCACACTGAGTAGGAGGAGAGGGTGCCTCGGGTATGGATGGAGTCTGAGAGATTGCAGCCACTATTTCAGAACCCGAGGGGGCTTCTCCTCAGGTTTTGGTTGTACTCCAGGCCCATTCTCCTGATTTTCAGTCAGCCAATCGAATTTAGGTGGGTCACTTGAGCGAATCTCCTGTTCAGTTTTCTCCTGGGCTTAGCCGTCTTGGTCAGTTATAGTACAGTCACCGGTTCTGCATGAGCTGATTGTCTGATCCTTTTCCTGGCTTACATCCATGCCTGTGTGTCTCTGGAGGACAATGTGGTATCCATGGGTACACAGGGGATTTCTGAGACCGTTGGGCTCCTTAGGGACTTGAGTGTATTTCGCATAATGATAAGCATGTTACAATTTGAGACTGTAAATGGTGTGTTACATAAAGTCCTGTAATATTATAATCCTGTGAGACTATAATCACTGAATAAACCAGCTTTAGAAAAGATTTTAAAAAATCACTCAGCAGTCAGAGTAAACCCATATGGTCACAGTGAGAATATGCAGCTCCACACACAGTGTCCGAGGTCAGAATTGAGCCACTCTCTGGCCCTGTGAGACAGTGTCTCTATTAGCTCCACCACTGCATCACCCATTTATTCCTGTTGTTTGAAAGTATTTCTGTTAAGTTTGTCCTGCATGTTTGTTTCCTTGTTTGCAAGATAATGGGCTGCGGCTCTTATGATATGCAACATTCTGCCGGCTTCTGCAGTTTATTCAGATTTCCAATTTTACTGAGTTATAGCAGTGGTCTACTTTGAACGGTCATTAAAAGGAGGGTATTTAACTTGTATAACCCCATAACCACAGGTTCCTCTCTGTGAGGGCGATAGAGCTTGCTGGTTTCCCGTTATAATCTGGTGCCAGTGAAGAGTGAAGAGGTCACTCAATAATTGCTACCAGTGTGACATTGCATGATGCTCTCATATCTGTACCTGAGCTGACCAAAACATTATCCAGTGTCACTTCTGGCAGAATGCCAATCCTACCTTTAAGGTAAAGTCTGAAGAATTCAAGAGATCAGTCTGTAAATGAATGTCAACTAAACTGCACACTGACCTGTCCCTTAACATTGAGTCCAGTAAAAATTCAATGTCTCCCTTAGAACCACACAATTTGGAAACAGGCCATTTAATCCAGTGAGCACATTCCGTAATAATCCCATTGCACAGCATTTGCTCCATGCCCTTTGTACCCAATCAATTCAAGTGCTCACTGGGACACTTCTTAAATACTGCCAGCTGCCTAGTTTCAACCCAGACACTGCACTACCATTACTTATCACAGTCTGATTGAAGAAGGTCCCCCTCATCCTTTCTGAATCTCTTCCTCCTTTACCATAAACCAGCATCTCGTGGCTTCATCTTCCAAATCTCACAAATTTCCACAGACAAACCATGGAGAGCTTGCTGACTGGCTGCGTCACTGTCTGGTATGGAGGGGCTACTGCACAGGACCGGAAAAAGCTGCAGAAAGTTATAAACTATGTCAGTCCCATCGTGGGCACTAGCCTCACCCAGCATCCAGGAGACCTTCAAAAGGCGATGCCTCAAAAAGGCAGCATCCATTATTAAAAACCGCCATTACTCATTGCATCTCTTCTCATTGCTACCATCAAGGAGGCAGTACAGGAGCCCGAAAACACACACAGCTTCCTCCACTCCACTATCAGATTTCTGAATGGACAATGAACCCATGAACACTATCTCAGTATTTTTTTTCTCTCTTTTTGCACTACTTAATTAATTTTTATATATATACTTACTGCAATTTATAGTTTTTATTGTTACGTTTTGCAATGTACTGCTGCTGCAAAACAACAAATTTCATGACATGTCAGTGACAATAAAAATTAATTGGATTCAAATTCTGATACCTCTGATATCGGAAAGTTTTCCTGCAGTTCATCTTATTGATACCCTACATACTTCAATTGTGCACCCTGCTAACCACCTCTGCTTCAGGACGACCAGGCATAATATCTGACTTGAGTCTCTTCTCTTCTCTCTCCTCGTAACAAAAATGCTCTTTCCCAGTGCAATCACTCGAGTCAAGTATGATGTTATCTTCTCCTAAGAAGCTGTCTCCTAAAGAGTCCTCAGGTGGTTATAGGAGCCAAATTGGGATCAACATAACTCAGATGTTAGAGTGGATTTCCTTAATGGTAACATCTATGTGCAACTTTTTTTAACCACAGTGAGGCTGATGCACGAGCAGCCACCACACGATCTTCTACAAATCAGCATCAGGGTCCTGTGGTATGGACTGGACCCTTCTCTGCTGCAGCTTTCCTCCTCCTTCACTGCTGTTGTGATGTATCATCATCTCTACTGTTGAGGTCTTGGTTGGATTGTTCTTCGTCTGCAACCTCCCTCTTGACGTTACCACCATGAGCTGAGCACCAGACAGCATCACTCTTGGGATCTCCAGACCTCACAAAACTCTCCACCATGCTAAGTTGACAGATCGCGGAAAAGTTAATCCCAGGTGATCTCCTCTGTTGCCTCTCCAGAACTATAACATCCTTTTTATAACTTGGTGACCAGAAATGCATGTGTGACAACCTGGGAAAGGTTTCCCCTGCTGATGCAATGGTTTCTCTGTAGCGCAGTGTTTGGGTTATCACTAGAGATAACGGGTGCTTTGGAATGTGCGCTGGCCAGTGAAGGGAGATGTTTTTCATTTTTGTGTGCCAGAGAGAAGGTATTGCAGTCTTTTGTTCGGCAGAAGATGGAGAGAGAAGATACCAGAATGGGCAAGTCGTAGACTGCAGGACAGAGTGGACTTGGAACGGGGTCCGGAGTAGACGCCCGGGGAGAAATCGATGGAGAATGAACAGACAGGAAAACAGTGAGCTCCAACATTGCACATTAGACTGTTTCATGAGAATGGACTTTTCTTCTTTTTTGTTTTTTTTTACTAACCCTATAGTCAAATTAAGAATTATAAAGCTCAATTGTTTAATTGCATATTGTGTACTGTTTGTTATTTTGTGGCACTGATTTGTAACAGGGGAACACATCATTCAGCATCCACCCAAGCAAGATTTCTTAAGTTTGGCCAGGCCAGAGGCTGTCTTCCCCTAGATTAAACCGCTAGCCAAATCTAGGGTTACACACGCAATAGTCCAGCTGAGGTCCGACCAAAGTTCTATCAAATTGGAGAATAATCTTCCCACTTCTAATGAAGACCTATATCCCAAGTGCCTTCTTCTTCATGTGTCAGTCTAATTTGGCACCTTCCAGAGTCTATTGGCATACTCCAAGTTTCATCTGCTCCTTGATTCACCCTAGGACCCGACCATTCACGATGTGCTATTTAATTGGTATTCCCAAAATGCATCACCTCACAATTGTCAGGATTAAACTCTATCTGCTATTTTCAGCCTACTTCATCAACACACTGGTGCTTGCAAAGCTGAAAAGCCTGAAAGTAGGTAAATCACCTGGACCAGGTGGACTATATCCCAGAGTTCTGAAAGAGGTAGCTGAAGATATTGTGGAGGCATTAGCAGTGATCCCTCAAGAATCACCAAATTCTGGAATGCTTCCCGAGGACCAGAAATGAGCAAATGTCATTCCACTTTTTAAGAAGCGGGGGAGGCAGAATAAAGAAAATTATAGGCTAATTAGTCTGATTTCAATGTTTGGGAAGATGTTGGAGTCTATTATGAAGGATGAGGTTTCAGGGTACTCAGAGGCACATGATAAAATAGGACAAAGTCAGCATGGTTTCCTTAAGGGAAAACCTGGTGTGATAAATCTGTTGGAATTCTTTGAGGAAACAACAGGCCAGACAGACAAAGGAGAGTAAGTGGATGTTGTTTACTTCGATTTTCAGACGGCCTTTGTCGAGGTGCCATTCATGAGGCTACTTAATAAAATAAGAGCCCATGGTATTACAGAAAAGATACTAGCATGGATTGAAGATTGGCTGACTGGCAGGAAGCAAAGAATGGGAATAAATGGGACCTTTTCTGGCTGGCTGCCAGTGACTAGGGGTGTTCCACAGAGGATGGGTATTGGGACCGATTCTTTTTGTATGTCAATGATTTGGATGATGGAATTGATGGCTTTGCAGCCAAGTTTGTGGAAGATACAAAGACAGAGGTAGATAGTGTTCAGGAAGCAGGCAGTCTACAGAAGGACTTGGAAAGATTAGGAGAATGGGCAAAGAAGTGGTAGATGGAATATAGTGTAGGAAAGGGTATCGTCATGGACTTCAATAGAAGGAATAAAGGTGTAGACTATTTTCTAAACGGGGAGAAAACTCAAAAATCTGAGGTGCATAGGGACTTGGGGGACCTCATGTAGGATTCCCTAAATGCTAATTTGCAGGTTGAGTCAGTGGTAAGGAGGGCAAATGCAATGTTAACACTCATTTCAAGAGGACAAAATATAAAAGCAAGGATGCAATGTTGAGTCTTTATAAGGCATTGGTGAGACTGCACTTGGAGTATTGTGAGCATTTTTGGGCCCCTTATCTAAGAAACGTTTCCATAAGGGTGTTACAGCCAGGGTGGTAGTGAAGATAAACTCCTGCTACCTATTGGATGCTCCCAATGGTGTGTGTGTGTCAGACAGCCTCTAACAACTGGGTCCAGCTCCTGACCTTCAGAAGTGGCTGAACTACTAAGCCCGGCAGAACAGTTTTGATTGACAGGAGAAGGGGTCTAAAGTGGGTTCATGGCACCTTAAAGCCAGTCACTTCAGGCAAATGGGGCTTTTCAGCGGTGGTTGACAGCTCACCTAGGAGAAGGAAAACTCTGATCTCAAACCTCTGCTGCCTTGTGGCTATACCCAATCATGCGGAAGGCTTCAGGAGTAAACACCAGAGGAAAAATCTGGAGCTGGAGCCCCTAAGGCAGTCCTACACTGATTTCAATGCTGACTGGCAACTCTTATGACACTGTTGGTACCAAACTGTATCGGTCTCTGCTGGTCCTATGGGTTCATCAGATGCGTGGAGAGGGGGAGCTTGCTACATAGGCAACCACTTGCTCACCATATTGTGCTTCCCGACTTGCATACTGGCTTCCATATCACATAGATAACTGGGACACAACATCCATGGTTAACCCCGACCAGTAGAGTGACATATCTAAGAACAGATGGGCTGAGGTTGGAGAAGGTCCATAGAATGATTCCAGGAATGAAAGGGTTAATGTATGAGGAGCATTTGAGGGCTCTGAGTCTGTAATCGCTGAAGTTTAAAAGACTGAGGGGGGATTGCATTGAAACCGATTGAATATTGAAAGGCCTAGGTGTGGACAGGTTGTTTCCTATAGTAGGGGAGTCTAAGACCAGAGGGCACAACTTCAGAACAGGGCAATGTCCATTTAGAATGGAGTTGAGGAAGAATTTCTTTTGCCAGATGGTGGTGAATCTGTAGAATACATTGCCAGAGGGAGCTGTGGAGGCCAGGACATTGGATGTATTTAAGGCAGAGGTCGATAGGTTCTTGATTAGTTAGAGCATGAAAGGTTACAGGAAGGAGGCAGCAGAATGGGGTTGAGAGGGAAAATGGATGAGCCATGATGAAAAGGTGGAGCAGACTTGATGGGCCAAATGGCCTAATTCTGCTACTATGTATTATGGTCTTAGCTCTCTGCAGATTACCTTCCACACTATACATAGAACATACATAGAATAGTACAGCGCATTACAGGCCCCTCGGCCCACAATGTTGTGCTGACCCTCAAACCCTGCCTCCCATATAAACCCCCCACCTTAAATTCCTCCATATACCTATCAAATGCCCTGACTATCCTCTTGTCTCCCACACCCAGATCAACATCGTTCACATGTATTACAAAGAACAGGAGTCTCTGCCTCAATCCTTGTGGGGCACCACGAGTTACACACATCTAGTCACAAAAGAACCCTCTACTATCACGTTCAGTTGCTAAGACAATTTTGGATCCATTTTGCCATCTTGCCATGGACCCCATGGGCTGTAACCTCTCAAATCAGGTTTTCCATGTGGGACTTTGTCAAAAGCTTCACTAAGGCCCTTGTAAATTGTATCAACTGTCCTAGTCTCATTAGATACACTTCGTTAGTTCTTCAAGGAATTCAGTCAAATTGCTCCAACAGAATCTGCCCTTGACAAAGCCATTTTGTACTCTGGTTAGTCCCTGCCTTTGCAAATGACCATTAATCCTCAATTTTTTTTCACATTATCTTCCCTACCACTGCTTTTAGGCTCAAAAGTCTGTTTTCATTATGCTCCCTTTCCTGAAAAGAGGGACCGTATTTCCTGTTCTCTAGTAATCTGGGACTTTATGTGTGACCAGTGAAGGTATAAGGAATACCAACAATCTCTTCCAGTGTCTCCTATGGCAGCTCAGGATAAATCCCATTTGGTCCTGGAGATATATCCACCTCTAGGTCCATCAAGGTTTCGAGTGCGTATCCTTTGTTGAGACCTGCACTTGACTGTCTCCTTCCCCTTCGCTAAATTCTCCAACTACAGTTTCCTTTATAAATGTCACAAAAATATTAATTTAGGATCTCACCTTCCAGGCCCATGAACTATCTCTTATCCCTAATGGGCCTTTCTCTTTCCCTGTTTATTATTTTACCCGTAATGTCATTAGGAAACACCTTCCAGTTTACCTTAATACTGTCAACCAGTGACTTCTCATGACCCAGCTTAGACCTCCTAATTTCATTTTAAGTGCCTCCCTACACATTTTACATTTATGACAGAACATAACCACATCAGTTCCCTAGACCTGTCATACACTTCCTGTTTTCTCTTGACGTATTTCTCTATATCCCTTCACATTAAAGGTTCCCCACACGTGTTAACCCTGGCTTCTACCTTCACAGGGACATGTTGCCATTGAATACTTGCTGCTTCTCCTTTGAATGCTTTCCACTGTGCAGATGTAGACTCACCTGTGAGTAGGTGATTCCAATGCTGGCAACAATATCATAGAGCCCTTAAGTTTGGAATTCACCATCTTCACTAGTCCTGCTCCTTGCATTGAAATAGATGCTTGGAATTGTCTTAATATGCATTGACATGTTATTTTTTTGCCTACTGGACTGTCTCCTTTGTGTGATTGTACTTCACCACCTGAGTGTCCGGTAAGCATCACGGGACTTTATATATTCATTTTTATTTTATTTAGGAATACAGTGTGGAATTGGCCCTTCTAGCCCTTCGAGCCACATCGCCTAGCAACCCAGTGACTTAACCCTAGCCTAATCACAGGACGATTTACAATAACCAAATAACGTACTAACCAGTACCTCTTTGGACTGTGGAAGGAAACCTGAGCACCTGGAGGAGACCAACGTGCACACCGAAAGGAACACACAATCTTGCTCACAGAGGATGCCAGAATTGAGCTCCGAACTCCAACACCCCAAGCTGAAATAGTGTCACTCTAACCTCTACACAGTTGGAGTGCCCTATGACCCAGAGCTGTCTATCAGACATCTATAAGATGGTTAAAGTGTTCCTTTTACTTTATTACTCATCTGGTTGACTATGTATGTAACTTATGTAAAAAATAGTTTATACTATTGACCTGTAGCTAGCTGGAGATCAACTGGAGAAAGGGTATAATAGATATTTCTCTTTGTTCTGTAGAAAATTTAACTGGAACACTGTTTCTGCCTCCGAACATCTGCATAGAAGCATTTATATAATAATTCTTTGGTGCTTGAAACAGACCTGGGTCCTGTGTTGGTTCTTCACTCAATTTGTCACGAGGGTTCTTTGCCAGGTTGGGTTTGATCCAAGGTTGTGATAGTGAAGTTCCATATCTTCAACGAGTGGACTACCAAGAGAGGCTTCGAGCAGGTGGACACAAGTACAAAAGAGGCCAAAGACGAGGATGGAATTCAACAAAGAATCCTGTCAACATCAACACCAAACTCATGGATTGGTTAGTAGAGAACTCAGGCAAGGACTCAAGAATCACTAGATACATAGTAGGTAAACTCAAGACTGAGCAAAGACGAACAAAACAGAGAGAACTTAAATAGAGAAACTAAGCGAGGCACCGATACACTGAAAACGAAAACAAGACCCAGGTGAAAATAATCAACTAACAATTGGGGAGGAGGAGCACCAGAGCACGGATGACTAGTGCTTCCTGGTGATTAGACTGAAGCACGAGAGGACATCCCCCTCCCCCTTACAGCTGCCACTTGATGGCTCGGTGTGATCTGATTGGCGACAGTGGATGTCCCTGGTCCAGGTCCAGAATGTCACAGGAGGGAATCCGTGGCCTGTCTCCTGGGCTTTAACCCTCCCAATCCACCAAGCACTGAAGCCAGCCATGAGCAAGGCAGGAATCCAGAAGCCAATGGGTGGTGTACACTGGCTGACCATCGATGATGCGAGGAGCCTGCCTTCGGTCCCCAGACTGGCACAGTGAATGGCACAGAATGGACTTTAGACGGGAGATAAGGAAGGTGGGGTTGGTATGTTTGGCATGTGGCAACTAGAGATAGTAAGTAACTGGGTTGATCCAACAGAGGACCTTGAACGGTCCAGTGTAGCATGGCTCTATTTTCCGAGGTTCAACGCACAGAGGAAGGAGAGCCAACCCCTTTGACGAGGACAGAATGAAGGCCTCAGCCACCTTTGACGATTGGCATGCCGCTGTTGTTGCAGAGGGGCCTTCAGCAGGACTGCCTGCGCTTTCTTCCACTTCTGCTGGCAACAACAATCCAGCCGTCAGCAGACAGGACTCCCACCTCAGACTCCTGCTCAGAAAGCAGAGGGTATGGATAACTGAACTGGCACAAAAAGGGAGAAATACTCATAGCAGAGTGGTGCAGAGTGTTACAGCAAACTCTGCCCAGAGCAGCTGATCACTCCAAGTGGTTCAATTGCTTGACACAAGGCCTCTCAGGGTCTTCTCCTGGTCCTGGTTGGTCCTTTATATCTGCCCATTGGACTAGGGGTGAAATCCCGATGACAGGCTGACTGTAGTTCCAAAGAAGAGACAGAAGACCTCCCAGAACTGGTAGGTGAATGAAACAACATCCTGGGGAAAGCCATGCACTATAAGCACGTGTGGCAGCATGAGGTTGGCTGTCTCACGAGCTGAAGGGGGTTTGGGTAGGGACACAAAGTAGCAGGGTTTGGAGAACTGATCCACCACCACCATTACCGCAGTGTTACTTCGCGATGGTGTCAGAACGGTAATGAAGTCCATGGAGAGACGAGACCAGAGACAGGAAGAAGTGGGCAGTAGGCATAGCAGCCCCTGTTCACATGATCTGGCTTCCTTGTTCTGAGCGCAGATGTGACTGGCTACCATGTCCAATTTCACAGCCTCATCCATGCCCGGCCACCAGAACAACTTCATGAACTCTGGTGTACAAGCAGTCTCCGACTATCCTGTAACACTTGACACGTGACCCCACTGTAACACGTCTGAATGGACAGAGCTAGGGATGATAAGGTTACCTGATAAACCATTTCCTGAGTCTGTTTCTTGCTATTGTGCTCTCCTGATGATGGTGTGACCGGGTCCTGAATTACCCACTATGAACTGTACTTTTGGAAAGAGAGAGAGAGGTGTTGTTCAACACCAGACTCCTTGTTATTAAGAGAGAGAGAGGCGAAGACTGCTTTGAGATGGTGTTATGGTTTTTTGGCAGCATGTTACACTTTTGCAAGGACTCTAGCAGCTTCCAAGTTCTTACAGAGAGAGAAGGGAGGAGCTATTTGATGGACAGCTGGTGTTCAGCACAGTGAGATAAATAGAAGGTCAGCTGTTAGACCTACAGACACATGGTTTTGGACACTGAATAAGCTTTGTTGTGTCCACAGAAAAGGTGGGTTTTGGAGGATCGATCAGGCAGATCGATCAGTGGCTCTCGCAGTGTGAAAATGGTGTGACTGATGGGGAGTTATTCGTGTGTCCAACCCTCGCCTGGGTTGATAATTCCACCACAGAAGAACGGTCCCCTTTGTTGTGGTCATAGTCGGTGACTTCTAAAGGATTTCGGAGGACAACGGGAAGATTGATGGTGTCAGCTCACCTGAAGACTCAAATCTCTCCCTCTCTCTCCCTCCATCACTACTCAACTAAATACCACAAACTGAACTGAACGTTACTCATCATCGTAAGACTATCTATTTACCCCTAGACTTGAAGCTTGGTTTTCATATATTTCCACACTTACTTACATATAATCATTGCTAACCTGTTTGATTTATCTGCATTTATATTACTGTGTTGCGTAGTTACTAATAAATACCATTAGTTAATAGCAATACTGGACTCCAAAATGTCTTCTATTTCTGCAGGATCTTTAACCCATCACAGGGTACGTGACAATGGTCTTAACCTGTGATTGGACTGCTGCTACCAACCTGTACCTTGGGAGGATGCGCTCTGAGATGGCGACCAGGTCTGGTTGCTCAAACTTCCTGGAGAGGCCATTCAACTTCTGATTCTTCAAACCTGATTCATTGGTAATGATAAGATCAAAACAGTAAAAAAACGTGAGACCACCAAGCCCTGTGCAAATTTGTCCCTTGAATATAGGCCAGGTTCTTGTGGTTGGTTCAGAACACAAAGGTTCAGATCACAAATGGACATTTGGCCCCCTCCAGCAAATGTCTCAGTTTTTCCAGGGCTAATTTGACTGCCGACAGCACTTCATTCCCCCATGTTGTATTCTAGTTATGGAACAGTTTTAAGGTGTTTGGAAGTAGGTACAGAGGAGATGTCAGGGGTAAGTTTTTTTATGCAGAGTGTTGAGTGCATGGAATGAGCTGCCGGCAATGGTGGTGGAGGCAGGTACAATAGGGTCTTTTAAGAGACTCCTAGATAGGTACATGAAGCTTCAAAAAATAGAGGGTTATGGGTAATTTGTAAAGTTAGTACATGTTCGGCACAACATTGTGGGCCAAAGGGTCTGTATTATGCTGTAGGTTTTCTATGTTTCTATGTTTCCTCTCTGCAGGAGACAGCTGCCAAGAGGAAAAGCATAGGGATGGAGTTTCAGATCAAACAGGAGTTTTTGTGAAAGATCAGACCCAATCCCATTATCTGAGGTGTCTACTTTAACAGTTGTGGATAGCTCTGGGTCAGAGAGGACAAGGACAGGAGCCATTGTGAAATGGCACTTCAATTTCTTTAAAGCTACCTTGGCTTCCAGGTCCCAGCGAAATGTGCTGGAGGTCCACATAGTCACAATAGTAAGAGGTGTTACAAGGGAACTGAAATTGCAGTTAACCTCCAGTAAATATCAGCAAACCCCAGAAACCACTTGACCTGCTTGATCATGGTGGATTGTGGACATGTTTGACGGACACTTCATTGTTTACTCCAAAAGCAACTATTCATCAAACTGGAAAAGAGTGAGTTCCATGTCTCCTTAGACTCCTTCCTCAGGTTTACTATCTCTAAGGGAAATCTGCAGAGGGACCCTAGCTAGACGTGGTTATCAATGGCAAAGGGGACCAGTTCTTTACTGTGATCTTACTGAATTCGGATAATCTATACATGGTCAGAATCCACTGTCCTTTTTCACCATGAGGAAGAAGCCCGCATAAACGTGGCATGTGGAGGGGTGGATGAAGTTGCATGCCAGGGCATCCTCCATGGCCATCCTTTCTGTAGCTCACAGGAAGTAGAGTCTACCTTGGGCCAGACAAGTTCCAGGCAACAATTCAATTGTGCAGTCGCAGGTTCAATGAGATGGGAGTATAGTGGCACTTTTTTTTACTAAAATCCTCTACCAGGTCTACATGCTTGGTCCAAACCCAGGACAGCTGAGGAGAGGCAGGAGACAGCTTGGAAGAAGTGGATATGGAGGTTGCCAGGCAGCAAGAAGACCACTCATAGAGCGCACCAGTCAAATTGTGGGCTGTAGAGGGCTAACGAGCGGTGTCCTAAGATCAACAGAAACCCTGTCTGTCTGTCTAGGTACCATATCCGATGTGGACGTTGGTGACCATGGTTTTCCATATGGATCTATCCCTCGTTCTTTGGATGACTTCCATTTCCTCGATGTGTAGCCACCTGGCTATGCTTTTGATGTACATAAGCCGAGGTCTTCCTCTAGGTTTGCTCCCCTCGATCTTTCCAGAGAGTGAGTTTTTCTAGTTCATCTTTCCATGTGATGTGTCCTAGGAATCTGAGTTGTCTTTCTCTTATTGTTGGTATGAGTAATCTAACTTCTTGGGTTCTTCTGAGAACTTCTTCATTTAATGTGTGTGTGGTCCATGATATTTTTAACATTCCCCTGTAGAACCATAGTTCAGCTGCTTCTAGTCTCTTTTGTATTGCTGGGGAAATGGTCCAGCATTCACTTCCATAAGTCAGGATAGAATAAATGTAACACAGCAGTATTCTGTTTTTAGTGTACGTGCTCATCTTTCTGTCTGTTAATATGGTCTTCATTTTTTGGAAAGCTTCTTTCACCATTGTTATCCTGTATTGGACATCTGTGTCGCACCTGCCATCACTTGTTATTAGGCTGCCAAGATATCTGAATTTGGTGTTTGTATCTCCAATCTTGATTACACATTGTGTGATGTTTGTCTTTCTGGAGATGACCATACTTTGTCTTCGTTGTGTTGATTGAGAGGCCTCTGCGATTACTTTCTTCTGCCACTATAGTGAGTAGTTCTTGAAGTTTTGTTTCTGAGTCAGCTGTTAGTACAATGTCATCAGCTTATCTGACATTATTTATATTATGGCTTCCAATTGTGAATCCTTTGATGTCTTTGATACTTCAAGATATTTTCACTATACAGGTTGAATGTCTGGTGAAAAGACACAGCTTTGCCTGACTCCTCTCATGATATTCACATACTCACTCACTTCTCCTTCTGTTCTGATGGATGCCGTCTGGTCCCAGTATAAATTTCTTAGGAAACGTGTATCTTTCCCATCTGTCAAGATCTTGAAGCACTTCCAGGAGATCTTGGTGTCTGACAGTGTCAAAAACTTTTGTATAGTCGATGAAACATAGGTAGATGTCTTTTTGTACTTGGATGGCTCGTTCCCAGATCATCCGTAGCATGAAAATTGCATTTCTGGTTCTGGTGTTTTCCACAAAGCCGCATTGTTCTTTACTGATTTCTGGTTTTACTCAGAAGATTGAAGAAGGTGATTGATATTGGATAGTTGATATGTAGACAGATGGGAGCAATGAGGTGGAAGATGCTCCAGGGCCCAAGGGTCTTCCGCCCAGAGCCATGGCCATGACCGACAGGGAACTTGGAGATGTCTTGCTAAGTCTATGAAATTGCCTGCTACATCAGAACTGATGAAGGTTCCAAGGCTATTCCCTCATCTTAGAAAAGATGTGCTGGCATTGGAGAGGGTCCAGAGGAGGTTCACAAGGATGATTCCAGGAATGAGAGGGTTATCATACATGGAAAGTTTGATGGCTCTGGGTCTACTCACTGGAATTCACAAGGATGGGGTTGGGGGGGGGCGGAATCTCATTGAAACCTTTTGACTGTTGAAAGGCCTAGACAGAGTAGATGTGGAAAGGATGTTTCCCATGGTGGGAGAGTCAAGGACAAGAGAGCACAGCCTCAGGATAGAGGGGTACCCTTTCAAAACAGAGATGCAGAGAAATTTCTTTAGCCAAAGGCCGGTGAATTTGTGGAATTTGTTGCCACATGCAGCTGTGAAGGCCAGGTGGTTGGGTGTATTTAAGGCAGAGATTGATAGGTTCCTGATTGGACATGTCATCAAAGGTTACAGGAAGAAGGTCGGGAACTGGAGTTGAGGAGGAGAAAAAAAAAGGATCAGCCATGGTTGAATGGCGGAGCAGACTCGATGGGCCAGGTTGTCAAATTCTGCTCCTAAGTCTGATGGTCTTATGGTCTTATGTTGTTACTCGCTCCAGGAGATGGAGATAGACAACTCAACCCCAGATATAGCAGACATGAAAGGAATGGTGGAACCCGTCACAAACCTTCCTTCCCTGAGCACGTCTGAATGTGTTCTTGACAACGCACGACAGGCAGAATGGAAATGGCCTGGCTCACCACAGGAGAGGCAGCACTTTCCCTTCATTATCCAGTCCCACCCAGTTGGCTTCGGCCTGTTTTACATTGTCTCCTCTGGAGGAAGTTGAGGGGATTTGGATGGTGTGCATGACCGTACTGGAGGGCCTCGGAGACTAGCAACTCCAGAGGACTCACAACGGCACTCCTTTCCCCTTTACTAGAGACAATTGTCAACCCAGACAGAGGTATCAATGAGTCTCAAGATCCTGAAACGGTGCCTGGCTGCCTATTCATAGTTAATTTCACCTGATAACCCACAGTGGAACATGGCTAAAAGAGCTTCAGTGTTCGAACCACTCCTTACCACTAAGATGTAGAACTTTATTGCTTACGTCAGGCTATGAGTACCCTGACAAAGTTGGAGGAGTTGGTTAGCTACCTATCATCTGCTGTCAGGGTGGTCAAACACCCCTTCATCTCCCTGGTGAGAGCGATACATCAGCACAACTTGGGGATTTCTTTTGCCAGAGTGCCATGGATGATCTAGGCCACTTCACAGAGGTCAGAGTCGCAGAGTTGGTGAGCTGCAGTTCAAAAGACAGTATGCTGAGTAAGAAACCTTCCACAGGTCCTTTGATTGCCATCCAAATCATTCAGTTGCTGGGAGGTTCGGAGACTCGGGAGTTGGGGTGGCATCAGAGGTTTGCTGGCCCAGCCAGATGATCTGCAGGAGCACTGGCTCACTTCCACTCACCATGGCCGGCCATTGCTGATCGGAGATGCTCAAACTCTGATGGGTCCATGTTGTAGCTCAGTCCTGCTGTCACGAGGGGTTGTTGCCAACCTGTGTTTGATCTGTGGTTGTTATGGTGAAGTTCCACACCATCTACCAGTGGACTACCAGGGGAGGCATGGACCAGATGGACCGAAGCACAAGCGTGACCAGAGACAAAGGTGAAGTTGAACAAAGAATCCTTACTTATGAATTAGTTTGTAGAGAATACAGGCTAGTCCTCAAGAATCACTACACTCAGTAGGTACACTCAAGACTGAGCAAAGACAAACCTAACAGCGGGAAAATTAAATAGAGAATCAAAACAAGGCATTAGGGTTAACTAAAGCAATTACAGATGAAAGTAAACAATTAATAATCTCAGCAGAGGAGGAGTGTTGGAACCTGGAGGGCTCTGGGGCCCTCTTGTGATCAAACTGACGAATAACACAATTGATTCCCCAAACGTGCAATGAATGTTCTAATGCTTTGTCAAATGGGATAACAGTGCTGCAAGCATTTGACTGTCCACCACCCCACCAAGGTTGCCCTTCAGTGATATAGCACTGCAACACTTTAGCCTGTGATATCTGCAAAGCTATTTATCCAAATCTGCCATTTCATCTTGCCTCATCTTGTTCTGCTACTTTCTTCAGCATTGTAGAATCCTCCTTTCTACCTTTCTGTGCTTTCTTCAAGTTGCATTCTCACCTGCCTCACTTCATCCTATCACTCTCTGTGTAAAATCCTGCACATCTCTAAACATTCCCCCTCTCACATCGTCCCCAAGTGTTTGACATTTACACCCTGGGAGAAAGATTCTGACTGTCTATCTTACCTAACTATATCAAACCTTTATAAACTTCAAACAGGTTTCCCCTCAGCATCTGCTGCTCCAGAGAAAACAAACCAACTTTGTCCACCCCTCCCCCTTATAGAGCATACCCTCTCATCAAGCTAGCATCTGCTAAAACTCTCCTGCACCCTCTCCAAAGCCTTCACAAACTTCCTGTAATGGGGCGACCAGAATTACAAGTCAACTCTTCACAGCTCCTCCCAGGCATATGGGGATCAACATCATCCATTTTACATCACCTCTTACAACTTGAGAAAAATATTTGGTCTCCATCAGTTGGGAGGAATTGTGATGTACACTCTGCAGTGCCCACAGAAATTCATATCCACCTTATGTTTGCTTTGTGTTGGCGTGTAAATCAGGATCGTAAACAATGGATCTACAGCAGTGAAGAACAAGTAAGGCTGCAACATTGTTCCTGTACCTTTTCAATCTTATTTGCTCCACCTTTTCAGAACTAATGGGATGCTTTTCAACCGACAACTATTATTCTCTGGATCTAAGATCACCTAGTATCTGCAACCTCTACCTCACACATCATTCCCTCGGGTTCATTTCCACACCTAAGATCTCCTTGCCAATCAATCATTCATCAAATGGCCAGGACTTTTCCTGTAACACTGACCTTTCCATGTATTCATTACTTGAAGGATCTGGAAAGCTCACCTACAACCATGGTATTGAATATTGGGGTCCACATCCATCCCTACAATGGATTTCCCAGTGCCCCTTCCATAGACACTAGATGGGATGGTACCTGTGGGTCAGTGAATGCAAGAAGGGTCTCCGTACAACCTTGGTAGCTCCTTGACAAGATGAGTGGACGAGTAGGTTAATTGGTCACTGTAAACTAGGATTGAGGTAAATGGGTGGTTGATGATTAGTGAGGGCGCAGGGCCTGTATCTATGTTCTGACTACAGGGGGAGCTGGAAGAACGCAGACAAGATGGTATTAGCTTCATGAGGTAAAGAGTGTGGTGGTTTTCAAAGCACCATTAGCTTAAATGGCTGTATTGCTGTGACACAGGTTGGGACTCCTTGGTCAAAAGCTGCCAGTCCTCTCTCACATTGCAGCCTCAGCTTTGATACACTGTGGAAAAATACCGCACACTTTCCGTAGCACCCTTGGATGTCTGGAGTCCTTCAACAGGCCGAAGCGATTGCTCGCTCCTCTGTAATGATCATCTCAAGCTTTTTAAACAAAATTCATAATTTAGAAGCACACGATTCAGTCCAACTGCATCTCATTAACCAGAGGGAGACTGATGCTGGTCTGTGTGAGGACAACACACTTTCTGATAAGTTTCAGTCTTCTGTAAGTATTGTATCAAGTCAAAGGAAATTATTTGCCAATCCAATTATTTCATTCTCAGCAGTTAAGGAAACATTGTTTGTAACCTGCCACACCGTTTGCTTTAACTCTATTTGATAGCACATGGTGGATACAAACTCCTCCAGGATAAAAGTTGTTTGAAAATAATTTGATGCAAATTGCTTCAAAATAGGAACTGAAATTGAAAGAGTGAATGAACCTTGCCCACTTGACCCATTTATGAATGGTCATAAAATTAGTGTTACCATCATGATTGTAGAAAGCAGCTTCTCCTAATCATGTTGTTTATTGCATGAAGACTTACTGACATCAGCAAGTGTTTGAGTAAGAAGCACCTGTACAGTGAAGACATGGTTTCAAACCATGTATTGATACTGTTTACTATCATGAAATGTAGCAATATACAGTTAAAACCTTGTCTTGTACTGTAGTGGGTCAAGATTGTCTGAAAGGCTGGAGTTAGTTTACGCCATGATCAGCCTCTTGAAGCACTTCATGCTGGTAGACGGTAGAGCCATTGTGTGATAGTCATTAAGGCCTGTTATCTTGCTTTGAAGTGGTCTTCTTATAGCAGGAGAGGACCACAAGCTAAACCAGGGAGAGGTTAAAAATGTTTGAAGATACCCTGCCAGCTGATCCATTCCTTTTAAAGAAGAGAAGCTCACTGTCTCTCCCATTTAAATATGTTACATAGGAATGCGCAAGGCCACTTGACACCCTCCAGTCTACTGAGTTCAATAAGCTTCTGCCTGATCTGACTATAACCTGTGCCACATCTGTTCCCAGTAACCTTTCACCTCTTTGTTTATCTAGAATTTATATACGCTCATCTTAAAATATTCAAAGACTCTGTTTGTGAAAGAGAGTTCCAAAGGTACATGATGTTCTGAAAGTAAAGAAAAACACACCTGATTTTTCTGAAACAGGCAGCCTCTTGTTTTTAAACACTGACACCTAGTTCAAGATTCTAGATTCCTCAAGGAAGCATCCTCTCCACATCAAGCCAGTCAAGACCCTTCAGAATCTTTTGATGAAATCCTCTCTCCGCCAACTGAAATCCAATGTATCCAAATCTAACCTGACCAACTTTTCCTGAGAACAGAATCTCTCATTCCAAGTATTATGAAGTAGTCCTTCTCCAAGCTATTTCCCCATTATTAACACCCTTCATTAGATAATGAAACATATTCAGATGAGGTCCAACAGCATCTTATCTAACAAAGGATGGCCTCACTACTTCTGTATACAATTCCCCCGGCACTAAACAATAACATTTACAGGATGCTGTAAATTGCCTCTGGAGTACAGATGTGCAGTAGAATCTGGGAAAGCTGATGGGAACGGGTCTGGGTAGGTTTAGCATAAAAATGCCTGCTTCATGGTCATGGAGTGGGGAGGTGGGGGCTGTACAGCAGATAATCACCTTCTCATTGGTTCTGTATCTGACCTTGTTATCATTAGTCAGCCCCAAACAGTTATAAGGACTGAGTGTGAATGGCAACAGCATATTCTTCTCTGCCTCAACATCTGTCCGATACATGATGCTGGACTCATGAAGGTGCCTGTTAGGATTAATCGCCACCTTCAGCTTTTCACAGAAAGACGATCAAAAGTCTTAAATCAATCTTTCCTCCTGTCCATCTTACATTGTCCTGGACCCAGGTGAACAACTGGTTCAGTACTGCCACAACATACATTTGAAACTCAACCAGGCTTCCAGCTTATTCTGTTAACCTGCAACTTGTTATTTGCATTGCATACAACCAGCCTGATTTTCCATTCTGAGCTGCTGTTACTGCACATTTTTCCATCGTTCTTCCATGTTGCCTCCAGCCATTTCCTAGAATCAAACTCACACCCCCCCCAGAAAACTTACACTTTCCTCAGCAAAGCATGTAAAACCCTGGAAGACCTCAGCATCTCAAGAGGGAATAAAGAGTCAATGTTTTAGGCCAAGACCCATTAATATGACTCGAGAGGAAGGGGGCAGAACCCAGAATAAAAAGGAATGCGGAAGGGAATACAATCTGACAGATTATAGCTGAGACCAGGTGAGAGGGAAGGTGGGTGAGTGAGGGAGGGACAGGAGTAGGCGATCTCGGCAGCCTGTAAGTTCCAAATTGAATCTTTACTGATATCTACTCAAAACCCACCCACCCAGCCAACACACTTTTCGTCCCTCTTCCCTCTGGGAGAAGGCTCTCGAGCTTGAAAACTCGTACGGCCAGATTTGGGAACAGCTTCTTTCCAACTGTGTTAAGACAGCTGAATGGATCCTGACCCGGATCTGGGCTGTATCCTCCAAATATCCGGACCTGCCTCTCGGTTTTTTTGCACTACCTTACTTTCCCTTTTCTATTTTCTATGTATGATTTATAATTTAAATTTTTAATATTTACTATTGATTTGTACTCCAGGGAGCACGAAGAGCAGAATCAAATATCGCTGTGATGATTGTACACTCTAGTATCAATTGTTTGGCGACAATAAAATATAAAGTAAAGTAACATGTTAATCAAATAAACACCATTAATATGGAAGTAGCATTGTAACTTTTAATTTCAAAAATAAACTTAAATCATTATAAGCTAAATCTACTGGCTTTGATGGAACATTTATTAGACTACAGTGTGACATCTGAAAAAAATGTGTTGGAGTATTAGTTGGAATAACATCTAATAGTCATGGTGTCAAAGAGTTATACCGCATGGATCCTGCTAACTGTCAGTAATTCACTCTCAACATTCCCATCAACTATCCCCTATATTCTACTCCTCACTTACACAATAGAGGCAACTTAAAGTTGCCGGTTCACCTGCCAACCTGCACATTTTTGGAATATTGGGAAAAAACCAGAACACCCAGGGCAAACACACACAGTCAAAGGGAGAGCGTGTACACTCCACACAGACAATATAATGTGGAAAATCTGAAATTCCTGACTCACCTAGAGCTCCAGTGGTGCTGCGTTAACAGAGTTTTACTGTATTTCTGGCCAAATGTGATTTTCATTTTCATGAGATACAGCATGGAATAGGCCCTTCTGGACCTTTGATCTGTGCTGCCCGGCAATCCCCCGATTTAACCCTCGTCTAATCACAGGACAATTTACAATGACAAATTAACTGACCCACTGGTACATCTTTGGACTGTGGGAGGAAACCGGGGGACCTGAAGGAAACCCAGACAGTCATGGGGAGAATATACAAATTCCTCACAGGCATTGACGGGAATCGAACCCTTGAAACCTGTACTGTAAAATGTTGTGCTAACCAGCACATTACCGTGCCACCCCACATATTGTGTAATGTACAAACAATTCTATAATGTACCACTTGGTGGATTCGAGATGCAGTAGAGCAAGGGTCCCCAACCTTTATCGCACTGCGGACCGGTTTCATATTGACAATATTCTTGCGGACCGGCCGACCGGGGGGGCGGGGGGGGCGTGTAGGGTTGCCAACGGACAAGAGTAGCAGTCAAATACGTTGTTTACCCCCGAGAGACTACCATGACCATAAAGCCTTGCGATGGTACCAGTACGCATGCGTGATTTGCGCATGCATGTACGTGCCGATTTTCTCTACAAATCATTTCTGACGATTCTGTTGGGGGGGGGGGTGTTAATCACAACCGGAATATAGGTGATAAGTGGCTAATACACTCATTCATTTATAAAAGGGTTTATCTAACGAATTTAATATTAAACACACAGCGCATATTTTCCTCGCATGAATATAGTGATAAGGCAATCATCAGGGGAGGACAGGGGAGCTTGAAGTAAGTGCTGAATGAACTTCCAGTAGTAATGGTAGAGGCAGGTTCAATATTATCATTTAAAGAAAAATTGGATAGGTATATGGACAGGAAAGGAATGGAGGGTTATGTGCTGGGTGCAGCTCGGTGGGACTAGGTGAGAGTAGCGTTCGGCATGGACTAGAAGGGCAGAGATCGCCTGTTTCCGTGCTGTAATTGTTATATGGTTATATAAGTAAGTCAATAGCATCATAACATTTTAAGTAACGTTTGGATATTAAACATACAGCACATATTTCCCCCATATGAACATATAAAATCATTGCAACACACCAATATCGCTGAATCAGTGGGAGCCCTGGGCTTCTTTCCCTGCAACAAGACGGTGCCATCGAGGGGTGATGGGAGACAGCAATACTCAAAGGGGGTTCCTTATGTCCAGTCTATTCCGCAATTTAGTTTTCGTTGCATTCATTGCAGAGATATGTTGGAAATGGAAGCAACGTTTTCAGTGCTTCCATGGCTATCTCAGGATATTTAGCCTTGACTTTGACCCAGAATGCCGGCAGAGATGTTATGTCAAACATACTTTTCAGCCCGCTGTCATTGGCTAGCTCGAGGAGTTGATCTTCTTCCCGCGCTGACATGGATGACGCGCGGGTACTGACCTCGCGTGCGTAATGGCTCAACACTGGGCATGACAAGGAATGAGGAAAAGTGCAGCTGACTCATATCGCCAAATCATATCATTTTCTGGCGGCCCGGTAGCGCATGCTTTGCGGCCCAGTACCGGTCCGCGGCCCGGTGGTTGGGGACCGCTGCAGTAGAGTACTGAAAGATCTTTGAGAAAGAGATGCAGTGACACTTGCAAAACTGCAGGGGGCAGAATTGATGATGAATTGAGTCACAAGAGACTTCAGATGCTGACATCTGGAGCAATGAACAATCTGATGGAGGAATTCAACAGCTCGAGCAGCATCGGTGAGGGAAATAGTTGTCAATATTTCGGGTCAATACTCTGCATCAGGGCCCGGTGAGTTCCTCCAGCAGATTGCTTGTTGCTGATGATGAATCAATACTGGGCGTAGGATGCATATAAAGTTTCTGCTACTGCCTTGCTGTTATATCTACAGCAGCAATGCTTTGCTGCATTAGTGCTACTGCACAGGTGCAATTTCATGTGTGGATCACACCAGTGAAACACTGAATCCAAACATGTGCATCTTAAAGGGATATTTCCACCAACTGCGATAAGAAACCTTGGGTAAATGTGGGAAGCTTATGAAAGCAGTGGGAAAACAGGACAGAGGGTGAGAAGCCCATAGGACAGGGCTACTTGATGATTCCAGGATGAGAAATAGAAAGTAGATATGTCATGTGTGCCCAGTGACCCAAAAATTCTTTTGCACTCATTAGTGAAGCAGCATAAAGAGAAGATTTGCACTTGAGCTCAATGCCAGGACCATAACATCAATGATATGGAATTTCTTCTTCATTCAGTCTGTCAATGTCAAGGATAAACTGCTTCCACTACACTTCTGTGAGTTTTAAGGTGGCTGATGATGCTAGTGTGGAATCTGGAGATAGGTGGGGACGGATGAATGTGCTTGATAGGATGGGTGGGTCGGTTGTCTGGAAAGTTATATGTTCCTTCTGCTATTTGTACATACTTCCATGCATTTCTGTTGTGAAGACTTGAGATGCACAGTATCTTCTCCATTTTAAAACAGGGACTCGTACAGTCGTTGAGTCACACAGAACTGAAATGGGCTCTTCGATCCCAATGGCCAATGCCATGCCTATCACTTCATGAGGACGTTAAAATGATGATAGTGTTGTCAAGGATGCCTGTCTATTCACTCTTCTACATGTAGGAAGAAGATACAGGACCTTGAAAAGCACACAAAATGCTGGAGGAACTCAGCAGACCAGGCAGCATCTATGGGAAAAAGTACAGTTGACACTTCAACCCGAAATGTCAGGCCTGCTGAAAGGTTTCGGCCCAAAACATCGACTGTATTCTTTTCCATAGATGCTGCCTGGCCTGTTGAGTTCCTCCAGGAATTTGTGTGTGTTGCTTGGATTTCCAACATCTGCAGATTTTCTCTTGTTTGTGACAGGACCTTGAGAGCCTGGATCTCCATACTTCAGAACAGCTTCATACCCACTGCTATCAGACTTCTGAACTGATCACCTCTTTCACACCCTCTTCCTGGTGGTCCTGCCACATTCTCCTACTTTTAAATCTACCTCTTCCATTACTGACAGGAGCTAAAGTTGGGTGCACTTCCAGCAGACTACATGAGTGCACCCAACCTCAGCTCCTGGTTGACAAGGTCAAGGAACTGGAGCAGGAGCTGGATGTACTCAGGACCATCCAAGAGGCTAAAAATCTTGCTGACAAAACTTTCACTGAGATGGTCACACCCAGAGTGCAGGGTTTAGATAGTAGATGGGTGACCAGCAGGAGAAGTAAGCAGTGCCCATTCCCCTCAGTAACATGTACACCCCTTTGTATACTACTGGGAGGGATGACCTATCAGGGCACAGTAGCAACAGCTAGGCCTGTGGCACTGCGATCAGACCTGAGGCTCAGCAGTGAAGGGGAACTCAATAGATAGTGGGTTGGACAGGAGATTCTGTGCAGCAAAAGAGATGCCTGGATGGTGCATTGCTTCCCAGGTGCTAGGGTCAAGTATGTCCCAGGATGGCTGGAGAATATTTTCAAGGGGGAAGGTGAGCAGCCAGAGGTCATGGTACTCATTGGCACCAGTGATATAGGTAGAAAGGAGAAAGAGGACCTGTGTAGTGAGTGAAGGGAGTTAGGAAAAAGCCTGAAGAGCAGGGCCACCAGTAGTAATGTCTACATTACTCCCAGTGTCATGTGCTAGTCAGGGCAGGAATAGCATGATAGTACAGGTAAATGAGTGGCTGAAGAACTGATGCAGAGGGCAATATTTCAGGTTCTTGGTTAATTGGAACACTTCTGGGGGCATGGGTGCACCTGAACCGGAGGGGAACCAGTATCCTGGCTGGAGGGCTCACTAGTGCTGCTCGAGAGAGAGTCTAAACTAGTTTGGCAGAGAGGTGGGAACCAGAGTACCAGGTCAGAAAGTAGAGGTATGCAGAGGAAAATTGATGTCAGGGTCAATAAAAACAGGCAGGCGTTAAGTAATAGATACGATGGAACAGGTAGTTTGAAGAGTGTGTATTTTGCTGCTATGGGTATTATGGGTGAAGGTGATGAACTTCAAAGGATTCAAAGTATATTTATTATTGAAGTATATACGTAGTATACAACCCTAAGAATTGGCTTCCCACAGACAGCCACGTAACAAAGAAGAACCATGGAACCCATTCAAAGAAAAGACATCAAACCATTCCCCCTTCCTGATGCACAAAAATAAACAAATTGCGCAAACATCAACAAAAAAGGTGAACGAAAACACAGAATATAAAACACCAAATCAGAAGGGATACTTCAGTTTAGCTCAGTGCTCATTACCTGCCGGCCACCCGAATTCAAAACCCGCCCAAAAATAGCGACAAAAAAGTAGAGACCAGAAAATAGAACCACATCATAATGTGAAGTAGATTCCAATCTACAAATCGCATCCATTACACTTTGCTCCTGTACCATCCTCTAACAGCATCAAGGGAGGGAGAGAGAGAGAGATCACTCCAACACATGGACCTTCCCATAGGAGCAGCAAGCGAGAGAGGGAGAGAGAGAGAGAGAGAGAGAGAGAGAGAGAGGCTATCGCACATAGATACCTTCCTCCGGCAGCAACAAGCAAAAGGCTGGCCAATGGCACTAAACACTCACTCACCTCTGCACCTACCTCGATGGTTTCAATCTTCCTCGACACTTTAATCAGAGAGATTGGTGAGTGATGGAGATGATCGTGGGCTTGCCCCACCTCCAAGCTTTCTGTCCTCCATGCCATACGCTTTACTCAGGGCCTTGCGGTACCGTACTGGAGAGAGCAAAGTGCCAGACCACACGATCAGACAGCAAACACTCCACCAGAATGCAGATAACAGGATCCACCAGTAGCTGTCATCGTCTGGTCCGTGAAGTCTGTATTCCGGTTCACAGTCCGGCCCATCGACCCTTGCTCCAGGTTTTCCTATCTACCCTGTTTCTGTCCTTGTTGAGCTAATTGAGGCAGCTGATGCTCATTGGGGCTGGCTGCATAAATACCTCCAGAGACCAGGGCGTGGCTGCTGGATTGTTATTGTCCTTACTCCTTGTATCCTTTTCCCTGCCCTCTGTTTCCTCGCCTGAAGCCCTGCCTTGTCTTGTTGGTAATTCTCGCCTCGCCTGAAGTTCTGTCTCGCCTTACTTTGCCAGAAGCCTTGCCTTGTCTTGCTGTCTTGTCCGGGAGCCACCCCGTACCTAGCTACTTTCCAGTCCCTTGCCTCTGCCCAGGTAAATCAGGCCATCTTGTCGTTACCTGACATTGGTTCTGTCCCTTCCTGTCCCTTGCCTCTGTCGGGTGGTGATCCGCCCCTTCCTAGGAGTACCGTGCCCTGCCCAGGTGATCCGCATCCTGCCCAGGAGGAGCCTGCCTTGCCTCGCCTCAAGTCTCCAGCCTCGCCTCGCCTCGTCTCAAGTCTCCATTCTCACCTCACCTCAAGCCTCCAGCTTTGCCTCGCCTCAAGTCTCCAGCCTCCAGCCTCGCCTCAAGTCTCCAGCCTCCAGCCTCGCCTCAAGCATCCAGACTCCAGCTTCGCCTCAAGCATCCAGACTCCAGCCTCGCCTCAAACATCCAGCCTCGCCTTGCCTCAAGCCTCCAGCCTCGCCTCGCCTCGTCTCCAGCCTCACCACGCCTCAAGTATCCAGCCTCCAGCCTCGCCTCGCCGAAAGTCTCCAGCCTCCAGCTTCGCCTCAAGTCCCCAGCATCCAGCCTCGCCTCGCCTCAGGTCTCCAGCCTCCAGGTTCCAGACTCACTTCGCCTCAAGTCTCCAGCCTCGCCTCGCCTCGCTTCGCCTCGCCTCGCCTCAAGTCTCCGGCCTCCAGCCTCCAGTCTCAAGTCTCGTCACAAGCCTCCAGCCTCCAGCCTCATATCACCTCAAGTCTCCAGCCTCCCCTCAAGTCTCCAGCCTCCAGCCTCCAGCCTCACCTCACCTCGTCTCCAGCCTCACCTCACCTCAAGTCTCCAGCCTCCAGCCTCACCTCGCCTCAAGTCTCCAGCCTCACCTCACCTCAAGTCTCCAGCCTCCAGCCTCACCTCAAGTCTCCAGCCTCCAGCCTCACCATTGCCTCAAGTCTCCAGCCTCCAGCCTTGCCTCAAGTCTCCAGCCTCCAGCCTCGCCTCAAGTCTCCAGCCTCCATCCTCGCCTCAAGTCTCCACCCTCCAGCCTCCATCCTCGCCTCAAGTCTCCACCCTCCAGCCTCCATCCTGGCCTCGTTTCCACCCTCCAGCCTCGCCTCGCCTCAAGTCTCCTGCCTCCAGCCTCACCTCAAGTCTCCAGCATCCATCCTCGCCTCAAGTCTCCACCCTTCAGCCTTGCCTCGCCTCGTCTCCACCCTCCAGCCTCGCCTCATCTCCAGCCTCCAGCTTCCAGCCTCACCTCGCCTCAAGTCTCCAGCCTCCATCCTCACCACAAGTCTCCAGCCTCCAGCCTCCAGCCTCCAGTCTCGCCTTGCCTCACCTCAAGTCTCCAGCTTCCAGCCTCCAGCCTCGCCTCCAGCCTCCAGCCTCGCCTCAAGTCTCCAGCCTCCAGCCTCGCCTCGTCTCAAGTCTCCAGCCTCCAGCCTCGCCTCGTCTCAAGTCTCCAGCCTCCAGCCTCGCCTCAAGTCTCCAGCCTCCAGCCTCCAGCCTCGCCTCAAGTCTCCAGCCTCCAGCTTCCAGCCTCGCCTCGTATCCAGCCTCCACCCTCGCCTCCAGCCTCCAGCTTCCAGCCTCCAGTCTCGCCTCAAGTCTCCAGCCTCTACCCTCACCTCAAGTCTCCAGCCTCCAGCCTCGCCTCAAGTCTCCACCCTCCAGCCTCGCCTCGCCTCAAGTCTCCAGCCTCCAGCCTCGCCTCGCCTCATCTCCTGTCTCCAGTCTCCACCCTCGCCTCATCTCCTGTCTCCAGTCTCCACCCTCGCCTCGCCTCAAGTCTCCAGCCTCCACCCTCGCCTTGCCTCAAGTCTCCAGCCTCCAGCCTCCAGCCTCACCTCAAGTCTCCAGCCTCGCCTTGCCTCAAGTTTCCAGCCTCCAGCCTCGCCTCAAGTTTCCAGCCTCGCCTCGCCTCGTGTCCAGCCTCGCCTCACCTCAAGTTTCCAGCCTCCAGCCTCCAGCCTCGCCTCAAGTCTCCAGCCTCCAGCCTCGCCTCCCCTCAAGTTTCCAGCCTCCAGCCTCCAGTCTCGCCTCGCCTCATGTCCAGCCTCCAGCCTCGCATCGCCTCAAGTCTCCAGCCTCCACCCTCGCCTCGCCTCAAGTCTCCAGCCTCGACTCGCCTCGCCTCAGATCTCCAACCTCAAGCCTCACCTCGTCTCAAGTCTCCAGCCTCCAGCCTCGACTTGCCTCATCTCAAATCTCCAGCCTCCAGCCTCGCCTCGCCTCAAGTCTCCAGCCTCCAGCCTCCACCCTCGCCTCGCCTCAAGTCTCCAGCCTCCACCCTCGCCTCGCCTCAAGTCTCCAGCCTCCACCCTCACCTCGCCTCAAGTCTCCAGCCTCCACCCTCGCCTCACCTCAAGTTTCCAGCCTCCAGCCTCCAGCCTCACCTCAAGTCTCCAGCCTCACCTCCCCTCAAGTTTCCAGCCTCCAGCCTCCAGTCTCGCCTCGCCTCGCCTCATGTCCAGCCTCCAGCCTCGCATCACCTCAAGTCTCCAGCCTCCACCCTCGCCTCAAGCCTCCAGCCTCACCTCACCTCCAGTATCCAGCCTCCAGCCTCCAGTCTCGCCTCGCCTCGCCTCATGTCCAGCCTCCAGCCTCGCATCGCCTCAAGTCTCCAGCCTCCACCCTCACCTCAAGTCTCCAGCCTCGTCTCACCTCAAGTATCTAGTCTCCAGCCTCGACTCGCCTCACCTCAGATCTCCAGCCTCCAGCCTCGCCTCGCCTCAAGTCTCCAGCCTCCAGCCTCGACTCGCCTCAGATCTCCAGCCTCCAGCCTCGACTCGCCTCAACTCAGATCTCCAACCTCAAGCCTCACCTCGCCTCAAGTCTCCAGCCTCGCCTCAAGTCTCCAGCCTCCAGCCTCGACTCAGATCTCCAGCCTCCAGCCTCGCCTCACCTCAAGTCTCCAGCCTCGACTCGCCTCAAGTCTCCAGCCTCCAGCCTCGACTTGCCTCGTCTCAGATCTCCAACCTCAAGCCTCGCCTCGCCTCAAGTCTCCAGCCTCCAGCCTCGACTCACCTCGTCTCAAATCTCCAGCCTCCAGCCTCGACTCGCCTCGTCTCAAGTCTCCAGCCTCCAGCCTCCAGCCTCGCCTCAAGTCTCCAGACTCCAGACTCCAGACTCCAGACTCCAGACTCGCCTCCAGTCTCCAGCCTCCAGCCTCGCCTCGCCTCAAGTCTCCAGCCTCCAGACTCTCCTCGCCTCCAGTCTCCAGCCTCCAGACTCTCCTCGCCTCCAGTCTCCAGTCTTCAGCCTCCAGCCTCGCCTCGCCTCAAGTCTCCAGCCTCCAGCTTCGCCTCAAGTCTCCAGCCTCCAGACTCGCCTCGCCTCAATTCTCCAGCCTCCAGCCTCCAGCCTCGCCTCGCCTCAAGTCTCCATCCTCCAGCCTCGCCTCAAGTATCCAGCCTCCAACCTTGACTCGCCTCGCCTCAGATCTCCAGCCTCCAGCCTCGCCTCAAGTATCCAGCCTCCAACCTTGCCTCGCCTCAGATCTCCAGCCTCAGGTCTCCATCCTCGCCTCAGGTCTCCATCCTCGCCTCAGGTCTCCAGCCTCGCCTCAGGTCTCCAGCCTCGCCTCAGGTCTCCAGCCTCGCCTCAAGTCTCCAGCCTCGCCTCCAGTCTCCAGCCTCACCTCGTCCCACCTCAAGCCTCCAGCCTCGCCTTGCCTCAGGACTCCAGCCTCCATCCTCACCTCTAGTCTCCAGCCTCCAGCCTCGCCTCTGGTCTCCAGCCTCCAGCCTCGCCTCTGGTCTCCAGCCTCCAGCCTCGCCTCTAGTCTCCAGCCTCCAGCCTCACCTCTAGTCTCCAGCCTCCAGCCTCGCCTCTAGTCTCCAGCCTCGCCTCTAGTCTCCAGCCTCCAGCCTCGCCTCTACTCTCCTGCCTCCAGCCTCCAGCCTCACCTCTACTCTCCTGCCTCCAGCCTCCAGCCTCACCTCTACTCTCCTGCCTCCAGCCTCCAGCCTCGCCTCTAGTCTCCTGCCTCCAGCCTCCAGCCTCGCCTCTAGTCTCCTGCCTCCAGCCTCACCTCCAGTCTTCTGCCCCTAGCCTCCAGCCTCGCCTCTAGTCTCCTGCCTCCAGCCTTGCCTCGCCTCTAGTCTCCTGCCTCCAGCCTCATCTCGTCTCCTGCCTAGCCTCTAGCCTGAAGACTCCAGCCTCTAGCCTCTTGCTAAGCCATGCCAAGTCTCTAGCCTCTAGCCTCCACCTTCAAGCCTGTAGATTTGTACCTCGTCCTGTCTGCCTGCCAAGCCTCATCTTTGCCTAGTTCTGGGGTCCAAGCCAGAGGCAAGACCCAGGTACTGGGTCCTTGTCCAGTCTCTGGCTCGGAGTCCAAGCCTGGGCTCCTAGCTCTTTTGTCCAGTCCTGTTCCAGGTTCCTGGTTTTCCTATCCATGTCCTTGCCATTGCTCTGTATCCTAGTCCTGTCCCTAGTACTTCAGTGTCTGTGTCTTGCACTTGGGTCCATTCCCAGCCACCACCTTATGACAGTAGCAGAGCCACCTCTGAAATAAAAAGAAGGATGTAAAGGAAGGGAAAAGAATTACTTCATGACCTGCGTTGATGATGTTGCCCCTGGAAGCGTTCTTTGCTTGTGCCAGCTTCCAGAGGTCCGGAAAACTTAAGAGTATGGATCAGTACATGGAACTTTGGTTCTTGTGACCATTACAGAGGGACAAACAGGAATGGGTGCTTAATGACTCAGGCTTTCAAAATTTTAGAAAAGACGGGGGGGGGGGGCAAGAGAGGTGGATATCTTGCGCCACCAGGCACTGAGGAACAGATATACAGACTGATTAAAGAAAAGTGTAAAAACAGTAGGGTTGTTGTCATGGGGGATTTCAACTTCCTCTATTCAAAAAAAAAAAGAGACCTTCTGGGTACAAGAGGTTTAGATGGGGCAGAATTTGTTAGGTGCATCTAGGAGGGTTTCATAAATCAATATGTACAGTAGATAGAGTCATAAAGTAGTACAGCCCATCTAGTCCATGCAGTAAGCACTTAAACTGCCTACTCCCATCGACCTGCACCGGGACCATAGACCTCCATACCCTTACCATCCAAACTTTGCTTAAACGTTGAAATCGAGCTCACCCTCACCACTTGTGCTGGCAGCTCATCCCACACTCTTGCGACCCTCTGAGTGAAGAAGATTTCCCTCATGTTCCCTTTAAACTTTCACCTTTTACCCTTAACCCATGACTTCTAGTTGTAGACCCACCCAACCTTTGTAGAAGAAGCCTGCTTACGTTTGCCTTATCTATCATCATCATCAGGTGCCATGTCCAGTTTGAGCTTTGACTGCCATGGCCCACACTCTCCTGTTTCGGGTCAAGTGGATCAATTCATTGGTATTCATTTCCAGTTCTCTGGCTGCTGTCTCCATCATCATTTGTCTTTGTCTTCCTCTTGCTTTCTTCCCTTCAATCTTTCCCATAATTACCGTGCATTCTAATTCCTCTTTCCTAATCACATGTCCAATGAAGTTACGTTGCCTTTTCATGATCTCATACATTATTTCTCTTTTTGTGTTTGCTCTGTTCATGACATCCTCGTTATATACTTGTTTTGTCCATGATATTCTTTGCATCCTCCTCAAAAACCACATCCCTGCTGCTACAATTCGTTTCCTCATGTTACTAGGTATTGTCCAACATTCTGAGCCATATAACATAACTAGATAAACATAACATTTCAGTTCTCTGAGGTGGGTTGTATTGGCCTTATCTATACCCCCTATAATTTTGTATACCTTTATCAAATCTCCTCTCAATTTTGGAGGGCAGAGCTTAATCATGATGGTGCTAAACGGCAACTTCTTTGCTTGTATCTTCACAAACAGCTCTATTTCCATCTTTATTATCTCTGTTTTTCCTTTACAGGGTACTTTTGAAGACCCTGACCTGGAATTACATGCTGATTTTGAATTTCTGTGGGAATGGGACTCTGGGGTTTCACGACTGGCCGTTATTCAACACACTTCTTTCTGCGATGACGTCAGGATGTTTCGAGATCCGACTCTTCTTGATTCGCTTCACAGTAGGCAAACTCTCTGTTGAATCTGTGTGTGTGTCTATGAGCCATTGATAGCGGTCGGTGGCAGTCTCTTCCTCCCCCCTTTCCAGTGGGCCGAAGCAATTTCTCACCTCCACTGTGTACTGGGCTTGAAGAATAGGATAGTCGATCTTCTCCTTGGGA
This sequence comes from Mobula birostris, assembly GCF_030028105.1. Lineage (NCBI taxonomy): Eukaryota > Metazoa > Chordata > Chondrichthyes > Myliobatiformes > Myliobatidae > Mobula > Mobula birostris. The sequence goes on from NC_092378.1 coordinate 107,477,046, forward strand.
CCTGTGGCTTTGGGTTGCCGCAGGCTCAGTTACACTTGCATTGACACTACTCTGTGGTCAGAACTGACCGAGTTGAAGGTGCTGTAGGCTTCTGCGTTGATCACACAATTACGCCATTTTGTTCTTATGAGGATGTGATGGAGCTGTTTCCTGTAGATGGAGGCTCTGCTTTCATATGTCCACAGTTTACCAGTTCGCTTCTTGAATTGTGTGTTGGCGGCAATGAGACTGTGTTCCTGGATGAAATCAACGAGATATTGTCCATTTCTGTTGGTAAAGTCTTGGTATGAGTATGGAACATCTTCCAGTCCGACCTGGGCATTAAAATCGCCGAGCACAGCCAGGAAGTTATGTGCTGGTATTGAAGTGACAGCTTTGTGAAGTTTACTGTAGAAGGCCTCCACCTGCTTCTCCTCGCTGCAGTTGTGCGGGGAGTAATAGATGATGACAAAGGTTGCCAGGTTTCTGTCAAATTCAGCAGAAAGGATTCTGTCACTGACTGAGACTACGCCCCTCAGCGCTGCCTTTGCCTTGCAGCTCAACATCAGCCCTACTCCACCTTGTGCTGACATCGTCGTCGGCTCTCTCCATGCAGTCAAGATGATGAGGTACATCCCCTCTACCTCTGTGAACCTTATCTCTTCGTCAGGGTGTACATGACAGTGTTCTTGGATCCCCAGGATGGAAATCTCGTAGCTGCTTGCCTGTGATGCCAACTGTGTTCATCGAGGCAAGAGGCGGATGGTGTTTGCGTTGAAGGTTGAGATGATCGTTTTTACCTTACAACGCAAAAGAGGCGCAGTTCACTCAGCCCCCTGTTGGACACAACCCTCCCTGTGGGGTTTGAGGTTGCATCTTCATACTGTCTGTCTAGGCCAGGGTCTGGGCGTTCCACAGAGTTCCTGAGCACTCCCGGCTCTGGAAGTACAGGGTTTGTTGGGTTGTCTGTCATCATAACGCCTTACAAGGTGCGAAATGAAAGACTGTGTGGCGCACCACTCCTCACACAGACAGTAGGTGGCCGTTGACTTACAAAGAGTTCATCCGCCCTTTGACAGGTTTTGTTTTCAGTCCTGCTGGGTGCCTACACACCCTCCTCCCTGGTTAACCGAAGTGCACCGGGGGTGTGCCGATTGAGTCGCCTACAACCCGACCCGAGACAGTAGTACTGGGCTACGTGGTCGCAGTAGCAAGGCACAGCCCTGACCTGACCTCCAATCTACTTCCCTGATAAAATTCCTTAAAAAACAATAAGATTGGTTAGACATAATCTACTATACAAGAAGTCATGCTGACTATCCTTAATCAGTCCGTGTCTATCCAATTACTTATATATCTAGTCCCTTAGAATACCTTCCAATAACTTCCCCACAACTGATGACCTACTCATCTGCCTATGATTTCCTGGTTTATTTCTAGAACATTTTTAAAACAGTGGAACAATATTGGCTATCCCCCAATCCTCTTGTACCTCTCCTGTCACTAAGGATGTTTAAAGTATCTCTGCTAGTGCCCTGGCTATTTCTGTACTTGCCTCCCATAAGGTCCAAAAGAACATCTCGTCAAGTCCTGGGATTTTATTCACCCTGACTTGCCTCAGGGTAGCAAACATCTCCTCCTCTGTAATCTGGACAGGGTCCGTGAAAATGATGCCGCTTTGCCTTACTTCAATAGGCTCTGTACTTATCTCCTGAGTAAATACAGATGCCGAGAATTCAGTTAAGATCTCCCCCCATCTGTTTTGGATTGCCATTCTGGTCTTCCAGAGGATGAATTTTGTATCTTTCAATGGCTTTGCTCTTAACATACATGTAGAATCTCTTGGAATTCTTCTTCACCTTGTGTGCTAGAGCAACTTCATGCCTTCTCTTAGCCTTCCTGATTTCCTCTTAAGTGTTCTCTTGCATTTCTTGTATTCCATAAGCACCTCATTTGTTCCTACTTGGCAACGCCTGCAATGTACCTCCCTTTTTCTTAATCAGGGCCACAATATCTCTTGAAAACCAAGGTTCCCCACACTTGTTATCTTTACCTTTTACTGTGACAAGCACATTCAAGCTTTGTACTCTTAATTTTGTATTGAAGGCCTCCCACTTTCCAAGTACACCTTTGCCAGAAAACAGCCTGTGCCAATCCACACTTGCCAGATCATATCTGATACTATCAAAATTGGCCTTTCTCCAATTTAGAATCTTAACCCACATACCAGACCTATCTTTTTGCTTATTTTCTTTGAAACTAATGGCAGCGTGGTCACTGGCTGCAAAGTATTCAGCTACACAAACTTCTGACACTTGCCCTGTCTGATTCCCTAATAGCAGATGCATTATCACATGCTCTTTCATTGGGACTTATTGATGAAGGAAACTTTGCTGAACACATTTGACAAGTTATACCCCATCTAGTCCTTTTACAGTATGGTAGTCCCTGTCAATATGTGAAAAGTTGAAATCATCTACTGTAGCAACTTTATGTTACTTGCAAAGGTCTGCGATCTCTTTACAAATTTGTGCTTCTAATTCCCTAGGACTGTTGGGTGGCTGGTAATATAACCCCATTAACTTGGTCACACACCTTTCTTATTTCTCAGCTCCACCTGCAACACCTCTCTAGTGATTCCAGTCTGTCCAGATGGAGCACTGCCATGGCATATTCCCTGACTGGAAATGCCACCCCTCCTCCTTCAATCCCTCCCAATCTGTCACGTCTAAACCAACTAAACCCCAGAATACTGAGCTACCAGACCTGCCTTTCCGACAACCAAGTCTCACTAGAGGCTACAACGTCACAATTCCAGGTGTTGATCCATGCCCTGACCTCATCAACCTTTCCTGTGATACTTCTTGCATTGAAATATACACAGATCAGGATACTAGTTGCACCATGGTTAATTTTTTGATTCCTGATTTTGTATGAGGTGTTACCAACATCTGCCTCCACAACCTCTCCACTAACTGTTCTGGTTCACTGGTTCCCACACCCCTGCAACTCTTGTTTAATCCATAAGAACCATAAGACAATAAAACATAGGAGCAGAATTAGGCCATTGGGCCCATCAAGTCTGCTCTGCCACTCAATCATGGCTGATAATGTTTTTTACCCTGCTCAGCTCCACTCCCCAGCCTTCTCCCCGTAAACTTTGATACAGTGACCAATCAAGAACCTATAGAGCTCTGCCTTAAATATATCCAATGACCTGGCCTCCACAGCCATCTGTAGCAAGAAATTTCACAAATTCACCACCCTCTGGCTGAAAAAATTTCTCAGCAACTCTGTTTTAAGTGGACACCCCTCTATCCTGAAGCTGTACCCTCTTGACCTAAACTCCCCCAGCATGGGAAACATCCTTTCCACATCTAGTCTGTCTAGGCTTTTCAACATTTAAAAGATTTCAATGAGATACCATCTCAACCTTCTAAATTCCAGAGAGTACAGAACCAGAGGCATCAAACATTCTTCATAGAATAGCCCTTTCATTCCTGGAATCATCTTTGTGAACTTCCTCTGGATCCTCTCCAATGCCAGCATATCTTTTGTAAGATGAGGGGCCCAAAACTGTTCACAATACTCAAGGTGAGGCCTCACCAGTGCCTTATAAAGCCTCAGCATCACATCCTTGCTCTTGGAATCTAAACCTCTTGGAATAAATACTAACATCGCATTTGTCTTCCTCACCACCGACTTGGCCTGCAAGTTAACCTTTAGGGTGTTCTGCACAAGGTCTCCCAAGACCCTTTGCATCTCAGGTTTTTGGATTTTCTCCCCGTTTAGAAAATAGTCTCCCCATATATTTCTACTACCAAAGTGCATGAACATGCATTTTCCAGCATTGTATTTCATTTGCCATTTTCTTGCCCAATCTTCTAATCTGTCTAAGTCCTTCTGCAACCTACCTGTTTCCTCAACATTTACCTGCCCCTCCACCAATCTTCACATCATCTACATTTTCTAGAACTAGACTATTTTCTAAATGGGGAGAAAATCCAAAAATTGACAACAAAGCCACCAATTCCATTATCTAAATCACTGATATATAGCATAAAGATGAGTGGTCCCAAAACCGACCCCTGCAGAACAGTATTAGTCACTGGCAGCCAACCAGAAAAGTATCCTTTTATTCCCTCTCACTGTCTCCTACCAATCAACCATGCCAGTAACTTCCCTGTAATACCATGGGCCCTTAACTTGGTAAGCAGCCTCATGTGTGGCACCTTATCAAAGGCCTTCTGAGCGTCCAAATATACAATATCCACTGCATCCCCTTTATCTATCCTATTTGTAATCTCCTCAAAGAATTCCAACAGGTTCGTCAGGCAGGATTTTCCCCTAACGAAACCATGCTGACTTTGTCCTATCTTGTCCAGTGTCACCAAGTACTCCATAACCTCATTCTTAACAACTTCCAAACCACTGAGGTTAGGCTAGCTGGTCTATAATTTCTTTTCTGCTACCTTCCAACTTTGTTAAAGTGTGGAGCGACATCTGCAATTTTCCAGTCCTCTGGCACTATGCCAGAGTGTAATGATTTTTGAAAGATCATTACTAATGCCTCCACAATCTCTATGCTACCTCTTTCAGACCCTTGGCGTGCAGTTCATCTGGTCCAGGTGACTTATGTACTCCCAGATCTTTCAGCTTTTTGAGCATGTCCTTCCTTATAATAGTAACTGCACACTTCTCTGCCTCACACCCTTCAACAGCTGGCACATTGCCAGTGTCTTCTAACGTGAAGACTGATGTAAAATACTCACTTGGTTCATCTGCCGTCTCCTTGTCCCTGTTATTATTACTCCGGCCTTATTTTCTAATCTTTCTATATACGGTCTCATCTCTTTTTTTTTTTACATACTTGAAAAAGGTTTTACTATCCACTTTGATATTTTTGCTAGCTTGCTTTTATATTTCATCTTTTCTTTCCTGATGATCCTTTTAGATGCTCTCCGTAGGTTTTTAAAAGCGTCACAATCCTCTATCTTCCTGCTAATTTTTGCTTTGTAGTCTGCCCTCTTTTGTTTTTAGATTAGCTTTGACTTCCCTTGTCAGCCACAGTTGTACTATTTTGCCATTTGAATATTTCTTCATTTTTGGAATACATCTATCCTCATTTTTCCCCAGAAACTCACGCCATTGCTGTTCTGCTATCATTGCTGCCAGCCGCTCCTTCCAATTTACTTTGGCCAACTCCTCTCTCATTCCGCTGTAATGTCCTTTACTCCACTGAAATACTGCTCTGTCAGACTTTACTTCCTCCCTATCAAATTTCAAGTTGAACTCAATCATATTGTGATCACTGCTTCCTAAGGGTTCTTTTACCTTAAGCTCCCTAATCACCTCTGATTACATAACACCCAATCCAGTATAGCTGATCCCCTAGGAGGCTCAACGACAAACTGCTCTAAAAAGCCATCTCATAGACATTCAACAAACTGACTCTCTTGAGATCCACTACTGACCCAATTGTCCCAATCGATCTGTATGTTGAAATCTCCCAAGACTACCAATACATTGCCCTTTTGACATGCCTTTTCTATTTCCTGTTGTAATCTGTGGTCCACATCCCAGGTACTGTTGGGAAGCCTGTATATAATTGACATCAGGATCCTTTTATGCCTGCAATTTCTTAACTTAACCCACAACGATTCAACATCTTCCTATCCTATGTTACATCTTTCTACTGATTTGATGCTATTCTTTACAAGTAGAGCCATGCCATCCCCTCTGCCTACCTCCCTATCCCTCCAATATAACATGTAGCCTTGGACATTCAGCTCCCAACTACAATCGTCCTTTAGCCATGATTTAGTGATGGCCACAACGTCAAACCTGACAATCTGTAATAGTGCATCAAGATCGTCCACCTTATTTCTTCTATTCTTTGCATTGAGATATAACACTTCGAGTACTGTATTTGCTATCCTTTTTGATTCTGCATCCCTAATGCACTGATACTCACCCTGCTGGCTACAATTTGTCCTATCATCTGCTTGCCCTTCCTGACAGTCTGATTTCATGCTATCTTTGCTTTTTCACCATCAGTCCTATCCTGAGTCCCTTCACTCTGGTTCCTACCACCTGTCAAATTACTATAAAACCTCCCCAACAGCTCTAACAAACTTGCACACAAGATATTGGTCCCCCTTGGGCTCAGGAACAACTCATCACTTTTGTACAGGTCATACCTCCCCCAGAAGAGATACCAATGATGCGAGAACTTGAAGCCCTGCCACCTGCACCAGCTTCTCAGCCACGCATTAATCTGCTAAATCACCCTGTTTCTACCCTCACTGGCATGTGACACAGGCAGTAATCCAGAAATTACTACCCTGGTCTACTTCTAGGGTCCTACTTCTCAGCTTTCTGCCTAGCCCTCTAAATTCTTTTCAGGACCTCTTTGCTTTTGTTTCCTATATCATTGGTATCAGCATGTACCAAGACATCTGCTTTACCCCCCAAAATGTTGTGGATGTGATCAGAGATGCCCCTGACCCTGGCACCTAGGAGGCAACATATCATTCAAGTGTCCTGTTCACGTCCACAGAATCTACTCTGTTTCCCTGACTACTGAGTGCCCTATCACTGTGGCTTCCCCTCCTCCCTCCTTCCCTTCTGCATCACAGACCTACGCTCAATGCCAGTAACTTGGGCTCCATGGCATTCCCTTGGGAGGACATCCCCCACAACAACATCCAAAACAGTATACTTATTATTGAGGGGAGTGACCCCACTATTCAGCATTAACAAACTTTCCCATTAGGACTCTAGCCCCCTCCTGTTCAGGTGCAAAATGTTCCTTCTGTACAGGTTCCACTTTCCCTGGAAGAGAGGCCAATGAACCAAAAATCTGATGCCTTCCCTCCTGCAGCAACCCCATTGTCATAATGTGGGCACTGGGAGCAGACCCAAATGCAAGACACAGACACTGAAGTACTAGGAACTGGACTAGACTAGGCTTAGGGACAGGACAGGACACAAACTAGGAGCTTGGACATTGGCTAGGCAAGCAGGACCAGGACAAGGAACTGGGAACTAGGAGCCTGGGTTTGGACTCCGAGCCAGAGACTGGACAAGGACCCAACACCTAGATCTTGACTCGAGCTCGGACCCCAGAACTAGGCAAGGACATGATGTGGTCTTGGGAGACAGGACTAGGCAAGGCTACAGGACAGAACAAGAGACTCCTGGGCAAGACTAGGGAACTCCAGCACAGGGCAAAGCACATGGACAGGACAAGAACACAAAGCCTTGACTTGGTACTGAGGAATAGCCGAGCCCTGGACTTGGGACAAAAGGAACGCAGAACACAGAGCCTTGGTCTTGTGGAGGGCAGGAACACAGAGCCTTGGTCCAGAGCACAGGAACACAGAGCCTTGGACTTGAGAGACAGGAACACAGGGACATGGAACACAGAGCCAGGACCCCTCCTTGGGAGCAGGACTTGGGGCCAGGGCTCTACACAGAATGCTGAACACGACGAGACAGATCCCAACACAAGGTAGCGGCAAACAGCCAGACCTACCTAGCAAAGGCGTGGACACAGAGACAGTTCCAACTCAATAGGGACAGTTCCTTATCTTGACACAGCAAGGCTCTAGTCTCACTCTAATGGTAGAACTTGACAAGGTTGCAGGCAAGGCTCCAGAAGGAAGCAGAAGGGAAGGGAACAGTCCAGCCTCAGTGTAACAGCAAAGACAGCCTGGCTTACCCAATGGAGGCAAGGACAGGAAGGGACAGATCCAACCGCAGGGTAACAGCAAAGATGGCCTGACTTACCCCACAGAGGCGAGGACAGGATACTGATAAGACAAACCAACAACCACACTCAAACCCAGGGCCAATTATATTCCCAGCCCCAAGATGAGCATCAGGTGCCTATGATTAAGCCCAACTGAAACAAGGGACAGCCGGACAACCTGGAGTCTGAAGTTCACGGACCGGACCGTGAACTGGAACGTGGAATTCACAGACTGGACCATTACACCCATAGCTACATGTTGAACTCTATAATCTTCCTAGTTCTGGCCTCATCAGCATGTGACACAGGTAGCAATCCTGAGATCACAACCCTGGATGTCCTGCCCTTTAACAGCACCTAACTCCTGAAATTCCCTGTGCAGAATCTCATCACTCATCCTACCCTTGTCATTGGTACCAATATGGATCACGACTTCTGGCTGTTCATCCTCCCACTTAAGAATGCTAAGGTTGTGATCCGTGATGTCCTAGACCTGGCACCTGGGAGGCAACTTACTATCTAGGAATCTCGTTCTCGCCCACAGAACCTTGTGTCTATTCCCCTAACTAACGAATCACCACAGCACTTCTCTTCCTCCCCTTTTCCTTCCGAACCGCAGAGCCAAACTCAGTGCCAGAGACCTGACTGCTCTGACTTTCCTGTGCTTGGTCATGCACCCCCCCCCCACAATGTCCAGTGTGGTATACCTGCTGTTGAGGGGGATGGCCACAAGGCTATTTAACACCTTTTCCCTTACTGACTGTCACCCAGTTTCCAATGTCCTGCACATTGGGTGTAAGTGCCTCTCTAAACTGTGTGTTCTATCTATCACCCCTTCAGCTCTCTGAATGAGCCAGAGTTCATCCAGTTCCATCTCCAACTCCTTAATACAGAGTGTCAGAAACCGCAGCTGGACACACCTCCCAGTTGTAGTTGTCAAAGACACTGGAGGTCTCACTGTTTTCCCACTTCCTGCAAGAGGAGCATTTCACTGTCCTGCCACACATCTCTACTGCCCTAGCTGAGCAGATATAAAGAAGAGATGGAAAAAAATCTTTACCTAGAGCTGTTCTTCTTTTGCTTTCTCTGACTGAAGCCTCCCTTCGCCAAAGCCTTGAAAAGCTAAATCCTCACTGACTCTGTCCACTGCAGTGCTTGCCCCTGCTTTTCTTTAATTTGCTCGTGCTAAACAATCCCAAATATCCATTGGTCGCAGGTCAAAGCTCAATTACACAGCTGTGATCCGCCATTGCCTTTTCTACTCAGTCTGTGGACCTGAGTAAAATCCCCTCCTCTCAAACTTCTGATGTCTAGATTGATTGCTAATCAGAGCTCAATGAACAAAGATCAAAACAATGTTGACACGGAGAACAACAACAATCAATTATGTGCATTAATTTTATATTCTCACAAAAAGTGTTTACAGTACTGCACAAATCCTAAAAACCACAATAGTTGCTCATGTGAGGATGACCAGGAGGGATAAACCTACCCACACATATCCTTATCAATCTAGTTTTTAAAAATTGGATTAGATTAGATTAGATTATGAGGACACTCAGTCCTCATTCATTGTCATTTAGAAATGCATGCATTAAGAAATGATACAATGTTCCTCGGGTGCGATATCACAGAAACACAGGACAGACCAAGACTAAAACTGACGAAAACCACATAATTATAACATACAGTAACAACCGTGGAAAGCAATACCGTAATTTGATAAAGAGCAGACCATGGGCACGGTCAAAAAAAAGTCTCATTAAGTCCCGATAGCCCATCATCTCACGCAGATGGTAGAAGGGAGAAACTCTCCCTGCCATGAACCTCCAGCACCGCAAACTTGCCGATGCAGCACCCTGGAAGCACCCGACCACAGCCAACTCTGAGTCCGTCCGAAAACTTAGAATCTCCGACACCAAGCACTGAGCACCATCTCTGCCGAGCGCTTTGACCCCGTCCCGGCCGCCAAGCAACAGGCAAAGCCGAGGACTCGGGGCCTTCCCCTCCGGAGATTCTGGATCACACAGTAGCAGCGGCAGCGAATCAGGTATTCCAGAAGTTTCACCAGATGTTCCTCCGTGCTCTCACATTCGTCTCCATCAAATCAGGATTGTGCACAGCACCCTACTTGACAGATAACAGATATTCATCACCGAAGTGGCCGCTGCGCATTGCGTCATGCCGCCAACTTCTCTCCTCTCAAGTACACCCATCCATGAGATCTCAGTTCTTTCCATTGGAGAAATTAAGTCCAATCATGAAAGAGAGGTGACCCATTCACCATAATATTACAACCATATCATCTTATCATTTTTATTGCCCTTAGAAATAATAACACTGAACATAATGTGCTCAACAAATGTTCTAAGCTCAGAACCTGCATTACTTTGTTAAAAGTATAGAGCTGTATGTGGGGTTGTGATTGCATGGAAACTTTCAAGGTCAATTCAATGAATGGAAACTTACAATCACAGCTCAACTGCTGCCATTTGTTTTTAACTTCCTGATCTAATGTAATAAACTTCGCAATGACCTGAATCTGCTTGATAAAGTTTGGGAGTATATCGGGACAGTGTTGGAGCAGAAACTGAATATGCTTAAAGTTGATGTTTAGGAAGAAGCACAGCATCCAAATTCAATGGTGCATGTTGGAATTATTGTTACGTGTAGTCAGATACAGGAAGACATGTTCAGAGGTGTAGATCACCATGGTTGTGGTGAACATAAACATGGGATGACTGTAGCATTACTGTAAATGGGTGTTTGATGGTTGGTGTGAGCTAACTACCAATTTTCATGACATATGACGCTATGACATTATAAACTTAAGTAGAGCTGACAGATAATGAATATTACAACAACAGATTAGAGAGTGTAATGTCAGGATAGTTGAACCCAACTTTAATAAACAATAATTTTACTTAAAATTTTACTTAATTTACTTAATTTTACTTAAAATGCAAAGCAAGTTGTTGTGCTGGTGTGGGGGATGGGGCAGGGGTGATCACAATTCACTCTGGTAATAGATGGAAGGATCCGTGAGAATTTTCTCAAATCTTCAAGCTGATCTCCAGTCACTGTGCATTCCAGTGGTCTTTAACTCTCAGACTATTCCACATTTTAATTCAAGGTATATTCCCCCACTTGCTCCTTCGCACATCCAACCGCTCAGGCCTAAGGAGGATGGAGCCTTCTGACAGACTCTACTCAAGAAATATCTGTTTTTCCATTCTCTGCTTGTGCCTTTTTGCTGAATCAACAGTCTAAAAGCGTTGCTAAGATTCTTAAATCTTCCCTGACCCCTTCACCGCCTGTGAGACAGTTTGAAGATGTGACTCTTCACAAATGATGAGAAGCACTGAGCCAATGTGATAATTGTTTTTGACTAAGGTGGCATTGCCTTGTCAGAGAGGACAATATGTTGTTAATCTCCAAACCCTCCTTGACCACGAGTAAGAGGAGTGGCTTCTTCGGGTGTCCTCCACTCATCCTCACTCTTCTAGTATAAAGAGGGCATGAGTGGATTGAATGGATGTTGTTCTGCTCAGGCAACCCCGTCAGGAATGGAATGGCCAGGCATTCATGGAACATGCAGTTCATTCTGTTTGCAGTTGTGTCATGTGACCGGCAACAATGAATATAGAATCGAGTCATGTTTTATAAAAACAAACAAACATTTATTAAACTCTGCTCAAAAATAACGAAATGTATTTAAACGACTAACTTAACTGGAAATTAACTGCTATACAGCAATTCTGGAACAATTCTTAAAAGAATAAATGCAAAAACAGTTCTTAAAGTGGTAAATTCAAGCAGAGTACTTAGAATGGTAAATTCGAAAGTCCAAGACATTTATACAGTCAATTAGGAGAGACTTTCCTGAAGTAAAGAATTCCTCGAAGATGTCACATTACTGCTGATCCCAGCCAGAACCTGGCTTGTCCACAGGGTTCACAACGACGGAAATGAAACGGTTTAAAGAAACTGACCTTTTCCTCTGGAGAATAGACACTGTACTATCCTTCCTACTTTAGCAGGGGATATCTTAGTTGCAGGTCACTTTTTCTTGAACAAAGATTCAATAAAGGTCGATCCTCTCCAAAACCACCAAACGATATCAGCTTTACTCGACTCGGCAAATTCCTGTACTTTGATAAGGTCCTCACTCACCAATACTACTTACAATAGAAAGTAGAACTCCACTTTAAAACAAAACTGCGTCATAAGCCGAATATGCAGCAAAACGGAGTATCTAACACAAAACTAAACTGAAAACTAACTGCGTCACATCAGGGATCTCCTTTATATACCTGTTGAGAACAGGTCATCATGTGACCCCACTGGCGGGAAAGTTACATCATGTGACCTCCGCAAGACCATTACATCATCTTCATAAGACACTCAATTACATCATGGTCATAAGACAGTTACAAGACATCCATGAGGTATGTAACAATTGTGTGATGAGAAATGGGTGAGCCCCTGAAAGAACATCGAATGAAATGAGATGTGGAGATTGTGCCAGTGATGTTTTGGAAGTTAGTGAGAGAGTGCAAGGGCCGTAATAATGAGGGGATGAACGTGTAATCAGATCATGAATGCTGTTCAAACTGACGTGAATTCCTTAGGTCACATTTGGAGTATTGTAAGCGGTTTTGGTCATTGCACGGGGAGGTATAGAGGCTTTGAAGAGTGTGCAGAAGAGGTTCACCACGCTGTTGGCAGGATGTGGGCAAAAGGAGAGGTTGGAAGAACATTTGTAGGCAGAGGGTGACTTGAGAGGTAGATAAAATTGAGATTCACAGACAGAGTATATAGTGAGAGTCCAGGGCAAAAATGTTAAATATTAGAGGGCGAAGCTTTAACATGAGAAAGATTGTTTAAAGCAGATTTACAAGGCAGGGTGTTTTATGCAGAATGGTAGATGTCTAGTGTGTGCTGCCAGGGGTGATTATTGAAGAAGATACAATAACAAATTTAAAAAGCATTTAGAGAGGTATTTGAACAAATAGGGAATGAGGAAAGATAAGCATGTACAGGGACGTGCGATTAGTTTAAATCAGCATCATGGTGAGCATCGACATTGTGGGCCAAAGGTCCTGTTCTAGTGCTGTACTTTTCTGTATTCTACCTGCTATAATACATTATTTATGAAAAGTCTGGGTGTTACCCTGGTCATCAAATCTAATGAATCGAAACTATGTGGTACTGTTGTACAAAAATTGGCTAATATGGATGGTGTTAGGAGAATCAGAGAGGTGTTAATGGATGTGTGGGAGGATGGGCACAGAAAATCTAGTATTTCTGTAATTGTTCTGATAGTTGACAATGTGTCAATAGGCTGAATGACCTGATACTTTGTTATGAAATGTGAGAAATATGTGAGAAATTGGCTTTTGCTTTTCCCCAAAGTACAGCAGTTAATTTATTTCTAAATTACTTCAGCAGATGAAAAATGCTTTGACCTGTCCCGGGGTAGTGAAAGGTCCTACAGTATTCTTTTTTAACACCAAACCATTGTTCATCTCAACATAGTGTAAATCATAGATTTTTAAATTTTCATTCTCTAGAAATGAAGAATTTACCTCTGTGAGAGAAATATTGTTTCTTTATTGAAGAAAGGGGAATGCTTACAGACATTTTCCAAACATTGAGGAAAATTACCATACAAAGGGGAATATTGTGCCAATTTACATTAGCTTAACTTGAACCTGATGTTACACTGGTCCTTTAAGCAAACAACACATTGTAGATGCTGATAATACAGGTTTTCATCGCATTTTTGAAGGTGATGGAGGATGCGGCTTATAGATTTAATGGTAGTTGCTGGAGAGAGCTTCTATCACCAGTTTAAAAAACTTGTACACAGCTTCATGTTCCTCTGGTCCAAATGCTTTTTTATCATGAAGAGCGAGTTCAACAATGAAGGCCTGGCCAAGAAGCTGTGCAGAAAAACAATCATTATCCAACATTGAAACAAAACTGGAAAGCAAAATTCAAAGCTCCGCTGACTTCATACAGAACAGCCCAGAAGGAGACCATTTTATCAACTGGTTCTATGTCAATTCTCAGTGATGCAAAAACAATTAGGCCCCACTTTTTAACTGTGCCCGACATCGTATTCTGGTCTCATATCCAACAAAGCCCTTTTCATTCTGTCTGCCAAACAGCAGCTAATTAACTTAAAACACAACAAACTAGAGCAAACTCTCTGCAGACAACACCGGATGTGAGGATTATACCTGTGAGGAGCAGTGAAGTAGAAAACAATTCTGCATCTGTCAGATGTTGAATAAAAGGAACTTGAAATCAGCTGTGCTCCTGTGCAATCCTGTCTAATCTAGTACATGAATTGTCGAGTGAGCATCCTTGTGTAAATAGCTCTCATTAAAGTGATTAAATTTTCTAACCTGTGAACCTTATCCAGATCTAATTCTCAGGGAAAACTAGAGAAGCACTGCCTTTTCCACAGCAACCAGGTGTTCTTTTCCCTGGAATTAAATCCATGATGCTTGGTTGCCATGTTTGTTACGACTCTGTAATTAGGAAATATTTATCGCAACCCTTTAGCAAAAATGTACACATCCCAAAAAGATCGGTTTCTACCTTAAAGTTTTGAGTGTCCACTCCGATTTTTTGGTGTTTACTGCTGAGTTCATAGAAATTAGTTTCGATACTCTTCAAGTCCTCAATTGCAGTGTTCAGAGCCTTTAACACTTTGTCTGCATGAGCCTGAACACCAGGGTCACCGACTGCAAAACGACCATTGAAATTTTTAAATAGTCTGGTCGTCCAGGGATAGACTGCAAATACCCTAGAAAGGAAAAAAAAACAAATTGTCCAGTTTCTTTTCTGATAAGTTAGAATTAACTTATTTCTCAAAGCTCATTACTGAGGAAATTTTTATCAAGAATTGCGTATCACTGGGTTAGACTGGAACCTCAGTGCGGTTCCTTTACCCTACGACAACATCTAGGCAAACTTAGAAAATTTAAAAGCCTTCACTGGAACCATAGTTGAGAATATAGTGCATGACTTAAACACAAAACAGAAAATACATTTTCATCGTACCTTGCCAAGGCTTGGGCAGTTATCATCTTCTTATCCAAAAGGTCCCATTTGCTCGTGATGTATTGTTCCTGAGCCTTTGTTAAATTCACCATTTTTTTTGTTGTTAAGCTCTCACTGTCACTACCTGCACAAGAAAACTGTGTTAACCTGGAGTTTTGATCTCACTTTTATAGGCTGCAATAGGGCTCATCTCAGACTAACACTTAACTGTAACAGGCTGACCACTTAGTAGGTTAGATACACTTTCCAAGAGAGGGCAGCAACCCTTCTGTATTTGTGTGTTAAGATAAACACTTGTTGAACAATTGCTTGTCTGAGCCTCACGTCTGCCCACACAATGCAAAGAATCATTCTCTAGTTTTATTGAATAATAATTCAATACATTCATTTCCAAACTGTAGTGCTCTTTCATTGTTAATTGAATTTCACTTCTACACGTCATTCTGCTGGCTAAAATTTTTCATTAAATAATATTGTTATTTTTTAGAAGTTAATATGATTCTAATGTTGGAATCAAATCCATGTCTGTTCTGACATAACTTGAATAATCTTCTCATCTATATAGATATGGGATTGTACCAAGGGAAAACTGATGACAAACTTACATCATTACATTAAGGCATGATTATTTTGAAATGCTGGGCTACACAGTAATGTGTACTTCATGGTCCCTGAGCTCTGACTGATGATTCTGCTATCAACATTCACTGAGTAACTAACAGTACTTTACATCATCAGTGGGTAGATTTATGAGTTTGGTAAATGGACGCATATGGACAAAGCTCTATTTCTGTTTCGTGTGTCCATCCAATGTTGAACCAGCCGTGAGCATTGACAAACTTACTGTAGGTGGAATGTAAACATGAAAAGACCAATGCGGGAAAATGTGGGTTCTCAACAAACAAAGATGTGAGACTTTATAATGAGAAATAATAAAATGTCAGCGGAATTAAGCAAATGTCTCCTGTCTGTTTGTGTATTGGATTTTCAATAAGCTTTTGATATGTTTGTGTTCAGGTGAAGATAAACAAGGACAGCTCACATAGAATTTGGGGTTACTGTGTCCTTGAGAGTTGTTTAGCAAATGGAAAACAGAGTAGAGAAACAGACCCCTCATAGATAGCCAGGCTGCAGCTAATGGGGTCCAACAGGGATCGGTGCTGGATTCCAAGCATTTACAATGTCTATTAGCAGTTTGTCTGAGAAAACCTGATGTAACTTTTCCGTATTTGCTGATGATAGAGACCTAATTGGGAATTTCTGTTCAGGCTGCATCTGGAGTATTATATTCAATTCTGGTCACTCATCATTGGAAGGATGTGTAGACCATGGAGAGGGTTCGGAAGAGGTTTATCAGTGTGCTGGCTGGATTGGAGAGAATGTGCTATAAGGAGAGTGAACAGATGAGAATTGTTTTCAGTGGAGTAGGAAAGGGATGACCTGACAGAAATTTATAAAAATATGAGAGGTGTTGATAGAGTAGACAGACTTTTTGCCCAAAGTTGAAATGTCCACTACTGGAGGGCATGCATTTATGGTAAGAAAGGAAAATTTAAAGGAAATGTATGGGATAAGTTTTTTTAATAGAGTAGTGGGTGTTGGCGCTGTCTTACCATCAGTGGTAGTGGAGGGAGATACGATAGAGGTGTTGAAGACGCTCTAAGAAAGACACATAAATGTGCAGAGAACAAGGGATATGGACAACATGCGGACAGAATGGATGAGATATCACTAGCTTAATTAGTTTGGCTGAAGGGCCTTTTCTTGTCCTGTACTGTTCTAGGTTCTAAAGCCTTGGTAAAATGACAGCTATGTTATTGTTCACAATTTTGGACACTTTGTTTTCTTAAAAAGACATGTTCACTCTTAAGGTGTTTTGCAAAGTTTCACAGGACCAGTTAGAATATCAGATGTGGATTAAAAAATGCACAACAATAATGAACCAACATGCTAATTTACCAGTTTAATTTAGAGAAAGTCAGAAATACTCAAGAAGTCTGTAAATTTTCCTTTTTCTCAGCCACATGCACAGCCTGACCTGTGAGTAATTCCAGCATCCTGTTTGTGAAGTTTCCAGCATTTGCAAGTGTTTTTGATTATCAGATGTGTGGGTGCTCACCACTGATAGTAGAATGTTTAAGTACATTTTCTACTCAGTAAATGAAGTAGCCCATTCTGCCATAAGTAGCTGGTAACATTCACGTCACCAAGTGCCAGGTAACAAGGACCTCCAATAATATATCATGCAGAATTTTATCCTTGTGTTCATTACTAGTACAGAATTCCCTAACATTACCATCCTGTGTATCATGACTGACCAAGTACTGAACTGAATCAGCTACAAAAGTACTGTGATAAATGAGTTGGTCAGACCCTGGCTTTGCAACGGCAAGTGACTCACTTATACCACAGTAAAACCTTTCCACCTTCCAAAGGTACAATTCTGCAATGTGATGGAATGCTCCCAATGTTCTTTTTGTATTTTGTTAGTTTTTCTGTGTGGGGGTGAGGGGGGATGTTGGGTGGTTGAAGATTGTGTTGCTGTTTTTTTTGTGTGCAGGGGGTAGGTTTGCTGTTTCTCTTTGGATTTACTTCCATGGTTTTCTTTGTTTCATGGCTATCTGTAGAAGAAGACCCACAGAGTTGTATACCACATACATACTCTGATAACATATGAACCTTTGAAACTTTGAACAGTGCATTGAGGTAATACATGGTAAAGCAATAACAGAATGCAGAATAAAGTGTTACTTTCACCAAGAAAATGCAACGCAAGCTGACAGTAAGATTCAAGGCCGCAGTGAGGTAGGTTGTGAGGTCAAGACATCATCCTACTAGGGTACTGTTTAATGCCCTTATAATTGTGGGGTAGAAGCTGTCCTTGAACCTACTATTACGTAGTTTCAAACATTTGTATCGTCTGCCCTATGGAGGATGGAGAAGAGAGCATGTCGGGGGTGAGTGCGGTCCTTGATTATGTTGGCTTCTTTACCAAGGCAGCAAAAGGTGCAGGTAGACTCCATGGAGAGGATGCTAGTTTTTTTTCTGTGCTAAATTTTGGTCACAACTCTGTATTTTCTGCTGATTATTGGTAGAGCAGTTGCCACACCAACCTGTGATGCATCTGGATAGGATGCATTCTATGTTGTATCAATAAAAACTAGTGATGGTCGGATGGGCCATGCCAGATTTCTTTAGCCTCCAGAAGAAGCTGGGATTTCTTGGCCATGATGTAACTAGGAGCCTGTTGGTGACATTCACTCCTGGGAACTTGAAGCTCTCATCCTACTTGATCTCAACATTGTTGATGTAATCAGGCGCGTGTGCACCACCCACACTCGTGAAGTCAATGACCAGCTCTTTTGTTTCACTGACATTGAGGGAAATATTGTTGTCATAACAGAATGTTATTAGACTCTTACTTTACTCAGCTTATTGTAATTTGAGATTCGGCTCACTGTGCTGGTATCATTTGTAAACTTGTAGATGGAGTTCGAGCAAAACCTGGCTACACAGTTGTGAGCGTACAGAGAGTAGAGTAGGCTACCGCTGATGAAGCCTTGTGGGCCGCCAGTGTAGAGAATAATGATGATGGAGGTAATGCTACCTACCCTTACTGAGTGTGCTCTGTTGGTTAGGAAGTCAGGTTGTGAGCTGAAGACAGGGTAGCCCTGTGACATTGATGGTCCTCTGTTCATGTGTTCATTCTGAAGCTGAAACAGCATGCTACAACTCTAGAGAGTCACCAGCACGATTTAGAGTGGGAAGGTCAGGGAAGCTTCTATGGTTCCTGGTGATTATACCTGTGAGAAGTGTGTTCAGTTGCAGCTGCTGACTGACCGCATAGAGTGACTGGGGCTGTAGATGAATCAAAAGGATGAGATACTGCAGAGGGAATTGAGAGAGATGGGTAGAAGGTTAAAATGTAGGAGCAGTAGGGTTATAATCCCTGGGTAACTCCATGTGTTGTTTCCTAGTGAGCGTGGGAATAGGAGAATAGGGTTGATGAATGTGTGGCTGATGAACTGGTGCAGGTCCGAGGTATATCTTGGAGTGTTGGGATATCGTTCAGGACAGGGATCACCCGTACAAGAAGGACACATCGCAATAGGCTTCCTGCTGGAGGCAATTGCTAAAGTTACTTGGATGGGTTTGAACAAGTTGAGCAGGATATGGATCCAAAAGTGGTTATGCAATCAGTGAGGAAACTGAGGTAAATATAGAGGCTAAATTGAACAAATCCAGCCAGCAGGAGCAGGGCAAGAAGCGAGGAAGGTTTGATCACCTAAACTGCAAGAAGTCGAACAGGCTAATGTATCTTCGGATATCTTTGGCATGTGGGATTGTGATAGTATATCTACTACAGAAATATGAGACAGTGAGTGGATATCATTTGTTTGGATTTTCAGGAAGCCTTTAACAAGGTCTGGCACACAAAGGGGCTACTCTGGGTAAGTGATAAAGTACAAGTATAGGTAGAAAGGTGGTTGATTGCCAGAAGTCGGAAAGTTGAGATAAAGGGTACTTTTCGGGATGGCAGCTGGTGACTTTTGGAATTCCAAAGGGGTCAGTGTTGGATTTGCAGCTTTTCACTTCATACAATAATGATTTGGATGGAACTGATGATATTGTGGCTACACTTGATAAGCGGAGGAACAGG
Source organism: Mobula birostris (assembly GCF_030028105.1). NCBI lineage: Eukaryota > Metazoa > Chordata > Chondrichthyes > Myliobatiformes > Myliobatidae > Mobula > Mobula birostris. The sequence continues at coordinate 107,496,512 of NC_092378.1, forward strand.
CTATACCCCTGAGGCAAGTAGTCTGTAGAATGACCTGGACAGGTTGGGAGAGTGGGCAAAGTTGAGGGAGATGGGATACAGAATAGTGAATGTGAGGTTATACACATTAGAATAAGAACAACAGACTATTTTTCTAAATGGGGAAAATTTTCAGAAATCAGAGGTGTAAAGTGACTTAGGGTTTCTAACTTAGAATTCCCTCATAGAAGCATAGAAACATAGAAAATAGGTGCAGGAGTAGGCCATTCGGCCCTTCGAGCCTGCACCGCTATTCAGTATGATCATGGCTGATCATCCAACTCAGAACCCTGTACCAGCCTCCCCTCCATACCTCTTGATCCCTTTAGCCACAAGGGCCATATCTAACTCCCTCTTAAATATAGCCAATAAACTGGCCTCAACTGTTTCCTGTGGCAGAGAATTCCACAGATTCACCACTCTCTGTGTGAAGAAGTTTTTCCTAATCTTGGTCCTAAAGGGCTTCCCCTTTATCCTCAAACTGTGACTCCTCGTTCTGGACTTCCCCAACATCGGGAACGATCTTCCTGCATCTAGCCTGTCCAATCCCTTTAGGATTTTATATGTTTCAATCAGATCCCCCCTCAATCTTCTAAATTCCAACGAGTATAAGCCTAGTTCATCCAGTCTTTCATCATATGAAAGTTCTGCCATCCCAGGAATCAATCTGGTGAACCTCCTTTGTACTCCCTCTATGGCAAGGATGTCTTTCCTCAGATTAGGGACCCAAAACTGCACACAATACTCCAGGTGTGGTCTCACCAAGGCCTTGTACAACTGCAGTAGCCCCTCCCTGCTCCTGTACTCGAATCCTCTTGCTATAAATGCCAGCATACCATTCGCCTTTTTCACCGCATGTTGTACTTGCATGCCCACTTTCAATGACTGGCGTATAATGACACCCAGGTCTCGTTGCACCTCCCCTTTTCCTAATCGGCCACCATTCAGATAATAATCTGTTTTCCTGTTTTTGCCACCAAAGTGGATAACTTCACATTTATCCACATTAAATTGCATCTGCCATGAATTTGCCCACTCACGTAATCTATCCAAGTCACCCTGCATCCTCTTAGCATCCTCCTCACAGCTAACACTGCCGCCAGCTTCGTGTCATCTGCAAACTTGGAGATGCTGCATTTAATTCCCTCATCCAAGTCATTAATATATATTGTAAACAACTGGGGTCCCAGCGCTGAGCCTTGCGGTACCCCACTAGTCACTGCCTGCCATTCTGAAAAGGTCCCGTTTATTCCCACTGTTTGCTTCCTGTCTGCCAACCAATTCCCTATCCACATCAATACCTTACCCCCAATACCATGTGCTTTAAGTTTGCCACTAATCTCCTGTGTGGGACCTTGTCAAAAACCTTTTGAAAATCCAAATATACCACATCCACTGGTTCTCCCCTATCCACTCTACTAGTTACATCCTCAAAAATTCTATGAGATTCGTCAGACATAATTTTCCTTTCACAAATTATGTTGACTTTGTCCGACGATTTCACCGCTTTCCAAATGTGCTGTTATCACATCTTTGATAACTGACTCTAGCAGTTTCCCCACCACCGATGTTAGGCTAACCAGTCTATAATTCCCTGGTTTCTCTCTCCCTCCTTTTTAAAAAAGTGAGGTTACATTAGCCACCCTCCAATCCTCAGGAACTAGTCCAGAATCTAAAGAGTTTTGAAAAATTATCACTAATGCAAGGACAATTTGCAGGTGAGTCAATAGTAAAGAAGTGAATTAGCATTCATTTTGGAAGGATTAGAATATAAAAACAAATATATAATGCTGTGGTTTAAGTCATAGGTCAGACTGCATTTGGAATATTGTGAGCAATTTTGGATCCTGTCGCTAAAGAAGAGAGCTTAGTAGGGTCCGGACACTCACAAGAATGATCACAGGAATGAAAGGCTTAACACATGAGGACACAATTTCTATGTATATTAAGAGAAAAATGGGTAAAAGATTAGAGTATTTTCCCTTTAGTAATATATATATATACAGCTACAAGTAAAGAGTACAGTCTTAAATGTGTATTTCTCATCTGTCTTTACTGTGGCAAAGGATATGAAACCTGGTGAGTTCAGGGAGAATTTCAATGATATCCTGAAGCATATTGACATACTAAAGACGAGGCATTTGCAGTCAAAGCTCATAATACATAGTGTATATATCTCCAAGATACTGATATCAAGTTGCTCTAATCACAGAAGGAAAATTTGCTTCTTCGAGTGGACTTTCAGGAAATATATTGCAGGAAATTTTGGCATTGCATAAACCAATTGAATGTTCCAACTTCAGTGTTCCAGATGGGAAAAAGCAAATTCCTCTATCCACAATGATATTGAAAGAGATAATAATGATGATTTTGTCTCCCGGATGTTGAATTTTTAGGATTATGTGATCGCATATTTAAAGCTGCATTGGTAATTCTGTTTTAGAAAACAAAATGCTTTTTCAGGATTAAGTTTTATGGAGAGCCAGAATTACTTTTCACATTTTCTCTGGAGTGTAGACAGCTGAGGGGTGACCTGACAGAGGTGTATAAATCAAGAAGGGAATCAATTGGTGGTCATAGTGTTTATCTGAGTGTAGGACAGTCTATACTCAGGCACCAGAAGAGAAACTTTTTCACACAGAGTGGAGGGTATATGAAATGAGCTGGGAGAGCAAGCTGTAGAGACATGTATAATTACACTGTGGAAGAGACATTTAAACAGTTCCACTGTTCGAGATGGTTTAGATGGATATGAGCCAAATGTCAGCAAACGTGAGTGACTAGGTCAGATAGACATTAGTTGGTATGAATGAGTTTGGCTAAGTGGACTGTTCCCTTGTGGTATAAATCTATATTTTAAATGTAAAGCTTGCTTTGAGTAGTGAGTCATGATATGTTGTTGAAGTATTAAAGCCATACGGAAATATTTCGATCTCCTCTTTCAAATATTTTGCTGTTCAGAATCTGAAATTGATTCATTTACAATGGATTGAAAAGTAACTTCCATGCAAACAAACATTTGTTGGCTCAATGCTTTTATGTCCAAGTTCTTTCTCCACTTTGTTGTTATCTAGTGATAGAGGTAAACAGACCCTGCAGTATTGTTTGTGTTCTTGTAAGAGGACATATCTGACAGATATATTTCTGAAATTGTGTATACTTAATAAATCAGCCACAGCAAATGATAAAACATTAATAAAAATGAATGTTTATTTAGTTTAGTTTACCAATTATGCCAAAATTTAATCAATGACAAAATGTGGAATTAAATGTTGATCTCGCTGTTGTTCACCGTAATTTGTTGATTGCATCTTCAACGGTACTTGGAGCTCAATTCATGTGCGAGCAACTCAAGGAATTTGTCGACAGCACAGTGAGTTGCAGGGGTGAACGCAGGCAAGTGAATGGCCAGGGTAACTGTGATACAATCAGCCAACAGCTGTAAAAGAGAAAAATTATAAAAATGAGGCAGTGTTAGCATTTGCAACTCATGATTTTACCCATCAAATGAATGTTGGTTGTTTGTACTTTGACTGCTTTGCTGTGTATCGTGTAGAAGGAAAAAGTATTCCCTGCAAAGCTGAACAAGACTACACTTCCAGATAGCTGAAGTTGCAACTAAATAAAGTTGAAAGTTCAGAGTTGCTGATCTAATCACAATATCATAGTTTGTGTAATGACAATGAGGAAGAATCTGTAAAATTGTTACATACCTGAAAGTTGTGAGGATCCACAAGAAGTTCTTCACCATGTCTCTTGGCAAGCTTTTCCAGGTGTTTACTCAGGTTGTCCACGTTATGGGCTGCATCCGCCACAGCTTCCATGACAATGCGACCATGTCTTCTGACAGGCTGGTCAGAGGCTTTGTAGCCATTGAATTTCGGGAAGTACGTCTTAGCTTGAGGGTGGATCTCAAACAACCTTCAGAAACATGGAAAGTGAAAGCAGAAATTATGTTCCAACACAATATACACTACATCTCACTTAGGATTAAATTCCATTATTCTCCAGACCAGCAATCACATTATTTTGGAAAAACTTCAATCCTATGCAGAGAATATATTCGTACACTTATTAATGGTCTCAATGTGCAAGGGAAATGCAAAGAAATATTAACAATTACAAATAATAGCTGAAAATGCAATAATTATACTGTGAATCTAAGAAAATTACCTGGCTAAAGCATCGGCACCCAAAGCTTCAGCATTTGCCTTGATGTGGTGGCCCAGTTCCTCTATAACGTGTTTGTTGGGGCCAGAGAGTACCATTGTTGCTGAGTTTTCACTTTTTCAGATCTCTCAATAACCAGGAGATGCCTCTGGCTTGATGAGTCCATATTTATTGTAATTCACACTGAGCCACACCCTCTCCACCCCACTTTTCTCATTGGTTGACAATAGTGAATAAAGAACCAATCGTCTGTTTCACATACAACTGTTAGCAAAGATATCCTGTCCAGAAGAGCTAAACACTACCTGCACATATTTCACTTGATGCACACGTGTAAAGGTTTAGTTTATTGCCATATAAGTTATCAGTAAATGCACATTAATAGTCATTAATCAATATGTGTTTCCAAACTAACCCTGTTATAATAATCCCTTACTCACTCTTCCTTCAGTTAGTCCTGACGAAGGGTCTCGGCCTGAAACGTCGACTGCACCTCTTCCTAGAGATGCTGCCTGGCCTGCTGCGTTCACCAGCAACTTTTATGTGTGTTGCCTGTTATAATAAGTTTAATTTGTTTTATCGTTATTTTGATCTGGGTCTTACATTGAATTCACCCATTCAAATTCATCCTCTTCCCCCTCAGTCTTTTTATTTCACAACTTGCGCAGGGGGACATGGTTTTCCAAAATCACAAGACACCTACTGTGTACACTGCACAGAAACCGATTGGGCAAAACAAGTTATAATGTAACCATAATGGACCAGGAAGTGTGTAGGTCTGGAATCACATGTATGTTATGCATTAGCATTTGGCTGAAGTACTTGGTTACTTCCAAGTCTATGAAAGGTGTCAGAATGTGAAGACCTGAGGGTGGCCAGGACAACTTTGGAATACTGGTCTGGAATTTCATAGACATGGGTGAACTGAGCTGATGTTACAGGCAGATTTGGAGAAGGGAACTCTACTGTGAGCTCAGCTCGGGTTTAAGGTTACAGGTCTGACCAAACAGTGGAAGGCAGACTGATGAAGTCAGTGGTCTGATATCAGAGATGTGCAGCCAAAGATTTTCAGTTCTTCCCGAAGCTCAGTTGGAGCAAAGTTCTATTCACTCATTGCCAGACATCAAATAGCTAGTGTGACTGAACAAAAGCAGTGGAAGAATCAATGGAGCTACAAAGAAATATAATATTGTGTGTTATTGTACCTATTCTGCATTTAAATTTTCCATGTTTTCTGAAGGTAGGCTGATAGGTAAATTCCAGTCCCAGTGTGGTTGAGTTTGAAGGCGGTTTTATTGATCACCAACATCTCACAGTGCGGAAGGAGCTGTGTAAAAAGACAGTACCTCTCAGTGTTCTCATGAAAGATGGATTCAAATGTTGATTAAAATTCCTTCAACTTGTAAAAGTGCTTCTGACAAATGAATGAATAAATATACAAGCAATTATATAAAGACCTACCATATGTTGAAGATTAATTGCGTAACAACACAATAATAAGTAAACAGTAAGTAAGTACTGAGATCTCATAGCTAGAAATAAAGTGGTAAACCTAATCAGGTGGGACATAACAGAACCTAATGCGTTTTTGAAGTCACTGAGAAATATTTAGAACAGGTTATTTGAAGAAATCTATTTTTTTTAAATCTTTTCATATTTAATTGAAATATTTTTGTGATTGGCCTGAATTAAATCTGAAATTGTGTGTAATAGTGATCTAACAATATCTACTGAATATACAGTGCTTATAAAAAGTATTCACACCCCCCCCCACCCCCAGAATTCTTCATGTTTCATTGTTTTACAATATTGAATCACAGTGGATTTAATCTGGCTTTTTTTGACACTGATCAACAGAAAATGACTCTTCCATGTCAAAATGAAAGAAGATCATGACAAAGTGATCTAAATTAATTACAAACACAAAGGCTTTAGACATTGGTGAGAGGGCGCTAGGAGTATTGTGAGCAGTTTTGAGCCCCTTATCTAAGAAATGATATGCTGGCATTGGAGAGGGTCCAGAGGAGTTTCATGAGAATGATTCCAGGAATGAAAGAGTTAATGTATGGGGAGCGTGTGATGGCTCTAGGCCTGTACTCACTGGAGTTTAAAAGAATGGGGGGGTATATCATTGAAAACCTATTCAATATTGAAAGGTCTATGTAGAGTGAATGTAGAAAGTATGTATCTTATAGTGGGTGAGTCACAATCCAGGGGTCACAGACTGTGCATATACAAACATCCATTAAGAACAGAAATGAAGAGGAATTTCTTTAGTCAGAAGGTGCTGAATTTATGGAATTCACCGCTAGAAATGGTTGTGGAGGCCAAGTCATTCAGTACATTTAAAACAGTGGTTGATGGGCTCATCGTTAGTCATGGCATCAAAGGTTATGGGGAGAGGTCATGATAATGGGGTTGAGGAGGATAATAGATCAGCCACGGTGGAATGGCAGAGTAGTGTCTTTGATCCGAATGGCCTAATTCTCCTCCTAGAATAATGGACCATTCAGAAATCTGATGGTGAAGGACAAGAAGCTATTTCTGAATCATTCAGTGTGGTCTTCAGGCTCTTGTACATCCTCCCTGGTGACTGTACTGATATGAGTGCATGTCCCAGTTGGTGAGAGTCCTCAGTGATGGATGCCATCTTCTTGAGGCATTGCTTCTTGACGATGTCCATGATGGTGAGGACTATTGTGGCAGTAATGAGGCTGTCAGAGTCAGTGACACTCTGCAGCCTTTTGCATTTTTCCACATTGGAGCCACTGTACCAAGCTATGATACAACCAGTCAGAAAGCTCTCCACCATCCAACTGTAGAAGTTCGTAAGAATATTTAGTGGCATTCCAAATCTCTTCAAACTCCAAAGTACAACTGTTGGTGTTCCCTCTTCATGACTCTTTGTGGCCTTCTTTTTATTCTTAATTTCTCCCTGCTCCCTCTTCTATTCCCCATTATGGCCTCTTCCCTCTAATCCTCACCTGCCTATCACCTCCCTCTGGTGCTGTCTTTCTTCCCTTTCTCTCTTCTCACTTATCTGATTCCTTCCTCTTCAGCCCTTTATATTTTCCACCCAGCTGACTCCACCAATCACCTTCTAGCTTGTCCTCCTTCCCACCCCCTACCTTTCATTCTGGCATCTTCTCCCTTCCTTTCCAGTCTTGCTGAAGGCTCTTGGCCCAAATTGTTGACTGTTTATTCATTTCCATAGATGCTGCCTGATCTGCTAAGTTCCTGCAGCATTTTGTGTGTGTTGCTCTGGATTTCCTGCATCTGCGGAATCTCTTATGCTTATATATTATTTAGCTGTCTATCTAAACAACCATCTATCTATCTATATATCTGCAGTTTTTACAATCAGAAGTAGAGCAGTTGTCAAACTAAGCCATGGTGCATCCAAATAGGATTGATAAAAATTGATCAGGACAAGTCCATTTTTTAACCCCTGAGGAAGTAGTGGTGAGCTTTCTCGGCCATGATGGACGAGGACAAGATATAAGAAAGACAAAAAAAAAACTATTCAACATTTACTTTATTAGTCTGATGCATCACAGCTTGGTTTGCAACTGGTCTGACCAAGACCGCTAAAAATTACTGAGAACTGAGATGGCAGCCCAGTCCTTCATGGAAACCAGCCTCCTCTCTGTGGACTCTGTTCACACTGCTCCCGAAGTCTTAGGAAAGCAGTCAACATCATCAAAAACCCCACTCCACCTCAGTCATTCAATCGTTCAGAATGATTTATTTGGATGGCATGCAAAAGAAAGTTCTCTGTTACCTCAGTATATGTCACAATAATAAATCAATTACAAACTACACATTAAATGCTGATGCAAAAAAAAACTTACTGGAGGAAAAATATAATCCACAATGTAGGTAACTTCAGAAATAATGTCCATAAAGGAAATATTGCAACTGGAAAAGAATCTTAAATACAATAACTCAGCTGGTAGAGCTGCAGCACAACAGCTTCAATGACCCAGGTTCAATCCTGACCTCTAGTCCTGGTGCGTGGCCAAGTGGTTAATGCGCCCATCTAGTGATCTGAAGGTGGCTAGTTCGAGCCTTGGCTGAGGCAGCGTGTGTGTCCTTGAACAAGGCACTTAACCACACATTGCTCTGCGACGACACTGGTTCCAAACTGTATGGGTCCTAATGCCCTTCCCTTGGACAACATCGGTGTCGTGGAGAGGGAAGACTTGCAGCATGGGTAACTGCCGGCCTTCCATACAACCTTGCCCAGGCCTGCGCCCTGGGAACCTTCCAAGGTGCAAATCCATGGTCTCATGAGACTAACGGATGCCTAAAAAGTACTGACTCTGTGGAGTATAGACACTTTCCCTGTGACCACATGGGGTTCTTCCAGGTGCCATAGTTTCTTCCCACATTCCAAAGGCATGCAGGTAGGTTAATGGGCTACTGTAAATTGCCCTTAGTTCAGCTCTGTGGTAGACTTGATGGAAATGTGGAGAGAATAGGGTTAATCATAAAATTAAACTAGTTTGGAATACATTGATGGGAAAATTAATCTAGATGGGAACTAGCATGGATTTGAAGGGGAAACTGTTGCTTTTCTGTGTCTTAAGGAAATATGGAATATACTTACATACTTTAAAGGATCGCTGTTTCTAGACATTTCTTTATAGCAATACAGCAAAAGGGTGGGTGAAAATAGTTATTGAAAAGAAGTTTGAAACAAATGAATTCTTGTGAAATTTTCAAAGGACCATAATTGAAGACTCCAAAAGGGCAGAAGAAGGAAAAGTGAGGGAAAGTGGAGACTGATCTGTGGACGTTATGTTTATTTAACAATTATGTCTTACAGTGCCAGGAAGAATGTGGCCAGTTGGATTTACTGTGGATCAAGATTGAAAGTGAATTTTGAAATGATCACAAGTTACAGAGGGACAGAGATTTTCAAGTAGAAGTCACAAATAAATTTACAATTTTATATCAAAAGACTAGTTCTTTCTTTTCTACTTTCAAACATAAAGGTATTAAACCAGTGCATCAGAGTGAAGAAGACTTGTGTGTCCTCTGCACTAACGATTTAAACACAAACAAGAGAAAATCCACAGATGTTGAAAATCCAAGCAACACACACAAAATGCTGGGGGAAGTTAGGCAGCATCTATGGAAAAGAGTACAGGCAACATTTCAGGCTAAGACCCCTCAATTTAAATATTTAGCAAACATTTAGGATTTTTCAATGTATAGTCCACAACATATGACTTTTCACCCTCTTACTGCCCTCCTTATCTGAGCATAAAGTCATTCTGCTAAGACCAGTAGGTAAACATGTGTCCAGTGATCATTATGTTAGGAGGTTTATGTTCATTCATGGAATCACAGAGTAATGCAAAACTGGAAAATGCAGTTTACAGCACAAACCCTGTAACATGGAACAGTACTGCACTGGATCAAGCCCCTGGTCCATGATGCTGTGCTGAATTAATTAATATAATGACTCTAATTAAAATAAACGCGCTGTCCTCACATTGTCCACATACATTGATTCCCTGCAGCTTGTCCCAAAGTAACTGTACCAAGGGAAAGCAAAATATTGCAGTCACTGTTAGTCTGAAATAAAAAAAAACAAAGTGTTGGAGTTACTCAACAGAGTAGGCAGGCAGCACATGAGCAGAGAAAATATATCAACAACCTCTCATTAAAACTGGAAAAGTGGGAAAACAAGCATGTTTCAAGTTTCAGACAGTGGAGAGACCAGAGGGAAAATCTGAGCAAGGGTAGAGATGATTTCTCTCCAGTATTCACAAATGTTGAGTTTCCTGGAGGAATATAGGCAGGGAGATGAATGAAGATAATAGAGAGACAAATACTTCCTTTGAATTACCTATAGTTTTCACACACCTCCATCTCCGCACCTACACTCTAGACACCCAAAATGAACGTTCATCGACATTGTCTGGTTTCCAATCAACTCCAGTCTACAGCCACTGGAAAAATATTGTTTAGGCTGCATTTAAGATATTCAATCTATCATCCACGTTCATGTGTGAAGATACTTAGCTGGTGAAATTAATATTTGTGCTGCATCTTAACTCCAGAATACACACTAACAGTATATAATAAGGCAAAGACAACCATAAGTTAACATAAACTTACATTTACATGAATTATGGATAACTTATAATGTACAAAAATAAGCAATACTAGTGCAAGATTGAGAGGGAAAAACAACAGATCATTGTACCAATGATATCTCTTCCCTAATCTCAAATGTATAATTACAGCAGTCCTCTTTGACTTCCTTTTCAAATATATGTTGTACCATTGTACAATAAATAGGTGGGACTGAATTGTCAGCTGCTCTGTATTTCTCTTAAATATTTCCATTTTTTTCACAGTAACTCATTTTATTCTGCGGTAAAAATGCAGAAATACACAATTATGCAACTCACTCTCTTTGTACAATTTCTTTAATATTGAAGCCGTATCTATTATTTCACTTAGTGAAGAATATAATTATATAATATGTAACTTCAACTGTTAAATTATTTTAAATTAATCAAAGTTAAAGTCTTGAAAAAAATTGGTTTAACAATGCAAAACTATGAAAACCTAAAGTGATATGATAGCTGATTTAGATGCCTGATGTTATTAATGCGTACAGTTATTTGGGCTACAGCTTGTTAAAACATTTGGAAAAGCTGTTTTGGATCATCAGAAGTTCAGAGATGGGGGGTGTAGGTTATCTAAAGACATCAGCTTCTTGGTGTGCCTAGATATCTGCAGGTTTGAAAAGTGTGGGACAAAGGATAATTACACTTATTTTTCTGAGAACAACCTTTCCAAGATAAAGAACTTAGCTTAAGATCACAGACAACAACTTTCTCTCCATATAGGGCTACCTTCCAATATTTGGTACAATGATTCAGCGAGTTGCAGCTGAACATTTGTTGATGAGTCATTGGAACTTTATCAGCTTTGTAGTGATGAATATACACAATAGAGCATTTCCAGAACATCCAAGTGCACGAGTCTTGCAGATGTATGATTGCGTACAACTCAGTTATCAACCGTTGGTCCAGCCTTAAGCAAGTTGAACACCGTGTTTCAATATTTACAAACTGATTATTTCAGCAGACTTCAATGGTAGAACTCAGGACATTTACTGTGCATATATTTTTACCAGTATATATCTAGCTTAAAGTGAAGCTAGAGAGAATAAAGCAAATATAACTGAATTTGATGCTAGATTATTTCTTAAAGTTGCAGGTGTTGGAGTATTCTTCAGTCTCCCATGTTTCCTCACGTGGACAGGTGAGAGATCCAAAGAACAGACACTAAACCCATCAACTCTAGAGAACTCATAGTTCCCTTACCCTACTCTACTATTTCTACATCCTACCCAACTACGCCTGCCTTTTTGTTGGCTATTTAGAACATGTTCTAAGCCTTGACTGGTAATGCATCCCAATGCTTCCTGCACTACATTGATGACCGCATGGCTGTGTCATCCACCCATGATGGGCTTATCAATTTAATCGACTTTGCCTCCAATATCCACCCCACTATAGGTCCATTTCTGACACCTCCCTCCCCTTTCTCAATCTTTCTCTCTCTCCATCTCTGGAGACAAGTTGTCTACCAACATCTTCTATAAACCTGCTTATTCCCTCTTCCCAACCTCTCAGCTATAAAAATGCTATCCCATTTTCACAGTTCCATTGCCTCCACTGCATCTGTTCCCAGGATGAGGCTTTCCTTTCCAGAACATTAGAGGCATCCTTCTTGTTCAAAGAACGGGGTTTCCTTTCCTCCAGCATTGATGCTGCCCTAACCCACACCTCCTCCATTTCCCAGATCATCTGGGCTCACCTCATCTTCCTGCTGCCTTAACAAGAATAGAGTTCCTCTTGCCGACACCTGCACCCCATGAGCCTCTGAATCCCGCACATCATTTTCTGCAACCTTCGCCATCTTCAATGGAATCCTCTGTGATTCCCAGAGGAACATCTGCTTTTCACAGGGGTTGTTCCCCCTGTGATTCCCCTGTCTATTTGTCCCTGTGCACTATCTTCCCTCCTGGCACATATCCCTGCAAGCAACATACATGCTACACTTGCCCATTTGCCTCCTTGCTTGCCCAACACTTCATCGGTGAATCTGTTGCGGTTATCTATCTTATCTGGTTCTCCCAGTATGGCCTCATCTATATTGGTGGGATCTGATGTAAATTAGGGGACCACATTGTTGGCACCACTGTCCCAACCACCAAAAGCAAAATTTCCCCGTGTCCAACCATTTTAATTGCCATTCTCATTCATATTCCAACATGTTAGTCCACGGCCTCCTCTTCTGCAACAATGAGGCCACTCTGAGGGTGGAGGAGCAACATCTCGGAATGAACATTGATTTCTCATTCCGGAAAAATAAATATTTGCCCCTCCCTTTTCTTCTACGCCCCACTCTGTCCCTTTACGTCTTATCCTCACCTACCTATCACATCCTCCTGCTGCCCTCCTTTTTCCCTTTCTCTCATGGCCCACTGTCTTCCCTTATCCGATTCCTTCTTCTCCAGCCCTTTACCTTTCCCACCCACCTGATTTCAGCCAATCCTCCTTCCCCTCCCACCACTTTTATTCTGGCATCTTCCCCCTTTGCAGAAGGGATCACATTGCAAGGACTGAAAGGATTGGAAAAAGTGCAAGTAAACCTGGAAAGAGAAATTAAAGATCAAGGTCAAATGCAAGTTACACAGGGTGTAAATACCTTGAAAATTAGTTTCTTGTTACAACTGTGTACCTTGTAGCCTGAACAAAGTCACTGGAGACACACTGAAATTAGTGGAGATAAAAGTGTTTTATTCAAGGAAAATGAACAGCAGGCATCATATTGAGATATTCTTGGATGGAGGTCTCGTGGCCCAATATCACATGACATTTTTACATACTAAAAGTCAAAGGTAACAACAGGACAATTCTACAGTTACAATGTATCTACAATACTTCATTGAATTACATGCAGTTTTCACACATCTCCTTCAACCCAACACTCCAGACACCCAAAATGAATGTTCATCAGCATTGTATGGTTTGCAATCAACTTCAGTCCACAGCTAGAAGAAAACTATTGTTTTGGCTGCATTTTAAACATTAATCTATATTCTGCCGTCATGTCTGATGATAGGTTGCTGATGAAGTTAATATTTGCTCTATAACTTAACTCCCAAATATACACTAACAGTATATAACAGGGCAAAGACAAACATAAGTTAATACAAACACAAATTGTACATAACTTACATGTGCAAAATATAGAACAAAATAAGTAATATCTTATACCTTATACTTTATTGTTGCCAAACAATTGATACTAGAATGTACAATCATCATAGCGATATTTGATTCTGTGCTTCCCGCTCCCTGGATTACAAATATTAAACATTAAAATATTTAAAATTAGTAAATATTAAAAATTTAAATTATAAATCATAAATAGAAAATAGAAAAATGGAAAGTAAGGTAGTGCAAAATAACTGAGAGGCAGGTCCGGATATTTGGAGGGTACGGTCCAGATCCGGGTCAGGATCCGTTCAGCAGTCTTATCACAGTTGGAAAGAAGCTGTTCCCAAAACTGGCCGTACGAGTCTTCAAGCTCCTGAGCCTTCTCCCAGAGGGAAGAGGGACGAAAAGTGTGTTGGCTGGGTGGGTCGTGTCCTTGATTATCCTGGCAGCACTGCTCCGACAGCATGCGGTGTAAAGTGAGTCCAAGGACGGAAGATTGGTTTGTGTGATGTGCTGCACCGTGTTCACGATCTTCTGCAGCTTCTTTCAGTCTTTGACAGGACAACTTCCATACCAGGTTGTGATGCACCCTAGAAGAATACTTTCTACGGTGTATCTATAAAAATTAGTGAGGGTTTTAGGGGACAGGCCAAATTTCTTTAGTTTTCTCAGGAAGTAAAGGCGCTGGTGGGACTTCTTGGCAGTGAACTCTGCTTGGTTGGACCAAGTCAGGTCATTTGTGATATTGACCCCGAGTAACTTAAAACTTTTGACCTGTTACATTTGTGCACCACCAATGTAAATTGGGTCGTGCAGTCCGCTACTCCTTCTGAAGTCAACAACCAATTCCTTCGTCTTGCTGACGTTGAGGGATAGGTTATTGTCTTCGCACCATGCCACCAGGCTCTTAATTTCCTCTCTGTACTCAAACTCATCATTACCTGAGATGCAGCCTACAATACTAGTGCAAGATTGAGACAAGAAAGATTAGTTCACTGTACCAATGCTATCTCTTTCCTAATCTTAAATATATAATTACAACAGTCCTTTTTGACTTTCTTTTCAAATACCAGTCGCTACATGGAATCCAGGTATGAACTCCGGAAAGCCATTAAGGGCATCAAGAGGCAATATTGAGCCAAGTTAGAAGCCCAGACTAACCAGAGGGATGCCAGTAGACTATGGCAGGGTCTAAATGAGATCACTGGGCACAATGAAAAGGCTGGGAATATCAATAACTATGGCGCTTCTCTTCCTGACGAATTTAACGTATTCTACGCAAGATTCGAACAGAAGAGGAGTGTCCTGCTCCTGGTGGCATCGAGATTCATCGTCACCGAGGAGGACGTTAGAGGGCCTTCCTGAAGATAAATCCAAGGAAGGTGACGGGCCCAGATGGCAACCCGGGAGGGGTTCTCTGGGCCTGTGCAAGCGAGCTAGCTGGATTGTTTGCTGACATCTTCAACTGCTCCTTGTTTCAGTCTAAGATCCCCTCGTGTTTTAAGAAGGCAATGATAATCCCAGTGCTGAAGAAGAGCGAGGTGGCATGCCTGAATGACTATCGACCTGTGGCTCTGACATCAATTGCTATGAGGTGCTTCGAGCGATTGGTTATGGCACACATCAACCACAGCCTCGACAATTTGCAATTCGCCTATCGGAGCAACAGGTCAATGGCAGGTGCCATTTCTCTGGCCCTACGTTCCTCCTTAGAACACCTGGAGAATAAAGACGCATACGTAAGGCTCCTTTTCATTGACTACAGCTCTGCCTTTAATACCATCATTCCAAATAAACTGATTTCTAAGCTCCGGAACCTGGGCACTCAAATCTGCAGCTGGATCTTCAACTTCCTCACAGACTGTAAAAATAGGGGACAAGCTCTCCTCTACAATCACTCTGAGCACCGGTGCCCCACAAGGCTGTGTACTCAGCCCCCTGCTGTACTCACTGTACACCCATGATTGTGTAGCCAAGTTTCCATCAAACTCAATATGCAAGTTTGCTGATGACACAAAAATTGTAGGCCGTATCTCAGGTAATGATGAATTTAAGTACAGAGAGGAAATTAAGAACCTGATGGCATGGTGCAAAGACAATAACCTATCCCTCAACGTCAGCAAGACGAAGGAATTGGTTGTTGATTTCAGAAGGAGTAGCGGACCGCATGACCCAATTTACATCAGCAAGTGCGCAAGTGGAACAGGTCCAAAGCTTTAAGTTCCTCGGGGTCAATATCACAAATGACCTGACTTGGTCCAATGAAGCAGAGTCCACTGCCAAGAAGGCCCACCAGCGCCTTTACTTCCTGAGAAAACTAAAGAAACTTGGCCTGTCCCCTAAAACCCTCACTAATTTTTATAGATGCACCGTAGAAAGTATTCTTCTAGAGTGCATCACAATCTGGTATAGAAGTTGTCCTGTCTAAAACCAGAAGAAGCTGCAGAAGATTGTGAACACAGCCCAGCACATCACACAAACCAATCTTCTGTCCTTGGACTCACTTTACACCACACGCTTTTGGAGCAGTGCTGCCAGGATAATCAAGGACACGACCCACTCAGCCAACACACTTTTCATCCCTCTTCCCTCCGGGAGAAGGCTCAGGAACTTGAAGACTCATACGGCCAGATTTTGGAACAGGTTCTTTCCAACTGTGATAAGACTGCTGAACGGATCCTGACCCGGATCTGGGCCGTACCCTCCAAATATCCGGACCTGCCTCTTGGTTTTTTTTTGCACTACCTTACTTTGCATTTTTCTATTTATGATTTATAATTAAAATTTTTAATATTTACTATCGATTTGTAATCCAGGGAGTGGGAAGTGCAGAATCAAATATCGCTGTGATGATTGTACGTTCTAGTATCAATTGTTTGGTGACAATAAAGTATAAAGTAGAAAGTATAAATATATAATCATACCATTATACAGTAAATAGGTGGGACTGAATTGTCAACTACTCTGTATTTCTCTCAAATATTTCCATTCTTTTCACTGTAACTCATTTTATTCTGCAGCAGAAATACAGAATTACACACACCCACTCTCTTTGTACAATTTCTTTAACATTGAAACAGCATTTATTATTTCACTAAGAGATGAATATAATTATATAATATCTAACTTCATCTGTTAAATTATTTTTAAATCAATCAAAGTTAAAGTCTTGAAAAAACTGGTTTAATGATGTAAAACTATGAAAACCTAATGTGATATGAAAGCTGATTTAGATACCTGTTATTTAGGCTTCTGTTTGTAAAAACATTTGGAAAAGCTTTTTTGGATCATCTGAAGTTCAGAGATGTGAAGTGTAGACTATCTAAAGACATCAGCTTTTTGGTGTGCCTGGATATCTGCAGGTTTGAAAAGTGTGGGACAAAGGATAATTGCAATCATTTTTCTAAAAGCAACCTTTTTTCAAGATAAAGAACTTGGCTTAAGATCACAGGCAACAACATTTTCTCCATATAGGGCTACCGTCTAATACTTGGTGCAATGATACAGCGAGGTGCAGCTGAACATTTGTTGATGAGTCATTGGAACTTTATCAACTTCGAAGTGATGAATATACACAATAAACTACTTCCAGAACACCCAAGTGCACGAGTTTTGCAAATGCATGATTAGGTGCATCTCAGTTATCAACCAGGTTCAAATTGGTCCAGCCATGAGCCAGTTGAACACCATGTTTCAATATCTACAAACTGATTATTATAACAGCAGACTTTAATGGTAGAACTCAGGACATTTACTGTGACTGTTTGTTACCAAAATATTTTTATTTTAAAGTGAGGCTATATGAAGAGAGTAAAGCAAATGTAATTGAATTTGATGCTTGAATATTTCTTAAAGTTGAACGGTTTTGGAGTATTATTCAGTCTCCCATGTTTCCTCACCTGGACAGGTGAGAGATCCGAAGCACAGAAAAGAACAGTGGTATAGTTATGGTTGGGGTAGGGCAGGAAGATGTTAATGGTGGATAGAGTCAAGTAAGGAGCATGATTGAGCAGAAATGGCTTGGATATTCTCATGTTTATAGAGCATGGACAGTGGAGGCTAGGAGGCATACATCAGATCTGTGGGTAAACACAAACTCAGCAGCTGACTGACTGAGACTGGGATGGTGTTGTTTGGGAATGAGCACCTAATGGTCACAGGATGCATGAGAAGGTGACCTCAAAACTAAATCTGACACCAAGGATGTTGAGTTTTAGACAGCTGCCAGCAGAAGGGATGGAGTGAGATACTGGAGAATACAGTGACAAAGGCCAAAGAAATATCTTCAATCTTCTTAATGATTCAACTTGTCAGGATGTGCCTTTTGTATTAAAGTATATGTCAACAAAAGTGCATTTCACCCAGACTAACACAGTGAGCAAAAAATGTAATTGAGTCCATTAACAAACTGATCAACTGATAATATAGTGGTCCTAAATTTAGTTATTATTTAGGGGAGCCAGGTTGCTCTTGCCTTGAATATATAACCTCATTGATTAATCTGCTGCCAAGCAAGGCTAATTTTCTGTACTCCTGATATTAAAATCAATAAAAAGCAAAACAAATTCCTAAGATTGGATGACAATGTTATCTGTTCAAAATATAAAAACAAAGAAATTCAAATTGTACCAAACTACCAATAAATGTTTGAAGCAAATTTTTATTCATTTGATAATAGAAATTAGGCAAGACATCTCACAACTGGGAGGCAATGGAGGATTCCTGAGAAATGGCGGTGAGGTGTGGGGTCAGTGTTGCTGGGGGAACTGACAGTATGTTCTAGAAAAGGCTGAATGCTGGGTTATCCAGTGAGTGTGTTTAGCAGGACTTCCCTGTACCAGTAAAGTATAAAGTGGCATCAGATAAAACTACATTTACATTCAATTTTCTTTGTTTTTATATCTTAGCTTTGACCTAACTCTGTCACCTGTTAGAGGACAGGTAGAGCTAATTTGAGGAAAATATTTCCATGAATTACCATTCCTTCTGACCTTGCCATCTCTGAGGCAGAATATTCTGTCCATAGCAAGGGCCTTAACTTTGTCCCCCTTTGCCCAGACCTCAGTCAGTTTCGCACTCGCCATGACACTGAGCGCTTCTCCTGTTGCCTCTGTCTCTGGGCCCACTTCTTTGGAATCCCACACCATCCCACACCAATGACTCCTTCTCCCACCCTCAAACGTCTTCTTCTTGAACACCCCACTCTGGTCCTCTGCCTGCTCTGGATCTTTTCTTCTCTAATTGCCGACGAGACCACAAGCAGGTCAACTTCAGCACTCCTTTCTCCTCCTTCCTCCTTGAAACTTACTGCCTCTGAACGCACTACCCCCCGCTGTCCACAATTCCAAACTTACCATCAAGCCAGCAGACATAAGGGGGCTGTTGTAGTGTTGCAGACTGACCTCTACTGTGTTTCTTCTTAACCTGCCCACGGACAGTCTATACATGGCCCAGACAGAACTGGACACACTTTTGCACCTTGTTGTTGAATTCGGCAAGATCTGCAACAGTACAGGGTTCCTCCAGCGATGGGCATTGCAGGAGATGTTGCATAGTTTGTGGCTCAGCTCCACATTCACAAGTTGTTGGGCTGGTTGTATATCCCCATTTGCTTAGTGGCACCTTTGAATAACCTACGCCAGTCCTAAGTCTGTTAAGGCACTTCCAGGTTGCCCTGGGAGAAGGCTTTCATCCGGTGGAATTTCCATTGTTGGGGGTTGTTTGAGACTGGCGAGCTGGTCTTTCCACAAGGTGATGCGGGCTTCAGATGGGGTTGATTGTAATGGAACAACACTGTTCATGAAGCTCTTCCTTGACTTTAGGCGGCTGGGTGTAAGTGTATGACCATGTAAAGGGTGCCTCTCATCTGATGTTTGACAGAGTCGGTTTTTCCTGCTGGCTACCATTCTTCTTATATCGGGGGGGGGGCGCGATACCCGCCAGGATATATAGGCTGTTGGTGTTTGTTGGTTTTAAACAACCTGTGATAAGTTGGCAGTTTGCATTCAGAGCGGCATCCATCTTCTTAGCATGAGTAGATCTTTCCCATGCAGGGCAGGTGTATTCGGCAGTGGAATAGCAAAGAGCAAGTTGCACTAGCTCGCAATGTTTTCAAGCTTGCTCTGCCATGCTGAGATCAAGCGGCAGCTCTCAGATGCCTCCTCTTACCTATCCCTTGAAAAAGGACCCCACACAGAACCATCAGGTCATTGTCTCTGGCATCATCACTAAACTCATCAACTCTAGAGAACTCATAATTTCCTCACCACACTGTGCTCATTTCTACCGAACAATGCCTGCCTTTTCATTGGCTACATAGAACAGTGCATGTTCTAAGCCTTCACTGGTAATGTTTCCCAACTCTTCCTGCACTACATTGACAACTGCATGGCTGTCATTCACCCATGATAAGCTCGTCAATTTAATCAACTTTGCCTCCGACATCCACTCTGCCCTTAAATTCACTTGGTCCATTTCTGACACCTCCCTCCCCTTTCTTGGTCTCTCTGTCGCCATCTCTGGAGACCAGTTATCTAATGCCATTTTTATAAACCTGCTGATTCCCTCTTCCTACCCTGTCTCCTGTAAAAATACTATTCCCTTTTCTCAGTCCCTTTGTCTCCACCGCATCTGTCCCCAGGATGAGGCTATCCTTTCCAGAACATCAGAGATGTTCTCCTTCTTCAAAGAGCAGGGTTTCCCTTCCTCCACAATTGATGCTACTCTCAGACATATCTCCTCCATTTCCTGGACATCTGCATTCACCTCATTTTCCTACCTCCTTAGCAGGAATGGAGTTCTTTCTCTCGTCAACCACACCATATGAGCCTATGAATCCCACACATCATTCTCCGCAACCTCCACCATCTTAAGCAGGATCCTATCACCTAACACATCGTTACTGCACCTCCACTCTGCTTTCCACAAGAATTATTCCCTCTGTGATTCCCTTGACTATTTGCCCTTCCCCACTAATCTCCCTCCTCGCACATATCCCTTCAAGTAACAGATATGCTATACTTGCCCATTTATCACCTCCCCTACCCATACAGTCCTTGGAGATGAGGCAACACTTCAGCTATGCCTGTTGAGGTTATCAATTGTATCCGATGATCCCAATGCGACCTCCTCTATATTTCAAAAAGAACTGACAAGGACGCAAAAGAGGTTGGGGTGTGGCATTGCTAATTAGGGATAGTGCCATGGCTGCAGAAAAGGAGGAATTCATGGAGGGATGGTCTACTGAGTCAGTTTGGGTGGAAGTCAGAAACAAGAAAGGGGCAATAACTCTACTGGATGTTTTTATAGACCCCCCAACAGTAACAGGGATATCGACGAGCAGATAGGGAGGCAGATTCTGGAAATGTGCAATAATAATAGGGTTGTTGTGATGAGAGATTTTAACTTTCCTATGTGTTCAGTAAGGTTTCCTGATGCAGTATGTAGATAAGCCAACTGGAAGGGAGGCTGTACTTGACCTGATATTGGGAAATGAACTTGGTCAAGTGTCAGGTCTGTCAGTGGGAGAGCATTTTGGAGATAGTGATCACAGTTCTATCTCCTTTCCATAGCATTGAAGAGGGATAGGAACAAACAAATTATGAAAATGTTTAATTCCAGTAAGGGGAAATATAAAGGCAGGAACTTGGAAGCATAGGTTGCAAGCAGATGTTCTCAGGGAAATGCACGGCAGAAATGTGGCAAATGTTCAGGGAACATTTTCATGGAGTTCTGCGTAGGCATGTTCCATTGAGGTAGGGAAAGAATGGTAGGGTTAAAGAACCATGGTATACAAAATATGTAGAAAATCTAGTTAAGAAAAAAAGAAAAACTTACAATATGTTCAAGAAACTAGGTGCAGTTAGAGCTTTAGGAAATTATAGAATTTTTAGGAAGGAGCTTAAGAATGGAATTAGGAGATCCAGAAGGGGCCATGAGAAGCAGGCAGAATGGTTAGCAGGATTAAAGAAAACCCCAAGGCATTCTACAAGTATGTGAAGAGCAAGAGGATGAGCTGTTTGAAAAAAGAACCAATCAGGTGCAATAGTGGAAATTTCTGCATGGAGTTGGAGGAGGTAGAGGAGGTACCTAATGAATACTTTGCTTCAGTATTCATCAGGGAAAAAGACTGGGCCAATTTGGGGATAACTTTCAGCAGACTGAAATGCTTGAGCATATAGACATTAAGAAAGAGGATGTGCTGGAGCTTTTGAAAAGCATTAAGTTAGCTAAGGCACTGGGACTGGATGAGAAATACCCCAGGCGAGGGAGGAGATTGCTGAGCCTCTTGCGATGATCTTTGCATCAACAATAAGGACAAGAGAAGTACCGGAGGATTGGAAGGTTGCAAATGTGGCTCCCTTGTTCAAGAAAGGGAGTAGAGATAACCCAGGAAATTATAGACCAGTGAGTTTGACTTCAGTGTTGGGCAAGTTGCTGGAGAAGATCCTGAGAGGCAGGATTTATGAGCATTTGGAAGATATAATCTGATTAGGGATAGTCAATATGACTTTGTCAAGGGCAGGTCATGCCTTTTGAGCTGGATTGAATTGTTTGAGACTGTAACAAAACACATTGATGAAGGTAGAGCAGTAGATGAAGTGTATATGGATTTCAGTAAGGCATTTGATAAGGTTCCCCATACAAGGCTCCTTCAGAAAGTAAGAAGGCATGGGATCCAAGGAGACATTGCTATGTGGATCCAGAATTAGCTTGCTAACAGAAGGCAAAGGGTGGTTGTAGATGGTTTGTATTCTGCATGGAGATCAGTGACCAATGGTGTTCCGCAGGAATCTGTTCTGGGACCCCTCTTCTTTGTGACTTTTATAAATGACCTGGATGAGGAAGTAGAAGGGTGGGTTAGTAAGTTTGCTGATGACACAAAACTTGGGGGTGTTGTGGATAGTCTGGAAGGTTGTCAAAGGTTACACCGAGACATTGCTAGGATGCAGAACTGGGCTGAGAAGTGACAGATGGACCAACCCAGATAAGTGTGAAATAGTTCATTTTGGTAGGTCCAATTTGAATACAGAATATAATATAAATGGTAAGACTCTTGACAATGTGGCGGATTGGAGAGATCTTTGGATCTGTGTCGAAAGGTCACACAAAGATGCTGCACAGTTTGACAGTGTTGTTAAGAAGGTATCTGGTGTGTTGGCATTCATCAACCATGAGTTTGAGTGGGGAGATAATGTTACAGCTATACAAGACCTTGGTCAAACCACACTTGGAGTACTGTGTTCAGTTCTGTTCACCTCACTACAGGAAGAATGTAGATACTATAGAGAGAGGGAAAGGAGATTTACAAGGATGTTGCCTGGATTGGAGGGCGTACCTATGGGAATAGGTTGAGTGTACTTGGCCATTTTTCCTTGGAGCAACAGAGGATGAGAGGTAGCCTGATAGAGGTGTATAAGATGATGAGGAGCATTGATCGTGAAATAACCTCTCTACATTTGCTAGTCAGTAATAGACCCCTCTACTGTAGGTAGGCAGTAATAAACCTCTCTACTATCACTGGACATTAATAGACCTCTCTACTGTTGCAAGGCAGTTATAGACCTCTCTACTATTGCTAGGCAGTACTAAACCCCTCTACTATAGCTGGACAGTAATAGATATCTCTACTGTAGGTAGGCTGTAATAGATCTCTCTGTTATAGCTAGATACTAATAGACAAAGAAAGAAACTGACCAAAAACCACCTTAACCTTTGTCTCTTCTCACCGAAGCCTCTAGAGCCAAAGCCACAAGCTCCACACTCTAATACCAGCCCACTCACAGAACTTTCTCTCCAACAATGACTGCTCAATTAAACCTCACACTTTTTTATGGGCCTTTGTCAAGTGACTAATACACAGCGGCATCACAAGCCTGCCAAAATGTTTCAAAAGCCCCACTCACATTTTAATCCTCACACTCAGCTCACTCACTTCCAAACAAGAGACTACTTGTGATATGTACCATGAGCTAGTATAAATACGATGATCCAAATGGCCTCCTCTTATGCTGGATGGATATATGAAAAAATGGTAAATATGAGGAACATTGTTTTTGTGCTAACTTGCAGAAAATACAGGGAAAGTCAATGGTTGATATCAGTTCTTATGGAATCCTGATTTACAAGCAGCCCTGGTTGTACATTGGACCACCTGGATACAAATATTGTATAAACCACTCACTTTAGCCCAGTTCTTATCATCAGCCAGAATGTCCACCAAACCCCACTTCCCAGTTTATTGCTCCACCGCCTTTGACATCCTTTGTAAAGGGTTAAATGGTTTACAGTTTGCGAGGTTTGATTGTAAGACGGGTAATTTTTCTGCACTCTTTATTTAATATTTTCCTTACATTTCCTATGGTAACTTATAGTGCATTTTAGGTATTGCTCAGTAATCCTGCTACATAACAACAAATTTCATGACATACGCTGCAACAATAAACCTAATGCTGATTCTGATTCTGAAATTCTAAAGCCCTAATGCACTACAAATGGGAGAAGTGGCTGATATTTGCTGCAGCTGCACTGAATGAGTTGGAGGCAAATAAATTAAGGGCCACTACAAAAGTGAAAATCAAAGCGATGAACTTAAACCTGTGAGGCTGCAACCCTACTTGCTGTGAATCTCAGATGGAAACTCATGGGAAAACATTACTCTTTGAGTGTATTGTACCTGTTGCAACTGTGATCCAAGTCACCGGAGAGGCACTCAAGCTGATGATATGAAAGTCTTTACTCAGCCCAATAAACAAGCGTTCTCCTGGAGAAACACACACAAAATTCAGGAGGAGCTCAGCAGATCAGGCAGCATCTCTGGAAAAGACTGATGACAGAGTCCTGATGAAGGGTCTCGACCCAAAATGTCGACTGCTTACTCTTTTCCACAGATGCTGCCTGGCCTGCTGAGTGTTGTGTGTTGCTTTGGAATTCTGGAGATCTGGAGATTTTCTTGTGTTTGTGATTCTTCTGGAGACACTCTTGCAAGAATCTCACAAAAACGTAAGTATGTACATCACATTTAAACAGTTGGGTGAGTATGTACAATAAGCTATGACACATGGCTTCAGAATTAGAGTATATGTAAGGGTGTAGCAATACTTAAGTTACCTAGAAACCATAATATGTAGAGCTTGCTGGCAAGGTGTAATGGCATTTGCATAACATAGAGCAGAGTGTAAGAGTAGTGGTGAGGCAGCCAGAAAATAACTTAAAACATTTTCTTAGCATTGTCCTTGTGCCTTTTGGTGCTGCTTTTGAGTTAACATTTATCCCACCAGTGTTCACAATGAACTTTACAATTTCCTGGATCCTTATTCTTTTAGGACCTTTCTCTATCTCTCCACACCATCCTTTGTTATCTGCAGCTGTTATGTTACACCATGGGCCCTACCAACCTTCCTACAAATTTGAAATGACTGCTGATAATAATTAGAGGCCATAACCACTTCCCCAAAAAGATGAATCATCATGACCTTAATCTGAGCCAATGATGTCCACCCAGTGGTATTGCACCCTATGGATATGATCCAATGCAGCGAACAATAGAGTCATTGACTAGACACTTCCATCACAGAAGTGAGGTGGATCACAAATCTGAGACTCAAGAGACTACAGATGCTAGAATCTGCACAAAAGAACTGAGCTGCAGGTGAAACACAATGGGTTAAGCAGTGTTTGAAGACGGAAATAAACAGTCAACATTTTTGTCAAGACCATCATAAAGAATTGAATTGAATTGACTTTATTGCTTACATCCTTCATGTACATGAGGAATAAATATCTTTACGTTACGTCTCCATCTAAATGTGCAATTTATAGTAATTTATAATATATAATATGTACAAAAGACAGTCAATATAACATAAAAATACAATTGCATCAGCAGGAATTAATCAGTCCGATATCCTGGTGGAGAAAGCTGTCCTGGTGCCTGTTGGTCCAGGCTTTTGTATTGCGGTATCATTTCCCAGATGGCAGCAGCTGCAGCAGTTTGTGGTTGGGGTGGCTTGGGTCCCCAATGATCCTTTGGACCTGTTTTACACACTTGTCTCACTTGTCTTTGTAAATGTCCTGAATAGTGGGAACTTCACATTAATAGATGTGCTGGGATGTCCGCACCACTCTCTGCAGAGTCCTGCATTTGAGGGAGGTACAGTTCCCATACCAGACAGTGATGCAGCCAGTCAGGGTACTCTCATTTGTGCCCCTGTAGAAGGCTTTGGCCAAAGGTTTTGGGTTCAGAAAGGTTTGGTTTATGAGAGACAGGGTGTCAGCTGCATCAGAGTGTTAAGATAAAGCCAGATGTATGAGTATTACATAGAACATAGAACATAGAATAGTACAGCACATTACAGGCCCTTTAGCCCACAATGTTGTGCCAACCCTCAAACCCTGCCTCTCATATAACTCCCCACCTTAAGTTCCTCCATATACCTGTCCAGTAGTCTCTTAAACTTCACGAGTGTATCTACCTCCACCATTGACTCAGGCAGTGCATTCCATGCACCAACCACTCTCTGAGTAAAAAACCTTCCTCTAAAATCCCCCTTGAACTTCCCACCCCTTACCTTAAAGCCATGTCCTCTTGTATTGAGCCGGGGTGCCCTGGGGAAGAGGCGCTGGCTATCCAATCTATCTATTCCTCTTATTATCTTGTACACCTCTATCATGCCTCCTCTCATCCTCCTTCTCTCCAAAGAGTAAAGCCCTAGCTCCCTTAATCTCTGACCATAATGCATACTCTCTAAACCAGGCAGCATCCTGGTAGATCTCCTCTGTACACTTTCCAGTGCTTCCACATCCTTCCTATAGTGAGGCGACCAGAACTGGACACAGTACTCTAAGTGTGGCCTAACCAAAGTTTTATAGAGCTGCATCATTACATCACGACTCTTAAACTCTATCCCTCGACTTATGAAAGCTAACACCCCATAAGCTTTCTTAACTACCCTATCTACCTGTGAGGCAACTTTTAGGGACCTGTGGACATGTACCCCTAAATCCCTCTGCTCCTCCACACTACCAAGTATCCTGCCATTTACTTTGTACTCTGCCTTGGAGTTTGTCCTTCCAAAGTGTACAACCTCACACTTCTCCGGGTTGAACTCCATCTGCCACTTCTCAGCCCACTTCTGCATCCTATCAATGTCTCTCCGCAATCTTTGACAATCCTCTACACTATCTACACCACCAACCTTTGTGTTGTCTGCAAACTTGCCAACCCACCCTTCTACCCCCACATCCAGGTCGTTAATAAAAATCACGAAAAGTAGAGGTCCCAGAACCGATCCTTGTGGGACACCACTAGTCACAATCCTCCAATCTGAATGTACTCCCTTCACCATGATCCTCTGCCTTCAGCAGGCAAGCCAAATCTGAATCCACCTGGCCAAACTTCCCTGGATCCCATGCCTTCTGACTTTCTGAATAAGCCTACCATGTGGAACCTTGTCAAATGCCTTACTAAAATCCATATAGATCACATCCACTGCACTACCCTCATCTATAATTACAGTAGAGTAAAGGAAATTACAGAGACATGAGAGAGGAGCTGGCCAAAGTAGGACACTAGTAGGGATGATCGCAGAACAGCAATGGCTAGAGATTGGTGGTGGCAACTCAAAAGGTACAGGATAGGTACATCCCAAAGACGAAGAGTATTCTAAAGGGAGGATGATGCCGTCGTGACTGACAACAGGAGTCAAACTCATCTTGAGGAATAGAGAGAACAAATAATATTTCAAAAATTAATGGGAAGTTAGAGAATTGGGAAGCTTTTTAAAACCAATGGAAGGCAGCTAAAAAAGCCATCAGTAGAGAAAAGATGAAATATGAAGGTAAGCTAGCCAATAATACAAAAAGGGTTACCAAAAGTTTTTTTCAGATATGTGAAGAGTAAAAGAGAGGTGAAAGCAGATATCAGATTGCTGGAAAATTATGCTGAAGAGGTGGTAATAGGGGGCAGAAGAACTGAGTAAGAATTTAGCACCATTCTTAACTGTGGAAGATATTATTAGTATGTCAGAAATGTGTGTGTCAGAGGGAGAGTGAGTGTAGTTGCTATTACTCAGGAGAAGGTGCTTGGGAATCTGAAACTCCTGAAGGTAAGTAAGTCACCCAGGCCAGATGGACTCTCCTCAGGTTCTCAGTGAGGTAGCTGAAGAGATTGTGGAGTCATTAGTAATGATCTTTCATGAATCAATAGATTCTGGAATGGTTCTGGAGGACAGGAATATTGTCAGTGATACTCCACTCTTTTAAAGTGAGGGGGCAGAAGAAAGCAAATTATAAGCCAATTAGCCTGACCTCAGTGGTTGGGAAGATGTAGGAGTCCATAATTAAGACTGAGGTTTCGTGGTACTTGGAGGTACGTCGTAAAATAAGCCAAAGTCAGTATAGTTTCCTTCAAGGGAAATCTTGCCTGGTAAATTTGTTGGAATTCCTTGAGGGCAAGATGGATAAAGGTGAGTCAGTTGATGTTGTTTATTTGGATTTTCAGAAGGCCTTTGACAAGGTGCCACACATGAGGCTGATTTAGAGCATAAGAGCCCATGGTACTACAGATAAAAATACTAGCATTGATGGAAGATTGACTGACTAGCAGGAGGCAAAGAGTGGGAATAAAGAGGGCCTTTTTTGGGCTGGCTGCCTGTGACTACAGGAAAGATATTGGTATCAATAGAAGATTGATTGACAAGCAGGAGAAAAAGAGTAGGAATAAAGAGGACCTGTTTTGGTTGGCAGCTAGTTTCTAGTGATGTTCTGTAGGGGTCGGGGTGGGGAAGGCTTCTTTTCATGTTGCAGATGATATAAAGATAGGTGAAGAGGTAGGTGGCGTGACAACTTATATATATTGGGAAAATGGATAAAGAAGTGGCAGATGGAATATAGTGTCGGGAGATGATTGGCCATGCACCTTGGTAGAAAGAATAAAAGTGTAGACTATTTTCCATACAGGGCAATAATTCAGATTTGCAGAATGTGCAGAGGGACATGATAGTGCAAGGGAGGACAATGTCAGAATTACAAAGGAAGTGCTCTGCAGATGGACAATAAGCTTCAAGTCTATAATGAGGTAGTTTGTGAGGTTGACCATTAACTGCATGATACAAGTGGACTATTTCATAGTTCAAAGTTCAAAGTAAATTTATTATGAAAGTACAAATATGTCACCAGAAATAATCCTGAGATTCATTTTCTTGCGGCACGCTCAACAAATCCAAGAATCATAATAGAATCAGTGAATCACCACACTCAACAGGGAGGACAAACAACACATGAGTAAAAGACAATGAGCTGTGCCAATACAAAGGAGAAAAAAACAATAAGTACTGAGTACAGGAGATGAAGATTCCTTGAAAGTGAGTCCAAAGCTTGTGGAAAAAGTTTAGTGATGGGGCAAGGCAAGTTGGATGAAATTATTTCCATTAGTTCAAGAGACTGATGGTTGAAATAATAACTGTTCCTGAACCTGGAGGAGTGAGTCCTGAGACTCTGTACCTTCTTCCTGAAAGCAGCAGTGAGAAGAGAGCATGATTTGGGTGGAGTGGAGTCTCTGATGATGGATGTAACTTTCCTGCAACAGTGTTCCATGTAGATGTGTTGAATGGAAGGAAGGACTTTCCCCATGATGGACTGGGCCGCATTCATCATTGTTCTTATAGTCTTTTATATTCTTATAACAAATGGAATAGTAACTATCCTTGATCCTAATGGTACCTGCTTTCAGGCTTTTGATTCTCCTGTTTGACAGGAGAGGAGATAAGAGAGAACGTTAAGGCAAAAGCAGTTGAAGATTTTTTTTAAAATCACATTTAGTGTAAACCCAGACTTCATTCAATGTTGAAATACTTAATTCTATCAATTCCTGGCTATGGCTGGAACATTTATTTACAAAGTGCAAATGTTCATCGCCAGCTCCCACAAAACACATCACATCCATCCTTCACATTCAACTCTAAGTTCTGGGAATAGAGAGGTTGTAATTGTGGTTCTTTCTCCATGGGTCACCCTTTCCTGATTTACTCACAATTCTGAGGCAGTGCAGGGTCTTTTGCTGGCTACAGTCTGATTTACATCATGCTCACAGGCAGTGTGTCCAGATGACCCACTATCAGTACTTGCCCTCTGTTCCCACCCAGCAGTCATTTCTGGCACCAGAGAACAAGCAAGTGCATCCTTTCCTGGTTCTGAAATCAATTTTAAAAAGCTTAGCTTTATTTGTCACATACACATTGAAACATTCAGTGAAATGCCTCATTCACGTCAAGTCAAATCAAATCAGCAAGGATTATGCTGAGCGGCCCACAAGGATCACCAAGGTTCTGGTACCAACATCGCATGCCCACAATTGACTAGCCCTAATGCATAGGTTTGGAATGAGGGAGGAAGTTAGAACTCCAGGAGGAAATGCACACAGACTGGAGGAGAATGCACAAGCATCTTGCAGACAGCGAGGGGGAATCAAATCCAAATCTTACAGCCGGGCATGTAAAGTGATGGGATTTGTGAGGGGATCCTGCAGTGCCCCTATTAACTGTTTGAAGAGAGACAGAGAGAGACATTCATCACTGATGGTTAGTTTGGAAAGGAGAGAGAGACGAAGATTAACAGTGGACTGTCACTTTAAGGCATTAGAAGTAAGTTTGGATTTCTACTGAATTTGGAGATGGAGACAGCACCGAGCAGCTCGAAGGTTGCTATGGTGACCAAAGGCAGATTGTTGATGTTACTTTCAAGGACTTGTTACCTGCTTGCACTCCTTTACAGACAAAGGAGGGAGGGACTCTTTGAATGACGGGTGATGCTCAGCCTGGTGAGATAAATGGGAAGTCGGATGATACAGACCTCAGGCACATGATCTGGGCACTGAATGAGGATTGTTGTGCCCGCAGAGAAAGTGGGTTTTGGAGGATCGATCAGGCGGATCAATCCAAATTGCTATTCCAGCACTGAAGAAGGGGTTGACTGGTGGGGAGTTGTCTATGTGTCCACCCTCGCCTGGGTGATAGTTCCACCACAGAAGACCGGTCCCCCTGGTTAATGTCACAGTTGGTGACTTGTAAAGGATTTCGGAGGAAGACGAGAAGATCAATGGCATCAGCTCACCTGAAGACTCAACTCTCCCTCTCTCTCTCTCTCTCTCTCCATCACTACTCAACTCAAAACCACAAACTGAACTGAACTGAACTTTACTCAACATCGTAAGACTGTATCTTTTTACCCCTAGACATAAAGAAGCTTGGTTTTTTCATACATATGTATATTCCACACTTACTGATTTACTTACTTATATATAATCATTGCTAACCTGTTTGATTTATTTACATTTATATTACTGTATTGTGTAGTCACTAATAAATATTATTAGTTTATAGCAATACGAGACTCCAAAGTGTTTTCCATCTCTGCTGGTTCTTTATCCCCGTCACGGGGTACGTGACACATTAAATGCTAAGCCTCTGTGCCATTACATTTCTATAGTATATTAAAAATTGTCTTAAAACCAAAGCGCATCTTTCAGCATATGAACCACTGGCTTAATCACATGGAACTCTGAAATCAGGAGCTTGTGAGCTGTGACAATGTGCAGTGATATCCATTAATGTAGATGTTGGTGGTTTCTGTGACAGAGTGCATCTTTGCTTTGCTACAGCTGGTGATCTGGAAATAAACACTTAATTTGTTTTCACTTTATATCCGATGAGGCCACAGTGAATGGCAATGTTCATAAGATAGGTTTCATCTCTCTGTAGATTAGAAAATCAGATTGTGAAGGGTGACCAGTGGAGGAAAGAACCACAAATGCATCTCCTCCATTCCTAGAACTTACAGCTGAATTTAATGGATGGATGTGTTAAATGGAAGCTAGAGCTGAACTCCCACATTTTGAACATAAGTGTACCAGCTTTGCTCCACCTCCACATCACACCCTGTTGCAGCAACAGATGAACATTTCTAATTTTGATGAAATATTTTTGATAATTCAGACAGCCCTCTGTTCACTTTCAACATAAGTGACGTTTCCAGCAATGAAACTTGACAGTGTTTTACAATGATCTGCAAATATCTGGTCTGAGTGTGAAAGACCACAACCAAAGCTATTGTGGACACTTTCCTTATTTTAAAGTAGACAGTTGTTGGATTTTCATTCTCTGCACCTGTTGTTTTAAACTAAAAATTGTATTAATTTATTCTATTCTGTATGCTATAATATATTTTCTAAACAAAAGTGTGGGTACTATCCCGGTCATCAAATCTCTTTTAAAAATGGCCCACTGATGAATAATTAAATCATTGCTCTGTATAGAGAATCTTTTTATAATTCATCCCAAATATGTGGTACTTTGGTACAAAAATGGTCTAAGATGTGATGGTGATGGGAGAATGGGGAGGTGTTAATGGATTGTGTGGGAGGATGACTACAGAAAATCTAAGAGCTTTGGAATTACTCTGAGGACTGACAGTGTGTCATTGGGCTGATAACTTGTTATGAAACGTGAGATAAAAGTGAGAATTTGGCTGCTACTTTTCCCCAAAGTACATCAGTTAGTTTATTTCTAAATTAGTTCAGCAGATGAGAAATGTTTTGACCTGTCCTGGGACAGTGAAAGGTCGAACAGCACAATGTCTGCTTTTTAACAACAAACCATTGTTCATCTCAACATTGACCAAGTCAAAGATCTTTTAATTTTATTCCCTAGAGATGAAGAATTTACTTCTGTGAGAGAAATGTTGTTTCTTTATTGTAGCAAAGAGAATGCTTACAGATATTTTTTCAACTTTTGAATAAAATGACCATACAAGGAGGAGTATTGTGCCACCTTTACATTAACATGACTTGAACCTGATGTTACACAATTTCTTTAAGCAAACAATGCATTGTAGATGCTGATAATACAGGTTTTCATTGCATTTCTGAAGGTGGTTATAACCCTAATGCAGGTTATAGATTTAATGGTAGTTGCTGGAGAGAGCTTCTGTCACCAGTTTAAAAAACTTGTAGACAGCTTCATGTTCCTCTGGTCTGAATGCCTTTTTATCATGAAGAGCGAGTTCAACAATGAAGGCCTGGCTGAGAAGCTGTGAAGAAAAACAATAATTATACAACACTGAAACAAACCTGGAAAGCAAAACTCAAGCCTCCAAAGACTTCATACAGAATTGCCCAGAAGGAGTCCATTTTGAACTCTGGGTCGATGTCAGTTCCCAGTGTTGCAAATACGTTGGGCCCCACCTTTTTCCTTGTACCCCGACATCATATCCCTATTTCATGTGCCCATCAAAGCCTTTTTGACTCTTTTTGACAAACAGTAGCTAATTAACTAGAAGCACAGCAAACTGGAGCAAACTCTCTACAGACAACACCCAATGTCAGGATAATTTCAGAGTCCCTGGAGCAGTGAAGTCAAAAACAATCCTTCATCTGTTAGATGTTGAATAAAGGGAAATTGAAATCAACTTCTCAGGAAAATTTCAAAAGGTCTGCCTCTTGCACAGTGAGCAGATGTGCTCTTTTTGCCTGCAGTTTAGTCCATGATGCTTGGTTGTCATGTTTGTTATGACTCTGTAAATGAGAAATATCTATAGCACTCCATTTATGAAAATTTGCACATCCTAGAAAGATTGGTGTTTACCTTGAAATTTTGAGTGTCTACTCCGATTGTTTGATGTTTACTGCTGAGATCATGGAAATTGGTTTCAATACTCTTCAAATCCTCAATTGCAGTGTTCAGAGCCTTTAGCACTTTGTCTGCATGAGCCTGAACACCAGGGTCACCGACTGCAAAACGGCCATTGAAACTCTTAAACAGTCTGGTCGTCCAGGGATAGACCGCGAATACCCTAGTAAGAAAAAAACAAATTGCCTAGTTTCTGTTGTGATAACTTGGAATTAATTAATTGCTCAAAGTTCATGATTTAGGACCTTTTTATCAAATAAAGAGTTGATTTTCTGTGGGTTTAACTAGAACCTCAGTGCAGTGTTGAATACTAATTCCCTCACCCAATGACAACATCTAGGCAAGCATAGCAAATTAAAGAGCCTTCACTGGAACCATAGTTGAAAATACAGTGCATGATTTAAACATAAAACAGAAAATACATTTTCAACATACAGTACCTTGCCAAGGCTTGGGCAGTTATTGCTTTCTTATCCAAATGGTCCCATTTGTTCATGATGTATTGTTCCTGAGCCTTTGTTAATTTCACCATTTTGGCTGTTGAGCTCTCACTGTCACTGCTCACGCAAGAAAGCTGTGTTGATCTGGAGTTTTGCCTTCACTTTTATAGGCTCTGAAATGGCTCATCTCAGGCTAAATCGTTACTGTAACAGGCTGATTACTTGATGGGTTGGGCACACTTTCCAAACGTGGGCTGCAACCCTTCTGTGTTTGTGTGTTAACACTTGCTGAACAATTGCTTGTCTGAGCCTCACTTCTGCCCATCCAACACGAAGAATAATTCTCCAATTTTGTCAAATATTAATTCAATACATTCATTTTCAAACTGTAGAACTCTCTCCTTGTTAATTGAAGTTCAGCTTTTACACTTTTTCATTAAATAATACTATTTTTCAAAAATTAATACATTTCTGATGTTGAAATTAAATCCATGACTATTATAATATAGCTTCACTAATGTTCTCATCTGTAAAGATATGGGATTGTAGCAATGGAAAACTTATGACAAACTTACATCAGTAAATTGAGACAAGACTATTTTGAAATACTGAGCTACAGCAATAATGTGCACTTCATGGTCCCTGGGGTCTTTCTGACTGATGACTCTGCTATCAAAGTTCACTGGGTAACTAATAGCAATTTGCATCGTCTGTGGGTAGTTTTATGAATTTGGTAAATGGACACATATGGACAAAGCTCTATTTCTGTTTTGCGTGTCTATTGAATAGAGAACCAGCCATGAGCATTCACAAATTGCTGTAGGTGAAGTGTAAACATGAAAAGACCAATGAGGGAAAATGTGGGTTCACTACGAACAAAGATCGGAGACTTTATAATAGGAAATAATAAAATGGCAGAGGAACTAAACCAATATCTCCTGTCTGCTTGTGTATTGGATTTTCAATAGGCTTTCAATAAGGTTGTGTTCAGAAGATAAACAAGGACAGCTCACATAGAATTTGGGGGTCACTGTGTCCATTGAGAGTTGTTTAACAAATGGAAAGCAGAGTAGAGAAACAGACCCCTCATGGATAGTCAGGCTGCAGCTAATGGGGTCCATCAGGAATCAGTGCTTGGACCCCAAACATTTACAATGTCTGTTAACAGTTTATCTGAGAAGACCTGCTGTAACATTTCCAGATTTGCTGATGATAGAGAACTAATTGGGAATTTTCTGTTCAGACAGAACTAGAGTATGATATTCAATTCTGGTCACTCATCATTGGAAGGATGTGGAGGCCATGGGGAATGTTCAGAAGAGGTTTACCAGTGTGCTGGCTGGATTGGAGGGAATGTGGTATAAGGACAGTGGACAGATGAGAGATGTTTTCACTGGAATGGAAGAGGGGTAACCTGACAGAACTTTATAAAGTTATGAGAGGTTTCGATCGACTGGACAGCCAGTGTCTTATTGCCCAGGGTTCAAATGTCTACCACTGGAGGGCTGCATTTATCGTAAGACGGGGAAGTTCAATAGGTTTTTTTTAACGGAGCGGTGAGTGTCGTTGCTGTGTTACCATGAGTGGTAGAAGAGGTAGATACGATAGAAGTGTTGAAGAGGCTCCCTGAAAGACACATAAAGTGTACAGGGAATGAGGGATATGGATCACATGCAGGTAGAATGGATTAGATGTTGCTAGCTTAATTAGTTTGACTGAAGGGCCTTTTCCTGTCCTGTGTTGTTCTAGGTTCCAAAACCTTGGCGAAATAACAGAAATGCTATTGTACAAAATTTGATCTTTGCTTTCTAAAAAAGACATACTAGATCTTAAGGTGAGCGCAAAGTTTCAAAGGACGGGTCAGAATATCAGATGTGGATGAAAAGCGCAGGTATAGATATAGCCACAAGTACAGCCTGAGCTGTTGAGTAATTCCAGCATTCTGTTTATGAGGTTTCCAGCATTTGCAAGTGGTTTTGATTGTCAGATGTGAGGGTGCTCACCACTGATAGCACAATGTTCAAATACATTTTCTACTCAGTAAATGAAGTAGCCCATGCCTTGATACAACAATCCTCATAAAACATTCTACTGTAAGTAGCCGGTATTATTCACATCAGGAAAGTACCAGGTAACAACGATCTCCAACAAGATGTCATGCAGACATTGGTCCTTGTGTTCAAGAGCATTCTTATCATTGAGTCCCACCATCAACATCCTGGGCATCTCCACTGACCAGGTTCCAAATTTGATCAGATACAGAACTACTCTGGGTGCGTGAACGGGGCAGACACTGGCTATGCAATAGCAAGAGACTCACTAATACCATGGTAAAAACTTTCCGACTTTCACCAAAGGTACAATTCTGCGTATGATAGAATACACCCCACTTGTCTGAATGAGGACGGCCCCATCAGCACAGAAGAAGCTGCTCACCACCATCCACACTTACACACCAGCTTGCTTGAATGTTCCTCCATCAGCCATCCATGCACCCTGTCCTCTCCAGCCACTGCAGCAGTCGTTGCACAAATCTGTCCACAACCCCAGCTTCAGCTGCTCTGCTTCTGTATTGTCCCTTTAAGAGACAAAACACAAGGGATCTATTGCTAAATTGATAAATCAGTTTGCTATTGTCACATGTACTAAGATAGTCTGAAGCAATAACAGAATGCAGAATGAAGTGTTACTTTTACCAAGAAGATGCAGCGCAAGTTGACAATAAGTTTCAAGGCCACAATGAGGTAGATTGTGCAGTCGAGAGATCATCTCACTATGGTAATATTCAATACCCTTAGAACTGTGGGGTAGAAGCTGTCCTTGAGCCTACTTGTATGTGCTTACAAGCATTTGTATTGTCTACTCTGTGGGAGGATGAAGAAGAGAGCATGTCTGGGGTGAGTGGGGTCCTTAATTATGTTGATTTCTTTAGCAAGGTGGCAAAAAATGTCGGTAGACTCCATGGAGAGGACACTGGTTTTTGTTCTGTGCTAAATTTTGGTCACAACTCTGTATTTTCTGTTGATTATTGGGAGAATAGTTGCCACACCAACCTGTGATGCATCTGGATAGGATGCATTCTATGTTCTATCAATAAAAACTAGTGACAGTCGGATGGGACATGCCAGATTTCTGTAGCCTCGAAAAGAAACTGAGATTTCTTGGCCATGATGGAACTAGGAGCCTGTTGGTGATATTCACTCCTGGGAACTTGAAGCTCTCAACCTACTTGATCTCAACACTGTTGATGTAATCAGGTGTGTGTGCACCACCCACCCTCGTGAAGTCAATCACCAGCTCTTTTGTTTCACTGACACTGAGGGAAAGAGTGTTGTCATGACAGAATGTTATTAGACTCGTACTTTACTCAGCTTATTGTTACTTGAGATTCGGCTCACTGTGGTGATATCATTTGTAATGATGGAGTTCGAGCAGAGCCTGACCACACAGTTGTGAGCGTACAGAGAGTAGAGTAGGGTATTGCTGATGAAGCCTTGTGGGGCACCAGTGTTGAGAATAAGGATGATGGAGGTAATGCTACCTACCCTTACTGAGTGTGCTCTGTTGGTTAGGAAGCCAGGTTGTGAGCTGAAGACAGAGTAGTACTGTGAGATTGATGGACCTCTGTTCATGTGCTCATTCTGAAGCTGAAACAGCATGTTACAACTCTAGAGAGTCACCAGCACGATTTACAGTGGGACACATTACATACTGAGTCTATGACTACTTGATTTAAATAACACTAGAGAGATATAGATTACTAGTTTTGCACATGAAAATGCAGGAAAGAAATTTCTCAGAGTTGTTTCATTGTAAGTCTGAGGCTTTGCTTGGAGACACTTCAGTGAGGAAGTTGAACAAGGGTCAGGTAAGATGGAAGTGAGATCTTTTCCATCCCTCCATAATCTTAGTAGCTGGCTGGTGGCATAGTGGTATCAGCGTCGGACTTCGGAGCAAAGGCTCCCGAGTTCGAACCCAGCCAGCTCCCCAGAAGCGCTTTCCATCCGTGCTGGGTTGAGCGTCGTTAGCAACTCATAAAAAGGAAATTGCCTGCTACAGAAACATCAACAGCAAAAGGCTGATGACCTATGCTCTCTTGTGAGTTTAAAAGACAATTTCCTTTTCCTTCTAGTCTTAGTGATTCAGGGATGACTGTCAGGACAGTTGTGCGTACATCCTGCAGAACATGGGAAGGTCAGGGAAGCTTCCATGGTTCCTGGTGATTATACCTGTGGGAGGTGTGTTCAGTTGCAGTTCCTGACTGACTGCATAGAGTGATTGGGGCTGTAGATGAAACAAAAAGATGAGATACTGCAGAGGGAATTGAGAGAGATGGGTAGAAAGTTAAAAAGTAGGAGCAGTAGGGTTATAATCCCTGGGTAACTCCATGTGCTGTGTTGTAATGAAATAGCAGGATAGGGCTGACGAATGTGTAGCTGATGAACTGGTGCAGGGAGACACACACCTCGAGATGGTGGGATATCTTCCAGGACCGAGATCACTTATACAAGAGGGACACATTGCAATAGGCTTCCTGATTGAGACAATTGCTAGAATTACTTGAATGGGTTTGAACAAGTTGAGCAGGATATGGATCCCAAAGTAGTTACGCAATCAATGAAAAAGCTGGAGTAAATATAGAGGTTAAAGTGAAAAACTCCAGCCGGCAGGAGCAGGACAAGGAGCGAGGAAGGTCCGACCACCTAAACTGCAAGCAGTCTGACAGGCTGATGATCTCAGAGCACCTTTGGCATGTGGGATTGTGATATTATATCTCTTACAGAAACATGATACATTGAGTGGATATCATTTGTTTGGATTTTCAAAAAGCCTTTAACAAGGTCTGGCACACAATGCTGCTACTCTGGATAAGAGATAAAGTACAAGTATAGATAGAAATGTGGTTGATTGCCAGAAGTCAAAGATTGGGGATAAGATGGTGCTTTTCACAATGGCTGCTCATAAATTTTGGAATTCCACAAGGGTCAGTGTTAGATTTCTAGCATTTCACCTTATACAATAATGATCTGCATGAAGAAAATTATGATGTTATGGCTACATTTGATAAGTTGAAGAACAGGCAATATCCCAGAGACAGGAAGCCTGCAAAATGACCTGGAGAGGTTGGGAGGTTGGGCAAAGAATAAGCAGATGGAATGTAGAATAGGAAGTGTGGGGTTATACACATTGGTAGGAAGAACAAAAGACTATTTTGTAAATGAGGAGAAAATTCAGAAAGCAGAGGTGTAAAGTTACTTGCGATTCCTAATCCTGAATTCCCTCAAGGTTAATTTACAGGTTGAGTCAATAGCAAACAAGACAAGTGCAATATTAACATTCATTTTGGGAGGATTAGAATATAAAAACAGATACGTAATGCTGAGGCTTTACAGTCATGCAGAATGATGCAAGAACCTCAGGCACATATATGTATAGCTAGGGTGTCAAAGACTTTTGCAAAGGACTGTATTTCTCAATAAGGAGCAGAGAGCAAGTTTGTGGATCTCGAGGAACTAATATCAGAATTAGAATCAGGTTTATTGTCACCAGCATGAGAAGTGAAATTTGTTAACTCAGCAGCAGCAGTTCAATGCAATACATAATCTAGCAGGGGAAAAAAGAATAATAATAAATAAAATTTTAAAAAATAAACAAGTAAACAATTACGTATATTAAATTCATTTTTAAAAAACATGCAAGAACAGAAATACTGTGTACTTTTTTAAAAAGTGAGGTAGTGTCCAAAGATTCAATGTCCATTTAGGAATCGGATGGCAGAGGGGAAAAAGCTGTTCCTGAATTGCTGAGTGTGTGCCTTCAGGCTTCTGTACCTCCTACCTGATGGTAACAGTGAGAAAAGGGCATGCCCTGGGTGCTGGAGGTCCTTAATAATGGACACTACCTTTCTGAGACACCGCTCCCTCAAGATGTCCTGGGTACTTTGTAGGCTAGTACCCAAGATGGAGCTGACTAGATTTACAACCTTCTGCAGCTTCTTTTGGTCCTGTGCAGTAGCCCTTCCATACCAGACAGTGATGTAGCCCGTCAGAATGCTCTCCACAGTACAACTGTAGAAGCTTTTGTGTGTCTTTGTTGACATTCCAAATCTCTTCAAACTCCTAATAAAGTATAGCCACTGTCTTGCCTTCTTCATAACTACATCAATATGTTGGGACCAGGTTAGATCCTCAGAGATCTTGACACCCAGGAACTTGAAACAGCTCACTCTCTCCACTTCTGATCCCTCTATGAGGATTGGTATGTGTTCCTTCGTCTTACCCTTCCTGAAGTCCACAATCGGATCTTTCATCTTACTGACGTTGAATGACAGGTTGTTGCTGCAATTTTGGGTCCTTTCTCCAAGGAAGGTTGTAGTAGATTGGAAGGGATCCAGAAACTCACAAGAAAGGTCATAGGAATAAATGGCTTGACATTTGAGAAGTGCTTGATGTCTCTGGGCCTGTACTCAATGGTGTTCAGAAGAATAAGGAGCTAACTCAATGAAAACTATCAGAGACTGAAAGGCCTGGACAGAGTGGATGTGGAGAGAGTGTTTCCATTAGGAGGAGATACTTGGATCCAAGGGCATGCCTTCAGAATTTAGGCTTGTCCCTTTAAAAGAGCTGAGGAGGAATTTCTTCAACCAAAGGGTAAAAAGAGGACATGGGATATCCTTGGCAGATAAGGTGGAGATGATTCTTCACCGTTTCTGTGCATATTAATGGAAAAAAAAGGAAAAGGTAGTGAGTATTTCCCCTTTAGGATCAGTGCGGCAAAGTATGCGGGGGTTACAAATGAAGGGTAAAGTTATAAATGTGTATTCTCATCTGTATTTACTGTGGCAAAGGATATGAAACCGGGTAAGTTTAGGGAAATTTTCAATGATATTCTGAAGCATTTTGACGTACAAAAGAGGAGGCAATTGCAGATGAAACTCAAAATAGTCTATATATCCCCAAGATACTGATATCAAGCTGCCCTCATCACAAAAAGATAATTTGCATCTTAGAGTGGACTTCCAGCAATTGCATTGCAGGAAATTTTGGAGTTACTTAAACCAATTGAATGGTCCATTTCGGTGTTCCAGATAGGAAAAATGAATTCCTCTATTCATAATGAGTTTGAAAAAGACAATAATGATGATTATATCTCTTTTAAAATTGGATGTTGAATTTTTATAACTATGTGATTGAATATATTAATATAAAAACATAACAAAATACTTTTTCAGTATGAAGTTTTAAGGAGAGCCTGAATTACTTTTCACATTTTCCCTGGACTGTAGGAGACTGAGGGGCGAGCTGACAAGGGTTGTTTAAGATCATGAGGGCATAAATGGATGATTATAGTCTTTATCCAAGTGTAGGGGAGTCTAAAACTGAACAATGTGGTTATCTGGTGAAAGGGAAAAGATTTAAAAGACATCTGGCAGGAAAACTTCTTCTCACAGAGTGGTGGGTGTATGAAATGTGGTGGGAGAACAGGCTGTAGAAACAGGAACAAAGTGAGGAAAAGGGACTAGGTCAGACAGACATTGGTAGGCATGGATGAGCTGGGCTCAATGGCCTGTTTCCATATTGTACAACTCTACAACTATATTTATCTATATTTTACGTGTAAAGCTTGCTTTATACAGTAAGTCATGATATGTTGCTGAAAGTATAAATGCGATTCAGAG
The DNA here is from genome assembly GCF_030028105.1 of Mobula birostris. Taxonomy (NCBI): domain Eukaryota; kingdom Metazoa; phylum Chordata; class Chondrichthyes; order Myliobatiformes; family Myliobatidae; genus Mobula; species Mobula birostris. The sequence continues at coordinate 107,537,754 of NC_092378.1, forward strand.
AGATTTTGATCTCCTATTTCAGTTATTTGCTTCTCAGAAATCTCTGCTGTGAACTTGATTCATTTACAATGGGGCAATAAGTAATTGCCATACAAACAGACAATTGTTGGCTCAATGTTTTTATGTCCAAGTTCTTTCTCCACTTTATTGTTATCAAGTGATGTGGTAAACACACCCTGCAGTATTCTTTGTTTTCTTGCTAACAGACAAATTGACAGATATTTTTTCTGAAATTAAGTATATTTAATACATTCAGCCAAAACAAATGATAAAGTATTGATTGAAGTGAAATTTTATTTAACTCAGTTTTTCAATTATGACAAATAATCAAAGACAAACTGTGGAATTAAATGATGATCTTGTGGTCGTTCACCATAATTTGCTGGTTGTGTCTTTAGCGGTACTTGGAGCTCAATTCATGTGCGAGCAACTCAAGGAACTTGTCGACAGCACAGTGGGTTGCTGGGGAGAATGCAGGCAAGTGAATGGCCAGAGTGACCGTGATACAATCAGCCAACAGCTGTAAAAGTGAAAAATAAATAACATAAGGCAGTGTTGATATTGTCAATAGATGATTTTACCCATTGAACAACTGTTGCTTCTTTGTACTTTGACTGCTTTCCTATGTATCGTGTAGCAGGAAAAAGTATTCTCAGCTAAACTGAACAAGACTACACTTCAAGACCACTGAAATTTCAACTAAGTAAAGTTGAAAGTTCAGGATTGCTGATCTAATTACAATAACATAGTTTGTGTCATGACAATGAGGATGAATCTGTAAAATTGTTACATACCTGAAAGTTATGAGGATCCACAAGAAGTTCTTCACCATGTCTCTTGGCAAGCTTTTCCAGGTGTTTACTCAGGTTGTCCACGTTATGGGCTGCATCCGCCACAGCTTCCATGACAATGCGACCATGTTTTCTGACAGGCTGGTCAGAGGCTTTGTAGCCATTGAATTTCGGGAAGTACGTCTTAGCTTGAGGGTGGATCTCAAACAACCTTCACAAACACGGAAAATGAAAACAGAAATTATTTGCAGACACAATATACACTACATCTCACAGGATTAAATTCTGTTATTCTTCAGACCAGCAATCATGTTATTTTGGAAAAACTTCAATTCTATGCAGAGAATGTCTTTGTAGATTTATTAGTGGTCTCACTGTTCAAGTGAAATGCAAAGAAATGTTAACGATTACAAATAATAGCTGAAAATGCATTAATTATACTATGAACCTAAAAAGGTTACCTGGCTAAAGCATCCGCACCCCAAGCTTCAGCATTTGCCTTGATGTGGTGGCCCAGCTCCTCTATAACCTGTTTGTTGGGGCCAGAGAGTACCATTATTGCAGAGTTTTCACTTTTTCAGATCTCTCATTAACCAGAAGATGCCTCTGGCTTGATGTGTCCATATTTATTGTAATTCACACTGAGCTACAACCTCTCCACCCCACTTTTCCCATTGGTTGTGGGTCCTGATTCATGGACTACGTAATCTAATGATAAGAGACAATAGTGAACAGAGAACCAGTTGTCTGTTTCACATACAACTGTTAGCAAAGATATCCTGTTTCAGAACAGCTAAACACTACCTGCACACGTTTCACTTGACGCACAATTGTAAAGGTTTAGTTTATTGCCATATAAGTTATCAGTAAATGAACAGTAATATTCATCAATCAATGTGCATTTCCAAACTAATTCTGATATAATAAGTTTAAATCATTTTGTTGTTACTTTGGGCTGTATCACTTATTGAAATTCATCCTCCTCACCCTCGGTCTTTTTATTTCACAACTGTTTAACCTCAGTGTGTGGGGAGACATGGTTTTCCAATAGTCACAAAACACCTGCTGTGTACATTGTGCAGAACTGACTGGACAGAATGAATGATAATGTAGCCACATTGCACCAGGAAGTGTGTAGGTCTAAAATCACGTAAATGAAGTGTATTAGCATGCGGCTGAAGGATTTATTTATGCACAGGTGATGGAAGGTGTAGGGTATCAGGACGACCAGGGCAACTTTGGAAAATTGGTCTGGAATTTCATAGACATGGGTGATCTGAGCTGATGTTGCAGGGACATCTAGAGAAGAAAAGTCAGCCACAAGCTCAGCTCAGTAGAAGGTTACAGGCCTGACCAAACAGAGACTGATGAAGTCAGTGGTCTGATATTAGAGTTGAGCAGGCATAGTCAATGTTTTTGTTCTTCACAAATCTTAGGTAGCGCAAAATTCCACTCCATCATTGCCAGACATCAAGTAACCAGCGTGACTGAGCAGAAGCATTAGAAGAGTCAATAGAGTTGCAAAAAATCAGCATTAAGGAGTTGGAGCTCGAACTGCATGAACTCCAGATCATTCGGGATGCTGAAGGGGTGATAGATAGGACATAAAGAGAAATAGTTACACCCAAGGTTCAGGACACAGGAAACTGAGGGACAGTCAGGAAGGGGAACGAGGTTACGGAGTCAGTGTCGAGTACTCTGTGGCCATCCCCCTCAACGATCGCTTTGGATATTCTTGGGGGTGGGGGTTGACCTAACAGAAGAAAGTCACAGTGGTCAGGTCTCTAGCACTGAGTCCAGAGGCACTGAGGAATGGATAGGAAGTTCTGTGGGTAAGAACAAGATTCTTGGATGGTATGTTGCCTCCCAGGTGCCAGGGCCCGGGATATCTCAGACTGAGTCCTCTGCATACTTAAGTGGGAGGGTGAACTTAACTGGTTGTGGTCCATGTAGCTACCAATGACATGGGTGGAATGTGTAATGAGGTTCAGCATAGCGAGCACAGGGAGTTAGGTGTTAAGTTAAAGGGCAGGACCTCTAGGGTTGTGATCTCAGGACTGCTACCCATGCCGCATGTTCGTGAGGCCAGAACTGGGGAGATTATACAGTTTAAAACATGGCTACAGAGTTGGTGTAGGAGGGAGGGCATAAGATTTTTGGAACATTGGACTCTCTTTCAGGGAAGGTGGGACCTGTACAGAAGGGATAGTTTGCGCCTCAACTGGAGGGAGACTAATGTTCCAGCAGGAAAGTTTGTTAATGTGGGGTTTAAACTGGAGTTGCAGGGGGTTGGGAACCAGAGCGTCAGAACAGTTAGCGGAGAGATCATGGAGGCAGATGTCGGTAAGATCTCAAAGTATGTCAGCATGATGCGACAAGTGTCTCGAGCTGTGTATTGTTTAATGCAAGAAGTATCATAGGAAAGTCAGATGATTGTGCAGGAGATGAGGTAGATGGTTTACAAAGAGAGGCACTGTGTAGTGAGGAGAGGCAAAATTGCAGTGAACAACATGAGTTGCAACGTAAAAGGTGGACAAAATCGAAAACGTTGAATACAGGACTGAAGGTGTTATAATTGAATATGCTCTGTATACAGAATAAGGTAGATCAGTGTTTCCCACCCTTTTTTAGCCAAACGTCCCCCCTAAAGCACCTTCATAACTGTCAACACCCCTCTTAAGCAAAATATACTTTCTGATGCCCCCATAGTGTAAGAACATGTCTACCATGTGCTAACATGAGGAAAATGATTCCACTTTAAATTTTTATTTATCTTTATAGCCTGCTTACACATTACCTGTGCACTGTACAGCAGCTTCAATATTAATGTGATCCTTGAGTTTGATGGTTTTTAGTAAGAGTTGAAACAACTGGTTCAAGTTGTGACAACAAAAGCCTTAAGACCCCATGTGTAACAATGTCCAAGTGCTTTCTGTTTTTTGTGAGTATGTGGTTCACTGCACTGAAGCCTCTTTCAACAAGGTAAGAGGATGGAAATCCAAGGAAGAGCAGTTTGGCTCTTCTCCAAAGACCAGAAAATTTCATATGACTGTGTAGCCACATACCACAAAAGCTGATATTTTTGAAAAGCATTTTTGTCTCTTCATCATTCTGAATTTCTATAATTTCTTCTTGCAAGCTCTCTTCCTGTTCTTCCATCTTGCAAAGGAATGGGTTAATTACTCAATCAGGAAATTCCAGATTGTTCAAATCCTTGAATCCACTCTGAAAATCCTTCTTCAGTGATTGAAGTCGTAAGCAATACTCTTGTAAAGAGGAGGAGGCGGAGAAGATGACGGCACGACTCAGCATGCGCACCCACTCTGGTGAATGATATCTGTAATCTGTCAAGTAGGGTGCCATGCACAATCCTGATTTGATGGAAACAGATGTGAGAGAATGGAGGAACATCTGGAGAAACTTCTGAAATGCCTGCTTTGCTGCCGCTGTTACTGTGTGATCCAGAATCTCCGGAGGGGAAGGTCCCGAGTCCTCGGCTTTGCTTGTTGCTCGGCGGCCGGGACGGAGTCGAAGCACTCGGCAGAGATGGTGTTTGGTGCTTGGTGTCAAAGGGCTGGTCAGAGGCTCAAAGTTTTTGGACGGACTCAGAGTCGGCTGTGGTCGGGTGCTTCCAAGGCATCGACAGTTGTCAGTGCCTGGAGGTTTACGGCAGAGAGAGTTTATCCCTTCTGCCACCTGCTATCGGGGACTATCGGGAGTCGGTCGGAACTGAGACTTTTTCTTTTACCCTTCTCATGGTCTGCTCTTTATCAAATTATGGTATTGCTTTGCAGTGCTGTAACTATATGTTATAATTATGTGGTCTTGTCAGTGTTAGTCTTTGGTTTTTCTTGTTTTTTGGTGATATCACTCTGGAGGAACATTGTATCATTTCTTAATGCATGCATGCATTTCTAAATGACAATAAATGAGGACTGAGTGTCCTCATAGTCTAATCTAAATCACAGTCTGGGAAAGAGAGTGCCGTACTTCCTCTGCTGAGAAACTGTGAGAACTTCTCCCAATGTTTTGCTTATATATTTCCAGTTTTTCAATACAAGTAGACACAGCACTTTTTGCCTGGATTAAGTTGAAATTCTCACCCTACAGTTTCATATTCAGAATGTTAATTTCATCATACAGATTGGCTAGGTATGCCACATCTCCATGTAGAAGATCGATCTCGTGTCCCAAGTTAGGGTTCCGCTTACCACCTCCCCAAGAATCTTGAATGTCTCCCGGTGATTTCTATTTCCTCTAACACCCCCTTAGAACACATAACTGCCTGTGCTGAGTTAATTAAGATAATCATGCCTCATTAAACTAATCCCTTCTGCCTTCACATTGTCGATATTTCTCCTATTCTGCAGTTTATCCCAAAATAACTCTATCAAGGGAAAGTAAAATATCGTACATGCTGAAAGACTGAAATAGAAAAAAAGAGCATTAGAGGTTCTCAACAGGCCAGGCAGCACTTGAGGAGAGAAAAACATACCAGTGACTTTCATTAAAACAGGAAAAATGTGAAAACAAGCTTTCAGTCTGAGGAGAGAACGAAGGGAGTATCTTAGCTAGGGTAGAGACGATTCCTCCCCAGTATTCACAAATAATGAGCATCTAGGTAGGAAGAGGAATGAAGAAAATAGAGAGACAAATAAAGTGGTGGAACTCTGAGATGTAGGGGACTCCAGTTGTTGGAAAACTGAAATTAAAGAGAATTTTTGGAAATACTTGGAAGATCAGGGAGATCCACGGAGAGAGAAAATCTGAGTGAATGTTGTCAAGCATCAGACTGAGCAGTTCTAACATAAACAAGGAAGGCTAGTTATCAGAATCTCTTGTATCTTGGAACTACAAGTTGTCCGCAGGGAAGATGAGGGATTGTTTCTTGAGCTTCTTTTGGGTTTGGTGAAACAGTATTCATGGCCGCAGAATGAGAAACCATAGTGGGAGTGAGATGAAGAAATAAAATGAAAGGCAACTTAAAGGTCAGGGTCACCCATTAGGATTGAATAGTGATAGTCTGCAAAATCATCATCGATCTGCTATTGGTTTCTCCAGTGTAGAAGAGACCGTGTTGTAAACACTGAATGCAGCACACTGGATTGGAAGATTGGAAAAAGAAATTAAAGCTCAAGTTCACACAGGGCATAAAAGCCATGAAAGTTACTCTTGTGTAGCATGACAGCAGTACATAGGAGGACAAAGACAAACTGCAGTTAATATAAACTTAAATTTACATAAATTATACTTAATTTCAATGTGAAAAATAAACAATATTAGTGCAAGATTGAGAGAAAAAGAACAGTTCATTGTACCAATGTTACTTCTTTCCTAAACTCAAATATATAATTATAACAGTCCTTTTTGACTTTCTTTTCAAATATATATTGTATAAATGTGCAATAATTAAGTGGGACTGAATTGTCAACTGCTCTGAAGTTCTCGCAAATATTTCTGTTCACTTCACTATACCTCATTTTTTATTCTGCTGCAGCAACGCAGAAATACACAATTACACAACCCACTCTCTTTGTACAATTTTTTTAATATTGAAGCAACATCTATTATTTAACTTAGTGAAGGATATAATTTTATAATATTTAACTTCAAATGTTTTAGAATTAATTAATGTATTGAGAAAGCTAATTTTGTGATGAAAACCTAATGTAATGTGAAAGCTGATTTAGATACCTGATGTTATGAAAGCTTACAGTTATTTGGGTTCAGCTTGTTGAAACATTTGTGAAAGCTGTTTTGGATCATCAGAGTATGGAGATGGGGAGTATAGTCTATCTCAGGACACCAGCTTTTTGGTGTGCCTGTACATCTGCAGGTTTGAAAAGTGTGGGACAAAGGATAATTACACTTTTTTTGTAAAGCAACCATTTTCTAGGTAAAGAACTAGGCTTAAGATCTCAGGCAACAACATTTTCTCCATATCGGGCTACCTTCTAATATTTGGTACAATGATACAGCGAGTTGCCGCTGAACATTTGTTGATGAGTCATTGGAACTTTATCAGCTTTGAAGTGATGAATATACACAATAGAGCATTTCCAGAACACCCAAGTGCACGAGTCTTGCAAATGCATGATTGGGTACATCTCAGTTATCACCCAGGTTCACATTAGTCCGGCCTTGAGCCAGTTGAGAACCATGTTTCTATATTTGCAAACCTATGTTAACAGCAGACTTTAATGATAAAACTGGGGAAATTTTATTGTGCATATTTGTTACCAATATATATTTAGTTTAGATTGAGGCCCTCTATGGAGAATAAAGCAAATGTAATTGAATTTGATGCTTGATTATTTCTTGATGTTGTAGGTTATTTAGTCTCCCATGTTTCCTCACCTGGACAGTTCAGAGATCCAAAGTACAGAGAAGAACAATGCTGTGGTTATGGTTGGTGGTGGGCAGGATGATGCTAATGATGGGGAAGAGCATAATTAAGCAGAAATGGTTTGGTTGTTCTCATATTTACAGAGCATGAACGACGGAGAGCTAGAAGACATGCATCAAATCTCCAGGTAAATACGATGCAGAAGATACGATGCCTTGAATATATAATCCCATTGATTAATCTGCAGCCCCAGCAGAGCTAATTTTATGTACTGCTGGTATAAAAATCAATAAAAACCAAAACAAATGCCGAAGGGAGAATGACTAAGTCATCTGTCAGATATATGAAAGACGATAAAAATCGAATTGTACCAAACCTACCAATTGAAGGAAATTTCTACTCATTTGATAGTAGAAATTAGACAAGACATCTTATAACTGAGAAGGAATGGAGGATTTCTGAGAAATGGCAGTGAAGTGTGGGGTCAGTGCTGCTGTGGAAACTGACAGTGTGTTTTAGAAAAAGCTGAATGTTGGGTTATCCAGTGAGTGTGTTTGGCAGGAGTTTCCTCTACCAGCTGATAGGAGGCAATAGAGTATATAAAGGCTTCAGACAAAGTTAGACTTTCTTTGTATATGATCTTTGACCTAACTCTCTGTCACCTGTTGTAGGATAGGTAGTACTAACTTGTAGAAGATATTTCCATGAATTGACATTCCTTCTGACCTTCCGCATTCTGTTGAGGTGGAGTGTTCCGTCCTCGGCAAGACTTTAACTTTATCCTCCTCCTCCCACACCTCAGTCTGTTCCATAGTGGCCACAATGCCGAGCTCTTCTTCTGTTGTCTCTGACTCTGAGCTCACTTCTTTGGCAAGAATTCCACGGGCTACTGCAAAGGATCAAAATAAGCTCCAGAGAGTTGTAAACTTAGTCAGCTCCATTATGGGCACTGCCCGCCCCCCCGTAGTATCTAGGACATCTTCAAGGAGGATGCCTCACCAAGGTGGCATCCATCATTTAGGACCCCATCACCCAGGTCATAGAACATAGAATAGTACAGCACAGTACAGGCCCTTCGGCCCACAATGTTGTGCTGACCCTCAAACCCTGCCTTCCATATAAACCCCCAGCTTAAATTCCTCCACATACCTGTCTAGTAGCCTCTTAAACTTCACTAGTGTATTTGCCTCCAACACTGACTCAGGCAGTGGAATGCACCAACCACTCTCTGAGTAAAATAAACCCCTCTAATATCCCCCTTGAACTTCCCACACCTTCACTTAAAGCCATGTCCTATTGTACTGAGCAGTGGTGCCCTGGGGAAGTGGTGCTGGTTGTCCACTCTATCTATTCCTCTTAATATCTTGTATACCTCTATCACGTCTCCTCTCATCCTCCTTCTCTCCAAAGAGTAAAGCCCTAGCTCTCTTAATCTCTGATCATAATGCATACTGTCTAAACCAGGCAGCATATTGGTAAATCTCCTCTGTACCCTTTCCAATGCTTCCACACCTTTCCTACAGTGAGGCGACCAGAACTAGACACAGTACTCCAAGTGTGGCCTAACCAGAGTTTTATAGAGCTGTATCATTACCCCACGACTTTTAAACTCTATCCCTCGACTTATGAAAGCTAACGCTCCATAAGCTTTCTTAACTACCCTATCTACCTGTGAGGCAACTTTCAGGGATCTATGGACATGTACCCCCAGATCCCTCTGCTCCTCTGCACTTCCAAGTATCCTGCCATTTACTTTGTACTCTGCCTTGGAGTTTGTCCTTCCAAAGTGTACCACCTCACACTTCTCTGGGTTGAACTCCATCTGCCACTTCTCATCCCACGTCTGCATCCTATCAATGTCTCTCTGCAATCTTCGACAATCTTCTACACTACCCACAACACCACCAACCTTTGTGTCGTCTGCAAACTTGCCAACCCACCCTTCTACACCCACAACCAGGTCGTTAATAAAATTCACAAAAAGTAGAGGTCCCAGAACCGATCCTTGTGGGACACCACTAGTCACAACCCTCCAATCTGAATGTACTCCTTCCACCACAACCCTCTGCCTTCTGCAGGCAAGCCAATTCTGAATCCACCTGGCCAAACTTCCCTGGATCCCATGCCTTTTGACTTTCTGAATAAGCCTACCGTGTGGAACCTTGTCAAATGCCTTAGTAAAATCCATGTAGATCACATCCATTCTACTACCCTCATCTATATGCCTGGTCACCTCCTCAAGAAACTGCATCAGGCTTGTTAGACATGATCTGGCCTTCACAAAGCCATGCTGACTGTTCCTGATCACACCATGATTCTCTAAATGCTCATAGATCCTATCTAAGAATCTTTTCCAACAGCTTTCCCACCACAGACGTAAGGTTCACTGGTCTATAATTACCCGGACTATCCTTACTATCTTTTTTGAACAAGGGGATAACATTCACCCCCTTCCAATCCTCCGGTACCATTCCCGTGGACAACAGGGACATGAAGATCCCAGCCAGAGGCTCAGCAACCTCTTCTCTCACCTCGTGGAGCAGCCTGGGGAATATTCCCTCAGGCCCCGGGGACTTATCCATCCTAATGTATTTTAACAACTCCAACACCTCCTCTCCCTTAATATCAACATGCTCCAGAACATCAACTTCACTCATATCGTCCTCACCTTGGTAAATACCAAAGAGAAGTATTCATTGAGGACCTCATTCACTTCCACAGCTTACAGGCACATCTCCCCACCTTTATCTCTAATTGGTCCTACCTTCACTCCTGTCATCATTTTGTTCTTCACATAATTGAGGAATGCCTTGGGGTTTTCCTTTACCCTACTCGCCAAGGCCTTCTCATGCCCCCTTCTTACTCTCCTCAGCCCCTTCTTAAGCTCCTTTCTTGCTACCCTATATTCCTCAATAGACTCATCTGATCCTTGCTTCCTATACCTCATGTATGCTGCCTTCTTCCACCTGACTAGATTTTCCACCTCACTAGTCACCCATGGTTCCTTCACCCTACCATTCTTTATCTTCCTCACCACGACAAATTTATCCCGAACATCCAGCAAGAGACCACATGTCCATAGTACATTTCCCTGCAAAAACATCATCCCAATTCACACCCGCAAGTTCTAGCCTTATAGCCTCATAATTTGCTCTTCCCCAATTAAAAATTTTCCTGTCCTCTCTAATTCTATACTTTTCCATGATAATGCTAAAGGCCAGGGAGCGGTGGTTACTGTCTCCCAGAAGCTCACCCACTGAGCGATCTGTGACCTGACCCGGTTCGTTACCTAATACTAGATCTAGTATGGCATTCCCCAAGTCGGCCTGTCAACATATTGTGACAGGAATCTGTCCTGGACACACTTAACAAACTTTGTCCCATCTAAACCATTGGAACTAATCAGGTGCCAATCAATATTAGGGAAGTTAAAGTCACCCATGATAACAACCCTGTTATTTTTGCACCTTTCCAAAAACTGCCTCCAAATCTGCTCCTTGATATCTCTGCTGCTACCAGGGGGCCTATAGAATACTCCCAATAGAGTAACTGCTCCTTTCCTGTTCCTGACTTCTACCCATACTGACTCAAAAGAGGATCCTGCCACATTACCCACTCTTTCTGCAGCTGTAACAGCTTCCCTGACCAGTAATGCTACCCTCCTCCCCTTTCTCCCCCCTCTCTATCCCATTTAAAGCACTAAAATCCAGGAATATTGAGAATCAATGCCTGTCCTGGTGCCAGCCAAGACTCTGTAATAGCCACTACATCATAATTTCATGTATGTGTCCAAGCTCTCCTTTGTTCCTGATGCTTCTTGCATTGAAGTACATGAACTTTAGCCCTTCTACCTTACCACCTTTACAACCTTTATTCTGCTTCTCTTTCCTCAAAGCTTCTTTATATGTTAGATCTGGCTTTACTCCATGCACTATACTTGCAGTTCTTGAGTGACCTTTATCCTCCTCCACCTCACTATCTGCTCTAGCACTCTGGTTTCCCCTCCCCCTGCAAATCTGGTTTAAACCTTCCGGAGCAGCAGTAGCAAACCTTCCCACAGGGATATTAGTCTCCCTTCAGTTCAGGGGCAACCATGCTTGTTCAGGTTCAGGTCATGCTTGTTCTCATTGCTACGATCAGTAGGGAGGTACAGAAGCCTGAAGGTACACACTCAGTGATTCAGGAACAGCTTCTTCCCCTCTGCCATCTGATTTCTGAGTGGCCATTGAACGCATGAACACTATTTTTTATTTCTATTTTTGCACTACTTATTTAATTTAACTACTTAATATATATACTTACTGTAATTCACATTTGTTCTAGTATTTTGCATTGAATTGTACTGCTGCCACAAAGACAACAAATCTCACGACATATGTGGGTGATATTAAAATTGATTCTGATTCTGTTCCTGCAACAATGACCCCTCCTCCTGTATCCAGCCCTCCTGCTTATCTTGGATACCCCGCTCTGGTTTTCTGCCTGCTCTGAATCTTTTCACTCCTCAATGCTCCTTGAACTGTGCCCCTATGAACACACTGCCCTCTACTCTCTCCTCACTAATCCTAACCTTACCATTAAACCTGCAGTAAAATAGGGTGCTATTGTGGTGTGGCACACTGACCCCCACCTGGCTGAGGCTAGGCGGCAACTATCAGATATTTCCTCTTACTTACCCCTTGGAAAGGACCTACTCAGGCTCACCAGGACATTGTCTCTGGCACCATCGCTAACCTCATCAACTCTAGATGACTCATGGTTCACTTATGCCGCTCTGCACATTTCTACCTCCAACCCAAGATCCACAAACCTGACTGTTTGGGTAGGCCCATTGTCTCTGCCTTCCTGTCCCACTGAACTCATGTCCACGTACCTCAACTCCATTCTCTCCCCGTTGGTTCAGTCCCTTCCTTCCTACATCCGAGACTCTTCATATGCTCTCAACCTCTTCAACAACATTCAATTCTCTGGCCTTGACCACCTCATTCTCACCATGGATGTCCAGTCCCTTTTGTAACTCTATCCCCCATCAAGAAGGCCTTAAAACTCTCTGCTTCTTTCTCAGCAAAAGACCCAACTAGTTCTGCTCCACCGCCACCCTCCTTCGCCTGGCAGAACGGATCATCATGATCAACAATTTCTCCTTTGGCTCTTCCAATTTCTCAAGACTCAGTGGCACCTTCATGGGCCTCATCCTTGTCTGCCTTTTTGTTAGCTATGTAGAACAGTCCATGTTCCAAGCCTTCCCTGGTAATGCTGTCCCACTCATCCTGCGCTATATTGACGATTATATTGGTGCTGTGTCATATACCCAATCTGAGCTCATAAATTTTGCCTTCAACTTACTCTCCACCCTTAAATTCACTTGGTCCATTTCTAACACCCTTTCTGGATCTTTCTGACACCATCTCTAGAGACAAACTGTTTATTGACATCTTTTTGTAAACATACTCATTCCCATGACGACCTTGATTGTATGTATGCAGTCCTCCAAGAGGTCCACAAACTTGTCATAGGATTTGGAGGCTTGCATGTCCCAATGACCCAGAGAGTTATGTTGGCTGGAGTCAGTGCTTTATGTTTTGACCGATGCTAGAGTCACCCATGCCAAACAGGTCAAAGGGCAGAAGCCAGACTAAGAGTGGTCCACGGGTCTCCAGGTTCGGGGGTTCAACTCAGGGCTAACAACTCTGACTGGTAAAATAAAACTGTTATGGAAACAGCAATGAAAAGTCCTTCTACATCTGAATACAATGGTATTCCTGAGACTTCACCTGGAACTTGCATGAGTGACAGTAGTAAAAACCGAGCTACTGACACGATGAAGGATGCCCTGAACACCGCTAGAGATGGAGGACCTTCATTACTGCCATAAACGCCAGTAGTGTAACAGGCTATGCTATGTATACTCTCCATGATACTTTTTAAGGTAGCTACTGTATCTAATATAGTGGCCACTTGGCATATTTTTGTGGTCTCCGCTGCTTTTGCCTAACCACCTCAAGGTTCCACAAGTAGTGCACTCAAAAATGGTCTTCTGCCGATCAATCTTGTAGCATGTGGTTATTTGAATTACTGTCGCCTTCCTGTCAGCTTGAGACAGTCTGGCCATTCTCCACTGACCTCTCCCATTAAGAAGGTGTTTTTGCCAACAGAACTACTGCTTAGTGGACGTTTTTGTTTCGTGCACCACGCTCACACTCGTGACCAGCGTCGAAACTCTTGACCATATCTGCATGTTTTTATGCATTGAGTTGCTGAAACATGACTGGCTGATTAGCAGGTGTACAGGTGTGCCTAATCAAGTGGGCACTGAGAGTAGGCCACTGTTAACTACCTGTACAGTGACATTCATTTTCTTACTGGCATTCATAGTAGAACAAATAAATGCAATCAAATCAATGAAAAACCACCCACAAACAAAGTCTGACAACCAAAGGGCAAAAGAAGACAAACTGAGCAAATACAATAAATGAATAAATAGTATTGAGAATTTGAGTCCTTGAAAGTGAGTACACAGGTTGTGGAATCGGTTCAGTGTTGAGATGAGTAAAGTTATCCAAATTGATTCAGGAGTCTGATGGATCAAGAATAATAACTGTTCATGAACTTGGTGATGTGTGACTTGAGGATCCTGTACATCCTTCCTGGTAACAGTGAGAAGCCAGCATGGCCTACTGATATGAAATTCCATTATCATATTTAGTGGGTTACTGTCAATACTGAATGAAATAGCTCAGTAAAGAATTCAGTTGACCACAGTTGCTACAACACATTGGTTACCGAACACAATTATCACACCATCTCCCTAAAGACAAGGTTTTCCTGACACTTTCATCCAGATCAATAATGAGAATAATAAAGGAACATCAATTTCCATCTCAGGGCCGAAACACTGAGAGATAGTGATTCAAACTGATTCATCCACAAACATTTTGACTTCTGAACACATTTCATCAGTTTAATAACTTTTAGCTTTAGACATTATTCTTTTATATATATATATATATATATATAATTTTTATTGTTTTCGAAGTGAATACATGGGAAAATAATATCTACCCTCCCCCCTCCCCTTAACCCTCCCCCCCCGCAATATATACTCCTGCCTAAAGAGAAAAGAAAAAAAAGAACCACCTGAATATTGGAAGGTTTGCACATGCTCCATGGGATTAAAAATAAATTTTATATATATTTGTTACTTTCCCCAAGGAACCAAGATCTTTACCATCGGAGCTGTAAATAAGGGCTCCAGATATTCAAAAATGTTTCATGTTTATCTCTTAAAATCTAAAACATTACTTAGCTTCTCAACTCTCATAGTTCCCTGGGGAATCTCTTTGAACCTCACCATGTTGCTATGTGTTTCCCTCCCAATCATCCAGGCAAAAAGAAAAAAAGATAGATAAGATACAAAAAAAGAAAAAACAAAATACGCCCCCACTAATGTTGTGAATGAAAAGATGCACAACACTACTCCCCCTCCATTTTGCAGGTCGTGGCTATTACCACGCTTGCACACATGAATAACATAGCGATTGGTCAGTATTTCTTTCAGCTCCCCCGCAACAAAAAATTGTATATATATAAAAAAATATAATGTCATTATTCCCAGCTAGTATTCCTCAAATTTTAACCTTTCTTCCCCTCCCTCATATAATTAATAATGTATATATATATATATATATATATATATGTATATGTATTTATATTTTTATCCACCTAAAAATCCAACAGGCCTAATCCTTGATCCAGTCTTCATCTTCAACCCATCTCGCTCCCCTGGGTTTGTTCTTGTATCTGGTGAATATTCAAAGAATCTTGCACAAGCCCCTCCGCTTTCCGGTAATCATCAAAAAATCTTTTTTCTCCACCAGCCAAAAAAATCTTCAAGGTTGCAGGATAACACAATGTAAATTGATAACCATGATCCCATAGGGCTTTTTTCACTGGATTAAATTTCTTCCTTCTTTTCAAAAGTTCATAACTTATGTCAGGGTAGAAAAGAATTTTCTTCCCTTCTACCATCAGTGGCCCTTTTCTCTTCTTGGCAGCTTGGGCAGCCGCCTGTAGAATCCTTTCTTTGTCTTGAAATCTTAAGAAATTTATTAAAATTGATCATGGATATTGGTCATCTTGTGGTTTTGGTCTTACAGCTCTATGTACCCGTTCAATTTCAATTGATTGGTCTTCCTCTTTCATTTGCAAGGTTTTCGGGATCCATCTTTGAAAAATTTCTATTGGATTATCTCCCACTATACCTTCTTTAAGACCAACAATTTTAATATTATTACGTCTACTAAAATTTTCCAACACGTCCACTTTCTCCAAGAGTCGATTTCTTTCCGTGTTCCAGACAAGCACATCATTTTCTGTTTTTTTCACTCTATCGTTAATATGCTCCATTGTTCTTTCCATCTTCTGAAGTTTCTTATCCATTTTATCTCGTTTTTTCATAGCTTTATCATAGCACATCTTCATGTCTCTAAGCTCTGTTAATTTTCTTAGTTCAGCCGTTAATTGCAATAAAGCCTCTCTTATGTCTCTGTCGTCTCCTTTACTTCCAGTCACTTCCAGTTCTTCCTCCTCTTCTTCATCTGTATTCTCTGCGGTATCCAATTCTGACTCTGAGTCACTTTCAGTTGCAGTGGTCATCGGTTCTTGTAGTTTAAGTTGTGTCAATTTGCGCATGCGCATTTCCGGCATCTTCTTCCAAGAGACCGCTACCGCCGCCTTTGCTCGCTGTTCTTCTACGCCAGAGATAAAATGCGTCCCCTCTGAAGGAGATCCAACCTGAATCCGAGGCTCCATCGCTGCAGTAGGCCCTTTTTTCTTCCCATCTCACGGCGACTTCACAAAAACAGACTTCTTCTGTTGCGGTTTACGAGACATATCGTAGAGTAGTCTTACGAAGTTTATAAGTAGTTTTCGGAACTTGGCTGATTTTTTACGGGAGAGCTGGATTTACACGTCTCAATCCCACGTCATCACGTGACGCTCCCCTAGACATTATTCTTAAAATGTTTTATGCATTATAAAGTTAGAACACAATCTTGATAAGCAAGTACTAAGCATTCCTTCAAAGCTGATAGTTTGTAGTAACCTGCATTAATTTTTCTGAGCAGATAATTGTGATACAAGAGTCTGCAGATGCTGGAATCTGGAAGAACAAAAAATCTGCTGGAGGAACTCAAGAGAACAAGCAGCATCTGTGGGGGAGGGAACTATTAATGTTTCAGTTGAAAACCCTGCACCAGGATTATAGTATTTTGGATACTCATTGCTTTATTTTCTGATCATATTGAGCCCTTCGAATGACATCTCCTGCTGTTAGGATTCTCCAAGGTTTGGCATTGAACTTGACCATCAACCAATAATAAGCAATACCTTTTTTCTGTCCTTCTTGAAAGCACTTTCTGAGGTAAATCAACTTGCTTGTCTGGATTGACTTCTGTCAGTGGCACATTCATCAAACATTGCATGGGGGCATGCTATTGAGAGAGGGAGACTTCTTGAATACTCTTGGGATAATTGAATTTTACTCCCCAGTGCTGTACTGTGCTCATTCCTTCAGATCTTGTCCCATTCTCCACATGTGGCACCAAACCTCTCACCAAAAAATAGATGACAGAAACACCCTGCAGTCAAGCAGTATCTGTGCAAAAAGAAACAGAGTTAACTTTCCATGTCAAAGACCCATCATCAGAACTGGGAAAGACAGAAATGAGTGAGTCGAGGTAGTGGAGAAGGTGGAAGAAGATGATGTCTGGAACAAGGGGAATTTCTCTGATGGGGTGAAATAGAACATAGAACACTGAACATCGTACAGTTCAGCACAGTAAAGGCTCTTTTACTAATGATGTTGTGTCGACCCTTTATCCGACTCTATCCTTTCCCTCCCAGACAACCCTCCATTTTTCCTTCCTTCATGTGCATATCTAACAGTTTCTGGCTCTACCACTACTCTGGCAGTGGATTTTGTGCATTTAATATTCTCTGTGTATAAACATCTGCCTCTGACTTCCCCTTAGACAGCAGGGTTCAAACACCCATCAACCTCTGTGTAAAAACACCAGCCTCTGACATCCCCTTAGACAGAAGGGTTCAAACACCCATCACTCTCTGTGTAAAAAACACCAGCCTCTGACATCCCCTTAGACAACAGGGTTCAAACACCCACCACTCTCTGTGTAAAAACACTGGCCTCTGACATCCTCTTAGACTTTCCTCTCAACACCTTAAAATTATGTCTCCTTGTAAAAGAGACGAAGAAAAAACTGTCCATGCACTCAATCTATGCCTCTTATCATCTTGTATGTCTTTATCTAGTCACCTCTCATTCTCTTTCTTTACAAAGAGAAAGGCCATAGCTCACTCAACCTATCCTTTTAATGCTTATACTGCAAATGTGAAGGATCTACGGATGTGAACCAAAAGATCCCTCTGTTCCACTTCACTATTAAGAATCCTGCACCAACCTTGTATTCTGCCTTCAAGTTTGACATTCCAAAGTAAATTACTTCACACTTTCCCAGATTGAACTCCATTAACCATTTCTCAGGTCAGCTCTGCATCCTATCAATGTCCTACTGTAACCTATGACAACCTTCTTCTCTATCCACAACACTGCCAAACTTCCTGTTGTGTGGAAACTTACTAACCACCCTTCTACTGACTCATCCATCATTATAAAATTCATAAAGAGAAGGGATCCTAGAAGAAATCCCTATGGGATACCACTGGCCACTAACCTCCAGGCAGGATATGTTCCATCTACTACCAACCTCTGCTTTCTGTGGACAAGTTAATTCTGGATCCACCCAGTTAAATTTTCCTGATCCTTGACTCCTTTCTAAATGTGCCTACCATGGTGAACATTGTCAAATACCTTACCAAAGTCTATATACACCAAATCCACTTCTCTGTTCTCATAGATTTGTTTTGTAATATCCTCAAAGAATCCAATCAGAACTGTGAGGCAAGACCTATCCCTTACAAAGTCATATTGCTTATTCCTAATCAGACTATGCTTCTCTACATGGTTGTCGATTGTGTCTCTAAGAATGCTTTCCAATATTTTACCCACCACTGATGTAAAGCTCACTGGTGTATAACTCCCAGCATTATCCCTATTACATTTGCCACCCTCTGGTACTATTCCTGTGGCGAATGAGGATGTAAACATCATTGTCAGATGTGTAACAATCTCTTCCCTCATTTCTCATAATAACTTGGGGTATATCCTGTCCAAGCCTGGGGACTTACCTATCCTAAAGTTTTCCAAAAGTTCTAGTGGATCCTCTTTCTTAATGTCAACATGTTTTAGTTTATCAGCTTGTCCTAAGCTGACCTCTCTTTGCTCAAGTTTTTCTTCTCGCTTGTGATTACTGAAGCAAAAGATTCGTTAAGTAGCTCCACTACCTCCTCCAACTCGGGACATGTTTCCTCTTTTGTCCCTGATCAGTCCAGTCTTCATGTTTGTGCCTAATAGCATCATAACTCCCCCTTCACAATTTTACAATTTCATCTAAAGTCCACTCCGATCCATGTCAGAGGTTATGGTAAAGGTCAGGGAGTTGTGGTCACTGTCTTCACAATGTTCACCTGCCAAGAGATCTGTCTCCTCTCCTGGTTTAACGTCTTGTACCAGATCCAATTTTCAGATCAAGGAGCATCATATGGGGATCAACCAAGTTCACACCAAGGTGTTGTAATCTAATCATAATCAAGAGAAAATCTGCAGATGCTGGAAATCCTGCTGAAGGGTCTCAGCCCAAAACATTGATTGTAAATTTTTCCATAGAGGCTGCCTTGCCTGCTGAGTTCCTCCAGCATTTTGTGTGTGTTCCAAGAGCTGTGTTCTGTCCACACTCTAGTATGGATCAGAGTGACCTTGTCAAGCTGTTGTCATTCCACACTAGGAGCCTCAGGAAGACTCTCTGTATTTTTTGGCAAAGAAAGATCTCCAACCAAGCCCAACTCCTGCAGTGTCATCATGAAGAAACACTGGTGATGGACTGGGCATGTGATGAGAAGAAAGGCCATCTCCATCATCAAGATGGCATGTTATTGGACCCCTGAAGAGTGGAGGAAATACGGGAGACCAAAGATAAATTGGTGCTGTGATGTAGAGGCTGAAATGAGGCCCTGAATCACACCTGGAGCTCAACAGAGAAGTTGGCCAAAGATAGACAGAGATGGAGGATCTTCATTACTGCCCCCTAAATGCCAGCAACGTAATGAGCAGTAAGTTAAGTACCTGATCCAGTAAGGGCTTTCCTCTAGTTGACCTTACTCCATACCGAGTCAGGAATCCTTCCTGAGCATACCTAACAAATTCTGCCTCATCTAAACGTTTTGCTCTACGGAGATGTCAATCAATATAAGGGACGCTGAAGCCACTGATGACAACAAAGATGCTGTACTTACATTTTTTCAAAATCTGCCACCTGATCTGATCCACAGTGTCTCTGTTGCTATGAGGGGAGTCCATAGAATACCACCAATAGTGTAGTTGTTTCCTTACTGTTTTCACTTCCAACCACAGACTCAGAAGTTGATTTCTTCAGGAGATCTGCATTGTTATACTATCCCTGATTAGCAATGCCATTCCTCCCTCCCTGTCTCTTTTGAAACATCTAAACCCCAGAACATCCTCCAACCATTCCTGCTCTTGTGACAGCCAATTGTCATGCTATAAGTGAAGCACAACCATATCCAGTGAGGATCCATGTAATGGAACTGTATCCAGTTAGGATCAGTGATGTAACCACTATAAGTTCATCACCCTTGTTCCTGTTAATATCATTACAACAGATACCTTTCAACCCATCCAACAATCCTGCAAATATGCCCATTCCACCACCTATCCTGCCTCGCAGTCTCTCTACAGGCTGCATTTACCTTTACAACAATGGCCCCATTCTCTGACCTATCACTCTGGTTCCCATCTGAATCAGAATCAGGTTTAATATCGCTGACATATGTCGTGAAATTTGTTGTTTTGTGGCAGTAATAATAACAAAAAATATAATTAAAAGAGGCATACATAAAACATAAATTAAGTTATTAGTGAAAAAAGAAGGAAAAATTGTGAGGTAGTGTTCATGTTTGTGAGTCATTGTCCATTCAGAAATCAGAAGGGGCGGTGGGGAAGAAATTGTTCCTGAAAACTTGAGTGTGTGTCTTCAGGCTCCTGTACCTTCTCCTTGATGGCAGCAAAGAGAAGAGGGCATGTCCTAGGTAATGGAGGTATATATTATGAGACAGTATAAATATGATGAACTAAAATGGCTTCCTATTTCCTCCTGGAAGTATTTATGATAAAAAAAGGTGTAAGGGGATTTCGATTTTTATGTTACTGCTGAGGGCTACAAAGGTAAATATGAGGAACATGTTTTTGAGCTTGCCTGCAGGAAATACAGAGAAAGTCAATGGTTGATATCAGTTTTTATGGAATCCTGATATACAACCAGCCTTGGTTGTACATGGTCCACTTGGATCCAAATATTGTATAAGCCTCTCACTTTAGCCCAGTCCTTATCATCAGCCAGAATGTCCACCAAACCCCACTTTCCAGATTATTGCCCCACCGTCTTTGCCATCTCTGTGAAGAGTTACCAAATGGTTTGCAGGTTTGTGAGGTTTGATTATAAGACAGGTAATATTTTGCAATACTAATTTAATCTTTATATATACTTCTTATAGTAATTTATAGTACATTTTATGTATTGCACTGTACTGCTGCTACGTAACAACAAATTTCACGACATGTGCAGTGATAATAAACTTAATTCTGATTCTGATTCTGAAATTCTAAAGCCCTAATGCACTACAAATGGGAGAAGTGGCTGATATTTGCTGCAGCTGAACAGAATGATTTGCAGGCGAAAATATTAAAAACCACTATAAAAGTGAAAATCAAAGTGATGAACTTAAACCTGTGAGGCTGCAGCCCTACTTGCTGTGAATCTCAGACAGAAACTCATGGGAAAACATTACTCTTTGAGTGTATTGTACCTGCTGTGACTGTGATCCAAGTCACCGGAGAGGCACTCAAGCTGATGATATCAAAGTCATTACTCAGTCCAATAAACAGCATTCTCCTGGAGAAACACACACAAAATTCTGGAGGAGCTCAGCAGGTCAGGCAGCATCTTTGGAAAATAATAAACAGTCAACATTTTGGGTCCAGAATATTCAGCACAAACATGAAGCAAGTAAATGGTCATTATTGATCAGCAATCTGCAGAGGCAGCTGATGATAATGCTGCCCATCGTGATTCACTTTCTTCTCCTCTGCAAATGAGAGGAAGATGTGCTTGTGAACATACTAGCTGGGTAATTTGTTAACATCTTGGTGGGTATATACAAAAAGCTGTGAAATATGGGTTTAGAACTAGGGTCAGAGTAAAAATAAAGTAAGGGTATCATGATGCAAAAGTTAAATAATAACCATTATAGGTAGAGATTACTGGCCAAGTGTAATTGTAGAAGCATAACATAGAGCAGTGTGCAAGAGATGAAGTGACTGGAAAATGACTTAAAACACTTTCTTAGTACTAATCCGACTACCTGTAATCTGGTTCCTTCGATAATCAGGCACTGATTATGCTTAATGTGATCCTTCTGTAATTCAGCATTTTTACTAATCTGGCACTCCTCGGGTCCCAATGGTACCGGATTAGTGAAGGTCGACCTGTATTGCCCTTGTGTCTTTGGTATTGATTTTGATTTAAAATTTATCCTACCAGTGCTTCACAATGAACTCTACAATTTTCAAATACCTCTCCTCCTCTCCACACCATCCATTATTATCTCCAGAACTGCCCGTTGTGATACACCATGACCCCACCAACCTTCCTACAAGTTTGAAATGACAGCTGATAATGATGAGAGGCCATGACAACTTCTCCTATAAGATGAATCATCATGAACTTAATCTAAACCTCTGATGCCCAACCAGTGGTAGTGCAACCTGTGAGTGTACTTCAATGACACAGACAGCACAGACATTGACTAGACACTTCCATCACAATAATGAGGTAGGTCTCAAGAGATTACAGATGCTAGAATCTGCAGGCAAAGAACTGAGCTGGAGGTGGAACTCAGTGTGTCAAGCAGTGTTTGAAGAAGGAAACGGACAGTATGCATTTCTATCAAGACCATTATAAAGAAGTTTTTAGCCTAGCGTCTTGGTCTCAGAAATGTTTTGTTTATGAGATGCAGGATATCAGCTCCATCAGTGGGTTAAGATAAAGTCAGATGTGTAAGTGTTACAGTGGAGTAAAGGGAATTACAGAGACATGAGAGAGAAGCTGACCAAAGTAGATTACAAGGGGACACTAACAGGGATGATGGCTGGAGATTCTGTGGGCAATTTAGAAGGCACAGGACAGATATATCCCAAATATGCAGAGTATTCTAAAAGGAGGATGAGGCAGCCACGTTCAACAAGAGAAGTCAAAGTCCAAATGAAAGGAATAGAGAGAGCACGTAATATAACAAGTTGTATTAAGTTGGAGAATTGGGAAACTTAAAAACTAACAGAAGGGAAGTGCAAAAAAAATATAAATAGTGAAAAACAGAAATATGAAGGTAAGTAGTTACTAATATAACAGAGGATACCACAGATTTTTAAGATATATAATAAGTAAAAGAGAGTGGATATTGGACTGCTGGAGAAGAATGCTGGAGAGTTTGTAATTGGGGCTAAGAAATGGCTGAAGAACTTAATAAGATTTTTATGTCAGTCTTAAGCGTGGATTGAAACTAGTGAAAAAGAATCTCGGGGTTGTATGTAGTGACATGTATGTACTCTGATAATAAATTTTACTTTGAACTTTGAACTTTTTCATTGTATGCCAGAAATATGAGTGCTGAGGGGAGAAGTGAGTGTAGTTCCTATTACTAAGGAGAAGGTGCTTGGGAATTTGAAAGATCTGAAGGTAGATATGCCACCTGGACCAGATGAGCTTCCCCCAGTTCTGTAAGAGATAGATGAAGAGGTTATGGAGGCATTAGTAATTATCTTTCAAAATTCTATCAGTCCCTCGAGTTGAACTCTGCTTTTTGTGTGTTTCCTCCTAGCTGTCAGCCTATGGTTTTGTATTGCCATGTGCTCCTGTCTCTGCTCCTGCTCTACTCCGGTCCCTGTATTACTGAGTACTTTGTGTCTCATCTGTTTCTCATTATTACCTGTATTGCTGCCACCTGTGTCCCATTGTGCTTCACCTATCATCTGCCTTTGTTTATTGCTCAGTGTATTTCAGTCCTGTGTTTTCATCTGTTTGTTGTGAGATTGTGCCAGTGAATTTTCCTGATCCTTTCCAGCATTCGCATCTGTCTGTCTGAATATTGAGTCTGCCTGTTTCCTGATTCCGGTTTTTGGATTTCTCTGGATGTTTTGATCTCTTCCTGAACTTTGATGCTGACTTTGTTTGAACCTTGGGATTTGTTACTCAATTAATACCACTGTGTGCACAGTACTGGATTGTGGTTAGATCCCTACTCCAGTGTCCTGGGAGATTTACTATATTCTGGAATTGTTCTAGAGAATTTGAAATACAAATTTCACTCCACACTTTAAGAAGGGAAGCAGAAGAAAGGAGATTATAGTCCAGTTATTCTGACCTCAGTAATTGGAAAGCTGTTGGAGTACATTAATAAGGTTAAGGTCCCAGGGTACTTGAAGGTGAATGATAAAATTCACCAGAGTCATCATAGTTTTCTTAAGGTGAAATCTTGCCAGACAAATCCGTTGGAATACTTTATGGAAATAATTGGCAACATGGATAAAGGACAGTCAGTAGATGTTGTTTATTTAGTTTTTCAGAAGGCCTTTGACAAAGTGCCACACATGAGGCTGCTTAACAAGATAACAGCCCATATAATTACAAGAAAGATATTAGCATTGATAGAAGATTGGCTTGCTGACTGACAGGATGCTAAAGTGGGGGGGGGCGGTATAAAGGGGACCTCTTTTGATTAGCTGCCGGTTACTCGTGGTGTTCCATAGGGGGCATGTTGGGATCACTTCAGTGACTTGGATGTTGGGTAGAGGGCTTGTAGTGCTAAAGAAGCAGGGAGTCTGCAAAAGGAATTAGACAGTTTGGGAGATGGGTAAAGAAGTGGCAGATAGAACACAGTGCAGGGAAGTGAATGGCTGTGCACTTTGGTAGACAGTATACAGGCAAAGACTATTTTCTAAATGGTTAGAAACTTCAGATATCAGAGGTGCATGCAAATGTAATAGTGCAAGGGAAGGTAATAAAAGAATGCACAATAGTGTTTCAGTTACAAAAAAAAATGTTCACTGCCGATGGACAATAAGGTGCAACTCTATAATGATGTAGGTTGTTAGATTGACAATTGATTGTGTATTGTAAGTAGGCTATTTCAGAGTTGCAAGTTTTAAGTTTGAAGTTAAAAATAAATTTATTAACAGAGTACGTAAAGGTCACTATAGAAAACCTTGATTCATTTTCTTTTGGGCATACTTGGTAAATCCAAAAACCATAATAGAATCAATGAAAGATGCAACCAATGTGCAAAAGATAACAAACTGTGCATATACAAAAATGAAAAAAAAACAAATAAGCAATAAGTATTGTAAGCATGAGATGAAGAATCCATAGGTTGTGGGTACTTTTCAGTGATGGGGCGAGTGAAGTTGAATGAAGTTAACTCCACTGGTTGAAGAGCATGTAGGTTGAGAGGTAGCAGTGTTCCTGAACATGGTGGTGGGGGTCCTGAGGCTTCTGTGCCTCCTTCCAGATGGTAGCAGTGGGATGAGAACATGACCTGGGTGATAGGGGTCCCTGATGATGGTTAATGCTTTTGTATGACTATGCACTGTGCTGATGTGTGGAATGGAGGAGACAGCTTTACCAGTAATGATCTGAGCCATATCCACTACTTTCATATCCTTTTATGGTCTTGTAGCAAATGCAATTAAAGCTATCCTTGAGCCTAATGGTACCTGCTTTTAGGCTTTTTGTGTCTCCTGCCTGATGGGATGGGGAGATAAGAGGGAATGTTTTGGCAAAGGCAATTGAAGTCTTTTTTTTACATTTAGTGTAAACCCTCACTTCTTATTCAATGTCTAAACACCTAATTCTAGCAATTCTTGTTACAGTTGGTATATTTATTTAGAAAGTGTGAGTGTTCAACTCCAGGTCCCACAAAATACATCCCATCCATCCCTTATATTCAGCTCTAAGATCCGGGCATAGAAGGGATGTAATTGTGGTTCTTTCTCCATGGGTCACCATTTTCTGATTTACTCACAATTCTGAGACAGTGCAGGATCTTTTGCTGGCTACTGTCTGATTTACATCATGCTCACAGGCAGTGTATCCAGATGAATATTGGTCAGTACTTTCCCTCTGTTCCTACAACTGCAGTCATTCCTGGCACCAGAGAATAACCAAGTGCTTCCATTTCACGGTATCTCCTGTCTCAGAAAACAATTTTAAAAAGCTTAGCTTTATTTGTCACTAGGCCTCTGTTTACTTTCAACATAAGTCCTGTTTTCAGCAGTGAACTGTGACAGTGCCTCACAGTGATCTGTCCACGTTGGTCTGAGTGTGAAAGACCACAAGCAAAGCTATTGTGGACATTTTTCTTGTTTTAAAGTAGACCGTTGTTGGATTTTCATTCCCTCCACCTTTAGTTTTACACTGAAAAATTGTATTACTTTATCGATTCTGTATGCTACAATACATTTTTTTTAGCAAAAGTGCGGGTGTTAGCTCAGTCATTAAATTTCTTTTATAAAATGTCCCGCTGAATGATAATTAGCTCATTACTCGGTGTAGGCAATCTTTATACATGAATCAAAACTACATGCTATTGTTGTATAATATTGGTCTAATATGGGATGGCGGTGGGAGAATCGGCGAGGCGTTAATGGATTGTGTGGAAGGATGGATACAGAAAATATGAGAGCTTTCGAATTTCTTTGAAGACTTGCAGTTTGTCAATAGATTGAATGGCATCATATCTTGTTCTGAAATGTGAGAAATATGTGAGAAATTGACTGTACCTTTCCCCATAGTACAGCATTAGTTTATTTCTAAAGTACTTCAGCAGATGAAAAATGATTTGACCTGTCCTGGGACAGTGAAAGGTCCTACAGCACAATGTCTGCTTTTTAACAACAAACCATTGTTCATCTCAACATTGACCAAGTCAAAGATCTTTTAATTTTCATTCTCTAGAGATGAAGAGTTTACCTCTGTGACAGAAATATTGTTTCTTTATTGAGGAAAAGGGAATGTTTGCAGACATTTTCCAAACATTGAGGAAAATGACCATACAAGGAGGAGTATTGTGCCACCTTTACATTAGCATGACTTGAACCTGATGCTACACAGGTCCTTTAAGCAAAACACACATTGTAAATGCTGATAATACATGTTTTCATTGCATTTCTGAAGGTGGTGGAGGATGCAGGTTATAGATTTAATGGTAGTTGCTGGAGAGAGCTTCTGTCACCAGTTTAAAAAACTTGTAGGCAGCTTCATGTTCCTCTGGTCCGAATCCTTTTTTATCACGAAGAGCGAGTTCAACAATGAAGGCCTGGCTGAGAAGCTGTGAAGAAAAACAATAATTATACAACACTGAAACTAAACTGGAAAGCAAAGCTCAAACCTCCAATGACTTCTTACCGAATAGCCCAGAAGTCCATGTTGTCCTCTGGGTCGATGTCAGTACTCAGTGGTGCAAACATATAAGTCTTTTCCCATATCCTTGCCTCATGTGCCCATCAAAGCCCTTTTGATTCTTTTTGACAAACAGTAGCTAATTAACCTGAAGGACAGCAAACTGGAGCAAACTCTCTACAGACAATACACAATGTGAGGATAATTTCAGCGTCCTTGGGGCAGTGAAGTCAAAAACAATTCTGCATCTGTTAGATGTTGAATAAAGGGAAATCAAAATCAACTCTCTGGAAAATTTCAAAAGGTCTGCCTTTTGCACAGTGAGCAGATGTGCTCTTTTTGCCTGCAGTTTAGTCCATGATGCTTGGTTGTCATGTTTGTTATAACTCTGTAATTGAGAAATATCTATAGCACTCCATTTATGAAAATTTGCACATCCTAGAAAGATTGGTGTTTACCTTGAAATTTTGAGTGTCCACTCCGATTGTTTGATGTTTACTGCTGAGATCATAGAAATTGGTTTCAATACTCTTCAAATCCTCAATTGCAGTGTTCAGAGCCTTCAGCACTTTGTCTGCATGAGCCTGAACACCAGGGTCACCGGCTGCAAAATGGCCATTGAAATTTTTAAATAGTCTGGTCGTCCAGGGATAGACCGCGAATACCCTAGGAAGAAAAAAACAAATTGTCCGGTTTCTGTTGTGATAACTTGGAGTTAATTAATTTCTCAAAGCTCATGATTTAGGACTTTTTGATCAAATAAAGAGTTGATTTTCTGTGGGTTTAACTAGAACCTCAGTGCAGTGTTGAATACTAATTCCCTCACCCAATGACAACATCTAGGCAAGCATAGCAAATTAAAGAGCCTTCACTGGAACCATAGTTGAAAATACAGTGCATGATTTAAACATAAAACAGAAAATACATTTTCAACATACAGTACCTTGCCAAGGCTTGGGCAGTTATTGCTTTCTTATCCAAATGGTCCCATTTGTTCATGATGTATTGTTCCTGAGCCTTTGTTAATTTCACCATTTTGGCTGTTGAGCTCTCACTGTCACTGCTCACGCAAGAAAGCTGTGTTGATCTGGAGTTTTGCCTTCACTTTTATAGGCTCTGAAATGGCTCATCTCAGGCTAAATCGTTACTGTAACAGGCTGATTACTTGATGGGTTGGGCACACTTTCCAAACGTGGGCTGCAACCCTTCTGTGTTTGTGTGTTAACACTTGCTGAACAATTGCTTGTCTGAGCCTCACTTCTGCCCATCCAACACGAAGAATAATTCTCCAATTTTGTCAAATATTAATTCAATACATTCATTTTCAAACTGTAGAACTCTCTCCTTGTTAATTGAAGTTCAGCTTTTACACTTTTTCATTAAATAATACTATTTTTCAAAAATTAATACATTTCTGATGTTGAAATTAAATCCATGACTATTATAATATAGCTTCACTAATGTTCTCATCTGTAAAGATATGGGATTGTAGCAATGGAAAACTTATGACAAACTTACATCAGTAAATTGAGACAAGATTATTTTGAAATACTGAGCTACAGCAATAATGTGCACTTCATGGTCCCTGGGGTCTTTCTGACTGATGACTCTGCTATCAAAGTTCACTGGGTAACTAATAGCAATTTGCATCGTCTGTGGGTAGTTTTATGAATTTGGTAAATGGACACATATGGACAAAGCTCTATTTCTGTTTTGCGTGTCCATTGAATAGAGAACCAGCCATGAGCATTCACGAATTACTGTAGGTGAAGTGTAAACATGAAAAGACCAATGAGGGAAAATGTGGGTTCACTACGAACAAAGATCGGAGACTTTATAATAGGAAATAATAAAATGGCAGAGGAACTAAACCAATGTCTCCTGTCTGCTTAAGTATTGGATTTTCAATAGGCTTTCAATAAGGTTGTGTTCAGAAGATAAACAAGGACAGCTCACATAGAACTTGGGGGTCACTGTGTCCATTGAGAGTTGTTTAACAAATGGAAAACAGAGTAGAGAAACAGACCCCTCATGGATAGTCAGGCTGCAGCTAATGGGGTCCATCAGGGATCAGTGCTTTGACCCCAACATTTACAATGTCTGTTAACAGTTTATCTGAGAAGACCTGCTGTAACATTTCCAGATTTGCTGATGATAGAGAACTAATTGGGAATTTTCTGTTCAGACAGAACTAGAGTATGATATTCAATTCTGGTCACTCATCATTGGAAGGATGTGGAGGCCATGGGGAGGGTTCAGAAGAGGTTTACCAGTGTGCTGGCTGGATTGGAGGGAATGTGGTATAAGGACAGTGGACAGATGAGAGATGTTTTCACTGGAGTGGAAGAGGGGTAACCTGACAGAACTTTATAAAGTTATGAGAGGTTTCGATAGACTAGACAGCCAGTGTCTTATTGCCCAGGGTTCAAATGTCTACCACTGGAGGGCTGCATTTATCGTAAGACGGGGAAGTTCAATAGGTTTTTTTTAACGGAGCGGTGAGTGTCGTTGCTGTGTTACCATGAGTGGTAGAAGAGGTAGATACGATAGAAGTGTTGAAGAGGCTCCCTGAAAGACACATAAAGTGTACAGGGAATGAGGGATATGGATCACATGCAGGTAGAATGGATTAGATGTTGCTAGCTTAATTAGTTTGACTGAAGGGCCTTTTCCTGTCCTGTGTTGTTCTAGGTTCCAAAACCTTGGTGAAATAACAGAAATGCTATTGTACAAAATTTGATCTTTGCTTTCTAAAAAAGACATACTAGCTCTTAAGGTGAGCGCAAAGTTTCAAAGGACGGGTCAGAATATCAGATGTGGATGAAAAGCGCAGGTATAGATATAGCCACAAGTACAGCCTGAGCTGTTGAGTAATTCCAGCATTCTGTTTATGAGGTTTCCAGCATTTGCAAGTGGTTTTGATTGTCAGATGTGAGGGTGCTCACCACTGATAGCACAATGTTCAAATACATTTTCTACTCAGTAAATGAAGTAGCCCATGCCTTGATACAACAATCCTCATAAAACATTCTACTGTAAGTAGCCGGTATTATTCACATCAGGAAAGTACCAGGTAACAACGATCTCCAACAAGATGTCATGCAGACATTGGTCCTTGTGTTCAAGAGCATTCTTATCATTGAGTCCCACCATCAACATCCTGGGCATCTCCACTGACCAGGTTCCAAATTTGATCAGATACAGAACTACTCTGGGTGCGTGAACGGGGCAGACACTGGCTATGCAATAGCAAGAGACTCACTAATACCATGGTAAAAACTTTCCGACTTTCACCAAAGGTACAATTCTGCGTATGATAGAATACACCCCACTTGTCTGAATGAGGACGGCCCCATCAGCACAGAAGAAGCTGCTCACCACCATCCACACTTACACACCAGCTTGCTTGAATGTTCCTCCATCAGCCATCCATGCACCCTGTCCTCTCCAGCCACTGCAGCAGTTGTTGCACAAATCTGTCCACAACCCCAGCTTCAGCTGCTCTGCTTCTGTATTGTCCCTTTAAGAGACAAAACACAAGGGATCTATTGCTAAATTGATAAATCAGTTTGCTATTGTCACATGTACTAAGATAGTCTGAAGCAATAACAGAATGCAGAATAAAGTGTTACTTTTACCAAGAAGATGCAGCGCAAGTTGACAATAAGTTTCAAGGCCACAATGAGGTAGATTGTGCAGTCGAGAGATCATCTCACTATGGTAATATTCAATACCCTTAGAACTGTGGGGTAGAAGCTGTCCTTGAGCCTACTTGCATGTGCTTACAAGCATTTGTATTGTCTACCCTATGGGAGGATGAAGAAGAGAGCATGTCTGGGGTGAGTGGGGTCCTTAATTATGTTGGCTTCTTTAGCAAGGTGGCAAAAAATGTCGGTAGACTCCATGGAGAGGACGTTGGTTTTTGTTCTGTGCTAAATTTTGGTCACAACTCTGTATTTTCTGCTGATTATTGAGAGAACAGTTGCCACACCAACCTGTGATGCATTCTATGTTCTATCAATAAAAACTAGTGACGGTCGGATGGGACATGCCAGATTTCTGTAGCCTCCAGAAGAAACTGAGATTTCTTGGCCATGATGGAACTAGGAGCCTGTTGGTGATATTCACTCCTGGGAACTTGAAGCTCTCAACCTACTTGATCTCAACACCGATGATATAATCAGGTGTGTGTGCACCACCCACCCTCGTGAAGTCAATCACCAGCTCTTTTGTTTCACTGACATTGAGGGAAAGATTGTTGTCATGACAGAATGTTATTAGACTCGTACTTTACTCAGCTTATTGTTACTTGAGATTCGGCTCACTGTGGTGGTATCATTTGTAATGATGGAGTTCGAGCAGAGCCTGACCACACAGTTGTGAGCGTACAGAGAGTAGAGTAGGGTATTGCTGATGAAGCCTTGTGGGGCACCAGTGTTGAGAATAAGGATGATGGAGGTAATGCTACCTACCCTTACTGAGTGTGCTCTGTTGGTTAGGAAGTCAGGTTGTGAGCTGAAGACAGAGTAGTACTGTGAGATTGATGGACCTCTGTTCATGTGCTCATTCTGAAGCTGAAACAGCATGTTACAACTCTAGAGAGTCACCAGCATGATTTACAGTGGGACACATTACATACTGAGTCTATGTTTACTTGATTTAAATAACACTAGAGAGACATAGTTTACTAGTTTTGCACATGAAAATGCAGGAAAGGAATTTCTCAGAGTTGTTTCATTGTAAGTCAGAGGCTTTGCTTGGAGAAACTTCAGTGAGGAAGTTGACCAAGGGTCAGGTAAGATGAAGTGAGATCTTTTCCATCCGTCCATAGTCTTAGTAGCCGGCTGGTGGCGTAGTGGCATGAGCGCCGGACTTCGGAGCGAAGGCTCCCGAGTTCGAACTCAGCCGGCTCCCCAGGCACGCTTTCCATCTGTGCTGGGTTGAGCGTCAAGCTAGCAACTTGTAAAAAAAAATTGCCTGCTACAGAAACATCAACAGCAAAAAGTTGCTGGCCTATGCTCTCTCGTGAGTTTAGAAGGCAATTTCCTTTTCCTTCTAGTCTTAGTTGTTTAGGGATGGCCGTCAGGACAGTTGTGCGTACACCCTGCAGAACGTGGAAGGTCAGGGAAACTTCCATGGTAACACACATCAAAGTTGCTGGTGAACGCAGCAGGCCAGGCAGCATCTCTAGGAAGAGGTACAGTCGACGTTATGGGCCGAGACCCTTCGTCAGGACTAACTGAAGGAAGAGCTAGTAAGAGATTTGAAAGTGGGAGGGGGAGGGGGAGATCCAAAATGATAGGAGAAGACAGGAGAGGGAGGGATGGAGCCAAGAGCTGGACAGGTGATTGGCAAAAGGGATATGAGAGGATCATGGGACAGGAGGCCCAGGGAGAAGGAAAATGGGGAGGGGTGTAAAACCCAGAGGATGGGCAAGGGGTATAGTCAGAGGGACAAAGGGAGAAAAAGGACAGTGAGAGAAAGAATGTGTGTATATAAATAAATAACGGATGGGGTACGAGGGGGAGGTGGGGCATTAGCGGAAGTTAGAGAAGTCAGTGTTCATGCCGTCAGGTTGGAGGCTACCCAGATGGAATATAAAGTGTTGTTCCTCCAACCTGAGTGTGGCTTCATCTTTACAGTAGAGGAGGCCGTGGATAGACATATCAGAATGGGAATGGGATGTGGAATTAAAATGTGTGGCCACTGGGAGATACTGCTTTCTCTGGCAGCCAGAGCATAGGTGTTCAGCAAAACAATCTCCCAGTCAGCATCGGGTCTCGCCAATATATAGAAGACTACATCGAGAAGACCGGACACAGTATATCACCCCAGCTGACTCACAGGTAAAGTGTCGCCTCACCTGGAAGGACTGTCTGGGGCGCTGAATGGTGGTAAGGGAGGAAGTGTAAGGGCATGTGTAGCACTTGTTCTGCTTACAAGGATAAGTGCCAGGAGGGAGATCAGTGGGGAGAGATGGAGGGGACGAATGGACAAGGGAGTTCCATGGTTCCTGGTGATTATATCTGTGGGAGATGTGTTCAGTTGTGGTTCCTGACTGACTGCATAGAGTGACTGGGGCTGTAGATGAAACAAAAGGATGAGATACTGCAGAGGGAATTGAGAGAGATGGGTAGAAAGTTAAAAAGTAGGAGCAGTAGGGTTATAATCCCTGGGTAACTCCATGTGCTGTGTTGTAGTGAAAAAGGGAATAGCAGGATAGGGCTGACGAATGTGGAGCTGATGAACTGGTGCAGGGCGACACACACCTCGAGATGGTGGGATATCTTCCAGGACCGAGATCACTTTTACAAGAGGGACACATTGCAATAGGCTTCCTGATGGAGAAAATTGCTAGAATTACGTGAATGGATTTGAACAAGTTGAGCAGGATATGGATCCCAAAGTAGTTACGCAATCAATGAAAAAGCTGGAGTAAGTATAGAGGTTAAAGTGAAAAACTCCAGCCAGCAGGAGCAGGACAAAGAGCGAGGAAGGTCTGACAACCTAAACTGCAAGTAGCCTGATAGGCTGATGATTTCAGAGCACCTTTGGCATGTGGGATTGTGATATTATATCTCTTACAGAAACATGATACATTGAGTGGATATCATTTGTTTGGATTTTCAAAAAGCCTTTAACAAGGTCTGGCACACAATGCTGCTACTCTGGATAAGAGATAAAGTACAAGTATAGATAGAAATGTGGTTGATTGCCAGAAGTCAAAGATTGGGGATAAGATGGTGCTTTTCACAATGGCTGCTCGTAACTTTTGGAATTCCACAAGGGTCAGTGTTAGATTTCTGGCATTTCACCTTATACAATAATGATCTGGATGAAGAAAATTATGATGTTGTGGCTACATTTGATAAGTTGAAGAACAGGCAATATCCCAGAGACAGGAAGCCTGCAAAATGACCTGGAGAGGTTGGGAGGTTGGGCAAAGAATAAGCAGATGGAATGTAGAATAGGAAGTGTGGGGTTATACACATTGGTAGGAAGAACAAAAGACTATTTTGTAAATGAGGAGAAAATTCAGAAAGCAGAGGTGTAAAGTTACTTGCGATTCCTAATCCTGAATTCCCTCAAGGTTAATTTACAGGTTGAGTTAATAGCAAACAAGACAAGTGCAATATTAACATTCATTTTGGGAGGATTAGAATATAAAAACAGATACGTAATGCTGAGGCTTTATAGTCATGCAGAATGATGCAAGAACCTCAGGCACATATATGTATAGCTAGGGTGTCAAAGGCTTTTGCAAAGGACTGTATTTCTCAATAAGGAGCAGAGAGCAAGTTTGTGGATCTCGAGGAACTAATATCAGAATTAGAATCAGGTTTATTGTCACCAGCATGAGAAGTGAAATTTGTTAACTCAGCGGCAGCAGTTCAATGCAATACATAATCTAGTGGGGGAAAAAGAATAATAATAAATAAAATTTTAAAAAATAAACAAATAAATCAATTACGTATATTAAATTCATTTTTTAAAAACATGCAAGAACAGAAATACTGTGCATTTTTTTAAAAAGTGAGGTAGTGTTCAAAGATTCAATGTCCATTTAGGAATCGGATGGCAGAGGGGAAAAAGCTGTTCCTGAATTGCTGAGTGTGTGCCTTCAGGCTTCTGTACCTCCTACCTGATGGTAACAGTGAGAAAAGGGCATGCCCTGGGTGCTGGAGGTCCTTAATGATGGACACTACTTTTCTGAGACACCGCTCCCTCAAGATGTCCTGGGTACTTTGTAAGCTAGTACCCAAGATGGAGCTGACTAGGTTTACAACCTTCTGCAGCTTCTTTTGGTCCTGTGCAGTAGCCCCTCCATACCAGACAGTGATGCAGCCCGTCAGAATGCTCTCCACGGTACAACTGTAGAAGCTTTTGAGTGTATTTGTTGAATTGCCAAATCTCTTCAAACTCCTAATAAAGTATAGCCACTGTCTTGCCTTCTTCATAACTACATCAATATGTTGGGACCAGGTTAGATCCTCAGAGATCTTGACACCCAGAAACTTGAAGCAGCTCACTCTCTCCACTTCTGATCCCTCTATGAGGATTGGTATGTGTTCCTTCGTCTTACCCTTCCTGAAGTCCACAATCAAGTCTTTCGTTTAACTGACGTTGAATGACAGGTTGTTGCTGCAATTTTGGGTCCTTTCTCCAAGGAAGGGTGTAGTAGATTGGAAGGGATCCAGAAATGCATAAGAAAGGTCTTAGGAATAAATGGCTTGACATTTGAGAAGAGTTTGATGTCTCTGAGCCTGTACTCAGTGGTGTTCAGGAGGATGAGGGGCTATCTCAATGAAAACTATCAGAGACTGAAAGGCCTGGACAGAGTGGATGTGGAGAGAATGTTTCCATTAGGAGGAGATACTTGGATCCAAGGGCATGCCCTCAGAATTTAGACTTGTCCCTTTAAAAGAGCTAAGGAGGAATTTCTTCAACCAAAGTGTAAAAAGAGGACATGGGATATCCTTGACAGATAAGGTGGAGATGATTCTTCACAGGTTCTGTGCATATTAATGGAAAAAGGGGAAAAGGCAGTGAGTATTTCCCCTTTAGGATCAGTGCAGCAAAGTATGTCGGGGTTACAAATGAAGGATAAAGTTTTAGATGTGTATTCTCATCTGTACTTACTGTGGCAAAGGATATGAAACCGGGTAAGTTTAGGGAAATTTTCAATGATATTCTGAAGCATTTTGAAGTATAAAAGAGGAGGCAATTGCAGATGAAACTCAAAATAGTCTATATATCCCCAAGATACTGATATCAAGCTGCTCTGGTCACAGAAAGATAATTTGCATCTTTGAGTGGACTTCCAGCAATTGCATTGCAGGAAATTTTGGAATTACTTAAACCAACTGAACGGTCCATCAGTGTTCCAGATTGGAAAAATGAATTCCTCTATTCATAATGATCTTGAAAAAGACAATAATGATGATTTTATCGCATTTAAAATTGGATGTTGAATTCTTATAACGTGATTGAATATATTAATATAAAAACATAACAAAATACTTTTTCAGGATTAAGTTTTAAGGAGAGCCTGAATTACCTTTCACATTTTCCCTGGACTGTAGGAGACTGAGGGGTGAGCTGACAGAGTTGTATATGATCATGAGGGCATAAATGGATGATCATAGTCTTTATCCGAGTGTAGGGGAGTCTAAAACTGAACAATGTGGTTATCTGGTGAAAGGGAAAAGATTTAAAAGACATCTGGCAGGAAAACTTCTTCTCACAGAGAGGTGAGTGTAATAAATTTGGTGGGAGAACAGGCTGTAGAAACAGGAACAAAGTGAGGAAATGGGACTAGGTCAGACAGACATTGGTAGGCATGGATGAGCTTGGCTGAATGGCCTGTTTCCATATTGAACAACTCTGCAACTCTATTTATCTATATTTTACATGTAAAGCTTGCTTTATGCAGTGAGTCATGATATGTTGCTGAATGTATAAACGTGTTACAGCGAGATTTTGATCTCCTATTTCAGTTATTTGCTTTTCAGAAATCTCTGCTGTGAACTTGATTCATTTAGAATGGGGAAAGGTACAGATAGGAGGTTCTGTGGTTGTGACAGAGAATCCAGGATGGTTTGTTCCCTCCCAGGTGCCAGGGTCAAGGATGTCTCTGATCGATTGCATGACATTCTGAAGTGGGAGGGTGACCAGCCAGATGTCATGGTGCACATTGGTACCAATGACGTAGCAAGGAAGAGTGAGGAGGTCCTGGACAGTGAGTATAGAGAGCTTGGTAGGAAGTTGAAAAGCAGGACCTCAAGGGTGGTAATGTCAGGATTGCTACCTGTGCTCGGTGCCAGTGAGGGTAGGAATAGGATGCTCTGGAGGAGGAACAAGTGGCTGAGGAACTGGTGTAGGGGGCAGGGTTTCAGATTTCAGGATCATTGGGACCTATTCTGGGGCAGGTGGGACCTGTACAAGAGAGACGGGTTACACTTGAACTACAGGGGGACCAATATCCTTTCAGGGAGGTTTGTTAGTGCTATTGGGAAGGCTTTAAACTAGATTTGCAGGGGGATGGGAACCAGAGTGCCAGAGCTGACAGTGTGGCTGGGGTGAAAATAAATGATGTTGAAAGTTTAAGCAAATCCGCTGATAGAAAGGTTGTGAGTGGTGGTAAAAATCTTCTGAGGTGTATATATTTCGATGCTAGGAGTATTGCGGGGAAGGCGGATGAGTTGAGGGCGTGGATTGACACGTGGAATTATGATGTTGTAGCATTAGTGAAATTTGGCTACAGGAGGGGCAGGACTGGCAGCTTAATATTCCAGGGTTCCGATGTTTCAGATGTGATCGAGGCAGAGGAATGAAAGGTGGGGGAGTAGCGTTGCTTGTTAGGGAAAATATTACAGCAGTGCTCAGGCAGAACAGATTAGAGGGCTTGTCTACTGAGTCCTTATGGGTGGAGCTGAGAAACAGGAAAGGTATGGCCACATTAGTGGGATTGTATTACAGACCACCCAATAGTCAACGAGACTTGAAAGAGCAAATCTGCAGAGAGATAGCAGGCAATTGCAGGAAACATAAAGTTGTGGTGGTAGGGGATTTTAATTTTCCATACATTGATTGGGACTCCCATACTGTTAGGAGTCTAGATGGTTTAGAGTTTGTAAAATGTGTTCAGGAAAGTTTTCTAAATCAATATATAGAGGGACCAACTAGAGAGGATGCAATATTGGATCTCCTGTTAGGAAATGAATTAGGGCAAGTGACAGAAGTCTGTGTAGGGGAGCACTTTGGTTCCAGTGATCATAACGCCATTAGTTTCAATTTGATCATGGACAAGGATAGATCTGGTCCTAGGGTTGAGGTTCTGAACTGGAAGAAGGCCAAATTTGAAGAAATGAGAAAGGATCTAAAAAGCGTGGATTGGGACAGGTTGTTCTCTGGCAAAGATGTGATTGGTAGGTGGGAAGCCTTCAAAGGGGAAATTTTGAGAGTGCAGAGTTTGTATGTTCCTGTCAGGATTAAAGGCAAATTGAATAGCAATAAGGAACCTTGGTTCTCAAGGGATATTGCAACTCTGATAAAGAAGAAGAGGGAGTTGTATGAAATGTATAGGAAACAGGGGGTAAATCAGGTGCTTGAGGAGTATAAGAAGTGCAAGAAAATACTTAAGAAAGAAATCAGGAGGGCTAAAAGAAGACATGAGGTTGCCTTGGTAGTCAAAGTGAAGGATAATCCAAAGAGCTTTTACAAGGGTATTAAGAGCAAAAGGATTGTAAGGGATAAAATTGGCCCTCTTGAAGATCAGAGTGGTCGGCTTTGTGTGGAACCAAAGGAAATGGGGGAGATTTTAAATAGGTTTTTTGCGTCTGTATTTACTAAGGAAGCTGGCATGAAATCTATGGAATTGAGGGAATCAAGTAGTGAGACCATGGAAACTGTACAGATTGAAAAGGAGGAGGTGCTTGCTGTCTTGAGGAAGATTAAAGTGGATAAATCCCCAGGACCTGACAGAGTGTTCCCTCGGATCTTGAAGGAGACTAGTGTTGAAATTGCGGGGGTCCCGGCAGAAATATTTAAAATGTCGCTGTCTACGGGTGAAGTGCCGGAGGATTGGAGAGTGGTTCATGTTGTTCCATTGTTTAAAAAAGGATCGAAAAGTAATCCGGGAAATTATAGGCCGGTGAGTTTAACGTCAGTAGTAGGTAATTTATTGGAGGGAGTACTAAGAGACAGAATCTACAAGCATTTGGATAGACAGGGGCTTATTAGGGAGAGTCAACATGGCTTTGTGCGTGGTAGGTCATGTTTGACCAATCTGTTGGAGTTTTTCGAGGAGGTTACCAGGAAAGTGGATGAAGGGAAGGCAGTGGATATTGTCTACATGGACTTCAGTAAGGCCTTTGATAAGGTCCCGCATGGGAGGTTAGTTAGGAAAATTCAGTCGCTAGGTATACATGGAGAGGTGGTAAATTGGATTAGACATTGGCTCAATGGAAGAAGCCAGAGAGTGGTGGTAGAGAATTGCTTCTCTGAGTGGAGGCCTGTGACTAGCGGTGTGCCACAGGGATCAGTGCTGGGTCCATTGTTACTTGTCATCTATATCAATGATCTGGATGATAATGTGGTAAATTGGATCAGCAAATTTGCTGATGATACAAAGATTGGAGGTGTAGTAGACAGTGAGGAAGGTTTTCAGAGCCTGCAGAGGGACTTGGACCAGCTGGAAAAATGGGCTGAAAAATGGCAGATGGAGTTTAATACAGACAAGTGTGAGGTATTGCATGTTGGAAGGACAAACCAACGTAGAACATACAGGGTTAATGGTAAGGCACTGAGGAGTGCAGTGGAACAGAGGGATCTGGGAATACAGATACAAAATTCCCTAAAAGTGTTGTCACAAGTAGATAGGGTCATAAAGAGAGCTTTTGGTACATTGGCCTTTATTAAGGTATTGAGTATAAGAGCTGGAATGTTATGATGAGGTTGTATAAGGCATTGGTGAGGCCGAATCTGGAGTATTGTGTTCAGTTTTGGTCACCAAATTACAGGAAGGATATAAATAAGGTTGAAAGAGTGCAGAGAAGGTTTACAAGGATGTTGCCGGGACTTGAAAAACTCAGTTACAGAGTAAGGTTGAATAGGTTAGGACTTCATTCCCTGGAGCGTAGAAGAATGAGGGGAGATTGGATAGAGGTATATAAAATTATGATGGGTATAGATAGGGTGAATGCAAGCAGGCTTTTTCCATTGAGGCAAGGGGAGAAGAAAACCAGAGGACATGGGTTAAGGGTGAGGGGGGAAAAGTTTAAAGGGAACATTGGGGGGGCTTCTTCACACAGAGAGTGGTGGGAGTATGGAATGAGCTGCCAGATGAGGTGGTAAATGCAGGTTCTTTTTTAACATTTAAGAATAAATTGGACAGATACATGGATGGGAGGTGTATGGAGGGATATGGTCCGTATGCAGGTCAGTGGGAATAGGCAGAAAATGGTTCGGCACAGCCAAGAAGGGCCAAAGGGTCTGTTTCTGTGCTGTAGTTTCTATGGTTCTATGGTTCTATAAGTAATTGCCATACAAACAGACAATTGTTGGCTCAATGTTTTTATGTCCAAGTTCTTTCTCCACTTTATTGTTATCAAGTGATAGTGGTAAACACACCCTGCAGTATTGTTTGTTTTCTTGCTAATAGACAAATTGACAGGTATTTTTTCTGAAATTAAGTACATTTAATACATTCATGCACAGCAAGCGATAAAGCATTGATTGAAGTGAAAGTTTATTTAACTCAGTTTTTCAATTATGACAATTAATCAAAGACAAACTGTGGAATTAAATGATGATCTTGTGGTCGTTCATCAAAATTTGTTGGTTGTGTCTTTAGCGGTACTTGGAGCTCAATTCATGTGCGAGCAACTCAAGGAACTTGTCGACAGCACAGTGGGTTGCTGGGGAGAATGCAGGCAAGTGAATGGCCAGAGTGACCGTGATACAATCAGCCAACAGCTGTAAAAGTGAAAAATAAATAACATAAGGCAGTGTTGATATTGTCAATGGATGATTTTACCCATTAAACAAGTGTTGCTTCTTTGTACTTTGACTGCCTTCCTATGTATCGTGTAGCAGGAAAAAGTATTCCCAGCTAAACTGAACAAGACTACACTTCAAGACCACTGAAATTTCAACTAAATAAAGTTGAAAGTTCAGGATTGCTGAACTAATTACAATAACATAGTTTGTGTAATGACAATGAGGAAGAATCTGTAAAGCTGTTACATACCTGAAAGTTGTGAGGATCCACAAGAAGTTCTTCACCATGTCTCTTGGCAAGCTTTTCCAGGTGTTTACTCAGGTTGTCCACGTTATGGGCTGCATCCGCCACAGCTTCCATGACAATGCGACCATGTCTTCTGACAGGCTGGTCAGAGGCTTTGTAGCCATTGAAATTTGGGAAGTATGTCTTAGCTTGAGGATGGATCTCAAACAACCTTCACAAACATGGAAAATGAAGGCAGGAATTATTTGCAGACACAATATACACTACATCTCACAGGATTAAATTCTGTTATTCTTCAGACCAGCAATCATGTTATTTTGGAAAAGCTTCAATTCTATGCAGAGAATGTCTTTGTAGATTTATTAGTGGTCTCACTGTTCAAGAGAAATGCAAAGAAATGTTAACGATTACAAATAATAGCTGAAAATGCATTAATTATACTATGAACCTAAAAAGGTTACCTGGCTAAAGCATCTGCACCCCAAGCTTCAGCATTTGCCTTGATGTGGTTGCCCAGCTCCTCTATAACCTGTTTGTTGGGGCCAGAGAGTACCATCATTACAGAGTTCTCACTTTTTCAGATCTCTCATTGACCAGGAGATGCCTCTGGCTTGATGTGTCCATATTTATTGTAATTCACACTGAGCCACACCCTCTCCACCCCACTTTTCCCATTGGTTGTGGGTCCTGATTCATGGTCTACGTAATCTAATGATAAAAGACAACATTGAATAGAGAGCCAATCGTCTGTTTCACATACAACTGTTAGCAAAGATATCCTGTTCCAGAGAAGCTAAACACTACCTACAGACATTTCATTTGACGCACAATTGTAAAGGTTTAGTTTATTGCCATATAAGTTATCAGTAAATGAACATTAATATTCATTAATCAATATGCTTTACCAAACTAACTCTGATATAATAAGTTTAATTCATTTTGTTGTTACTTTGGGCTGAATCACCTATTGAAATTCATCCTCCTCACCCTCGGTCTTTTTATTTCACAACTGTTTAACCTCAGTGTACGGGGAGACATGGTTTTCCAAAATTCACAAAACACTGCACAGAACTGACTGGACAGAATGAATGATAATGTAGCCATATTGGACCAGGAAGTGTGTAGGTCTAAAATCACGTAAATGAAGAGTATTAGCACGCCGCTGAAGGATTTGTTTATGCACAGGTGATGGAAGGTGTAACGTGTCAGGACGACCACGGCAACTTTGGAAAATTGGTCTGGAATTTCATAGACATGGGTGATCTGAGCTGATGTTACAGGGACATCTAGAGAAGAAAAGTCAGCCACAAGCTCAGCTCAGTAGAAGGTTACAGGCCTGACCAAACAGAGACTGATGAATTCAGTGGTCTGATATTAGAGTTGAGCAGGCATAGTCAATGTTTTTGTTCTTCACAAATCTTAGATAGCGCAAAATTCCACTCCATCATTGCCAGACATCAAGTAACCAGCGTGACTGAGCAGAAGCATTAGAAGAGTCAGTGGAGTTGCAAAGAATCAGCATTAAGGAGTTGGAGCTCGAACTGCATGAACTCCAGATCACTTGGGATGCTGAAGGAGTGATAGATAGGACATAAAGAGAAATAGTTACACCCAAGGTTCAGGACACAGGAACCTGGGGGACAGTCAGGAAGGGGAACGAGGTTACGGAGTCAGTGTTGAGTACTTTGTGGCCAACCCCCTCAACGATCGCTTTGGATACTCTTGGGGGTAGGTGTTGACCTAACAGAGGAATGTCGTGGTCGGGTCTCTGGCACTGAGTCCAGAGGCACTGAGGAATAGATAGGAAGTTCTGTGGGTAAGAACAAGATTCTTGGATGGTATGTTGCCTCCCAGGTGCCAGGGCCCGGGATATCTCAGACTGAGTCCTCTGCATACTTAAATGAGAGGGTGAACTTAACTGGTTGTGGTCCATGTAGTTACCAATGACATGGATAGAATGTGCAATGAGGTTCTGCATAGCGAGCACAGGGTGTTAGGTGTTAAGTTAAAGGGCAGGACCTCTAGGGTCATGATCTCAGGATTGCTACCTATGCCACATGCTAGTGAGGCCGGAACTAGGAAGATTATACAGTTTAAAACATGTCTACGGAGTTGGTGTAGGAGGGAGGGCATAAGATTTTTGGAACACTGTACTCTCTTTCAGGGAAGGTGGGACCTGTACAGAAGAGGTAGTTTGTGCCTCAACTGGAGGGAGACTAATGTTCCAGCAGGAAAGTTTGTTAATGTGGGGTTTAAACTGGAGTTGCAGGGGGTTGGGAACCAGAGCGTCAGAACAGTTAGCAGAGAGATCGTGGAGGCAGATGTCGGTAAGATCTCAGACAAAGTTTGGAATCAAAAGTATGTCAGCATGGTACGACAAGTGTCTTGAACTGTGTATTGTTTAATGCAAGAAGTATCATAGGAAAGTCAGATGATTATGCAGGAGATGAGGTAGATGGTTTACAAAGAGAGGCACTGTGTAGTGAGGAGAGACAAAATTGCAGTGAACAGCATGAGTTGCAACATATAAGGTGGACAAAATTGAAAAGGTTGAATACAGGACTGAAGGTGTTATAATTGAATATGCTCTGTATACAGAATAAGGTAGATCAGTGTTTCCCACCCTTTTTTAGCCAAACGTCCCCCCTAAAGCACCTTCATAACTGTCAACACCCCCCTTAAGCAAAATATACTTTCTGATGCCCCCATAGTGTAAGAACATGTCTACCATGTGCTAACATGAGGAAAATGATTCCACTTTAAATTTTTATTTATCTTTATAGCCTGCTTACTCATTACCTGTGCACTGTACAGTAGCTTCAATATTAATGTGATCCTTGAGTTTGATGGTTTTTAGTAAGAGTTGAAGCAACTGGTTCAAGTTGTGACAGCAAAAACCTTAAGTCCCCATGTGTAACAATGTCCAAATGGTTTCTGTTTTTTGTGAATACATGGTTTGCTGCGCTAAAGCCTCTTTCAACAAGGTAAGAGGATGGAAATCCAAGGAAGAGCAGTTTGGCTCTTCTCCAAAGACCAGGAAATTTCGTATGACTGTGTACCACATACCACAAAAGCTGACATTTTTGAAAAGCATTTTTGTCTCTTCATCATTCTGAATTTCTATAATTTCTTCTTGCAAGCTCTCTTCCTGTTCTTCTGTCTTGCAAAGGAATGGGTTAGTTACTCAATCAGGAAATTGCAGATTGTTCAAATCCTTGAATCCACTCTGAAAATCCTTCTTCAGTGACTGAAGTTGTAAGCAATACTCTTGTAAATTACCATCTGGGAAAGAAAGTGCCACACTTCCCCTGCAGGGAAACTGTGAGAACATTCTTCTCCCAATGTTTTGCTTATGTAT
Source organism: Mobula birostris (assembly GCF_030028105.1). Classification (NCBI taxonomy): domain Eukaryota; kingdom Metazoa; phylum Chordata; class Chondrichthyes; order Myliobatiformes; family Myliobatidae; genus Mobula; species Mobula birostris. The sequence goes on from NC_092378.1 coordinate 107,581,660, forward strand.
TTCCAAGCTTTCGATACTTTTTGCCTGGATTAAGTTGAAATTTTCACCCTACAGTTTCATATTCAGAATGTTAATTTCATCATACAGATTGGCTAGGTATGCCACATCTCCATGTAGAAGATCGATCTCGTGTTACCACCTCCCCAAGAATCTTGAATGTCTCCCGGTGATTTCTATTTCCCCTAACACCCGCTTAGAACACATAACTGCTTATGCTGAGTTAATTAAGATAATCATGCCTCATTAAACTAATCCCTTCTGCCTTCACATTGTCGATATTTCTCCTATTCTGCAGTTTATCCCAAAATAACTCTATCAAGGGAAAGTAAAATATCGTACATGCTGAAAGACTGAAATAGAAAAAAAGAGCATTAGAGGTTCTCAACAGGCCAGGCAGCACTTGAGGAGAGAAAAACATACCAGTGACTTTCATTAAAACAGGAAAAATGTGAAAACAAGCTTTCAGTCTGAGGAGAGAACGAAGGGAGTATCTTAGCTAGGGTAGAGATGATTCCTCCCCAGTATTCACAAATAATGAACTTCTAGGATGAATATAGGTAGGAAGAGGAATGAAGAAAATAGAGAGACAAATAAAGTGGTGGAACACTGAGATGTAGGGAACTCCAGTTGTTGGAAAACTGAAATTAAAGAGAATTTTTGGAAATACTTGGAAGATCAGGGAGATCCACGGAGAGAGAAAACCTGAGTGAATGTCATCAAGCATCAAACTGACCAGTTCTAACAGAAACAAGGAAGGCTAGTTATCAGAATCTCTTGTATCTTGGAACTACAAGTTGTCCACAGGGAAGATGAAGGGTTGTTCCTTGAGCTTCTTTTGGGTTTGGTGAAACAGTATTCGTGGCCGCAGAATGAGAAATCATAGTGGGAGTGAGATGAAGAAATAAAATGAAAGGCAACTTAAAGGTCAGGGTCACCCATTAGGATTGAATAGTGATAGTCTGCAAAATCATCATCGATCTGCTATTGGTTTCTCCAGTGTAGAAGAGACCGTGTTGTAAACACTGAATGCAGCACACTGGATTGGAAGATTGGAAAAAGAAATTAAAGCTCAAGTTCACACAGGGTAAAAGAGCCTTGAAAGTTACTCTTGTGTAGCATGACAGCAGTACATAGGAGGACAAAGACAAACTGCAGTTAATATAAACTTAAATTTACTTAAATTATACTTAATTTCATATGCGAAAAATAAACAATATTAGTGCAAGATTGAGAGAAAAAGAACAGTTCATTGTACCGATGTTACTTCTTTCCTAAACTCAAATATATAATTATAACAGTCCTTTTTGACTTTCTTTTGCAATATATATTGTATAAATGTGCAATAAGTGAATGGGACTGAATTGTCAACTGCTCTGAATTTCTCACAAATATATCTGTTCATTTCACTGTAACTCATTTTTTATTCTGCTACAGCAATACACAATTACACAACCCACTTTCTTTGTACAATTTGTTTAATATTGAAGCAACATCTATTATTTAATTTAGTGAAGGATATAATTTTATAATATTTAACTTCAAGTGTTTTGTAAAACTACTTAATTAATGTATTGAGAAAGCTAGTTTTGTGATGAAAACCTAATGTGATGTGAAAGCTGATTTAGATACCTGATGTTATGAAAGCTTACAGTTACTTGGGTTCAGCTTGTTAAAACTTTTGAAAAAGCTGTTTTGTATCATCAGAGTATGGAGATGGGGAGTATAGTCTATCTCAGGACCCCAGCTTTTTGGTGTGCCTGTACATCTGCAGGTTTGAAAAGTGTGGGACAAAGGATAATTACACTTTTTTTTTGCAAAGCAGCCCTTTTCTAGATAAAGAACTTGGCTTAAGATCACAGGCAACAACATTTTCTCCATATCGGGCTACCTTCTAATATTTGGTGCAACGATACAGCGAGTTGCCGCCGAACATTTGTTGATGAGTCATTGGAACTTTATCAGCTTTGAAGTGATGAATATACACAATAGAGCATTTCCAGAACACCCAAGTGCACGAGTCTTGCAAATGCATGATTGGGTACAACTCAGTTATCACCCAGGTTCACATTGGTCCAGCCTTGAGCCTGTTGAGCGCCATGTTTCTATAGTTGCAAACCTATTTTAACAGCAGACCTTAATGATAAAACTGGGAAATTTTATTGTGCATATTTACTACCAATATATATTTAGCTTAAATTGAGGCCCTCTATGGAGAATAAAGCAAATGCAATTGAATTTGATGCTTGATTATTTCTTGATATTGTAGGTTATTTAGTCTCCCATGTTTCCTCATCTGGACAGTTCAGAGATCTAAAGCACAGAGAAGAATAATGCTATGGTTATGGTTGGCAGTGGGCAGGACGATGTTAATGATGGGGAACAGCATAATTAAGCAGAAATGGTTTGGATGTTCTCATATTTACAGAGCATGAACGACGGAGAGCTAGAAGACATGCATCAGATCTCCAGGTAAACAAGATGCAGAAGATGGACTTGGCAGCTGACAGACTGTGGCTGAGATTGGGTTGGTTGGGTGGTCACAGGATGGATGAGAACGTGATCTCAAGACTAAATCTGACACTAAGGGTGAAAAGTTTGAGACAGTTGCCAGTGGAAGAAATAGAATGAAACACTGAAAAAGGCCAAAGAAATATCTTCAGTCTCAATGATTCAACTTGTCAGGATGTGTTATTTTTATTTTACTAAATGTCCAAAAATGTGGATTTCACCCAGAATCACACAGTGAGCAAAAAAAAGTTCCATCTTTAGTAACTGGATCAATTAACAAATTATTCTTCTGATAATTTAGTAGCCTTAAATTCACTGATAATTCAGGGGCTACAGGATTGCCCTGCCTTGAATATATAATCCCATTAATTAATCTGCAGCCCCAGCAGAGCTAATTTTATGTACTGCTGGTATAAAGATCAATACATTGCCGAAGGGAGAATGACTAAGTCATCTGTCAGAAATATGAAAAACAATAAAAATCAAATTGTACCAAACCTACCAATTGAAGGAAATTTCTACTCATTTGATAGTAGAAATTAGACAGGACATCTTATAACTGAAAGGCAATGGAGGATTCCTGAGAAATGGCAGTGAAGTGTGGGGTCAGTGCTGCTGTGGAAACTGACAGTGTGCTTTAAAAAAAGCTGAATGTTGGGTTATCCAGTAAGTGCGTTTGGCAGGAGTTCCCTCTACAAGCTGATAGGAGGCAATAGAGTATATAAAGTTAGACTTTCTTTGTATATGATCCTTGACCTAACTCTCTGTCACCTGTTGTAGGATAGGTAGTACTAATTTGAGGATGATATTTCCATGAATTGACATTCCTTCTCACCTTCCCCATTCTGATGAGGTGGAGTGTTCTGTTCTTGGCAAGGACTTAACCTTTTTCCCCTCCAGCCGCACCTCAGTCATTCCATAGCAGCCACAATGCCGAGATCTTCTTCTGTTGTCTCTGTCTCCAAGACCACTTCTTTGGCAAGAATTCCACGGGCTGCTGCAAGGGATCGAAATAAGCTCCAGAGAGTTGTAAACTTAGTCAGCTCCATTATGGGCACTGCCCTCCCCTTCCCTCCCCCACCCCCGTGGTATCCAGGACATCTTCAAGGAGGATGCCTCACCAAGGCGACATCATCATTTAGAACCCCCATCACCCAGGTCATGCTTGTTCTCATTGCGACCATCAGTAGGGAGGTACAGAAGCCTGAAGGTACACACTCAGTGATTCAGGAACAGCTTCTTCCCCTCTGCCATCCGATTTCTGAATGGACATTGAACCCAGGAACACTACCTCACTACTTTTTTATTTCTATTTTTGCACTACTTATTTAATTTAACCATTTAATATATATACTAACTGTAATTCACATTTTTTCTATTATTTTGCATTGAATTATACTGCTGCCACAAAAACAACAAATCTCACGACATATGTGGGTGATATTAAAATTGATTCAGATTCTGTTCCCGCAACAATGACCCCTTCTCCCGTATCCAGCCCTCCTCCTTATCTTGGACACCCCGCTCTTGTTTTCTACCTGCTCTGGATCTTTTCACTCCTCAATGTTCCTTGAACCGTGCCCCCTATGAACACACTGCCCTCTATTCTCTCCTCACTAATCCTAACCTTACCATTAAACCTGCAGTAAAATTCTGATATGTCTAACCATGGCCTCCTCTACTGTAAAGATGAAGCCACACTCAGGTTGGAGGAACAACACTTTATATTCCATCTGGGTAGCCTCCAACCTGATGGCATGAACATTGACTTCTCTAACTTCCGCTAATGCCCCACCTCCCCCTCGTACCCCATCCGTTATTTATTTATATACACACATTCTTTCTCTCTCTCTCTCCTTTTTCTCCCTCCGTCCCTCTGACTATACCCCTTGCCCATCCTCTGCATTCCCCCCCCACCTTTTCCTTCTCCCTGGGCCTCCTGTCCCATGATCCTCTCATATCCCTTTTGCCAATCACCTGTCCAGCTCCTGGCTCCATCCCTCCTCCTCCTGTCTTCTCCGATCATTTTGGATCTCCCCTTCCCCCTCCCACTTCCAAATCTCTCAGTTAGTCCTGACGAAGGGTCTTGGCCCGAAACGTCATCTGTACCTCTTCCTAGAGATGCTGCCTGGCCTGCTGCGTTCACCAGCAACTTTGATGTGTGTTGCTTTAGTAAAATGGGGTGCTATTATAGTGTGGCAGATTGACCCCCGCCTTGCTGAGGCTAGGCGGCAACTCTCAGATATTTCAGACATCCCACCCTGCAAAAACTCATTTCAGGGAGGTAGCACCATCAATTTGCGGGAGACTCCCAGAACTTCCGGGAGGGGTGGGATGTCTGCAATAGAGCAGCTGCTTAGCAGCTAGCCAGCTAGTTTAAATAACGTTAGCTATGTTAATGAACGAATGACACCTGTTAAACTCACCTCAACATGTCTTTTACGATCTTAACCCACCACAGGCAATAGAAAAGCCACTGTTGCAAACAGCGCAGCGAGCAACATTGTCATTATTTTTGACCCCTGTTAGGCAGGGGTACACTTTAGTGTAGTCTGGGGTGACGTGTGTTTTAAATTTTCGTTTTATTTTCATAATTATATTTATATTTATATTTTTATATGCATCTGACTTCCCCTTAGCAGGGTTCAAACACCCATTAATCTCTGTGTAAAAACACCTCCCTCTTACATGCCCCTAGATTTTCCTCCCAACACCTTAAAATTATGTCTCCTTGTAAAAGAGACCTTTTGTGCCCAAGAAAAAACTGTCCATGCACTCAATCTATGCCTCTTATCATCTTGTATGTCTTTATCTAGTCACCTCTCATTCTCTTTCTTTACAAAGAGGAAGGCCATAGCTCACTCAACCTATCCTTATAATACTTACACTGCAAACGTGAGGGATCTACGGATGTGAACCAAAAGATCCCTCTGTTCCACTTCACTATTAAGAATCCTGCACCAACCTTGTATTCTGCCTTCAAGTTCAACATTCTAAAGTAATTTACTTCACACTTTCCCAGATTGAACTCCATTAACCATTTCTCAGGTCAGCTCTGCATCCCATCAATGTCCTACTGTAACCTATGACAACCTTCTTCACTATCCACAACACTGCCAAACTTCTTGTTGTGTGGAAACTTACTAACCACCCTTCCACTGACTCATCCATCATCTATAAAATTCATAAAGAGAAGGGATCCTAGAAGAAATCCCTATGGGATACCACTGGCCACTAACCTCCAGGCAGGATATGTTCCATCTACTACCAACCTCTGCTTTCTGTGGACAAGTTAATTCTGAATCCACCCAGTTAAATTTTCCTGGATCCTTGCCTCCTTTCTAAATGTGCCTACCATGTTGAACATTGTCAAATACCTTACCAAAATCCATATACACCAAATCCACTTCTCTGGTCTCATAGATTTGTTTTGTAAAATCCTCAAAGAATTCAATCAGAACCGTGAGGCAAGACCTATCCCTTACAAAGTCATATTGTTTATCCCTTATCAGACTATGCTTCTCTACATGGTTGTCGATTGTGTCTCTAAGAATGCTTTCCAATATTTCACCCACCACTGATGTAAAACTCACTTGCCTATAACTCCCAGCATTATCCCTATTACATTTGCCTCCCTCCAATCCTCTGGTACTATTCCTGTGGCGAGTGAGGATGCAAACATCATTGTCAGATGTGTAACAATCTCTTCCCTCACTTCCCATAATAACTTGGAGTATATCCTGTCCAAGCCTGGGGACTTACCTAACCTAAAGTTTTCCGGAAGTTCTAGTGGATCCTCTTTCTTAATATCAACATGTTTTAGTTTATCAGCTTATCCTAAGCTGACCTCTCTTTTATCAAGTTTCTTCTTGCTTGTGATTACTGAAGCAAAAGATTCATTAAGGAGCTCGGGGCATGTTTCCTCTTTTGTCCCTGATCAGTCCAGTCTTCATGTTTGTGCCTAATAGCATCATAATTCCCCCTCCACAATTTTACAATTTCATCTAAAGTCCACTCCGATCCATGTCAAAGGTTATGGTAAAGGTCAGGGAGTTGTGGTCACTGTCTTCATGATGTTCACCTGCCAAGAGATCTGTCTCCTCTTCTGGTTTAACGTCTTGTACCAGATCCAATTTTCAGATCAAGGAGCATCATACGGGGATCAACCAAGTTCACACCAAGGTGTAGCAATCCAATCATAATCAAGAGAAAATCTGCAGATGCTGGAAATCCTGCTGAAGGGTCTCAGCCCAAAACATTGATTGTAAATTTTTCCATAGAGGCTGCCTTGCCTGCTGAGTTCCTCCAGCATTTTGTGTGTGTTCCAAGAGCTGTGTTCTGTCCACACTCTAGTATGGATCAGAGTGACCTTGTCAAGCTGTTGTCATTCCACACCAGGAGCCTCAGGAAGACTCTCTGTATTTTTTGGCAAAGAAAGATCTCCAACCAAGCCCAACTCCTGCAGTGTCATCATGAAGAAACACTGATGATGGACTGGGCATGTGATGAGAAGAAAGGCCATCTCCATCATCAAGATGGCATGTTATTGGACCCCTGAAGAGTAGAGGAAACACGGGAGACCAAAGATAAATTGGTGCTGTGATGTAGAGGCTGAAATGAGGCCCTGAATCACACCTGGAGCACAACAGAGAAGATGGCCAAAGATAGACAGAGATGGAGGATCTTCATTACTGCCCCCTAAATGCCAGAAGCGTAATGAGCAGTAAGTAAGAACCTGATCCAGTAAGGGCTTTCCTCTAGTTGGCTTTACTCCATACTGAGTCAGGAATCCTTCCTGAACATACCTAACAAATTCTGCCTCATCTAAACGTTTTGCTCTACGGAGGTGTCAATCAATATAAGGGACGCTGAAGCCACTGATGACAACAAAGATGCTGTACTTACATTTTTTCAAAATCTGCCACCTGATCTGATCCACAGTGTCTCTGTTGTAATTAGGGGAGTCCATAGAATACCACCAATAGTGTAGTTGTTTCCTTACTGTTTTCACTTCCAACCACAGACTCAGAAGTTGATTTCTTCAGGAGATCTGCATTGTTATACTATCCCTGATTAGCAATGCCATTCCTCCCTCCCTGTCTCTTTTGAAACATCTAAACCCCAGAACATCCTCCAACCATTCCTGCTCTTGTGACAGCCAATTGTCATGCTATAAGTGAAGCACAACCATATCCAGTGAGGATCCATGTAATGGAACTGTATCCAGTTAGGATCAGTGATGTAACCACTGTAAGTTCATCACCCTTGTTCCTGTTAATATCATTACAACAGATACCTTTCAACCCATCCAACAATCCTGCAAATATGCCCATTCCACCACCTATCCTGCCTCGCAGTCTCTCATTTACCTTTACAACAATGGCCCCATTCTCTGACCTATCACTCTGGTTCCCATCTGAATCAGAATCAGGTTTAATATCGCTGACACATGTCGTGAAATTTGTTGTTTTGTGGCAGTAATAATAACAAAAAATATAATTATAAGAGGCATACATAAAACATAAAATAATTTATTAGTGAAAAATGAAGGAAAAATTGTGAGGTAGTGTTCATGTTTGTGAGTCGTTGTCCATTCAGAAATCAGAAGGGGCGGTGGGGAAGAAACTGTTCCTGAAATCTTGAGTGTGTGTCTTCAGGCTCCTGTACCTTCTCCTTGATGGCAGCAAAGAGAAGGGGGCATGTCCTGGGTAATGGAGGTATATATTATGAGACAGTATAAATATGATGAACTAAAATGGCTTCCTCTTTCCTCCTGGAAGTATTTAAAATTAAAAAAGTAAATATGAGGAACATGTTTTTGAGCTTGCCTGCAAGAAATACAGAGAAAGTCAATGGTTGGTATTAGTTTTTACGGAATCCTGATATACGACCAGCCCTGGTTGTACGTGATCCACTTGGATCCAAATATTGTAAAAGCCACTCACTTTAGCCCAGTCCTTATCATCAGCCAGAATGTCCACCAAACCCCACTTCCCAGATTATTGCCCCACCATCTTTGCCATCTCTGTGAAGAGTTACCAAATGGTTTACAGGTTTGTGAGGTAATATTTTGCAATACTTATTCAATCTTTATATATATTTTATAGTAATTTGTAGTGCATTTAATGCATGGCACAATACTGCTGCTACATAACAACAAATTTCATGACATATGCTGCAACAATAAACCTAATTCTGATTCTGATTCTGAAATTCTAAAGCCCTAATGCACTACAAATGGGAGAAGTGGCTGATATTTGCTGCAGCTGCACTGAATGAGTTGGAGGCAAATAAATTAAGGGCCGCTATAAAAGCGAAAATCAAAGTGATGAACTTAAACCTGTGAGGCTGCAGCCCTACTTGCTGTGAATCTCAGACAGAAACTCATAGGAAAACATTACTCTTTGAGTGTATTGTACCTGTTCTGACTGTGATCCAAGTCACCGGAGAGGCACTCAAGCTGATGATATCGAAGTCTTTACTCAGCCCATTAAACAAACATTCTTCTGGAGAAACACACACAAAATTCTGGAGGAGCTCAGCAGATCAGGCAGCATCTCTGGAAAAGACTGATGACAGAGAACTGATGAAGGGTCTTGGCCCAAAATGTCAACTGTTTACCCTTTTCCATAGATGCTGCCTGGCCTGCTGAGTATTGTGTGTTGCTTTGGAATTCCAACAACTGGAGATTTTCTTGTGTTTGTGATTCTTCTGGAGACACTCTTGCAAGAATCTCACAGGCAGCGTCTCTGGAAAATAATGAACAGTCAACATTTTGGGTCCAGAATATTCAGCACAAACATGAAGCAAGTAAATGGCTATTATTAATCACCAATCTGCAGCAGCAGCTGATGATGATGCTGCCCATCATGATTCACTTTCTTCTCCTCTGCAAATGAGAGGAAGATGTGCTTGTGAACATACTGGCTGGGTGATTTGTTAACATCTTGGTGGGTATATACAAAAAGCTGTGAAATGTGGGTTTAGAACTAGGGTCAGAGTAAAAATAAAGTAAGGGTGTAGTGATGCAAAAGTTAAATAGGAACCATTATAGGTAGAGATTACTGGCCAAGTGTAATTGTAGAAGCATAACATAGAGCAGTGTGCAAGAGATGAAACAGCTGGAAAATGACTTAAAAGGCGGGAGGGGGAGATGACGGTGCACCTGCATGTGCGCAGCCCTCTGGCGAAAAATGATATCGTATCTGTTAAGTAGGGGCCGTGGACAATTCTGATTTGATGGAGAATGGATGTGAAAGCACAGAGGAACATCTGGAGAGATTTCTGAAACACCCGTTCACTGCAGTCGTTACTGTGTGGTCGGGAATCTTTTGGAGGGTAGGCCTCAAAATCCCCGGCCTTGCCTGCTTTTGGCAACCGAGAAGGAGGTCGAATCATTCGGACAGAGATGGCGCTCAGTACTCGGTGTCTTAGAGCTGATCAGAGCTCAAAGCTTTCTGATGACTCAGAGTTGGATTGTGGTCGGCATGGCAGGGAGAGTTTTCCTTCCTTCTCCCGTCTGCGTGAGATGTGGGACATTTGAGAAACTTTGAACTTTACTGTGCTCATGGACTGCTTCATCAAGTTATGGTATTGTTACACTGTTTGTAACTATATGTTATAATTATGTGGTTTTGTCAGTTTTTTCAGTCTTGATTTGTCCTGTGTTTTGTGATATCACATCGGAGGAAATAATGTATCATTTCTTAATGATATTGTCTAAATGACAATAAAAGAGGACTACGTGTCTTCATAATCTAAAACACTTTCTTAGTTCAGGTCGACCTTCACTAATCCGACCACCTATAATCCGGTTCCTTTGATAATCTGGCACTGATTATGCTTAATTGATCCTTCTGTAATTCAGTATTTTCATTAATCCAGCACTCCTCAGGTCCCAATGGTGCTGGATTAGTGAAGGTCGACCTGTATTGCCCTTGTGTCTTTGGTATTGATTTTGATTTAAAATTTATCCTACCAGTGCTTCACAATGAACTCTACAATTTTCAAATACCTCTTCTCCTCTCCACACCATCCATTATTATCTCCAGAACTGCCCGTTGTGATACACCATGACCCCAGCAACCTTCCTACAAGTTTGAAATGACAGCTGATAATGATGAGAGGCCATGACCACTTCCCCTATAAGATGAATCATCATGGACTTAATCTAAACCTCCGATGCCCAATCAGTGGTAGGGCAACCTGTCAATGTACTTCAATGCAACAGACAGCACAGACATTGACTAGACACTTCCATCATAATAATGAGGAAGGTCACAAGAGATTACAGATGCTAGAATCTGCAGGCAAAGAACTGAGCTGGAGGTGGAACTCAGTGTGTCAAGCAGTGTTTGAAGAAGGAAACGGACAGTATGCATTTCTATCAAGACCATTATAAAGAAGTTCTTAGCCTAGCATCTTGGTCTCAGAAATGTTTTGTTTATGAGATGCAGGATATCAGCTCCATCGGTGGGTTAAGATAAAGTCAGATGTGTAAGTGTTACAGTGGAGTAAAGGGAATTACAGAGACATGAGAGAGGAGCTGACCAAAGTAGATTGCAAGGGGATACTAGCAGGGATGATGGCTGGAGATTCTGGGGGAATTTAGAAGGCACAGGACAGATACATCCCAAAGATGCAGAGTATTCTAAAGGGAGAATGAGGTTCAACAAGAGAAGTCAAAGTCCAAATGAAAGGAATAAAGAGAGCACACAATATAGCAAGTTGTATTAAGTTGGAGAATTGGGAAACTTAAAAACCAACAGAAGGCAAGTGAAAAAAATGTAAATAGTGAAAAAATGAAATATGAAGGTAAGTAGTCACTAATATAACAGAGGATACCACAGATTTTTCAGATATATAAGAAGTAAAAGAGAGTGGATATTGGACTGCTGGAAAAGGATGCTGGGGAGTTCGTAATTGGGGCTAAGAAATGGCAGAAGAACTTAATAAGAATTTAATGTCAGTCTTAACCGTGGATTGAAACTAGTGAAAAAGAATCTCAGGGTTGTATGTGGTGGCATGTATGTACCCTGATAATAAATTTTACTTTGAACTTTGAACTTTTTCATCGTATGCCAGAAGTATGAGTGCTGAGGGAAAAAGTGAGTGAAGTTGCTATCACTAAAGAGAAGGTGCTTGGGAATCTGAAATATCTGAAGGTAGTTTCGCCACCTGGACCAGATGAACTTCCCCCAGTTTTGTAAGAGGTAGATGAAGAGATTGTGGAGGTATTAGTAATTATCTTTCAAAATTCTATCAGTACCTCCAGTTGAATTCTGTCTTTTTGTATGTTTCCCCTTAGCTGTCAGCCTATGGTTTTGTATCGCCATGTGCTCCTGCTCTACTCTGGCCCCTGTATTATTGAGTACTTTGTGTCTCATCTGCTTCTCATTATTACCTGTATTGCTGCCACCTGTGTCTCATTGTGCTCTACTTATCATCTGCCTCTGTTTATTGCTCAGTGTATTTCAGTCCTGTGTTGTCACCTGTTTGTTGCCAGATTGTACCAGTGAATTTTCCTGAGCCTTTCCAGCATTGCAATCTGTACTCTGTCCATCTGAATATTGACTCTGCCTGTTTCCCTATTCTGGTTTTTGGATTTCTCTGGATGTTTTGATCTCTGCCTGAACTTTGATGTCGACTTTGTTTGCACTTTAGGATTTGTTACTCAATTAACATCACTGTTTGCACAGTATTTGGTCTGTGATTAGATCCCTGTTCCAGTGCCCTGACAGATTTACTATATTCTGGAATGGTTCTGGAGGACTGGAAATGCAAATTTCACTCCACTCTTTCGGAAGGGAAGCAGAAGAAAGGAAATTATAGGCCAGTTAGTCTGACCTCAGTAATTGGGGTGATGTTGGAGTCCATTATTAAGGTTAAGGTCCTGGGGTACTTGAAGGCAAATGATAAAATTCACCAAAGACATCATGGTTTCTTTAAGGGGAAATCTTCCCTGACAAATCTGTCGGAATACTTTGTGGAAATAATTGGCAAGATGGTTAAAGGACAGTCAGTAGATATTGTTTATTTGGTTTTTCAGAAGGTCTTTGACAAAGTGCCACACATGAGGCTACATGACAACATAACAGCCCATGGTATTACAGGGAAGATACTAGCATCGATAGAAGATTAGCTGACTGACAGGATGCTAAGGGGGGGTGGGAATAAAGGGGGCCTCTTGATTGGCTGCCGTTTTCTTGTTGTTTTCCACTGGGGGCATGTTGGGACCACACTTCTTTTCATGTTATGTATCAGTGACTTGGATGTTGGGTGGTGGGCATGTAGTGCTGAACAAACAGGGAGTCTGTAAAAGGAATTAGACAGTTTGGGAGATGGGTAAAGAAGTGGCAGATAGAACACAGTGCAGGGAAGTGAATGGCTGTGCACTTTGGTAGACAGTATACAGGCAAAGACTATTTTCTAAATGGTTAGAAACTTCAGATATCAGAGGTGCATGCAAATGTAATAATGCAAGGGAAGGTAATAAAAGAATGCACAATGGTGTTGCAGTTACAAAAAAGAAGTTCACTGCTGATGGACAATAAGGTGCAACTCTATAATGATGTAGGTTGTTAGATTGACAATCCATCTTGTCATACAAGTGGGCTATTTCAGAGTTCCAAGTTTTAAGTTTGAAGTTAAAAGTGAATTTATTAACAAAGTACGTAAATGTCACTATATACAACCCTGAGATTCATTTTCTTTTGGGCATAATTGGTAAATCCAAAAACCATAATAGAATCAATGAAAGATGCAACCAATGTGCAAAAGATAACAAACTGTGCATATACAAAAATGAAAAAAAAAACAAACAAGTAAGCAATATGTATTGTGAGCCTGAGATGAAGAATCCATAGGTTGTGGGTACTTTTCAGTGATGGGGCGAGTGAAGTTGAATGAAGTTAACTCCACTGGTTGAAGAGCATGTAGGTTGAGAGGTAGCAGTGTTCCTGAACATGGTGGTGGGGGTCCTGAGGATTCTGTCCCTCCTTCCAGATGGTAGCAGTGAGAAGAGAACATGACCTGGGTGATAGGGGTTCCTGATGGTGGTTAATGCTTTTGTATGACTATGTACTGTGCTGATGTGTGGAATGGAGGGAACAACTTTACCAGTAATGATCTGAGCCATATCCACTATTTTTATGGTTTTATAGAAAATGCAATTAAAGCTATCCTTGAGCCTAATGGTACCTGCTTTTAAGGTTTTTGTGTCTCCTGCCTGATGGGGGGAAGGGGAGAGAAAAGGGAATGTTCAGGCAAAGGCAATTGAAGTCTGTTATTTTTTACATTTAGTGTAAACCCTCACTTCTTATTCAATGTCTAAACACCTAATTCTAGTATTTCTTGTTACGGCTGGTACATTTATTTAGAAAGTCTGAGTGTTCAACTCCAGGTCCCACAAAATACATCATACCCATCCCATGTATTCAGCTGTAAGATCTGGGCATAGAAGGGATGTAATTGTCGTTCTTTCTCCATGGGTCATCCTTTCCTGATTTACTCACAAACTTGAGACAGTGCGGGATCTTTTGCTAGCTACTGTCTGATTTACATCTTACTCACAGGCAGCGTATCCAGACGAATATTGGTCAGTACTTGCCCTCTGTTCCTACACCAGCAGTCATTTCTGCCACCAGAGAACAACCAAGTGTATCCATTCCATGGCATTGCTTGCCTGTGAAATCAATTTTAAAAAGCTTAGCTTTATTTGTCACATGCAGATTGAAACATTCAGTGAAATGCCTCATTCATGTCGTCAAATCAAATCAGCAAGGGTTATGCTGGGCATTCCACAAGGGTCAGCAAGCTTCTAGTACCAACATCGCATGCCCACTTTTGACTAGCCCTAAAGCATAGGTTTGGAATGAGGGAGGAAGCCAGAACCCCAGGAGGAAATGTACACAGTCTCGAGGAGAATGCACGAGCATCTTGCAAACAGCGAGGGGGAATTGAATCCAAATTTTACAAGCGGAGATGTAAGCAATTGAATTAAACACCAAGCTACTGTGCCACTACATTTTTTGTAGTATTTTAAATATTGTCTCAAAACCAAAGCACATCTATGAACATATGAACCACAGGATTAATCACATGGAACGCTGAAATCAGGAGTTTGTGAGCTGTGACAATGTGCAGTGATATCCATTAATGTAGATGTTGGTGGTTTCCGTGCCAGAGAGCACCTTTACTTTGCTACAGCTGGTGATCTGGAAATAAACACTCATTTTCTTTTCACTTTATATCCAATGGGGCCACACTGAATGGCGGTGTTCACAAGATAGGGTTCATCTCTCTGCAGATTAGAAGATTGGATTATAGAAGGTGCCCCAATTGAAACACAATTGCAACCCCTGCACTCCCAGAACTTAGAGCTGTATGTATGGGATAGATGAGTTATGTGGAAGCTCGAGTTGAACTCCCACACGTTGGAAATAAATGTACCAGCTGTGCTCCACCTCCACTTTACACCTGTTGCAGCAACTGAGATGAGCTTTGCTAAACTTGAGAATTATTTCTGAAAATAGGACTAGGCCTCTGTTTACTTTCAACGTAAGTCATGTTTTCAGCAGTGAACTGTGACAGTGCGTCACAGTGATCTGTCCATGTTGGTCTGAGTGTGAAAGACCACAACCAAAGCTATTGTGGACATTTTCCTTGTTTTAAAGTAGACTGTTGGTGGATTTTCATTCTCTCCACCTTTAGTTTTACACTGAAAAATTGTATTACTTTATCGATTCTGTATGCTACAATATATTTTTTTAGCAAAAGTGCGGGTGTTAGCTCAGTCATCAAATTTCTTTTATAAAATGGCCCACTGAATAATAATTAGCTCATTACTCAGTGTAGGCAATCTTTATACATGAATCAAAACTATGTGCTATTGTTGTACAACATTGGTCTAATATGGGATGGCGGTGGGAGAATCGGCGAGGCATTAATGGATTGTGTGGAAGGATGGATACAGAAAATCTCAGAGCTTTCGAATTTCTTTGAAGACTAGCAGTTTGTCAATAGATTGAATGGCATCATATCTTGTTCTGAAATGTGAGAAATTGACTGCTACCTTTCCCCATAGTACAGCATTAGTTTATTTCTAAAGTACTTCAGCAGATGAAAAATGCTTTGACCTGTCCTGGGACAGTGAAAGGTCCTACAGCACAATGTCTGCTTTTTAACAACAAACCATTGTTCATCTCAACATTGACCAAGTCAAAGATCTTTTAATTTTCATTCTCTAGAGATGAAGAGTTTACCTCTGTGACAGAAATATTGTTTCTTTATTGAGGAAAAGGGAATGTTTGCAGACATTTTCCAAACATTGAGGAAAATGACCATACAAGGAGGAGTATTGTGCCACCTTTACATTAGCATGACTTGAACCTGATGCTACACAGGTCCTTTAAGCAAAAAACACATTGTAAATGCTGATAATACATTTTTTCATTGCATTTCTGAAGGTGGTGGAGGATGCAGGTTATAGATTTAATGGTAGTTGCTGGAGAGAGCTTCTGTCACCAGTTTAAAAAACTTGTAGGCAGCTTCATGTTCCTCTGGTCCGAATCCTTTTTTATCACAAAGAGCGAGTTCAACAATGAAGGCCTGGCTGAGAAGCTGTGAAGAAAAACAATAATTATACAACACTGAAACAAAATTGGAAAGCAAAGCTCAAACCTCCAATGACTTCATACAGAGTAGCCCAGAAGTCCATGTTGTCCTCTGGGTCGATGTCAGCACTCAGTGGTGCAAACATATAAGTCTTTTCCCATATCCTTGCCTCATGTGCCCATCAAAGCCTTTTTGATTCTTTTTGCCAAACAGAAGCTAAGTAACCTAAAGCACAGCAAACTGCAGCAACACAGTGATCTTCTTGGAGCAGCAATGTCGAAAAAATTTTTGCATTTGTCAGATGGTGAGTGAAGGGACGTTGAAATCAATTTGTGTTCCTGTGCAACCTGTCCTAATCTAGCACATGAATTGTTGAGTGAGCATCCTATGTGAATAGCTCTCAATAAAGTGATTAAACTTTCTAACCTGTGACCCCCCCACCCAGATCTAATTATTCGGAAAACTAGAGGACTGCCTTTTGCACAGCAATCAGGTCTCCTCCTTTTCCTTGGGGTTCAATCCACTATGCTTGGTTGCCATGTTTGTTATGACACTGTAATTGAGAAGTATTTATAGCACCCCTTTAGTGAAAACGCACACAACTTCGGTCTCTACCTTGAAGTTTTGAGTGTCCACTCCGATTTTTTGATGTTTACCGCTGAGTTCATGGAAATTCTTTTCAATACTCCTCAAATCTTTAATTGCAGTGTTTAGAGCCTTTAGCACTTTGTCTGCATGAGCCTGAACACCAGGGTCACAGGCTGCAAAGTGGCCATTGAAATTCTTAAACAGCCTGGTCGTCCAGGGATAGACTGCGAATACCCTAGAATGATTAAAAAAAAACAAATTGCCCACTTTCTGTTAAGATAACTTAAAATTAATTTATTTCTCAAAGCACATCGAGGAAATTTTTATCTAGTAAAGAGTTGAGTTTGATTAGAATCTCAAGGCAGTGTTGACTACTAATTCCCTCACCCTATTAGAATATCTAGGCAAGTATAGAAAATCAAAGAACCTTCACTGGAACCATTGTTGATAATAGAGTGCATGATTTAAACACAAAACAGAAAATACATTTTCATCATACCTTGCCAAGGCTTGGGCAGTTATTGTTTCCTTATCCAAATGGTCCCATTTGTTCATTATGTATTGTTCCTGTGCATCTGTTAATTTCACCATTTTGGCTGTTAACCTGTTACTGTCACTACTCGCACAAGAAAGCTGTGTTGATCTGGAGTTTGGACCTCACTTTTATAGGCTGCAATAAGGCTAATCTCAGACTAACACTCAAATGTAATAGGTTGACCACCTGATGGGTTGGACACACTTCCCAAAAGTGGGCAGCAAAGCTTCTGTATTTGTGTGTTAAGATAAACACCTGCTGATCAATTGCTAGTCTGAGCCCCAATTCTGCCTATCTAAATGCAAAGAATCATTCTCTAATTTTGTTGAATAATAATTCAATACATTGATTTTTAAACTGTAGAACTCTCTCCTTGTTAATTGAAGTTCAACCCTTAACTTCATTTTGCTGATTACAATTTTTCATTAAATAAAATACTTATTTTTCAGAAATTAATATGTTTCTGATGTTGAAATCAAATCAATGTCTATTATAATATAACTTGAATAATGGGATTGTACCAATGGAACAATTGAGGACAAAATACACCATTAAATTAGACAAAATTATTTAAGTATCACTGGGCTACAACAGTAATGTGCACTTCATGGTCCCTGGGGTCTTTCTGACTGATGACTCTGCTATCAGCATTCACTAGGTAACTAATAGCAATTTACATCGTCAGTAGGTAGACTTATGAATTTGTTAAGTGGACACATATGGATAAAGCTCTGTTTCTATTTTGTGTGTCTATTCAAGGTTGAACCAGCCATGAGCATTCACAAACCTACTATAGGTGGAATGTAAACATGAAAAGACCAATGAGGGAAAATGTAAATCCTCTTTTAACATAAATGTGAGACTTTATAATAGGGAATAATAAAATGTCAGAGGAATTAAACAAATGCAACCTGTCTGTTAGTGTATTGAATTTTCATTAAGCTTGTGTTCGGGAGAAGACAAACAAGGACAACTCACATAGAACTTGGGGTCACTGTGTCCTTTGAGAGTTGTTTAACAAATGGAAAACAGAGTAGAGGAACAGATCCTTCATAGATAGTCAGGCTGCAGCTGATAAGGTCCAACAAGGATCAGTGCTAGGATCCCAAATACTTACATTGTCTATTAACAGTATGTCTGAGAAGACCTGATGTAACATTTTCAGATTTCTTAAGAGAACCAGAGAACTAATTGGGAATTTCTGTTCAGCCTGCATCTAGAGTATTGTATTCAGTTCTGGTCACTCATCATTGGAAGGATGTGGAGGTCATGGAGAGGGTTTAGAAGAGGTTTACCAGTGTGCTGGCTGGATTGAAGAGAATGTGCTATAAGGAGAGTGAACAGATGAGAATTGTTTTCAGTGGAATAGGAGCGGGGTGTCCTGACAGAAATTTATAAAATTATGAAAGGTTTAGATAGGGTTTAAATGCGTCTCAAACAGCCTCTGACAACCAAGTCCAACTCCTGGCCTTCATATGTGGCATAGTTCTTATGCCCAGCGGAGCTGTTCTCACTGACAGGAGAAGGGGCAAATGTGGGCCACTGGCGCCTTAAAACCGGTAGCTCTGGGCAGATGGAGCCCGTTAACCACGGATGGTTGCTCATCTAGGAGAGGGAGAACTCCGATTTCAAACCTCCGCTGCCTTGCGGCTATATCCTCTCATGGGAAAGGCTTCGGGAGTAAACCCAGAGGAAGAATCCGGAGTTAGAGTCGGAGTCCGGAAGGCGGCTGACTGCTGTACCCAGCACCGGCATGGCAACTCCTGCCATGCTGCTGGCACCGAACCGCACCGACTTTCCTCGCTCCTTTGGACCTGTCATCAGCATGGGGGGGGGTCCCACTGCATGGGAACAGACGGATCTCTATATCAGCTCTGCCCTGGCTTGTGCCCTGGAGAGGCCACTCCAGCTTTGCTTTATAGCACTGGACAAACATGGGAAGCAGCAGCTACCGGTTATAATTCATAATGCTTGATTGGCGTAGAGCATGGCGCCAGGGGTTGCTTCCGACAGTGGGAGAGACCATTGCGTTTCACTGGACAGCTACCACCCGCCTCTAGCTGGGCAGACCCCAGCCAATAAGGTGCTGTCACGCCACAATCAGTCTTCCTCATTGGGTGCATGGGGATAATGGATTATTCCATGAAGCGATGACTTTAACTACTGCACCAGACAAGAAAGAAAACAAGTCAAATAAGACAATACCCTTCAAGTTGGGATGTTAGAATGTCCATACAATGATGACTGGACTTGACCAAAACTTCAAGGATGTCAAAGATGTACGAAAAACAGCGGTCATTAACAATGAGCTACTAAGGCTCAAGGTAGATATAACTGCCCTACAAGAAATCTTCCGTCCTTGGATTCACTTTACACCCCACGCTGTCGGAGTAGTGCTGCCAGGATAATCAAGGACACGACCCACCCAGCCAACACACTTTTCGTCCCTCTTCTCTCTGGGAGAAGGCTCAGGAACTTGAAGACTTGTACAGCCAGATTTGGGAACAGCTTCTTTCCAACTGTGATAAGACTGCTGAACGGATCCTGACCCGGATCTGGGCTGTACCCTCCAAATATCCGGACCTGCATCTCGGTTTTTTTTGCACTACCTTACTTTCCCTTTTCTATTTTCTATTTATGATTTATAATTTAAATTTTTAATATTTACTATCGATTTGTACTCCAGGGAGCGCGAAGCACAGAATCAAATATCGTTGTGATGATTGTACACTCTAGTATCAATTGTTTGGCGACAATAAAGTATAAAGTAACATGTTTGGCGGATTCAGGTACACTGAAGGAAAGGGGCTACACATTTTTCGGGCAGGGAAAGAACCAAGACGAGCCCTGCGAGCATGGAATGGGCTTTTCCATTAGCAACTCCTTGTTGCAAATGGTGGAACCACCAGAAAATGGATCAGAACGATTTATGACTCTCCGCCTACACACCAGTCACGGCCCACTATCTCTCGTCAGTGTGTATGCCCCTACCTTGAACTCCACCTCTGAGACAAAAGACATGTTCTACAATTTAGAAGCTGTTGTCAGGAATATTCCCAGTGACGAGCACCTCGTTCTCCTTGGTGACTTCAACACCAGAGTGGAAGCCGATAATGATTCCTGGCCGTCTTGTCTTGGCCACTTTGAAATTGGCAAAATAAATGACAATGGACAATATCTTCTGGAGTTCTGCTCCTATCATGGCCTGTGTGTAACTTCTTCCTACTTTCAGACAAAGTCGCAGTACAAGGTCTAATGGCGACATCCATGGTCTAAACACTGGCACCAACTAGACATGATCATCACCTGGCGCTCTTTCATCAACTCTGTACTGATCACCCGCTCATACCACAGTGCAGACTACGATACGGATCATGCTTTAGTATGCTGCAAGATCAAACTATGTCTGAAGAAAATTCACCACTCCAAACAAACTGGAAAACCTCGCATCAACACAACAGAGATGAAACAGTCAGAAAAGGTTGACCGGTTTTCCAAGTCAGTACAAGGTGCTATGACTACCTCCTCACAAGGAGAAACTGCAACAGAACAATGGTCATACCTTCGCGACACCATCCGCAAATCAGCACTCTCAGTCTTTGGAAGAAAGACCACAAAGAACAGTGACTGGTTCGAGGCAAAGTCCAACATCTTGACTCCTGTCATCAAAGCCAAGCGTGCAGCTCTCACAGAGTACAAGCGTTCACCATCTGACCAAACACTCCAGGCACTTTGAGCTGCTAGAAGCAAAATGCAACAGACTGCAAGTCAGTGCGCAAATGAGTACTGGCTCCGGCTCAGTGAGGACATTCAGACAGCAGCTGTGACAGGCAACATCTGATCAATGTATGATGGTATCACCAATAAAAGCAAGCAGATGGAATGCTTGGTAGAACACTACTCTGAGCTCTACTCGAGGAAAAATGTTGTTGTTAGCTCAGCCATTGATGCCATCGATTGTCTCCCAGTCATGGATGAACTCGACTCTAACCAATCATTGAGGCCCTCAGCAAGGCAATGGACAGTCCTGTCCCAGGGAAAGCTCCTGGCAAAGATGGGATTCCTCCAGACCTGATCAAACACTGCAAGAGCTCACTCCTCCAACCTTTACACGAGGTCCTCCGTCAGTGCTGGAAGGAAGGAGCCTTACCACAGGATATGCGCGACTCCAAAATCGTCACTTTGTACAAGAACAAACGTGACAGGGAGACTGCAGCAACTACAGGGATATCTCCCCCCTGAGTGTTGTCGGCAAAGTCTTTGCTCGTGTGGCTCTGGCATGTCTACAAATTCTGGCAGAACGGGTCTACCCTGAGTCCTGATGTGGTTTTCATGCAAGGAGGTCAACTGTCGACATGATTTTCTCACTCCATCAACTCCAAAAGTGCAGGGAACAACAGAAACCCCTCTATGTCACTTTCATCGACTTGACCAAGGCATTCGGCCTTGTCAGCAGGGATGGGCTCTTTCAGATTCTCCTCAAGATCGGCTGTCCCCCGAAACTCCAAAGTATCATCAAGTCATTCCGTGACGGCATAAGGGCTACTGTTCAGTACGATGGCAGCTCATCAGAACCCTTCGCTATTCG
This sequence comes from Mobula birostris, assembly GCF_030028105.1. Classification (NCBI taxonomy): domain Eukaryota; kingdom Metazoa; phylum Chordata; class Chondrichthyes; order Myliobatiformes; family Myliobatidae; genus Mobula; species Mobula birostris. The sequence goes on from NC_092378.1 coordinate 107,603,493, forward strand.
TAGTGGAGTCAAACAAGGATGCGTGTTGGCCCCAACATTATTCAGCATCTTCTTCTCTCTGCTATTGAAGCACGCGTTTGGGACGACGACAGAATGTATCTACGTGCACAGCAGGTCTGATGGGTAGCTGTTCAACCCTGCGTGCCTGAGAGCATGAACAAAGGTGCGAAAGATCTTAATACATGACATGCTCTTTGCCGAAGACGCTGCTATAACCTCGCACACCAAACTCTCATGGACCGCTTCTCTAAGGCAAGCAACAACTTCGGGCTTACCATCTGCCTAAAGAAAACAAATGTCCTTGCCCAGAATGCAGTGGAGACACCAGTCATTACCATCGACAATTACGATCTAGAAGTGGTCCACGAGTTCACATACTTGGGGTTGACCATTGGTGACACTCTCTCCCTCGATGCTGAAATCAATAGGCGTATCAGCAAAACAACACCAATCCTTGCTCGACTCTCCTTGCGGGTCTGGGTGAATCCGAAACTCACTACAAAGACCAAGACTGCCTTGTACAATGCCTGTATTATCAGCATCCTCCTGTATGGTAGCGAGACTTAGGTAGGCTGGTCTTGGACTTATTTCCTGGCATAATTTACATATTACTATTTAACTATTTATGGTTTTATTACTATTTATTACTTATAGTGCAACTGTAACGAAAATCAATTTCCGCCGGCATCAATAAAGTATGACTACTCGGAACAGGAGAAGAAACTCAATAGTTTTCACCTGCACAGCTTTCGCCGCATTCTCTGCATCACCTGGAGAGACAAAGTCCCAAACTCTGAGGTCCTCTCCTGCGCTGGATTTCCCACAACGTTCACGCTTTTAAAGGAACGTAGACAGTGCTGGCTGGACCACGTCTGTCGTTTGAAGGATGGTAGACTGCCAAAGGACATCCTCTACAGTGAACTGGCAACAGGCAAGAGGAACGTTGGTAGACCCGAGCTTCGCTTCAAGGACCTCTGCAAGCACGCCATGAAAGCCTTAAAAATCAACAGCGAGTGCTGGGAGGATACGGCAGATGACAGCAACAAATGGTGAGGTGCTCTTCAGCAGCACCTAGAGCAAGGCGAAAGAGTGATCCTGAGTCAGTCTGAGGAGCGGAGAGCTAAATGGAGAGCACAGCAGACAGCAGACAACAATTCCACGATGCCCTACTCATGCAGCAACTGTGGCAGAGCCTACCATTCCAGCATCGGCTTCAACAGCCACAGTCAACGCTGCTCGACAAGCCAGTAACTACCAGAGGCGCAGTACCCATGGTCAACCATGACCAACGGAGGCCACATGCAGAGATAGGGTAGGCAGGCAGTCTTCTTGCCCAGGAATGAAATGCTTGGGAGGCAATGCATTTAAGAGAAGAGAGGGAAAATCAAAAGAAATGTATAGCACTGTTGTTACATGTACAGGAAAGTGTTGGGTTCCTGTAATGTGTTACCATGGGTGATACGATAGAGGTGTTGAAGACGCTCTCAGAAAGATGCATGAATGCGCAGAGAACGAGGGATATGGACAACATGCAGGTAGAATGGATTAGATATCACTAGCTTAGTTAGTCTGGCTGAAGGGATTTTTTTCTATCTTGCACTGTTTTAGGTTCTAAAGCCTTGGTAAAATAACAGCTATACTATTGTACATAATTTTGGCCCTGCTGTCTAAAAACGACATGTTCGCTTGTAAGAAGTGCTGTAAAGTTTCAAAGGACTGGTCAGAATATCACATGTGGGATAAAATCACACAATAATAATAAACCAACAAGCTAATTTTCCAATTTAATTCAGAGAAGGTTGGAAATACTCGGGGGGTCAGGTCACATCTGTGAGATTTCTTCTTTCTCAGTCTGACCTATTGAGTAATCCCAGCATTCTGTTTGTGAGCTTTCCAGCATTTGCAAGTGGTTGTGATTGTCAGATGTGAGGCTGCTCACCACTGATAGTACAATGTTCAAATATATTTTCTACTCAGCAAATGAAGTAGCCCATGCTTGATACAACAATCCGCACGCTACATTCTGCCATAAGTAGCTGGTAACATTCACATCACCCAAGTGCCAAGTAACAAGGATCTCAAGGATGTCCAGCAAGATGCCATGCAGACATTTGTCCTTGTGTTCAAGAACATTATTATCATTGAGCCCCACCATCAACATCCTGGGAGTCACTACTGTCCGAGTACCAAACTGGATCAGCTACAGAACTGCTTTGGACCGACGTCTGGTTATGCAATGGTCAGTGTCTGGTTATGCAATGGCAAGTGATTCACTTATACCTCAATAAGAACTTTCCAACTTCTAAAGGTACAATTCTGCAGTGTGATGGAATACTCGCTAATTGCCTGAATGAATGCTTCTCCCTCATCACTCAAGAAGCTCGACACCATTCAGCTTGGACACCAGTTTGCTTGAATATTCCCCGATCAGTCGTCCATGCAGCCTGTCCTCTCCAGCCACTGCCCACACTGCTAGGTGCATAACAACAGAATCCAGAATAGAGTGTTACTGTTACTGAGAAAATGCAATGCAAGCTGACAGTAAGATTCAAGGCCGCAGTGAGGTAGATTGTGAGGTCAAGACATTATCCTACTAGGGTACTATTTAATGCCCTTATAACAAGCTGAACAGAAGTTGTCCTTGAACTGAGTAGGATATACTTTCAAACATTTATATCTTCTGGCCTATGGGAGGTCTTTGATTATTCTGACTTCTTCGTCAGAGCAGCAAAAACTGTTGACAATATCCATGGAAACACTGGTGCTTTCCATGGACAAAAATGCTGGTTTTTATTCTATGTTAAACTTTGTTCACAAACCTTTGCATTTTCTGGCGATTATAGGGAGAGCAGTTGCCATATCAACCTGTGATGCATCTGGATAGGATGCATTCTATGGTGTATCAATAAAATCTAGTGACAGTCAGATGGGACATGACAGATTTCTTTCGCCTTCAGAAGAAACTGAGATTTCTTAGCCATGATGTCTACATGGTTGAACTAGGAGCCTGTGGGTGATATTTACTCCTGGGAACTTGAAGCTCTCAACCTACTTGATCTCAACACCGTTGATGTAATTAGGTGTGTGTGCACTACCTACCCTCGTGAAGTCAATGACCAGCTCTTTTGTTTCACTGACATTGAGAGAAAGATTGTTGTCATGACAGCATGTTACTAGGCTCTTACTTTACTCAGATTGTTTTTATTTCAGATTCAGCTCACTGTGCTGGTATCATTTGTAAACTTGTAGCTGCCCTCTGTTCATGTGTTCATTCTGAAGCTGAAGCAGCATGCTACAACTCTAGAGAGTCACCAGCACGATTTACAGTGAGGCGCATTAGATACCAAGCCTACATCTACTTGATTTAAATAGCACGAGAGAGACATACATTGCTAGTTTTGCACACAAAAATGCAGGAAAGGAATTACTAGAATTTTTTTTCATTGTAAGTTTGAGGCTTTTGTGAAGATGCTGAGCATTGGTTAGGTAAGGCGAGGTAAGATCTTTCCATCCATCCATAGTCTCAGTGGTTTAGAGGTGGCAGTCAGGGCAGCTGTGTGCTCATCCTGCAGAACATGGGAAGGTCAGGGAAGCTTCCATGGTTCCTGGTGATAATACTTGTGGGAGGTGTGCTCAGTTGCAGCTCCTGACCAACTGCATAGAGTGACTGGGGCTGTAGATGAATCAAAAGGATGAGATACAGCAGAGGGAATTGAGAGAGATGGGTAGAAGTTTAAAAAGTAGGGACAGTTGGGATGTAATCTCTGGTGTCCTAGTGAAGATGGGAATAGCAGGATAGGGTTGATGAATATGTGGTTGATGAACTGGTGCAGGATCAACAGACACCTCGGAATGGTGGGATAGCTTCCAGGACAGAGGTTACTTGTACAAGAGAGATACGTTTCAATAGGCTTCTTGGCTGAGGCAATGGCTAGCGTTACTTGGATGTGTTTGAACAAGTTCAGCAGGATATGAATCGTAAAGTGGTTATGCAATCAATGAGAAAACTGGAGTAAATATGAAGTTTCAAGTGAAGAAATCCAGTCAGCAAGGTCAGGACAAAGAGTGAGGAAGGTCTGATCACCTAAGCTGCAAGTAGCCTGACAGGCTGATGATCTCGGAGTATCTTTAGCATGTGGGATTGTGATATTATATCTCTTACAGAAACATGATACATTGAGTGGATAGCATTTGCTTGGATCGTCAAGAAGCTTTTAAAAAGGTCCGGCCCTCAATGCTGCTATTCTGGATAAGAGATAAAGTACAAGTATAGATAGAAACGTGGTTGATTGCCAGAAGTTAGAGAGTGGAGATAAAGGGATACTTTTCAGTATGACCACTGGTGACTTTTGGAATTCCAAAGAGGTCAATTTTAGAATTGAAGCTTTTCACTTTATACATTAATGATCTGGATGAAGAAACAGATGATAATGTGGCTACGGTTGAGGAGAAAATTCAGAAATCAGAGGTGTAAAGTTACTTGAGAGTCCATGTTCAGCGTTCCCTCAGGGTTAGCTTGCAGCTTGAGTGAATAGTAAAGAAGGCAAATGCAGTGCCAGCATTCCAGTTTTGGAGGATTAGAATATAAAACTAAACAGAAAATGTTTTGTAAGTCATGCTGTACTGTACAAAAGTCTCAGGCATACATATATAATTAGGGTGCCAAAGACTTTTACGGAGTATCATATTTATCAACATGGAGTGGAGAATAGCAACATTGTGAGCAATTTTGGGCCCTGTTTCTCAGGAAGGGTGTACTAGCTTGGAGGGGGACCAGACACTCACAAGAATGAAAGGCTTATTACATGAGGAGTGTTTGATATCTACATAAGGAGTGTTTGATATCTCTGGGCCTGTACTCAAAGGAGCTCAGAAGTGTAATGAGATATCTTAATGAAACCTATTCAATAATGAAAGGCCTGGATAGAGTGGATGTGGTGAGGATGTTTCCATTGTTACGAGACACTGGGATGCAAAGGCATGCCCTCAGAATAAAGGCTTGAATTTTTAAAAGAGATTAGGAGGAATTTCTTCAGCCAGAGAGTGGTGCTGATGTGGAATCTGTTGCTAATGGAGGCTGCAGAGGCCAATTTGTTGGGTGTATTTGGGGCTGATAGATTCTAATTCCATCATGGACAGTCAAAAGCTCGGCTAAGAAAGGAGGAGGGTTGGGATGGGGCTAGCAACCCCATACAGTAAATAATCCAGAGCTACAGAAATGGCAACAGGGGTTTTAAGTACCTCATCCCTATAAAGGAAAGAAACATCAAGAAGGTGGACTACACCTGAGAATAACTTGAAAGACAGGCCCAGGACACAAGACTCTGGTGAGCTACTAACGATGACCTGTGCCTCAGTAAGGGTGATGGGCTTAAGCTGATAGGTACTTGATTAGTAAAGAGGTTTCTTGTTATGGAGAGAAGCAGAAAACTGAGATGGAGAACAATCAGCCATGATTGAATGGTGGAGAAAACTTAAAGGGTTGAGTAGCTTAACTCTGCTCCTATATCCAAGAATGAAAGGGTTATCATATGAGGAATGTTTGATAGCTCTGGGTCTGTACTCTCTGGAATTTAAAAGGTTGAAGGGGAATCTCATTGAAACCTTTTGAATGTTGAAAAGCCGAGACAGAGTAAATGTGTCTCATCGATGGTTCCTATGGTGGGGGAGTCTAGGACAAGAGGGCACAGGATAGAGAGGTATTCATTTAAAACAGAGATGTGGAGACATTTCTTTAGACAGAGGATGGTGAATTTGTAGAACTTGTTACCACAGGCAGCTGTGGCGGTCAGGTCGTTGGGTGTATTTAAGGCTGAGCTTGATAGGTTCTTGGTTGGACAAGGCATCAAAAGTTACAGGGAGAAGAACGGGGAGTGAGGCTGAGTTAGGGAGGAAAGGATCAGCCATGTTTGAATAGTGGAGCAGTCTTGATGGTCCAAATGGCCTAATTCTGATCCTGTGTCTTCAGGTCTTATGGTCTTATATTAATCTTATGGTTGAGGGATGGTCAGGACTGGTAGTTCAATTTTGCAAAGTATCATTCTTCCAGTGTGAGAAAGGTGGAATTAAGAGAGAAAGGTGGGATATGATATTGATTAGGAGGAACATCACATAAGTATTTACAGTGGATATTCCAGGGAAAAGATGCTGTAACTTCATGTAGGTAAAACTAAAAAATCAGAAAAGTGTAACAAGTCTGATGGGATGTTCTACAGTGCCCCCAACATTCCATAAAACCATAAGATGTAGGAGCAGAAGTAGGCTATTCAGCCCATCGAGTCTGCTCCACCATTCAATCATGAGCTGATCCAATTCTTCCAGTCATCCCCACTCCCCTGCCTTCTCTCCATATCCTTTGATGCCCCAGCTAATCAAGAACCTTTCTATCTCTGCCTTAAATACACCCAATGACTTAGCCTCCACAGGCGCACATAGCAACAACTTCCACAGATTTAGCACCCTCCAACTAAAGTAATTTCTCCACATCTCTGTGTTAAGTGGACAACCTTCAATGTTGAAGTAGTGCTTTCTTGTCCTAGACTCCCCTACCATGGGAAATAACTTTGCCATATCTAATCTGTTCAGGTCTTTTAACATTTCGAATGTTTCTGTGAGATCCCCCCCCCTTATTCTCCTGAACTCCAGGGAATACAGCCCAAGAGCTATCAAACGCTCCTCATACGGTAACCCTTTCGTTCCTGGAATCATTCTTGTGACTCTCCTCTGGACCCTCTCCAATGTCAGTAAATCTTTTCTAAAATAAGGAGCCCAAAACTGCACACAATACTCCAAGTGTGGTCGCATGAGTGCCTTGTAGAGCCTCAACATCACATCCCTGCTCTTATATTCTATATCTCTATAAATGAATGTCAACATTGCATTCACCTTCTTCACCACGAACTCCACCTGGAGGTTAACCTTTAGGGTATCCTGCACAAAGACTCCCAAGTCCCTTTGCATCTCTGCATTTTGAATTCCCTCCCCAACTAAATAATAGTCTGCCAGTTTATTTCTTCCACCGAAGTGCATAACCATGCATGTTCTACATTGTATTTCATTTGCCACTTCTCTACCCATTCCCCTAAACTATCTAAGTCTCTCTGCAGGCTCTCTGTTTCCTCAACACTACCCACTCCTCCATCTATCTTTGTATCATCGACAAATTTAGCCACAAATCCATTAATCCCATAGTCCAAATCATTGACATACATCATAAAAAGCAGCAAGGGGCAAATATGTAGCAAAACCCAAGTTAGTGATAGAAATGATAGGGCTATAATAGTAGGTCATTGTAACTTCCCTAATGTTGACTGGTGTTGCACAGTGCAAAGGGATTAGGTGCAGTAGAAGTTTATAAAAGTTGTAAAAGTGAGTTTTCTGAAGCAATATGTAGTTGGCTCTATTAGGGAAGGAGTTACACTTGACATCAGTAGACAATGAATCTAGGCAAGTAGCTGAAGTGTTAATGGTGGGACACTTCAAGACATTTGTGGAAAGGGTTAGTACTAGTTCAAAGGTTAACGTTCTCTTTGGGGCAAAACTAATTTTGATGGAATTGGGAGACGCTGCAGCAAGTAAAGGGTCATCTGGCAATTGGGAGGCTTTTAAAAGTGAGGCACAGAGTTCAGAACCAACACATTCCATTTAAAGTGAAGGGAATGGTTTGCAGTATTAGGGAACCTGAGGAATATTAAGGGTCTCGGTAAAGGCAAAGAATGTCAGATTTAGGCAACTGGGATCGAATATGAGTCCATAGAAGAGTATAGGGGATGTAGGAGTGCACTTCGGATGGAAATCAGGAGGGTGAAAGGAGGATATGGGATGTCCTTGACAGAAAAGATGAAGGTGAATTCCCACAGTTACTACGTATATTAAAGAAAAAGGGGAAAAAGCAGAGATATGAAACCTGGTAAAACCTGGAAAATTTCAATGATATCCTGAAGCATATTGATATACAAAAGAGGAGACTTTTGCATTTGAAGCTCCTGATAGTGTATATAACCCCAAGACACTGATATCAAGTTGCTCTGATCACAGAAGGAAAACTTGCATCGCAGTGTAGACTTCCAGAAGATATATTGTAGGAGATTTCGACGGTACTTAAACCAATTGAATGGTCCAATTTCAGCATTCTAGATGGGAAAAGTGAATTTCTCTATCTATAATGAATTTGATAGAGATAATAATGATGATTTGGCTCATGTCTATCAGTGGATGTTGAATTTTTATAACTATATGATCAGGTATTTAAAATTGCATTGGTAACTCTGATTTGGAAAGCAAAATTCTTTTTCAGGGATTAAGTTTTGAGGAAAGCCTAAATTGGCTTTCATTTTACCCCTGGAATGTAGGAGTCTGACTTGACATAGGTGCATAAAATAGTGAGGGGCATAAATTGACAGTCATAGCCTTTATCTGAGTGTTGGGAGTCTAAAACTAAACAGCGTAGATTTATGGTGAGAGGGAAACAATTTACAAGTAGATGAGGGGAAACTTTTTCCACACAGAGTGGAGGGTATATGAAATGAGCTGGGAGAGCAACTGTGGGGACAGGTATAATTACACTGTGGAAGAGGCATTTAAACATTTCCACAGTTAGAGATGGTTTAGATGGATATGGACCAAACATGTGAAAACATGAGTGACTAGGTCAGGTAGACATTGGTAGGCATGCATAAGTTGGACTGAATGGCCTGTTCCATGTTGTACAACTCTACAACTCTATTTATCTATATTTATGTGTAAAGCTTGCTTTGAGTTGAATGTATAAAAACCATTGGGAGAGATATCGATCTCCCATTTCAGATGTTTTGCTTTTCAGAAATCTCTGTTGTGAGCTTGATTCATTTACAATGGGGCAAAAAGTAACTGCCAGCCAAAGAGATATTTGTTGGTTCAATGCTTTTATATCCAAGGTCTTTCTCCTTTTTATTGTTATCCGGTGATAGAGGTAAACAGATCGTGCAGCATTTTTGGTGTTTTTGCTAATGACATATCTGACAGGTATTTTTCTGAAATTAAGTCTATTTAATAAATCAGCCACAGCAAATGATAAAGCATTGATTGAAGTGAAAGTTTATTTAGCTCAGTTTATCAAATATGACAATTAATCAATGACAAAATGTGGAATTAAATGATGATCTTGTTCACCGTAGTTTGTCGATTGCGTCTCTAACGGTACTTGGAGCTCAATTCATGTGCGAGCAACTCAAGGAACTTGTCGACAGCACAGTGGGTTGCAGGGGTGAACGCAGGCAAGTGAATGGCCAGGGTAACTGTGATACAATCAGCCAACAGCTGTAAAAGTGAAAAATAAATAACACAAGGCGGTGTTAGTATTGTCAAAGGATGATTTTACCCATTAAACAAGTGTTGCTTGTTTGTACTTTGACTGCTTTCCTATGTATAGTGTTGCAGGAAAAAGTATTCTCCGCTAACCTGAATAAGATTACACTTCTAGACTGCTAAAATTTCAACTAAATAAAGTTGCTGATCTAATCACTATATCATAGTTTGTATAATGACAATGACAAAGAATCTGTAAAATTGTTATATACCTGAAAGTTATGAGGATCCACAAGAAGTTCTTCACCATGTTTCTTGGCAAGCTTTTCCAGGTGTTTACTCAGATTGTCCACGTTATGGGCTGCATCCGCCACAGCTTCCATTACCAAGTGACCATGTCTTCTGACAGGCAGATCAGAGGCTTTGTAGCCATTGAATTTCGGGAAGTACGTCTTAGCTTGAGGATGGATCTCAAACAACCTTCAGAAACATGGAAAATGAAGGCAGAAATTATTTGCAGACACAATGTACACCACATCTCACCGAGAATTGAATTCTTTTATTCTTCAGACCAGCAATCACATTATTTTGGAAAATCTTCAATTCTATGCGGAGATTGTTATAGTGCATCTTTAATGGTCTCACAGTGCAAGGGAAATGCATGGAATGTTATCAATTACAAATAATAGCTGAAAATGCAATATTAATTGTGTGAATCTAAGAAAATTACCTGGCTAAAGCATCGGCTCCCCAAGCTTCAGCATTTGCCTTGATGTGGTGGCCCAGTTCTTCTATAACCTGTTTGTTGGGGCCAGAGAGTACCATTGTTGCTGAGTTTTCACTTTTTCAGATCTCTCAATAACCAGGAGATGCCTCCGGCTTGATGTGTCCATATTTATTGCAATTCACACTGAGCTACACCCTCTCCACCCCACTTTTCCCATTGGTTGTGGGTCCTGATTCATGGTCTACGTAATCTAATGATAAGAGACAATAGTCAATAGAGAGCCAATCATCTGTTTCACATACAACTGTTAGCAAAGATGTCTGTTCCAGAAAAGCTAAACACCGCCTTCGGACCTTTTCATTTGAAGCACTCTTGCAAAGGGTTACTTTATTTTCATATAAGTTATTAGTAAATGTAGATTAATATTCATTAATCTATATGTGTTTCCAAACTAATCCTGATATAATAAGTTTAATTCATTTTATTGTTGTTTTGGGCTGGATCTTACATTGAATTCACCCATTCAAACTCATTCTCTTCACCTCCAGTCTTTTTATTTCACAACTATTTAACTTCAGTTTGCGGGAAGACCTGGTTTTCCAATATTCACAAAACACCTCTGTATACACTGCACAGAAGCTGACTGGGCAAAACAAATTATTATGTAATCATATTGGACCAAAAAGTGTGTCTGTCTAGAATCACATAAATAAGACGGAAGGATTTGATTACGCACAAGTCTATGGAAGCTGTAAGATTTGAGAATGGCCACAGCAACTTTGAAATATTGCTCCTGTTTCCTCCCACAGTCCAAAGACGTACTGTTTGGTAGGTTAATTGGTCATTGTAAGTTATCCCGTGATTAGGCTCAGATTAAATCGGGAGATTACTGGTCAGTGCAGCTCAAAGGACCAGAGGGGTCTGCTCTGCACTGTCTCTCAATAAAATATAAATAAACCCACATCCACCACATACGCTGACAGCTCATTCCACTCTCTCAACACCTTCCGAGTGCAGAAGCTCCCCATCATATTACCATTGAACCAGTCACCTTTTACCCTTCACCCATGATCTCCAGTTCTGATCTCACCCAACCTCTGTGGAAAAACCCACTTGCATTTACCATATCTATACACCTCACAATTTTGTATACCTCTATCAAATCTCCTCTTATTCTCCTATGCTCTAGGGAATGCAGTCCACCCTATTCAAACTTCTGCTCTAACTCAGGTCCCCAGGTCTTGGAAACATCTTATTAATATCTTTTCTGTAGGTAGGTGACCAGAACTGGACCAATGTCTTACACAATTTCAACATAACATCCCAACTCCTGTACTAAATACTTTGATTTATGAGGCCAATGTACTAAAAGACCCTAAGTACCTATGTGATGCACCATCAATAACTCCAAAAGACTGGAAGTAGAGTAAATACTGAAAGGCTTTTATTAGCAGTAAAATGTGACTCCACCATGCTGAGTATCTGCCCCTGGACTGAGAGGAGGTTGGCACCACTAGTCAGAGAGGCAACTCTCTACTACCACACTCTGGCTTCTTCCACAAAGCCAATCTCTAATCCAGTTTGCTACCTCATCCCGAATGCCAAGTGACTGAACCTCACTGACCAACCTCCCATTTAGGACCTTGTCAGAGGCCTCGCTAAAGTCTATGTGGACAACATCCACTATATTGCCTTCATCAACTTTCCTGATAACTTCCTCCAAGAAATCTGTAAGATTGGTTAGTCATGACCTACCATGCACAAAGCCATGTTGACTATCCCTACTCACTCCCTGTCTATTCAAATACTTATGTACCGATCCCTCAGCATAATTTTCAATAATTTACACACTACTGATGTCAGGCTCACCTGCTTACAATTTCCTAGCTTGTTCTTAGAGCCTTTCTTAAACAATGGAACAGCATTAGTTATCCTCCAATTGTCCAGCACCTCATCTGTAGCCAATGATGCTTTAATTATCTCTGCTATGGCCCCTGAAATTTCTGCACTAATCTCCCACAGGGTCAGAGGGAACACCATGTCAGGTCCTGGAGATGTATCCACCTAATTGTTTCAAGACAGCAAACATCTGTTCCTCCATAATCTGTATAGGGTCCATGAACTCACTGCTGCTCTGCCTCACTTCTGGAGTCTCTGTGTCCATCTCCTGAATCCATGTAAGATCTCCACCATCACTTTCGGCTCCATGTATAGATGACCGGTCTGATATTTCTGAAGACAAATTTTGTCCCTTGCTATACCTTTGCTCTTAATACATCTGTAGAAGCCTTTAGGATTCTCCCTCATCTTGTCTGCTAGAGCAAACTCATGCCTTCTTTTAGCCTTCTTGATTTCCTTCTTAAGTTGTGGAGCTTAGGAGACGATGGCGCCTAATGGCAACTCCTTTGCTTGCATCTTCGGAAACTGCTCTATTTCTATCTTTAATATCTCTATTTTTCACTTTCAGGGTTCTTTTGAAGACGCTGACCTGGAGTTACACACTGACATCGGTTCTTTGTGGGAATGGAACCCGCTCTCGGGGTCTCACAACTGGCCGTTATTCGATATAACAAGGACATGGCCTAGAAGATTAGCTCGCCTTTGGAGTTTCGGAATTTTGTGGTTCTGGTGGCGGGCAGACTTGAGGTCAGTGACTCTGCAGAAAATCAGTGTGTTGTGGGACACGGAAGAGCGCTGGCTGTGTGCCCAGAGGCCCGAGTTCTTTGGGCACAGAGCTCGGAAAAAGCAATGCAATGGACTTTTAACATTATACAGTAAATCAGTGAGTTGTTTGTTATGTCTCCCCTCTCTCTGTGAAATGGAGATGCTTCTTTTTCCCTTATTAGGGAGAGAGAGAACCTGTGGTTATGTCGAATTATCGGGTGAACAAGTAGTCTTTGAGGTACTGTAAGTCCCTGTCTTTATTGATGCTTTGCTGCACACTTGAGTGCTCTGTGGTGGGTGCCAATGCTGTTTTTTTGCTGGTGGTTTGGGGGGGGATCGTTGTTTCCTGCCGCTTACGTGTGGGAGGGGGGTGCTAGGGGTGCTTTGGGGTTCTAACATTTAACTGTCATTCTTTCTTTGGGGCACTCCTCGGTTTTCGTGGATGGTTGTGAAGAAGAAGCATTTCAGGATGTGTAGTGCATACATTTCTCTGACATTAAACGTACCTTTGAAACCTTTGAAACCTTTGAAGTGTTCACATGCATCTCCTGTACTCTTCAAGAATTTCGTCTGTTGCTCCCTGCCTATACCTGCAATGCATCACCTTCTTTTTCATAACCAGGGCCTCAAAATTTCTCAGAAACGAAGGTTCTCTAAACCTGTTACCCTTGTCTTTTATTCTGACAGGAATATACAAACTCCGTACTCTCAAAATTTAACTTTTAAAGGCCCCCCTCTTACCAAGTATACCTTTGCCAGAAACAACCTGGCCAAATCCACACTTGCCAGATCTGTTCTGATTCCATCAAAATTGGCTTTTCTCCAGTTTGGAATCTCAACACGTGGACCAGACCGATCCTGCTCCATAATTATCTTAAAACTAACGGCATCATGACCACGAGATGCAAATTGTTGCCCTACACATTATTTGGAGCCCTGAATGATAGTGAGGGAAGAGGTGTAGTGGCAGGTGTAGCATTTGTTCTGCTTGCAAGAAAAGTGCCAGAAAGGATTTCAGTGGGGAGGGATGAATGGGCAAGGGAGCAATCCCTGTGGAAAGTGGAAAGTAGAGGGAGGGAAAGATGCTCTTGGTGGTGGAATCCCATTGGAGATGGTGGAAGTTACGGAGAATTATGTGCTGGACGTGGAGGCTGGTGGGGTGGTAGGTAAGGACAATAGGAGGATGAGGTAAGTACAGATATGCGTGAAATGGAACATTGTTTTAAGAATAATGTCTGAAAATAAAAGTTACTAAACTGATGAAATGTCTAAAGAAGCCAAGATGTTTTGGGTGCTAATCAATTTGAATAAACATCTCTCACTGTTCTTGCCAGGAAGTAGCAATGATGTCCTTTATTATTCTCATTACTGATCTGGAAGAATGTGTCAGGAAAGCCTTCTCTTTGGAAGGATAGTGTTGTGATAATTGTTTATCTAACAAATGTATTGTAGCAACTGTGTTTAACTTAACTCTTTCCTGTGCTACCTCAGTCTTCATTATGGTAATCCACTCACTATAATATTGGAATTTCATATAGATTGGACTATCAAGAGACCAAACCTCTGCTCTAACATTATTTAGTGAATCAATTATAATTATTTCACTGAAAGCAAATTCATGGAGTTATTTTCCTTAAATTAGCACTACAACAAGTGACAGAGAGTTAGGTCAAGGTTAAAATATAAAAATGAAGAAACTCCAACACGGACTGAACTAAATCTAATCCTTTTTATATTCTACTGCCTCCTATCTGCCAGCAGAGGGAGCTCCTGCAAAACTCAATCACTGGACAAGCCAAATTTCTTTCTTTTCAAATCTATTTATTTTTATATACAGGAAAAATAACATGAGTACATCGAAGTAACAACACTTACAATGCCTTGAAAAAAAAATTGTGATAACAAAAAAACCTAGTAAGCAGAAAATTGAGAAAAAAAAAGAACCCATTAGGTGTACAACACCAGAGTCATGCGTCATACAAAAAGCTTCTAAAAATAAACATCAAACCGCCAGCAAGAAAAGAAAATATACTAAAAAAATTTACAATTAGATCGTGGAAAAATTATATCAATTAACTCAAATGATAATAACGAGCAAATGAGCCCAATCTTTTCTCAAAATCAAATAAAGGTTCAAAGGTTCGACTTCTAATTTCCTCCAAACTAAGACATAGCATCACTTGAGAGAACCATTGTAACAAAGTGGGAGCTGATGTATCCTTGCACTTCAACAAAATGGTCCTCCTAGCTATCAGTGTAACAAATGCAATAACATGTTGGTCAGACACAGAAATACCATGAATATTTTGAGGAACTATTCCAAAGAGCACAGTTAATTTATTAGTTTGTGAATTAATTTTAAGTGCTTTAGAAATTGTTGAGAAAACTGACTTCCAGAACTGTTCCAATTTAGAACAAGACCAAAACATATGTATCAGTGTAGCTATCTCGGTTTTACATCTATCACAATGACTATCAACATTAGGAAAGATTTTAGAAAGTCTCTCCTTTGTCAAATGATAATGCTGTACAATTTTAAATTGAATCAATGAATGGCTAGCACAAGTTGAAGAAGAGTTAACCAACTTCAATATCCACATCCAATCCTCTTTCATAAGAGTCAAATTAAGTTCCTTTTCCCAATCCTGTTTAGTCTTAGATAAAGGACGCTTATCCCATTGTAATAATAAATTATACATTTTTCCAATAGAACCCTTAATCAAAAGATTCATACTCATAATAGTATCTAACAGATCAGCCTCCAATATGTAAGGAAAATTACTTAAATATTTTTGTAAAAAATATCTAACTTGAAGGTATTGCAGAAAGTGTGAGTATGAAAGAGAATATTTATCAATTAATTGTTCAAAAGACATCAATCTATCTTCTTTAAATAAATCCAAAAAAGAATTAGTACCTTTATTTTTCCAAAGTAAAAAAAATTGGATCACTCAAAGAAGGCTTAAAAAAGTAATTTCGGTAAATTAAACTACAAAGTTTAAATTTTTTAAGATTAAAAAAATTGCGGAAGTAGAGCCAAATTTGTAAAGAATACTTAATCACAGGATATAGGTTTAAATTAACAACTTTACAAAATTGCATAGGTAAAGGAGCTCCCAATAACGAGGTTAAATAAAACTGTTTTACAACTTTCAGTTCCAGGTCTGCCCAAATTGGCCGATCACTCTTATCAACCCAGTATAACCAAAAAGACATATATCGCACATTAACAGCCCAATAATACATTCTAAAATTAGGCAAAGCAAGACCTCCATCCTTTTTCAATTTTTGTAAATGACATTTACTAATTCTTGGTCCTTTATTATTCCAAATAAAAGATAAAATAATAGAATCAATCTGATCAAAAAACTTCCTAGTCAAAAAAAACAGGAATATTCTGAAATAAATATAAAAATTTCAGTAAAATCATCATTTTAACTATATGAAAACGACCAACAAGTGAAAATGTAAGTGGACTCCATCTACTAAATAAATACTTCATAGAGTCTACTAAGGGAACAAAATTAGCTTTATAAAGATCCTTATATTTTTTAGTAATTATAATACCTAAATATTGAAGGACAAGCCAAATTTCAATCACGTTCCCCAGCAACACTGAACTCCCAACTCACCGCCATTCCTCAGGAATCCCCTATTGCCACTCAGTTGTTCGAAGCTTTCTCCAAATTCTACTACCAAATGAGTAGAAGTTTCCCTGAAGCATTTAGACCATGAGACATAGGAACAGAATTAGGCCATTTGGTCAACTGAGTCATTTCCCTCTTAACCCCTTTCTCCTGCCTTCTCCCCAAAACCTTTCACACCCTGAATAATCAAGAGACTATCGATCTCTGCCTTAAATGCACCCAGTAACCTTGCTTCCACAAGCACCTCTGGCAATGATTTCCACAGATTTACCACTCTGGCTAAAGAAATTCCTCCTCATCTTTGTCCCTCTATTTTGAGGCTGTGCCCTCTGGTCCTAGACTCCTCAGCAAAGGAAACATCCATTTCACTTCTCATTGAAATCTATCTAATCCTTTCAACACTCAACGGGTTTCAGTGAGATCCCCCGCAGCCATTCTTCTAAATTCCAGTGACTACAGGCCCAGAGCCTTCAACCCCTGCTCATATGATAACCCTTTCATTCCCGGAATCATTCTTGTGAACCTCCTCTGAACCCCCTCCAATGTCAGAACATCCTTTCTTAAATAAGAGGCCCAAAACTGTTCACAGTACTCCAAGTGAGGCCTCACTAATGCCTTATGCAGCCTCAACATTACATCCTTGCTTTTATATTCTAGTCCTCTTGAAATGAATGCTGACATTTTACTTGCCATCCTCACCAACGATTCAACTTGTAAATTAACCTTCAGGGTATCCTGCACAAGGACTCCTAAATCTCTTTACATTTTTTTGCATTCTTTTCCCAAGTTAGAAAATAGTCTATGCTTTTATTCCATCGTATTCCATTTGCCACCTCCCAATCTACCTAAGTCCTACTGCAAACTCTCTGCTTCCTCAAAACAACCTGCCCCTCCATCTAACTTTGTATTGTCCACAAAAGTGGCCACAAAACCATCAATTTCATCATCCAAATCACTGACAAACAACGTAAAAAGCAGTCCAAACTCAGACCCCTGTGGTACACCACCAGTCACCAGCAGCCAATTAGAAAAGTATTCTCTTATTTCCACTCTTTGCCTCCTGCCAGTCAGCCAATGCTCATCCATAATAGTAAACTTGCTGTAATACCATAGATTATTTTCTTGCTAAGCAGCCTCTTGTGAGGTATCTTGTCAAAGACCTTCCGAAAACTGAAATACACAATGTCAACTAATTCTCCTTTGTCTATCCTGCTTGTTATTTCTTCAAAGAATTCCAACAGATTTGTCAAAGAAGATTTTCCCTTAAGGAAACCATGCTGACTGGCCTATTTTGTCATGTGCCTCCAAGTGACCCAAAACCATGTCTTTAACAATTGACTCCAACATCTTTCCAACCACTGAGGTCAGGCTAACTGGCCTGTAATTTCCTTTCTTCTGCCTCCCTCCCTTCTTAAAGAGTGGACTGACATTTGCAAGTACCATCTCCCTAGTAATAGCAACTGCACTCACAACTGCACTGGGGAGCCTCCAACCTGATGGCATGAACATTGACTTCTCTAACTTCCACTAATGCCCCACCTCCCCCTCGTACCCCATCCATTATTTATTTATATACACACATTCTTTCTCTCTCTCTCCTTTTTCTCTCTCTGTCCCTCTGACTATACCCTTTGCCCATCCTCCAGGTTTTTCTCCCCCTCCCCCTTTCCCTTCTCCCTGGGCCTCCTGTCCCATGATCCTCTCATATCCCTTTTGCCAATCACCTATCCAGCTCTTGGCTCCATCCCTCCCCCTCCTGTCTTCTCCTATCATTTTGGATCTCCCCCTCCCCCTCCCACTTTCAAATCTCTTACTAGCTCTTCCTTCAGTTAGTCCTGACGAAGGCTCTCGGCCTGGAATGTCAACTGTACCTCTTCCTAGAGATGCTGCCTGGCCTGCTGCGTTCACCAGTAACTTGATGTGTGTTGCACACACTTCTGCCTCTTGACCCTCTTGAACTTCTGGCATATTACTAGTATCTTCCTCAGTGAAGGCTGATGCAAAATACTTATTCAATTGGTCTGCCTTGTCCTCTATCACTATCTCTCCAGTATCATTTTCCAATGGTCCGATACCAACTCTAGCCTCTCTTTTACTCTTTATATATCTGAAAAATATTTCGGTATCATTTTTTGATATTATTGGCTAGCTTACCTTCATATTTCATCTTACCCCCTTGTGATTTTTTAGTTGCCTTCTGTTGGTTTTTAAAAATTTCCCAATCCTCTAATTTCCTGCTAATTTTTGCACTATTATATGGCCTCTCTTTTGCTTTTATATTAGCTTTGACTTCCATTGTCAGCCACAGGTGTATCACCCTCCCTTTAGAATACTTCTGTGGGGTGCATCTATCCTGTGTCTTCTGAATTGCTCCCAGAAATTCCAGCTGTTGCTGCTTTGCCGTCATCCCTGCTGGTGTCCTCTTCCATTCAACTTTGGCCAGCTCCTTTCTTATGCCTCTGTAATTCCCTTTATTCCACTGTAATACTAATACATCTGACTTTAGCTTCTTCCTCTCAAATTGTAGTGTAAATTCTATTATGCTATCATTGTTACCTTAATATTATTTTATATTAGACTCCCTAATCATATCTGGTTCATTACACACACCCAGAATTGCTGATCCCCTCGTGGACTCAACCATAAGCTGCTCCAAAAAGCCATCTAGGAGGCATTTTACCAATTCTCTCTCGTGGAAACTAGCATCAACTTAATATTCCCAGTCTACTTGCATATTGATATTCCTGATAAGTAACATAACATTGCCTTTTTGACATGTATTTTCTATCTCCACTGTAATTTGTAGACCACGTCTTGGCTACTGTTCGAAGGCTGTAACTGACTCCCGTTAGCATCTTCTTACCCTTGCAGTCTCTTATCTCTACCTACAAGGATTCTACTTCTTTGGAACCCATCTTGATTCTTCCTAAAGATTTGAGTTCATTTTTTTACCAGCAGGAGCTGTTCCTTCTCCTCTGGTAACCTGCCTGTTCTTTCGATAGATTTATTGGTAGTTTTGATACAATTTGATTTTTTAATGTTTTTAATAAAGTTCAAAGTCAAAATTCAAAGTAAATTTTGTTATCAGGGTACATATATGTCAGCACATACAACCCTGAGATTCTTTTTCCTGTGGGCATACTCAGCAAATCTACAGAAAATAACTGTAAATAGGATCAATGAAAGAGCAAGAGCATTGAAGACAACATATTGTGCAAATGCAATTATAAGTAGATAGGAATAAATAAGGAGAGCAAGAAATAATAAGATAAAGAGTCCTTAAAGTGAGATCATTTTGTTGTGGGAACATCTTAACAGATGAATGTAGTTACCTTCTTTTGTTCAAGAGCCTGATGGTTGAGGGGTGGTAATCGTTCTTGAACCTGATAGTGCGAGTCCTGAGGCTCTTGTACCTTCTACCTGATGGAAAGAGAGAGAAAAGAGCATGGCCTGGGTGGTGAGGATCTTTGATGATGGATTCTATTTCCCTACGATGGGGTTTCAAGTAGATGTGCTCAATGGTTGGGAGTGCTTTACCCATGATGCACTGGACTGAATCCACTGCCTTTTGTAGGATTTTCAGTTCAAAGGCATTGGTGTTCCCATACCAGGCCATAATACAGCCAGTCAATAAATTTTCCACCAGACATCTACAGAAGTTTGTCATGCCAAATCTCCACAGACTCCTAAGGAAGTAGAAGCACTGTTGTGCTTTCTTTGCAATTGCATTTATATGATGTGTCCAGAACAAACCCTCTGAGATAGTAGCACCCAGGAATTTAAACCCTCTCCATCTCTGATCCTCTGGTTTTCCTCTCCTGAAGTCTGTAGTCAGTTCTTTGGTTTTGCTGACATTGAGTGAGAGGTTGTTGTTATGACACCACTCAACCAAACTTATACTCTCCCTCCTGTATGCTGATTCATCACCACCTTTGAAACAGCCTACAACGAATTCATCAGCAAACTTGAATATGGTATTGGTGCTGTACTTAACCACACATTCATTGGTATAAAGCAAGTAAAGCAGGGTGCTAAGCACACATCCCTGTGGTGCTCCTGTACTGATGGAGATTGTGGAGGTGATGTTATTGGCAATCCAAACCAATTGGGGTCTGCAAGTGAGAAAATCCAGGATCTAATTGCACAAGGAAATATTGAGGCCCAGGTCTTGGAGTTTACTGTTTGGTTTTGAGGGGAGCTGAGCTGTAATCAATAATGAGCATCCTGATGTATGCATCTTTGCTGTCCAGGGATGTGTGAAGAGCCAATGAGATGACATCTGCAGTGCTCCAGCAGACAAACTGGAGCAGATCCAAGTCATTATCAGACAGGAGCTGATACATTTCATCACCACACTCTCAAAACACTTCAACATTGTGGATATACGTGCAACTGGGTGATAGTCATTGAGGCAGGTAAGCAGACGGATACTCCACAGTACTGAAACGAGAGGTTGAAGATATCTGTGAACACATCAGCCAGGTAGTCAGCACAGGTCTTCAGAACTCAGCCAGGTACTCTGTCCAGATGGATACTTTCCTTGGATTCACCCTCTTGAAGGCAGCCCACACATCATCTTAAACTGAGACCAAAGGATCACCTGGAGATGTGAGGGCGCACAGTGGTTCCTCCATGTTCTGATGGTCAAAGCAAGCATAGATTGTGTTGAGCTCATCTGGAAGCAAAGCCCTGCTGTCCCCCATGTCACTAGATTTAACTTTGTTGGAGATTATGGCATTCAACCACCACAGCTGTCGAGCATCCCTCATTGATTCCAACCTAGTTCAGAATCTCCACTTTTCCCATGAGATTGGCTTTCCGGAGATCATGCCTGCACCCCTTGTAGCATTCTTGATTTCCAGCCTTGAAAGCCTCTGATCTGGCCATCAGAAAATTCTAATTTCATGGTTCATCCAGGGCAGATAAAATTGTTTTTCAATTTTAGCCACTTACATTGGTTTTTACTGATTTTAATATCAGGAGTAGCAATGTTGGGGCAGCAAATTGATCAATGAGATTATATTTTCGAAAGTCCTAACTATTGACCTGTTAAAATGTAATGAGTGGATATGAGTGTATCTTATCTACTTTAAATACTCATGTTCATTGGCTGTTGCTCCTGTGACATGATTACACACTTTATTGGGTTTATTAGGTTGGAGGTGTCGTGGATAGTGTGGAGGGCAGTCAGAGGTTACAGCGGGACATTGATAGGATGCAAAACTGGGCTGAGAAGTGGCAGATGGAGTTCAACCAAGATAAGTGTGAAGTGGTTCACTTTGGTAGGTCAAGTATGATGGCAGAATATAATATTAATAGTAAGACTCTTGGCAATGTGGAGGATTGGAGGGATCTTGGGGTCGAAATCCATAGGACGCTCAAAGCAGCTGCACAGGTTGACTCTGTTGTTAAGAAGGCGTACGGTGTATTGGCCTTCATCAATCATGGAATTGAATTTAGGAGCCGAGAAGTAATGTTGCAGCTATATAGGACCCTGCTTAGACCCCACTTGGAGTACTATGCTCAGTTCTGGTCACCTCACTACAGGAAGAATGTGGAAGCCATAGAAAGGGTGCAGAGGAGATTTACAATGATGTTGTCTGGATTGGGGAGCATGCCTTATGAGAACAGGCTGAGTGAACTCGGCCTTTTCTCCTTGGAGCGACGGAGGATGAGAGGTGACCTGATAGAGGTGTATAAGATGTTGAGAGGCATTGATCGTGTGGATTGTCAGAGGCTTTTTCCCAGGGCTGAAATGGTTGCCACAAGAGGGCACGGGTTTAAGGTGCTGGGGAGTAGGTACAGAGGAGAAGTCAGGAGTAAGTTTTTACTCAGAGAGTGGTGAGTGTGTGGAATGGGCTGCCGGCAACGGTGGTGGAGGCAGATACGATAGGGTCTTTTAAGAGACTTTTGGATAGGTACATGGAGCTTAGGAAAATAGAGGGCTATGGGTAAGCCTAGCAATTTCTAAGGTAGGGACATGTTCGGCACAACTTTGTGGGTGGAAGGGCCTGTATTTTGCTGTAGGTTTTCTAAGTTTCTATGTTTTCTATGTTTATTATTATGATAGTTATTTGTTTTTCATGCTCTGGATATCGTTGCTAAAACCAACTTTTTGCTGACCTTTAAATATCTATGAGAAGATAGTGCACCGTCAACTTGAATTGCTTTAGTCAACAATGCAGATTGGGAGGAAATTCCATGATTTGGTCCCAGTGACGATAAAGAAGCATTGGTACAATTACAAATAGGCATGATTTACATTACCGTAGCTATAAGACATTGGTTTGGCATGCTCAGAACTTGGACTGAAAATTACTCCATTACCTACAACTTTAAGAAATAAACATTAAATTGAAAGAGACATATAAATTATGAAAGGGATAGATATGAAAGAGGCAGGAAAGTTGTTTCCACTGGTAGGTGAGACTAGAACTAGGGGACATAGCCTCAAGATTCAGGGGAGTAGATTTAGGACGGAGATGAGAGGAACTGCTTTTCCCAAAGAGTGGTGAATCTGTGGAATTCTCTGCCCAATGAAGCAGTGGAGGCTGCCCCAGTAAATATATTTAAGATAGAGTTGGATAGATTTTTGCAAAGTAGGGGAACTAAGGGTTATGGGGAAAGGACAGTTGAGTGGTGATGAGTCTATGGCCATTATTGAATGGTGGAGCAGGCTCGACAGGCCAGATGGCCAACTCCTGCTCCTATTTCTTATGCTCTTATGTAAAATCATTTATATTTTCTTTATTCTCCATAGAGGGCCAATCTTTAAAATAAGAGTGTATTGGCAACAAGCATACACAATTGTTATATCATTAAAGTCTGTTGTTAAAATTGGTTTGCAAATATATATCTTTATTTTATCTTATTTAGAGATACAGTGCAAGACAGGTCCTTTCAACCCTTCGAGCTGCATTGTCTAGCAACCCACTGATTTAACCCTAGCCTAACCATAGGATAATTTACAATGACCAAATAAACTACTAACGGTAGGAGGAAACCGACACACACACGGCAAGCAACGAACAAACTTCCTTACAGTAAACACTGGAATTGAACTTCAAACTGCAATGGCCCAAGCTGTAATAGTGTCGTGGTAAGCACTATGCTACTGTTGTACCCCCACACCCCCGTTGCAACATGGTGCTCAACTGGTTCAAGGCTGGACTAATGTAAACATGGTTGATAACCAAGTTGTACCCAATCATGCATTTGCAAGACTAGTGCACTTGTCTGTTCTGGAAATGCTCTATTGTGTATATTCATCACTTCAAAGCTGATAAAGTTCCAATGACTCATCAACAATGTTCAGCAGCAACTTGCTGTATCATTATACCAAATATTAGATGGTAGTCCAATATGGAGAGAATGGTGTTGCCTGTGATCTTAAGCCAAGTTCTTTATCTTGAAAAAGGTTGTTCTTAGAAAAATAAGTGTAATTACCCTTTGCCCCACATTTTTCAAACCCGTAGATATCTAAACACACCAAAAATCTGAGGTCTTTAGATAATCTACACTCCCCATCTCTGAACTTCTGATGATCCAAAAAAGTTTTTTCAAATGTTTTAACAAGCTGAAGCCTAAATAACTGTAAGCAATCACAATAGCAAACATCTAAATCAGTTTCATATCGTATTAGGTTTTCATAGTTTTGCACCATTTAACCAGTTTTATTGACACTTTAATTTTGAATAGTTTTTCAAAAGTACAACAAAATAGTTGACATTACAGATTATATATTTATGTCCTTCACTAAGATAAGTACTAGATGTTGCTTCAATATTAAGGAAATTTTACTAAGAGAGTGGGGATGTGTAAAAGTGTATTTCTGTATTTCTGCAACAGATTGAAATGAGTTACAGTGAAAAGAATGGAAACCTTTGAAAGCAATGAAGAGTAACTGACAACTCAGTCCCACCTGTAGAATTTATTGTACAATACATTCTAACTATGGAGAAATATTATGAAAGGAAAACCAAAAGGGACAGTTATTATTTATATATTTTAGATAAAGAAAAGGGTAGTGTTGGTACTATAGACTGAATTTTCTCTCTCTCTCTCTTTCTTTCTCTCTCTATTTTGCTCTAGCATTGTTATTTATTTTGTTCTTTATTTTGCATGTGTAAATTATGAATAATTCATGTTAACGTAGGTTTATATTAACTTATGTTTGGTTTTGTCCTGTTATACACTACACAGCTGCAACAAAAAATAAATATTTTTCAAGGCATTTATATGTTGTGTAAACTTAACCTCTAATTTCTCTTTCCAGGTTTACTTGCACTTCTTCCAATCCAGTGTGCAGCATTCAGTGCAAACAGTGTGGTCTCTTCTTTACTGGAGAAACCAAAAACAGATTGGGTGACAACTTTGCAGGCTATCACTATTCAATCCAAATGGGCGATTCTGACTTACAAAAAGCTCCAGAACCTGAGCCTCTGTACCACCCTCTGTAACTGGAATCTCAGCTTCCTAACTGAAAGACCACAATCGTGTGAATCAGAATAACATCACCACCTCTCTGATAATGAATACTGGCTCACCTCAGGGACGTGTGCTTAGCCTACTGCTCTGCCGTCTCTACTCTCATGACTGTGAGGTCAGGCACAGCTGAAACGCCATCTATAAATTTGCTGGTGATGAACCTATTGGTGGCAGAATTTCAGATGGTGAAAAAAGGGCATATATAAGCAAGCTATATCAGCTGGTTGAGTGGTGTCACAGCAACAACCTTGCACTCAGTGTCAGTAAGACCGAAGAACTGATTGTGAACTTCAGAAAAGGTAAGCTGGGGGAACACACACCAGTCCTCTTAAAGGGTTCAGGGGTGGAAAGAGTGAACAATTTCAAGTTCCTGGGTGTGGATATATCTGGATCTAACATATCAATGCAGCTACAAAGAAGGCACGACAGCGGCTATATTTCATTAAGAGTTTGATGATATTTGGTATGTCACCAAAGACACTCAGCGATGTCTACAGATGTACCATGGAGAGCTTTCTAACTGGCTGTATACCTGACTGGTATGGGGGATGGGGTGCTACTGCACACAATAGTTGCAGAGAGTTGTTAACTTAGCTCCTTCATGGGCACTACCCTCCTTGGTATCCAGGACATCTTCAAGGATCAATGCCTCAAAAAAGTTGCATCCATCATTAAGGACCCCCATCAGCCAGGTCATTCTTGTTCTCATTGCTACCATTAGGAAGGAGGTATACGCATGATGGCACACACTCAATGATTCAAAAACAGATTCTTTCCCTCTGCCATCAGATTTCTGAATGGACATTGAACCCATAAACACTACCTCACTACATTTTTATTTCCACTTTTTTTCTGTTATTATGTATTGCATTGTACTACTACTGCAAGGGCAATGAGATTAATGACATATGCCAAGATATTGAACCTTATTCTGATTTAATTTTTCATCTCACTCCAACTATGATTTCTCATTCTGGGACCTCCAATACTGTTTCAACAAAGCCCAAAATAAGCTCGAAGAGCAGCTCCTCATCCTCCTTAGAGACAAACTGTAGCCTCCAAGATCAGATAGATTCTGATAACCAGTCTTTCTTGTTTATGTTGGAACAAGTCAGCTTGATGTAGGATAACATTCATTCAGAATTTTTCACTCTGTCGATGCTCACTGATCTTCCAAGTATTTCCAAATTCTCTTTCATTTCAATTTTCCAACAACTGTAGTTCCCTACATCTCAGAGTTCTGCCATTTTATTTGTCTCTCTGTTTCCTTCATTCATCTTCCTGCCTATATTCCTCCAGGAAGCTCAACATTTGTGAATGCTAGAGAGGTATCGTCTCCACCCTAGCTCAAATACTCCTTCTGGTCTCTTCACAGTCTGACACTTGAAGCATCCTTGTTTTTCCACTTTTTCGGTTTTAGTGAAAGGTCATTGATATATTTTCTCTGCTCAAGTGCTGCCTGTCTACCCTGTTAAGCACAGTAACTCCAACACTTTTTGTTTTTATTTCAGACTAACAACAACTGCAATATTTTGCTTGGGTACAGTTACTTTGAGACAATCTGCATGGTAGGAGGAATATGGACAATGTGAAGACTTAAGGAATTTGTTTAGTTAGGGTCATTATTTTAATTAACTCAGCACAACATCATGGACCAGAGGCCTGCTCCAGTGCTGTGCTGTTCTGTGTTTTAATCTACATCTTCCAGTTTTGCATTGCTCTGTGATTCCATGAATGAAATAATCTTCCCAACATAATGATCACAGGACACATGTATATCTGCTGGTCCTAGCTTGTGATTTTATGCTTAGATAAGGAGGGCAGTAAGAGTGAGTCATCAAAATAATATAGAGTTATACATTGAGAACTCCCAAATGTTTAGATGGTTATTCCAGAGGACACACTTGTCTTCTTCACTCTGATGCACTGGTTAAATACGTTTATGTTTGAAATTAGGAAAAAATAACCTGTCTTTTGATATAAAAATATAAATCTAAAACAATATAAAATATAAAACGATAATCCCAGTGCCGAAGAAGAGCAAGGTGGCATGCCTGAATGACTATCGACCTGTGGCTCTGACATGAATTGCTATGAAGTGCTTCAAGAGATTGGTTTTGGCACACATCAACCACAGCCTACTGGTCAACCTCGACACTTTGCAATTCGCCTACCAGAGCAACAGGTCAACGGCAGATGCCATCTCTCTGGCCCTACATTCCTCCTTAGAACACCTGGAGAATAAAGATGCATACGTAAGGCTCCTTTTCATTGACTACAGCTCTGCCTTTAATACCGTCATTCCGGATAAACTGATTCCTAAGCTCCGGAACCTGTGCCTTAGCACTCAGATCTGCAGCTGGATCTTCAACTTCCCCACAGACAGGACCCAGGCTGTAAAAATAGGGGACAAGCTCTCTTCTACAATCGCTCTGAGCACCAGTGCCCCACAAGGCTGTGTACTCAGCCCCCTGCTGTACTCACTGTACACCCATGATTGTGTAGCCAAGTTTCCATCAAACTCAATATATAAGTTTGCTGATGACACAACAATTGTAGGCCGTATCTCGAGTAATGATGACTTTGAGTACAGAGAGGAAATTAAGAATCTGGTGGCATGGTGCAAAGACAATAACCTATCCCTCAACGTCAGCAAGACGAAGGAATTGGTTGTTGACTTCAGAATGAGTAGCGGACCGCACGACCCAATTTACATTGGTGGTGCGCAAGTGGAACAGGTCAAAAGCTTTAAGTTCCTCAGGGTCAATATCGCAAATGACCTGACTTGGTTCAACCAAGCAGAGTTCACTGCCAAGAAGGCCCACCAGCGCCTTTACTTCCTGAGAAAACTAAAGAAATTTGGCCTGTCCCCTAAAACCCTCACTAATTTTTATAGATGCACTGTAGAAAGCATTCTTCTCGGGTGCATCACAACCTGGTATGGAAGTTGTCCTGTCCAAGACCAAAAGAAGCTGCAGAAGATTGTGAACACGGCGCAGCACATCGCACAAATCAATCTTCCGTACGTGGACTCACTTTACACCACACGCTGTCGGAGCAGTGCTGCCAGGATAATCAAGGACACGACCCACCCAGCCAACATACTTTTCATCCCTCTTCCCTCCGGGAGAAGGCTCAGGAGCTTGAAGACTCGTATGGCCATATTTGGGAACAGCTTCTTTCCAACTGTGATAAGACTGCTGAACGGATCCTGACCCGGATCTGGGCCGTACCCTCCAAATATCCGGACCTGCCTCTCGGTTTTTTTGCACTACCTTACTTTGCATTTTTCTATTTTCTATTTGTGATTTATAATTTTTTTTATATTTAATAATTTTTACTATTTTTAATATTTTTAATATTTAATATTTGTAATCCAGGGAGTGGGAAGCGCAGAATCAAATATCATTGTGATGATTGTACGTTCTAGTATCAATTGTTTGGTGACAATAAAGTATAAAGTATTTAAATCTATTTGTGACTTATTTTTGAAAATCTCTTTCCCTCTGTGTGATCACATAAAATACCCAATAACATGTGTGCCTTTCAAAATTCACCTTCAAACTTGATCCATAGTAAGTGTAATTGACCACATTCTTCCTGGCAGGTATGTAGACTGTAAGACATGATTGTTGCATAAAAGTAACATACACAGGTTGATATCCACTTCCCCTCACTTTTGGATCTTCTCTGCTCTTTTGGAATCTTCAACTCAAGTCCTTTAAAAAATCCATTAGAATTCATTTATCTGAAACATCTTTTCAATAACTTTTTCAACCATGCTTTTGCTATGTTTTTTAAAGATTCTTTTTTGTAACTTTCTTGTTTATAGCCATCATCACAAATTGTCTAGAGACAGTGATCCTTTAAAGAATGCTGAACGTATTCTACATTTCCTTAAAACAACAGATTCCCCATCGAATCTATGCCAATTCCCATCAAGTTTAAATTTTCCCATCAATGCATTCCCATCTCATTTAATTTTACAATTAACCCCATTCTTCCCACATTTCCATTAAATCTACCACCCAGCAATTTACAATTAACCTATCCGCATGCCTTTGGGATGTGGGTGGAAACCATAGCACTCAGAAGAATCCCGTTGGCTTCAACGGGCTTAGGCGGTAAACGGGAAGAGGCGAGAGCGAAGCGCCAACTCTTTTTTCTCTCCCCCCCCCTTTCACGAAACGGCCCAGACAGACAGGAACAGCAGGGCTCTCCCAGCTAACGGTTTAAAAAGTTTGTCTGTTTGGCGAGGTAAGTGGGTGAGTAGACTTATTTTTCCTGTTTCATTCGTGTAGAATTAGATAGCATGCCTGCAGGGTTAGTGCTTTGTTCAGGGTGTCAGATGTGGGAATCCTGGGAGACTTCCAGCCTCCCTGATGGCCACATCTGCACCAGATGCACCGAGATGCAGCTCCTCAGAGACCGTGTTAGGGATCTGCAGCTGCAGCTTGATGACCTAGTGCTTATCAGGGAAAGTGAAGAGGTGATAGACAGGAGCTACAGGGAGGTAGTCATCCCTAGACTACAGGAGTCAGTAGTCATCCCTAGGCTACAGGAGTCAGAACACTGGGTCACTGTCAAGAGAGGGAAGGGAAATGCCTGGATAATGGACAGCACCCCTGTGGCTGTCCCCCTCAGCAACAAATATCTTGTTCTGGATGCTGTTGAGAGGGATGACCTGTCGGGGGACGCCCACGGTGACCGGGTCTCTGGCACTGAGCCTGGCGCTGTTGTGCAGGAGAGAAGGAGGGAGAAGAGAAATGCGGTAGTCGTGGGGGATTTCATAGTCAGGGGAACAGACAGGAGATTCTGTGAGCCTGACAGAGATACCCACATGGTGCGTTGCCTCCCAGGTGCCAGGGTACGGGATGTCTCGGATCGGGTCCTGAATATTCTGAAGGGGGAGGGTGAGCAGCCAGTTGTCTTGGTACATGTTGGTACCAATGACATAGATAGGACAAAGGAGGAAGTCCTGAAAAGAGATTTCCAGGAGTTAGGAAAGAAGCTGAGAAGCAGGACCTCCAGGGTAGTAATCTCGGGATTGCTACCTGTGCCACGTGCTAGTGAGGGCAAGAGTCGTCGGATCAGGCAGATGAATGCCTGGCTGAGAGACTGGTGTAGGGGGCAGGGGTTCAGATTCTTGGATAATTGGGATCTCTTCTGGGGAAAGTATGATCTGTTCAAAAAGGACAGGTTACACCTGAACCCGAAGGGGACCAATATCCTGGCGGGAAAGTTTAATAGAGCTGTTAGGGAGGGTTTAATCTAATTTGGCAGGAGGATGGGAACCGGAATGATAGAGTGGAGGAAGGAGAAAACAGAAATAACTCTAAGATAGTGAACAGTAAAGATGTCAGGAAAGACAGGCAGGTGATGAGACAAATGTGTAGCCATTGGAATGAGTTGCAGTGCAATAAAGTTGCAGTGAAATCAAAGCAAAAAGTATCAAATACTGGTCTTGAAGCGTTGTACTTAAATGCACGTTCAGCATAAGGAATAAGGTGGAAGATCTTGTTGTACAGCTACAGATTGGCAGGTATGATATTGTGGCCATCACTGAGACCTGGCTAAAGGATGCATGTCTCTGGGAGCTGAACGTCCAAGGATACACGGTGTATCGGAAGGATAGGAAGGTAGACAGAGGGGGAGGCGTGGCTTTATTGGTAAGAAATGATATTAAGTTATTAGAAAGAGGTGATATAGGATCGGAAGGTGCAGAATCTTTATGGGTTGAGCTAAGATATCGCAGGGGTAAAAGGACCCTGATGGCAGTTATTTATAGGCCTCCAAACAGCTGCAGGGACGTGGACTACAAATTACAACAGGAAATAGAAAAGGCTTGTCAGAAGGGCAGTGTTATGATAATTGTGGGGGACTTTAACATGCGAGTAGATTGGAAAAATCAGGTCGGCAGTGGATCTCAAGAGAGAGAATTTGTAGAATGTCTGCGAGATAGCTTTTCAGAACAGCTTGTTGTTGAGCCCACTAGGAGATCGGCTGTACTGGATTGGGTGTTGTGTAATGAACCGGAGGTGATTGGAGAGATTGAGGTGAAGGAACCCTTAGGAGACAGTGATCATAACATGATTGAGTTCACTGTGAAATTAGAAAAAGAGAAGCTGAAATCTGATGTGTCGGTGTTTCAGTGGAGTAAAGGAAATTACAGTGGCATGAGAGAGGAACTGGCCAAAGTTGACTGGAAAGAGACGCTGGTGGGAAAGACGGCAGAGCAGCAGTGGCTGGAGTTTATGCGAGAAATGAGGAATGTGCAAGACAGGTATATTCCAAAAAAGATGAAATTTTCGAGTGGAAAAAGGATGCAACCGTGGTTGACAAGAGAAGTCAAAGCCAAAGTTAAAGCAAAGGAGAGGGCATACAAGGAAGCAAAAATTAGTGGGAAGACAGAGGATTGGGAAGTTTTTAAAACCTTACAAAAGGAAACCAAGAAGGTCATTAAGAGAGAAAAGATTAACTATGAAAGGAAACTAGCAAATAATATCAAAGAGGATACTAAAAGCTTTTTCAAGTATATAAAGAGTAAAAGACAGGTGAGAGTAGATATAGGACCGATAGAAAATGATACTGGAGAAATTGTAATGGGAGATGAGGAGATGGCAGAGGAACTGAACAAGTATTTTGCATCAGTCTTCACTGAGGAAGACAGCAGGATACCGGACACTCAAGGGTAGCAGGGAAGAGAAGTGTGCGCAGTCACAATTACGACAGAGAAAGTACTCAGGAAGCTGAATAGGCTAAAGGTCGATAAATCTCCTGGACGAGATGGAATGCACCCTCGTGTTCTGAAGGAAGTGGCTGTGGAGATTGCGGAGGCATTAGCGATGATCTTTCAAAAGTCGATAGATTCTGGCATGGTTCCGGAAGAGTGGAAGATTGCAAATGTCACTCCGCTATTTAAGAAGGGAGCAAGGAAGCAAAAAATGAAATTATAGACCTGTTAGCTTGACATCGGTGGTTGGGAAGTTGTTGGAGTCGATTGTCAAGGATGAGGTTACAGAGTACCTGGAGGCATATGACAAGATAGGCAGAACTCAGCATGGATTCCTTAAAGGAAAATCCTGCCTGACAAACCTATTACAATTTTTTGAGGAAATTACCAGTAGACTAGACAAGGGAGATGCAGTGGATGTTGTATATTTGGATTTTCAGAAGGCCTTTGACAAGGTGCCACACATGAGGCTACTTAACAAGATAAGAACCCATGGAATTACAGGAAAGTTAAATACGTGGATAGAGCGTTGGCTGATTGGCAGGAAACAGAGAGTGGGAATAAAGGGATCCTATTCTGGTTGGCTGCCGGTTACCAGTGGTGTTCCACAGGGATCAGTGTTGGGACCACTTCTTTTTACATTGTACATCAACAATTTGGATTATGGAATAGATGGCTTTGTACCTAAGTTTGCTGACGATACGAAGATAGGTGGAGGGGCCGGTAGTGCTGAGGAAACAGAGAGTCTGCAGAGAGACTTGGATAGATTGGAAGAATGGGCAGAGAAGTGGCAAATGAAGTACAATGTTGGAAAGTGTATGGTTATGCACTTTGGCAGAAAAAAATAAATGGGCAGACTATTATTTAAATGGGGAAAGAATTCAAAGTTCTGAGATGCAACGGGACTTGGGAGTCCTTGTACAGGATTCTCTTAAAGTTAACCTCCAAGTTGAGTCAGTAGTGAAGAAGGCAAATGCAATGTTGGTATTCATTTCTAGAGAAATAGAGTAAAGGAGCAGGGATGTGATATTGAGGCTCTATAAGGCGCTGGTGAGACCTCACTTGGAGTACTGTGGGCAGTTTTGGTCTCCTTATTTAAGAAAGGATGTGCTGACGTTGGAGAGGGTACAGAGAAGATTCACGAGAATGATTCCGGGAATGAGAGGGTTAACATATGAGGAACGTTTGTCCGCTCTTGGACTGTATTCCTTGGAGTTTAGAAGAATGAGGGGAGACCTCATAGAAACATTTCGAATGTTAAAAGGCATGGACAGAGTGGATGTGGCAAAGTTGTTTCCATGATGGGGGAGTCTAGTACGAGAGGGCATGACTTCAGGATTGAAGGGCGCCCTTTCAGAACAGAAATGCGAAGAAATTTTTTTAGTCAGAGGGTGGTGAATCTATGGAATTTGTTGCCACGGGCAGCAGTGGAGGCCAAGTCATTGGGTGTATTTAAGGCAGAGATTGATAGGTATCTGAGTAGCCAGGGCATCAAAGGTTATGGTGAGAAGGCGGGGCAGTGGGACTAAATAGGATAAAATGGATCAGCTCATGATAAAATGGCGGAGCAGACTCGATGGGCCAAATGGCCTACTTCTGCTCCTTTGCCTTATGGTCTTATGGTTACAGGGAAAGTACCCATACTCCAGAGACAGGACTGGAGATCAGGACTGAATCTGGGTCACTGGAGCTGTTGTGCTGCAGCTGTACCAGTTGAGTTATTGTATTTAAGATTATTTTCCATTCGCAATATTTCTTGCTTTATGGACATTTCTGAAGTTACCTACATTGTTTAATATATTTTCCTCCAATAAGTTTTTTTTTGCTTCGGCATTTAATGCGTAGTTTGTAATTGATTTATTATTGTGACGTCTTGAGGTAACAAAGAAGAACTTTCTTTAGCACGCCATCCAGATAGATCATTCCAAACATCAGTCCATTGAACTATAAAACTTTGGTTAAACTGCACTTGGAATATTGTGTGCAGTTCTGTTTGGATCATCACAGGAAGGATATGGAGGCATTGCAGAGAACGGAACAGATTTACTATGACACTTCCTGGATCAGAGATGTAATACCTTGGTTCATATTTTTTACTGTTATGCTGTATGTATTTCATTTTGTGCAGTTGTTTATTCTTTACTAACCCTTCAGTTAAAATTCATAAATATAATTCCTTTAATTGTATGCAATGTGCTATCTGTTATTTTGTGGCATTAATTTGTATCAGGGTAGCAAATGACACAGTATCCACACAAACCGAGGTTTGGGGTGGGATCCAGTGTGCCTCAATCTCTAAAGTTTGGCAGGGCCGGAGGTTGTCTTACGCAGCCAAGGAAACTGGGCTGTTTCATTGATGTATGGTCTGGGATTGATTTCGTTGGATGCTGTGTAATTGCCCTGAGCATTGATCCAGTTGGCTGTATGTTTAAGTCTGTGTTAAACTATTGTTCAGTGAAGTGATTATGATACCTAATTATGGATGATGCAGTGGGAGAGCGGAGGTTTGATAAAATTGCGGGCAAAGAATTTGTTCCGGTTCAGACTAGCACTGACATAATGGCAGTGGAACTGCCTGGTACTATTGTGGCCCCAGGAGAGGGGGGGCTATGGACTGCCCTTTCCGGGAGGAGGGGAGTGAAGGCCAACAAGCCTTATTGGAAGCTGAGTTCCCATAGCTGATGGGTGGAGACTTTAAAGACTAGTTGCCCTCGTTTCTGCAGATCGAGGGGAAGGAGTGATGTAGAAGGTCTATTGAGTCCTCCAATGAGGGCTGAGCTTTCTGAGTTGGTAGCCCTTACCTCCCTGGTGAATAAATGGCAAAATGCCCAGGTTCAAAGTCCCACCTATCATAGGCTCAGCCTGTTCTCAGGAATGAAGTCTCCCCAAAAAGGAAGAGGAGTATGAGACCTGGGCACAGCAGACCTCTCTGTAGCTGGATGAGGGGCAGTGCTCTGATGACGAAAAAGACAGAGATTGGTTGAAAGTTTGAAGGGACTAGCTATTGATATAATGAGATCCGTAAAGACGCAGAACCCCTTTGCTACCTCTGCAGCCTACGTGCAAGCGCTAGAAAATATGTTTGGCGCGAAAGGAAGCCCATTGGAGCTTATGACGGGGTTCCAGAACATGTGTCAGGAGAAGGCGGAGAAGCTTTCTACCTACATTTTTCGGCTAGTGAGGCAGCTAAATTGTTTGCAGCATAGCAGGGCCATTCAAATGGCTGAGGTGGATCAGTTAAGAATGGACCAAGTGGTGAAAGTCTCCCATTCGCCGGACCTGGTCACTTCGGGTCTCTGAATGTCTCATAAGACAGGCCCCCCCTCCATCATTTGTCGAGCTGATCAGAGAAGTAAGAGAGGAGGAGAATGCAATGGAGGCACGGAAGGTCTGCAGGATACAATCTTTGGTAGCGGTCCCCTTGGCTTAAATGACCACTGATAACCCACCCTGGGGAGTAGTGATGGAGCTCGTGGCAGAGTTTAGGAGTGAGACGTCCCGGTTGTTATCAGCGGCTACGGTACCCCATACTATAGAGCTGATAGCGGGGCAGACCCCTAAGGGGACAGACTACACAGAGGGCTGCTAGTGGCCGGGAGCGGCTGGTATTTTTTGTTATAACTGTGTTGAAGAGGGACACTTCAGGCGGGAGTGTGAACGACGGGAAACCCCTCGGAGAGTGAGCCCCCGGGTACCTAAGCGGAGAGACCCAGTGAGGGAATGGCCTGGAATCTCGGGGAACAGCTTCCAGCAATATATCAAGGAACCCCCTAAGGCAGTGGCTGGGAGGTGAACCACAGATTACAATAGGAAATAGAAAAAGCGGTTCAAAAGGTTAATGTAACGGTTGTCATGGGAGATTTTAACATGCAGATCGATTGGGAAAATTAGGTTGGTAATGGATCTCAAGAGAGTGAGGTTGTTGAATGTCTAAGAAATGGCTTTTTAGAGCAAGATTGTCCTTGAGCCTACTAGGGGATCAGCTATACGGGATTGGGTGTTAGGTAATGAACCAGAGGCAATTAGGGAGCTTAAGGTAAAGGAACCCTCGGGAACCGCTGATCACAATATGATTGAGTTCAACTTGAAATTTGATAGGGAGGAAGTAAAGTCTGATGTAGCAGTATTTCAATGGAGTAAGGGAAATTACAGTGGTATGAGAGAGGAGTTGACCAAAGTAAATTGGAAGGAGATGCTGACAGGAGTGTCAGCAGAGCAGCGATGGTGTGCATTTCTGGGAAAAATGAGGGAGGTGCAGGACGTATGTATTCCAAAAGTGAAGAAATACTCAAATGGTAAAATAGTACAACCATGGCTGACGAAGAGGGAAGTCAAACTTATTGTAAAAGCGAAAGAAAGGACATACAACAAAGCAAAATTTAATGAGAAGATAGAGGATTGGGAAGTTTTTAAAACCTACAGAGAGCAACTGAAAAAATCATTAGAAGGGAAAAGATGAACTATGAAAGCAAGCTAGCAAATAATATCAAAGTGGATAGTAAAAGTTTTTTCAAGTATGTTAAAAATAAAGGAGAAATGAGAGTGGATACAGGGCTGCTAGAAAATGAGGCAGGGGAAATAATAACGGGGACAAGGGGATGGCTGATGAACTAAACAAGTATTTTGAATCAGTCTTCACCATTGAAGACACAAGCAGTATGTCTGATGTTGTGGTGTGAAGAGGAAGAGAAATGGGTGCAGTTACTGTTGCAAGAGGGAAGGTGTTCAAAAAGCTGAAAGACCTAAAGGTACATACGTCACACAGACCAGATGAACTGCAACCTTGGGTTCTGAAAGAGGTAGCTTTAGAGATTGTGGTGGCATTAGAAAATTCAAAAATCATTGGACTCTGACATGGTGCCACAGGACTGGAAAATTGCAAATGTCACTCCTCTCTTTAAGAAAAGAGAAAGGCAGCAGAAAGGAAATTATAGACCAGTTAGCCTGACCTCAGTGGTTGAGAAGATGTTGGAGTCAATTGTTAAGGATGAGGTGATTGAGTACTTGGTGACACAGGACAAGATAGTACAAAGTCAGCATGGTTTCCTTCAGCGAAAGTCCTGCCTGCTGAACCTGTTGGAATTCTTTGAGAAGATTACAAGTAGGATAGATAAAGGGGATGCAGTGGATGTTGTATATTTGGACTTTCAGAAAGCCTTTGACAAGGTGCCACACATGAGGCTGCTTACCAAGTTAAGAGCCCGTGGTATCATAGAAAAGTTATTAACACGGTTAGAGCATTGGCTGATAGGTAAGAGGGAGCAAGTGGGAATGAAAGGATCCTTTTCTGGTTGGCTGCCAGTGACAAGTGGTGTTCCGCAGGGGTTGGTGTTGGGATGCTTCTTTTTAGGCTGTTTATCAATGATTTAGATGATGGAATAGATGACTTTGTTGCCAAGTTTGCAGATGATATGAAGATTGGTGGGGGGTCGGTAGTGTTGAGGAAACAGGTAGGATCCAGAAGGTCTTAGACAGATTACGAGAACGGGCAAGAAAGTGACAAATGAAATACAATGTTGGAAAATGCATGGTCATGCACTTTGGTGGTAGAAGCAAACTTGTGGACTATTTTCTAAACGAGGAGAAAATCCAAAAATCTCTGATGCAAAGGGACTTGGGAGTCCTTGTGCAGAACACCCTGAAGGTTAACTTGCAGGTCGAATCGATGTTGAGGAAGGCAAATGCCATGTTAACGTTCATTTTAAGAGGTCTAGAATGCAAGATCAAGGATGTGGTGCTGAGGCCTTATAAGGCACTAGTGAGGCCTCGCTTTGAGTATTGTGAACAGTTTTGGACTCCGCATGTTAAAGAAGATGTGCTGGCTTTGGAGAGGGTCCAGATGAGGTTCACAAGGACAATTCCAGGAATGAAAGGGTTATTATATGAGGAACATTTGTTGGCTCTGGGTATGTACTCACTGGAATTCAGATACCTTTCAAATGCTGAAAGGCCTAGACAGAGTAGATGTGGAAAGGATATTTCCCATGCAGGAGAGTCTAGGACAAGAGGACACAGCCTCAGGATAGAGGGGCGCCCTTTCAAAACAGAGAGTTTCTTTTAAACTCTGGTGAGTACAGGTCTAGACCCATCAACTCTCTCCACACATTAAGACTTTCATTCCTAGAATTATACTCAGGAATCTCCTCCTGGATTCTCACTAATGCCAGCACATCTTTTCTTAGACAAGGGGGTCCAGAACTGCATAATACTCCAAGTGTGGTCTAACCAAAGCCTGAAAAAGCCACAGCATTGCATCCTTGCTCTTATTTTCTAGTCTTCTCAAAATGAATGCCAACATTGCATTTGCCTTCCTCACAATGAACTCAACCTGCAAATTAACCTTTAAGAAATCCTGCACAGGACTCCCAAGTTCTTTTGCAGCTCTGATTTTAGAATTTTCTTCCCTTTGGAGGTTATGTAGATAGAATATGAGTTGTTGCTCCTCCACCCTGAGAGTGGTCAGAGGTTTAGTTTCACAAAACAAGGTTTGCCTGTGAGTGATGGGAAACTTTTTCTCATTGTGGTTGTGTATCTTTGGAA
This sequence comes from Mobula birostris, assembly GCF_030028105.1. Lineage (NCBI taxonomy): Eukaryota > Metazoa > Chordata > Chondrichthyes > Myliobatiformes > Myliobatidae > Mobula > Mobula birostris. The sequence continues at coordinate 107,641,576 of NC_092378.1, forward strand.
TACTCTACCTCAGAATACTGTCGGTGTTGAGTACACGTTGATTATACGCAACACTGGGACTGGCAGATACTTAGTCTGTAATAGAATGAAGGATGTGATGATCCAGCAAAAAGCGGAGTTGTGGTCATCAAGCAGATCAGCTATGTTTTTACTGAATGAAGTAATAATCTCAAAGGCTGAGTAGCTAGATCTTCATTCATTTCTGACATTCACATCATGAAATTCTGTTTGCTGAAATGACAAAACTCCATCCACTTTAAAATGTTGTGGAAATAATAAATTCTATCCACCATATGCTAAAGGCATTCAGTTAAGTATCGTAGTATCATTACTCCATGTAAGATATATTCAGGAGATATTGTTAAATCATTATTACATACAATTTCAGATTAATTTCAGGCAAAACATGAAATTGTTTTGTCAAATATGAAAAGAAAATGTAAAATAGTTTTCTTCAAATAACGATTTCTGAATATTTCTCACTGACTTCAAAAACCCATCAAGTTCTGTTGTGTCCCTCCTGATTAGGCTTGCCACTTTATTTCTAGCTATAAGGTTTCATTGATTACTTATTACTTACTTATTGATTACTTACTATTGTGTTGTTAAGCAATTAACCTTCAACATGAGGTCGGCCATTATAAAATCACTTGTATACTTATTCATTCATTTGTCGGAAGCACTTTTACAAATTGAAGGAATTTTAATCAACATTTGAATCCACTTCTCTTGAGAACACTAGGAAGTACTTACTTTTCACTCAGCACCTTGCATGCTGTAACGCATTGATAATCAATAAAACTGCCTTCAAACTACAACTACACCAGGACTGGAGTTTACCTATCAGCCTAACTTCAGAAAACACAGAAAATTTAGGTGCGGAATAGGTACAATGACACACAATACTGGTTCTTTTCAACTCTGTTGACTCTTCCACTGTTTCTGTTCGGTCACATTGGCTATTTGATGTCTGGCAATGAGTGAATGGAATTTTGGTCCAATTGAGCTTTGGGAAGAACTAAGAATCGTTGGCTTTGGCTGCACATCTCTGATATCAGACCACTGACTTTATCAGTCTCCCTTTCACTGTTTGGTCAGACCTGTAACCTTAAACCTGATCTGAGCTCCCAGCGGAGTTCCCTTCTCAAAATCTGCCTGTAATATCAGCTCAGTTCACCCACGTCTATGAAGTTCCAGACCAATATTCCAGATCTTGCCATCCTCAGATCTTAACCTCCATAGCCTTGTGTGTAACCAAACTCTTCAACCATATGCTAGTACACATGATTTATAGAGCCTATAAAAAGTAATCACACCCTTGGAAGTTTCCATGTTTTATTGTTTTACAGCATTGAATCACAGAGGATTTAATTTGGCTTCTTTTGATGCTGTTCAAAAGAAAAAAACTCTTTTGTGTTAAAGCAAAGCCAGATCTTCACAAAGTGATCTAAATTAATAACAAATACAAAATACAAAATAATTGATTGTATAAGCATTCACCCCCTTTAATATGACACACCAAATCATCACTGGTGCAGCCAATTGGTTTCAGAAGTCACGGCATTATTTAAACTGCGCTATGTTTTTGGGGACATGTGTGCAGTTAAGGTGTTTCAATTGATGGTAGTAAAAATACACCTATACCTGGAAGGTCCAACTGCTAGTGGGTCAGTATTCTGATAAAAACTACACAATGAAGTCAAAAGGACCTCCAAGCCGTTCTGCAAAAAAGTTATTGAAAAGCACAAGTCAGGTGGTTGATACAAGAAAATTTCTACGTCACTGAGCACCCCTTGGAGTACAGTTAAGTCAATCATCAAGAAATGAAAAGAAAATAGCACGGCTGTAAATCTACCCAGAGCAGGCCATCTTCAATAACTGAGTGACCGTGCAACAAGAAGACTAGTGAGGGAGGCCACTAAGTGACCTATGAGAACTCTGGAGGAGTTACAAACTTCAGTGGCTGAGATGGGAGAGACTGCGCATACAACAACTGTTGCCTAGGTGCTTCACCAGTCTCAGCTTTATGAGTGTGGCAGAGAAGGCTACTGTTGAAAAATACTCACATGAAATCTCAGCTAGGGTTTGCCAGAAGGCATATGGGAGGCACTGAGGTCAGCCAGAAGAAGGTTCTATAGTCTGATGAAACTAAAATTGAGCTGTTTGGCCATCGGACTAAATGCTATATTTGGCATAAGCCAAGCACCGTAAATCATCAAAAACACACCATCCCTGCCGTGAAGCATGGCAGTGGCTGCATCGTGCTGTGGGGATGCTTCACTGCAGCAGGCCCTGGAAGGCTTGTGAAGGTAGAGGGTAAAATGAATGCAGCAAAGTACAGGGAAATCTGAGAGGAAAACCTGATGCAGTCTGCAAGAGAACTGCAACTTAGGAGAAGATTTGTTTCCCAGCAAGATAATGACCCTAGGCATAAAGCCAAAGCTACACGGGAATGGCTTAAAAACAACAAGTTAATTTCCTGGAGGGCGAAGTCAAAATCCAGATCTCAATCCAATTGAGAATTTAGGGCTGGTCTTGAAAAGGGCTGTTCACTCATGCTCCCCTTGCAATCTGATGGAGCTTGAGGGAAAAATTGCAGTGGTCATATGTGTAAAACTGATAGAGACCTATCCACACAGACTCAAGGCTATAATTGCTGCCAAAGGCACATCTACTAAATACTGTTTACTACTAAATACTGTAGAGATCTGTTTCACTTTGACACAAAAGAGTCTTTTTCTGTTGATCAGTTTTTAAAAGCCGAAGGAAACCCAATGTGATTCAATGTTATAAAACAACAAAACATGAACACTTCCAAGGGGGCGAATATTTTTTATAGGCACTGTAAGTGATTCTAGACCTACACACTTCCTGGTCCAATATGGCTACATTTTCGATGATTTTAAGTTCCCTGGCCCCCACCGCTTTATTTTCACCATGGATGTCCAGTCCCTATATACTTCCATCCCCAATCAGGAAGGTCTCAAAGCTCTACGCTTCTTTTTGGATTCCGGACCTAATCAGTTCCCCTCTACCACCACTCTGCTCCGTCTAGTGGAATTAGTCCTTACTCTTAATAATTTCTCCTTTGGCTCCTCCCACTTCCTCCAAACTAAAGGTGTAGCTATGGGCACCCGTATGGGTCCTAGCTATCCCTGCCTTTTTGTTGGGTTTGTGGAACAATCTATGTTCCGTGCCTACTCTGGTATCTGTCCCCCACTTTTCCTTCGCTACATCGACGACTGCATTGGCACTGCTTCCTGCACGCATGCAGAACTCGTTGACTTTATTAACTTTGCCTCCAACTTTCACCCTGCCCTCAAGTTTACCTGGTCCATTTCTGACACCTCCCTCCCCTTTCTAGATCTTTCTGTCTCTGTCTCTGGAGACAGCTTATCCACTGATGTCTACTATAAGCCTACTGACTCTCACAGCTATCTGGACTATTCCTCTTCTCACCCTGTCTCTTGCAAAAACGCCATCCCCTTCTCGCAATTCCTCCGTCTCCGCCGCATCTGCTCTCAGGATGAGGCTTTTCATTCTAGGACGAGGGAGATGTCTTCCTTTTTTAAAGAAAGGGGCTTCCCTTCCTCCACTATCAACTCTGCTCTTAAACGCACCTCCCCCATTTCACGTACATCTGCTCTCACTCCATCCTCCCGCCACCCCACTAGGAGTAGGGTTCCCCTGGTCCTCACCTACCACCCCACCAGCCTCCAGGTCCAACATATTATTCTCCGTAACTTCCACCACCTCCAACGGGATCCCACCACTAAGCACATCTTTCCCTCCCCCCCTCTCTCTGCATTCCGCAGGGATCGCTCCCTACGCAACTCCCTTGTCCATTCGTCCCCCCCATCCCTCCCCACTGATCTCCCTCCTGGCACTTATCCGTGTAAGCGGAACAAGTGCTACACATGCCCTTACACTTCCTCCCTTACCACCATTCAGGGCCCCAAACAGTCCTTGCAGGTGAGGCAACACTTCACCTGTGAGTCGACTGGGGTGATATACTGCGTCCGGTGCTCCCGATGTGGCCTTTTACATATTGACGAGACCCGACGCAGACTGGGAGACTGCTTTGCTGAACATCTACGCTCTGTCCGCCAGAGAAAACAGGATCTCCCAGTGGCCACACATTTTAATTCCACATCCCATTCCCATTCTGACATGTCTATCCACGGCCTCCTCTACTGTAAAGATGAAGCCACACTCAGGTTGGAGGAACAACACCTTATATTCCGTCTGGGTAGCCTCCAACCTGATGGCATGAACATCGACTTCTCTAACTTCCGCTAAGGCCCCACCTCCCCTCCGTACCCCATCTGTTACTTATTTTTATACACACATTCTTTCTCTCACTCTCCTTTTTCTCCCTCTGTCCCTCTGAATATACCCCTTGCCCATCCTCTGGGTCCCCCCCCGTCTTTCTTCCTGGACCTCCTGTCCCATGATCCTCTCGTATACCTTTTGCCAATCACCTGTCCAGCTCTTGACTCTATCCCTCCCCCTCCTGTCTTCTCCTATCATTTTGGATCTCCCCCTCCCCCTCCAACTTTCAAATCCCTTACTCACTCTTCCTTCAGTTAGTCCTGACGAAGGGTCTCGGCCTGAAACGTCGACTGCACCTCTTCCTGCAGATGCTGCCTGGCCTGCTGCGTTCACCAGCAACTTTAATGTGTGTTGCTTGAATTTCCAGCATCTGCAGAATTCCTGTTGTTATGGTTACATTATCATTTGTTTTGCCCAGTCAGTTTCTGTGGATATTGGAAAACCATGTCTCCCTGCACACTGAAGTTAGATTTAATGTAAGATCCAACCTAAAACGACCATAAAATGAAATGAACTTATTATATCAGGGTTAGTTTGGAAACACATATTGATTAATGAATATTAATATTAGTTACTCATAACTGATATGACAATAAACTAAACCTTTAATAGTGTTCGTCAAATGAAATGTTTGAAGATGGTGTTTAGCTGTTCTGGAATAGGGTTTCTTTGCTAACAGTTGTATGTAAAGCAGATGATTGGCCCTCTATTCACTATTGTCTCTTATCATTAGATTACGTAGACCATGAATCAGGACCCACAACCAACGGGAAAAGTGGGGTGGAGAGGGTGTGTTTAAGTGTGAATTGCAGTAAATGCAGACACATGAAGCCAGAGACATCTCCTGGTTATTGAGAGATCTGAAGAAGTGAAAACTCAGCAACAACGGTACTCTCTGGCCCCAACAAACAGGTTATAGAAGAACTGGGCCACCACATAAAGGCAAATGCAGAATCTTGGGGTGCAGATGCTTTAGCTAGGTAATTTTCTTAGATTCACAGTATAATTATTGCATTTTCATCTATTGTTTGTAATCATTAACATTTCTTTGCATTTCCGTTGAAGAGGGATATAACTAATAAGTGTACAAAGACATTCTTTGAATAGAATTGGAGTTTTTCCAAAATACTGTAATGTGATTGCTATTCTGAAGACTAACGGAATTTAATTCTTGGTGAGATGTGGTGTACATTGTGTCTGCAAATAATTTCTGCCTTCATTTTCCATATTTGTGAAAGTTGTTTGAGATCCACCCTCAAGCTAAGACATACTTCCCGAAGTTCAATGGCTACAAAGCCTCTGACCAGCCTATCGGAAAACATGGTCGCATTGTCATGGAAGCTGCAGCGGATGCTGCCCATAATGTGGACAACCTGAGTAAACACCTGGAAAAGCTTGCCAGGAAACATGGTGAAGAACTTCTTGTGGATCCTCATAACTTTCAGGTACGTAACTCTTTTAGAGATTCTTCCTCATAGTCATTGCGCAAACTTTGTTATTGTAATTAGATCAGCAACTCTGAACTTTTTACTTCATTTAGTTGAAGTTTCAGCGGTCCAGAAGTGTAATCTTGTTCAGTTTGACTGGGAATATGTTTTCCAGCTGCACTATAAATAGGAAAGCAGTGAAAGTACAAACAAACAACACTAGTTTAATGGGAAAAATCATCTGTTGACAATACTAAAACTGCCTTATGTTATTTATTTTTCATTTTTCCAGCTGTTTGCTGATTGTATCGCGATTACACTGGCCGTTCACATGCCTGCGTTCTCCCCTGCAGCCCACTGTGCAGTCGACAAGTTCCTTGAGTTGCTCACACATGAATTGAGCTCCAAGTACCGCTAAAGACACAATCAACAAACTACAGTGAATGACTGAAAAATTATCATTTAATTCCACATTTTGTCATTGATTAATTGTCATATTTGTTAAACTGAGCTAAATAAACATTCACTTTTATGAATGCCTTATCATTTGCTGTGGCTGATTATTAAACATGTTTTTCAGAAAAATACCGGTCAGAGATGTCTATTGGCAAAAACACAAACGATACTGCAGAGTCTGTTTACCTCTATCACTAGATAACAACAAAGAGGAGAAAGAACTTGGACATAAGAGCATTGAGCCAACAAATGTCTGTTTGCATGGCAGTTACTTTTCGCCCCATTGTAAATGAATCAAGCTCACAGCAGAGATTTCTGAAAATCAAATATCTGAAATAGGAGATTGAAATCTCTCCATATCACTTTCAAACATTCAGCAACACATCATTAGTCACTACTCACAGCAAGCTTTACACTTAAGATATAGATAAATAGAGTTGTAGAGTTATACAGTATGGAAACAGGCCATTCAGCCCAACTCATCCATGCTTGCCCATGTCAATCTAATCTAGTCCTATTAGCTGTTGTTTGGCCCATTTTCATCAAAACCTTCTCTATCTGTGGAAATGTTCAAATGTCTCTTCCACATTGTAATTATACCTGCATCTACAGCCTCTTCTCCCAGTTCATTTCATATACCCACACTCTGTGAAAAAAAATCCACATACTCGTTTTTAAAATCAGTTTCCCACTCACCATAAATTGTTTTGTTTTAGGCTCCCCTACACTCAGATGACCATCCATTTATACCCCTCACGATCTTATACACCTCTGCCAAGCCAACCCTTAGCCTTCTACACTCCAGGGAAAATGTGAAGGCTAATTCAGGTTCTCCTTAAAACTTAATCCCTGAAAAGGTATTTTGTTTTCCAAATCAGAGTTACCAATGTGGCTTTAAATATTCAGTCACATAATTATGAAGGTTCAATGTCCAATGATAAACAGGGACGAAATCATCATTACTATTTCTTTTAAAACCATTATGGAAAGAGGAATTCATTTTTCCAATTGGAATACAGAAGTTGGACTATTCAGTTTGTTTAAGTAACTCCACAATTTCCTGCAATATATTTTCTCGAAGTCCATTCTGAGATGCAAGTTTTCCTTCTGTGATAAGAGCAGCTTGATAATAGTATCTTGGGGATATAAACTTCGGCCGCAAATGCCTCCACTTTAGTATGTTGATATGCCACTGGATATCATTGAAATTTTCTCTGAATTCACCAGATTTCATATCTTTTGCCGCAGTAAATACTGATGAGAAATACACATTTAAAACTTTACCCTTCGTTCGTAACTCCACACATAGATTACCACATTGAACATAAAGGGGAAATACACTCTACTTTATAAAGAAGTGACATGGGTTTGGAATCATTGTGGATAGAGCTAAGGAACCACAAGGGGAAAAAGACTCGGATGGACGTTATATACAGATCACCAAACAGTAGGAAGAATGTGGTAGAAGTTACACAGGAGATAGAAAATGCATGCCAAATGGACAATGTTACAGTGATATGGCCCAAGTGCAGAGTGAGAGACACTGACGCGGGTCAATAGTTCACAGACTTTAATGTGAACAGTGTTAAAGGCAAAAGAAAAACAATAAACGTTAGGCCAAACAGGGCCGTTAACTAAAACTCTCAAATGGAAAACAAAGCTTACACTGTGGCTGAAAGGAATAACTAAATATAAAACGAATACCGCTAGTCTTCAGAGTCAGTTGACTCGACAGTCCAATTTCTCAGGCAAGGCCGAATGCAAACAGGCAGCGAAACATTGCTGTGTTCCAAGTCTCGACAAATACTGCGACAGAATGAATGGAGTTAAATACTATCACAATGAAATAATTAGCTGACAAGTGCATATTCATGAGCGCAATTGCCGAATTTGCTGCGCTGCCGAATCCGTGGTTGTGACTGTTTCAGCATTGCAAAAGGAATTACAGAGACTTGAGAGAAGAGTTAGCCAAAGATGATTGGAAAAGAACACTGGCAGAGATGACGGTAGAGCAGCAATCGCTGGAATTTCTGGAAGCAATTCAGAAGGTGCATGATATACATATTCCAAAAAGAAAGAAGTACTCTAAAGGCAAGATGTCACAACCATGGCTAACAAGAGAAGTCAAAGCCAAATAAAAGCCAAAGGAAAGGCATATAATAGAGCAGAAATTAGTGCAAAGCTTTTAAAAACAAAAAAAGCAGGCAACTAACAAAGTCAGTAAGAAGGAAAAGGTGGAACATGAAAGTAAGCTAGCCAATTATATTGAGGAAGATACCATAATTTCTTCATACGCATAAAGTCTAAAGGATAGGCAAGAGTGTGTAGCAGACTGCTGGGAAACAATGCTGGAATGGTAGTAATGGGGACAAGGAAATGGCAGATGAACTGAATAAATATTTTGCACCATTCTTCACTGTGGAAAACACCAGCAGTATGGTGGAAGTTCCATAGTGTCAGTGGTCAGAAGTGTGTGAAGTTGCCATTACTATGGAGAAGGTTCTTGGGAAACTGAAAGCTCTGAAGATAGATAAGTCACCTGGACCAGATGGTGTACATTCTTGGGTACTGAAAAATGTGACTGAAGTAATTGTGGAGACATTAGTAATGATGTTTCAAGAATCACTAGATTCTAGAATGGTTCCGGAAGACTGGAAAAATGCAAATGTCACTCCTCTCTTCAAGAAGGGAGAGAGACACAAGAAAAGAAGTTATAAGCCATTTTATTCTGACAGTGGCTGGGAAGATGTTAGAGCCGATTGTTGAGAATATGGTTTTGGGGTACCTGGAGGCACATGATAAAACAGGGTGTAGTTTTCTCAAGGGAAACTAATGTCTGACAAACCTGTTGGAATTCTTTGAAGAAATAACTGACAGGATAGACAAAGAAGAATTGGTTGATGTTGTGTACTTGAAATTTCAGAAGGCCTTTGACAAGGTGCTACACATGAGGCTGTTGAGCAAGTTAAGAGCCCTTGGTATTCCAGGAAAGATTCTAGCATGGATAAAGCAGTGGCTGATTGGCATGAGGCAAAGAGTAGGAATAAAGGGAGCCTTTTCTGGTTGGCTGCTGGTGACTAGTGGTGTTCACAAAGGTCTCTGTTGGGACCAATTATTTTTATGATTTATGTAAATAACTTGGATGATGGAATAGACAACTTTGTTGGACGATACAAAGCTAGTTGGAGAAGCAGGCAGTTTTGAAGAAATAGAAAGGTAACAGAAGGATTTAGGCATATTAAGGAAATTTTCTGAATGGAGAGAAAATTCAAAAAAACTGAGGCGCAAAGGGACTTGGATCTTTCTGCAGGATTCCCTAAAGGTTAATTTGCAGGTTGAGTCTGTGGTGAGGAAGGCAAATGTGATGTTTGCATTAATTTCGAGAGAACTAGAATATAAAAGCAAAGATGTAATGTTGAGGCTTTATAGAGCACTGGTGAGGCTTTACTTGTTGTGAGCAGTTTTGGGCCCATTATCTTAGAAAGGATGTGCTGACACCAGAGAAGGTTCAAAGGAGGTTTATAAAAATGATTCCAGGATTGACTGGCTTGTCATATGCAGAGTGTTTGATGGCTCTGGGCCTGTACTCACTGGAATTCAGAAGAGTGAGAGGTGACCTAATTAAAACCTATCGAATGCTGAAAGGCCTCAAAAGAGTCGATGTGGAGAGGTGGATGTTTCCTATGGTGGGAAAGTCTAGGACCAGATGGCACAGCCTCAGAATAGAGGAGCATATTTTAGAACAGAGATAAGGAAGCATTTATTTAGCCAGAGAGTGATGAAACTATGGAATTCGTTGTCAGAGGTGGCTGTGCAGGTCAAATCTTTATGTATACTTAAGGCAGAGGTTGATAGATCCTTGATTGGTCTGGGCATAAAAGGATACAGGTAACCTCTGGGAGCCCTCCACACTATCCACAACACCCCCAACCTTTGTGTTATCAGCAAATTTACTAACCCATCCCTCCACTTCCTAATTATATTATGCCTCTCCAAATATTGATAAATCCTGCCTTTCAGGATCTTCTCCATCAACTTACCAACCACTGAAGTAAGACTCACTGGTCTATAATTTCCTGGGCTATCTCCACCCACTTTCTTGAACAAGGGAACCCTCTGCAACCTTCCAATCTGCTGCAACCTATCTCGTCCCCATCGATGATGCAAAGATCATTGCCAAAGGCTCAGCAATCGCCTCCCTCTCCTCCCACAGTAGTCTGGGGGTATATCTTGTCCGGTCCCGGAGACTTATCCAACATGATGCTTTCCTAAAGCTCCTGCACATCTTCTTTCTTAATGGCTATATGCTCAAGTTTTTCCATCTGCTGTAAGTCATCCCTACAATCGCCAAGGTCCTTTTCTGTAGTGAATACTGAAGCAAAATACCTCTGCTACCTCCTTCGGTTCCATACACACTTTTCCACTGTAACACTTGATTGGTCCTATTCTCTTACATCTTATCCTCTTGCTTTTCACATGCTTGAAGAATGCCTTGGGGTTTTCCTTAATCTTGCATGCCAAGGCCTTCCCACGGCCCCTTCTGGCTCTCCCAATTTTATTCTTAAGCTCCCTCCTGCTACCTTTATAATTTTCTAGATCTCTATCATTACCTGGTATTTGAACCTTCCGTAAGCTTTTCTTTCCTTCTTGACTAGATTTTCAACTGCCTTTGTACACCATGGTTCCTGTATGCTTCCATTCTTTCCTTATCTCATTGGAACATATCTGTGCTGAACATCACACATGTATCCCCTGAGCATTTGCCACATTTCTGCCGTACACTTTCCTGAAAACATCTGTTCCCAATTTATGCTTCCAAGTTCCTGCCTGATAGTTTCATATTTCCCCTTACTTCAATTAAACACTTTCCTAACTTGCCTGTTCCTATCCTTCTCCAATGCTATGGTAAAGGAGATAGAAGTATGATCACTATCTCCAAAATGCTCTCCCACTGAGAGATCTGACACCTGACCCGGTTCATTTCCCAGTACCAGATCAAGCACAGCCTGTCCTCTTGTAGGCTTATCTACATACTGTGTCAGTAAACCTTACTAATCACACATAACAAACTCCACCCCATCTAAACCCCTACCTCTAGGGAGATGCTAGTCAATATGGGGAAATTAAAATCCCCCATCATGACAATATACCATACATTTTCCCTGGAATATCCGCTCTAGGTATTTCTGTGATGTTCCTCCTAATCAATATCACATCACACCCTTCTCTCTTATTTCCACCTTGGTCATGCTGGAAACATTGTTATCTTGCAACATTGAGCTGCCAGTCCTGCCCATCCCTCAACCAGAATATTAATATGGGAGAAGAGTCAAGCTATTCAACTCTTCAAGCCTGCTACATCATTCATCAAGGCTGATTTTTTTCGAACTCCATTTTCCACTTCTCCCCATTAACTGTAAACCCCTTACTGATCAAGTACCGATCATCTCAAGCCCACCACCCTTGCAGAAGCCCAGGCAGTCAACAGTAGTTCGCAAGGTTCCTCTGTCCTGGGCCTGGCTCTCAAGTTGTTCTCAGGTGTAGCCACATTCTTGGTGTATCTCTCTGCTCCAGCGATGAGGTATTTGGAGCTTCCATTGGCATTTCTTTTGCTTGGGATTTTTACTGGATGTGGCTGATAGCCCCATGCCCATCCCTCCTCCTTTCTCAGCTGAGCTTTTGACCATCCATGGCAGAGTTAGTATCTATCAGCCTGGGCCTTAAACACACCCAATAACTTGGACTCTGCAGCTATGTTAGCAAAAGATTCCACAGCATCACCACCCTCTGGCTGAAGAAATTCCTCCTCAGATCATTTAAAGGGGCAAACCTTTATTCTGAGGGCATGCCCTTGGATCCTAGCGTCTCATAATAATGGAAACTCCATCCACTCTATCCAGGCCTTTCATTATCCAATAGGTTTCATTGAGATATCCCATCACACTTCTGAAATCCATTGTGTACAGGTCCAGGGACATCAAACACTCCTCATATATTAAGCTTTTCATTCCAGTGATTATTCTTGTCTGGACCATCTCCGAGTTAACATGCCTATCCATAGAGACAGAACCCGAAATTGATCACAATATTGCTTCAGCAAGATCAATAAACTCACTCTCAACTCCATGTTGACAAATACAGTACTCCATAAAGGTCTAAGGCACCTTAGAGACTTATGCGCAGTATTGTATGACTTATAAAGCATTATATATCTGCTATTATATCCCCAGAATGAATGCTAATATTGCACTTAGCTTCTTTACCATTGACTCAGAATCAGAATCAGGTTTATTATCAACAGCATATGATGTGAAATTTGTTAACTTAGCAGCAGCAGCTCAATGCAATACATAATCTACCAGAGAGAAAAAAACATAATAATAATAAATAAATCAATTACATATATTGAATAAATTTTTTAAAAAACATGCTAAAACAGAAATATTGTATATTTTTAAAAAAGTGAGCTAGCATCCAAAGCTTCAATGTCCATTTAAGAATCGGATGGCAGAGGGGAAGAAGCTGTTCCTGAATCACTGAGTGTGTGCCGTCAGGCTTCTGTACCTCCTACCTGATGGCAACAGTGAGAAAAGGGCATGCCCTGGGTGCTGGGAGTCCTTAATATTGGATGCTGCCTTTCTGAGATGCTCCCTAGAGGTCAACCTGCAAGTTAACCATGAGGGAATTCTGAATTAGGACTCCCAATAACTTTACACCTCTGCTGTCTGAATTTTCTCCTTTGTTCTTCTTACCAGTGAGTATAACGCCACACTCACTATGCTGTATTCCATCTGTCTCTCCTTTGCTCACTCTCCCAACCTGTCCAGGTCAATCTGCAGACTCCCTGCCTCTGGGATATTGCCTGTTCCTCAAACATAGCCACAATGTTGTCAGTTACTTCATCCAGATCATTATTTTATAAAGAGAAAAGCTTCAAATCCAACACTAACCCCTTTGGAATTCCAAAAGTCACAAGCAGCCAACCTGAAAACTACCCTTTTGTCTCTCCAGTCTCCAACTTTTGGCAATCAACCACTTTTCTATCTATACTAGTACTTTATCACTTATCTAGTTTAGCACTCTTGTGTGCCAGACCTTGTTAAAGGCTTTTTGAAAATCCAAGCATATGATATCCACTCACTGTCTCTTGTTTCTGGTATGGATACAATATCACAATCCCACATGCAATACCATGCCCTGAGATCATCTGTCTGTCAGTCTTCTTGCAGTTTAGGTGATTAGACCTACCTAGCTCCTTGTCCTGGCCTGCTGACTGCATTTGTGCACTTTAACCTCCTGTTTACTTCAGTTTTTCTCACTGATAGCAAAACTACTTTTGGACCTGTATCTTGCTCAACTTGTTCAAACATATCCAAGTAACTCTAGCTGTTATCCCTGCAAGGATATCGGAAGCCTTATTGCATCGTGTCCTTCTTGTACAGGTGACTCTGTCCTGGAAGATATCCCAACACTCCAAGATATACCTCGGACCTGCACCAGTTCATCAGCCACACATTCATCAACCCTATCCTCCTATTCCCATGTTCACTAGGACACAGCACATGGAGTTACCCAGAGATTATAACCCTACTGCTCCTACTTTTTAAACTTCTACCCATCTCTCTCAATTCCCTGTGCAGTATCTCATCCTTTTGATTCATCTACAGACCCAGTCGCTCTATACAGTCTATCAAGAGTTGCAACTGAACACACCTCTCACGGGTAGAATCATCAGGAACCATGGAAGCTTCCCTAACCATCTGTCAGTACATCTAGTTGAACTTTTGTCTTTTTGTGTGTCTTCCCCCTAGCCATCAGTCTGTGGTTTTTGACTTGCCATGTGCTCTTGTTTGTTTTCATGCCCCAAGTGCTCCTGTCCCCTTCCCTGCTCTACTCCGGCCCCTGTATCTCTGATTACTCCGCCTCTTACCTATTTCTCACTATTACCTGTTTTGTTGCCACCTGTGTCTCATTGTGCTCCACCTATCACCTGTCTCTCTGTTTATTGCTCAGTGTATTTTAGTCCTGTGAGTTTTCCTGAGTCTTTCCAGCATTCGCATCTGAAATCTGTCTATCTGAATATCGACTCTGCCTGTTTCCAGATTCTGGTTTTTGGATTTCTCTGGAATTTTTGATCTCCGCCTGAACTTTGACGATAATTTTGTTGCCCCTCTGGATTTGTTACTCAGTAATATCACAGTGTGCACAGTATTTGGTTTGCGATTGGGTCCCTGCTTCAGCGCCCTGACACCATCCCATGTTCTGCAGGATGAACAGACAACTATCCTGACTGCCATCTCTAAACCACTAAGACAATGAAGGGACAGAAAAAATCTTACCTTACCAATGCCTAGCTTATTCACTGAAGCCTCTGTAAACAAAGTCTTACACTTACAATGGAATAAATCTGAAAAATTCCCTTCCTTCATTTTCATGTGCAAAACCAATAATCTATGTCTCTCTAGTGTTATTTAAATCAAGTAGACATAGACTCATTATGTAATGTGTCCCACTGTAAATCGTGCTGATGATTCTATAGAGTTGTAGCATGCTGTTTCAGCTTCAGAACGAACACATGAACAGAGGTCCATCAATGTCACGGTACTACTCTATCTTCAGCACACAACCTGAGTTCCTAACCAACAGAGCACACTCAGTAAGGATAGGTAGCATTACCTCCATCTTCATTATCCTCAACACTGGTGCCACACAAGGCTTCATCAGCGGTAGCCTACTCAGCTGTCTATACACTCACAACTCTGTGGCCAGGTTCTGCTCGAAATCCATCATTACAAATGATACCAGCACAGTGAGTCGAATCTCAAATAATAATAAGCTGAGTAAAGTAAGAGTCTAGTAACATGCTGTCATGACAACAATCTTTCCCTCAATGTCAGTGAAACAAAAGAGCTGGTCATTGACTTCACGAGGGTGGGTGGTGCACACACACCTGATTACATCAACGGTGTTGAGATCAAGTAGGTTGAGAGCTTCAAGTTCCCAGGAGTGAATATCACCCACAGGCTCCTAGTTACATCATGGCCAAGAAATCTCAGTTTCTTCTGGAGGCTAAAGAAATCTGTCATGTCCTATCTGACCGGCACTGGATTTTATTGATACACCATAGAATGCATCCTATCTAGATGGATCACAGGTTGGTATGGCAACTGTTCTCCCTATAATCACCAGAAAATGAAATGAGTTGTGAACAAAGTTCAACATAGAACAAAAACCAGCGTTTTTGTCCATGGAAAACACCAGTGTTTCCATGGACCCTGTCTACAGTTTTTGCTGCTCTGATGAAGAAATCAGAATATTCAAAGACCCTACTCATCCCAAACATTCTGTCTTCTCCTCCCTCCCAGAAGCCAGAAGATACAAATGCTTGAAAGCACATCTTACTCAGCCCAAGAACAGCTCTGACCCACTGTTATAAGGGCATCGATCAGTAAGGTAGTTGGATAATCTCTTGCCCTCAGTACCTACCTCACTATGGCCTTACACCTTATTGTCTGCGTACAATGCACTTTCTCAGTAAAGTTAACACTTTATTCTGAGTTCTTTTATTGTTTTACCAATTGCAGTTGGGAGTGTGGGCTGTTTTGTGCAACACCTGCGGCAGTGGTTGGAGAGGACAGGCTGCATGGATGGCAGATGGGGGAACATTCAAGCAAACTGGTGTGCAAGCTGAATGATGTTCAGCTTCATGACTGCTGTTGGAGAAACATTCATTCAGGCAGGTGGGGAGTATACCATCACACTGCAGAATTGTACCTTTGGAAGAAGGGAGGTGCTTACTGTGGTATGAGTGAGTTACTTGCCATTGCATAGCCAGAGTCTGGCCATCTTGTACATCCAAGTAGTTCAGTAGCTGATCCAGTTTGGTCCTTGGTCAGTGGTAACTCCCAGGATGTTGATGGTAGGACTCAATGATAATGGTCTTGAATACAAGTAAGAAGTCTGCATGGCATCTTGTTAGAGATCCTTGTTGCCTGGCACTTTGGTGAAGTGAATATTACTGGCTACTTGTGGCAAAATGTTGTTTGGGGTTTGTTCTAACAAGGCATGGGCCACTTCATTTTGAACATTGTAATGTCAGTGTGAGCACCCTCACACTTGCAAATGCAGGAAGTCTCACAGCTCTCTGGTGAAAATGATATCGTATCCATTAAATAGGGGCCGTGGACAATTCTGATTTGATGGAGACAGACATGAAAGCACAGAGGAACATCTGGAGAAATTTCTGAAACAACCAGTTCAATGCTGCTGCTTCTGGCGACCAAGATTGAGGTCGAATCGTTCGGATAGAGATGGTGCTCAGTACTCGGTGCCGGAGGGCTGATCGGAGGCTCAGAGTTTTCGGATGGCTCAGAGTCGGACTGTGGTCGGGCATGGCAGGGAGAGTTTTCTTCCTTCTCCCGTCTGCGTGAGATGTGGGACTTCTGAGAAACTTTGAACTCTTTTACTGTGCCATGGACTTCTTCATCAAGTTATGGTATTGTTGCACTGTTGTAACTATATGTTATAATTATGCGGTTTTGTTAGTTTTTTCAGTCTTGGTCTGTCCTGTGTTTTGTGATATCACACCGGAGGAAATATTGTATCATTTCTTAATGCATGCATTACTAAATGACAATAAAAGAGGACTACGTGTCCTCATAATCTAAGTAGGATGCTGGAATTACTCAACAGGTCTGCTGTACCTGTGGGTAAGAAAGAGGAAATTTCACCAACAAAACCTGACTCCCTGAGTATTTCCAACATTCTCTAAATTAGCATATTGGTTTGTTATTGCTGTGTGTTTTCATCCCACTTCTGTTATCTGACCAGTCCTTTGAAACTTTGCAGCATATTTCAAGAGCTAATATGTCTTTTTTTAGAAAGGAAAGACCAAAATTGTCTACAATAGCATACTCTTATTTCACCATGATTTTGGAACCTGGAACAATATAGGACAGGAAAAGGCCCTTCAGTCAAACCAGTTAAGCTAGTGATATCTAATCTATTCTGCCAGCACAATGTCCATATCCCTCGTTCTCTGCACATTCATGTGTCTTTCTGAGAGCGCCTTCAACACCTCTATCATCTCTACCTCCACTACCACCCATGGTAACATATCACAGCCCCCCAACCCTCTGTTAAAAAAAACAACCCTTATATTTTCCTTTGAACTTCCTCCTCTTACCATAAATGCATGCCCTCCAGTAGTGGACATCTTAACCTTGGGCAAGAAGACTCTGGCTGCCTCCTCTATCGATGCCTCTCATAATTTTACATATTTCTGTCAGGTCACTCCTCTCCCACTCCAGTGAAAACAACTCTGTCCACTACCCTTATAGCACATTCCCTCCAATCCAGCCAGCACACTGGTAAACCTCTTCTGAACCCTCTCCATGGCCCTCCCATCCTTCCAATGATGAGTGACCGGTTTTGAATACAATACTGCAGATGCTGTCTGAACTGAAATCCCCAATTAATTCTGTATCATGAACAAACACGGAAATGTTACAGCAGGTCTTCTCAGACAAACTATCAATAAACATTGTAAATGTTTGGGGTCCAAGCACTTTTGGACCCCATTAGCTGCAGCCTGGCTATCGATAAAGGGTCTATTTCTTTACTCTGTTTTCCATTTGTTAAACAACTCTCAATGGGCACAGTGACCCCAAATTCTGTGTGAACTGTCCTTGTTTATCTTCTCCTGAACACAAACTTATCGAAAGACTATTGAAAATCTAAAACACAAACAGACATGAATCCTCTGCCAGTTTATTATTCCCCATTACAAAGTCTCTCATCTTTGTTTATGGAGAACCCACATTTTCCCTTATTGGTCTTTTCATGTTTACATTCCACCTACAGTAAGTTTGTTAATGCTCATGGCTGGTTCAACATTGAATGGACACATGAAACAGAAAAAGAGCTTTGTCCATATGAGTTCATTTACCAAATTCATAAATCTACCCACTGACAATGCAAGATGCTATTAGTTAACCAGCGAATGTTGATAGCAGAGTCATCAGTCAGAAAGACCCCAGGGACCATGAAATAGAAACATAGAAACATAGAAAATAGGTGCAGGAGTAGACCATTTGGCCCTTCGAGCCTGTACCGCCATTTATTATGATCATGGCTGATCATCCAACTCAGAAACCCACCCCAGCCTTCCCTCCATACCCACTGACCCCCGTAGCTACAAGGGCCATATCTAACTCCCTCTTAAATATAGCCAATGAACTGGCCTCAACTGTTTCCTGTGGCAGAGAATTCCACAGATTCACCACTCTCTGTGTGAAGAAGTTTTTCCTAATCTCGGTCCTAAAAGGCTTCCCCTCTATCCTCAAACTGTGGCCCCTCGTTCTGGACTTCCCCAACATCGGGAACAATCTTCCTGCATCTAGCCTGTCCAATCCCTTTAGGATTTTATACGTTTCAATCAGATCCCCCCTCAATCTTCTAAATTCCAACGAGTACAAGCCCAATTCATCCAGTCTTTCTTCATATGAAAGTCCTGCCATCCCAGGAATCAATCTGGTGAACCTTCTTTGTACTCCCTCTATGGTAAGGATGTCTTTCCTCAGATTAGGGGACCAAAACTGCACACAATACTCCAAGTGTGGTCTCACCAAGACCTTGTACAACTGCAGTAGTACCTCCCTGCTCCTGTACTCGAATCCTCTCGCTATAAATGCACATTACTGCTGTAGTCCAGTATTTTTACAATAATGTTGTCTAATTTAACAATGTATTTTGTCTTCAATTTTCAATTGTTAGAATCCCATATATATATATACAGGGAAGAACATTATTCAAGTTATATTATAATACATATGTATTTAATTACAGCATCAGAAACATATTAATTTCTAATAAATAACAATATTACTCAATGAAAAAGGGTAATTGGCAAAATCAAGTTTCAGAGTTGAACTTCAATGAACAAAGAGTGTTTACAGTTTGATAATGAATGTGTTGAATTAATATTCAACAAAACTGGAGAATGATTCTTTGCATTGGATGAGCATGAGCGAGGCTCAGACAAGCATTGTTCAGCAAGTGTTTATCTTAACACTCAAATAAAGTAGGGTTGTTGCCCAATTTTGGAAAGTGTGTCCAACCCACCAAGTCGTCAGCCTATTAAAGTTAAGTGTTAGTCTGATATGAGCCCTATTGCAGCCTATAAAAGTGAAGTTAAAACTCCAGCTCAACCCAGCTTTCTTGTGCAAGCAGTGACAGTGACAGTTTAACAACCAAAATGGTGAAATTAACAGATGCTCAGGAAAAATACATCATGAACAAATGGGGCCATTTGGATAAGAAAGCAATAACTGCTCAAGCTTTGGCAAGGTATGATTCTCAAATGCATTTCCTGTTTTATATTTAATTCATACGCTATACTTTTAACTATAGTCCCAGTGAAACTTCTTTAATTTTCTGTGCTTGCCCAGATGTTTTTATAGGATGAGGGAACTAGTATTCAATTCTGCACTGAGGTTCTAGTCAAACCCACAGAAACCCAACTATTTACCTGATGAAAATTTCCTCAATCATGAGCTTTGAGGAATGAATTAATCCTAAGTAATCACAACAGAAAATGGGCAATTTGTTTTTCTCTTTCTAGGGTATTCGCGGTCTACCCCTGGACGACCAGGCTGTTTAAAAATTTCAATGGCCATTTTGCAGCCGGTGACCCTGGTGTTCAGGCTCATGCAGACAAAGTGCTAAAGGCTCTGAACACTGCAGCTGAGGATTTGAAGAGTATTGAAACCAATTTCTATGAACTCAGCAGTAAACATCAAAAAATCGGAGTGGACACTCAGAATTTCAAGGTAGAAACTGAGCTTTTCATAATTAGATTAGATTAGATTCAACTTTATTGTCATTGTGCCGAGTACAGATACAAAGCCAATGAAATGCAGTTAACATCTGACCAGAAATACAAAGAATAGTGTTATTTATGAAATAACTGTGAATAAAAAGTAAGTGCTACAGCACACAAATATAAAAGTACTGAGACAGTACAATATGGGTGCAATACTGCTTAGCGCTGTGATGTGAGGTTCAGCAGGGTCACAGTCTCAGGGGAGAAACTCTTCCTGTGCCTGCTGGTGCGGGAGCGGAGGCTCCTGTAGCGCCTACCGGATGGGTGGAGAGTAAAACGTCCATGGTTAAGGTGAGATGCATCCTTGATAATGCTTTTCACCCTGCCCAGGCAGCGTTTGTGGTAGATGTTCTCAATGGTGGGCAATTGGGTGCCGATAATCCACTGGGCAGTTTTCACCAAACGTTGGAGTACTTTGCGGTCCGATACAGGACAATTGCCATACCACACTGAGATGCAGTTGGTGAGCATGCTCTCAATGGTACAGTGGTAAAAGTACGTCAGTATCCTGGGACAGAGGTAAGCTTTTTTGATGCTCCACAGGAAATAAAGGTGCTATTGTGCCTTTTTGATCAGGATAGAGGAATAATATGCAGGATTGATCAGGATGGAGGAATAACATGCACATTATTGCTGATGGGGTGCTATAAATATTTCCAAATTACAGAGTCATGACCACCAAACATTGAGGAAAAAGAGATCACCTGGTTGCAGTGGAAAAGGCAGTTCTTCTCTAGTTTTCCTGGAGAACTAGATCTGGAGAGGGGTCACAGTTTAGAAAGTGTAATTACTTTAATGAGAGCTATTTACACAGGATGCTCACTCAACAATTCATGCACTAGATTAGACAGGATTGCACAAAAACACAAATTGATTTCAATTTCCCTTTGTTCACCATCTGACAGATGCAGAAGTTATTTTAACTTCACTGCTCCAGGGACACTGATATAATCCTCACATTGGCTGTTGTCTGCAGAGAGTTTGCTCCAGTTTGCTGTGCTTTAGGTTAATTAGCTGCTGTTTGGCAAAAACAATCAAACTGGCTTTGTTGGGCACATGAAACCGTGATATGGTGTCAAGGAACAGGGAAAAAGGTGGGGCCAATTTATTTGCAACACTGGGAACTGACATCAACCCAGAAGACAAAGTGGACTTCTGGGCTATTCTGTATGAAGTCATTGGAGATTTGAATTTTGCTTTCCAGGTTTGTTTCAATGTTGTATAATTATTGTTTATCTGCACAGCTTCTTGTTCAGGCCTTCATTGTTGAACTCGCTCTTCATGATAAAAAGACGTTCGGACCAGAGGAACATGAAGCTGTCTACAAGTTCTTTAAACTGGTGACAGAAGCTCTCTCCAGCAACTACCATTAAATCTATAACCTGCATCCTCCACCACCTTCAAAAATGCAATGAAGACATGTATTATCAGCATTTACAATGTGTTGTTTGCTTAAAGGCCCAGTGTAGCATCAGGTTCAAGTCATGCTAATATAAAGCTGGTACAGTGTTCCTCTTTGTCTGGTAATTTTCTTCAAAGCATGGAAATACCTGCAAGCATTTCTTCTGCTTCAATAAAGAAACTATTTTTCACTCACAATTAGAGGTAAATTATTCATTTCTGGAAAATGAAAATTCAAAGATCTATGATTTCCTCAGTAATGAGATCAACAATGGTTTGGCGTTAAAAAGTAGACATTGTGTTGCAGGACCTTTCCCTGGACAGTTTAAAGCATTATTTTGTCTGCTGAAGTAGTTCAGAGATAAATTAACTGCTGTACTTTGTGGAAAAGCAGCGGCCAATTTGTCACATATTTCTCACATTTCACGAAGGTATGAGGCTGTTTAGCCCATTGACGCATTGTCAGTTATCAGAACAATTACAAAACTGTTAGATTTTCCGTACCCATTCTCCTACACATCCATTAACACCTCCCTGATTCTCCCATCACCATCCATGATAGTCAATTTTTCTACACAGCAACATATAATTTCGATTCATTGTAAAAAGATTGTCTACATGGAGCAATGAACTATTCATCGGCGAGCCATCTTAAAAAAAGATTTGATGACTCGGATAACGCCCTCATTTTTCTTAAATAAAGTGTTACAGCATATAGAGTGCAGTGAAGTTCAGCACAAGAACAGAACCTTTGGGCCACAATGTCGATGCTCACCGTCATGCCAAGTTAAACTAATCCCATCTACCTGCACGTGCTTCCTCTCTCCTCATTCCCTACCTATTCAATTACCTGTCTAAATGCCTCTTAAACTTTGTTATTGTATCTGCTTCCGCTAGCACCCTTGGTAGCACACAGTAGCCATTCAGCATAAAAAACACCCTGCTTTGTAAATCTGCTTTAAAGTATCACTTTCTCATGTTAAAGCTATGCCCTCTAATATTTGACGTTTTCATCTTGGGTTTTGCACTCTCACAATCTACTATGTCTGTGAATCTCAGTTTTATCAACTTCTCAGGTCACCCTCTGCTCCAACAAGCTCTTCCAACCTCTCCCTTTGTCATCTTCCTGCCAACAGTGTGGTGAAGCTCTTATGCACTTTCTTCAAAGCCTCTATATCTTCCTGTGCAATGACCTGAACTCCTTACAGCAGTGGTCGCCAACTGCCAGACCACAAAGCATGTGATACTGGGCCACGAGGAAACAATATGATTTGGCAATACGAAATGATATGAGTCAGCTGCACCTTTCCTCATTCCCTGTCACGTCCACTGTCGAACTTGAACGCACGCGAAGTCATTATGCACGCGTCATCCACGTCAGCGCGGGAAGAAGATCAACTCCTCAAGCTTGAAAATGACGGTGGGCTGAAAAGTATGTTTGACATAACATCTCTGCCGGCATTCTGGATCAAAGTCAAGGCTAAATATCCTGAGATAGCTACGAAAGCACTGAAAACGTTGCTTCCATTTCCAGCACCATATCTCTGTAAAGCAGGTTTTTCTACAATGAATGCAACGAAAACTAAATTGTGGAATAGACTGGACATAAGGAACTCCCTTCAAGTATTGCTGTCTCCCATCATCCCTCGATGGGACCATCTTGTTGCAGGGAAACAAGCCCAGGGCTCCCACTGATTCAGCGATATTGGTGTGTTGCAATGATTTTATATGTTCATATGAGAAAAATATGCACTGTGTTTTTAATATCCAAAGTTTACTTAAAATGTTATGATACTATTGACTTATCACTATATTCATGCGAGGAAAATATGCGCTATGTGTTTAATATTAAATTCATTAGATAAACCCTTTTAGAAACAAAATTGAGTGTATTAGCCACTTATAAATGACTTATAGTTGACTTATCACCTATATTCCAGTCGTGATTAACACCCCCCCCCCCCGGGTCAGCTGGTCCTCAAGAATATTGTCAATATTAAACCGGTTGGCAGTGCAAAAAAGGTTGGGGACCCCTGCCTTACAGTATTCTAAATGTGACCTAAGGACCTAACATCAGTTTGTACAGTGTTCATGATCTGATTACATATTCATCCCCTCATTATCAGACCCCCCACACCCTCTCTCTCATTTCCAACACATCACTGGCACACAGTCCACTTCTCATTTCATTCGACTTTCCGTCATAGTTTCACCCATTTCTCAGCACACAATTGCAAAGGACCAGCATGTTCCATGAATGCCTGGCCATTCCACTGCTGATGGCTCTGCCTGACTAGCACAGCGTCCATGGAATCCGCTCATGCCTTGTTTACATGAGAAAAGTGAGGATTAGTGCAGGACACCTGAAGAAGTCTCACCTCTTCCCAGAGGTCAGAGAAGGTTTGGAGATTAACTACATGTCATCCTCAACAGAGAAGGTGACACGTGACTCAAGGAGTAATATCTCTGACAAGACAAAGCCACCTTAGTCAAAGACAATTATCATATTGGCTCAGTGATTCTCTCCAATTGCAAAGAATCACATCTTCAAACTCTCTCACAAGCAATGAAGGGGTCAGGGAAAATTTAAGAATCTCGGCAATGCCTTTTAGACTGTTGATTTAGTGAAAAGGTACAAGCAGAGAAAGGCAACACAAATGCTTCTTGTGGAGAGTCTGTCAGAGGACTCCATCCTGCTCAGACCTGCGCACATGGATGTGTGAAGGAGCAGGTGGGGGAATATACCTTGAATATACCGTTTTTAAAAATATACAGTACTTCTGTTTTTGCATGTTTTTAATCTATTAAATACACATATACTGTAATTGATTTTCTTATTTATGATTATTTATATTATTATTTTTATTTCATTATATTTTTTTTTCTATATTATGTATTGCTTTGAACTGCTGCTGCTGCTGCTGAGTTAACAAGTTTCACGTCACATGCCGGTGATAATAAACCTGATTCTGATTCTGATCCTGAATTAAAATGTGAAATGGTCTGAGAGTTAAAGACCACTGGAAAGCACAGTGACTGGTGACCAACTTGAATATTTGAGAAAATTCTCACAGATCCTTCCATCTATTACCAGAGTGAATTGTGAGCAACCCTACCCCATCCCCCACACCCTCAGAAGAGTTTCCTTGGAATTTTGAGTAAGTAAAATAATTGCGTATTAAGTTTGGGTCCAACTATTCTGACATTGCACTCGGTAACCTGCTTTTTTAATATTTATTACCCACTTGCCCTAGTTAAGTTTATAAGGTCATGGCATCATATGCCATGAAAATTGGTATTTAGCTCACAACAACCATCAAACACCCATTTACAGTAATGCTACAGTCATCTCAAGTTTATATTCAATTGAATAATTACTTTGGTTCTGTCTTCACTAAGGAGGACATAAATAACCTTCCAGAAATAGTAGGGAACAGAGGGTCCAGTGAGATGGAGGAACTGAGCAAAATACATGTTAGTAGGGAAGTGGTGTTAGGTAAATTGAAGGGATTGAAGGCAGATAAATCCCCAGGGCCAGATGGTCTGCATCCTAGAGTGCTTAAGGAAGTAGCCCAAGAAATAGTGGATGCATTAGTGATTATTTTTCAAAACTTGTTAGATTCTGGACTAGTTCCTGAGGATTGGAGGGTGGCTAATGTAACCCCACTTTTTAAAAAAGGAGGGAGAGAGAAACCGGGGAATTATAGACCGGTTAGCCTAACGTCGGTGATGGGGAAACTGCTGGAGTCAGTTATCAAAGATGTGATAACAGCACATTTGGAAAGCGGTGAAATCATCGGACAAAGTCAGCATGGATTTGTGAAAGGAAAATCATGTCTGACGAATCTCATAGAATTTTTTGAGGATGTAACTAGTAGAGTGGATAGGGGAGAACCAGTGGATGTGGTATATTTAGATTTTCAAAAGGCTTTTGACAAGGTCCCACACAGGAGATTAGTGTGCAAACTTAAAGCACACGGTATTGGGGGTAAGGTATTGATGTGGATGGAGAATTGGTTAGCAGACAGGAAGCAAACAGTGGGAATAAATGGGACCTTTTCAGAATGGCAGGCGGTGACTAGTGGGGTACCGCAAGGCTCAGTGCTGGGACCCCAGTTGTTTACAATATATATTAATGACTTGGATGAGGGAATTAAATGCAACATCTCCAAGTTTGCGGATGACACGAAGCTGGGTGGCAGTGTTAGCTGTGAGGAGGATGCTAAGAGGATGCAGAGTGACTTGGATAGGTTGGGTGAGTGGGCAAATTCATGGCAGATGCAATTTAATGTAGATAAATGTGAAGTTATCCACTTTGGTGGCAAAAATAGGAAAACAGATTATTATCTGAATGGTGGCCAATTAGGAAAAGGGGAGGTGAAACGAGACCTGGGTGTCATTATACACCAGTCATTGAAAGTGGGCATGCAGGTACAGCAGGCGGTGAAAAAGGCGAATGGTATGCTGGCATTTATAGCGAGAGGATTCGAGTACAGGAGCAGGGAGGTACTACTGCAGTTGTACAAGGCCTTGGTGAGACCACACCTGGAGTATTGTGTGCAGTTTTGGTCCCCTAATCTGAGGAAAGACATCCTTGCCATAGAGGGAGTACAAAGGAGGTTCACCAGATTGATTCCTGGGATGGCAGGACTTTCATATGAAGAAGGATTGGATGAACTGGGCTTGTACTCGTTGGAATTTAGAAGATTGAGGGGGGATCTGACTGAAATGTATAAAATCCTAAAGGGATTGGACAAGCTAGATGCAGGAAGATTGTTCCCAATGTTGGGGAAGTCCAGAACAAGGGGCCACAGTTTGAGGATAAAGGGGAAGCCTTTTAGGACTGAGATTAGGGAAAAACTTCTTCACACAGAGCGTGGTGAATCTGTGGAATTCTCTGCCACAGGAAACAGTTGAGGCCAGTTCATTGGCTATATTTAAGAGGGAGTTAGATATGGCCCTTGTGGCTACGGGGATCAGGGGGTATGGGGGGAAGGCTGGGGCAGGGTTCTGAGTTGGATGATCAGCCATGATCATAATAAGTGGTGGTGCAGGCTCGAAGGGCCAAATGGCCTACTCCTGCACCTATTATCTATGTTTCTATGTTTCTATATTCACCATAACCATGGTGATCTACACCTCTGAGCATGTCTCCCTGTATCTGACTACACATAACAATAATTCCAGCATGCACCATTGGATTTGGATGCTGTGCTTCTTCCTAAACATCAACCTTAAGCATATTCAGTTCCTACTCCAACACTGTCCCTATAAATACACCCAAACATTATCAAGCAGATTCAAGTCATTGTGAAGATAAATTATATTAGATCTGAGTAACAGGTGTGATACGGTGATGGAGCAAATTTGGTACATTTATTTCCGAAGTATGGGAGTTCAACTTTAGCTTCCATATAACACATCCATCCCATACACTCAGTTCTAAGTTTTGAAAATGCAGGAGTTGCAGTTCCATGGGTAACTCTCCATAAGCTGATTACCTACTCTACAGATAAATCCTGTCTTGTGAGCACCGCCATTCAGTGTTGCCCCATCAGGTATATGGTGAAAAAATGTGAGTGTTTACTTCCAGATCACCAGTAGAAGCAGAGTAAAGGTGCTCTCTGCTGGAAAAACTACCAACATCTATATTAATGGATATCTATATCTATAATAGTAGATATCTATATCTTTATTAATGGATATCTATATCAATAAGGGGTTGGTTATGACTAGACTGAACTCCTGCCTCAGCAAGGACCAGGACCCATTACAATTTGCCTATTGCCACAATAGGTCAACGGCAGACACAATCTCAATGGCTCTCCACACAGCTTTAGACCACCTAAGACAACACAAACTCCTTTGTCAGGATGCTGTTCATCGACTATAGCTCAGCATTTAATACCATCATTCCCACAATCCTGATTGAAAAGTTGCAGAACCTAGGCCTCTGTAACTCCCTCTGCAATTGGATCTTCGACTTCTTAACCGGAAGACCACAGTCTGTGTTGATTGGTGATAACATATTCTCCTTGCTGACAATCAATGCTGGTGTACCTCAGGGGTGTGAGCTTAGCCCGCTGCTCTACTCTCTACATACACATGACTGTGTGGCTAGGCAAGCTCAAATACCACCTGTAAACTTGCTAACAATACAACCATTGTTGGTAGATTCTCAGCTGGTGACGAGAGGGAGTAGGGGAGTGAGATATGCCAACTAGTGGAGTGGTGTCACAGCAACAACCTGGCACCCAACGTCAGTAAGAAGAAAGAGCTGATTGTGAACTTCAAGAAGGGTAAGACGAAGGAATACATACCAATCCTCATAGAGGGATCGGAAGTGGAGAGAGTGAGCAGCTTCAAGTTCTTGGGTGTCAAGATCTCTGAGGATCTAACCTGGTCTCAATATATTGATGTAGTTGTAAAGAAGGCAAGACAGCGGCTATACTTTATTAGGAGTTTGAAGACATTTGACATGTCAACAAATGCACTCAAAAACTTCAATAGTTGTACCGTGGAGAGCATTCTGACGGGTTGCATCACTGTCTGGTATGGAGGGGCTACTGTACAGGACGGAAATAAGCCACAGAAGGTTGTAAATCTAGTCAGCTCCATTTTGGCCACTAGCCTACAAAGTACCCAGGACATCTTTAGAGAGCGGTGTCTCAGAAAGGCAGCGTCCATTATTAAGGAACTCCAGCACCCAGGGTATGCCCTTCTGTCACTGTTACCATCAGGTAGGAGGTACAGAAACCTGAAGACACACACTCAGCAATTCAGGAACAGCTTCTTCCCTTCTGCCATTCGATTCTTAAATGGACATTGAATCTTTGGACACTAGCTCACTTTTAATATAAAGTATTTCTGTCTTTGCACATTTTTTTAAAAATCTATTCAATATATGTAATTTATTTACTTGTTTATTTATTATTATTATGTTTTATTTAATTTATTATTTTTTTTCTCTCTGCTAGATTATGTATTGCATTGAACTGCTGCTCTTCACATCACATGCCGGTGATAATAAACCTGATTCTGATTCTGTTCATTTCACATTATCACAGATCACAAGCCGCTGATTTCAGAGTTCCATGTGATTAAGCCAGTGCTTCATGTGTTCAAAGATGTGCTTTGGTTTTAAGGCCATTTTCTATATCTACAAAACTGTAGCAGCACAATTCTTAGTACTTAATGTAATCACTCTACACCACCAGCTGTAAGATGAGGGTTTGATTGCCCAGCACTGCCTGCAGGAAGTTTGCTTCTTCTCCCTATGGACTGTGTATGTTTCCTCCAGGTCCTTTGGCTACCTCTAACATTCCAAACTTTGGTTTTAGGGTTAGTCAATTGTGGGCATGTGATATTGGTGCCAGAACTGTGGCAACACTAGGCTGACCAGGATAACCCTCACTAATCTGATTTGACGTGAATGACGCATTTCACTGTATGTTTCAATGTACATGCAACAAATAAAGCCAATCCTTTTTCTACTGATTTCAAAACCAGGAATTACCATGGAATGGCTACTCTTGGCCGTAAAAGATGGATGTGATGTATCTTGCGGGAGCTGGAGATGAACACTCACACTTTGTAAATAAATGCAACAGCCATAACTATGAATTGCTAGAATTAATTGCTTAGATGTTGAATGTGAAGTTCAGGCCTATTCTAAATGTGAAAAAAAAGCAAATTTTAATTGCCTTTACCTGAACATTCCCTCTTATCTCCTCTCCCATCAGGCAGGAGATGTAAAAGCCTAAAAGCAGGCAGCATTGGATCAAGCAACACACATCAAAGTTGCTGGTGAATGCAGCAGGCCAAGCAACATCTGTAGGAAGAGGTGCAATCGACGTTTCAGGCCGAGACCCTTCGTCAGGACTGAAACGTCGACTGCACCTCTTCCTACAGATGCTGCTTGGCCTGCTGCGTTCACCAGCAACTTTGATGTGTGTTGCTTGAATTTCCAGCATCTGCAGAATTCCTGTTGTTTACCATTGGATCAAGGATAGCTTCTATTCCGTTTATTGTACAGCTATAAAAGACTATAAGAAAAATAGTGGATGCAGCCCAGGCCATCACAGGGAAAGCCCTCCCCTCCATCTACACTGTGGCATGAAAGCAGCATTCATCATCAGGACCTCCACCAGCCATGCTTCTTGGTCTACTCTTGCTGCTGACATCAGGAAGAAGGCACAGGAGCTTCAGGCATCATGCTACAAGGTTCAGGAACAGTTATTACTCCTCAACCATCAGGATCTTGAAACAGTGGTGATAACTTCATTCCACTTGCCCCATCACAGGAATGTTCCCACAACTTATGGACTCACTTTCATGGACTTTGCATATCATGTGCTCAATGCTATTTGCTTATTTATTTATTTATTCTTCTATATTGCAGTTTGTTCTCTTTTACATATTGGTTGTTTGTTCGTCTTGTGGGTGTGGTCTTTCATTCATTCTATTTTGACTCTAGGATTTACTGAATATGCCCACAAGAAAATGAACCTCAGGGTTGTATATGGACAAATATATGTAATTTGATAATAATTTTACTTTAAACCATAAATTTACAACTTTGAAAAACTCACTTTATGATGCAATTGATGGTCTTAAACTACTTCATTATAGACTTGCTCATTATTGTCTATCTGCGGTGAAATTTCTTTATACCTACAACACAATTGTGAATTCTTTTATTGTCTTCCCTTGCACTATCATGTCTCTATGCACTTTCTGCATTTCTGAATTACCTCACCAATTAGAATAAAAGTCTACACTTTTATTCCTTCTACTAAAGTGCATGGCCAATCACGTCCCTACAATATATTCCATCTGCCACTTCTTTGTCCATTCTCCAAATTTCTCCAAATTTGTATGTCTTTCTGCAGACACATTACTTCCTCAACATCTTCTATCCATGCATCCATCTTTCCTGTAATACCATGAGCTCTTATTTTGTTAAGCAGCCTCATGTGTCGCATCTTGTCAAAGGCCTTCTGAAAATCCAAGTAAACAATATTTACTGACTTCCTTTATCTACCTTGCCCACTATTTTCTCAAAGAATGCCAATAGATTTGTCAGGCAAGCTTTCTCCCTCAGGAAACCATGCTGACCTTGGCTTATTTTACAATGTCCCTCCAAGTACTACGAAACACCTTAATAATGGACTCCAGCATCTTCCCAACCACTGAGGTCAAAGTAATTGACCTATAATTTCCTTTTTTCTGCCCCCTCCCTTGTTAAGTATGGAATGACATTGACAATATTCCAATCTCTTCAGCTACCTCTTTCAGAACTGGAGGGTAGTCCATCTGATCCAGGTGACTTATCTACCCCTTCAGATCTTTCAGATTCCCAAGAACCTTCTCATTAGTAATAGCAACTGCACTCACTTCTCTCCCCTGACACTTGAATTTCTGCATACAATTAGTGTTTTCTATAGTTGAGACTGACATGAAATTCTTATTAAGTTCTTCTGCCATTTTACCCCTCCTCCCCCCCCCCATTACTACCTCTCCAGCATAATTTTCCAGCAGTTCAATATCCACTCTTGCTGTGCCTGTTCTGTTTTTGTTTGTTTTTCTTTTGTGGGGATCTGGGATTTGGGGGTTTATGATTGTTTCTTTCTTGGTTTCATGGCTACCTGGAGAATTGATGAGTTTCTGAATTACATACATTGACAATAAATGAACCTTTGAACCTACAAAACTTTGATGTTATGGAGTGTTCTGGAGTTATGTGAATACAGCAGATGTTAATTCATGAGAGAACTCTGTGACATGGCTAAGTTATATGCATCATGTAACGTGCAGACCAGGCTGATGTTGTTGTTTAACATTACAAACTTGCTTACAGGTATAGTTACAATCAATAGATGATCTATTGTGTCCTCTGGACACCTAGCTCTCTGTCTTCAGGAGTTTTTAGAATATCTGTGTCAATTAGTTTTATCCAAGCGGGGTGTTTGAACATTCAGAGGTGTCTTCCACTATAGATAGATAATTCAAAGAAAGGTCTATCAACCCAAAAGATTGAAGTAAACAATGTAATTGTAAGTATCGAGATTGTTTTGTATCAGCTACAACTGTTTTTGACCTTAAGGGTATGAAAGTGTGATGTACTTATGGGTTTGTGAGACTCTACCAAGAATGTCTCCAGAAGAATGCCTACTTGTCAGGAATAAAGATTTCTATATCATCAGCTTCAGTTCTCTCTGGTGACTTGGATCACAGTCACAACAGGTACAATGCACTCAAAGAGTAATGTTTTCCCATGAGTTTCTGTCTGAGATTCACAGCAAGTAGGGCCGCAGCCTCAGAGGTTTAAGTTCATCACTTTGATTTTTGTTTTTATAGTCGCCCCTAATATTTTTCTTCCAACTCATTCTGTTCAGGGGCAGCAAATATCAGCCACTTCTCCCATTTGTAGTGCATTAGGGCTTTAGAATTTCAGAATCAGAATCAGAATTAGGTTTATTATCACTGCATATGTCGTGAAATTTGTTGTTACGTAGCAGCAGTACTGTGCAATACATAAAATGTACTATAAATTACATTAAGAAATGCATATAAAATATTAAGTACATATTGCAAAATATTACCTGGCTAATAATCAAACCTCACTAACTGCAAACCATTTGGTAACTCTGCATAGAGAATGGCAAAGGTGGAGAGGCAATAAACTAGGGAATGGAGTATGGTGGACATTCTGCCTAATGATAAGGACTAGGCTAAAGTGTGTAGCTTAAACAATATTTGGATCCAGGTGGTCCAATATGCAAGGGCTAGTTATAAATCTGGGTTCCATAAGAACTGATATGCAACATTGATTTGCTCTGTATTTCCTGCTCAAAAAACATGTTCCCCATATTTAGCATTTTATCACACATCCTTCCAACATAGGAGGAGATCATTTGGCCCATCATATATGTGTTAGCTCTTAGTATATATCGCGAGCAGGCTCTTGCTTGGAGGAGAGTGAGCTGAGTGCGAGAATTAAAATGTGAACGGGGTCTTTTGGAACATTGTGATATTGCTGTTTGCAAGGCATTTAGCAAAGGCATATAAAAAGATTGAGGTTTAGTGGAGTAGTCATTGTGGGAGAGATCGTTCTGTGAGTGAACCATTGTTAGAGTGGGGAGCTTATGTCTTTGGCTCAAGAAACTTCAGAGAGAAGAGACAAAGGATAAGGTAAGATTCTGATCAGTTCCTTTCTTTGTTTGTCTATTAGTGTCTAGCTACAATAGAGAGGTCTATTAGTGCCTACACACTGTAGAGAGTTCTATTACGGCCTAGCTACAATAGGGAGGTCTATTATTGCCCAGCTACAGGAGACAGGTCTATTACTTCCTAGCTGCAGCAGAGAGAATGGATCCAAGCTCAGTGGTGTGTTCTTCATGTCAGATGTAGGAAATCTGGAAGATCTTCAATCTCCCTGATAACTATATTGTGTGAAATTCATCCAGCTGCCTCTCAGGTGCCAAGGTCAGGGATGTCTCAGATTATGTCTATGGCATTCATAAGGAAGGGGTGAGCAGTCAGAAATCATGGTACATATTGGTATCAATGACATAGGTAGGAAAAGGTTTGAAGTCCTGAAGAAAAAATATAAGGAGCTAGGTAGGAAGCTGAAAAATAGGACCTCAAAGTTAGTAATCTCCGGATTGTTCTTCGTATGCCAGATGCCAGTGAGGGTAAGAACAGCATGATATGGCAGATGAATGAGTTGCTGAAGAACTGGTGCAAGAGAAGGGGTTGCAAATCTTTGGATCACTGTAATCTCTTCTGGGGAAGGTATGACCTCTACAAATAGGACAGGTTACATTGGAACCCAAGGGGGGCCAATATACTTGCAGGTTGGTTGCTAGAGCTGTTGGGGAAATTTTAAACTAGTTTGGCCAGGCACAGCTCAAATGCCATCTATGACACAACCATTGCTCACAGAATTTCAGATGGTAACGAAGAGATGTACAGGAACAAGACAGATCAACTGGTTGAGTGGTGTCACAACAACAACCTTGAACTCAATGTCAGTAAGACTAACAAATTGATTGTGGACCAGGAAGTGAAAATTGAAGGAACACGCACCAGACCTCGTAGAAAGACCAGTAGTGGAAAAGGTGAGCACTTTCCAGTTCCTAGGTGTCAACATCTCTGAAGATCTATCCTGAGCCCAACATATTGATGCAATTACAAAGAAGGCACAACAGCAGATATATTTCATTAGGAGTTTGAGGAGAATTGGCAGATCACCGAAGACCTAAAGACTCTTGCAAATTTCTATAGATGTGCTCTGAAGAACATTCTTTCTTTCTTTTCAAATCTTTTTATTATTATTGTTATCCAAACTTAACAAGAGTACACAGAAGTAGGCAACACTTACAATGTCTCAAGAAAAAAAAACATTGTTTTAAAGATTGAAAAAATTTTGGTGACATAAGAAAAGAAAAAAACCCTACTAAAGCAAAGAAAAGTGAGGAAAAAAACCCATTAGGTGTTCAACCCTGGAGCCATGCGTCATACAAAATGCTTCTAAAGATAAACATCAAACTGCCAGCAAGGAAAAAAATATATACCAAAAATTTCCAATTAGATCGTGGAGGAAATCTATCAATTAACTCAAATATGAGCAAATAAACCCCATCTTTTCTCAAAATCAAACCGAAGTTCAAAAGTTCAACTTCTAATTTTCTCCAAACTAAGACATAGCATCACTTGAGAGAACCATTGTGATAAAATGGGAGCTGACGTATCCTTCCACTTCAACAAAATGGCCCTCCTAGCTATCAACGTAACAAATGCAATAACATGTTGGTCAGACAAAGAGATACTGCGGATATTTTGAGAAATTATTCCAAAAAGCACAGTTAATTTGTTAGGTTGTAAATTAATTTTAAGTGCTTTAGAAATTGTCGAAAAAACTGACTTCCAGAACTGTTCCAGTATAGAACAAGACCAAAACATGTATGTCAGTGTAGCTATCTCAGTTTTACATCTATCGCAATAACTATCAACATTAGGAAACATTCTAGACAAGCTCTCCTTCGTCAAATAGTAATGAGGTACAATTTTAAATTGAATCAGTGAATGACTAGCACAGATCTAAGAAGAGTTAACCAGCTTCAGAATCTGCAGTCCAGTCCTCCGTCATAAAAGTCAAATTAAGTTCCTTTTCCCAATTTAGTTTAATCTTAAATAAAGGATACTTATCCCATTGTAATAGTAAATTATAAATTCTTCCAATGGCGAGCATTCTAACTGGTTGCATCGCTGCCGGATATGGAGGAGCCACTGCACATGTTTGGGAAAAGCTGTAAAGTCAGGCAGGTCTGTCGTGGGCGCTGTCTTCCCTAGCATCCATGACATCTTCAGAAGGTGATGCTTCAAGAAGGTGGTACCCATCATTACGGACTCCCATCACCCAGGGCATGCCCTTTTCTCCTTGCTGTTGTCAAGGAGGAGCTACAGGAGCCCAAAGACACACACTGAAACATTTCAGGAACAGCTTCTTTCCCTCTGCCATCAAATTTCTGAATTGACAATGAGCCCATGAACATGAACACTACCTAACTATTTCTTTGCTCTTTTTATTTGCTAATAATTTAATATTTTTTTTATATATCCCTCTTAATTTTCATTTATCTTGTTCCGTTATTATTATGTAATGCAATGTACTTCTGTCACAAAACAACAAATTTCACAACACATGTCAGTGATATTAAACCTGATTCTGATTCTGATTCAGATGGGAACCAGAGTGATATATCAGAGAATGGGAGCATTATTGTATAGACAGATGCAGCCTGTAGAGAGACTGTGAGGAAGAATAGACAATGAAAGCAACACAATTTGCAGTCACTTAGAAGGGTTAGTAGGAACAAGAATGATGAACAGAGCATGGGTCAGTACATGGAACTACAATGTTTTGTCCACAACAGACAGGAATGGTTGGAGGATGTTCTGAGGTTTAGATGTTTCAAAAGGGACAATGAGGGAGGAGAGGCATTGCTAATCAGGGATAGTTTAACAACTGCAGAAAGAGGGATCTCCTGAAGAGATTAACTCCTGAGTCAAAAGTTAATCCATCAATAGCAACAGACACACAAAGGAGCAGATCAGGTGGCAGAGTTTAGAAAATGCCAAAATGCAAAAGTAACATGGTTGTTGTCATTACCGACTTCAACTTCCCTACTGTTCATTGATATCTCCTTTGAGCAAAAGGTTTAGATGGGGCAGAATTTATTAGGTGTGTTTATTAGGCGGGAGGAGAAGATGGCAGCACGCCGCGCGTGCACAGCTCCCCGGTGAAAAATGATATTGTATCTGTTAAATAGGGGCCGTGGACAATTCTGATTTGATGGGGAATGGACGTGAAAGCACAAAGGAACATCTGGAAAGATTTCTGAAACGCCCGTTCGCTGCTGTCGTTACTGTGTGGTCGGGAATCTTTCGGAGGGTAGGCCTCAAAATCCTCAGCCTTGCCTGCTTTTGGTGACCGAGAAGGAGGTCGAATCGTTCGGACAGAGATGGCGCTCAATACTCGGTGTTGGAGAGCTGATCAGAGATCGAAGTTTTCGGATGACTCAGAGTCAGATTGCGGTCGGCATGGCAGGGAGAGTTTTTCTTTCTTCTCCCGTCTGCGTGAGATGTGGGACATTTGAGAAACTTTGAACTTTACTGTGCTCACGGACTTCTTCATCAAGTTATGGTATTGTTACACTGTTTGTAACTATATGTTATAATTATGTGGTTTTGTCAGTTTTTTCAGTCTTGGTTTGTCCTGTGTTTTGTGATATCACACCGGAGGAAATAAGGTATCATTTCTTAATGCATGCAACACTGAATAACAATAAAAGAGGACTACGTGTCTTCATAATCATAGAAGGATTCCTGACACAGTACATGGACAGGCCAACTAGAGAAGAAGCGATAATGGAGCTGGATCTAGACATTAAACCAGGAGAGGAGACAGATCTCTTGGTGGGTGAGCATTTTGGAGACAGTAACGACAATTTCCTGGCCTTTACCATAGCCCTTGACATGGAAAGGAGCAGAGTACAGAAGAAAGCATTTATTCGTGGAGGGGAGAATTATGATGCTATTAGGGAGGAACTTGTGAGCATAAATTGGGAACAGATGTACACAGGGGAATACACAATGGAAATGCGGAGGTTGTTTAAGTAGCACTTGCATAGGCCTCTGTACAGGTATGTCCCATTGTGGCAGGGAATGGATGATAGGGTAAGGGAACCATTGTTGACAAGACGTGTGGAAGGGGACATGAGAGGGCTTTGGCCAATAGGATTAAGGAAAACCCCAATGCATTCCACGTGTATATGAAGAACAGGAGGCTGACTGGAGTGAGGATAGGACTGTTCAAGGACAAAGGAGAAAATGTGCCTCCTGAAACCGGATCTACAGAGGGAAGTGTAGAATAAACAGTTCAGCCAGTTGCCAAGTGAATCAGCAAGGAGCTTCAAGACTGGACAGGAAGTCCAAGCGCGTGATTATCGAGAAGTGAACACCCAATAGGATAGCTACAAGAACTGGACCACTGAGGTACACAGTGGATGTTGGAGATCATACTTGGAGACATCATGTGGACCAGATACTGGATGCTCAGCCAAAGAATACACCTAAGTTGACTGCATCCAACCGGTTGGACACCTTACAAACACTGGACCTACCTCTCAGTGATGATCATATCACTGACAGCAACATGACACCTACAACAGTGAAAGTTGTCTTTGACAAGACACCTGCCAAACTTGATGCCACTCCACAGGTCAAGAGGCGCCATCCTGAAAGAAACAGAATGCCATCCAAAGGACTGAATCTTTAGTATAGTGAAGTTAGTTATGGACTGTTAATGTGAAAACAGTGTTATTTGTGTAGCCTCCTGGCAAGCCTCAGGCTCGCTCAGCTCACTTTCGTCTAGGGGGAGCATCCTTAGGCCCCGCCAAACTGGGTAATCAAGTTTGTGTGGATGCTGTATGATGTACCCCAACCCGTCAAATAACAGACAATACACAATGTACGATTTACAGATTACACTTCATAGATTTTACTGGAACTATGTAATTAATAGAGATACAATATAAAAGGAAAGTAAAAAGCACCAAACTTATCAAATTTCAACCACTTCATGAGCAACCATTGGAGCTCAATTAACGGGGTCTTCTTTCCACCATTCGATCTCCTCCGACCTCCTAGACCCGCCGCCTGGGACCAACCACTGTGGTCGAACAGAGCATGTCCAGCACGTCCTTCCTCTTTGGTTCTCCTCCCGAAAAGCCCTGGGCCTTGGACTCGCTCTTGGGTCCAATCCTCGCCCAGTTTACAGCATTTCTCTCATTGCGTCTCCTCTCTCTGTCGCCATCGCGCCTTCTGCCCAAAGCCTGCAAAAACAATAGCTTACAGACACACAAGAAAGAATAACATCTATCCCAATTGGTTAGCAAATGAATACAACTCCTGTTATCAGCAATTATAACCCAAACAAGCTGCTACCGTTAACTCAGCAGTTAGCATTACAGAGAAGCCATTTTATTATAACACAACAAAGAAGCCATTTTATTAGCCTTAGCAGTAGCATAAAAGAAAAAACTCTTACATTTGAATAGGGGTTGTTAAAAGGAAGTTGAATGTTTTGCTATATGTACCATTTTATGTTACATTAATCTAAAGGGGGAGGAAATATCTCTTTTTCTTTCAGCACAATGACTCCCCTTAGCACAGATTATTGGCCAATAACTATGCATGTGCATTGATCTGTTCTTTCTCTTTCTCCCTCTCTCTCTCTCTCTCTGCATCGTAAATACACCAGTTAAAGCCACCTCTGCATGCATGACTTTATTTAATTGATATGTAGTTGTACAGACACAACAGCTTTGTAAGGGGTAGGTTTTCCCTCACGATTCTGACTGAATTCTTTGAGGATATTACAAGACAAATCAACGAGAACAGAGAAGTGGATGTTGTGTATATAGATTTTTGGTAAGGTATTTGACAACGTTCACCAAGGTAGGCATATTTAGAAAGTCAAAAGGCAAGGGTGCAGGAAAATATGGTTGTGTGGATTTGAAACTGGCTTGTCCACAAAAAGCTAAGCAGATAGAACATATCCTGCCTGGAGGTTGGTGACCAGTGGTGACCCATAGGGATCTCTTCTGGGACCCCTTCTCTTTGTGATTTTTATAAATGACAGATGAGTCAATGGAAGGGTGGTTAGTAAGTTTCCACACAACAGGAAGTTTGGTAGTGTTGTGGATAGTGAAGAAGGTTGTCATAGGTTACAATGGGACATTGATAGGATGCAGAGCTGCCTTCAGAAATGGTTAATAGAGTTCAATCTGGAAAAGTGTGAAGTAATTCACTTTGGAATGTCGAACTTGGAGGCAGGGCTGGTACAGGATTCTTAACAGTGAGGAGGAACAGGTGGATCTTGGGATTCACATCAGTGGATCCATCACATTTGCAGAGCAAGTTGATAGGTTAAGAAATCATATAATGCGTTGGATAGGGGGCGAGGTGACTAGTTCAAGAGATGCGAGGTAATATTGCAGCCCTATACAATTCTAGTTTGATCACACAAGGAGTATTGTGTTCAGTCCTGCTAGGAAAGCTTTAGAGAGTGTACCTTAGTGTTGTTATAGCTGAGAGGCCTCAGAGAGGGTGCAGAGCAGATTTACCAGGAGGATGCCTAGAGTGGAGCGCGTGTCTTATGAGGATAGGTTGACATAGCTATGGCCTTTCTTTTTGGAATCAAAGAGGATAGGAGGCGATAAAGATGTACAAAATGATTAGAAGCATGGATTGAGTGTACAGACAGAGGCCTTTTCCTTGGACTGAAAAAGTCTCATTTACAAGAGGGCATAATTTTTAAGTGTTGGGAGGAAAGTATAGCAGGATGTCAGAGGCAGGTGCTTTTACACAGAGAGTGGTAGGTGCTTGATCACCACTGTCAGGTAGTGGTAGAGCCAGAAACTGTTAAATATTCACATGAAAAATAAAGGATTATCTGGGAGGGAAAGGTTAAATTGATCTTGGAGTTGGTTAAAGGGTCAACACAACATCATCGGTAAAAGGGCCTTTACTGTGCTGAACTGTACGATGTTCAGTGTTCTAAGTTCTATTTCACCCCATCAGAGAAATTCTTTTTGTTCCAGCCATCATCTTCTTCCACCTTCTCCACTACCTCGACTCACTCATTTCTGTCTTTCCCAGTTCTGATGATGGGTCTTTGACATGGAAAGTTAACTCTGTTTCTTTTTGCACAGATACTGCTTGATTGCGGAGTGTTTCTGTCATTTATTTCTTGGAGAGAGGTTTGGTGCCACATGTGGAGAATGGGACAAGATCTGAAGGAATGAGGAGCACTGGGGAGTAAAATTCAATTATCCCAAGAGTATTCAAGAAGTCTCCCTCCATCGATAGCATGCTCCCATGCAATGTTTGATGAATGCGCCACTGACAGAAGTCAATTCAGACAAGCAAGTTGATTTATTTCAGAAAGTGCTTTCTAGAAGGACAAAAAATTTGGTATTGTTTAATATTGGTTGATGGTCCAGTTCAATGCTGAACCCTGGAGAATCCTAACAGCCGGAGACGTCAATCAAAGAACTCAATATGACTAGAAAATAAAGCAATGAGGATCCAAAATATTGTAATCCTGGTGCAGGGTTTTCAACTGAAAAAATAATAGTTCCCTCCCCCACAGATGCTGCTTGTCCTGTTGAGTTCCTCCAGCAGATTTTTTGTTCTTCCAGATTCCAGCATCTGCAGACTCTTGTATCACAATTATCTGCTCGGGAAAACTTAATGCAGGTTACTGCAAACTATCAGTTTTGTAGGAATGCTTAGTACTTGCTTATCAGGATTGTGTTCTAACTTTATAATGCATAAAACATTTAAGAATAATGTCTAAAGCTAAAAGTTATTAAACTGATGAAATGTGTTCAGAAGTCAAAATGTTTGTGGATGAATCAGTTTGAATTGCCATCTCTCAGTGTTTTGGCCCGGAAGTGGAAATTGATGTCCGTTATTATTCTCGTTATTGATCTGGACTGACGTATCAGGAAAACCTTGTCTTTAGGGAGATGGTGTGATAATTGTGTTAGGTAACCAATGCATTGTAGCAACTGTGGCCAACTGAATTCTTTACTGAGCTACCTCAGTCTGTATTGATAGTAACCCACTAAATATGATAATGGAATTTCATATCAGTAGGCCATGCTGGCTTCTCACTGTTACCATCAGGAAGGATATACAGGATCCTCAAGTCACACATCACCAAGTTCAGGAACAGTTATTACCCTTGATCCATCAGACTCCTGAACCAATTTGGATAACTTTACTCACCTCAACACTGAACCGATTCCACAACCTGTGTACTCACTTCAAGGACTCCACAACTCAAGTTCTCAACATTATTTATTTGTTTGTTTATTTATTTATTTACTGTACTTGCTCAGTTTCTCTTCTTTTGCCCCCTGGTCGTCAGTCTTTTATGCATAGTTTTTCGTTGTTGGATTGTATTTATTTGTTCTATTATGAATGCCTGTAAGAAAATGAATCTCACTGAAGTTAACTGAAGTTAACTCTCACTGAGTGTATACATTGAGTATACTCTTAGTGGCCACTTTATTAGGTACACCTGTACACCCGCTCATTCATGCAAATATCTAATCAGCCAATCACGTGGCAGCAATCTTGGTCAAGAGTTTCGATGTTGTTCAGACCAAACATCAGAATGTGGAATAAAGCGGATCTAAGTGACTTTGACCATAGGATGATTGTTGTTTGAATATCTCAGAAACTGATCTTCTGGGATTTTCACACTCAACAGTCTCTAGAGTTTACCGAGATTGATGCATAAAACAAAAACCAACCAGTTCATTTGGCGAAAATACCTTATTAATCATCAATGGAGATTGACCAGGCTGGAGGGCAACACTAATTCAAATAATTCTCAGTAACTTCCGCCACCTCCAACGGAATCCCACCATTAAGCACATCTTTCCCTCCCCCCCCCGCTTTCCACAGGGATCACTCCCTACGCAACTCCCTTGTCCATTCGTCCCCCCCATCCCTCCCCACTGATCTCCCTCCTGGCACTTATCCTTGTAAGCAGAACAAGTGCTACACATGCCCTTACGCTTCCTCCCCTACCACCATTCAGGGCCCCAAACAGTCCTTCCAGGTGAGGCGACACTTCACCTGTGAGTCGGCTGGGGTGATATACTGCATCCGGTGCTCCCGATATGGCCTTCTATATATTGACGAGACCCGACTCAGACTGGGAGACCACTTTGCTGAACACCTACGCTCTGTCAGCAAGAGAAACCAGTATCTCCCACTGGCCACACGTTTTAATTCCACATCCCATTCCCATTCTGACATGTCTATCCACGGCCTCCTCTACTGTAAAGATGAAGCCACACTCAGGTTGGAGGAACAACACCTTATATTCCATCTGGGTAGCCTCCAACCTGATGGCATGAACATCGACTTCTCTAACTTCCGCTAATGCCCCACCTCCCCCTTGTACCCCATCTGTTACTTATTTTTATACACACATTCTTTCTCTCACTCTCCTTTTTCTCCCTCTGTCCCTCTGACTATACCCCTTGCCCATCCTCTGGTTCCCCCCCCCCAACTTGTCTTTCTCCCCGGACCTCCTGTCCCATGATCCTCTCATATCCCTTTTGCCAATCATCTGTCCAGCTCTTGGCTCCATCCCTCCCCCTCCTGTCTTCTCCTATCATTTTGGATCTCCCCCTCCCCCTCCCACTTTCAAATCTCTTACTAGCTCTTCCTTCAGTTAGTCCTGACGAAGGGTCTCAGCCTGAAACGTCGACTGTACCTCTTCCTAGAGATGCTGCCTGGCCTGCTGCGTTCACCAGCAACTTTGATGTGTGTTGCACTAATTCAAATAATCATGCATTACAACAGTGATGTGTAAAAGTACATCTCTGAGTGTACACTTCATTGAACCTTGAAGTGGATGGACAAAAGGAGCAGAAGACCACAAACGTACACTCGGTGGCCACTTTATTGGGTACAGGTACAGGAAGTACCTGATAAAGTGGCCACAGGGTGTACACATTGTATTTCCTGTCATGGCGTTGGCATTCATGGCAGCAATGAAGGTCCTCCATCTCTGGTGGTGTTCAGGACATCCTTCATCATGTCAGTAGCTCGGTTTTCACTACTGTCAGTCATGCAAGTTCCGGATGGAGAATCAGGAATACCATCACTCTTAGATGTAGAAGGATTCTTCATTGCTGTCCATAAGAGTTTTGTTTTACCAGTCAGTGTTGTTAGCCCTGAGCTGAACCCCCGAATTTGGAAGGCCAGTGGACCACTCTTAGTCTAACCTTTTGATGTGTCGGCAAGGGTGATCCTACCAAGAGCCAAAGCATAAAGCCCTGACTCCAGTTCTCCAGGTCATTGTGGCACGCATATCTCCAAACCCTACCACAAGGTTCTAGACCTCTTGGAGGAGTGTATACATACTTTGAAAATAAATATACTTCAAACTTTAGACTTTGTTATCACCTTACCTTCAGCTTGATCATAATTAGTGAACCAATTATCATTATTTCTCTGAAAGCAACAGATTTATGGAATTTCCGAGTGGGAAGGGTTGTTAATGCTGCACAGTGGAGTTTAAACTTGAGTTGCAGGGAACCAGAATGTTGGAACAGTTAGCGGAGAGGTTGTTGAGGCAGATGCCGGTAAGACCTCAGATGAAGTTAGGAATCAAAAGGTTGAACATGGTGCAACTAATGTCCTGAGCTGCGCACACAGGACTGAAGGTTTTATATTTGAATGCACATAGGAGGCGAAATAAGGTATCTGATCTTCCAGCACAGTTACAGATTGGCAGCTTTGATGTTGTAGACATCACTGATTCATGGCTGAAAGAAGATTACAACTGGCAGCTTAATGTCCAAGGATACACATTGTATTGAAAGAACAGGCAGAAGGCAGAGGGGGCGACATTGCTCTGTGGGTTAAAATGAAATCATTAGAAAGAGGTGCCATGTGGTCAGAAGATAGATAGAGCTAAGAACTGAAAGGGTAAAAAGATCTTGTTGGGAGTTAAATACAGACCCCCAAACAGTAATAAAGATTTGGTCTACAAATTACAATGAGAGGTAGTAAATGCATGCCAAAAGGGCAATGTTACAATAGTCAAGGGGGGATTTCAACATGCGGGTAGATTGGGAAAATCAGGTTGGTGCTGGATTCCAGGAGTAGGCACTTCTAGAAAACCTACAAGATTGTTTTTTCTCGCAGAAGATACCAAAAGTCTCTTCAGATAAATAAAGTGTAAAAAAGAGGCATAAGTGGATATCAGACTGCCAGAAAACGATTCTGGAGAGGTAGTAATGGAGGACAAGGAAATGTCAGATGAACTGAAAAAGTACTTTGCATCACTCTTCACTGTGGAGGACACTAGAAGTATAGTAGAAGTTCCAGGTCTCAAGGGTCATGAAGTGTGTGAAGTTACCATTACTAGAGAGAAGGTCCTTGGGAAACTGAAATGCCTGAAGGTCGATAAATCACCTGGACCAGATGGTGTAGAACTCAGAGTTCTGTAAGAGGTGGCTGAAGAGATCGTGGAAGCATTAGTAATGATCTTTCAAGAATCACTCGACTTTGGAATGGTTCTGGAAGACTAGAAAATTTCAAATACCATTC
Source organism: Mobula birostris (assembly GCF_030028105.1). Taxonomy (NCBI): domain Eukaryota; kingdom Metazoa; phylum Chordata; class Chondrichthyes; order Myliobatiformes; family Myliobatidae; genus Mobula; species Mobula birostris. Next base: position 107,685,784 of record NC_092378.1, read on the forward strand.
CACTCTTCAAGAAGGGAGAGAGGCAGAAGAAAAGAAACTATAGGCTAGTTAGTCTGACCTCAGTTGTTGGGAAGACGTTGGAGTCAATTACTAAGGATGAGGTCTCAGGATACTTGGAGACACATGATAAAATAGGTCATGGTCAGCTTGGGTCCCTCAAGGGAAAATCTTGCCTGACAAATCTGTTGGAATTCTTTGAAGAAATAGCAAGCAGGATAGACAAAGGGAAATTGGTTGATGTTGTGCACTTGGATTTTCAGAAGGCCTTTGACAAACTGTCATACATGAGGCTGCTTAACAAGCTATGAGCCCTTAATATTACAGGAAAGAATCTAGCATGGATAAAGCAGTGGCTGTTTGGCAGGAAACAAAGACTGGGAATAAAGGAAGCCTTTCCTGGTTGGCTGCCGGTGACTAATGGTGTTCCAAAGCAGTCTGTGTTGGGATCAATTCTTTTTACATTATATATCAGTGATTTGAATGATTGAATTGATGGCTTTGTTGCAAAGATTGCAGATGATATGAAGATGGGCGGAGGGGCAGGTAGTTTTGAAGAAGTAAAGAGGCTACAGAACGACTAAGGCAGATTATGAGAATTGGCGAAGAAGTGGCAGATGGAACACGGTGTCGGGAAGTGAATAATCATGCATTTCAGTGGAAGAAATGAGAGGGCTGACTATTTCCTAGATGCAATATGAGGTGTTGCTCCTCCACTCTGAAAGTGGCCTCATTGTGGCGGACGAGGAGACCACATAACAATATGTTGGAATGGAAACAGGAATGGCAGTTAAAATGGTTGGCACTGGAAAATTCTGGTTTTGGTGGATGGAACAGCGGTCCTCAACAAAGCTGTCCCTCATTTACATTAGGTCCGATCAATATAGACGAGGCCATGTTGGGAGAACCGGATAAAATAGATGACCCCAACAGATTCACTGATGACGTGTTACCTCATCGGCAAGGACTGTTTAGGTAAGAGAACAGGTAAATGGGGAAGCGTAGCATACCTGTTATGCAGGGATATGTGTCAGGAGGGAGCATACTGAGAAGGGACAAATGGACAAGGGAATCACAGAGGAAACAATCTCTGTGAAAAGCAGATGTTCCTCTGGGAATCACAGAGGATCCCGTTGAATATGGAGAAGGTTGTGGAGAATAATGTGTGGGATTCTGAGGCTCATGGAGTGCAGCTGACGACAAGAGGAACTCTGTCCCTGTTAAGGTGGCAGGAAGATGAGGTGAGCACAGATGTCTGGGCAATGGAAGAGATGTGGGCAAGGGTAGCATCAATGGTGGAGGAAGGGAAACCTCATACTTTGAAAAAGGAAGACATCACTAATGCCCTGAAAAGGAAAGCCTCACCCTGGGAACAGATGTGGTGGAGACAAAAAAACTGAGAAAATGGGATAGCGTTTTTACAGGACACAGGCTGGGACGAGGAAATCAGCAGGTTTATAAAATATATTGGTAGACAATTTATCTCCAGAGATGGAAACAGAGCGATTGAGAAAAGGGAAGAAGGTGTCAGAAATGGAGCAGGTGAATTAATGGGCAGAGTGGATATTGGAGGTAAAGTTGATTAAACTGATGAGCTCATCATGGGTGCATGATAGAGCCATGTAGCTGTCAATGTAGTGCAGGAAGAGTTGGGAAATATTACCACTGAAGGCTTAGAGCATTGACTGTTGTACATAGCCAACGAAAAGGCAGGCATAGTTGGGTAGAATGTAGAATTGAGTAGAACGGGGCAAGGGAATTTTGAATTCTCTGGAGCTGATGAGTTTAGCAATCATACCAAAGACAACCTCCTGATGGTCCTGTGTGGGGTCCTTTTTCCAAGTGTAGGTAAGAGGAAGTGTCTGAGAGTTGCTGCTTGGCCTCAGCACGGTAGAGGTCAGTCTGCAACACTACAACACGACAACTCTTTGCTGGTTTGATGGTAAGGTTGGGATTTTTGGATAGAGTGGAGGGCCGTGTATTCAGAGGCGGTAACGTTCACGGAGGAGAAAGGAGTGCTGAAGTTGACGTGGTTGTGGTCTTGTTGGCATTTAGAGAAGGAAAGCTCCAGAGCAGGCAGAGGACCAGAGTGGGGTGTTTGAGAAGAGGAGGGTTGGAGATGGGAGAAGGAGTCATTGGTGTGGGGTGGGAAACTATTGTCAAAGAAGTGGGCTCAGAGACAGAGGTAACAGAAGAAGAGCTCAGCTTCATGCTGAGTGCGAAACTGACTGAGGTGCGGTGGAAAGGGGAGAAAGTTAAGGTTCCTATTGAGGACGGAATATTCTGCCTCAGAGAGGGGAAGGTTAGAAGGAATGGTAATTCATGGAAATATTTTCCTCAAATTAGCTCGACCTGTCCTCCAAAAGGTGACAGAGAGTAAGGTCAAAGTTAAGATATAAAAACAAAGAAGTGTTAACATAAACTTACCTTTGTCTGAAAGCTTTTTATACTTTACTGCCTCCTATCGGCTGACAGAGGAAATTCCTACAAAACACACTCACTGGATAAGCCAACATTCAGCCTCTTTTCTAGAACACACTGTCAGTTTCCTCAGCAACACTGACCCCACACCTCACTGCCATTTCTCACGAATCCTCCATTGCCTCTCAGTTGTGAGATGTCTTGTCAAATTTCTACTATCAAATGAGTAGAAACTTCCTTCAAACATTTATTGGTAGGATTAGTAAAATTTCATTTTTGTTGTTTTAAATATTTTTATATCATTCAATCTTAGGCATTTGTTTTGCTTTTTATTAATCTTATTATCAGGAGTACATAAAATTAGCCTTGCTGGGGCAGCAGGTTAATCAATGGGATTATATAGTCATGGCAAGAGCAAATTGGCTCCCATAAATTATCACTAAATTTCGGGCCACTATATTATCAGATGATCAGTCTATTAATGGATCCAATTACAGTTTTTTTTTTGCTCACTGTGTGAGTCTGGGTCAAAGCCACCTTTTCTGACATTTGTTGAAGTAAAAAAAACACATCCTCTTAAGTTGAATGATTGAGAAGATTGGAGATATTTCTCTTGCGTTTATCACAGTATTTTCCAGTATCTCACTCCATCCCTTCTGCTGGCAGCTGTTCAAGCTCAACATCCTCAGTGTCGGATTTAGTTTTGAGATCACTTTCTCATCCATCCTGTGACCATTCAGTGCTCATTTCCACCCAACCTCATCCCGGCCTCAATCAGTCAGCTGCTGAGCTCACCTTCTGTGTTCTGTTCACCCATAGATCTGATGTATGCCTTCTAGCCCTCCACTGCCAAGCTCTATGAGAATATCCAAACCATTTCAGCTCAATCATGCTCAATACTTGATTCTTCCCCACCATTAACATCCTCTTGCCTACCCCGAGCCCTAACTATACCATTGTTCTTCTTGGCTTTGGATCGCTCACCTGTCCATGTGAAGACTGAAGAATACTTCATCACCTATAACTTTAAGCATTCATCAAATTCAATTATATATGCTTTATTTTTTCTAGATGACTTCACTTTAAGCTAAATATATTGGTAACAAACATGCACAGTAAATGTTCTAAGTTCTATCATTAAAGTCTGCAGTTAAAATCAGTTTGTAGATATAGAAACATGGCGCTCAACAGGCTCTAGGCTGGACTAATGTGAACCTGGTTGATAACTGAGTTGTACCCAATCATGCATTTGCAAGACTCGTGCACTTGGATGTTCTGGAAATGCTCTATTGTGTATATTCATTACTTCAAAGCTGATAAAGTTCCAATGACTCATCAGCAAATGTTCAGCTGCACCTCGCTGTATCATTGAACCAAATATTAGAAGGTAGCCCTATAGGGAGAGAATGTTGTTGCCTGTGATCTTAAGCCAAGTTCTTTATCTGGAAAAAAGGTTGTTTTTAGAAAAATAAGTGTAATTATCCATTACTCCAAACTTTTCAAACCTGCAGATATCCAGGCATACCAAAAAGCTGAGGACTTTAGATAACCAACACCCCTCCATCTCTCAACCTCACTTGATCCAAAAAAGTTTTTCCAAATGTTTTAACAAGCTGAAGCCTAAATAACTGTAAGCATTCATTACATCAGGCATCTAAATCACCTTTCATATGTTCATTAAACCAGTTTTCTCAAGACCTTAATTCTGATGAAGATAAAATAATTTAACAGTTGAAGTTACATATATTATAATTATATCCTTCTTGAAATGAAATAATAGATGTTGCTTCAATGTTAAAGGAATTATACAAAAGGAGTGGGTGTGTGTAATTATGTATTTCTGTATTTCTGCGTTTCTGCAGCAGAATGCAAAATAGAGTTCCATCTACTTATTGTACAGTATACATTGGAAAAGAAAGTCAGAAAGGACTGCTGTAATTATATATTTGAGATTAGGAAAGGGAAGGTGTTGGGATAATGAACTAATCTTTATTCACACAATCTTGCACTAGTATTGTTTATTTTGTTGTTTTATTTGTACATGTGTAAATTACGTATATTACATGTAAATGTAAATGTATATTAACAGATGTTTGCCTTTCCCTGTTATACAATGTTAGAGTGCATTCTGGAGTTAGGATATAGAGCAAATGTTATCTTCTCCAGCAACCTACCTTCAGACATGAATGTGGATGATAGATTGAATGTTTAAAATGCAGCCTAAACAGAAGTTTTCCTGTGGACTTGTTAGGAAACCAGACAATGCTGATGAAAATTCATTTTGGGTGTTTGGAATGTGGGTGCAGAGAAGGAGATGTGTGAAAACTATATACAATTGAAAGGATGTATTGGAGATAAATTGCAATGACAGAATTGTCCTACTGTTACCTTTGATCTTTAGCATATAAAAATGTCATGCCATATCGGGTCTTCCTCCAAGAGTGTCTCAATATGATGCCTGCTGCTCATTTTTCTTGAATAAAACACTTCTATGTCCACTCGCTTCTGTGTCTCTCTGGTGACTTTGTTCACATTACAACATACACAGCTGCTACAAAAAAAGGAAATTTTCAAGGTCTTTATACCCTGTGTAATTGAAATTTGAACTTGCACTTCTTCCAATCCAGTGTGCTGCATTCAGTGCTTACAATGTGGGCCTTTCTTCATTGGAGAAACCAAATACAGATTGGGTGACACCATTGCAGACTATTCAATCCTAATGGGTGACCTTGACCTTTGAATTGCCTTTCACTTTAATTGTTCATCTCATTTCCACTACCATTTCTCATTCTGGTGCTGCTTATACTGTTACAACAAAGCCCAAAATAAGCTCAAGGAACAGCACCTCATCTTCCCTAGAGATAAATTGTACCTCCATGATCCAACAAATTCAGATCACCATGCGTTCTTGTTTATGTTGGAACATTCAGACTGATGTATGATAACATTCATTCAGATTTTCTCTCTCCATAAATGCTGCATACTCATCCGGTATGAGCCAAATTCTCTTTCATTTCTATTTTCCAACAACTGCAGTTCCCTACATCTCAGAGTTCCACCATTTTATTTGTCTGTCTATTTCCTTCATTCACCTCCCTGCCTATATTCCTCCAGGAAACTCAACACTTGTGAATACTGGAGAGAAATCATCTCTACCCTAGCTCAGATTCTCCCTCTGGTCTCTCCACTGTCTGAAACTTGAAACATGCTTGTTTTCCCACTTTTCCAGTTTTAATGAAAGATCATTGATATATTTTCTCTGCTCATGTGCTGCCTGTCTACCCTGTTGAGTAACTCCAACACTTTTTGTTTTTATTCCAGGCTAACAGCAACTGCAATATTTTGCTTTCCCTTTATACAGTTACTTTGAGACAAACTGCATAATTGATGAATATGGACAATGTGAAGGCAGAAGGGATTATTTTAACTAGAGTCATTATCTTAATTAATTCAACACAGCATCATGGACCAGAGGCCAGTCCAGTGCAGTGCTGTTCTATGTTACATGGTCTGTGTTGTAAACTGCGTCTTCCAGTCTTGCATGACTGTGATTCCATGAATGAAATAAACCTCCTAACATAATAATCACATGACACAAGTTTACCTGCTGGTCTTAGCAGTGTGATTTTATGCTCAGATAAGAGGGCAGTAAGAAGGGGAGATGTTATATATGGTGGACTATACATTGAGAACTCTCAAATATTTAAATCATTAGTCCAGAGGACACCCATGTCTTCTTCTGAAAGTCGAAAAAAAGAACCAGTCTTTTGATGTAAAATTGTAAATCTGGTTGTGACTTATTCTTGATAATTTCTGTCCCTCTGTGTCATCATGTATAATACTCATAACTTGTGATCCTTTCAAAATTCACCTTCCAACTTGATCCATAGTAAATGTAATTGACTACATTCCTCAGGGCAGGTGTGTACACTTTAAGACTTAATTGTTAAATAATGATAAAATCCACAGGTTGATGTCCACTTCCCTTCACTTTTGAGTCTTCTCCTGCCCTTTTGGAATCTGCATTTCTGGTCCTTTGAGAATTCCATAAGAATTCATTTATTTGAAACTTCTTTTCAATAACTATTTTCACCCAAGATTTTGCTATGTTTCTTTAAAGATATATTATTGTAACTTTCCCATTTATAGCCATCATCGGGAAATAGTGATCCTTTAAAGAATGCTAAATGTATTCCACATTTCCTTAAGACATAGAAAAACAGCAGTTACCCCATTGAATCCATGCTAGTTCCCATCTCACTTAATTTTACAACTAACCCTATTCTTCTCACATTTTCATCAAATCTGCCACCCAGCAATTTACAAATAACCCGCCCGCATGTTTTTAGATGGACACATGACATGCCTTTGCAGGGAACGGGTCATGTGCAGGCAGAAGAGATTAGTTTAATTTTGTACAGACATAATGTGACAAAGGTTCTGTCACTGTATAGTACTGTTCTATGTTCTAAAAGGAAAAATCAACAAAAGAATGCACAATAGAGTGTTACTGGTATGCAAATAAGGTGTAAGATACATAACAAGGTCGATTTTGAGATCGAGGGTTCATCATTATCATACTAGAAGTCTGTTCAAGATGATTATAACAGTGGAACAGAATTTATCCTTGGTTCTCTTCAAACAATTCTTTAAGCTTTGGTATCTTCTGTTTGTTGGGTTTAGAAGTCCACAGAATGGAGGCTGGTTTTCATGAAGGACTAGGCTGCAATCTCAGTGCTCAGCAACTTAAACTGATCTTGGTCAGACCAGTGGCAAACCAAACTGATGCATCAGATTAATAAAGTAAATGCTGCATAGCTTTTTCTTGTTTTTCTTACATGATGTCCAGATCCAAACAATAACTTGTTGTAGACCAACCACATAGTTGCTATGGCCAAGAAAACTCACCACTAATTTCTCACGAAGCTAAAATACTACTCTTCCCCTTTATCAAATTTTGTTAATTCATCATAGAAATCATCATATCTGGATGCATTATGGTCTGGTATGACAACTGCTCTGCATATGACTGCAAAGATCTGTACAGGATTATGGACATCACAGAAACCTATCTCCCCTCATGGACTCTATCTACACCTAAAATGCCTTGGTAAAGCAGCCATCAAAGATCCCACACATTCCACACATTCTCTTTTCTCCCCTTTTCCATTGGGTAGAAGATGCTCCAGAGAAAGGAAAGTTCAAAGTAAATGTATTATTAAGGTACATACATGTCACCATGTACTACATTGAGATTCGGTTTCTTGCAGGCATTTACAGTAGAACAAAGAAATAAAATATAATCAATGAAAAACTACAAACAGACTGACAATCAAACAATGTGCAATAGAAAACAAAGAATGAAAAGAACAAATAATTTAATCTATAAATATATACAAAAATAGGTAAATCAATATATAGATATATAGATGGGCAGGTAAATAATATATAAACACAAGAGATTCTGCAGATGTTGCAAGTCCAGTGCAACACACATAAAATGCTAGAGGAACTCAGCAGGTCAGGCAGCATCTAGGGAAATGAATGAACAATCAACATTTTGGGCCCAGACCCTTCATTGGGACTGGAAAAAAAGGGGGAAGATTCCAGAATAAAATGTGGAGGGAGGGGAAAGAGGACAAGCTGGAAGGTGATTAGTGAAGTCAGGTGGGTGGGAGATGAAGGAATCAGATGAAACAGGATAATGGACCATGAGAGCAAGGGAAGAAGGAGGTTACCAGAGGGAGGTGATAGGGAGGTGAGGATTAGAGGGAAGAGACCAGAATGGGGAATAGACGAAGAGGGAACTGAGAGAAGTAAAGAAAAAAAGGGAAGGTCACAAAGAGTGATGAAGTGGGAACACCACAATTATACTTTGTTTGGAGTTTGATGAGATTTGGTATGTCACAAACTATTCTTACAACTATCCTTTGACACCAGGTCAACCATTATGTAATCACTTTTATATTAATTCAATCATTTGTCAGAAGCACTTTTATGAGTTGAAGGAATTTTAATCAACACTTGAATCCAGCTTTCATGAGATTCAGCCCAAAATAACAATAAATTTAAATTATTCTATTAGGGTTAGTTTGGAAACACAAACATATAAATGAACATTAATCTACATTTGTTAATAACTTATGTGACAATAAACTAAACCTTTCCAAGAGAGCTTCAAATGAAATGTGTGAAGGTGGTGTTTAGCTTTTCTGGAACAGGATATCTTTGCTAACAGTTGTATGTGAAACAGATGACTGGCTCTCTATTGACTATTGTCTCTTATCATTAGATTACGTAGTCCATGAACCAGGACCCACAACCAATGGGAAAAGTGGGGTGGAGAGGGTGTAGCTCAGTGTGAATTACAATAAATATGGACACATCAAGCCAGAGGCATCTCCTGGTTATTGTGAGATCTGAAAAAGTGAAAACTCAGCAACAATGGTACTCTCTGGCCCCAACAAACAGGTTATAGAAGAACTGGGCCAGCACATAAAGGCAAATGCTGAAACTTTGGGAGCAGATTCTTTAGCTAGGTAATTTTCTTAGATTCATGGTATAACTATTGTGTTTTCAGCTATTATGTGTAATCATTAACATTTCTTTGCATTTCCTTTGCACAGTGAGATCACTATTAAGTATACAAACACATTCTCTGCATAGAATTGAAGTTTTTCCAAAATAATGTGATTGCTGGTCTGAAGAATAACAGAATTTAATCCTAAGTGAAATGCAATGTAGGTTGAGTCTGCAAATAATTTCCACCTTCATTTTCTGTGTTTGTGAAGGTTGTTTGAGATCCATCCTCAAGCTAAGACATACTTCCCAAAATTCAATGGCTACAAAGCCTCTGAGCTGCCTGTCAGAAAACATGGTCGCATTGTCATGGAAGCTGTGGCGGATGCAGCCCTTAACGTGGACAACCTGAGTAAACACCTGGAAAAGCTTGCCAAGAGACATGGTGAAGAACTTCTTGTGGATCCACATAACTTTCAGGTATGTAACAGTTTTATAGATTCTTCCTCATTGTCATGACACAAACTATGTTATTGTAATTAGATCAGCAATCCTGAACTTTCAACTTTATGTAGTTGAAGTTTTGGCGGTCTAGAAGTGTAGTCTGGTTCAATTTAGGTGGGAATACTTTTTCCTGCTACACTATACACAGGAAAGCAGTCGAAGTACAAACAACCAACATTCATTTGATGGGTAAATTCATGAGTTGTGAATATTAACACTGCTCATTTTTATAATTTTTCTCTTTTACAGCTGTTGGCTGATTGTATCACAGTTACCCTGGCCATTCACTTGCCTGCGTTCACCCCTGCAACCCACTGTGCTGTCGACAAATTCCTTGAGTTGCTCGCACATGAATTGAGCTCCAAGTACCGTTAAAGACACAATTAACAAACTACGGTGAACAGCAAGATCACCATTTAATTCCACATTTTGTCATTGATTAAATTTTGGCATAATTGGTAAACTAAACTAAATAAACATTCATTTTTATCAATGCTTTATCATTTGCTGTGGCTGATTTATTAAGTATACACAATTTCAGAAATATATCTGTCAGAGATGTCCATTTGCAAGAACACAAACAATACTGCAGGGTCTGTTTACCTCTATCACTAGATAACAACGAAGAGGAGAAAGAACTTGGACATAAAAGCACTGAACCAACAAATGTCTGTTTGCATGGCAGTTACTTTTCAACCCATTGTAAATGAATCAAGCTCACAGCAGTGATTTCTGAAAAGCAAAACATCTGAAATAGGAGATCAAAATCTCTCCATATGGCTCTTATATTTCAACAACACACCATGACTCATTACTCAAAACAGGTTTTACACTTAAAATATAGATAGATAGAGTTGTAGGGTTATGCAACAAGGAAACGGTCCTTTTAGCCAAGCTCATCCATGCCTACCAATGTCTATCTGACCTAGTCACTCACGTTTGCTCACATTTGGCTCATATCAAAGCAAGCATGCAAGTACAGCAGGCAGTGAAGAAAGCTAATGGCATGCTGGCCTTCATAACAAGGGGAATTGAGTATAAGAGCAAAGAGGTCCTCCTGCAGTTGTACAGGGCCCTGGTGAGACCACACCTGGAGTACTGTGTGCAGTTCTGGTCTCCAAATTTGAGGAAGGACACTCTTGCTATTGAGGGAGTGCAGCGTAGGTTCACAAGGTTAATTCCCGGGATGGCGGGACTGTCATATGTCGAAAGATTGGAGAGACTGGGCTTGTATACTCTGGAATTTAGAAGGCTGAGAGGGGATCTTATTGAAACATGTAAGATTATTAAGGGATTGGACACGCTGGAGGCAGGAAGTATATTCCCGCTGATGGGTGAGTCCAGAACCAGAGGCCACAGTTTAAGAATAAGGGGTAGGCCATTTAGAACGGAGTTGAGGAAAAACTTTTTCACCCAGAGAGTGGTGGATGTATGGAATGCTCTGCCCCAGAAGGCTGTGGAGGCCAAGTCTCTGGATGCTTTCAAGAAAGAGATGGATAGAGCTCTTAAAGATAGTGGAATCAAAGGTTATGGGGATAAGGCAGGAACTGGATACGGATTGTGGATGATCAGCCATGATCACAGTGAATGGCGGTGCTGGCTCGAAGGGCCAAATAGCCTCCTCCTGCACCTGTTGTCTATTGTCTATTGTCTATATCCATCTAAACCATCTCTAACAGTGGAACTGTTTAAATGTCTCCTCCACAGTGTAATTATACATATCTCTACAGCCTGCTCTCCCAGCTCATTTCATATGCCTCCTACTCTGTGTGAAAAAGTTTCTCCTCGGGTGCCTGAGTATAGACTCTCTTACACTCAGATAAACACTATGACCACCCATTGATTCCCCTCTTGATTTATACACCTCTGTCAAGTCACCCCTCAACTGCCTACACTCCAGAGAAAATGTGAAAAGTAGTTCTAGCTCTCCATAAAACTTAATCCTGAAAAAGCATTTTGTTTTCCAAAATAGTTACTAATGCACCTCTAAGTATGCAATCACATAATTATAAAAATTCAACATCCAAGTATAAATAGGAGACAAAATCACCATTATTATCTCTTTCAGTATCATTATGGGTAGAGGAATTTGTATTTTCCCATCTGGAATACCAAAGTTGCAGCATTCAATTGGTTTACATAACTCCAAAACTTCTTGCAATATATTTCTTGAAAGTCCACTCTGAGATACAAATTTTCCTTCTCTAATCAGAGCAACACATCCTTCTTTCTTAATTCAACCTTGGTCAGCGTTGGTACCTTGCAACATTGAGCTGCAAATCCTGCCCATCCCTCAGCCACAAGATTGATATAGGAGCAATTACTCTATTCAACCCTTTAAGTATGCTCCACCATTCAGTGATGGCTATCTTTTGAACTCCATCTTCCACTTCTCCCCATAACCAGCAAACTCTTTACCAATCAAGCACCTATCAGCTTAAGCCCATCACCCTTACTGAGGCACGGGTCACCATTAGTAACTCATCAGAGTCCTGTGTCCTGGATCTGTCTTTCAAATTGTCCTCAGGTGTAGCCCACTTTCTAGATGTATCTTTGCCTCCAAGGGATGAGATCATTGGAGCTTCTGCTGGTGTCTCTGCAGCTCTGGGTTTTTATGGGATGGGTTTAATACCCCTATGCCCGAACCTGCTGTTTTGCAGCTGGGCTTGAGACATTCCATGGCAGAGTTAGAATCTATTAGGTTCTGCCTTAAATACACCCCATGACTTGGCCTCCTATGCCCCTGTTAGCAACAGGTTCACATCTCTAACACCCTCTGGCTGAAGAAATTCCTCTTCAGCTAATTTAAAGGGGCTTGTCCTTGGATCCTAGTGTCTCCGACTAATACAAACATCCTCTCCACATCCATTCTATCCAGGCCTTTCAGTGGCTTTGCCCCTTTGATTTCTGAAATTTCTCCTCTTTTAGAAAATAGTCCTTTGTTCCTCCCTCCAATGTGTATAACCCCATAATCCCTATTCTGTATTCCATCAACCCCTTCTTTTCCCACTCTCAAACCTGTCCAGGTCAGACCTCCTGCCTCTGTGATATTACCTGTTCCTTCACCTATCAAACTTAACCACAATATCATCAATTCCTTCATCTGGATTATTATTGCATAAAGTGAAAAGCTACAAATTCAACACTGACTCCCTTTAAAATTCCAAAAGTCACCAGCAGCCTTTGTGAAAAGCACCTCCTTATCCCCAATCTCTGACTTCTGGGTAATCAACCACTTTTCTATCTATATTAGTACTTTATCTCTTATCTAGTTTCGCACCTTTGTGTGCCAGACCTTGTTACAGACTTTCTGAAAATCCAAGCATATGATATCCACTCACTGTCTCTTGTTTCTGGTATGGATACAATATCACAATCCCACATGCAATACCATGCCCTGAGATCATCTGCCTACCAGGCTTCTTGCAGTTTAGGTGATAAGACCTACCTAGCTCCTTGTCCTGGCTTGCTGCCTGCATTTGTTCACTTTAACCTCTATATTTACTTCAGTTTTCTCACTGCATGACCACTTTTGGACCCATATCCTGCTCAACTTGTTCAAACACATCCAAGTAGCTCTCGCAATAATTATTGCAACATGTCCCTCTTGTACAGGTGACCTCTGCCTTAGACAATATCCCAGTGCTCCAAGACATATCTCAGACCTGCACCAGTTCATCAGCCACACATTCATCAACCCTATCCTTCTATTCCCACATTCACTAGGACACAGCACATGGAGTTACCCAGAGATTATAACCCTAGATGCTTCTACTTTTTAACCTTCTAACCATCTCTCTCAATTCCCTCTGCAGAACCCTATAGTTCTGATTCATCTGCAACCATAGTCTCTCTATGCAGTCAGTCAGGAGCTGCAACTGAACGCACCTCCCACAGGTATAATCACCAGGAACCCTGGAGTTTCCCTGAACGGATAGATCGCTATCCTGACTGCAATCTCTAAACCACTAAGACTACGGAGGGACAGATAAAAATCCCACCTCATCGTACCTCACCAACATTTAGCCTCTTTGCCCAAGTTTCACATTTATTATGAAAAATATCCTAGAAATTCCTTTCCTGCATTTTCATGGACAAAGCTAGTAATCTATGTCTCTCTAGTGCTATTTAAATCAAGTAGTCATAGGCGCAATATCTATTGTGTCCCACTGTAAATCGTGCTGGTGACTCTCTAGAGTTGTAGCATGCTGTTTCAGCTTCAGAATGAGCACATGAACAGAGATCCATCAATGTCACAGGGCTACCCTGTCTTCAGCACACAACCTGACTTCCTAACCAACAGAGCACACTCAGTAAGGGTAGGTAGCATTAGCTCCATCTTCATTATCCTGAACACTGGTGCCTCACAAGGCTTCATCAGTAGTAGCCTACTCTACTCTCTGTACACTCACAACTGTGTGGTCAGGTTCTGCTCGAACTCCATCTACAAGTTTACAGATGATACCAGCACAGTGAGCCGAATCTCAAATAACAAAAAGCTGAGTAAAGTAAAAGTCTAGTAACATGCTGTCACGACAACAATCTTTCCCTCAATGTCAGTGAAACAAAAGAGTTGGTCTTTGACTTCACGAGGGTGGGTGGTGCACACACACCTGATTACATCAACAGTGTTGAGATCAAGTAGATTGAGAGCTTCAAGTTCCCAGGAGTGAATATCACCAACAGCTGCTTAGTTCAACCATGTCAACATCAAGACCAAGAAACCTCAGTTTATTCTGGAGGCTAAAGAAATTTGGCACGTCCATCTGACCATCAATAGTTTTTATCAATGCATCATAGAATGCATCCTATCCAGATACATCACAGGTTGGTATGGCAACTGCTGTCCCCATAATCAGCAGAAAATACAGACATTCTCTCTCCTCCACCATCCCATACTACTAGGCTCAGAACAGCTTTGTTCTGTTGTTATATGCACATGGAAGGTAACGTAGTAGGATGATCCCTTGACATCAAAATCTATCTCACTGTGGCCTTGCACCTTATTGTCTGTTTGCATTGCACTTTCTTGGTAAAAGGAACGCTTTATTCTGCATTCTGTTATTGTTTTACCATGTCCCACCTCAATGCACTGTTGTAATGAAATGGATGGCATGCAAGACACATTCTTCCACTCTATCTCAGTACTTCTGACAACAATAAACTGACTTACTAATTTAGCAACAAGTTCCTTGTGTTTTGGCTTTTAAAGGGACAAAACAGAAGCGGAGCAGGTGCAGTAGTGAGTGTGGACTTCTTTGTGCAACTCTGGCTGTGGTGGTAGGAGAGGACAGGGTGCATGGACAACTGACAGGGGAACATTCAAGCGACCTGATGTGCAAAGTGGATGATGTCGAGTTTCTTAAGTGCTGATGGGGATGCCCTTATTCAGGCAATTGGGAGTATTCCATTAGATTGCAGAATAGTACTATTGGAAGTTGGGTAGTTTCTACTGTGGTATAGATGAGTGCCTTGTCATTGCATAGCGAGAGTCTGACCAGCTCATATATCTAAAGTAGATCTGCTCCTGATCCAGTTCAGTACTTGGTCAGCTGAGACTCCCAGGATGTTAACCGTCAGAGTCTTTGTATTACTAATGATTTTGAATACAAGGACAAAAGCCTACATGACATCTTGTTGGAGATCCTTTGTATCTGGTACTTTGGTGATGTGAATGTTACCGGCTACTTATGGCAGAATGAAGTGTAGGGCTTGTATCAAGGCATGGGCTACTTCATTTACTGAGTAGAAAATGTATTTGAACATTGTACTATCAGTGGTGAGCACCCTCACATCTGACAATCAAAAACACTTGCAAATGTTGGAATTGTCACAAACAGAACGCTGGAATTACTCAACATATCAGTTTTTACCTGTGGGTGAGAAAGAAGAAATTTCACAGATGTGACCTGACTTCCTGAGTATTTCCAACATTCTCCAAAGTAAATTGGTAAATTAGCATATTGGTTTACTATTGACGTATGATTTTACCGACATCTGATATCCTGACCAGTCCTTTGAAACTTTGCACACACACACAAAGATCAAAACTGTGTGCAATAACATAGCTGTTATTTCACCAAGGCTTTAGAACATAGAACAGTATAAGACCAGAAAAATCCCTTCAGCCACACTAAATAGCGATATCTCATATCTCAAATAGCGATGCCTGCACATGATCCATATCTCTCGTTCTCTGTACATTTTATGTGTCTTTCTGGAAACCTCTTCAACACCTCTATCATACCTACCTCCACTACCACCCATAGTAACACAGCAACCACACCCACTACTCTGTTAAAAAAAACTTATCCCATATATTTCATTTGAACTTCCCCCTCTTACCATAAATGCAGCCCTCCAGTAGTGGGCATTTCATCCCTGGGCAAAAAGTCTTTGGCTGTCTCCTCTATCGATGCATCTCATAATTTTATAAATTTCTGTCAGGTCACCCCTCTCTCACTCTAGTGAAAACAACTCTGTCCACTGCCTTTATAGCACATTCTTTCCAATCCAGCCAGCACACTGGTAAACCTGTTCTGAACCCTCTCCATGGTCCTCACATCCTTCCAATGATGAGTGACCAGAATTAAATACAACACTCCAGCAATAATCGGCAAAGTGAAGTGTAAGAGTTGTCTTCAATTAACAAGGAGAGAGTTCAACAGTTTGATTATGAATGTATTAAATTAATGTTCAAGAAATTGGAGAATGATTCTGTGCATTGGATAGGCAGAGTAAAGTTCAAACAAGTGATTGTTCTGCAAGTGTTTATCTTAACACTCAAACACAGAAGGTTTGCTGCCCAACTTTGGAAAGTGCGTCCAGCCCACCAAGTAGTCAGCCTATTACAGCTGCGTGTAAGTCTGAGATGAGCCCTATAAAAGTTGAGTCAAAACTCCAGATCAACACAGCTTTCTTGTGTAAGCAGTGACAGTGAGAGCTTAACAACCAAAATGGTGAAATTAACAGAAGCTCAGAAACAATACATCACGAACAAATGGGACCATTTGGATAAGAAAACGATAACTGCCCAAGCCTTGGCAAGGTATGACGAAAATGTATTTTTTGTTTTACATTTATGTCACGCCCTGTATTTTCAACAATGGTTCCAGTGCAAATTTTTAATTTTTCTATGCTGTCTAGGGTGTTATAGGGTGAGGGAACTAGTATTCAACACTGTGCTGAGGTTCTAGTCAAACCCGCTTGAAGTCAACTATGCTTGAGAAAAATTTCCTCAATGATGAGATTTGAGAAATACTTAAGTTTAAGGGGATCACAAAATAAACTGGACACTTGGTCTTTTTTTCTTTCTAGGGTATTCGCAGTCTATCCTTGGACAACCAGGCTGTTTGAAAATTTCAATGGCCATTTTGCAGCCTGTGACCGTGGAGTTCAGGCTCATGCAGACAAAGTGCTAAAGGCTTTAAACTCTGCAATTAAAGATTTGAACAGTATTGAAACCAATTTCTATGAACTCAGCAGTAAACATCAAACAATTGGAGTGGACACTCAAAACTTCAAGGTACAAATTAATCTTTTTATGATGTGCTGACTTTCACTAAAGGGGTGCTAGAAATATTTCCTAATTACAGAGTCATAATAAACATGGCAACCAGCAACATGGACTTAACTGCAAGAAAAAGGAGGAGACCTGGTTGCTGTGGAAAAGCTTGCCCTTTAGTTTTCCTCATGAATTAGATCCGGATAGCAGGATAGGTTAAAAAGTTTAATAACTTTAATGAAAGCTATTTACACTGGATGCTCTCTCAACGATTCATGCACTAGATTAGACAGAATTGCACAGGGACACAAGTTGATTTCAAGTTCCTTTTATTTAATATCTGACAGATGCAGATTTTTTTCTACTTCCCTGCTCCAGAGACAGATATAATCCTCACATCGGGTGTTGTCTGCAGTGAGTTTTCTCCAGTTTGCTGTGCTTTAAATTAATTAGATTAGATTATGAGGACACTCAGTCCTCGTTTAGAAATGCATGCATTAAAAAATGATACAATGTTCCTCCAGAATGATATCACAAGAAACACAGGACAAACCAAGACTAAAACTGACAAAGCCACATAATTATAACATATAGTTACAAAAGTGCAAAGCAATACCATAATTTGATAAAGAGCAGACCGTGGGCACGGTAAAAAAAAAGTCTCAAAGTCCCGATAGCCTCATCATCTCACGCAGACAGTAGAAGAGAGAAACTCTCCCTGCCATGAACCTCCAAGCGCCGCAAACTTGCCGATGCAGCACCATTGGAAGCATCCGACCGTAGTGGACTCCGAGTCCGTCCGAAAACTTTGAGCCTCCGACCAGCCTTCTGACACAGCCTTCTGAGCAGCATCCTCTGCCAAGCGCTTCGACCCTGTCCCAGCCGCCGAGCAACAAGCAAAGCGGAGGACTCGGGGCCTTCCCCTCCGGAGATTCTGGATCACACAGTAGCAGCGGCAGTGAAGCAGGCATTTCAGAAGTTTCACCAGATGTTCCTCTGTGCTCTCACGTCCGTTTGCATCAAATCAGGATTGTGCATGGCACCCTACTTGACAAATAACAGACATCACTACCGGAGTGGCCGCTGCGAGCTGCGCCGTGCTGCCATCTTCCCTTCCTCCTTCTATTGTTAGCTATTGTTTTGTAAAAAGAGTCAGAAGGGCTTTGATGGGCACAAGAGACTGGGATATGTTGTCGGGTACAGGGAAAAAGGTGGGGCCTAACGTATTTGCACCACTGGGAATTAACACTGACCCAGAGGACACAATGGTCTCCTTCTGGGCTGTCCTGTATGAAGTCATTAGTGGTTTCAGTTTTGCTTTCCAGCTTTGTTTCAATGTTGCATAATTATCGTTTTTCTTCACAGCTTCTCAGCCAGGCCTTCATTGTTGAACTCGCTCTTCATGATAAAAACAGATTCGGACCAGAGGAACATGAAGCTGCCTACAAGTTCTTTAAACTGGTGACAGAAGCTCTCTCCAGCAACTACCATTAAATCTAGAACCTGCATCCTCCACCACCTTCAGAAATGCAATGAAAACATGTATTATCAGCATCTACAATGTGTGTTTTGCTTAAAGGACCTGTGTAGCATCAGGTTCAAGTCATGCTAATGTAAAGGTGGCACAATACTCCTCTTTGTATGGTCATTTTCTTCAACACTTGGAAAATGTCTGTAAGCATTCCTTTTGCTTCAATAAAGAAATAATATTTCTCTCATAATTAGGGGTAAATTATTCATTTCTGGAGAATGAAATTTAAAAGATCTGTGATTTGGTAAATGTTGAGATGAACAATGATTTGGTGTTAAAAACAGACATTGTGCTGTATGTAGGTCCCCTGCAGACAGAAACAGGTGAATTGATTATGGGGAGCAAGGACATGGCAGACCAATTGAATAATTACTTTGGTTCTGTCTTCACTAAGGAGGACATAAATAATCTTCCAGAAATAGTAGGGGACAGAGGGTCCAGTGAGATGGAGGAACTGAGCGAAATACATGTTAGTAGGGAAGTGGTGTTAGGTAAATTGAAGGGATTGAAGGCAGATAAATCCCCAGGGCCAGATGGTCTGCATCCCAGGGTGCTTAAGGAAGTAGCCCAAGAAATAGTGGATGCATTAGTGATAACTTTTCAAAACTCGCTAGATTCTGGACTAGTTCCTGAGGATTGGAGGGTGGCTAATGTAACTCCACTTTTTAAAAAAGGAGGGAGAGAGAAACCGGGGAATTATTGACCGGTTAGCCTAACGTCGGTGGTGGGGAAACTGCTGGAGTCAGTTATCAAGGATGTGATAAAAGCACATTTGGAAAGCGGTGAAATGATCGGATAAGTTCAGCATGGATTTGTGAAAGGAAAATCATGTCTGACGAATCTCATAGAATTTTTTGAGGATGTAACTAGCAGAGTGGATAGGGGAGAACCAGTGGATGTGGTATATTTGGATTTTCAGAAGGCTTTTGACAAGGTCCCACACAGGAGATTAGTGTGCAAACTTAAAGCACACGGTATTGGGGGTAAGGTATTGGTGTGGGTGGAGAATTGGTTAGCAGACAGGAAGCAAAGAGTGGGAATAAACGGGACCTTTTCAGAATGGCAGGCGGTGACTAGTGGGGTACCGCAAGGCTCAGTGCTGGGACCCCAGTTGTTTACAATATATATTAATGACTTGGATGAGGGAATTAAATGCAGCATCTCCAAGTTTGCGGATGACACGAAGCTGGGTGGCAGTGTTAGCTGTGAGGAGGATGCTAAGAGGATGCAGGGTGACTTGGATAGGTTGGGTGAGTGGGCAAATTCATGGCAGATGCAATTTAATGTGGATAAATGTGAAGTTATCCACTTTGGTGGCAAAAATAGGAAAACAGATTATTATCTGAATGGTGGCCGATTAGGAAAAGGGGAGGTGAAACGAGACCTGGGTGTCATTATACACCAGTCATTGAAAGTGGGCATGCAGGTACAGCAGGCGGTGAAAAAGGCGAATGGTATGCTGGCATTTATAGCGAGAGGATTCGAGTACAGGAGCAGGGAGGTACTACTGAAGTTGTACAAGGCCTTGGTGAGACCACACCTGGAGTATTGTGTGCAGTTTTGGTCCCCTAATCTGAGGAAAGACATCCTTGCCATAGAAGGAGTACAAAGAATGTTCACCAGATTGATTCCTGGGATGGCAGGACTTTCATATGAAGAAAGACTGGATGAACTGGGCTTGTACTCGTTGGAATTTAGAAGATTGAGGGGGGATCTGATTGAAACGTTTAAGATCCTAAAGGGATTGGACAGGCTAGATGCAGGAAGATTGTTCCCGATGTTGGGGAAGTCCAGAATGAGGGGTCACAGTTTGAGGATAAAGGGGAAGCCTTTTAGGACCAAGATTAGGAAAAACTTCTTCACACAGAGAGTGGTGAATCTGTGGAATTCTCTGCCACAGGAAACAGTTGAGGCCAGTTCATTGGCTATATTTAAGAGGGAGTTAGATATGGCCCCTGTGGCTACAGGGGTCAGGGGGTATGGAGGGAAGGCTGGGGCGGGGTTCTGAGTTGGATGATCAGCCATGATCATAATAAATGGCGGTGCAGGCTCGAAGGGCCAAATGGCCTACTCCTGCACCTATTTTCTATGTTTCTATGTTAAGATCTTTCACTGTCCCAGGACAGGTCAAAGCATTTTTCATCTGCTGAAGTAGTTTAGAAATAACAACTGCGGTAATTTGGGGAAAAGCAGCAGCTAATTTCTCACATATTTCTCACATTTCATAACAAGGTATTAGGCCATTCAGAACAATTACAAAACTATTAAATTTTCTGTACCCATCCTCCCACACAAGTCCATTTACACTTCCCTGATTCTTCCACCGCCATCCAATATTTGTCCATTTTTGTACCATATAGTTTGGATTCATTGTAAATGATTGCCCAGAAGAAGCAATGAATTATTTATCAGCGAGCCACCTTTAAAAGAGGTTTGATGACTGGGGTAACATCCACACTTTTCTTAAATAACTGGTCCACAATGTCGATTTAAACTTATCCCACCTCCCTGAACATGCTTTATATCTTCCCATTCGCTGCCTGTTCAAATACCTGTCTAAATGCCCTTTTGACTTTGCTGTGGTATCTGCTTCTGCTGCTTCCCCTGACAACTCACACAAGGCACCCATCACTCTCTCTTATGTACCCTCTACAGCACGAGAGCAGGACCTTTGGTCCACAATGACGATTCTCACTATGATGCTGATTTATACTAAATCTATCTCATTATACATAATTTCTCCTCATTCCCTCTCTGTTCAAATACCTGTCTAAATGCCTCTACAACTTTGTTACTACATCGTCTTCCACTACCACCCCTGTTAGCACACACTAGACATCTACCATTCACTATAAAAACACCCTACCTTGCAAATCTGCTTAAAGCTATCACTTTCTCATGTTAAAGCTAGGCTCCCTAGTATTTGACATTTCTATCCTGGGCTTTGCACTTTCTCTATCCACTCTATCTGTGAATCTTCAGTTTTATCTACTTCTCTGGTCACACTCAGGCTCCAACAAGTTCTTCCAACTTCTCCATTTATCCACTTCCTGCCAACAGCGTGGTGAACCTCTTCTGCATCCTCTTCAAAGCTTCAATAGCTTCCAGTGCAGTGACCAGAATTCCAAATGTGACCTAAAGACTTCACATCAGTTTGAACAGTGTCTGTGATCTGATTACACATTCATCCTTTCATGATCAGTCCCCCCTGCACTCTCTCTCATTTCCAAGCCATCACTGGCACACAGTCCACTTCTCATTCAGTTTGACATTCCATCATAGTTTCACCCATTCCTCATCACACAATTACAAACAGAATGACCAGCATTTTCCATGAATGCCTGGCAATTCCACTGCTGATAGATTTGCCTGAGTAGCACAGCATCCATTGAATCCACTCATGCCCTGTTTACAGGAGAAGAGTGAGGATTAGTGGAGGACACCTGGGAGAAATCTCACCTCTTCCCAGTGGTCAAGGAAGGTTTGGAGATGAGCAGCATTTTATCCCCAGCAGAGAAGAAGACATGTGACTCAGGGGTAATATCTCCGACAAGACAAAGTCACTTTAGTCAAAGTTGATTAGCCCATTGGCTCAGCGCTTCCCACCATCTGCAAAGAGTCACTTCTTCAAACTCTCTCAAAATCATTGAAGGGAAAGATTTAAGAGTCTCGGTAAAACCTATTAGACTGACGATTCAACAAAAAGACACAAGCAGAGAACGGCAACACAGATTCTTCTTGCGGAGAGTCCGTGTCAGAGGGCTCCATTCTCCCAGACCTGTGCAGGTGGATGGGTGAAGGAGCAGGTGGGGGAATATACCTTGAATTGAAATGTGAAATGGTCTGAGTGTTTCTTTCCATCTCACAAGCTGTATCATTGAGAAGGTGTTCTCTTCTGCCGAAACCACTGATATCTACATTAATAGATATCACCTCACATTGTCACAGATCACAAGATCCTGATTTCAGAGTTCCATGTGATTAAGCCAGTGCTTCATATGTGCAAAGAAGTGCTTTGGTTTTAAGACCATTTTTAATATACTTTAGTATATGTCAGCATGGTAGCTCAGACATTAATGCAATTGCTTCACACCACCAGCTGTAAGATAAGAGTCTGATTGCCCAGCACTGCCTGAAAGAAGATTGTTTTTTCTCCCCATCACTGTGTGCATTTTCTCCAGGTCTTCTGGTTACCTCTCACGTTCAAAACCCAAGTTTTAGGAGTTACTCAATGGTGAGCATGCGATAATGGTGCTAGAAGTGTGGCAACACTTCTCAGCTGACCAGGATAATCCTCGCTGATTTGATTTCTTGCGAATGGCACATTTCACTGTATGTTTCGATGTACATGTGACAAATAAGGCTAATCTTTTTTCTATTGATTTCAAATTTCTGCCTGATGTCTTCCCATGATTAAGACTGACGTGAAACTCTTATTAAGTTCTCCTGCCATTTATTAGCCCCAATAACTACCTCTCCATCATCATTTTCCAGCAGTCCAATATCTATTCTTGCTTCTCTTTTACTTTTTATATATCTGAAAAAACTTTTGGTATCCTCTTTTAAATTATTGGCCCGCTTACCTTCAGATTTTATCTTTTCTCTATGGCTTTTTCATTGCCTTCTGTTAGCTTTTAAAAGCTTTCCAATTCTCTGATTTCCCATAATTTTTTTCTTAATTATATGCTCTCTCTCTATTCCTTTTATTCTGACTTTGACTTCCTTTGTTGGCCACGGTTCTTCATCCTCCCTTTAGAACACTCTTCATCTTTGAGGTGTGTCTGTCCCGTGCCTTCTGAATTTCCCACAGTCATTGCTATTCTGCTATTATCCCCTTTCAGTCTACTTTGACCAGCTCCTCTCACATGCCTCTGTAGTTCCCTTTACTCCACTGTAATACTCATACATCTGACTTTATCTTACCCCATTGATGGAGCAGACACCCTGCCACTCATAAACCAAACGTTTCCAAATCCAAGACACTTGGCCAAAAACCTTGTTTATAAGGGTCTTGATAGAAACGTTGACTGTCCATTTCCCTCTTCAAATGCTGCTTGATGCAGTTCCACCTCCAATTTGATTCTTTGCTGCAGATTCTAGCATGTGTCATAGATTTGTGACCCTCCTCATTATTGTGATGGAAGTGTCTAGTCAATGTCTGTGCTGTGTGTTGCATTGAAGTACATTCACAGGGTGCAGTACAACTGGTTGGGCATCAGAGGTTCAGGTTAAATTCATGATGATTCATCTTATAGGGGTAGTTGTCATGGCCTCTAATCACTATCAGCAGTCATTTCAAACTTTTAGGAATGTTGGTGGGATCTATGGTTTATAACAACAGGGGCCAGTCTGGAGATAATAATGAATAGTGTGGAGAGGAGGAGGGAGGTCCAAAAAGAATAAGGACCCAGGACATTAGACAGTTCATTGTGAAGCACTGGTGGGATAAGTCTTAACTTAAAAATCAATACGAAGAATGAATTACCAAAGGCACAGGAGCAAGTCAAAGGAAATATTTTCAGTCATTTTCCAACTGCTTCGCCACTCCCCTTACACTCTGCTCTATGTTATGCATCTCTCATTACACCTTGCCTGTAATCTCTACCTATCATTCTGAACCCATGTTTCACAGCTTATTCTATATACCCACTCAGTTGTTAACATATCAGCCAGCGAATATGCTCACAAGCACATTTCCCTCTCATTTGCATAGAAAAATAAGTGAAACAGAATGGGCATCATCATCAGAAGCAGACTGGTGATCAATAATGGCTGTTTTACTTGCTTCATGTTTGAGATATGTCACAAAGTATTCTGGAGTTATGTGAATATTTCAGAAGTTAATTTAGGCGAGAACCAGTCTTCGGTTCTTAATGCAAATTGTAAAGTGTAAGCAGTAAATTGAAGCTAAAAGCACACCTTTGCAAATAAACAATATTGCCTGTAAGAGATGTGTAGTTTGCAAAATGGTGGCCATATGATATTTGCATATGTCTCAGTCAAACATTAAGACAACAGGGTTGTATCATTTGACTTGCATCAAACCGGGTAACAAACCTAAGTCATTCGTACCATGTAACTTGCAGACCAGGCTGATGAAGTCATTTAACATATCGAATATATTCACAGTTATAAGTGTAATTACTTGCTGAGCTATTGTGCACTCTGGGCATCTGGCTCTCTGTCTTCAGAGGTTTTTAGAATATCTGTGTCAATTAGTTTTATCCCAGCAGGGGTGTTTGAACATTTTCAGTTGTCTCCCACTATAGATACAAAATTCAAAGGAAGCATTGTCAACCCCCCAAAAAGTAAACAATGTCATCGTAGCTATTGGGATTGTATTGTATCAGCTACTGTTACCATAGATCTTAAGGGTATGAAAGAGTGATGTCTTTATGGGTGTGTGGGAGTCTACCAAGAGTGTGTCCAGGAGAATGCATGTTTTTTTTTTGTTATGAATAAAGACTTCTGTATCAACAGCTTTAGTCTGGTGACTTTGATCACAGTCATAACAGGTACAATACATTCAAAGATTTGCCTGAGATTTGCAGCAAGTAGGGCTGCAGCCTCACAGGGTTAAGTACGTCACTTTGATCTTCGCATTTATAGTGGCCATTAATTTATTTGCCAGCAACTTACTGTCACAAAATAACAAATTTCACGACATACAGTATGGCAATGATATTAAACCTGTTTCTGATTCTGATTCAGATGGGAACCAGAGAATGATGCCATTGTTGTAAAGGTAAATGCAGCCTATAGAGATTGTGAGGAAGGACAGATGTGGAAAGGGCAGAATCATAGTCACTTGGATGGGTTGAGAAGTGTCCATTATAAAGAGACTATCAGGAACAAGCATGATCAACTTAGAGCATGGGTCAGTACATGGAACTACAATGTTTTGGCCACGACAGACACAACAGCAGGAATGTTTGCAGAAGGTTTAGATGTTTCAAAAGACAGGGAGGGAGGAAAGGTATTGCTAATCAGGGATAGTATCAAAGCTGCAGAAAAGAAAGATCGCCTGGAACACCACGAAACAGAAACACAAAGGTCAGATCAGCTGGAAGATTTTAGAAAATGCAAAAATGATATGGTTCAACTCATTACTTACTTCTCCCTAATACTCATTGATGCCTCCTTTGAGCAAAAGTATTAGATGGGGCAGAATTTGTCAAGTGTGTCCAGGAGGGATTCCTGCCACAGTATGTGAACAGGCCAACTAGAGAAGTGGCCATAATGGAGCTGGTATTAGGTATTACACCAGGAGAGGAGACAGATCCCTTGGTAGGTGAGCATATTGGAGACAGTATCCACATCTCCCTGGCCTTTACCATAGCCTTTGACATGAATGGGAGCAGAGCTTAGAGGGGAGCATTTAATAGTGGAGGTGAAAATTATGATGCTATTAGGGAAGAACTTGGGAGCATAAATTGGGAATGGATGTACACAGGGGAATACACAATGGAAATGTGGAAGTTGCTTAGGCAGCACTTACATGGGATTCTGTATAAGTTTGTCCCATTGAGGCAGAGAATGGATAGTAGGGCTAAGGAACCATTGTTGACAAGAGATGTGGAAGAGCATTCTGACAGGCTGCATCACTATCTGGTATGCAATGGCTATTGCACAGGATAGTAGCACGCTACAGAAAGTTGTCAACTAAATTAGCTACAGTATATCTTGGGTACTAGTCTCTGTAATATCCAACACACCATCAAGAAACAGAGCCTCAGAAAGGCAACATCTATTATTCATGAACCCGTCACCCAGGACATGCTAGCTTTTCATGTTACTATCAGGAAAATTATAGAAGCCTGAAGGCACACACTCAGTGATTCAGGAACAGCTTCTTCCCCTCTGCCATCCGATTTCTAAATGGACATTGAACCCAAGAACACTACCTCACTTTTTTATGTGATGTCTGTTTCTGCATTATTTTTAATTTAACTATTTAATATACATATATATACTTACTGTAACTGATTTACTTATCTTTTTTTCTCTAAAGTATCATGTATTGCATTGCAATGCTGCCAGTAAGTTAACAAATTTCATGATATATGCTGGTGATATTAACCCTGATTCTGATTCTGATTCCTGGATTGGAGAGCATGTCTTATGAGCATAGGCTGTGTGAGCTTTGGCTTTTCTTTTTGGAAAGAAAGAGGATGAGAGGTGACTTGATAAAGATGTACAAAAAGATGATTGAGTGTACAGTCAGAGACTTTTTCCTCAAGCATAAAATGTCTCTTTTATAAGGGAGCATAGTCTTAAGGTGTTGAGAAGGATGTCAGAAGCATGTGTTTTTACATAGAGAGTGATGGATGTTTGAACCCCACTGTCTAGGGGGAGGTCAGAGGCAAGTGTTTTTACACAGAGTGTTGGGTGCTTGAACCCCATTGCCAGGGTAATGGAAGAGCCAGAAACTGTTAGATATGCACTTGAAGGAAGGAAGAATGGAGGGTTGTGTGGGAGGGAAAGGTTAGATTGATCTTAGAGTCGGTTAAAGGATCAACACAACATCATGGGCCAAGGGGCCTTTACTGTGCTGCTTTATATGATGTTCCTTGTCCTATGTTCTATTCCACCCCATCAGAGAAATCCCTTTTGTTCCAGCCATCATCTTCTTCCATCTTTTCCACCACCTCGACTCACTCATTTCTGTCTTTCCCAGTTCTGATGATGGGTTTTTGATATGAAAAGTTAACAGCGTTTCTTTTTCCACAGATGCTGCTTGACTTGCTGAATGTTTCTGACATTTATTTCTTGGGTGAGAGGCTGTGTGCCACATGTGGCGAGTAGGACAAGACCTGAAGGAACTTTCACAGGCAAACTCAATCATCCCAAGAGTAGTCAAGAAGTCTCCCTCTCTTGATAGCATGCTCCCATGCAATGTTTGATGAATGCGCCACTGACAGAAGTCAATTCAGACAAGCAAGTTGATTTACTTCAGAAAGTGCTTTCTAGAAGGACAAAAAAAAAGGTATTGTTTATTATTGGTTGATGGTCAAGTTCAATGCCAAATCTTGGAGAATCCTCACAGCAGGAGATGTCATTCGAAGAGCTCAATATGACTAGAAAATAAAGCAATGAGTATCCAAAATATTGTAATCCTGGTGCAGGGTTTTCAACTGAAACATTAATCGTTCCCTCCCCACAGATGCTGCTTGTCCTCTTGAATTCCTCCAGCAGATTTTTTGTTCTTCCAGATTCCAGCATCTGCAGACTATTGTATCACAATTATTTGCTCAGGAAAACTGGTTATCTGCTCAGAAAAATTAATGCAGGCTACTGCAAACTATCAGTTTTGAAGGAATGCTTAGTACTTGCTTATCAGGATTGTGTTCTAACTTTATAATGCATAAAACATTTTAAGAGTAATGTCTAAAAATAAAAGTTATTAAACTGATAAACTGTGTTAAGTCAAAATGTTTGTGGATGAATCAGTTTGAATTGCCATCTCTCAGTGTTTTGGCCCTGAGGTGGAAATTGATGTCCTTTATTATTCTCATTATTGATCTGGACAAACTTGTCGGGAAAACCTTGTCATTAGGCAGATGGTGTGATAACTGTGTTAGGTAACCAATCCATTGTAGCAACCGTGGTCAATTGAATTCTTTACTGAGCTACCTCATTCTGTATTGATAGTAACCCACTCAATGGCTTCTCACTGTTACTATCAGGAAGGATATACAGGATCCTCAAGTCACACATCACCAAGTTCATGAACAGTTCCTATCCTTGATCCATCAGACTCCTGAACCAACGTGGATAACTTTAATCACCTCAACACTGAACTGATTCCACAACCTGTGTACTCACTTTCAAGGACTCCACAACTCAAGTTCTCAACAATATATATATTTATTTATTTACTTACTTACTTACTTATTTACTTACTTACTTACCATACTTGCTCAGTTGTCTTCTTTTGCCCCCGGTTGTCAGTCTTTTTGTGTGTGGTTTTTCAATGATTCGATTGCATTTATTTGTTCTATTGTGAATGCCAGTAAGAAAATGAATCTCGTTATATTTAAAGCTGTCATATACTTAGTGGCCACTTTATTAGGTACACCTGTAGACCTGCTTGTAATGCAAATATCTAATCTGCCACTCATGTGGCAGTAACTCAATGCATAAAAAACATGCAGATATAGTCAGGAGGTTCAATGTTATTCAGACCAAATCTTAGAATGTGGAATAAATGTGATCTAAGTGACTTTGACCATGGAATGAGTGTTGGTTTGAGTATCAGAAACTGCTGATCTTCAATAATTTTCACACACAACAGCCTTCAGAGTTTAC
Organism: Mobula birostris; assembly: GCF_030028105.1. Lineage (NCBI taxonomy): Eukaryota > Metazoa > Chordata > Chondrichthyes > Myliobatiformes > Myliobatidae > Mobula > Mobula birostris. The sequence continues at coordinate 107,714,568 of NC_092378.1, forward strand.
AGAGCATGGTGCATAAAACGAAAAACATCCACTAAACAGTAGTTCTGTCGGCACAAACGATCAGAGGAGAATAGCCAGACTGATTCAAACTGACAGGAGGGTGACACTAATTCAGATAACCACGTGTTACAAGATTGATCTGCAGAAGACCATTTTTGAGTGCACTGCTTGTGGAACCTTGAAATGGTTAGGCCAAAGCAGCAGAGACTGCAAAAATATGCCAAGTGGCCACTTTATTGGGTACGGTAAGTACCTTATAAAGTATCATGGAGTGTATACATAGCATAGCCTGTTACACTACTGGCGTTTATGGCAGTAATGAAGGTCCTCCATCCCTAGCGGTGTTCAGGGCATCCTTCATCTTGTCAGTTTTCACTACTGTCAGTCATGCAAGTTCCAGGTGGAGACTCAGAAATACTTTGCTTTCAGATGCAGATGGACTTTTCATTGCTGTTTCCATAACAGTTTTATTTTACCAGTCAGAGTTGTTAGCCCTGAGCTGAGCCCCTGAACCTGGAGACCCGTGGACCACTCTTAGTCTGGCTTCTGCCCTTTGACCTATTTGGCATGAGTGGCCCTACCAAGGGTCAAAGCATAAAGCGCTGACTCCAGCCAACATTGCTCTCCGGGTCACTGAGACATGCAAGCCTCCAAATCCTATGACAAGGTTGTGGCCCCCTTGGAGGACTGCATACATACTTTGAAATTAAATTTACTTTCAACTTTAAACTTTGTTATGACACTAACCCTCTGTTCAATCATAATTAGTGAACCAATCATTATTTCTCTGAAAGCAGCAAATTCATGGAAATGATAGACACACAAAGATCCAGAGCAACAGACACAAAATGCTGGAGATACTCATCGGGTCAGGCAGCATCCATGGAAATGCATAAACAATCAGTGTTTTGGGCTTGGACCCTTCTTCAGGACTTGAAAGGAAGGATAAAGACACCAAAATGAAATGGTGTGGGGAGAAGAAGGAGGACCAGATAGAAGGTAATAGATGAAGCCAGGTGGGTGGGAAGGGTAAAGGCCTTGAGAAAAAAAACCTGATAGGAGAGGAGAGCGGACCATGGGAGAAGGGAAAGATACAGTGGCATCAGCGGGGAGATGATAGGCAGCTGAGGAGACGAGATACAGGGACAGAGTAGGGCATAAAAGAAGAGGAAAGGGGGAAGATTTTTTGGAAGGAAAATTCATATTCATAAGGTTGGAAGATACCTAGACATAATATGAAGTGTTGCTCCGCCATCTTGAGAATGGCCTCATTGTGGCAGAAGAGAAGGCAATGGACCAACATGTCGGAATGGGAATAGGGATAGGAATTAAGATGGTTGGGCACCAGGAAATTCCACTTTTTGGAGGTGGAGCAGAGCAGAGCTGGTCAACAAAGCAGTCCCCTAATTTACATTAGGTCCCACCTACATGGAGGAGCCCGTATTGGGAGCACCAGGTACAATAGACAGTCCCAACAGCTTCAGGGATAAAGTGCTGCCTCGGCGGAAGGACTGTTTGGGTAAGGAAGGAGGTAAATGGGCAAGTGTAGCATATCTGCCACTTTCAGGGATATGTCCCAGGAGGGGCATTATTGGGGAGGGGCAAATGGACAAGGAAATCACAGAAGAAGCGATCTTGGGGAAAGCAAAGAGTAGGGGTGAGGTAAAGATGTGTTTGGTGTAAGGATCCCATTGAAGATGGCTGAAGTTGTGGAGAATGATATGTTGCATGCAGGGGCTCATGGGGTTTATCTATCCCTATCAAGTGCCAGGAAGATGGGGTGAGCGCGGATGTCTGGGAAATGGAGGAGATGTGGGCAAGGGCAGCATCAATGATTGAGAAAGGGACATCCCATTCTTTGGAGAAAGGAAAGCTTCATCCTGGGAACAGCTGCAGTGGAGACAAAGGAACTAAGAAAAGGAAATAGCATCTTTACAGGAGACAGTGTGGGAAGAGGTACAGTCAAGGTCATCATGGTCATCAAGAGTATGTTTACAAAAGATGTCAGTAAACAGTTTGTCTCTAGAGCTGGAGTCAGAAAGATCCAGAAAGGGTGTTAGAAATGGACCAAGTGAACTTAAGGATGTGGAGTAAGTTGGAGGCAAAACTTATGAGCTCAGATTGGGTACATGACGCAGCACCAATATAATCATCAATATAGCGCAGGATGAGTGGAGGAGCATTACCAGGGAAGGCTTGGAACATGGACTGTTCTACATAGGTAACAAAAAGGCAGTCAAAGCTGGGGCCCATGCAGGTGCCATTGAGTCTTGAGAAATTGGAAGAGCCAAAGGAGAAATTGTTGATCATGATGATCCGTTCTGCCAGGCGAAGGAAGGTGGTGGTGGAGCAGAACTGGTTGAGTCTTTTGCTGAGAAAGAAGCAGAGAGTTTTAAGTCTTTCTTGATGGGGGATAGAGTTACAAAAGGGACTGGACAACCATATTGAGAATGAGGTGGTCAAGGCCAGAGAATTGAATGTTGTTGAAGAGATTGAGGGCATGTGAAGAGTCTCGGATGTAGGAAGGAAGGGACTGAACCAACGGGGAGAGAATGGAGTTGAGGTACGTGGACATGAGTTCAGTGGGACAGGAAGGCAGAGACAATGGGCCTACCCAAACAGTCAGGTTTGTGGATCTTGAATAGGAGGTAGAAATGTGCAGAGCGGGATAAGTGAATTATGAGTCCTCTAGAGTTGATGAGGTTAGTGATGGTGCCAGAGGCAATGTCCTGGTGAGCCTGAGTAGGTCCTTTCCAAGGGGTAAGTAAGAGGAAATATCTGAGAGTTGCCGCCTAGTCTCAGCAATGTGGGGGTCAGTCTGCCACACCACAATAGCACCCTATTTTACTGCAGGTTTAATGGTAAGGTTAGGATTAGTGAGGAGAGAGTAGAGGGCAGTGTGTTCATAGGGGGAATGGTTCAAGGAGCATTGAGGAGTGAAAAGATTCAGAGCAGGCAGAAAACCAGAGTGGGGTGTCCAAGATAAGGAGGAGGGCTGGATACAGGAGAAGGGGTCATTGTTGCGGGAACAGAATCAGAATCAATTTTAATATCACCCACATATTTCATGAGATTTGTTGTCTTTGTGGCAGCAGTACAATTCAATGCAAAATAATAGAAAAAATGTGAATTACTGTAGGTATATATATTAAATAGTTAAAATAAATAAGTAGTGCAAAAATAGAAATAAAAAAGTAGTGAGGTAGTGTTCCTGAGTTCATTGTCCATTCAGAAATCGGATGGCAGAGGGGAAGAAGCTGTTCCTGAATCACTGAGTGTGTACCTTCAGGCTTCTGTACCTCCCTCCTGTTGGGAGCAATGAGAACAAGCATGACCTGGGTGATGGGGTCATAAATGCTGGATGTCGCCTTGGTGAGGCATCCTCCTTGAAGATGTCCTGGATACTACGGGGGGGGGGTGAAGGGAGGGGAGGGCAGTGCCCATAATGGAGCTGACTAAGTTTACAACTTTCTGGAGCTTATTTCGATCCTTTGCAGTAGCCTGTGGAATTCTTGCCAAAGAAGTGGGCTCAGAGACAGAGACAACAGAAGAAGATCTTGGCTTTGTGGCCACTATGGAACTGACTGAGGTGTGGGAGGAGGGGGACAAAGTTAAGGCCTTGCTGAGGACAGAACACTCCACCTCATCAGAATGGGGAAGGTGAGAAGGAATGTCAATTCATGGAAATACCTTCCTCAAATTAGTACTACCTATCCTACAACAGGTGACAGAGAGTTAGGTCAAAGATCATATACAAAGAAACTCTCACTTTGTCTGAATCCTTTTTATACTCTACTGCCTCTCATAAGCTGGTAGACGGAGCTCCTGCCAAACGCACTCACTGGATAACCCAACATTCAGTCTTTACTAGAACCCCGGCAGCACTGACCCCACACTTTACCACCATTTTTCAGGAATCCTCCATTGTCTCTCAGTTGCAAGATGTCTTGTCTAATTTCCAGTATGAAATCAGTAGAAATTTACTTCAAACATTTATTTGTAGGTTTGGTACAATGTGATTTTTATTGTTTTTCATATTTCTGACAGATGACTTTGTCATTCTCTCTTTGGCATTTGTTTTGATTTTTATTGATTTTAATATCAGGAGTACATAAAATTAGCTATATTGTGGCAGGAGATTAATCAATGGGATTATGTATTCAAGGCGGAGCAATCCTTTCCACCCAAGTTGTTACCAAATTTTAAGGCAACATAATTATCAGAAGAACAATTTGTTAGTTGATCCAATTACAAATGATGGAAATTTTATTAAATATTTTATTTATGATTTTCTACAAACTACAGCATAGAAAAAAAAGCAATGGTATAAATAGAAGGATCATTGCAATACAGACAAAAATAACGTTAGTACATATCTTAACAAATGAGCAAGTCACCCATATTAAAAATGAAAAAAAAGAAAAACTTATTTTTTGCCCACTGTGTGAGTCTGGGTGAAATCCATATCTTTGGACATTTCCTGAAATAAAAACACATCCTGACATGCTGAATCATTGAGAAGATCGAAGATAATTCTTTGGCCTTTGTCACAGTATTCTCCATTATCTCACTCCATCCCTTCTGCTGGCAGCTGTCTAAAATGCAGATTTAGTCTTGAGATCACTTTCTCATCCATCCTGTGACCATTAGGTCTTCATTTCCAAACAACCTCAACTTAGCCCCAGTCAGACAGCTGCTGAGTCCATCTTCTGCATTGATTTTATCCGTAGATTGGATATATGTCTTCCAGACCTCCACTGTCCATGCTCTATAAACATGAGAATATCCAAACCAATTCTGCTCAATCATGCTCATTACTTGACTCTTCCCCATCATTAACATCTTCCTGTCCATCCCCAAGCATAATTACACCATTGTTCTTCTCTGTGCTTTGGATCTCTCACCAGTCCATGTGGAGACTGAAGAATACTCCATCACCTATAACTTTAAGAAATAATCAAGCATTAATTATATTGCTTTATTCTCCATAGAGGGGCTCACTTTAAACTAAATATATATTGGTAACAAACATAAGGCCATAAGATATAGGAGAAGAAGTAGGCCATTCGGCCCATCGAGTCTGCTCTGCCATTGTAGGGAATGAAGCAATAGGAAATTAGGAAAACTGTTTCCACTAATTTCAGTTATAAAAGTCTTGAGTCAAAGGCCAGGTATTTTAAAAAAACATATAAAGGCCACCACCACCAACATGACAACCTTTATTTATAGGAAACAGAATGGGCCACAAATTCTAGTGGTCCCAATAGGATGCAGAGGAATGGCATCAAAGAGGGACACATAAATGACTGTTTTGGGTGTTGACCTACTGCAAAAACGTGTTGCCTGAGGCCCAATGCATTGGATGCCTCAGGCTAGGCTTTACACGCTTCATGGTTAAATGTACTGCCTGCTCTTCCTTTCCCTGGAAGTAGAATTGCCAGTGGAATGGTAAAGAAGGTACATGGCATACTTGCCTTTATCACAAGCCTCATGGACTATAGGAGCCAGGAAGTCATGATGCAGTTGTATAAATCTTCAGTTATACTCCACTTGCGTGCTGTTCTGGTCACCCATTCCAGGAAAGATGTGCAAGCTTTGCAGATACTTTAAAGAGTAGTCACACTATGTTTCCTGGGTTCAGGGATATTAGATGCTCAAAGAAGTTAGACAAGCTTGGATTGTTTTCTCTGAAGGTCAGAGGCCAAGGGGAAACCTGAGAGAAATTTATAAAATTATGAGAAGGATAGATAGGGTTTACAATCACAATCTTTTTCCCAGTATAGAAACACTAAGTACTAAGTACAAGTGAAATTCCAACATCTGCAGATTTCCTCGTGTTTGCAAACTACAAGAGGGCATAGTTTTAAGTTACGAAGGAATTGTGAGGGGCAAGATTATTTTTTTTTTAACACAGAGAATGGTAGATGCATGGAATGGGTTGCCAAGGGTGGTAGTAGAAGCAGATTTAACAGTGGCATTTAAGAGGCTCTTAAATAGGCATCATAAAGGACTTGGAGGGATAGGGATCAGGAGTGGGCAGAAAGCATTAGTTCAACTATGCTCAGTACAGATACTGAGGGCTGAATAGACTGTTTGAGTGATGTACTGTTCCATGACTTCCCTAGGGCCAGGGTTAGGTTGTCAGGGCTTGGGCATCAGAGCCCAGAATTTGAAGGGGGTCAATGAAGGAGCGGGAAGTTGGGATCTGGAGCTGGCAGATTGTTGCAAGAGGTGGGGAGAACCAGTAAGAAACCAATGATCACCTAATTGTGAACAGAAGGGTTTGGAGTTGGTGGGCAATGGGAATCAGGTGATTGCTGAAAGATTGTTGTCAGAGCAAGGGAGTAACAGAAATAAGAGCAAAGTCCTGAAAGTGGGGGGTGTTTGTGGAGAAAGGGGATCTGTTCAAAGCCAGTGGGAAAATCACAAGAGAAAATTCTATACAATGCAGATAATGCAAATCTAAAATTTTTGAAAAAGAGAAAACTGAAAAATTAGGCAGCTCAGGCAGCATCCATGGAAGTAGCAAGTTAATGCACAATAAAATTTCCCCAGCTCTATCACTAAGGTGTGCTGTTAAAATTGGTTTGGAAATACAGAAACGTGGTGCTCAACTAGCTCAAGGCGAAACAAATGTGAACATGGTTGATAACTCAGTTGTACCCAATCATGCATTTGCATGGACTCGTTCACATGGGTGTTCTGGAAATGCTTTATTGTGTATATTCATCACTTCAAAGCTGATAAAGTTCCAATGACTCATCAACAAATGTTCAGCTGCACCTCGCTGTATCATTGTACCAAATATTGGAAGGTAGTCCTAAATGGAGAGAATGTTATTGCCTGCGATCTTAACCCAAGTTCCTTATCGTGAAAAAGGTTGTTTTTAGAAAATTGAGTGTATTTATCCTTTGTCCCACACTTTCCAAACCTGCAGATATACAGGCACACCAAAAAAGCTGAGATACTGAGATAGTCTACACTCCCCATCTCCATACTTCTGATGATCCCAGATAAGTTTCTCAAATGTTTTAACAAGCTGAATCCCAAATAACTGTAAGTTTTCATAACATCAGGCATCTAAATCAGCTTTCACATCACATTAGGTTTTCATCATAAAACCAGTTTTCTCAATACATTAATTAACTTTAAGTAATTTCACAAAACATTTAAAGTTACATATTGTATAATTAAATCCTTCACTAAGTGAGATAATAGATGTTGCTTCAATATTAAATAAATTGCACAAAGTAGTGGGTGTGCGAAATTGTGTATTTCTGCAGCAGAATAAAATAAAGTTACAGTGATTGGTACAATGGTACAATATATATTTGAAAGGAAAGTCAAAAAGGACTGTTATAATTATATATTTGAGATTAGGAAAGATAATGTTTTTCTTTCCCTCTCGATCTTGCACTAGTATTGTTTATTTTGTTGTATAATTTTCACATCTGCAAATTATGTATAATTTATGTTATTGTAAGTTTATATTAACAGCGGTTTGTCTCTGTACCCATATGTACTGCTCTTCTGCTACATACAAGTAATCTTCAAGGCTCTTTTACCCTGCGTGAACTTGAGCTTTAATTTCTTTTTCCAATCTTCCAATCCAGTGTGCTGTATTCAGTGTTTACAACACGGTCTCTTCTTCACTGGAGAAACCAAATGCAAATTGACGATGACTTTGCAGACTATCACCATTCAATTTAATGGATGACCCTGTCCTTTGAGTTGTCTTTCACTTTAATTCTTCATCTCACTCCCACTGAATGAATAATTTCTTATACTGGGGCCACGAATACTGTTTCACCAAACCCAAAATAAGCTCAAGGAATAATCCCTCATCTTCCCTGTGGACAAATTGTAGCCTCCAAGATACAACAGACTCCAATAATTAGTCTTCCTTGTTTATGTTAGAACTGGTCAGTTTGATGTTTGATAGCATTCACTCAGATTTTTTCTCTTTCTCTAGATCTCCTTGATCTTCCCAGTATTTCCAAAATCCTCTTTCATTTCAATTTTCCAACAACTGCAGTTCCTACATCTCAGAGTTCCACCATTTTATTTGTCTGTCTATTATCTTCATTCATCTTCCTGCCTATATTCCTCCAAGAAGCTCGATATTTGTGAATACTGGAGAGAAATGTTCTCTATTCTAGCTCAGATACATCCTCTGTTCTCTCCTCAGACTGAAACCTGAAGCTTGTTTTCACACTTTTCCAGTTTTAACAAGAGGTCACTGATATGTTTCTCCCTCAAGTGCTGCCTGGCCTACTGAGTACCTCGAAAACTCTTTTTTTCTCTTTCAGTCTTTCGATATTTTACTTTCCTTTGATAGAGTTATTTTGGGATAAACTGCAAAGTAGGAGAAATAGGGATAACGTGAAGGCAGAAGTTTAATTAAGTTTAATTAAGCATTATTATCTTAATGAACTCAGCACAACATTATGGACCAGAGGCCTGTTCCAGTGCTTTACAGTTCTATGTTCTAAATTGCATCTTCCAAATTTGCATTACTCTGTACTAAATTTCCCAGATAATGATCACTGCACAGATATTTACCTGCTGGTCTTAGCAGTGTGATTTTATACTCGGGTAAGGAGGGCAGTAAGAGGAGAAAAGGTTATATATGGTGGATTGTACATTGAGAACCTGCAGATGTTTAAATCATTACTCCAGAAGGCACACTTGCCTTCTTTACTCTGATGCACTGGTTTAGTACCTTTATGTTTGAAATCAGAAAAAAGAACCAGTTTGTTGATACAAAATTGTAAATCTATTTGTGATATATTCCTGAATATCTCTGTCCCTCTGTGTCATACTGTATCATATAATACTCAATAACATGTGATCCTTTCAAAATTCACCTTCAGTTTTGATCCATAGTGAGTCTAATAACCACATTCTTCCTGACAGGTATGTAGACAGTAAGGCAGAATTGTTAAATAACCATTACATTCACAGTTTGATGTCCTCTTTCCTTCACCTTTGAGTCTTTTCCTGCCCTTTCAGAATTTCACTAGAATTCATTTAATTGAAACTTTAATGACTATTTTTCACCCAAGCTTTTGCTGTGTTTCATTAAAAATATTTTATTGTAACTTTTTTATTTATAGCCATCTTTACAAAAATGTCTAGAAACAGCAGTCCTTTAAAGAATGCTAAATTTATTCAACATTCTCTTCTGACAGAAAAACTGCAGCTTCCCCTTCAAATCCATGCCAATTCCCATCTGTATTAATTTTCCCATCAATGCATTCCCAACTAGTTTAATTTTACATTTCCATCAAGTCTACCATCCAGCTGAACTAAGGGCAATTTACAGTGGCCAATTAATCTAGCCACATGCTGTTGGGATGTGGGTGGAAACCACAGCACTCGGAAGAATCCCGTGTGATCACAGGGAAAGTGTTCATACCCCACAGAGACAGGACTAGAGGTCAGGATTGAATTGGACCACTGAAGCTATTGTACTGCGATTCTATCAGCTGAGTTATTTTTTTTAAGATTATTTTCCGTTTGCAATATTTCTCACTTCATGGACATTATTTCTGAGGTTAATTACATTGTGGAATTGTTTCAGCATTTAATTGGATAATTGTAATGGGTTTATTATTGTCACATCTACCGAGACAATTTAAGATGGTGCTGGTGAACGTCAGTGACTTATTGCTGGTGGCCAATGAAACAACTAAACACTCTTTTTCTAATCAACGATTATTGCAAACAAAAGCATGTAACTTTACCTTGAACTTGGAGGCAATTCGATGTGGTAGAACCAAGGCGAGGTGAGGAAGCTGGCCCCTCGGCAAGAGCAAGGAAGACCCAAGCTTCAATCAATTTAAGCGCCTGGCCGAATTGGAAATATCGGATACAGGTCGAATGAAGGTGGCAGAGCCCAGACCCAAGAGCGTATCGTAGGGACTGAACCCAAACAATTTAAGTGCCGGGCCCAGATGGAAAGTTCTAATACAGGCCAAATCAAGGTGGTGGGGTCCAGGCCCCAGAGCATATCAAAGTGACTGAACTCAATTATTGGACAATGATCTAGGCACCAGGCAAGATTGAAAAGTTCAGGGTGTTGGGGCCCAAAGTTAAGCTCATTGCTCCATGATGTTTACTCGGCTCTGCGCTGAACAAAGGGTCTACAAATGGACTGTCTTTATGGACATCAGAATACTATTTGTTTACGCTTATTGTTTGCAAGATTTGTTTTTTCTCTGCACATTGGGTGTTGGACAGAATTCTTTTCAATGGTTTTTTTTGGGTTTATTTGTTTTGTGGCTGCCTGTAAGGAGATCAATCCCAAGGACATATAATGTACACATACGAGTACTTTGATAATAAATGTACTTGGAACTTGGAACTTTTGAAATTTGAGATAACTGTGTAAAGCATTCGTTTGCATGCCTTACAGACAGGTCATTCAAAATGTTAGTCCATCAAGATATCAAACCCTGGTTAGATTATATTTGGGAGGTTGTGTGGAATACTGGTTGTCATCATTACAGGAAGGATACGGAGGCATTGCAGAGAGTGCTGAACTGATTTGCAATGACACTGCCTGGATTAGCGGGCATTAGCTATAAGGAGAGATGAAAACGCCTGGATGGTTTCCTCCTGGCAAAGGAGGCTGAGGGGAGAACTTTAGAGTTTAATCAACTTACAAGAAGCATTGATATGGTAGCTAGCCAGAGCCTTTCTCCCAGCTTAGAAATGTTGAAAACTAAAGCGTATAGCTTTCAAGTCAGAGAGGGAAAATATAAATTGGATCTTCAAGGCATGCTTTTGCACACAGAGTGTTTTTTGCCTGGAACGCACTGTGGGGGATAGTAGCAGTTACTATAGTGGCATGCAGGATGTTTTTAGATAGACACATGCCATGCCTATGCAGGAAAACAACCATGTGCAGGCAGTAGAGATGAGTTTGATTTGGCAAAGACATAATGTGGCAAAGGCTGTGTTACTGCATAGCACTGTTCTATGTTCTAAAAGGAAAAAAAAGGATGCAGAATATAATGTTACAGGTATGCAAATAAGGTCAAAGCTACAGTGGCATGCAAAAGTTTGGGCACCCCCGGTCAAAATTTCTATTACTGTGAATAACTAAGCGAGTAAAAGATGACCTGATTTCCAAAAGGCATAAAGTTAAAGATGACACATTTCTTTAATATTTTAAGCAAGATTACTTTTTTATTTTATCTTTTACAGTTTCAAAATAACAAAAAAGGAAAAGGGCCCAAAGCAAAACTTTGGGCAATCTGCATGGTCAGTACTTAGTAACACCAGCTTTGGCAAGTATCACAGCTTGTAAACACTTTCTGTAGCCAGCTAAGAGTCTTTCGATTCCTGTTTGGGGGATTTTTGCCCATTCTTCCTTGCAAAAGGCTTCTAGTCCTGTGAAATTCTTGAGACGTCTTGTATGCACTGCTCTTTTGAGGTCTATCCACAGATTTTCGATGATGTTTAGGTCGGGGGACTGTAAGGGCCATGGCAAAACCTTCAGCTTGCGGCTCTTGAGGTAGTCCATTGTGGATTTTGAGGTGTGTTTAGGATCATTATCCTGTTGTAGAAGCCATCCTCGTTTCATCTTCAGCTTTCTTACAGAAGGCGTGATGTTTGTTTCCAGAATTTGCTGGTACTTAATTGAATTCATTCTTCCCTCTACCAGTGAAATGTTCCCCATGCCACTGGCTGCAATACAAGCCTAAAGCATGATCAATCCACCCCCATGCTTAACAGTTGGAGAGGTGTTCTTTTCATGAAATTCTGCATCCTTTTTTCTCCAAACATACCTTTGCTTATTGCGGCCAAAAAGTTCTATTTTAACTTCATCAGTCCACAAGACTTGTTTCCAAAATGCATAAGGCTTGTTCAGATGTTCCTTTGCAAACTTCTGACGCTGAATTTTGTGATGAGGACGCAGAAAAGGTTTTCTTCTGATGACTCTTCCATGACCACCACTCCAGAGTCTACTAAATCTTCCTGAAGGTCTTTTGCAGTCAAACGGAGGTTTTGATTTGCCTTTCTAGCAATCCTACGAGCAGTTCTCTCGGAAAGTTTTCTTGGTCTTCCAGACCTCAACTTGACTTCCACCGTTCCTGTTAACTGCCATTCCTTAATTACATTATGAACTGAGGAAACAGCTACCTAAAAATGCTTTGCTATCTTCTTATAGCCTTCTCCTGCTTTGTGGACATCATTTATTTTAATTTTCAGAGTGTTAGGCAGATGATTAAAGGAGCCCATGGCTGCTGATTGTTGGGACAAGGTTTGAGGAGTCAGGATGTTAATAAAGCATTGAAATCTGCATCACATGGTCTTTCCTAATGATGACTGTGAACAAGCCATAGCCCTAACAAGCTAGTTGAGGTCTGAGACCTTGGTAAAATTTATATGAGAGCTGAAATCTCTTGGGGTGCCCAAACTTTTGCATTGTGCTCCTTTCCTTTTTTTCACTCTAAAATTGTACAAAACAAAAATAACACACTAATCATGCTTAAAATGTTGAAAAGAATGCTTCATCTTTCACTTTATGACTTTTGGAGATCAGTTCAACTTTTATTCACTTAACTATTCACAGTAACAGAAATTTTGACCAGGGTGCCCAAATTTTTGCATGCCACTGTACATACGAGGTAGATTGTGAGACCGAAAGTTCATCTTTATCATACCAGAAGTGTGTTCAAGAGTCTTATAACAGTGGGACCGAATTTGTCCTTGGCTCTGGACAAGTTTTTAAGCTTTTGTATCTTCTGTTTGGTGGGATGTGCAGAGTAGTGGAGTGATCATAAGACCGTAACACCATAAGATAGCCATAACCCCATAAGATATAGGAGCAAATTAGGCCATTTGGCCCATCAAGTCTGTTCTACCCCTTCATCATGGCTGATCCAATTTTCCCCTCAGCCCCAATCTCCTGCCTTCTCCCCGTATCTCTTCATGCCCTGACATACCAAGGATTTATCAACTTCTGCCTTAAATATGTATAAAGACTTCCAAAGCTGTCTGTGATAAAAAGTTCCACTGATTCACTATTCTCAGGCCAAAGAAATGTTTCCTCATCTCCATCCTAAAAGGATGAGGATATCCATTCTCACCTCTCTTTTACATTTTATGTATCTGAAGAAACATTTGGTATCCTCTTTAAAATTATAAGCTTACTCTCGTATTCTATCACGATCTTCTTAATGACTTTTTATTGCCTTCTGTTGGTTTTTATAAGCTTCCCAATCCTCTAACTTCACACTAATTTTTGCTCTATTATGTGCCCTCTCTTTGGCTTTTATATTGGGTTTGACTGCTCTTGGTAGCCATGGTTTTGTCATCTTTCCTGTAGAATACTTGCTCCTCTTTGGGATGTATATATCCTGTGCCTTCCGAATTGCTTCCGAATTCCAGCTATTACTGCTCTATTATCATCCCTGCCGGTGTTCTTTTCCAATCAATTCTGGCCAACTCCTCTCTCGTGCCTGTGTAATTCACTTCACTCCCCTGTAGTACTGATACATAAGACACCAGCATCTCCTTCTCAAATTTTGGGGTGAATCCAATCATATAGTCATAGTCATAGTCATAGTCATACTTTATTGATCCCAGGGGGAAATTGGTTTTTGTTACAGTTGCACCATAAATAATAAATAGTAATAGAACCATAAATAGTTAAATAGTAATATGTAAATTATGCCAGTAAATTATGAAATAAGTCCAGGACCAGCCTATTGGCTCAGGGTGTCTGACCCTCCAAGGGAGGAGTTGTAAAGTTTGATGGCCACAGGCAGGAATAACTTCCTATGATGCTCTGTGTTGCATCTCGGTGGAATGAGTCTCTGGCTGAATGTACTCCTGTGCCCACCCAGTACATTATGTAGTGGATGGGAGACATTGTCCAAGATGGCATGCAACTTGGACAGCATCCTCTTTTCGGACACCACCGTGAGAGAGGCCAGTTCCATCCCCACAACATCACTGGCCTTAGGGGCAATATCACTTGCCCCTAAAGAATCTTTCACCTTAAGCTCTCTAATGAATTCTGGCTCATTGTGCAACACCCAATTCAGAATAACTGTTCCTGCTCAGCCATGAGTTGTTCTAAAAACCCATTTCACAGGCATTCAAGAATTTTCCCCTCTTGGAATCCTGCACAAACATAATTTTCCCAATCTACCTGCATATTGAATTCCCCCATGACTATTGTAACATTGTCCTTTTACCACAGATTTTCTGTCTCCCGCTGTAATTTGTAGACCACATTTTTACTACTGTTTGGCATCTGTATACAACTCCCATCAGGGTCTTTTTAACCTTGCAGTTCCTCAGCTCTATCCAAAATGATTCAACCCCTTCTGAACCATTGCTACCTAAAATGATTTGATTTCATTTTTTACCAACAGAACAAAGCCATCTCCTCTGCCTTCCTGCCTGTACTTTCAATACAGCGGCATACATGCCAACCTGTAACAGTGCTACAAGTTCATCTACCTCAGCGATTCCCAACGGGAGATAGACCGCCCCCAAGGAGCCAGTTACATGCTCTGAGGGGGTGTTAGGGGAAATAGAAATCGCTGGGAGGTGTTCAAGATTCTTAGGGAGGCGGTAAGTGGCACCCTTACTTGAGACACACCTGACTGACCATCAGTAGAGCAGGAACTTCCAAAAAAAAAGGATGAGGCACTGAATGAGTTCCTCTAGACTCTTCGCACGGAATGAGTTCATGTAATTTAACAATTGGTAAGCCAAGTACAGGTCATGCAACAATTCAGTGATGGCCGGAACCAAATGGTGAAATAGAGCCAATCAATGAAAATGTTGACCCAGAGGATTCCTCGAGATATTCACAGTGACCTCGGTTTCATATGTGGCGTCAAGAACCATCTTTGGCGATTATGAGACCTTATGTGATTGGTCAATTGTGCTAACCGGAATAGTATGTAGGTAGCTTGCCGAACACCAGCTCTATCCCAACTAACATTCAGATTCAATGACCTTGATTGTGGTCTTATTGCTTCTTATAGCATTTCCAAAGTGACAGCGAAGTGTAGAAAATCTCATACAATTGGTGAAAGATTAATATGCTATATCAGAAGTGTGCACCACTGTTCTCACAACAGATCTCAGTATTTTAAAATCAATTCCTCTGCATAGTAACTCTGTAGTTCATTGTATTGAAGAAGTCACTGAGTATCAACTATGCACAGAGCTACAGAAAACAGAATTTGGAATACAACTGGATGAGTCAACTGTGCGAGACATTGAGACATTGCTAATGGTATATGTACAGTTTACCAAAAATGGAAAAGTTTATGAAGAGATTCTCTTTTGTAAAAAGTTAAAAACAAATAGCAACAGAGAATCAATCTATGACGAGCTAAAAATGTATATTGAGGATAAAAGTATTCCAATTAGGAACATGATTTCTTGTGCAACCAACAGAGCACCATCTATGACAGGTCACCATGCTGATAGTGTGGCATTTATGAATAAAGAAATTCCAAGTCAGTTTGTGTATTTCATCATCAACACCTCGCAGCCAAAAACCTCAGCCAGCAACTTTTTTCTAGCATGTCTTTTGCAACATCTGCTATCAACAAAATTAAAGCTCGTCCGTTAAATAGCAAGATATTTTGACAGTTATGCTAAGATAACGCTGAATAATTTGAATGCTTGCTTCATCACACTGAAGTGTGTTGCCTATCAAAAGGCTGCTGCTTAAAACATCTCTTTGATCTTTTTAACACTATGGTTGAATTTTTGCTGAAAGTCGACAAGAGCTTGGGAAGCATTGATCTTCTACATGAGATGGGGAATACTCAGTCAATCTGTATGATGAAATGAACATTCTAAATATGAAACTGCAGGGTGAGAATTTCAATTTAATCCAGACAAAAAGTGCAGTGTCCACTTTTATTGAAAAATTGGAAATATATAAGCAAAACATTAGGAGAAGAATGTTCTCACGGTTTCTTCAAAGGGGAAGTATGGCACTCTCTTTCCCAGATGGTGATTTGCAAGAGTATTCCTTACACCTTTAGTCACTGAAGAAGGATTTTCAGAATGGATTCAAGGATTTGAACAATCTGGAGATTCCAGACTGAGTTATTAACTGATTCCTTTGCAAGATGGAAGAACAAGAAGAGAGCTTGCAAGAAGAAGTTATTGAAATTCAAATGATGAAGAGGCAAAAATGCTTTTCAGAAATGTCAGCTTTTGTGGTATGTGGCGACACTGTCATATGAAGTTTCCTGGTCTTCGGAGAAAAACCAAGCTGCCCTTCATTGCATTTCCATCCTCCTATCTTGTTGAAAGAGGCTTCAGCGCAGTGAACCACATACTCACAAAAAACAGAAAGCATTTGGACATTGGTACATATGGGGTCTTGAGGCTTTTGTTGTCACAACTTGAACCAGTTATTTCAACTCTTACTAAAAACCATCAAGCTCAAGGATCACATTAATATTGAAGCTGCTGTACAGTGCGCAGGTAATGAGTAAGCTGGGTATAAAGATAAATAAAAATTTAAAGTGGAATCATTTTTTTCATGTTAGCATATGGTAGACATGTTTTTACACTACGGGGGCGTCAGAAAGTATACTTTGCTTGAGAGGGGTGTTGACATGTACGCAGGTGCTTTAGGGGGGGCAAAAAAGGGTGGGAAACACTGATCTACCTTATTCTGTGTACAGAGCATATTCAATTATAACACCTTCAGTCCTGTATTCAATCTTTTCGATTTTGTCCATCTTTTACATTGCAACTAATGCTGTTCACTGCAATTTTGCCTCTCCTCACTACATAGTGCCTCTCTTTATCAACCATCTACCTCGTCTTCTGCACAATCATCTGACTCTCGTATGATACTTCTTGTATTGAAAAATACACAGCACAAGACACAAGTTGCACCATGCTGATCCTTTTGATTCTTAACTTTGTCTGAGGTCTTACCAACAACTGCCTCCACAATCTCTTCACTAACTGTTCTGGCACTCTGGTTCCCATCCCCCTGCAACTCAAGTTTAAACCACACTGTGCAGCATTACAAACTTTCCTGGGTGGATATTAGTCCCCCTCCAGTTCAGATGCAAACTATCCCTTCTGTTCAGGTCCCACCTTCCCTGAAAGAGAGTCCAATGTTCCAAAACTCTTATTCCCTCCCTCCTATACCAACTCCATAGTCATCTATTAAACTGTATAATCTTCCCAGTTCTGGCCTCACTAGCATGTGGCATGGATAGCAATCCTGAGATCACAACCCTAGAGGTCCTGCCCTTTAACTTAGCCCCTAACTTCCTGTGCTTGCTGTGCAGAACCTCATCACACATCCTAACCATGTCATTGGTAGCTACATGGACCACAACCTCTGGCTGTTCACCCTTCTACTTAAGTGTGCTGAGGACTCAATCTGAGAGGCCCTGGGCCCTGGCACCTGGGAGGCAACGTACCATCCAAGAATCTTGTTCTCACCCACAGAACTTCCTGTCCATTCCTCAGTGCCTCAGGACACAGTGCCAGAGACCCGACCACTGTGACTTTCCTCTGTTAGGTCAACCCCCACCCAGCAGTATCCAAAAGTGATATACCTGTTGTTGAGGGGGATGTCCACAGGGTACTCTGCACTGGCTCTGTAGCCTCCTTCCCCTTCCTGACTGCCCCCAGTTTTCTGTGTCCTGCACCTTGGGTGTAACTATTTCTCTTTATGTCCTATCTATCACCCCTCCAGCATCTGGAGTTCATGCAGTTCGAGCTCCAACTCCTTAATGTTGCTTCATTGCAACTCCACTGACTCTTCTAATGCTTCTGCTCAGTCACGCTGGTTATTTGATGTCTGGCAATGATGGAATGGAATTTTGCTCCAACTGATCTTTGTGAAGAACAAAAACATTGACTATGCCTGCTTAACTCTAATATCAGACCACTGACTTCATCAGTCTCTGTTTGGTCAGGCCTGTAACCATCTACTCTGCTGAGCTTGTGGCTGACTTTTCTTCTCTAAATGTCCCTGTAACATCAGCTCAGATCACCCATGTCTATGAAATTCCAGACCAATTTTCCAAAGTTGCCCTGGTCGTCCTGACACCCTACACCTTCCATCACCTGTGCATAAACAAATCCTTCAGCCGCATGCTAATACACTTCATTTACGTGATTCTAGACCTACACACTTCCTGGTCTAATATGGCTACATTATCATTCATTCTGTCCAGTCAGTTTCTATGCAGTGTACACAGCAGGTGTTTTGTGAATATTCAAAAACCATGTCTCCCTGCACACTGGGGGTAAACAGTTGTGAAATAAAAAGACCGAGGGGGAGGAGGATGAGTTTGAATGGGGGAATTCAATGTCAGATCTAGCCCAAAATAACAATAAAATGAAATAAACTCATTATATCAGGGTTAGTTTGGAAATGCATATTGATTGATGAATATTAATGTGCATTTACTGATAACTTATATGGCAATAAACTAAACCTTTACAATTGTGTGTCAAATGAAATATATGCAGGTAGTGTTTAGCTTTTCTGGACAGGATATCTTTGCTAACAGTTGTATGTGAAACGGACGATTAGTTCTCTATTCACTATTGTCTCTTATCATTAGATTACGCAGTCCATGAATCAGGACCCACAACCAATGGGAAAGTGGGGTGGAGAGGGTGTGGCTCAGTGTGAATTACAATAAATACGGACACATCAAGCCAAAGGTATCGGCCGGTTATTGAGAGATCTGAAGAAGTGAAAACTCAGCAACAATGGTACTCTCTGGCCCCAACAAACAGGTTATAGAGGAACTGGGCAACCACATCAAGGCAAATGCTGAAGCTTGGGGTGCAGATGCTTTAGCCAGGTAATTTTCTTATCATATAATTATTGCACTTTCAGCTATTATTTGTAATCGTTAACATTTCTTTGCATTTTCCTTGCACGGTGAGATCACCAATAAATATACAGGCATTCGCTGCATAGAATTGAAGTTTTTTTTCCAAAATAATGTGATTGCTGGTCTGAAGAATAACAGAATTTAATCCTGTGAGATGTAGTGTATATTGTGTCTGCAAATAATTTCTGCCTTCATTTTCCATGTTTGTGAAGGTTGTTTGAGATCCACCCTCAAGCTAAGACGTACTTCCCAAAATTCAATGGCTACAAAGCTTCTGACCAGCCTGTCAGAAGACATGGTCGCATTGTCATGGAAGCTGTGGCGGATGCAGCCCATAACGTGGACAACCTGAGTAAACACCTGGAAAAGCTTGCCAAGAGACATGGTGAAGAACTTCTTGTGGATCCTCACAACTTTCAGGTATGTAACAATTTTACAGATTCTTCCTCATTGTCATGACACAAACTATGTTATTGTGATTAGATCAACAACTATGAACTTTCAACTTTATTTTATTCAGTGTAATCTTGTTCAGTTTAGCTGAGAATACTTTTTCCTGCTACATTATACATAGGAAAGCAGTCAAAGTACAAACAACTCTCACAAGTAAAATCATCCGTTGACAATATTAACACTGCCTTATGTTACTTATTTTTCACTTTTCCAGCTGTTGGCTGATTGTATCGCAGTCACCCTGGCCATTCACTTGCCTGCGTTCACCCCTGCAACCCACTGTGCTGTCGACAAGTTCCTTGAGTTGCTCGCACATGAATTGAGCTCCAAGTACCGTTAAAGACACAATGAACAAACTACAGTGAACGACAGCAAGATCATTATCATAATTGATAAACTAAGCTAAATAAACTTTTACTTCAATCAATGCTTTATCATTTGCTGTGGCTGATTTATTAAGTATTCTCAATTTCAGAGAACTGTGAGATACGTCCATTAGCAAAAACACAAACAATATTGCAGGGTCTGTTTACCTCTATCACTAGATAACAACAAAGAGGAAAAATAACTTGGACATAAAAGCATTGAGCCAACAAATGTCTGTTTGCATGGCAGTTACTTTTCGCCCCATTGTAAATGAATCAAGCTCACAGCAGAGATTTCTGAAAAACAAATATCTGAAATAGGAGATCAAAATCTCTCCATATGGAGTTTATACAATCAACAACATATTCATGACTCACTACGCAAAGCAAGCTTTACACTTAAAATATAGATAAATAGAGTTGTAGAGTTGTACAATATGGAAAAAGGCCATTCAGCCCAGCTCATCCATGCCTACTAATGTCTGTCTGACCTAGTCCCATCTCCTCACTTTGTTCCTGTTTCTACAGCCTGTTCTCCCACCACATTTCATACACCCACCACACTGTGAGGGAAAAGTTCCCCTACCATTGTCTTTTAAATTATTTCCCTTTCACCAGAAAACCATGTTGTTCAGTTTTAGACTCCCCTACACTCGGATAAAGACTATGATCATCCATTTATGCCCTCATGATCATATACAACTCTGTCAGCTCACCCCTCAGTCTCCTACAGTCCAAGGAAAATGTGAAAAGTAATTCAGTCTCTCCTTAAAACTTTATCCTGAAAAAGTATTTTGTTATGTTTTTATATTAATATATTCAATCACATAGTTATAAAAATTCAACTTCAAATTTTAAATGGGATAAGATCATCATTATTGTCTTTTTCAAAATCATAATGAATAGAGGAATTTATTTTTCGTATCTGGAACACCAAAATGGACCATTCAGTTGGTTTAAGTAACTCCAAAATTTCCTGCAATACAATTGCTGGAAGTCCACTCTAAGATGCAAATTATCCTTTTGTGATGAGTGCAGCTTGATATCAGTATCTTGGGGATATATAGACTATTTTGAGATTCATCTGCAATTGCCTCCACTTTTGTACGTCAATACGCTTCAGGATATCATTGAAAATTTCCTTAAACTCACCCAGTTTCATATTCTTTGCCACAGTAAATACAGATGAGAATACACATTTAAAACTTTACCCTTGTTACATACCTCATGGAGGTCACCTGATATAATTTTCCCGCCGATGTGAGGTCATGTGATGACATGTTCACCACGGGTATAAACGGGAAGACCCCTGGTGACACAGTTAGTTTTCCAGTTAGAATGTCAACGAGATACTCCGCTTTGCTGTGTATTTGCATTATGATGCAGTTTTGATTTTAAACGGAGTTTTATGTTCTATTGTAAAGTACAGAAGTACTGGGTCGGCAGTTTGACCAATTGCTGCCAGGTTTGTTAATGTATCTTTTCAGTAACATTGGAGAGTGAAGACGGGACCCTGAAGGAGACATTCGACGGGTTTGGAAAGGATCGACCATTATTGAATTCGTTCAAGAAAGAGTGATCTGCATGAGATAGCCTCTGCTAAAAGTGGCAGAAAAGGCTGAGCAGGATCTAGTCTACGGAAGGAAAGGTCAGTGCCTTTAGACCGTTTTATTTCCGTCATCGTGAATCCTGTGGACAAGGCAGGATCCGACTGGGAGTGGCAGTGACGTTGTGTCTTCGAGGAATTTGTTACTTCATGAAAGTCTCTCCTAATTGATTATATAGATCTCTTGGACTTTAAAATTTACCATTCGAAGAACTGGTTTTGCATTTATCGCTTTAAGAGCTAGCACTGAGCAGCAGTTTAATGAATGGCCGCATAGCAGTTTACTTCTGGTTAGGGTTTTCATTTGTTTTTTTTTTGTTGTTTATCAGCGTTTAATAAATGCTTGTTTGTTTATAAATCCTGACTCGATATATTCATTGTTACCGATCACGTGACAACACTTCATTTGTAACTCCACACATACTTTACCACACTGATCCTAAAGGGGAAATATTCTCTACCTTTAATATGCATTAAAACTGTGAAGCCTCACCTTCACCTTACCTGCCAAAGATATCCCATGTCCTCTTTTCAGCCTTTGGTTGAAGAATTTCCTTCTCAGCTCTTTTAAAGGGACAAGCCTAAAGTCTGAGGGCATGCCCTTGGATCCAAGTATCTCCTCCTAATGGAAATATTCTCTCCCACGTCCACTCTGTCCAGCCCTTTCAGTATCTGATAGTTTTCACTGAGATAGACCCTCATCCTTCTGAACACCATTGAGTACAGGCCCGGAGATATCAAACACCTCTGATGCGTTAAGCCTTCATTTCAATGATCATTCTTGTGAGTATCTGGATCTCCTCCAATCTAGTACACCCTTCCTTGGAGAAAGGACCCAAAATTGCTCACAATATTGCTCGAGATCTACAAGCTTACTCTCTGCTCCTTATTCAGAAATGCAGTCCTGTGCAGAAGTCTTTGGAACGCAAACTAAGTCTTGCATTGTACTGCATGACAATAAAGCCTCAGCATTATATATTTGCTTTTATATTCTAATCCTCCCAAAATGAATGTTAATATTGCATTTGTCTTGTTTACTATTCACTCAACCTGCAAGTTAACCTGATGGAATTCTGGATTAGGAATTCCAAGTATCTTAACACCACTAATTTCTGCATGTACTCCTCATTTAGGAAATAGTCCTTTGTTCTTCCTACCAACATGTATAACCCCACAATCCCTATTCTACATTCCATCTGCTTATTCTTTGCCCACTCTCCCGACCTGTCCAGGTCATTCTGCAGACTTCCTGTCTCTGGGATATTGCCTGTTCGCCCACTTGTCAAGCATAGCCACAATATCATCAGTTCCTTCATCTAAATCATTATTACATAAAATGAAAAGCTGCAAATTCAACACTAAATTCCAAAAGTTACCAGCAGCCATCGTGAAAAACACCATTTTATCCCCAATCTCTGACTTCTGGCAATCAACCATTTTTCTATCTATACTTGTACTTTATCTCTTATCCAGAATAGCAGCATTGTGTGCCAGACCTTGTTAAAAGCTTCCTGATAATCCAAACAAATGATATCCGCTCAATGTATCATGTTTCTGTAAGAGATATAATATCACAATCCTACGTGTCAAAGATGTCCTGATATCACCAGCCTGTTTGGCTTCTTGCAGTTTAGGTGGTCAAACCTTCCTCGTTCCTTGTCCTAACCTTGCTGACTGGATTTGTTCACTTTAAACTTTATATTTATTCCAGTTTTCTCATGGATTCCATAACCACTTTACGATCCATATCCTGCTCAACTTGTTCAAACACATCCAAGCAATTCTAGCCATTGCCTCAGCCAAGAAACCTATTTAAACATATTTCTCTCGTACAAGTGCCTTCTGACCTGGAAGATATCCCACCATTCCAAGGTGTTTGGCGGACCTGCGCCAGTTCATCAGCCACATATTCATCAACCCTATCCTGCTATTCCCATCTTCACTAGGACACCAGAGATTACATCCCAACTGTCCCTACTTTTTAAACTTCTACCCATCTCTCTCAATTCCCTCTGCTGTATCTCATCCTTTTGATTCATCTACAGCCCCAGTCACTCTATGCAGTTGGTCAGGAGCTGCAACTGAGCACACCTCCCACAAGTATAATCACCAGGAACCATGGAAGCTTCCCTGACCTTCCCATGTTCTGCAGGATGAGCACAGAACTGCCCTGACTGCCACCTCTAAACCACTGAGACTATGGATGGATGGAAAGATCTTACCTCAGCTTACCTGACCAATGTTCAGCATCTTCACAAAAGCCTCACACTTACAATGAAAAAACATTCTAGTAATTCCTTTCCTGCATTTTTGTGTGCAAAACTAACAATGTATGTCTCTCTCGTGCTGTTTAAATCAAGTAGATGTAGGCTTAGTATCTAATGCGCCTCACTGTAAATTGTGCTGGTGACTCTCTAGAGTTGTAGCATGCTGCTTCAGCTTCAGAATGAACACATGAACAGAGGGCAGCTACAAGTTTACAATGATACCACCACAGTGAGCCAAATCTCAAATAACAACAAGCTGAGTAAAGTAAGAGCCTAGCAACATGCTGTCATGACAACAATCTTTCCCTCAATGTCAATGAAACAAAAGAGCTGGTCATTGACTTCACGAGGGTGGGTGGTGCACACACACCTGATTACATCAACGGTGTTGAGATCAAATAGGTTGAGAGCTTCAAGTTCCCAGGAGTGAATATCACCCACAGGCTCCTAGTTCAACCATGTAGATATAATGGCCAAGAAATCTCAGTTTCTTCTGGACCCTAAAGGAATCTGGCATGTCCCAACTGATCGTCATCAGATTTTATTGATACACCATAGAATGCATCCTATCCAGATGCATCACAGGTTGATATGGCAACCGCTCTCCCTATAATCGCCAGAAAATGCAAAGGTTTGTGGACAAAGTTTAACATAGAACAAAACCCAGCATTTTTGTCCATGGAAAACACCAGTGTTTCCATGGATATTGTCTACAGTTTTTGCTGCTCTGATGAAGAAATCAGAATAATCAAAGACCTCCCATAGGCCAGAAGATATAAATGTTTGAAAGTATATCCTACTCAGTTCAAGGACAACTTCTGTTCAGCTTGTTATAAGGGCATTAAATAGTACCCTAGTAGGATAATGTCTTGACCTCACAATCTACCTCACTGCGGCCTTGAATCTTACTGTCAGCTTGCGTTGCATTTTCTCAGTAACAGTAACACTCTATTCTGGATTCTGTTGTTATGCGCCTAGCAGTGTGGGCTGTTTTGTGCAATGCCCGCTGCAGTGCTTGGAGAGGACAGGCTGCATGGACGACTGATCGGGGAATATTCAAGCAAACTGGTGTCCAAGCTGAATGGTGTCGAGCTTCTTGAGTGATGTTGGAGAAGCATTCATTCAGGCAATTAGCGAGTATTCCATCACACTGCAGAATTGTACCTTTAGAAGTTGGAAAGTGGCTGATTTATTAAGTATACACAATTTCAGAAAAACTTCTGTCAGATATGTCCATTTGCAAGAACACAAACAATACTGCAGGGTCTGTTTACTTCTATCACTAGATAACAACAGAGAGGAGAAAGAACTTGGACATGAAAGCATTGAACCAACAAATGTCTGTTTGCATGGCAGTTACTTTTCACCCCATTGTAAATGAATCAAGTTCAGATTCTGAATAACAAAATATTTGAAAGAGGATATCGAAATATTTCCGTATGGCTTTTATACTTCAACAACATATCATGACTCACTACTCAAAGCAAGCTTTACATTTAAAATATAGATTTATACAACAAGGGAACAGTCCATTTAGCCAAACTCATCCATACCTGCTAATGCCTATCTGACCTAGTCACTCACATTTGCTCATATTTGGCTCATATTCATCTAAACCATCTCTAACAGTGGAACTGTTTAAATGTCTCTTCCACAGTGAGATTATACATGTCTCTACAGCTTGCTCTCCCAGCTCATTTCATATACCTTCCACTCTGTGTGAAAAAGTTTCTCTTCGGGTGTCTGTGTATAGACTGTCCTACACTCAGATAAACATTATGACCACCCATTGATTCCACTCTTGATTTATATCAGGTCACCCCTCAGCTGCCTACTCTCCAGGGAAATTGTGAAAAGCAATTCTGGCTCTCCTTAAAACTTAATCCTGAAAAAGCATTTTGTTTTCCAAAACAGAATTACCAATGCAGCTTTAAATATGCAATCACATAATCCCAGAAATTCAACATCCAGAAGACAAAATCAACATTATTATCTCTTTCAATATCATTATGGATAGAGGAATTTGTCTCTTCCCCTTCTGGAATACTGAAGTTGGAGTATTCAATTGGTTTATGCAACTCCAAAATTTCCTACAATATATTTCCTGAAAGTCCATGCTGAAATATAAATTTTCCTTCTGTGATTAGAGCAACCTGATATCAGTATCTTGGAGATATATACACTATGTATTATGAGCTTCGACTGCAAATGTCTCGTCTTTAGTATGTCAATATGCTTCAGGATATCATTGAAATTCTCCCTGAACCCACCAGGTTTCATATCCTTTGCCACAGTAAAGACAGATGAGAAATACACATTTAAGACTTTACTCTTTACTTGTAGCTGCACATATATATTACTAAAGGGAAAATACTCTCATCTTTTACCTATTTTTCTCTTAATACACATAAAAACTGTGTCCTCATGTGTTAAGCCTTTCATTCCTGTGATCATTCTTGTGAGTGTCTGGACCCCACCAGGCTCTCTTCTTTAGCGACCAGATCCAAAATTGCTCACAATATTCCAAATACAGTCTGACCTATGACTTAAACCACAGCATTATATATTTGTTTTTATATTCTAATCCTTCCAAAATGAATGCTAATTCACTTCTTTACTATTAACTCACCTGCAAATTATCCTTGAAGGAATTCTAAGTTAGGAATCCTAAGTCACTTTACTCCTCTGATTTCTGAAATTTCTCCCCATTTAGAAAATAGTCTGCTGTTCTTCTTCTAATGTGTATAACCTCACATTCACTATTCTGTATCCCATCTCCCTCAACTTTGCCCACTCTCCCAACCTGTCCAGGTCATTCTACAGACTACTTGCTTGTTCCTCCGCTTATCAAGTGTAGCCACAATATCATCAGTTCCATCCAAATCATTATTGTATGAAGTGAAAAGCTGCAAATCCAACACTGACTCCTTTGGAATTCCAAAAGTCACCAGCAGCCATCCCGAAAAGTACCCTTTATCTCAACTTTCCGACTTCTGGCAATCAACCACCTTTCTATCTATACTTGTACTTTATCACTTATCTAGTGTAGCAGCTTTGTGTGCCAGACCTTGTTAAAGACTTCCTGAAAATCCAAACAAATGATATCCACTCACTGTCTCATGTTTCTGTAATAGATATACTATCACAATCCCACATGCCAAAGATATCCGAAGATACATCAGCCTGTTCGGCTTCTTGCAGTTTAGGTGGTCAGACCTTCCTCGCTCCTTGTCCTGCTCCTGCTGGCTGGGTTTGTTCAATTTAGCCTCTATAATTGCTCCAGTTTTCTCTTTGATTGCATAACCACTTTGGGATCCATATCCTGCTCAACTTGTTCAAACACATCCAAGTACCTCTAGCAATTTCCTCGGCCAAGAAGCCAATTGCAACATATCTCTCTTGTACAAGTGACCTCTGTCCTGGAAGAATCCCACCATTCTGAGGTGTCTGTCAGACCTGCACCAGTTCATCAGCCACACATTCATCAGCCCTATCCTGCTATTCCCATAAACCTGGTGCTCCTACTTTTGAACCATCTACCCAATTCTCTCAATTCCTTCTGCATTATTTCATCCTTTTGATTCAGCTACAGCCCCAGTCACTCTATGCGGTCAGTCAGGAGCTGCAACTGAACACACCTCCCACAGGTATAATCACAAGGAACCAATGGAGCTTCCCTGGCTTTCCCATGTTCTGCAGGATGAACACACAACTGTCTTGACTGCCATCTCTAAACCATCAAGACTACGAACAGACAGAGGAGATCTTACCTCATCTTACCTTTCCAATGCTCAGGTTCTTCACTGAAGTCTCTCCAGATCCTTACACTTACAATGAAACAAATCTGAAAAATTCCTTTGTTGCATTTTCATGTGCAAAACTCATAATCTATGTCCCTCTAGTGCTACTTAGATCAAGTAGACATAGACTCAGTATGTAATGTGTCCCACTCTAAATCATGCTAGTGATTCTCTACTTTCAGCTGTTTCAGCTTCAGAATGAACACATGAATGGAGATCCATCAATATCACAGGGCTACCCTGTCTTCAGCACACAACATGAGTCCATAACCAACAGACAACACTCAGTGAGGATAGGTAGCACTTGTTTGCCTTGATAAAGAAGCCAGGATAATCAAAGACCCCACTCACCCCAGAACTGGTCTCTTCTCCACTCCCCCACAGAGCAGAAGATGCAAATGTTTGAAAACACATACTAGTAGGCTCAAGGACAGCTCTTGCCCCACAGTTATAAGGGCACTGAACTGTCCCCAAGTAAGATGATCTCTTCTCCTCACAATCTATCTCACTGTGGCCTTGCATCTTATTGTACTTTCTCAGCAAACGTAACATTTTATTCTTCATTCTGTTACTGTTTTACCATGTACTACCTCAGTGCACTGTTGTAACAAAATTATCTTTATGAATGCTATGCAAGACATATTTTTTCAATCTTAGTACATGTGACAATAATAAATCGATTTAACAACAGATCCCTTGTGTTTTGTCTCCTAAAGGGGCAACATATAAGCAGAGCAGCTGAAGCTGGGGTTGTGGACAGCTTTGTGCAACGACTGCTGCAGTGGCTGGAGAGGACAGGATGCATGGATGGCTGATGGAGCAAGTGTGAATGGTGTTGAGCTTCTTTAATGCTGTACGAGATGCCCTCTTTCAGGCAAGTGGGGAGTATTCTATCACACTGCAGAATTGTACCTTTGGTGAAAGTTGGAAAGTTCTGACTGTGGTATATGTGAGTCTCTTGCCATAGCAAAGCCAGAGTCTGACCAGCTCATATATCCAAAGCAGATCTGTAGCTGATCCATTTTGGTACTTGGTCAGTAATGATTCACAGGGGTGTTGGTGGTAGAACTCAATGATAATGGTCTTGAGCACAAGGACAAATGTCTGCATGGCATCTTGTTGGAGATCCGTGTTACGAGGCACTTTGGTAATGTGAATATTACTGGCTACTTATGGCAGAATGTTGTGTGGCACTTGTTGTACCAAGACACGGGGTACTTCATTTACTGAGTAGAAAATGTATTTGAACGTTGTACTATCAGTGGTGAGAACTTTCACGTCTGACAATTAAAAACAATTGCAAATGTTGGAAATATCACAAACAGAATGTTGAAATTATTCAAAAGCTCAGGCTGTACCTGTGGCTGGGAAAGAAGAAATCACATAGACGTGACCTCCCAAGTATTTCCAACATTCTGTAAATTAAATTGGTAAATTAGCAATTTGGTTTATTGTGGTTGTGTGTTTTTATCCCATATCTGATATTCTGACCCGTCCTTTGAAATTTTGCACACACCTTAGGAGCTTAGTATGTCTTTTTTAGAAAGAAAAGGCCAAAACTATGTACAATAACATAGCTGTTATTTCACCAGCCTAGAACAGTATAGGACAAGAAAAGGCCCTTCAGCCAAACTAATTAACCTAGTGATATCTAACCTCTTCTGCCAGCAGATCCATATCCCTCGTTCTCTGCACATTCTTGTGTCTTTCTGAGAGCGTCTTCAAAGCCTCTAACATATCTACCTCCACTACCAACCATGGTAACACAGCACTGACATTCACCACTCTGTTAAAAAAAACCTATCCGGTATATTTCCTTTGAACTTCCCACTCTTTGATAAATATATGCCCTCCAGTAGTAGGCATTTCATCCCTGGGCAAAAAGACACTGGCTGTGTACTCTATCGAAGCCTCTCAAAATTTTATGTATTTCTGTCAGGTCAATCCTCGCCTACTTCAGTGAAAATAACTCTCATCTGTCCACTGTCCTTATAGCACATTCTCTCCAATACAGCCAGCACACTGGTAAACCTCTTCTGAACCCTCTCCATGGCCTACACATCCTTCCAATGACGAGTGACCTGAATTGAATATAATACTCCAGATGCAGGCCTTCTTAAACAAACTGTTAACAGACATTGTCTATCCATGGCCTCCTCTACTGTCAAGATGAAGCCACATTCAGGTTGGAGGAACAACACCCTATATTCCATCTGGGTAGCCTCCAACCTGATGGCATGAACATAGACTTCTCTAACTTCCGTTAATGCCCCTCCTCCCCTTCTTACCCCATCCTTTATTTATTTATTTCCCCTTTTTTTTCTCTCTCTCTTTTTTCTCTTCTGTCCCTCTCACAATAACTCCTTGCTTTCTCTCCATCTTCCTCTGATGCTCCCCTCCCCCTTTCTTTTTCCCTAGGCCTCCCATCCCATGATCCTCTCCCTTCTCCAGCCTTGTATCCCTTTTGCCAATCAACTTTCCAGCTTTCCCTCTCCCTCCTGTCTTCTCCTATCATTTTGGATCTCCCCCTCCCCCTCCCATTTTCAAATCTCTTACTATCTCTTCTTTCAGTTAGCCCTGACGAAGGGTCTTCCTATAGATGCTGCCTGGCCTGCTGCGTTCCACCAGCATTTTGCATGTGTTGCTTGAATTTCCAGCATCTGCAGATGTCCTCATGTTTGCGTTTTTAAACAGTCATTGTAAATGCTTGGGGTCCAAGCACTGGTCCCTGTTGGACCCCATTAGCTGCAGCCTGGCTATCTATGAAGGGTCTGTTTCTCTACTCTGTTTTCCATTTGTTTTAACAACTCTCAATGGACACAGTGATCCCAAATTGTATGTGAACTGTCCTCGTTCATCTTCTGCTGAATGTAAAATTATCAAAAGCCTATTGAAAATCCAATACACAAAAAGGCAGGAGACATTTGATTAATTCCTCCGCCATTTTATTGTTTCCCATTATAAAGTCTCACGTCTTTGTTTGTAAAGAATCCCCATTTTCCCGCATTGGTCTTTTCATGTTTACATTCTATCCACAGGAAGCTTGTGTATGCTCATGGCTGGTTCACTATCAAATGGACACACAACACAGAAATAGAGTTTTGTCCGCATGCGTCCATTTATAAAATTCCTAAATCTACCCACAGACGATGCAAGATGCTATTAGCTACTCAGTGAATGTTGATAGCAGAGTCATCAGTCAGAAAGACCCCAGGATCATGAAGTGCGCATTACTGCTATAGCCCAGTATTTTAAAATAATGTTGTCTTAATTTGATGATGTAAGTTTTCATCAGTTTTCCATTGGTACAGTCCCATATCTATATAGATGAGAACATTATTCAAGTTATATTGTAATAGTCATGGATCTGATTTCAACATCAGAAACATATTAATTTCTGAAAATTAGTATTATTTAATGAAAAAGTGCAATTGGCAAAATGAAGTGTAAAGCTGAACTTCAATTAACGAGAGAGTTCTACAGTTTGAAAATGAATGTATTGAATTAATATTCAACAAAATTGGAGAATTATTCTTCGTGTTGGATGGGCAGAAGTGAGGCTCAGACAAGCAATTGTTCAGCAAGTGTTAACACACAAACACAGAAGGGTTGCAGCCCACGTTTGGAAAGTGTGCCCAACCCATCAAGTAATCAGCCTGTTACAGTAACGATTTAGCCTGAGATGAGCCATTTCAGAGCCTATAAAAGTGAAGGCAAAACTTCAGATCAACACAGCTTTCTTGTGTGAGCAGTGACAGTGAGAGCTCAACAGCCAAAATGGTGAAATTAACAAAGGCTCAGGAACAATACATCACGAACAAATGGGACCATTTGGATAAGAAAACAATAACTGCCCAAGCCTTGGCAAGGTATGATGAAAATGTATTTTCTGTTTCATGTTTAAATCATGCACTGTATTTTCAACTGTGGTTCCAGTGAAGGTTCTTTAATTTGCTATGCTTGCCTAGATGTTGTCATTGGGTGGAGGAATTAGTATTCAACACTGCACTGAGATTCTAGTTAAACCTACAGAAACTCAACTCTTATATTTGGTAAAAATTTCTCAGTGGTGAGCTTTGAGAAATTAATTAATTCTAAATTATCACAACAGAAACTGGACAATTTGTTTTTCTCTTTCTAGGGTATTCGCGGTCTATCCCTGGACAACCAGACTGTTTAAAAATTTCAATGGCCATTTTGCAGTCGGTGACCCTGGTGTTCAGGCTCATGCAGACAAAGTGCTAAAGGCTCTGAACACTGCAATTAAGGACTTGAAGAGTATTGAAACCAATTTATATGATCTCAGCAGTAAACATCAAAAAATCGGAGTGGACACTCAGAATTTCAAGGTAAAAATTGATCTTTTTAGGATGTGCACATTTTGGTTAAAGGGGTGCTTTAGATATTTCTCAGTTACAGAGTCATAACAAATATGACAACCAAGCATTGTGGACTAAACTGCAGGCAAAAAGAGCACATCTGCTCACTGTGTAAAAGGCAGACCTTTTGAAATTTTCCAGAGGAGTTGATTTCAATTTCCCTTTATTCAACATCTAACAGATGCAGAATTGTTTTTGACTTCACTGCTCCAAGGATGCTGAAATTATCCTCACATTGTGTATTGTCTGTAGAGAGTTTGCTCCAGTTTGCTGTGCTTCAGGTTAATTAGCTACTGTTTGTCAAAAAAAGTCAAAAAGGCTTTGATGGGCACATGAAACAGGGATATGATGTCGGGGTACAGGGAAAAAGGTGGGGCCCAACGTATTTGCAACACTGGGAACTGACATCGACCCAGAGTTCAAAATGGACTCCTTCTGGGCAATTCTGTATGAAGTCATTGGAGGTTTGAGTTTTGCTTTCCAGGTTTGTTTCAGTGTTGTATAATTATCGTTTTTCTTCACAGCTTCTCAGCCAGGCCTTCATTGTTGAACTCGCTCTTCATGATAAAAAGGCATTCAGACCAGAGGAACATGAAGCTGTCTACAAGTTTTTTAAACTGGTGACAGAAGCTCTCTCCAGCAACTACCATTAAATCTATAACCTGCATCCTCCACCACCTTCAGAAATGCAATGAAAACATGTATTATCAGCATCTACAATGTGTTTTTTGCTTAAAGTATTTGTGTAGCATCAGGTTCAAGTCATGTTAATGTAAAGGTGGCACAATACTCCTCTTTGTATGGTCATTTTATTCAAAAGTTGAAAAAGATCTGTAAGTATTCTCTTTGCTACAATAAAGAAACAAACATTTCTCTCACAGAAGTAAATTCTTCATCTCTAGAGAATAAAATTAAAAGATCTATGACTTGGTAAATTTTGAGATGAACAACGAATAGGTGTTAAAAAAACAGACATTGTGCTGTAGGACCTTTCACTGTTCCAGGACAGGGTCAAAGCATTGTTCATCTGAAGTACTTTAGAAATAAACTAACTGATGTACTTTGGGGAAAAGTAGCAGCCAAACTCTCACTTTTATCTCACATTTCATAACAAGTTATCAGCCCAATGACACACTGTCAGTCCTCAGAGTAATTCCAAAGCTCTTAGATTTTCTGTACCCATCCAACACACAATCCATTAACACCTCCCCATTCTCCCATCACCATCACATCTTAGACCATTTTTGTACAACAGTAGCACATAGTTGGGATGAATTATAAACAGATTGTCTATACGGAGTAATGATTTAATTATTCATCAGCAGGCCATTTTAAAAAGAGATTTGATGACCGGTATAACACCCAGACTTTTGCTTAGAAAATGTATTATAGCATACGTAATAGAATAAAGCAATACAGTTTTTTAGTTTAAAACAACAGGTGCAGAGAATGAAAATCCAACAACGGTCTACTTTAAAATAAGGAAAATGTCCACGACAGTTTTGGTTGTTGTATTTCACACTCAGACCAACATGGGCAGATCATTGTGAAACACTGTCACATTTCGCTGCTGAAGACATCAGATATGTGGAAAATAAACAGAGGCCTGTGTAGCACAGGTATCAGAAGAAGGCAGTGAATAGAAACCACACACTTCTGGAAATAAGGTTTAATTATAAGAAAAAACCAATATATACAAAATATTTACATGAGCAAGAACAATTCAAAATTCCAACATTCTATTTAGGTTCCAGATCTTAGATATCAAACCACAAAAAAAAAAATCCTTTTTTAATTAAAATCAGTGAGAGAGATTCCCTTTTTACTCTAATCTCGCTAACTAATTAGATCTAGTTAAAGAGAGAAATTGCCTTTATACTCACGAGAGCGCATAGGCCATCAACTTTTTGCTGTTGATGTTTCAGTAGCAGGCAATTTCTTTTTTGTGAGGTCGAGTTGCTAGCTCAACACTCAACCCAGCATGAATGGAAAGCGTGCACAGGGAGCCAGCTGGATTCGAACTCGGGACCTTCCGCCCCTAAGTCCAGCGCCGATGCCACTATGCCAACAGCCCTCAATTAGATCTAGTATTATTCCTTATTTAAACGTTTACAGACTAATCTTTCCTTTTTACTTACCCCTAGTTAGTTAGAAAACAAAATATAATTCCTATTCTTCAGCATTATAGTTAACTTCAGTTTCAATTCCAGGCAGTATATCTATAAGTTTAAATTCAAAATCAGAAATTATACATACACAGTTTAACTCCTTTCACAATACTTCTCCAACATCACAACTTTTAAACAAAGTAAGTCTCATTTAGTAACCTTTGCAAAAATAATTAGTTCCTGCAGGAAATCAAATTCGGATTCTTCAATTGAAAATAAACTTATACATCCAATCGTATTAAATCCTCTGTGTCATTACACATTTCATTCCTGCGTTGGTTCTTCAACTCTTTGGTGGCTCACCATCTTGTTTCTTGTTTCATTGGATGAAGTAGTTGATCATCCATGGCATGTCAATTCACAAACTTGTACAAAAAACCTGACTAAATCCCTTACTGTGATTTTATAGAACTAGTTCCCAACTACACGGTAGGGACTTTGGACACTCGTCTCCGCCAATGTTGTCTCATTATAGCTGCTGCATGTTATAGCCTTAGCTTCATTAACTTTTTTGTCGCTATT
Organism: Mobula birostris; assembly: GCF_030028105.1. Classification (NCBI taxonomy): domain Eukaryota; kingdom Metazoa; phylum Chordata; class Chondrichthyes; order Myliobatiformes; family Myliobatidae; genus Mobula; species Mobula birostris. Next base: position 107,749,000 of record NC_092378.1, read on the forward strand.
CTCTCTCCTCTAGGGGTATCATCCTGAAGTTTTCAAGTTAGTAGGGTAAAGATACTCACTGCTAATTCCACTCTTAACAGTTCATGTCTTCAGCTTCTCATCGTTGCTGCGTTTCTCTCCTTGTCCGCGCCTACATCAGCCATGCCTATTCTCGCATAGCGCTTATTTTCAAATTCTCTTTTTTTAAATCAGTACACCTTGTTTTCATCCCTGGTCAGGTGGAACTGTCTAACATTACACCTTTGGGATTAATTAAACTGGGTTACACCTGTCTGAATTATCAGAAATACTTCATCAAAATTAGAAATGTTAATCTGTTGCTGCAACAGGGTGTGATGTGGAGGTGCAGCAAAGCTGGTACACTTATGTTCAAAATGTGGGAGTTCAGCTCTAGTTTCCATTTAACACATCCATCCATTAAATTCAGCTCTAAGTTCTAGGAATGGAGGAGATGCATTTGTGGTTCTTTCCTCCATTGGTCACCCTTCACAATTTGACCTTCTAATCTACAGAGAGATGAACCCTATCTTGTGAACACCGCCATTCACTGTGGCCCCATCGGATGTAAAGTGAAAACAAATCGAGTGTTTATTTCCAGATCACCAGCTGTGGCAGAGTAAAGATACTCTCTGCCACAGAAACCATCAACATCTACATTAATGGATATCACTGCACATTGTCACAGCTCACAAGCTCTTGATTTCAGAGTTCCATCTGATTAAGCCAGTGGTTCATACACTCGAAGATGTGCTTTGGTTTAAAGACCATTTTTAATATACTATAAAAATGTGATGGTACAGTACCTTAGCATTTAATGCCATCACTTTACATGCCCAGCTGTAAGATTTGGATTCAATTCCCCCTCACTGTCTGCAATATGCTCATACATTCTCCTCGAGACTGCGTGCATTTCCTCCTGGGGTCCTGACTTCCTCCATCATTCCAAACCTATGCTTTAGGGTTAGTCAACTGTGGGCATGCAATGTTGGTACCAGAACCTTGGCAATCCTTGTGAGCTGCCCAGCATAATCCTTGCTGATTTGATTTGACTTGACATGAATGAGGCATTTCACTGAATGTTTCAATGTGTATGTGACAAATAAAGCTAAGCTTTTTAAAATTGATTTCAGAGCCAGGAAAGGATGCACTTGGTTGTTCTCTTGTGCCAGAACTGACTGCTGATGTAGGAACAGAGGGCAAGTACTGATAGTGGGTCATCTGGACACACTGCCTGTGAGCATGATGTAAATCAGACAGTAGCCAGCAAAAGATCCTGCAATCTCTCAGAATTGTGAGTAAATCAGGAAAGGGTGACCCATGGAGAAAGAACCACAATTACAACCTCTCTATTCCCAGAACTTAGAGTTGAATGTGAAGGATGGATGTAATGTGTTTTGTGGGAGCTGGCAACAAAAATTCGCACTTTGTAAATAAATGTACCAGCCATTGCCAGGAATTGATAGAATTAAGTGTTTTAACATTGAATGAAAAGTCCGGGTTTACACTAAACGTGAAAAAAAGCAAACTTCAACTGCTTCTGCCTGAACATTCTCTCTGATCTCCTCTCCCATCAGGCAGGAGATGCAAAATCCTAAAAGCAGGTACCATTAGGATCAAGGATAGCTTCTATTCTGTTTATTATAAGGATATAAAAGGTGATAAGAACAGAAGTGGATGCACAGGTAAAGCACAGTTAAAGCCCTCCCCTCCATTCAACACATCCACACGGAACGCTGTTGCAGGAAAGCCGCATCCATCATCAGAGACTCCATCCCACCCAAATCATGCCCTCATCTCGCTGCTGCCATCAGAAAGAAGGTTCAGAGTCTCAGGACTCACACCACCAGGTTCAGGAACAGTTATTATGTCAGCCATCAGGCTCTTGAAACAATGGAGATAATTTCATTCAACTTACTTGCCCCATTACTAAACTCTTTCCACAACTTTTGGACTCAATTTCAAGGATTCTTCATCTCATGTTCTCAATACTTATCATTATTTTTCTCCTTTGTATTTGCACAGTATGTCCACCGTGTTGTGTGGTGATTCATTGATTCTATTATGGTTCTTGGATTTGCTGAGTATGCGCACAAGAAAATGAATCTCAGGGTTATTTCTGGTGACATATTCGTACTTGCATAATAATGTTACTTTGAACATTGAACTTTGAACTATGATATACTCCACTTGTATGATACAATCAATGGTCAACCTCATAAATTACCTCATGATAGACTTGCAGCTTATTGTCTATCTTTAGAGCATTTTTTTGTAACTGCAACACTGCTGTGAATTCTGATATTGTTTTCCCTTGCACTATCAATGGGAGGAGAAGATGGTGGTACGACGCAGTGCGCGTGGCCTCTCCAGTGAATGATATCTGTATTTGTCAAGTAGGATGCCATGCACAATCCTGATTTGAAGGAGACAGACGTGAGAAGCACGGAGGAACATCTGGAGAAACTTCTGAAATGCCCGCTTCGCTGCCGTTGCTACTGTGCAATCGAGAATCTCCAGAGGGAAGGCCCCTAATCCTTGGCTTTGCCTGTTGCTTGGCAGCCAGGGTCAGAGTCAAAGTGCTCGGCCGAGATGTTGCTCAGTGCTTGGTGTCAGAGGGCTGGTTGGAGGCTCGAAGTTTTCGGACGGACTCAAGAGTTGGCTGTGATCGGGTGCTTCCAGGGCACTGCATTGGCAAGTTTGCAGCGCTGGAGGTTCATGGCAGGAAGAGTTTTCTTCCTTCTAACATCTGTGTGAGATGATGGTACTTTCAAGACTTTAAGACATTTTTTTACAGTGCCCATGGTCTGTTCTTTATCAAATTATGGTATTGCTTTGCACTGTTGTAATTATACGTTATAATTATGTGGTTTTTGTCAGTTTTTTAGTCTTGGTCTGTCTTGAGTTTCTGTGATATCATGCTGGAGAAACATTGCGTCATTTTTTAATGCATGCATTACTAAATGACAATAAACAAGGACTGCGTGTCCTCATAACCTAATCTAATCTAATCATATCCCTCTGCACACTGCAAATCTGAATTATTGCCCTGAATGGAAATTAGTCCACATTTTTATTCCTTCTACCAAGGTGAATGGCCAATCACCTCCCTATACAATATTCCAACTGCCACTTCTTTGTTCATTCTCCCAATATGTATAAGTCCTACTACAGACACACTGCTTCTCCAACACCACGCGTCCCCTTCACCTACATTCACCCGCAACGTGAAAAGAAGCCATACACACCTCGACCCCTGCACAACACCACTAGTAACCAACAGCCAACCAAAAAAGGCCCTCTTTATTCCCACTCTTTCCCTCCTGTTAGTCAATCAATCTTCTATCAGTGCTAGAATCTTTCCTGTAGTCACGAGCAGCCAACCCAAAAAAGGCCTCCTTTATTCCTACTCTTTGCCTCCTGCTAGTCAGTCAATCTTCTATCGATGATAGTATTTTTATCTGTAGTATCATGGTCTCTTATGTTGTAAAGCAGCCTCATGTGTGACACCTTGTCAAAGGCCTTCTGAAAATTCAATTAAGCAACATCCACTGACTCTCCTTTATCTATATTGCCCATTATTTCCTCAAAGAATTCCAAGAACTTTGCCAGGCAATATTTCCCCTTTAGGAAACCATGCTGACGTTGGTTTATTTTACAACATGCCTCCAAGTACCATAAAACCTCAACCTTAATAATGGACTCCAAAATCATCAAAACCACTGAGGTCAGGCTAACAGGGCTATAATTTGCTTTCTTTTGCCCCTTCCTCCCTTCTGAAAGAGTGGGTGACACTGGCAATTTTCCTGTCCTCCAAAACTCTTCCAAAATCTTTTGATACATGAAAGGTCATTACTAATGTCTCCACAATCTCTTCAGCTACCTCACTGAGAACATGGGGGTAGTCCATCTGGTCTAGGTGACTTACGTACCTTCAGTTCTTTCAGATTCCCAAGCACCTTCTCTTGAGTAATAGCATCTACACTCACTTCTCCCCTGACACACACATTTCTGACATACTACTAGTATCTTCCACAGTTAAGACAGTTGTTAAATTCTTACGCGTTTCTTCTGCTCCTTATTACTACCTCTCTAGCACCATTTTTCAGCAATCTGATATCTGCTCTCACCTCTCTTTTACTCTTTATATATTTGGAAAAATCCTTTTGGTAACCCCTTTTATATTATTGGTTAGCTTACCTTCATACTTAACCTTTTCTCTACTTATGGCTTATAGTTGCCTTCTGTTAGTTTTTAAAAGCTTCCCAATTCTCTAACTTTCCATTAATTTATGAAATAGTATTCATTCTCTCTCTTCCTCTTAAACTGAGTTTGACTTCTGTTGTCAACCACAGCTGCATCATCCGCCCTTTAGAATACTCTTCGTCTTTGGGATGTATCTATTCTGTGCCTTCGGAATTATCACCACCAATCTCCAGCTATTGCTGTTCTGCCATCATCCCTGCTAGTGTATCCTTCCAATCTACTTTGGCCAGCTCCTCTCTCATGTCTGTGTAATTCCCTTTACTCCACTGTATCACTCGTACATCTGGCTTTATTTTAACACACTGATGGAGTTCACACCCTATCTCTCATAAACCAAACCTTTCCGAGCCCAAAATTGCTGGCCAAAAACCTCTTTATAAAGGTCTGGACAAAATTGTTGACTGTCCATTTCTCTCTTCAAATGCTGCTTGACCCACTAACTTCCACCTCCAGCTCGATCCTTTGGTGCAGATTCTAGCATCTGTAATCTCATGTCTCAGATTTGTGACGCACCTCATTATTGTGATATAAGTGTCTAGTCAATGACTCTACTGTGCGTTGCATTGGATCATATCCACAGGGTGCAATACCACTGGGTGGGCATCATTGGCTGATTAAGATCATGATGATTAATCTCACAATGCGCTGGAGGAACTCAGCAGATCAGTCAGCATCAGTTGAAAAGATTAGTCGACGTTTCAGGCCGAAACCCTTCGTCAGGACTGAAGAAGAACTTTGGGGAGGGTTTGAAGAATGCTGGTAGTTTTTAAAAAAGCAGTAATTTTAGAGACAAAGGGGTGGGGGAGGGGAAGCAGGGAGGTGATTGGCAGGAGAACAATGCGAAGTAGTAGAAGGAGGCGGAACTATGAGGGAGGTGATGTGAAATAGGGATAGAGGAAAATTCCCCCAGTTGGCGGAACTGATTCTCACATTAAATAACTTCTCTTTTGGCTCTTCCCACTATCTTCAGACCAAGGGTGTAGCTATGGGAACTCGCATGGGACCCAGCTATGCCTGCCTCTTCGTTGGTTATGTGGAACAGTCTGTGCTCCAAACCTATTCTGGTACTGATCCCCAACTTTTCCTTCGATACATTGACGACTACATTGGTGCTGCTTCCTCCACCCATGCTGAGCTTGTCAATTTCATCCACTTTACTTCAAACTTCCACCCAGCCCTCAAATTCACTTGGTCTATCTCTGACACTTCTCTCCCCTTTCTCGATGTCTCGGTCTCCATCTCTGGATCTGACATCTTCTACAAGCCCACTGACTCTCATAACTACCTCGACTATACCTCTTCCCACCCCGCCACATGCAAAAATGCCATTCCCTACTCCCAGTTCCTCCGTCTCCGCCGCATCTGCTCCCAGGATGAGGCTTTCCGTTCCAGGACATCTCAAATGTCCTCTTTCTTTAAGGATCGTGGTTTCCCTTCTGCTGTCATCAATGATGCCCTCACCACATCTCCTCCACTTCCCGCACCTCGGCCCTCACCCCATTTCCCGCCACCACAACAGGGACAGAGTTCCCACCTACCACACCACCAGCCTCCAGATCCAGCACTTTATCCTCCGCAACTTCTGCCACCTTCAACAGGACCCCACCACTAAGCACATCTTTCCCTCTCCACCCCTCTCCACTTTCCACAGGGATCAATCCCTCCGTGACTCACTTATCCGCACGTCCATCCCCATGGATCTCCCACCCAGCACTTATCCCTGTAAGCGTAAGTGCTACACCTGTCCCTACACCTCCTCTCTTGCCACCATTCAGGGCCCCAAACAGTCCTTCCAGGTGAGGCAACACTGCACTTGCAAATCTGTTGGGGTCATCTATTGCATCTGGTGCTCCCGGTGCGGCCTCCTCTACATCGGTGAAACCCGACACAGATTGGGGGACCGCTTCGTCGAGCACCTCCACTCCATTCATCACAATAGACAGGATCTCCCGGTAGCCACTCACTTCAACTCTGCTTCACATTCCCATTCAGATATGTCCATACATGGCCTCCTCTACTGCCATGATGAGGCTAAACTCAGGTTGGAGGAGCAACACCTCATATACCGTCTAGGTAGTCTCTAGCCCCTTAGAATGAACATAGAATTCTCCAGCTTTCGGTAATTCCCTCCCCCTCCCTTCCCCTATCCCTATTTCACATCACCTCCCTCATAATTCCGCCTCTTTCTATTACTTCGCATTGTTCTTCTGCCAATCACCTCCCTGCTTCCCCTCCCCCACCCCTTTGTCTTTAAAATTACTGTTTTTTCCAACTACCAGCATTCTTCAAACCCTCCCTAAAGTTCTTCCTTCAGTCCTGACAAAGGGTTTCGGCCCGAAACGTCGACTAATCTTTTCAACTGATGCTGACTGACCTGCTGAGTTCCTCCAGCGCATTGTGAGTGTTCCTTTGACAACAGCATCTGCAGATTATTTTGTGTTTATGATGATTAATCTTGTTGGGGAAATGGTCATGGCCTCTAATCATTATCATCAGTCATTTCAAATTTGTAGGAAGGTTGGTCTGGCCCATGGTGTAACACAACAGGGACAGAGCTGCAGATAATAATGGATGGTGTGGAGAGGGGAAAAAAAGTCCAGGAAATTGTAAAGTTCATTTTGAAACTCTGGTGGGTAAATTTTAACTCAAAATCAACACCAAAAGGCACAGGAGCAACACTAAGAAAATGTTTTAAGTTGTTTTCCGGCTGCCTCACGACTACTCTTACACTCTAAACACAAAAAATGCTGCAGATGCTGGGGTCAAAGCAACATGCAAAAAACGCTGAAGGAACTCAGCAGGTCGGGCACCATACGTGGAAATGTACAGTCAACGTTTCCTCTCAGCCCGAAACGTTGACTGTTCATTTCCACGGATGCTGCCCAACTTGCTGAGTTCCTCCAGTGATATGTGCGTGTTACCCTTGCACTCTGATCTATGTTATGCATCTGCCATTACACCTTGCCAGTAATCTCTATCTATTATGGTTCCTATGTAACTTATGTATCACTACACCCTTATATACACTCTAATTCTGAAGCCATGTGTCACCGCTTATTGTACATACCCACCCAGCTGTTTAAATGTGATGTACTTATGTGTTTGTGAGATTCTAGCAAGTATGTCTCCAGAAGAATTACAAACACAAGAAAATCTCCAGATGCTGGAATTCCAAAGCAACACACAGCACTGTGCAGACCAGGCAGCATCTATGGAAAAGAGTAAGCAGTTGACATCTTGGGCTGAGACCCTTCATTAGTACTGAATTATTAGCCATGTTATAATCAAACCTCACTAACCTGCAAACCATTTAGTTAACCATCACAGAGGATGGCAAAGATGGTGGGACAATAAACTGGGGAGTGGGGTTTGGTGGCCATTCTCTCTCATGAAAATGACAGGGCAAAAGTATGTAACTTAAACAATATTTGGATCCAGCTGGTCCAATGTACAACGAGGGCTGGTTTTAAATCAGGGTTCCATAAGAACTGATATCAACCATTGACTTTCTCTGTATTTTCTGCAGGCAAGCACAAAAAACATGTTCCTCGTATTTACCATTTTTTCATATATCCATCCAACATAAGAGGAGGCCATTTGGATCATCATATTTATACTAGCTCATGGTACATATCACAAGCAGACTCTTGTTTTGAAGTGAGTGAGCTGAGTGTGAGAATTAAAATGTGAGTGGGACCTTTGAAACATTTTGACACATTTATGATGAGGCTGTGTATTAGTTATTTGACAGAGCCCTATAAAAAGGTGTGAGGTTTAATGGAGCAATTATTGTTAGAGAACTGTTCTGTGAGTGGGCCAGTGATAGTGTGGGGAGCTTGTGGCTTTGACTCTAGAGGCTTCGGTAAGAAGAGACAAAGGCTAAGGTGAGATTTTGGTCAGTTTTTTTCTTTGTTTATCTACTAGTGCCTAGCTATAATAGAGGTGTATAACAGTACACCTGCAGTAGAGAGGTCTATTACTGCCTACATACAGCAGAGATCTTTACTACTGCCAAGTTACAGTTGACAGGTCTTTTCCTGCCTAGGTACAGTTAAGAGCTCTATTATGACCTAGCGACAGTAGAGATCTCTTCTACTGCCTAGCTACAATAGAGAGGTCTATTACTGCCTAGTGACAGTAGAGAGATCTATTACTGGCTAGTGAGAGTAGAAAGGTCTATGATTGCGTACTAACAGTAGAGTGGTCTATTACAGTCTAGCTGCATTAGAGGGATTTATTACTGCTTAGCTACAGTAGAGAGGTCTATTACTGTCTAGCAACAGTAGTGAGATCTATTACTATCTAGCTACAGTAGATATTGTTATTACTGCCTCCTACGGTGGAGAGCTCTATTACTGCCTAACTACAATAGAGAGGTCTATTGCTCTCTAGCAACAGTAGAGAGGTCTATTACTGTCTAGCTACAGTTGATGGATTTATTACCTCCTAGGTACAGTAGAGAGGTCTATTACTGCCTAGCGACAGCAGAGATGTCTATTACTGTCTAGCTACAGTATGGAAGTCTGTTACTACCTAGGTACAGTAGAGAGGTCATTCATTGTCTAGGTACGGTAGAGATGTCTATTACTGCCTACCTGCAGCAGAGAGCTCCATTACTACATAGCAACAGTGGAGAGGTCTGTTACTGCATTGTGACAGTAGAGAAGTCTATTGCTGTCTAGCTACGTTAGAGGGGTTCATTACTTCCTTGCCACAGTATAGTGAACTATTACTGCTTAGCAAATGTAGAGAGGTCTATTACTGACTAGCTACAGTAGAGAGGTCTATTCATGCACAACTCACCAAACCTTGAAGTGGATGGACAACAGCAACAGCAGACCACATATACTTAGTGGCCACTTTGTAAAGTACAGGAAGTGCCTTATAAAGTGCCCATTGATAGTATACATACGTTGATAATAAATTTACTTTGAAAATTGAACTTTGTATGAGACTAACACTCTGCTCAAACATAATTAATGAACCAATTTTCATTATTTCTCTGACAGCAACAAATTCATGGAAAACACAAACACGAGATATTCCGCAGAAGCTGGGAATCCAGAGCAACACACGCACACGGTGCTGTAGGAAATCAGCAAGTCAGACAGCAACTATGGAAATGAATAAACAGTCGGCATTTCAGGCCGAGACTCTTCTTCGGGACTGGAAAGGAAGCAGGAAGACACCAACGTGAAAAGGGGAAATATTAGCAGCTAGAATGTGATAGATAAAGCCATGTGGATGGGAAAGATAAAGGTCTAGAGAGAAAGGACTCTGATAGAAGAGGAGAGAAGAGGACCTTGGGACAAAAGGAAGAAGAAAGGGCACCAGAGGGCAGATGATAGGCTGGTGTGAAGAAGCGGGAAGAAGCCAGGGTGGAGAACAGAAGAGGAGAATATGAGGAGGGATTTTTTTTTACCAGAAGGCAAAATTGATTTTCATGCTATCAAGTTGGGAGCTACTTATGCACAATATGAAGTGTTCTTCCTCCACTCTGAAGTGGCTTCATCATGGCAAAAGAGGAGGACATGGACCAACATGTGGGAATGGGAATGGAAATAGGAATTAAAATGGTTGGGCACCAGTAAATTTCACATTTGGTAGAACGATCAGAGGTGCTCAACAACATGGTCTCACCATTATAGAGGAGGTTGTATGGGGAACATCGGATACAATTGACAACCCCAACAGATTCACAGCAGAAGTGTTGCCTCATCTCAAAGGACTGTTTGGGTAAAGGAGGAGATAATTGGGCAAGTGTAGCATATCTGTCACTTGCAGGGATATGTGCAAGGAGGGAGATCAGTGGGGAAGGACAAATGGACAAAGGAATCACAAAGGGAACGATCCCTGTGGTAAGTGGAGTGGGGATACTGTAAAGATGTGTTAGGTGATAAGATGTTTTTTTAATTTTTTATTTTTATTGAAGGAATGACACAATACAGAATATATAATGGATTACATTTTCCTCCATCTTGCTTTAATATCGTACCCCCAAAACAAACCTCCCCCCACCCGCCCTCCCCGAACATATCATGGCAGCTAATATAGTTACAACACAACAATTCACAAATACAAGTACGGACATTTCACAACCATACCCCCACACTACTTCAAGATGACGGCTCACACACATCTGCAACATGTCAGATGATCCAAAATACACTCATATTTACAATTCATCAACCACCCTGTGAGGTAAATTATAAGTGTGTTAAATGGGAGGCAACTTCCCAAGTACAATCAAATGCCCTCAACTAGTAGGTAATTCCTTCAGACTCCCAAAATATGATGAGAAAGGTCCTCATTTCAAATAGAACTTATTCACAGACCCCCTCAAAGTGTATTTAATCTTTTCTAATTTCAGAAAAAATATTACATCTTCTAAACAAGCAGCAGCAGTTGGGGGAGTGGCAGATTTCCAAACCAGCAAAATTCTCCTACGGGCCAATAGCAATGTAAATGCAATGATATCCGACTGGCTTGCATTTAAACCCAAATCATCATCTGCCACACCAAATACAGCTATAAACGGGCATGGTCTCAGTGTCACTCCCAAAACCTCACTGATAATTTTAAAAACCAGTGCCCAATAGTCATCAAGCCGAGGGCATGACCAAAATGCATGTACTAAACCAGCCGGAGAGAAGGAACACCTGTCACAGCCAGCGTCTGTCCCAGGGCATGTGTCTGCAAGTCTGGCTTTACTTAAATGTATCCTGTGTAAAACTTTAAATTGTACAAGCCCCAGTCTAGCACATGATGATGAGAAATGAACCCTATTCAATACTTTTGCCCAATATTCCTCTGCCAGATCCATACCGAGGTCATCCTCTCACCTACTCTTAGTTTTGTTTAGATCTTGAACTCCCAAAGACATCAGCTGAGAGTATAGTTCAGAAATCAGCCCCTTATTGTTAAAGCTAAGAGTGAGTTTTTCCCATAACATAGCAGGTGGTAGATCAGGAAAAGAGGGAAATTTTTCCTTGACGAAGAGGCGAATCTGCAGGTATTTAAAAAAATGATTATGCAGAAGGCCATACTTACCGCGCAGGTTATCAAAACTATCAAATAAGTTATCAGTATACAAATCCTTAATGCGCATAAGACCGTTCAAACCCCATTGTCTGAAAGCTGAATCGAATGTGGAGGGAGGAAATAAATGTTTTTTATGAATGGGGCCCAAAACTGAAGCTGATATGAACTTACAGTGGCAGCGAAATTGATTAAAAATTTTGAGGGTGGAGAGCATGACAGGGTTAGATGTGAATTGAGAGGATTTCAATGATAAAGAAGAATACACCAAAGCTGGGAGAGACGAGGAGTGGCAAGACCGTGACTCAAGCAGGCACCAGATTATATCCCGCCAGTGGAGCCAAAATAATACTTTTTGAATGTTCGATGCCCAGTAATAATGAATAAAGCTGGGAAGACCCATTCCACCTATGTCACGACCTCTTTGGAGAGTGTGCTTATTAACCCTTGGGACCTTATTTTCCCAAATAAAGGAGGTTATAGCTTGATCGACTGATTTAAAAAACAACTTAGATAAGAAAACTGGCAAACACTGAAACAAATAAAGAAATCTAGAAAGTATAGTCATTTTCACTGACTGAATTCTCCCAGCTATAGTAAAGGGTAAACTGCGCCATCTCTCAAAATCAGCCTTCATTTGGCTAACCTGAGGCCTGTAGTTAGCTTCAAACAGAGATGTAAAAGAGCGAGTAATATGTATTCCTAGGTATACAAAACCATCTTGAGATAAAGGAAGAGGCAAAGATTCCTGTCGGATCTGTAGGGCCAAGTTATTAATGGGAAAGCATTTGCTTTTTTGAAAGTTCAGTTTATAGCCAGAGAAGGCTCCAAATTGACCTAATAATGGCACAATAGCAGGACTACTACCTACAGGGTCACTAACATAAAGTAAGAGGTCATCAGCATATAGGGATACACAGTGTTCCATATCCCCTTTTCTAACACCTTGAAATAATGTAGTTGATTTAAGTGCAATAGAAAGAGGCTCAATTGCAATTGCAAAAAGAAGAGGGGACAGTGAGCAGCCTTGGCGAGTGCCACGTGTTAATGGGAAATAGTCAGATCGAAAATAATTTGTCTGTATACATGCTAAAGGTGAGTGGTATAATAGCTTAACCCAAGCTATAAATACTCTGCCAAATCGAAATTTCTCCAAAACACTAAACAAGTACCCACTCCACTCTATCAAACGCCTTCTCCGCATCCAAGGAGATAACAACCTCTGGACTTGAAGAATCACTGGGTGAATAAACCACATCAGCCAGTCGACGGATATTAAAAAAAGAATAACAATTTTTAATAAAACCTGTTTGATCGTCTGAAATTATCTTGGGAAGGGGACGTTCTAAACGGCATGCAAGCACCTTAGCCAAAATTTTCACATCTACATTCGAAAGTGAGATGGGGCGATATGATCCACATTGAGTCGGGTCCTTGTCCTTCTTAAGAAGTAGTGAAATTAGCTGCCTGTGAAAGAGAGGGGGGTAAGGAGCCATTCTCCAAAGATTCCTGAAACACTTCTAGAAGGACTGGTATGAGCTTATCCTTGAATTTCTTATAAAATTATGTTGGATAACCATCAGGACCTGGGGACTTGCCACTCTGCATAGCCATAATGGCATTATTAATCTCTTCCTGCCCAGGAGCCCGATTTAGGTTCTCCACCTCCTCTGGTTCAAGAGTTGGTACTTCCAAATTATCTAAAAAACGTTCCATATTTGTTTTATCTGAGGGGAACTTTGAGGCATACAGAGAGGGATAAAAAGTTGCAAAGATGTTATTAATCTCTTTTGGATTGCTTGTCAAGGTTTGGTGTGTGTCTCTTATCTGGGGAATAAGTCGTGATGCAGCTTGACGTTTCAACTGATGAGCCATAAGCCGACTCGTCTTGTCACCATATTCATAATAGAGGCCACGTGTCTTAAGAATTAATTGTTCTGATAGGTTTGTTGATAGAAGATTAAACTTCGCTTGCAAATCAACCCGGCTTTTATATAATTCCGCAGTGGGAGCCTCAGAGTATTTTCTATCCAGGTCCAGAATAGATTGCAATAACACTTGCATTTCCTTCCTACGCTCTTTATTGGCATGTGAAGTATAAGATATTATTTGACCCCTCAAGTAAGCTTTTAAAGTTTCCCAAAGCAAAGAGTACGATACCAACTCAGTTTTGTTAGTCTCGAAGAATGTGTCAATGTTAGCCGATATATAACTACAAAATTTCTCATTAGAAAGCAAAAGGGGGTTAAGTCTCCACAGAGGCCGTTCTCTAACATTTAAAGGAAAACATAGGTCCAGTTTCACGGACAAGTGATCAGATATAACTATAGCAGTGCATTCAATTTGTCTAATCATTGGTATCAAGGAGTTATCTATAAAGAAATAGTCTAGCCTGGAATAGGAGTGGTGAACATGAGAAAAGAAAGAGAATTGCCTAACTGATGGATTCAAAAATCTCTAAGGATTTGTTGCATAAACATCGAGAAGGCCTTTGCCATACCAGAAAATGTTCTCCTAGGGTAAGACCTATCAAGCAGTGGGTCAATAGCACAGTTCAAATCTCCAGAAAAGATCAGTTTATGTGTATTCAGGTTAGGCATTAATGACAAAACCTTATTTGCAAATTGGACATCGTCCCAATTAGGAGCATAAACATTTACCAAAATAACAGGTATCTGAAAGAGAGAGCCAGAGACTATAATAAAGCGACCATTAGGGTCACTGATTACATCAGATGGTGTGAACTGCATTCTTTTGGTGATTAATATTGCCACCTCCCTGGACCCACTATTAAATCTGGAATGAAAAACTTGACTAATCCATGCTTTACAAAGTCTATTATGGTCCTCCACTCTTAAATGTGTCTCTTGTAGAAATAGTATATCTGCTTTTAATTGTTTCAGATGAGAGAAAACTTTAGCTCTTTTAACCAGACCATTGAACTCCTTTACATTCCAAGAAATAAACCTCACAGGGTGGCCTCCATCAGCAGCACTCATGTTAACCATATCAAAAGCCACACAGGGCCTACAATCCAAAACAGTGCGAGGGTATAAGTTGCACACAATAACGCACAATGAAAAGGAAGTCTGACCAATCCGTAACACACAAAAGAATAAACTGCCATGGTAATCCCCCAAAACACTCCCCCCACCCCTTTACACAAACAACAAAAAAACCCAATTAACCCCGGATACCTAGATCTACCTCCCCAATTGAGGATGATCGCAGGCAGTACCCAACAAAAAACTTCCAAGGCGTTCCCCATACAACCCAACTTTCAATCTAATCTAGGGTGGCTCCCCTCCTTAAAATTTATCCTATCATTTATACTGCCTTTAATATAACATATAGGCTAAAGATGACACAGGTCAAGCTAAGCATTAAAAACAAAAAAAAACACACTAGGCAACTTAAACGCCCGAGATACAAATCCCAAATATTTACATTTTGCTGGTTGAAAGTTTTTGTTAATCAGTTTCGGCAGCATAGCAGTTCGACCCGATCGCGTTCCACAAATTAAACTGGAAAAAATGAACAAAGAAGTGGATTATGAAAATTAACAGTTTGCCATGGCATGAGGCCCCTTCAATGCTGCATGAATAACCTAAAAAAAGTCATTGCTCTTCTCGTTCTTCTTCTCCCCAGCGCGAATGGTAAAACTCTTTGGCCGCCTCTGGTGTATTGAAATAATGCTTTTTACCTTCATGTATGACCCGGAGCTGGGCAGGATACAAGAGGCCAAACCTGACCCCTTTCCCGCAAAGCAGGGATTTCACCTCCTTGAAAGCTGCTCGTTTTTTACCCAGCTCCGCATTAAAGTCTTCATAAAAAAACACGCGGTGTCCGCAGAAATACAGCTCCTGCTTCCATCTATTGATGATGCGTTGCTTATCTTGAAAGGAGTGAAAGCAAACCAGGAACGTTCTTGATCTCGTTTGCTTGGCTCCAGAGACACCGGATGGTTTACGTCCGACTCGGTGAGCAGGCAAATGTACAAGAGGACTTGGGAAAAAATTTGTCCCCAGCACTTCGTCAAAAAACTCGGTCATAATTTTAGCAGGGTCCGAGACTTCCAAATTTTCAGGAATGCCGACCACTCTCAAATTGGATCGCCGCGACCGATTTTCAAGGTCATCAAGCTTTCCCTTCAGAAATGCGTTTTCGCTCTGCAACGCTGCAATGGCGGCTTCGGCGCTCACCAGTCGGTCACTGTAATCATTCAGGCCGTCTTCAACCCTACGAATGTGTTCGTCGTGCGACTCGTAAGAAGACATAATTTGTTCCATGGTAGCATTCACTGGTGATAAGGCATCTTCAAGTTCTCTTTTTAGGGCAGAATGCACTGCTTGCGTCACATCAGAAATAAGTACTAAACAAAGCCTCTCCAAGTCATCGGGTAGCGCAGGTCCGGGTCCAGGTCCAGCAGCGTGCAACGGTGACATTACTATAACATCCGCCTTCTTACTCGAGGCTTCGCTATCTTTTTCCCCAGTTTTACTTCGAAGGTACATTCTACTTGCCATTTCAATGTCCAGCTATGTCCTGCATTGTTCACAATGGTAAATATACAGTTATCTCGAGCATACGGCAAAGAGAAACAGGTAGATTTTCAATAAAAATCGGAAGCCACACTCACACCATACTCAACCAGGTGATAAGATGTTTAAGATGGTCGAAGTTGTGGAGAATGATGTGTGGGATTTGTAGGCTCATGAGGTGTACCTGACAATATGAAGAACTACATTCCTGTTAAGGAGGCATGAAAATGAGGTGAGTGTTGCCGTTCAGGAAATGGGGGAGATATGGCTGAGTGTAGCATCAATTGTGGAGGAAGGGAAACCCCGCTCTTTGAAGAAGGAGAACATCTCTGATGTTCTGGAAAGGATAGCCTCATCCTGGGAACAGATGTGGTGGAGACAAAGCAACTGAGAAAAGGATATAGTATTTTTACAGGAGACAGGGTGGGAAGAGGGAATCAGCAGAGTTATAGAAGATGGCCGTAGACAACTTGTCTCCAGAGATGGTGACAGAGAGATCAAGAAAGGGCAGGGAGGTGTCAGAAATTGACCAAATGAATTTAAGGGCAGAGTGGAAATTGGAGGTAAAGTTGATTAAACTGATGAGCTCATCATGGGCGCATGACAGAGCCATGTAGCTGTCAATGTAGCACAGGAAGAGTTGGGAAGCATTACCAGTGAAGTCTTAGAACATGCACTCTTCTACATAGCCAATGAAAAGGCAGGCATTGTTGGGTAGGAGGTAGAAAAGAGCAGAGTGGGGTAAGGGAAATATGAGTTCTCTAGAGTTGATGAGTTTACTGATGATGCCGGAGACATTGTCCTGATGGTTCTGTGTGGGTCCTTTTTCAAGGGGTAGGTGAGAGGATGTGTCTAGAAGTTGCCACTTGGTCTCAGCAAGGTAGAGGTCAGTCTGCAACACTACACAGCACCCCCCTTTGTCTGCTGGTTTGATGGTAAGGTTGGGATTGTGGACAGAGGGGAGGGCAGTAAGTTTCAAGGAGGAGAGAGGAATGCTGAAGTTGACCTTGTTGTGGTCTTGTCGGCAATTAGAGAAGATCCAGAGTAGGCAGAGGACCAGAGCCGGATGTCCAAGAAGAAGAGGTTTGGAGATGGGAGAAGGAGTCATTAGTGTGGGATGGGGAGTTCTTGCCAAAGAAGTGAGCTCAGAGACAGAGGCAACAGAAGAAGAGCTCGGCGTTGTGGCCAGTGCAAAATTGACTGAGGTGCGGTCGGGGGGACAAAGTTAAGGCGATTGCTGAGGACAGAACTGCCTCAGAGATGGGAAGGTCAGAAGGAATGGTAATTCATGGAAATGTTTTCTTCAAGTTACCTCTACCTGTCCTCCAAGAGGAGTCAGAGAGTTAACTCAAAGTTAAGATAAAATCAAAGAGGTGGGTGGAGCTTAGGACGATGATTGCTCCTAACAGCGACTCCTCTGCTTGCATCTTCGGAAACAGCTTTATTTCTATCTTTGATATCTTTTTTTTTCCTTTCAAGGTTCTTTTGAAGACCCTGACCTGGAATTGCACGCTGACTTCGGTTCTTTGCAGAAGTGGAACCTGCTCTCAGGGCCTCACGACCTGGCTTTTCGATATGCCAAGGGCACAGCCTGGAAGACTAGTACGACTTCAGGGTGCCGGATATTCGTGGTTCTGGAGACGGGCTGATTCGGGGCTGGTGCTGCTGCCTGATGTGTTATGGGAGTACACGAAAGATCAAAAGCAGAGAGCTGGCTGCATGCCCAGGGAAGCGAGTTCTTTGGGCACAGAGCTCGGAAAAAGTGACGCAACAGACTTTTAACACCATAAATGACACAACAGACTTTTAGCACCATAAGTCAGTGAGTTGTTTTGTTATGTCTCCTCCCTCGCTGTGAAATGGGGACATCTTTTTTTCCCTTATTAGGGAGAGAGAGGGCCTGTGATACATCAAATACCAGGTGAATGAGTAGCCTTTGGGGTATTGTAAGTCTGCGTCTTTATCGATACTTTGCTGCGTGCTTGAGAGCTCGGTATGTGGGTACCAATGCTTTTTTGCTGGTGGGGGCAGGGCGGTTGTTGCTTTGCCGCTGCTTACGCATGGGAGGGGGAGTTGGGGAGGGCTGTGCGGTTCTAACATTTAACTGTCATTCATTCTTTGGGGCACACTTCTGTTATCGTGGATGTTTGCAAAGAAAAGGAACTTCAGGATGTATATTGTATACATTTCTCTGACATTCAGGCTACGACCACACTAGACCAGATAAATCCATAACCGAAGCTTTTTCTCTTCGTTTTGACCCTCCGTCCACACTGAAACGGCATTTTCCTCCCCCAAAAACGTAGCTTTTCTAAAGCGCCTTCCAGACTGTGTAAATCTGAAAACGCCGGTTGGGCGGTGTAGTGTGTACGGGGTAACCGGAGCTTTTTAAAAACCCTGTCATGACGTGCCAGAACAGATGGTGACGGCCGCACGGCATTTAATTGTTTTCTTGAACACAACCTCAAACACCACAACAACAATGGCGGACGGCTTCATGCGTGAGTCGTTTACTTTATTGTCTATGTTAATAGCTTTGCAGTCGTTTGTAACTCGCAGAAGCAGCTCAACTTCATTGTCTGCCCAAATGAAGAAGTCCGGTCTGTTTTTTCCAGCAGAGGTTTTCTTTGTATTCCTCGAAGGCACTGTTGAAAACTTTCTTTTGCTGTTGTTGTAGGTACCCTAGTTTTTGACCAATGGAAATAGAACAATGCGGCCGTGGAAATGTTTCTTCTTTGCTTGTTTTCTGTAGATGTGTCCTGCGCACGCCCAGTAGGAGGAGATTCGCCCAAATACCCGTTTTAATGTGGACAGAGGTATTTTCAAAAACGCCTGGTGTGGACGCTTATCGTTTTTGCGCGAAACCGGCGTTATCAAAATTATCCGGTCTGGTATGGACGTAGCCTAAGTGTACCTATTGAAAGCTATTTGACATAAATGCAACTTTCTCTGAATCCAGTTTATACTTTACTGCCTCCTATCAGCTGGTAGACAGAACTACTGCAAAACACACTAACTGGATAAGCCAACATTCAGCCTTTTCTAGAACACACTGTCAGTTTCCTCAGCAACACTGACCCTGCAGCTCACCGCCATTTCTCAGGATTCCTCCATTGCCTGTCAGTTGTGAGATGTCTTGTCAAATTTCTACTATCAAATGAGTAGAAATTTCCTTCAAACACTTATTGGTAGTTTAGTACAATTTGAATTTCATTGTTTTTAATATTTTGTCATTCAATCTTAGGCATTTGTTTTGATTTTTATTATTTTTATTATTAGGTGTACATAAAGCTAGCCTTGCCGGGGCAGCAAATTAATCAATTGGATTATATATTCAAGGCAGGAGCAACCCCATTTCCCCTAAATTATCACTAAATTTAAGACTACTAAATTATCAGAGGATCAATTTGTTAATGGATCTAATTACTAATGATGGAACAATTATTTTGCGCACTGTGTGAGTCTAGGTGAAATCCTCCATTGTTTACTAAAATAAAAAAGGCACATCCTGACAAGTTGAATCATTGAGAAGACTGGAGATATTTCTTCGGCCTTTGTCACTGTATTCTCCAGTATCTCACTCCATCCCTTCTGCTGGCAACTGTCTAAAACTCAACATCCTCAGTGTCAGATTTAGTTTAGAGATCACCTTCTCATGCATCCTGTGACCATTAGGTGCTCATTCCCAAACAACATCATCTCTGCCTCAGTCAGTCAGCTGCTGAGTTCGTGTTTACCCACAGATCTGATGTATGCCTTCTAGCCTCCACTGTCCATGCTCTATGAACATGAGAATATCCAAACCATTTCTGCTCAATCATGCTCAGTCAAATCCACCGTTAACATCTTCCTGCCCACTGCCAACCCTAACTACACCATTGTTCTTCTCTGTGCTTTGGATCTCTCACCTGTCTATGTAGAGACTGAAGAATATTCCATCACCTACAACATTAAAAAATCATCAAGCCTCAAATTCAATTATATTTGCTTTATTCTCCATGGAGGGCCTCACTTAAAACTAAATATATACAGTATTGGTAACAAACTTGCACAATAACATTTCCTGAGTTCTCTCATTAGAGTCTGCTGTGAATTTCAGTTTGCAAATATTGCAACATGGAGCTCAGCTGGCTCAAGGCTGGACCAATGTGAATATGGCTGATAACTGAGTTGTACCCAATCATGCATTTGAAATACTCGTGCACTTGGGTGTTCTGGAAATGGTCCATTGTGTATATTCATCACTTCAAAGCTGATAAAGTTCTAATGACTCATCAACAAATGTTCAGCTACACCTCATTGAATCATTGTACCAAGAATTGGAAGGTAGTCCTATATGGAGAGAATGGTGTTACTTGTGATCTTAAGCCAAGTTCTTTATCTTGAAAAAGCATGCTTTTAGAAAAATAAGTGTAATTATCCTTTGTCCACACTTTTCAAACCTGCAGATATACAGGCACACCAAAAAGCTGAGGTCTTTAGATAGTCTAAACTCCCAATCTCTGAACTTCTGATGATCAAAATAAGTTTTTTCAAAGATTTTAACAAGCTGAATTCTAAATAACCATAAGTGTTCATAAATTAAGCATAATATTCATAGTTTGATGACCACTTTCCTTTCTTCTGTAATTTATTTTTCATTGAATTTCATCATCAAACAAACATTTCCATAAGATGTATTTCAGATACTGTCCACATATATCATATAATCATATTTGTCACAAATCTCCACATAATATTTATCTGAGGTATACGCTTACAGAAAGGAGAGGAAAGAAAGAACAATCGAAAGAAGAAAACTATGTACAGAGTAGGGAGTGATCTTTTTTTTTACAACATATTCATTGATTTGTGAGAATAAACTCAGGCCTATGAGGTGTTATGTAGTTAAACCATTTTGTCCAGTATGAATAAAATTGTTCCAATTTATGATTGACAGGTGCTGTTATCTTCTCCATTTTGTAAATGTCCATTGTAATTTCCATCCATACATTTAAAGTTGGGCTCTCCTGTGATAACCATTTCCTGGTAAGGGTCTTTTTACCAGCCACCAGCAGTACATTCATTAAATATTTATCTCTTTTCAACCATTCTTGAGGTATATACCCAAAATATATGGTCTTACTCTCTAAGGGTATTTCACATTTAAAGATGTCTTGTAGGGCATTATGTATCCCACTCCAACAGTCTTTGATAACGGGGCATTCCCAGAAAATATGATAATAGTTTGCATTTTGATTTCCACAATTTCTCCAGCAAACAGGGGGGTTACTATCATAATGGGATTTCTGAGAGGGTGTAATAAAACACCTTTTCAAGTTTTCCCACCCGAACTCCCTCCATTTCTATGAACTGGTACACTTCCATTGATAGCTCCATATTATTGTCCAGTCTTCCTCAGATATTATTATCCCTCCTTCCTTCTCCCTGATGACCACTTTCCAACACCTTTGGGTCTTCTCCTGCCCTTTTGGATTTCCACTAGATTTCATTTATTTGAAACTTTTCTAAATAACTATTTTTCACCTAAGTTTTTGCTGTGTTTCTTTAAAGAAACTTCATTGTAACCTTCTCATTTACAGCCATCTTTAGATAAATGTCTGGAAACAGCAATCCTTTATACTTTATTGTCGCCAGACAATTGGTACTAGAACGTACAGTCATCACAGTGATATTTGATCCTGCGCTTCACACTCCCTGGTTTACAAATACTAAATATTAAAAATATTAAAAGTAGTTAAAATTAGGAAATAATAAAACTTAAATTATAAATCATAAATAGAAAATAGAAAAATGATCTGTCAGAACCTGAGGCAAGGATGGATCGGTTCAGTTTGCTGCTCCATGATGTTCACTCAGCTCTGCACTGAATGGACTATCTTTGTGAAATTCAGTTCAGAATGTTATCTGCTCGTGCTTAGTGTTTATATAGATTTTTTTTTCTCTGAATATTGGGTATTTTTTTTAAAAGGTTCTTTTGCGTTTCTTTGTTTTGTGGCTGCCTGTATGTATAATGTATACGTAGTTTGATAAGAAATGTAATTGGAATTTTGAACTTCTATAAATTTGAAATAACTAATTAAAACTTTATTTTGCATGCCATGTAGACAGACCATTCCAAACAGTACTGTTCTATCTCTAAAGGGAAAAAAAAATAAAAGAATGCAGAATATAATGTTACAGGTATGCAGATATGGTGGAAGATACATAACGAGGTAGACTGTGGGATCAATAGTTCATCTTTATCATAGTAGAGATGTGTTCAAGAGTCTTGAACAGTGGGACAGAATTTGTCTTTGACTCTTATGATGCAAATCTTTAAACTTTTCTACCTTCTGTTTGATGGGCCATGAGGGGTCGTGGGGTGCTGATTGAATGACTGAGACAGAGTGGGGTTTTTGATGATGTTGACTGCTTTCCTAAGACATCGGAGGCACTGTGAACAGAGTCCACAGAGTGGAGGTTGGTTTTCATGAAAGACTGGGCTGCAATCTCAGCAATTTAAAGTGTTCTTTGTCAGACCAGTTGCAGACCAAGCTGTGATGATCAGACTAATGAAGTAAATGCTGCATAGATTCTTCCTGTTTTTCTTACATCTTCTGTTGGTCCAACCAATAACTTGTCCTGGACCAACCATGTAGCTGCCATGGCTAAGAAAGTTCACCACTAAATAAATGTCTTGTCCTTTATCAATTTTTTTTCAATGCATCATAGAAAGTATCCTATCTGGATGCATCATGAGTTGGCATGACAACTTCTCTGCAAATGACTGGAAAACACTGCGGAGGATTGTGGACAGAGCTCAGCACATCATAGAAATGATTCTCTACTCGTGGACTCTACCTACACTTACCAATGCCTCAGTAAAGCAGCCATCAAAGATCAACCCCACCCCCCCATTCCAGACATTCTCTCATCTCCCCCTTTCCATTGGTGAAGATACAAAAGCCTGAAAGTTCACACCACCAGACTCAAGGGCGGCATCTACCCTACTGTTATAAGCTACCGCTAACCCTGACAGCAGATTCCAAGCAGCTACCAGACTGTTTAAAAAAAATACATTTCCACTCTCATCCTCCAGAATTTGTCACCTCCACTTTGGGAAAAAGACTCTGATTATCTATCTTATGGTAGAGTTTTAGGTAGAGCGAATGCCTTTCATAATGTTAGACCCTTATATCAGGTGGCCCCCCTCAGCTTCCAATGCTCCAGAGAAAGGAAAGTTCAAAGTAAGTGTATTATTAAAGTATGTATATGTCACCATGTACTACATTCAGATACGATTTCTTGCATGCATTTGCAGCAGAACAAAGAAATATAATCGATCAATGAAAAACTACAAAGGGAAGACTGACAAACAATCAATGTGCAATTGGAGACAAAGTATGAAAACAACAAATAGCTTAATCTATTGATTGAAAAGTAGATAGATAAATTTATAAATATAGATAGATAGTTAAATAATATATAAACACAAGAGATTCTGCAGATGTTACGAATGAGTTTGTTTGATTCTGTTGGTGTCTGCTACCCTCAGCCTGCTGCCCCAGCACACAACAGCAAACATGATCGCACTGACCACCATAGACTCGTAGAACAACTTCAGCATCGTCCGGCAGATGTTAAAGGACCTCAGTCTCCTCAGGAAATAGAGACGGTTCTGACCCTTCTTGTAGACAGCCTCAGTGTTCTTTGACCAGTCCAGTTTATCGTCAATTCGTATCCCCAGGTATTTGTAATCCTCCACCATGTCCACACTGACACCCTGGATGGAAACAGGGGTCACCAGTACCTTAGCTCTCATCAGGTCTACCACCAGCTCCTTAGTCTTTTTCACATTAAGCTCCAAGTGTGCCTGTAACATCAGCTCAGTTCACCACATCTATGAAATTCCAGACCAATATTCCAAAGTTATCCTGGCCATCCTCAGATCTTATATTGTCCATAGACTTGTGTATAACCAAATTCTTCGGCCGTATGCTAATGCACAATATAAATGTTATTCCAGACCTACACACTTCCTGGTTCAATATGGTTAGATTATAATTCGTTTTGCCAGTCAGTTCTGTGCAGTGTTCACAGCAGATGTTTGTGAATATTGGAAAACCATATCTCCCTCACACTGAGGTTAGACAGTTGTGAAATAAAATGACTCGGCGGCTGGGGGGGGGGGGGGGAGGATGAATTTGAATGGGTGAATTCAAAGTAATATACAGACCAAGATAACAATAAAATGAAATATACTTATTATATCAGGGTTAGTTTGGAAACACACATTGATTTATGAATATTGCTGTGCATTTACCAATAACTTATATGACAATAAACTATACCTTTGCAAAATCACTTCATATGCATTGTGTGAAGGCAGGTTTGGGTTTTCTGCAACAGGATATCTTTGCTCTGTGAAACAGACAACTGGTTCTTTATTCACTATTGTGTCTTATCATTAAATTACATAGACCATGAATCAGGACCCACAACCAACGGGAAAAGTGGGGTGGAGTGGGTGTGGGTGTGAATTGCAATAAATATGGACACATCAAGCCAGAGCCATTTCTTGGTTATTGAGAGATCTGAAAAAGTGAAAACTCAGCAACAATGGTACTCTCTGGCCCCAACAAACAAGCTATAGAAGAAATGGGCCACCACATCAAGGCAAATGCTGAAACTTCAGGTGTGGATGCTTTAGCCAGGTAATTTTCTTAGATTCACATGATAATTATTACAGTTTCAACTAATATTTGTAATCATTAACACTTGGCATTTCCCTTAAACAGCGAGATCACTATTAAGTGTAGAAAGATATTCTGTGTCTAGAATTGAAGTATTTCCAGAATAATGTGATTTCTGGTCTGAAGAGTAACGGAATTTAATTCTAGGTGAGAATTAGTGTACTTTCTGTCTACAAATAATCTCTGCTTTCAGTTCTACATCGATATGCTTCAGGATATCATTGAAAATTTATCTGAACTCACCAGACTTCATAACTTTTGCCACAGTAAATACTGACGATAAATACACATTCAAAACTTTACCCTTCATTTGTTTCAAAGAGGTCACCCCTCATTCTTCTGAATTCCAGTGAATACAAGCCCAAGGTCGTCAAACGCTCTTCATATAACAAGGTGTTCATACCTGGAATCATTTTTGTGAACCGTTTTGAAACCTCTATGCTTGAAAGCATATTGTACTCAGCTCAAGGACAGCTTCTGTTCAGCTTATTATAAGGGCATTAAACAGTAGCTTAGTAAAATAATCTGTTGACCTCACAACCTACCTCACTGTGGCCCTGAAACTTTGTCTGCTTGCATTGTATTTTCTTGGTAGCAGTTACACTTTATTCTGGTTTCTGTTATTGTCCAGCTGGGAGTGTGGGCTGTTTTGTGCAACCCCTGCTGCAGTGGTTGGAGAGGACAGGCTGCATAGACGGCAGATGGGACAATGTCTGAGCAAACTGGTATGCAAGCTGAATGGTGTCGAGCTTCTTGATTGATGTTGGAGTTACTCTAATTCAGGCAAGAGGAGTGTATTCCATCAAGCTGCAGAATTTTACCTTTAGAAGATGAAACATTCTTACTGTGGTATAAGTGAGTCAGTTGCCATTGCAAAGTCAGAGTCTGACCAGCTCATACATCCAAATTAGTTCTGTTCCTCATTCAGCTCTGTACTTGGCCAGTGCTGAATCCCAGGATGTTAATGGTAGGACTCAATGACAATGGACTTGAACACAAGGACCAATGTCTGCATGGCATCTTGTTGGAGATGCCTGTTACCTGGCACTTTGGTGATGTGAATGTTACCGCCTACTTATTGCAGAATGTTTTGTGGAGCTTGTTGTATCAAGGCATGGGCTACTTCATTTACTGAGTAGAAAATATATTTGAGCATTGTACTATCAATGGTGAGCACCCTCACATCTGACAATCAAAAACACTTGCAAATGCTGGAAACCTCATAAACAGAATGCTGGAATTACTCAACAGCTCAGGCTGTAAGAAGATATCTCACCTGAGTATTTCCAACATTCTCTAAATTAAATTGGTAAATGAGTACATGGGTTTATTACTGCTCTGTGAGTATTTCTTTTTCAAAAAGCAAAGACCGGAAGTGCTTACAGTAACATATTTGTTATTTCACCAAGGTTTTGGAACCCAGAACAGTACAGGGCAGGAAAAGGCCCTTCAGTGAAACTAATTAAACTAGTGATAACTCATCCATTCTGTCCGCACGTTGTCCACATCCCTCGTTCTCTGCACATTCATGTTCCTTTTTGAGAGAGTCTTCAACACTTGTATCTACCTCCACTACCATGCATATTAACACATTACAGACAGCCAACTCTGTTAAATAAAAACATATTCCATACATTTCCGTTGAATTTTCCCCCTCTTAACTTATGCATCCTGCCAGTAGGTAACATTCCGTTCTTGGGCAAAAAGACACTGGCTCTCTACTCTCTATGCCTCTCATAATTTTTAAAATTTCTATCAGGACCCCCTTCTCCCACACCAGAGAAGACAATTCTCATCTGTCCACTCTCCTTATAGCACATTCCCTCCAATCCAGCCAGCACACTGGTAACACTCTTCTGAACCCTCTCCATGGCCTCCACATGTCACCAGGTTCAGATATGGCCCAAGTGCGGAGTGAGAGACACTGAAGTGGGTTGACATTTCACAGACTTTAATGCGAACAGTGTTAAAGGGAAAAGGAAACAATAAACACTAGGCCAAACAGAGGCATTAACTAAAACTCTTGAATGGAAAATGAAGCCTACAATGCGGTTGAAAAGAATAACTAAGAATAAAATGAATACTGCTAGTCTTCAGAGTCAGTTGACTCGACAGTCCAATTTCTCAGGCAAGGCCGAATGCAAACAGGCAGTGAAGCATTGCTGTGTTTGTCCAAGTCTCGATAAATAGTACAACAGAAAGAATGAAGTTAAAGACTCTCACAATTAAATAATAATTAGCTGGTACATGCATATTCACGAGCACAATTGCCGTAACTGCTGTACTGCAAATCTGTAGTTGTGACAGGGCCCACCTCTCTAGGCACAGCCCCTGAGGCGCCACAGACCTGCGTCTGCTGGAAGTCCCAAATGAGGGACTTGTCCAAGATGTCCTTCAGTGATGCTGGTAGATAAGTGCCATGGTGTGTACTGCCAATATCAGAGCCAAAGACTTCCATGTAGAGACAGAAACAAGAGCTCATACAGAGTTAGCTCGACCAAGTGACACCGTGAGACAAATCATTCTCATAATGAGGACGCTCTGATTGGAGCTAATCGGGCATCTGCTTCAACAATAAAACTAACAGAATACCTGAGCCTATCAATATAAACTTAAACTTAAACAGCAAGCACCAGGAAACTACAATACAAAGCGAGTCACTCAAGAAAAACACAAGGAACTTTTAAACCATTAATAACTGTTGTTAGGCAACAATTAACCAATTCAGGTACTCTAAAAACCTCAAAGCCCAATGCTGTGATGCCATGCAGAGGCCTGAGGTCACTACAGGACCCCCCTCCCTATAGCTGGCACCTGATGGCCCAAGAAGACCTGAAAACTCGAGATCCACGGATGACTCGAGGCATGGGGAACTTGAGAGAGAGGGAGATTTGGGGATCCAGAGAGACTGAGAACTGGGAACCTCAACAGATTGAGAGATCAGGGAACCTCGAGTGAGATAAAGAAACCTCGGGCGGGGCCGAGAGGGAGGCTTGGGAGTCCTCGAAATGGGGAGGACATTGAAAGACCCTAAACACATTGAATAAACCTTGGAAACGATTGGAAAAAGAAAATCTGGGAACATAGAGAAAATTCCTTGGGAAACCTTGAAGCCATGAAACTTGAAAACTTGAGAAGGAACATTTTCAAATATTGCTCAGTATTTTATCTTTCACAATCTTCTAGAGGCAATTAAGATATACTCTCAATTTTACAGATCAAGACAGCATAGACAGGTTTCTTTCATCACTAAGCTAGCTGGTTCTCTGTAGATCTGTTTAATTTGCTGCCTGAAAGTTCAATTTTCCCAGTCTGTATCATGACTTTCATCAAGAGGTTAAAAATACTCTTGATTGGGATACTTTACTTGTGTATTTGCACACTCCAGCCAGGGATCAGCTTTTGGAGCAGGGCTCTTCCAGAATTGACACTATTGACTTGAATGATGATTTGTTGAATGAATTGAGAAGCTTGAGGCACTCATTTGTTATGCAGATCTGAGTCACGGGACCACAAAGCTGGGAACCTGGGTACTTGTGACTTGACAAGCTTGGAATGGATACCGGAGAAACTCAATGTAGACTAGAGAAGCTTGGTATGTAGACAATAAACACTAGGCCAAACAGGGCTGTTAACTAAGCTCTCGAATGGAAAACGAAACCCACTATGTGGCTGAAAAGAAAAACTAAGAATAAAACGAATACCACTAGTCTTCAGAGTCAATTGACTCAACAGTCCAATATCTCAGGCAAGGCTAAATGCAAACAGACAGCAAAGCATTGCTGTGCTTGTCCAAGTCTTGACAAATACTATGACGGAATGAATGGAGTTAAATATTATCACAATGAAATAATAATTAGCTGACACTGTATATTCAAGAGTGCAATTGCCATATCTGCAGCGCTGCCACATCCATGGTTGTGACATCACATTCTTCCAATGATGAGTGACCAGAATTGAATACAATATTCTAGATGCTGTCTGAACAGAAATTCCCAATTAGTTCTCTGTCATCAGCAAATCTGGAAATGTTACAGCAGGTCTTCTCAGAAAAACTGTTAGCAGACATTGTAAGTGTTTGGGGTCCAAGCACTGATCCCTGTTGGACCCCATTAGCTGCAGCCTGGCTACCAATGAAGGGTCAGTTTCTCTCTGTTTTGCATTTGTTAAACAACTCTCAATGGACACAGTGACCCCAAATTCTTTGTGAGCTGTCCTTACTTATCTTCTCCTGAACACAGGCTTATCCAAAGCCTATTGAAAATCCAATACACAAACAGACAGGAAAGATAGGCTTAATTCATCTAACTTTATATTATTCCCCATTATAAAGTCTCACATCTTTGCTTGTAGAGAACCCATATTTTCCCTCATTGGTCATTTCATTTTTACATTCAATCTACTCTAAGTTTGTGAATGTCGATGGCTTGGTTCACCATTGAAACCATAATGTTTTCATCTAATATATATATATTCAACTTATATTATAGAAGATATAGATTTAATTTCAATATCAGAAACATATTAATTTCTAAAAAATAACAGTATTATTTAATGAACATATGTAATCGGCAGAATGATATATAAGAGTTGAACTTCATTTAACAAGGAGAGAGTTCTAGAGTTTGAAAATGAATGTATTGAATTATTATTCAACAAAATTGGCGAATTAATTTTTTGTATTGGATGGGCAGAAGCAAGGCTTAGAAAAACAGACGTTCAGCAAGTGTTTATCTTAATACTCAAACACAGAAGGGATGCTGCCCACTTTTGGAAAGTGTGTCCAACCCACCAAGTAGTCAGCCGAACACGTTTGAGTGTTAATCTGAGCTGAGCCCTATTGCAGCCTATCAAGTAAAGTCAAAACTCCAGATCAACACAGCTTTCTTGTGCAAGTAGTGACAGTGAGAGCTTAACAACCAACATGGTGAAATTAACAGACACAGGAAAAATACATAATGAATGCTTGGACCTATTTGGATAAGAAAATGGTAACTGCTCAAGCCTTGGCAATGTATGATGAAAATGTATTTTCTGCTTTACATTTAATTCATGCACTGTATTTTCAACTATGGTTGCACTGAATGTTCTTTAATTTTCTATGCTTGCCTAGATGTTGTTATGGGGTGAGGGAACTGGTATTCAACATTGCACTGAGGTTCTAATTAAACTCACAGAAACTCAGCTCTTTACTTGATAAGAATTTCCTCAATGATGAGGTTTGGTAAATAAATTAATTCTAAGTTATCAAAAAAGAAAATGGACAATTTGTTTTTTTTCTCTTTCTAGGCTATTTGCTGTCTATCCTTGGATGACCAGGCTGTTTAAAAATTTCAATGGCCATCTTGCAGCCTGTGAAGATGGTGTTCAGGCTCATGCAGACAAAGTGCTAATGGATCTGCACGATACAGTAAGAAAAATTAGGTTTAATCAAAGACTACTTATATGACCTTAGTCATAGACATTAAAATTTCAGAATGGACACTCAAAGTTTCAAAGTAGGTCCCATTGTTTTAAGATGAGCACATTTTTGCTAAAAGGACACTATAAATATTACTCATTAACAGAGTCAGAACAGCACAACAGTCAAGCACAGTGGATTTATCTCCAGGGAAAAGGAGCATTCCTAGTTGCTGTGGAAAAGACAATCCTTTTCTAGTATTCCTGGAGAATTAGATCTGGATATCTGGGTTGGGGGGTGGGGGGGGTCACAGGTTAGAAAGTTTAATCAATTTAATGAGAGCTATTTGCATAGGATGCTCACTCAATAATTCATGCACTATATTAGGTGGGATTGCACAGGAACACAAGTTCATGGATCCGTAAAACAGTGCAGCACACAACAGCCCTTTGGCCCAAGTTGTTATGCCAATCTTTTAACCTTCTCTGAGAGCAACCTAGTCATTCCCACCCACATAATCCTCTAGTTTTCTATTATCCATGTGCATATCTAAGAGTCGCTGAAATGTCCCTAATGTATCTGCCTCTACCATCACTCACAGCAGCACATTCCATGACCCACCACTTTCTGTGTAAAAAATATTGGTCTGACACCACAAACCCCATATACTTTTTCCAATTGTCTTAAAATTAAGCCCCCTCATATTAGCCATTTCCACATACAAAGTCTCTGTCCACTCTATCAGTGCCTCTTACCACCTTGTACACATCAGAGTACAAGGTTTATAGATCAACTTTATACACCATTTCCATGTACATTTACCTGTGAGTTTGCTGTGCTGTGACAACATTCAATGGTTACAAAGAATAAAGGATTATGTAAAAACAAAATTTGAAGTATGGACATGCAATAAAATGTGCATAAATACATAAACACCTCATTGTATTTACAATGTGACCAACAGTAAAAACAGTGCTTTAAAATATTAAAAGTGGCACGCAGTGAATGGGGTAATAAATAGAGGGGGTTGTGGGGGGCTAACTGGAATGGTTGATCAGATTAACTGCATGGGGAAAAAAACTTGGAAGATGGTGTGGTTTTTGTTTTAATAGACCTAAAGTGCTTTCCAGAGGGAGCTTTTTGAAAGAGCAGTTTTTGTGTTCTGCTGATGTGCGTGCATGTCCGCATACAGATATGTGTTAGTTTATGCAACAGATCTCCAATTGTCTTGGACCTCTTTGCTATTGGATCAATACTGCAGTTTATTTAGTCCATATAATAACTGCTATGTGAAAAAGATTTACTGTACATACTGCTATCTTAGATTCTTCAGAACTGAAGTAGGAATCACCGTCAGCCCCAAGGGAGTGTCTAAAAAGAAGGAAATTAGAGCTTCACTCCAATAGCAGCTACACTTAAAAAACACATTCAGGAGCATCAGGAGGTCAGAAAAGACAAACTTGAAAACCTTGTGTTCTGTTTATACGTAAATCCAGTTCCAAACCAGATAACTGAATCTTAATGCCCTCTGGATAAGTTGGGAGGGGCAAAACACACATTTTGTCAATATCTGCCAACATCAAGAAGCCAATACCTTAGAAACAGAAGAGAACACTTAAAGAACAAACAGAGAACTTAAAGGGAAACTTCTTTTGAAACATGTGGGAAAAGACTCATGTTTTCACCATTGGGCAGTAGCATCAACTCGTAGGACAAAATGTACTTCTGGGCTATTCTGTATGAAGTCATTGGAAGTTTGAGCTTTGCTTTCCAGTTTTATTTCAATATTGTATATTTATTGTTTTCCTTTACAACTTTTTGGCCAGGCCTTCATTGTTGAATTTGCTCTTTATTATAAAAAAATATTCGGACCAGAGGAACATAAAGCAACGTACAAGTTTTTTAAACTGGTGACAGAAGCTCTCTCCAGCAACTACCATTAAATCTATAACCTGCATCTTCCACCACCTTCAGAAATGCAATGAAAACCTGTATTATCAGCATCTACTATGTGTTGTTTGCTTAAAGGACCTGTGTAACATCAGGTTAAAGACATGCTAATGTAAAGGTGGCACAATACTCCTCTTTGTATGGGAATTTTCTTCAAAATTTGGAAAATATCTGTGAGCCTTCTTTTTGCTTCAATAAATAAGCAATATTTATTTCACAATTAGAGGTAAATTCTTCACTTCTGGAGAATGAAATTAGAAGATCGATGACTTAGTCAATGTTGAGATCAACAAGGGCTTGGAAAGATACAAACATTGTGCTGTTGGGCCTTTCATTGTCCTAGGACAGGTCAAAGTATTATTCACCTACTGAAATAGTTTAGAAATTAATTAATGCTGTACCTTGGGGTAAAGCAGCAGCCAAATCCTCACATATTTCTCACATTTCGTAACAAGGTATGACGCTGTTTAGCCCATTGCCACACTGCCAGTTATCAGAACAATTACAGAACTATTAGATTTTCTGTACCCACCCTCTCATACAAGTATATTAACACCTCTCTGATTCTCCCATCACCATCTATGTCTGTCAATTTTTGTACAACAGTACCACATAGTTTAGATTCACTGTAAAAAGATTGTCTACACAGAGTAATGAATTATTCATCAGTGGGCTATTTTTTAAAAAAGATTTGATGACCGGGGTAACACACACACTTTCCTTAAATAATGAGTTATAACAGGTAGAATACAGAAAAGCACAGAACAAGAACAGGACCTTTGGCCCTCAATGTCGATGCTAACCGTGATGCTGATTTCAGCTAATCCCATCTCCCTGTGCATGCTTTATCTTTCTTCATTCCCTATCTGTTCAAATACCTCTCTACACGCCTCTTAATTTTGTTATTGTATCTGCTTCAACACCCACCCCTGGAAGCACACACTAGGCATCCACCATTCTGCATAAAAACACCCTGGCTTATAAATTTGCTTTAAACAATCACTTTCTCATGGTCAAGCTATGCCCTCTACTATTTGACATTTTCATCCTGGGTTTTGCACTCTTACTTTCTACTCCGTCTACATCTCTCAATTGTAGCAATTTCTCTAGTCACCCTGTGCCTGCAAATATTCTTCCAACCTCTCCTTATATCTACTTCCCGCCAACAGTGTGGTGACCCTTTTCTGCACCAAAGCCTCTATACCTTCCTCTACAGTGACCAGAACTGCATACACTACTCCAAATGTGATCTAATGTCACAATGGTGGGGGCGTAGGGAGCAAGGGTGGACCCAAATGCAAGACACATCTGGTGAGGTTACTTAGATTTAGTTTATTGTTCGATACCAGGAGAGCTAGGCAGGAGCAGGAGTAGCGAACTGGACAAGGACTTAGGTCTACGACTAGGCTGGGACCAAGGGTCTGTGCTTGGACTTGGAATCGGCTCCCAGAACTAGAGGAGACATGTAGAGGCTAGGGTATGGACTCTGAGCCCAAGACTGGGCAAGGACGCAGTACCTGGGTCTTGCCTTGGGCTCAGACCCAAGAACCAGGTATGGGCATAACATGGGTTAGGGAGAGGAGAACATGGAAAACAGAGCCTCGGTCTCGGGAGAGCAGGTACATGGAACCATAGACACATACACAGAGCACAGAGTCGGGACCCCTCCTTGGGTACAGGACATAGGGCCGGGACTCACACACAGAACAGAGAGCCAGGACCCCTCCTTGAGTACAGGACGTAGGGCCGGGACTCATGACCCCCCGCGGGGCAATGGCAAGACGGCCTGACTTACCCCACGGAGGCAAGGACAAGACGAGACAAGACATGACTCTCCATGGGGCAACGGTAAGACGGCCAGACTTACCCCCACGGAGGTGAGGACAAGACAAGACATGACCCCCCATGGGGCAACGGCAAGATGGCCTGACTTACCCCACGGAGGCAAGGACAGGACAAGACCAACACGAAAACACACCAGACGGTACCTATCTAGCTCCGGCGATAGAACTAGACCGAAGTGCAGGCAAGGGCTGCAGACGAGCACTAGAGGCGAGAGGGGCAGAGAAGGGATTCAGACAGGTGGGTAGGACAGGAATCACAGACCGCCAGGGCCAGGACTTGATTCAGAACTGGGAAGCCGCCAGGACCAGGACTTGACTCGGTACTTGAATGCCGCCAGGGTCAGGACTTAACTTGGAGCCTCCGGGTAGTGGCGAGCTCTCGACTCGACCCGGGAACAGAAGACAGCGGTTCTTGATTCCCTCCGGTGGGATAACTGATGGACCCACCTTGATGAGGAAACTTGGCAGGCTCGCTTCGGCGAGGTAACTGGACAGGGTTGCTCCGGTGAGGAAGGGCGAAATACCGGCACTTGCTTTGGCAGAGACTAGGCTTGCTCCGGCCAGATGATATCGGTACACCATACCTTTGATGACTTTGCAGACGCTCCCGCGCCAAATGGCTGAAAGCCGGAGACTATAAACTACCGGTTCAGCCGAGCGTTAATTGCCTCTAATCACCAAATCCAAGGGACACAGGAAAACAGGGAATCAACAGTCCGGATCGTAACATAAACAAGGTAAATTTAAAGGGACCCCCATCCGGACCATGACACCTAAGGACTTCACATCAGTTTCAGCAGTGTCCGTGATCTGATTACGCATTCATCCCTTCATTATCACATCTCCCACACACGGCATTTCATTTCCTCTCCATCACTGGGGCACAGTCCACTTCTCATTTCATTCAATGGTCTTTCATTGTTTCACCCATTTCTCATCACACAATTGCAAACAGAATGACCAGCATGTTCAATGTCAGGAGTAGGAAGAACATGCAGAGTCAGTGTAGAGTAAACCTGTGGCTGTTCCCCTCAATAATAAGTACACCACTTTGGATCCTGTTGATCGGGACAACCTACCAGGAGAATTGCAGTGACCAGATCTCTAGCACTGAGTCTGGTGCTGTGGCTCAGAAGAGCAGAGAGGGAAAGAGTACTGCAGTGGTGATAGGAGATTCCATAGTCAGAGGAACAGAGACGAGATTCTGGGGTTGTAACAGAGATATCTGGATGGTATGTTGCTTCCCAGGTGCCAGGATCAGGGATGACTCGGATCCGATCCATAGCATTCCCAAGGGGGAGGGTGTGCAGCCAGAAGTCTTGGTGCATATTGGCACCAATGACATAGGTGACAAGTTAAAGAGGTCCTGAAGAGAGATTTTAGGGATCTAGGTGGAAAGCTGAAAAACAGGACCTCCAGGATAGTAATCTCTGTATTGCTGCCTATGTCATGTGCCAGTGAGGGTAAGAATAGGATGGATTTGGCAGGGGAACATGTAGCTGAGGGTCTAGTGCAAGGGACAGGTTCCAATTTGTGGATCATTGGGATCTCTTCAGGGGAAGGTATGACATGTACAAAAAGGACAGGTTACACCTGAACCCAAGGGGGATCAATATCCTTGTGGACAGGGTTGCTAGCGTTGTTTAGGAGGGATTAAAAAAATTTGGCAGGGAGATGGGAACTGGGGTGATAGTGCTGAGAATGAGGTAGTTGTCTTATAATCAGAGGTAATGGGTAGTGAGACTCCTAGCAAGGAGGGGCAGAAGCTAGGGCAATGCTGCAGTCAACGGGATGAGTTGTAATGTAAAAGGCAGAAAAAAATCGAAAAGGATGAATGCAATGGTGAACATGTTACATTTGAATGTGCGCAGTATACAAAATAAGGCAGACGAACTTGCAGGACATTTACAGATTGGCATGTATGACTTTCTAGGCATCACTGATTCATAGCTAAAAGAAGATTATTGCTGAGAGGTTAATGTCCAAGGATTCATATTGTATCAAAAGGACAGGCAGGTAGGCAGACAGGATGGCATGGCACTATTGCTAAAAAATTAAATCAAAACATTAGAAAGGGATGACATAGGGTCAGAGGTGTTGAATCGTTGTGAGTAGAGCTTAGTTACTGCAAGGGTAAACAGACGCTGATGGTTAAATACAGATCCCAAAACAGTAGTAAGGATGTGGTTGATAAGTTACTATGGGAGATGGACAATACAGGCCAAAAGGGCAATGTTACAATAGTCATGGAGGATTTCAATATGCAGGTAGACTGGTAAAATCAAGTAGGTACTACGTCTCAAGAGGCGGAATGTTGAGAATGCCTGTGGGTTGTCTTTTTAGAGCAGCTCATGGTTGAGGCCACTAGGGGATCAGTTACTCCAGACTGGATGTTGTGCAAAGAACCAGAATTGATTAGAGAGCTTAAGGTTAAAGAACCCTTAGGGAAGAGTGCTCATAATGTGATCAAATTCACCCTGAAATTTGAGGAGGAGCTAAAGTCGGGAGAAGCTACTGTGGAGTAAAGGCGATTACAGAGGCATGAGAGAGGAGTTAGTTCAAATTGATTGAAAAAGAACACTGGCAGGGATGATGGCCGAGCAGACATGCCAGAAATTTCTGGAAGCATTTCTGAAGGCATTGGATATAAACATCCCAAAAAGGAAGAAGCATCCTAAAGGCAAGATGACAACCATGGCTAACAAGAGAAGTCAAAACCAACATAGAAGCCAAAGGAGGGGCACATAATATACCAAAAATTCTTGGAAAGTTAGCGGATTGAGAAGATTTTAAAAACCAAATGAATGCCACTAAAAAAATCATTAAGTAGGTAAATATGGGATACAAAAGTAAGCTAGTTAATAATATTAAAGAGGATACAAAATGTTTCTTAAGGTATATAAAGTGTACAATATAGGTCAGAGTGTGTATTGGACCGTTACAAAATGATGCTGGAGAGGTAGTAATATTTTGCAACAGCCTTCACTGTGGAAGACACTAAAAGCATGCTAGAAATGCAAGTGTGAAAGCGGTCAGAAATGTATGCAGTAGCCAATATGAGGGAAATGGTTCTTGGGAAACTGAAAGGTCTGGAGGTAGATAAGTTTCATGGAACAGATGGTGTACCAGAGTTCTGAAAGAGGCAGCAGAAGAGATTGTGGAAGCATTAGTAAAGATCTTTCAAGAATCACTAGATTCTGGAATGGTTCCGGAAAAATGGAAAAACTGCAAATGTCACTCCAGTCTTCAAGAAGGGAGAGAGGCAGAAGAAAGGAAATCATAGGCCATTAGTCTGATCACAGTGGTTGGGAAGATTTTGGAGTTGATTATATGGTTTTGGGATACTTGGATGCAAATGATAAAAAATTCTGTAGTCAGCATGGTTTCCTTAAGGGAAAATCTTGCCTGGCAAATCTGTTGGAATTCTTTAAAGAAATAACAAGCAGGATGGATAAAGGAGAATCGGTAGATGTTATGTACTTGGATTTTTCAGAAGGCCTTTCACAAGGTGCCGCACATGAGGTTGTTTAACAAGCTATGAGCCCATAGCATTACAGTAAGTACACTAGCATGGATAAAGCTGTGGCTGATTGGCAGGAGGCAAAGTGTGGAAATAAAGGAATTCTTTTCTGGCTGGCTGCCAGTGACTTTTGGTATTCCACAGGTGTCCATGTGAGGAGTGATTCTTTTTACTTTACATGTCAATGATTTGGATGATGGAATTGATGGCTTTGTTGCAAAGTTTGCAGATGGTATGAAGATAGGTGGAGGGGCAGGTAGTTTTATGGAAGGACAGAGGCTACAGAAGGACTTAGACAGGTTAGGAGAATGAGTAAAGTAGTGGCAGATGGAATGCAGTGTCCGTAAGGCCATAAGTGCAGGGTCATGCACTTTGGTAGAAGAAATGAAAGGGTTGACTATTTTCAAAATGGAGAGAAAATACAAGAAAATGTGGCGCAAAGGGACTTGGAAGTTTTTGTGCAGGATTCCCTAAGGGTTAATTTGCAGGTTGAGTCTGTAGTGAGGAAGGCAAATGCAATGGTTCAAGGTTCAAAGGTTCAAAGCTACAATTTAATGTCAGAGAAATGTATCCAATATACATCCTGAAATGCTTTTTCTTCGCAGCCATCCACGAAATCAGGGGAGTGCCCCAAAGCATGAATGACAGTTAAATGTTAGAACCCCAGAGTCCCCCCCCCCGGCTCCCCTCTCCCACACATAAGCAGCAGTGAGCAATAATTCCTCTTTCCCCCACTGGCAAAAGAAAGCATTGGTACCACCACAAAGCACTCAGCGTGAGCAAAGCAACAGCAAAGACACAGACTTGCAGTTACCCCAAAGACTTCGCATTTCACCCAGTATTCAACATACCACAGGTTCCCTCTCTCCCTAATAAGGGAGAAAGAGGCGTCTCCATTTTCCCAGCGAGTGGGAAGACATAATAAAGAACTCACTGGTTTATGATGTTAAGAGTCCGTTACCTCGCTTTTTTCGAGCTCTGTTCCTGAAAATTGCAAAGATCCCGGGTTTCCAAGCGCACAACAGATATCCTGACTCCCCCGATGACACACGGTCTCCTGTCATGACACCTACCCTCGATATACCCATCTTCAGAGACCCGCGATCCTAGGCTTCCGGGTCTTCGGTGTGCCAAACAATGACCAGTTATGGAACCCCAAGAGCAGGTCCAAGTCCCGCAAAGAACCATAGTCAGTGTATAACTCCAGGTCAGGATCTTCAAAGGAACCCTGAAAGGGAAATATAGAGACATTGAAGATGGAAATAGGACTTTTTCTGAAGATACAAGCAAAAGAGTCGCTGTTAGGTGTCATTAACCCTCCTAAGCTCATTTCAAGAGGACTGGAATATAAAATCAAGGATGAGGCTTTGCAAAGCACTCATGAGGCCTCACTTGGGATATTACGGGTAGCTTTGGGCCCCTTATTTTAGAATGGATATGCTGACACTGAAGAGGATTCAAAGAAGGTTCACGAAAATGTTTCCTGGCTAGAACAGCTTGTCATATGAAGAGTGTTTGATGACTCTGGGCCTGTATTCACTGGAATTCAGAACAATGAGGAATGACCGAATCGAAATCTATTGAGAATTGAAAGGCCTCAGTAGAATGGATGTTTCCTATGGTGGGGAGTCTAGGATCTGCCGACACAGCCTCAAAATAAAGATGAGGAGAAACTTCTTTATCTAGAGAGTGGTATATCTGTGGAATTTGTTGACATGAGTGGCTGTGGAGGCCAAGTCTTTATGTATATTTAAGACAGAAATTAGAATATTTTTGATTGGTCAGTGCGTGAGGGGATACGGAGAGAAGGCCAGAGATTGGGGCTGAGAAGGAAAATGGATCAGTCATGATGTAATCGTGGAGCAGACATGATAGGCCAAATGGCATAATTCTGGTTCTATATCTTAGAGTCTTACAATCTTATGAATGCCTGGCCATGCCACTGCTGATGCATCAGCTTGACTAGCACAGGGTCGATTGAATCCAATTATGCCCCACTTACAAGAGAAGATCGTGGATTAGTGGATACACCTAGAGATCTCTCACCTGGTCAAGAAAGGCTTGAAGATTAACAACATATTGTCCTTAGTAGAGAAGGTGAAATGTGACTCAGGGGTAATTATCTCTTACAAGACAAAGTCACCTTAGTCAATGTTCATTTTCCCATTGGCTCAGTGCTTCTCATCATTTGCGAAGAGTCACA
This sequence comes from Mobula birostris, assembly GCF_030028105.1. Classification (NCBI taxonomy): domain Eukaryota; kingdom Metazoa; phylum Chordata; class Chondrichthyes; order Myliobatiformes; family Myliobatidae; genus Mobula; species Mobula birostris. The sequence continues at coordinate 107,788,495 of NC_092378.1, forward strand.
CCTCCAAACTCTCGCACAAGCAATAAAGGGGAAGTTTTAAGAATCTCGGTATGACCTTTTGAACTGTTAATTTAGCAAAAAGGCACAAGCAGAGAACAACAGCACAAATTCTTCTTGCAAAGAGTCTGTGTCAGAGAGCTCAATCATCCCAGACCTGTTCAGTTGGATGTGTGAAGGAGCAAATGGGGGAATATACCTTGAATTAAAATATGAAATGGTCTGAGAGTTAAAGACCACTGGAATGCACAGTGACTGGAGACCAACTTGAACATTTGAGAAAATTCTCAGAAATCCTTCCATCTATTACCAGAGTGAATTGTGATCACCCCTGCCCCATCCCCCACACCCTGAGAACAATTTCCTTGGAATTTTGAGTAAATAAAATAATTGTTTATTATATGTAGGTCCAACTACCCTAATGTCACACTCTGTAACCTTCTTTTTTAATATTTATTACCTGTCTGCTCTATTTAAGTTTGTAAGGTCATGGCATCATATGCCATGAAAATTGGTATTTAGCTCACAACAACCATCAAACACCCATTTACAGTAATGCTACAGTCATCCCATGTTTATATTCACCACAACCATGGTGATCTACACCTCTGAGCATGTTTTCCTGTATCTGACTACACATAACAATAATTCCAGCATGCACCATTGGATCTGGATGCTGTGCTTCTTCCTAAACATTAACCAACATATTCAGTTTCTACTCCTTCACTGCCCCTATAAATACACCCAAACATTATCAAGGAGATTCACTTCATTGTGAAGTTTAATTACATTTGATCAGGAAGCCAAAACAAATAGCAGCAGTTGAGCTGTGATTGCCAGTTCCCATTCACCGAATTCACCTTGAATGTTTCCAACAAATCACAACCCCACATACAGCTCTATACTTTTAATAAAATAACGCAGGAGCTGAGCTTAGAACACTTGAAGAATACATTCCATTCAGTGTTATCGTTTCTAATGGCAATCAAAATGATAAGATGCTATGGTTGTAATATTATGATGAAATGGGTCACCTTTGTTTGACAATTGGACCTTTTCTTCAAAGGAGATAACTGAGATTGCATGGATGAGTGCATTTTCAACAGGGAGATTGATAAGGATATGTGTGGGTAGGTTTATCCCTCCAATTTGTCCTCAAACGAGCATCTATCATGGTCTTTAGGATTTGTGTAGTAATGTAAACACTTTCTTGTAGGAGTATAAAATTCATGCACATAATTGATTTTGTTCCTTTGCATGTCAACAGGGAACATGATGCTTTACTGTTTTTATCATTGGTCAATGCCAATTTGGTTGTTTTCTGTAAGGTTTGTTTGTAGACATGTGCAGTCAAATAGTTTAAACAAATGTTCCACTTGTTGTAGCTCAACTTCTTGCCTTTTTGCATGTTAATTTTAAGCACGTAAGCAAGATAAACATCTTCCTGATTTCAGGTAGGATAAAGTAAAGGAGGGAGGAGAAGATGGCAGCGCGATGCAGTGCCCATGGCCTCTCTGGTGAAATGATATCGTATTTGTTAAATAGGGGCCGTGCACAATCCTGATTTGACGGAGACGGACGTGAGAAGCACAGAGGAACATCTGGAGAGACTTCTGAAATGCCCGGTTCGCTGCTGCTGCTACTGTGAGATCGAGAATCTCCGGAGGGGAAGGCCCCAAATCCTCGGCTTTGCCTGTTGCTGGCAGCTGGGGTTGGGGTCGAAGTGCTCGGCAGAGGTGGTGCTCGGTGTTCGGTGTCGGAAGGCTGGTCGGAGGCTCGAAGTTTTCGGACGGACTGAGAGTCGGACTGTGGTCAGGTGCTTCCAGGATGTTGTATCGGCAAGTTTGCGGAGCTGGAAACTCATGGCAGGGAGAGTTTTCTTCCTTCTACTGTCTGCGTGAAATGTTGGGACTTCGAGAGACTTTGAGACTTTTTTTACCGTGCCCATGGTCTGTTCTTCTATCAAATTATGGTATTGCTTGCACTGTTGCAACTATATGTTATAATTATGTGGTTTTTGTCAGTTTTTCAGTCTTGGTCTGTCTTGCGTTTCTGTGATATCACACTGGAGGAACATTGTATCATTTCTTAATGCATGCATTACTAAATGACAATAAAAGAGGACTGCGTGTCCTCATAATCTAATAATCTAATCTAATCTAATACATTTTTGCACTAAATGTGAAAAAGCTGACTTCAGCTGCCTCTGCCTCAACATTCTCTCTTATCTCCCTCTTCCATCAGACAGGAGGTGTAAAAGCCTAAAAACAGGTACTATTAGGCTCAAAGATACCTTTGATTCCATTTGTTATAAGACTATGAAAAACTATAAAAAAAAGTAGTGGATATGGCCCAGGATCCTCAGGACTCACACTACCAGGTTCAGGAACACATTACCCCTCAACCATCAGGCTCTTGAACCAGTGGAGATAACGTCATTCAACTTAATTTGCCCCATCACTGAAATATTCCTACAACCTACAGATTCACTTTCAAGTACTCTTCATCAGATGTTCACAATACTTATTGCTTGGTTATTTATTATTTTTCTTTTCTCGTTTGTATTTGCACAGTTTGTTGTTTTTATACATGTTGGTTGTGTGTTTGCGCTGTTAAGCGCAGTTTTTCATTGATTCTATTATGGTTCTTGGATTTACTGAGCATGTCCACAAGAGAATGAACCTCATGGTTGTATATGGTGATATGTATGTACTTTGATAATAAATTTACTTTAATCTTTGAACTTAGAACTTGAAACTATGAAATGGTCCACTTGGTACAGAGGAGATGTCAGGGGTAAGTTTTTTAAGCAGAGAGTGGTGAGTTCATGGAATGGGCTGCTGGTGGCAGTGATGGAGGTGGAAACAATAGGATCTTTTAAGAGACTGCTAGATAGGTACATGGAGCTTAGAAAAATAGAGGGCTATAGGTAACCCTAAGTAATTTCTAAGGTAAGGACATGTTTGGCACAGCTTTGTGGGCTGAAGGGCCTGTATTGTGCTGTAGGTTTTCTATGTTCTATGCCTGCATGACATGATCAATGGTCAACCTCACAAACTACCTCAATATAAACTTGCATCTTATTGTCCACCTGCAGTGCATTTTCTTTGTAACTGCAACACCATTGTGCATTCTTTTATAGTCTTCTCTTGCACTATAATGTCTCTGTGCACCTCTCTCCAATTAGAAAATAGCCTAGGCATTTGAATGGTCATTCACATCTCTACAGTATATTTCATCTGCCACTTCTTTACCCATTCTCTGAATCTGACTAAGTCCTTCTGCAGACTCCCTGCTTCCTCATCATTATGTGGCCTTCCATCTATCTTTGATTCACAAAGACATCAATTCCATCATTCAAAATATTGACATATAATGTAAAAAGAAGGGGTCTTAACCTCAATCCCTGCAGAACAAAGGTAACCGGCAGACAACCAGAAAAGATCCCCTTTATTCCCTCTTTGCCTCCTGTCAGTCAGCCAATCTTCTACCCATGCCAGTACCTTTACTGTAATACCAGGGGCTCTTATGTGGCAAAGCAGCCTCATGCGTGGCATCTCATCAAAGGCCTTCTGAAAATCCAAGTAAAGTACATCCACTGACTCTCATTTATCTATCTTGCCAATTATTTCCTCAAAACTTTCAACAGATTTGTCAGGCAAGATTTCCCCTTGAGGAAACCACGCTGATTTTGGCTTATTTTATAATGTGCCGCCAAGTACCCCGAAACCACAACCTCAATAGTGGACTCTAACATCTTCCCAACCACTGCGGACAGGCTATAATTGGCCTATAACTTATTTTCCTCTGTTTCCCTCCCTTCTTAAAGAGTAGAGTGGCATTTACAACTTTCCGTTCCTCCAGAACCATTCCAGAATCTACTGAATTTGGAAAGATCATTACTAATGCCTCCATAATCTCTTCAGCTACTTCTTTCAGAACCTGGGAGTAGTCCCTCTAGTCCAGGTGACTTATATACAGTACTTTCAGACCTTTAGGATTCCCGACCTCCTTCTTCTTAGTAATAGTAACTACACACACTTCCCCCCCATGACACTCAAACTTCTGGCTCGTGCCTTGCCACATTTAAGACTGATGTAAGCTTCTTACTAAGTTCTTTTGCCACTTGTTAGCCCACATCACTACCTCTCCAGCAGTCCAATATCCACTCTCACTTCTCTTTTACTTTTTCTATATCTGAAAAAGATTTTGGTATCCTCTTTTATATTATTGGCAACCTTACATACTTATTTCATCTTTTCTCTATGGCTTTTTAAGCTGCTGTCTGTTGCTTTTTAAAAGCTTCCCAATTATATAACTTCCCATTAATTTTTGCTATATTATATGCTCTCTCTATTCCTTTTATTCTGACTTCGACTTCCCTTGTTGACCATGGCTGCTTCATCCTCTCTTTAGAATAATCCTCATTTTGGGATGTTTTTATCCTGTGCCTTCTGAATTGCCCTCAAAATCTCCAGCCAATTCTATTTTGCCATCATTCCCCTTCCAATCAACTTTGGCCAGTTCCTCTCACATGTCACTGGAGATATTGTATTGAGACATGCAGAGATGGCAGAGGAACTGAATGCATATTTTGCATCAGTCTTCACAGTGGAAGACATCTGCAGTATACTGGACATTCAAGAGTGTCAGGGAAGTGAAGTATGTGCAGTGAAAATTACGACTGAGAAGGTGCTCAGGAAGCTTAATGGTCTGAGGGTAAATCTCCTGGACCTGATGGAATGCACTCTCGGGTTCTGATGCAAGTAGCTGAAGAGATTGCAGAGGCATCAACGATGATCTTTCAAGAATCGATAGATTCTGGCATTGTACTGGATGACTGGAAAATTGCAAATGTTACTCTGCTATTTAAGAAGGGTGGGAGGCAGCAGAAAGGAAACTATAGACCTGTTAGCCTGACATCAGTCGTTGAAAAGTTGTTGGAATCTATTGTTAGGGATGAGATTATGGAGTACCTGGAGGCACATGACAAGATAGGCCACAGCCAGCATGGTTTCCTGAAAGGAAAATCCTGCCTGACCAACCTACTGCAATTCTTTGAGGAAATTATAAGCAAGGAGATGCAGTAGATGTGGTGTATTTGGATTTTCAGAAGGCCTTTGACAAGGTGCCGCACTTGAGGCTGCTTAGCAAGATAAGAGCCCATGAAACTACAAGGAAGTTACTAGAGTGGGTGGAGCATTGGCTGGCCAGCAGAAAACAGAGAGTGGGAATAAAGGGATCCTATTCTGGCTGGCTGCCGGGTACCAGTGGAGTTCCACAGGGGTCGGTGTTGGAACCGCTGTTTTTTTACGATGTATGTCAATTATTTGGACTACAGCATTAATGGATTTGTGGCTAAATTTGCAGATGATACAAAGATAGGTGGAGGAGCAGGTAGTGTTGAGGAAACAGAGAGCCTGCAGGGAGACTTAGATAGCTTAGGGGAATGGGCACAGAAGTGGCAAATGAAATACAATGTTGGAAAGTGTATGGTCATGCACTTTGGTGGAAGAAATAAATGGGTAGACTATTATTTAGATGGGGAGAGAATTCAAAATGCAGAGGTGCAAAAGGACTTGGGAGTCCTTTTGCAAGATACCCTAAAGGTTAACCTCTAGGTTGAGTCGGTTGTGAAGAAGGCAAATGCAATGTTGGCATTCATTTCTAAAGGTATAGAATATAAGAGCAGGGATGTGATGTTGAGGCTCTATAAGGCACTCATGAGACCACATTTGGAGTATTGTGTGCAGTTTTGGGCTCCTTATTTTAGAAAGGATATAGTGACATTGGAGAGGGTTCAGAGAAGGTTCACGAGAATGATTACAGGAATGCAAGGGTTAGCATATGAGCAATGTCTGGCAGCTCTTGAGCTGTATTCCCTAGAGTTCAGGAGAATGAGGGGGGATCTCATAGAAACATTCTGAATGTTAAAAGGCCCAAACAGATTAGATATAGCAAAGTTATTTCCCATGGTAGGGGATCCTAGGACAAGAGGGCATGACTTCGGGATTGAAGGACATCCTTTTTGAACTGAGGTATGGAGAAATGTCTTTAGTCAGCGGGAAGTAAATCTGTGGAATTTGTTGCCATGAGCAGCTGTGAAGGCCAAGTCATTGGGTGCATTTAAGGCAGAGATAGATAGGTTCTTGACCTGCCAGGACATCAAAGTGTGTGGGGAGAAGGCAAGAGAGTGGGGATGACTGGAAGAATTGGATCAGCCCATGATTGATGGGCCAAATGGCCTTCTTCTGCTATATCTTATGGTCTTATGGTCTCTGTAATTCCCTTTACTCCACTGTAATACTCATACATCTGACTTCATCTTAACCCACCGATGGAGCTGACATCCTCCTCTCAGAAACTAAACATTTCTGAGCACAAGACCCTAGGCCAAAAATCTCATTATAAGGGTCTTGACAAAAATATTGATTGTTCGTTTCGTTCTACAAATGCTGCTTGACAGATTGAGTTCCACCTCCAGTTCAATTCTTTGCTGCAGATTCTGTCATCTGTAATCTTTTATGTCTCAGATTTGAGACCCACCTCATTATTGTGATGGAAGTATCTAGTCAATGTCTGTGCTGTGTGTTGCATTGAAGTACATTCATGGGGTACAGTACCACTGGTTGGGCAACAGTGGTTCAGATTAAGGTCATGATGATTCATCTTAGAGGAGAAGTATAATCATTATCATCAATAATTATGGCCTCTAATCATTATCAGCAGTCACTTCAAACTGCTAGGAAGGTAGGTGGGGTGCATGGTTTACAATAATAGATGGTGTGGAGAGGAGGAGAGAGATCCTGAAGGAACAAGGACCAAGAAAATTGAAAAATTCATTGTGAAGCACTGGTGAGATAAATTTCAATCAAAATCAGTACCAAAGGCACAGGAACAATGCCAAGAAAGTGTTTTAAATCATTTTCCAGCTGCCTCGCCACTCCCTTTACACACTGCTCTATGTTATGCATCTGCCATTACACCTTGCCAATGATCTTTACCTATTATGGTTTGCTATTTAACATGTATCACTGCACCCTTATTTTGCCATGACTCTAATTCTGACCCCATATTTCACAGCTTTTTGTATATACTCACCAAGTTGTTAACAAATCACACAGCCAGTATGTTCGTAAGCACATTTCCCTCTCATTTTCAGAAGGGAAAAAAGTGAAACATGTTGGGCATCATCATCATCAGCAGCAGCCAGGTGACCAATAATGTTCAAACATTTATTGGCAGGTTTGGTACAATTTGAATTTCATTGTTTTTAATATTTTGAACTGGTAACATTGTCATTTAACCATTGGTATTTGTTTTGGTTTTTATTGATTTTAATATCAGGAGTACATAAAATTAGCAATATTAGGGCAGCAAATTAATCAATGAGATTATATATTCAAGGCAAGAGCAATCCTGTCTCCCCTAAACTATAACTAAATTTAAGGCTACTAAGTTATCAGATGATCAATTTGTTAATGAATCCAATTATGTTTTTTTGCTCATTATGTGAGTCTGGGTGAAATCCACATTTTTTGATATTTACTAAAATTTTTAAAAATCATCCTGACAAATTGAATCATTGAGAAAATTGAAGATATTTCTTTGGCATTTGTCACTGTATTCTCCAGTGTCTCACTCAATCACTTCCACTGGCGACATCCTTTGAATCAGATTTAGTCTTGAGATCACTTTCTCATCCATCCTGTGACCATTCAGTGCTCATTTGCAACCAACCCCATGTCAGTCCCAGTGAGGCAGCTGCTGAGCCCATCTTGTGTGTTATTTTACCGCTAGATGCAATGCATGTCTTCTGGCCCTCCACTGTCCATGCTCTGTAACCATGAGAATATCCAAACCATTTCTGCTCAATCATGCTCATTACTTGACTCTATCCACCATTAACATCTTCCTGTCCATCCCAACCATAATTATACCATTGTTCTTCTCTGTGCTTTGGATCTCCCACCTGTCCAGGTGAGGAAACACGTGGAAACTGAAGAACACTTCATCACCTACAATGTTAAGAAACCAACAAGGATCAAATTCAATTACATTCGCTTTATTCTCCATAGAGGGCCTCACTTTAAATTAAACATATATTGGTGTTGGCGCATGGCCAAGTGGTTAAGTCATCGGTCTAGTAATCTGAAGGTTGCTAGTTCGAGCATCAGCTGAGGCAGTGTGTTGGGTCCTTGAGCAAGGCACTTAACCACACATTGCTCTGCGACGACACCGGTGCCAAGCTGTATCGGCCCTAGTGCCCTTCCCTTGGACAACATCGGTGGCGTAGAGAGGGGAGACTTGCAGCATGGGCGACTGCTGGTCTTCCATACAACCTTGCCCTGGAAACCTTCCAAGGTGCAAATCCATGGTCTCATGAGACTAATGGATGCTTATTGGTTACAAACACAATAAAATTTCCCCAGTTCTATCATTAAGGTCTGCTGTTAAATCAATTTGCAAATATTGAAACCTGGTGCTTAACTGGCTGTAGGCTAGACCAATGTGAACATGGTTGATAACCGAGTTGTACCCAATCATGACTTCTGCACTTGGGTGTTCTGGAAAAGGTCCATTGTGTATATTCATCACTTCAAAGCTGATACAGTTCCAATGACTCATCAATCAAGTATTCAGCTGCAACTCGCTGTATCATTGTACCAAATATTAGACGGTAGCCCTATAGGGAGAGAATGTTGTTGTCTGTGATCTCAAACCATGTTGTTTATCTTGAAAAAGGTTACTATTAGAAAAACGAGTGTAATTATCCTTTGCCCCACAATTTTCAAACCAGCAGATGTACAGGCACACCAAAAAGCTGAAGTCTTGAAATAGTCGACGCTACCCATCCCCGTACTTCTGGTGATCCCAAACAGCTTTTTTAAATGTTTTAACGAGCTGAATCCTAACTAACTGTAAGCTTTCATAACATCAGGCATAAAAATCAGTTTTCATATCACACTAGGTTTTCATAGTTTTGCATCATTAAACCAGTTTTCTCAACACTTTAATTCGATTAATTTTAAGTTGTAGATTTTATATTTATATCCTTCACGAAGATAAATAGATGTTGTTTCAATATTAAAAATAATTATACAAAGAGATTTCTGCATTTCTGCAGCAGAATAGAATGAGTTACAGTGAAAAGAATGGAAATGTTTGAGAGAAATTCAGAGCAGCTGACAATTCTGTCCCACTTACTTATTGCACAATTGTACAATACATATTTGTAAAGAAAGTCCAAAAGGACTGTTATTTGAGAATAGGAAAGAGAGTATTGGTAAAATGGACTAATTATTTTCTTTTTTTTTTGATATCTTGATTTTGCACTAGTATTGCTGATTTGGTTGTTTATTTTGCACACTTATAAATTGTGTATAATTTACGTTAATGTAAGTTTATATTAACTGATTTTTGTCTTTGTCCTCCTATGTACTGCTGTCCTGCTACACAAGAGTAATTTTTGTGGCTTTTATACCCTGCGTGAACTTGTACTTTAATTTCTCTTTCCAATCTTCCAATCATCAGTGTTTACAACATGGTCTCTTCTTCACTGGAGAAACCAGATCGATGATGATTTTGCAGACTATCACTATTCAGTCTAATGGGTGACCCTGATCTTTGAATTGCCTTTCACTTTAATTCTTCATCTCACTCCCACTATGATTTCTCATTCTGGGGCTACAATACTGTTTCACCAAACCCAAAGTAAGCTCAAGGTACAATCCCTCATCTTCCCTACAGACAAATTGTAGCCTCCAAGATACAACAGATTCTGATAACTAGCCTTCCTTGCTTATATTAGAACCAGTCAGTTTGATATTTAATAATATTCACTCAGATTTTCTATCTCCATAGATCTCCCTGATCGTCCAAGTATTTCCAAAATTCTCTTTCATTTCAATTTTCCAACAACTGCAGTTCCTACATTTTAGAGTTCCACCATATTATTCGTCTCTCTATTATCTTCATTCATCTTCCTGCCAATATTCATCCTAGAAGCTCATTCTTCATGAATACTGGAGAGGAATCGTCCCTGCCCTAATATAGACCTTCCCTCTGTTCTCTCCATAGTATGAAACTTGAAACATTCTTGTTTTCCCACTTTTCCAATTTTAATGAGAGATCACTGATATGTTTCTTTCTCTTCAAGTGCTGCCTGGCCTATTGAGTACCTCTAATATTTTTATTTGTTTTTATTTTAGTCTTTCAGCATTTGCAATCCTTTACTTTCCCTTGGTACAGCTAGTTTATGACAAACTGCAGTCAGTGTAGGAGGAATATGGTGAACATGAAGGCAGAAGAGATTTGTTTATTTAGGGATCATTATCTTAATTCAGCACATCATGGACCAGAGGTCTGTTCCAGTGCTGTCCTGTTCTATGTGCTAAACTGCATCTTGCAGGTTTGCATTTCTCTGAACTGCATGATGATCACTGCACAGATGTTTACCTGCTGATCTTAGCAGTGTGATTTTATGCTCAGATAAGAAGGGTAGTGGGGGGGGTGGAGTTAAGTAGCTGGTGGACGATACATTGAGAACTCACAGATGTTTAGGTGTTTAGTTCAGAGGAACACTTGTCTTCTCTACTCTGATGCAATGGTTTAATAGATTTGTGTAGGAAAGTGGAAGAAAGAACCAAACTTTTGATTTAAAAATGGAAATCTCTTTGTGACTTATTCTTAATAAGCTGTCCCCTTCTGTGTCATCACTTCAAAATTCACCTTCTTCAATCTACATCAGTTGAGCACATTCTTCCTGGCAGATATCCAGACTGTAAGACATAATTATTATATAACCATAACATCCACAGTTAGATGTTCTCTTTCCCTCACCTTTAGGTCTTCTCCAGCCCTTTTGGAATATTGAATTCTGATCCTTTGAGAATTCCTGTGCTCTCTTCAAACCATAATTGACCCTAGTTACTGGAATTCATTTATTTGAAACATCTTTTTGAAAGCTATTTTTCAAAGTTCAAGATAAATGTATTACTTAAGTACATGTACAACCCTGAGATTTGTTTTCTTCTGGTCATGCTCAATAAATCCAATAACAATAATAGAATGAATTGAAGACCATGCCCAGAAGAGCGGACAAGCAGCGTGCAAGAAACAAAAAACCGTTCAAGTACAAAAGAAAATAATAATAATAAATAAATAAGCAATAAATGTCAAAAATATGAGATGAGGAGTCCTTGAAAGTGAGTTCATAGATAGTGCGAATATTTTGATGATTGGGCTAGTGAAGTTATCGCTTTTGGTTGAGGGGTAATAACTCTTCCTGAACCTGTTGGTGTGGGCTCTGAGGCTCCAGTACATTCTTCTGGATGGCAGCAGTAGGAAGAGTCTGTGACTTGGTTAGTGGGGGTCCCTGACGATGTAGGATGCTTTCCTGCATCAATGCTCCATGTTGATGTGCTCAGTGGTGAGAAGGGTTTAACCTATGATGGGCTGGGCCATGGCCACTACACTTTGTAGGATTTTCCTTTCAAGGGAAGCAAGTCAATGTACTCTCCACCACGCATCTACAGAAGTTTGTCAAAGTTTTATATCTCATGCCAAAACTTTGCAAACTTATAAGGATGTAGAAGGAGATGGGAGGAGAAGATGGCGACACGACGCAGCTCGCTGCGGCCACTCCGGTGGTGATGTCTGTTATTTGTCAAGTAGGGTGCTGTGCACAATCCTGATTTGATGGAGATGGAAGTGACAGCACAGAGGAACATCTGGTGAGACTTCTGAAATGCCTGCTTTGCTGCTGCTGCTACTGTGTGGTCCAGAATCTCTGGAGGGTAAGGCCCCGAGTCCTCGGCTTTGCTTGTTGCTCGGCAGCCAGGGCGAGGTTGAAGTGCTTGGCAGTGGGTGGTGCTCGGAGAGGCTGTGTTGGAGGGGCTGGTCGGAGGCTTGAAGTTTTCAGACGGACTCAGAGTCCACTGCAATCGGGTGCTTCCAATGGCGCTGCATCGGCAAGTTGGCTGTGCTTGGAAGGTTCATGGCGGGGAGTGTCTCTCCTTTCTGCCGCCTGCGTGAGACGATGAGGCTATCAGGACTTTGAGACTTTTTTTTTACCATGCCCATGGTCTGCTCTTTATCAAATTACGGTATTGCTTTGCACTGTTGTAACAATTGTAATAATTATGTCGTTTTGTCAGTTTTAGTCTTGGTTTGTCCTGTGTTTTCTTGTGATATCAGTCTGGAGGAACGTTGAATCATTTTTTAATGCATGCATTTCTAAATGACAATAAACGAGGACTGAGTGTCCTCATAATCTAATCTAATCTAATGTAGAGTCACCAGTATGCTTTCTCTGTAATTACATACACTTACATGCTGGGCCCAGGATAGATCCTCTGAAATGATACCAGCATTTACAGTCGCTGACCCTTTCTACCTCTGATCCTCTGATGAGGACTGGCTCATCGGGACGTCAATAATCAGCTCCTTGGTCTTGCTGACTCTGAGCAGTTACCGTTTTGGCACCACTCAGCCACATTTTCGATCTCCCTCCTATCTGCCGATCCATCGCCACTTTTGATTCAGCCAACAACAGTGGTGTTGTCAGCAAACTAAAATATGCTTCGCTACACAGTCCAAAGTGTAAAGTGAGTAGAGCAGGGGACTAAGTACATAGCCATGTGGTACACCTGTGCTGATGGAGACGGTGGAATCTGAACTGACTGGGATCTGCAAGTGAAAAAAATTAAGGATCCATTTGCACAAGGGAGTATCGAGGCCAAGGTGTTGAAACTTATTGATTAGTTTTGAGGGGAAAGTAGTATTGAATGTTGAGCTGTAGTCAGTAAAGAGTGTCCTTATGTATGCACCTTTGTTGTTCTTGATGAAAGGTGCTGCTTTCCTGTGTCAGCGTTCCTCGAAAATGTTCTCAAATGTGCTTTGCTTTTGATGGTTTGGGCAGTGACCACCTCTTTTTGTAGGCTTTTCCATTCTTGGCAATTGGTGCTTCCATGCCAGTTCACAATGCAACCAGTCAGGATACTCTCCATCCTGTGCATGTAAAGAAGTTTGCCAAAGTTTTAGATGATGTGCCAAATGTCTGCAAACTCTAACCACGTGGAGGGGCTTCGTGCCTTGTTTATGATCGCACTTACCTGCTGGTCCCAGGACAGATCCGCTGATACAATAAATATCAATGAATTCAAGTTACTAACCTTCTACACCTCCAATCCTCTAATGAGGTCCGACTCGTGGATTTCTGTTTTATTTCTCCTATAGTCAATAATCAGCTCTTTGCTTCTGCTGATGTTCAGAGAGAGGTTGTTGCTGTGGCACCATTCAACCAATTTTTTAATTTCCTTCCTATATGCCAATTCATCACCACCTTTCATTTGGACAATAACAGTTGTGTCGTTATTCCAAGTTGGTCCAATCTCTGTTTGTAGCTAATACTTTCTGATCCAGGAAAAATTCGATGAACCTCCTCTGCCTCCTCGCCAAAGCTGCCACATCTTTCCTATAATGTAGTGAACAGAACTGCACAAAATACTCCAAATGTGGCCTAACCTAAGTTTTCTTCAACTGCATCATGAATTCCCTTTTATATTCATACTCCTGACTACCGATGGCAAGTAATCTGTACAAAATTTTAACCATCCCATCCGCTTGTGTGTGACTTTTAGAGACCTATTCACTTTTAAAACATTCACTTTATTTGTTACGTTTACACCAAAACATTGAAACCTACAGTGAAATGTGGTGTTGTGTCACAACCATCATAGTCTGAGGAAATGCTGGGGGCAGCCCACAAGTGTCACCATGCTCACAGCGTTAGCACAGCATGCCCATAACTTACTAACCCTATGTCTTTGGAATTCAGGAGGAAACTGGAAAACCAGAGGAAATGCATGTGGTCATGGGGAGAATGTACAAACTCCTTACAGATGGCGGTGGTAATTAAATCCTGATTGCTGACGGTTGGCGCTCTAAAGAATTGCACTATCCACTAATTCAAAACTTCACATTTGTACAGATTAAATTCCATATTCCATTTATCTGCCCACATTTCCAACTGGTCTATATCCATTTGCATCCATTGTCAACCTTCCTCACTATCCATAGTTCACCATTTCTTGTGTTATTTGTAAACTTCCTAATCAGCCCACGTACACTTTTGTCCAAATCAGTTCACACTGTATGTCACAAATATTAAAGGTCTCAGCATCAATATTTGCCTAACACCATTGGTTGCAGACTCCCAATCAGAACACATCCTTCTATCACTACCCTCTTTCTTCCATGGCCAAGCCAATTTTGAATCCAACAGACCAAGTGCCTCAGCTTTAGAGCTTACATTAGTAGTCCAACTATTCACTATTACATTGTTTTTTGACCTTTCAATGAGATGGATAGGCTTGGTGCAGCAACATCAGCTTCTCAACATCAAGCTGAATGTCACTCAGAAGAAGTCTCATATCACCACGTTCAGTAATTTGCAGTCTGTTTTTTTGCTTTGTAAAAAGTTGGGCGACAGCACTGAAATTGCACTTCACTCAGTATGATGTTAGAAAGGCAATAAAGAATATCTGGACCATTTTGCACAGTGCATGATAGTCTGCAGAGATTGCTTTCTGCAACCAAAAGTCTTGTTATGATTTGTTGAAACTTGGCTTCAGCTCAAAGTAATTTTGTAACAAGGTTATTTCTTCCTCCATCCTTCCTGTGAATTTCTCATTACAAGTATTCATTACAAGTATTACCCAATTTGTAATTTGGATTGAGAGAAGATCCTGAAATCTCTCTGACATGTCTTTATGCAGCTCACACAAGTGGGCACAGTAAACTTGAAGATCATCATCTGGTATCATATATTGAAGGGTGTGAGGAAGAGAAGTGAGTGCAGTTACAACTACAAGGGAGAAGGTGGTCAAAAAGCTGGAAGACCTAAGGGGACATAAGTTAGCCGAACCAGAGGAACTGCACCCTAGGGTTCTGAAAGAAGTAGTGATAGAGATTGTGGAGGCATTAGTAATGATCTTTCAAAATCCATTTCACTCTGGCATGGCGCCAGAAGACTGGAAATTTGCAAATGTCACTCTACTATTTAAGGAGGAAGGCAGCAGAAACGAAATTATAGACCAGTTAGTCTGACCTCAGTGGTTGGGAAGATGTTGGAGTCGATTGTTAAGGATGAGGTGATTGAGTACTTGGTGACACAGGACAAGATAGAACAAAGTCAGCATGGTTTCCTCAAGAGAAAATCTTGCCTGATGAACCTGTTGGAATTCTTTGAGGAGATTGCAAGTAGGATAGATAAAGGGGATGCAGTGGATGTTTTATATTTGGACTTTCAGAAGGCTTTTGACAAGGTGCCACACAGGAGACTCCTTACCAAGTTAAGAGCCCATGGTGTTACAGGAAAGTTACTGGCATGCTTAGACCATTGGCTGATTGATAGGAGGCAGCGAATGGGAATAAGAGGATCATTTTCTGCTTGGCTTCCAGTGACTAGTGATGTTCCGCGGGGTCGGTGTTGGGACCGCTTCTTTTTATGCTATGTATCAATAATTTAGATGATGGAATAGAATAGCTTTGTTGCCAACTTTGCAGTTGATACAAAGATTGGGGAAATGGCAGGTAGTGTTAAGGAAACAGATAGGCAACAGAAGAACTTAGACAGATTAGGAGAATGGGCGAGGAAGTGGCAAGTGAAATACGATGTTTGAACATGCATGTTCATGCAATTTGGTAGTAAAAATAAATGTGCAGACTATTTTCTAAATGGGGAGAAAATCCAAATATCTGAGATACAAAGGGACTTGGGAGTCCTTATGCAGAACACCCTGAAGGTTAACTTGCAGATAGAGTCAGTGGTGAGGAAGACAAATGCAACGTTAGCATTGATTTAAAGAGGTCTAGAATACAAGAGCAAGGATGTGATGCTGAGGCTTTATAAGGCACTGGTGAGGCCTCACCTTGAGTATTGTGAACAGTTTTGTGCCCCTCATCTTAGAAAAGATGTGCTGACATTGGAGAGGGTTCAGAGGAGGTTCACAAAGATGATTCCAGGAACGAAAGGGTTATCATATGAGGAACGTTTGATGGTTCGGGTCCTGTACTTGCTGGAATTTAGAAGGATGAGGGGGGACCTCTGAAATCCGTGAAGGGCTGAGACAGATTAAATGTAGAAAGCAGGAGAGTCTAGGACAAGAAGGCACTGCCTCAGGATAGAGGGGCATCCATCTAAAACAGAGATGCAGAGAAATTTCTTTAGCCAAAGGGTGAATTTGCCAGGTCATCAAGTGTATTTAAGGGAGAGATTGATAGGTTCTTGATTGGACATGGCATCAAAGACTACGGGGAGTGGGACTGAGGAATGGAAAAAGTAATTAGCCATAATTGAATGGCAGAGCAGACTCAATGGGTCGAATGTCTTAATTCTGCTCCTATGCCTTATGGAAGAGGCTCAGAAATCAGAAAAAGTCATAACAGCCAGTGTTGCCCATAAATAGAGTTAACTTGGACTGGAACATGGAGTTGACTGACTTGACTTTGATAAGATTCATATTATTTTCTTGAAATTGGAAACTGATTTCATTAAACTTTGCAAATAATTCTGACATATAAGCAATGTCATACCTAATATTCTTTAGTTAATTACTGAATGAAACATTCTTCTCTTCAAAGAATTTTATCACAATTTCAAAAAAGTGCTTAAAAGCTGTGCATTTAATATTTCAGTAATATTTAAGTAATATTGTAAATAGTATTGTTTGTTTAAGCATTCTTTGCTGTTAACATAGTTCATCACAGGTTATATGTAAAAGTACCTGAATGGCTTATGTTATTACACCACCACGTAATGTATGTGCACACCTCACTAAAGTAAAATTGAAGTAGACACATTATTCCCCACTCTGATTTTTTCTTTCAATTAGTTTTATGTTTTCAGAATTACAAAAACATAAGTGGTGACAAGAAAGTTTTAAAATGTACCCAAAATGACTTCCAACCTGTTGAAGTGAAGTGAGACATTCAAGTTATATAAAACTGCAGCACATTTTCTTTGCAAGAGAAGAGAAATGGTCAAGTAAAAACAAAGTGCAGCATATTTTTCTTTCTTCTCAAGAGGAAAGAGATGTTCTAATTTTTTAAAAAGTGCAGCACATGTCTCTTTGGAAGGGAAGGATGTTTGAATTTTTTTAAAAAGCAGAAAATGTACGACGTTCATGGGTTCATAAACAGTGAGCATTATTATTTAATAATAATAAATATAAAAAATAGAAATGACTGGTTGCATTGGAAACATAGCTGTATTTGATTGTATAAGAGATAACTGGCTGATGTATACTGAGTGAACTGAGTGACATTTTGAAGCAAACAAAATAGCTAAAGGCAAAAGAGTCAAACACGAGAAAATCTGCAGATGCTGGAATTTCAAGCAACACACATAAAAGTTGCTGGTGAACACAGCAGGCCAGGCAGCATCTATAGGAAGAGGTACAGTCGATGTTTTGGGCCGAGACCCTTTGTCAGGACTAACTGAAAGAAAAGCTAGTAAGAGATTTGAAAGTGGGAAGGGGAGGGGGAGATCCGAAATGATAGGAGAAGACAGGAGGGGGAGAGATGGAGCCAAGAGCTGGACAGGTGATTGGCAAAAGGGGTATGAGAGGGTCATGGGACAGGAGGCCTAGGGAGAAAGAAAGGGGGAGGAGGGAAGCCCACAGGATGGGCAAGGGGTATAGTGAGAGGGACAGAGGGAGAAAAGGAAGAGAGAGAAAAAGAGAATGTGTGTATATAAATAAATAAATAACGGATGGGGTATGAGTAGAAGGTAAAGCATTAGCAGAAGTTTGAGAGTCAATGTTCATGCTATCAGGTTGGAGGCTACCCAGACGAAATATAAGGTGTTGTTCCTCCAACCTGAGTGTGGCTTGATCTTTACAGTAGAGGAGGCCGTGGATAGACATATCAGAATGGGAATGGGACATGGAATTAAAATGTGTGGCCACTGGGAGATCCAGCTTTCTCTGGCGGACAGAGCGTAGGTGTTCATCGAAATGATCTCCCGGTCTGCGTCGGGTCTCGCCAATGTATAGAAGGACTTATCTCCCTCCACGACTCTGTTGTCCATTCGTCCCCCCCTTCCCTTCCCACCGATCTCCCTCCTGGCACTTATCCTTGTAAGCGGAACAAATGCTACACATGCCCTTACACTTCCTCCCTTACCACCATTCAGGGCCCCAGACAGTCCTTCCAGGTGAGGCGACACTTCACCTGTGAGTCGGCTGAGGTGATATACTGTGTCCGGTGCTCCCGATGCGGCCTTCTATATATTGGCAAGACCCGACACAGACCGGGAGATAGTTTCGCTGAACACTTATGCTCTGTCTGCCAGAGGAAGCAGGATCTCCCAGTGGCCACACATTTTAATTCCACGTCCCATTCCCATTCTGATATGTCTATCCACGGCCTCCTCTACTGTCAAGATGAAGCCACACTCAGGTTGGAGGAACAACACCTTATATTCCGTCTGGGTAGCCTCCAACCTGATGGCATGAACATTGACTTCTCAAACTTCCACTAATGCCCCACCTCCCCCTCGTACTCCATCCGTTATTTATATACGCACATTCTTTCTCTCTCTCTCCTTTTCCTTCCTCTGTCCCTCTGACTATACCCCTTGCCCATCCTCTGGGTTTTTTCCCCCTTCACCCTTTTCCTTCTCCCTGAGCCTCCTGTCCCATGATCCTCTCATATCCCTTTTGCCAATCAATTGTCCAGCTCTTGGCTCCATCCCTCCCTCTCCTGTCTTCTCCTATCATTTCGGATCTCCCTCTCCCCTCCCATTTTCAAATCTCTTACTAGCTCTTCTTTCAGTTAGTCCTGACGAAGGGTCTCGGCCCAAAACGTCAACTGTACCTCTTCCTAGAGATGCTGCTTGGCCTGCTGCATTCACCAAAGACAAAAGAGTTCCAGTTTTGCTGAGTGCAATTGATGGAAGAGCATACGGATTCGTTAGAGGTTTAACTGCTTCAACCAAACCAGCTGAAATGTCTTTGCCGATATTGTGAAAGTAATGCAGAAACATTTAGAGCTGAAACCATTGTTGATTGTAGAACTCCTTAGGTTTCATAAGCAGAATCAAACGGAAGGGGAGTCCATTTCTGCGTAAGTGGCTGAATTGAAGAGATTTTCTGAGCATTGTGCACTGTCAGCTCAGAGATAGGTTTAATGATGCACTGAGAGATTGTTTAGTTTGTGAAATCTTACAAGAAAGCATTCAAAAACAGCTCCTAATTGAAGCACAACTCACATTTAGAAGAGCAGTTGAAATGCATTATCAAAGGAAACAGCAGACAGAGACACAATTGAGTTGCAGTCAGGAATGAAAGTGAATGTCAGCAAATTTGCAACATCTAAACAGAAACCAGCCTAGGAAAAACAAATTGTGTTACCGTTGTGCCAGAGATTCACATACACCAGACCAATGCAGATTTAAATGTGAAACTTGCAGAAAAGTAGGACATGTACAAATAACATGTTGGGCAGACAAAAATAAATGGATGGACTGCATAGCGAAGAGGAAAATATAAAATGTCAAGTGACAGTGTCAAAGAGAGCACAAACCTGCATCCTGTTGATGAAAAATCTGATAATGATAAGAGTGACAAGGGAATGAGTAGCCCAGAGATTTACAATGTGAAAACTAACTAAATGGCTTACAACATAAGTGAATGGCAAATGAATCAAAATGGAAATGGAGACTGGCTCAGCTGTTTCAGTCATTCCACAAAATGAGGTGGAACATCATTTCAAAATGTCATGGTCCGGTCCGTGAAGTCCGTATTCCGGTTCACAGTCTGGTCCATCAACCCTTGCTCCAGGTTTTCCTGTCTACCCTGTTTCTGTTCCTGTTAAGCACTAATTAAGGCAGCTGATGCCTGTTGGGGCTGGCTGCATAAATCAGAGACCAGGGTGTGGCGGCTGGATTGTTCTTGTCCTTACTCCTTGTATCCCTTGCTCTGCCTTCCGTTTCCTCGCCTGAAGCCCTGCCTTGTCTTTCCGGTAACTCTCTCCTCACCTGAAGTTCTCATCTCGCCTTGCTTTGCCTGAAGCCCTGCCTTGTCTTGCCGGTAACTCCTGCCTCACCTGAAGTTCTCGTCTTGCCTTGCTTTGCCAGAAGCCTTGCCTTGACTTGCCGGTAACTCTCACCTCATCTCGCCTGCAGTCTTGTCCTGGGGCCACCCTGTACCTAGCTCCCTTCCTGTCCCTTGCCTCTGCCCAGGTAAGCCAGGCCGTCTTGCCGTTACCTGGGGTTGGTTCTGTCCCTTCCTGTCCCTTGCCTCTGTCGGGTGGTGATCTGCGCCCTGTCCAGGTGATCCGCACCCTGCCCAGGAGGAACCTGCCAAGCCTCGCCGCAAGTCTCCTGCCTCCAGCCTCCAGCCTCACCTCGCCTCAAGTCTCCTGCCTCCAGCCTCCAGCCTCGCCTCAAGTCTCCTGCCTCCAGCCTCACCTCAAGTCTCCTGCCTCCAGCCTCCAGCCTCACCTCAAGTCTCCTGCCTCCAGCCTCGCCTCAAGTCTCCTGCCTCCAGCCTCGCCTCAAGTCTCCTGCCTCCAGCCTCCAGCCTCACCTTGCCTCTAGTCTCCTGACTCCAGCCTCCTGCCCAGACTCAAGCCTGAAGACTCCAAGCCTCTAGCCTCTAGCCTCTTGCCAAGCCAAGACAAGTCTCTAGCCTCTAACCTCTTTCCTTGCCAAGCCAAGTCTCTAGCCTCTAGTCTCAAGTCCTGCCTGCCTGCCAAGCCTCGTCCTTGCCTAGTTCTGGGGTCCGAGCCAGAGGCAAGACCCAGGTACTGGGTCCTTGTCCAGTCTCTGGCTCAGAGTCCAAGCCCGGGCTCCTAGCTCTCTTGTTCAGTCCTGTTCCAGGTTCCTGGTTTTCCTGTCCATGTCCTTGCCATCACCCTGTATCCTAGTCCTGTCCCTAGTACTTCAGTGTCTGTGCCTTGCACTTGGGTCAGTTCCTAGCCACCGCCTTATGACACAAAGATATTGAAATGACACCTGCAACTAAGAACTTATATTGGAGAAAAGATAACTAATTCCTCTGGGAATGACATTCGTAGCAGTGAAATACAACAACCAACAAGCCACATTGTGCTTGTATGTGCTAAAACAGGAGGGCCAGCAGAGTGGGGTCTTGATTGGCTGAGACGACTACATGATTGAAGATTCAACCACCATTTGTGTGTCACATCCCCCGAAACAGAGTCAACTGAAAGCAAATTAAAAAAGCTACTAGATGATGTCACAGCAGTGTTCAAGGATGGCAGTGGAAAACTGAAACATACAGTATCAAAGCTAAAATAATGTTAAATGAAAATACGACACCCAAGTTTTACAAAGCCCACACGGTTCCTTATACCATTCATGATAAAGTAGCCAGTGAGCTAGATCACATGGAGGCTGAGCGAATTCTTTCCAAGGTTGAGTGGAGCCCATAGACAATACAAGTGGTCTCAGTAGCCAAGTATGATGGATGTGTTGTGATTTTAAGGTCACCATCTATCCAGTGCTGAAAGTAGACCAACACCCTATGTCCTGGATAGATGACATCTTTGCAAACCCTTCTGGTGGGAAGTACTTCAGCAAAATGGACTTAGCTGAGACCTAACTGCTGATGGAGAAGGAAGAAGAGTGCAAAGTGTTTCTCACCATAAATACTTACAAAGGTCTTTATTGTTAATAGGCTTATCTCTTGAATGGCATCTGCACCTTCGCTCTGAAAGAAAGTTATGGACCAGGTCCTGCAAGGCTGCCCAGGCACTGATTGATAACAGGATGACATCATTGTTATTGGACAGGATGACAAGGAACATTTCCTAAATCTCAAGAAAGTGTTAAAAAGATTAGAAGATTATGGGCTCAGAGTACGACGCAACAAGTGTGAATTCTTAAACCAAGCATTACCAGTGCCAAGCATTATCAGTAGTGGTCACACTACTGACGCAAAAGAATTACACTAGTGTGCTGAGAATATTTAAGCAGTGGTGGATTGGATGTCTCAAGGCCAAAGGAGGTGTCATAGGTGTTACAGTCCTTCATAGGATTTGTCAGTTATGATAACAGGTTCCTGCCAAACCTGGCTACTGTGCTCCATCCTTTGAACTTATTATTATAGATAAGAAAGAAATGGCAAAGGACAAAGCAGTGTGAGGTGGCTTTCCCAAAGGCAAAGGAAATAGTTCTGTCAAACGCTGTACTCACAGATTATGATCCGTATCGTTCGGTGAAGCTTGCCTGTGATGTGGACCCTAATGGTCATGTTACATGTAATGAGTGATGGAAGTGAAGGCCCTATGGCCTTTGCATCACATTTCCTTGCTGCCACAGAGAAAAATTACACATAGATTGACAGAGAGGCTTTGAGTTTGATTTGGGGTGTAAAATGTTTTAACCAGTACTTGTGTGGGAGAGTTTACCCTCATTACTGATCATCAACCACTAGCGTCCATTTTCAGTCCACTAACAGCAGCAGCACGAATGCAAGGATGGGCTCTGTTTCTTGGATGACACAATGACAAGATCGAATTCAAGAGGATGACTAACCATAGAAATTAAATGCTGGTGGATTGTCCCATTTACCCAGAGAAAAGGAAATACCTGAAAAATTACAAAAGAAGACACTCCTCATATATATTCTCCCTAACGCAAATCAAAAGTCTCCCTATTACAGCGGAGATGATCCTAAGGGAAACCAGAAAATCACCCCCCCACCCCCAATACAGTCTCAGGTCTGCATGACCACCCAAAATGGCTGGAATTGCAACAGAAACTCCAGTTCGCAAATATTTATCAGCACCAGGATGAACTTGCCCTTGACAAGGGTCGCCTTACCTGAGGATTCAGAATTGTTGTACCATCCAAGCTGAGAGCTGAAGTGTTGGAGGAGCTACAATAGCATACAAAAGTTTGGGCACCCCTGGTCAAGATTTCTGTTACTGTGAAAAGCTAAGCAAGTAAAAGATGAACAAACACCACACCATCTGTAAAAAAGCCGAAGATGAAAAGAGAATGGCTTCTACAACAGGATAATGATCCTAAACACACCTCAAAATCCACAACGGACTACCTTAAGAGGTGCAAGCTGAAGGTTTTGCTATGGCCCTCACAGTCCCCCATCCTAAACATCATCGAAAATCTGTGGATAGACCTCAAAAGAGCAGTGCATGCAAGACGGCCCAAGAATCTCACAGAACTAGAAGCCTTTTGCAAGGAAGAATGGGCGAAAACCTCCCAAGCAATAATTGAAAGACTCTTAGCTGGCTACAGAAAGCGTTTACAAGCTGTGGTACTTGCCAGAGGGGGTGTTACTAAGTACAGCCATGAAGGGTGCCCAAACTTTTGCTTCAGGCCCTTTTCCTTTTTTGTTATTTTGAAACAGTAAAAATTGAAAATAAAGAAGTTTTCTTGTTTAAAATATTAAAGAAATGTGTCATCTTTAAATTTATGCCCTTTGGAAATCAGGTCATCTTTTACTCACATAGCTACTCACAGTAACAGAAATTTTGACCAGGGGTGCCCAAACTTTTGCATGCCACTGTACATGCCGGATATCTAGGCATGGTCAAAATGAAAGTATTTGCTCAAAGCTTTGTCTGGTGGCCAGGGATAGATCAGAAGATCAAGCAACTTGCCATGCATAGTTCAGTATGTCATTCATGTACTTTTACATATAAACCCATAGAGAACTATGCAAACAAAGAATGCTTAAACAAACAATATATTTACAATATTACTCAAATAACACTGAAATATTAAATACTTAATATTTAAGTAATATTGTAAATATATTGTTTGGCTAACCATCCTTTGTTGTTTACATAGTTTATTACTTATTATACAAAGTTTGTATATAAAAGTATGTGAATGATACATATCATTACACCACCAAGTCACATATGTGTGCTTCCCACTAAAGCAAGAAAAAAAAGAAGACACATTATTCTTGGCTCTGTGTTTTTCTTTCGATTAGTTTTATGTTTGGCAAAAAGTCTCTCAGTCTATTTCCTTTTGAGGGCCATCTGACTTCTGTGTGCAATGGCAAGCATTCAAACTGTTTATCATTCTCAAGACAAAGCTCTTGAAATAGTCAAGAATTGTGAGCATGGGACTTGACTCTGTTTGCTGCTGTGGTAAAAGTATTTAATGATTTGTACAGCTGATCACTTGGGATTTTTTGTGTCAAAATGTTGTCGGTGTATGGTAAATATGTTAGGTACACCTTTTCTCAAGAAAGCAATCACCCCACAGTGGTGTTCTGTCATTGATAGTATTCCATCTGTTGCACATCAAGAATGTTGGTGACCAAATGTCCTTCTCTTTGAAAAATTGCGCAACAACCCAAAATATTGACTCCCCCTTTGTATCTGTTTCTAGTCCCCTTGCAAATAACGACTCT
The DNA here is from genome assembly GCF_030028105.1 of Mobula birostris. Taxonomy (NCBI): domain Eukaryota; kingdom Metazoa; phylum Chordata; class Chondrichthyes; order Myliobatiformes; family Myliobatidae; genus Mobula; species Mobula birostris. The sequence continues at coordinate 107,812,911 of NC_092378.1, forward strand.
TGAACCGTGCTTTCATCTGTTATGAAGCAAACATAACCAAGAAGCAAAGACTTATTGCCTGGAAAAGTTGACTCATCCAACTGCAGAGCAAATTCTGTTGTCCCAAGTATGTTGCACAATGTGTCTTCCACATTCTTAGATATTTCACCTATTCATCTTTGAACAAACTTGTTGCAGAGCGGAGTCACTGATTATTTGGTCTGGTGACTGAGGCAAAACCATACTCAGAACTTCACTTCCTGCTGGCAAAGTCAGTTCTTCACCAATTGTATGGTGATTTCCAGATTTAGCAATGAGCAATGAAATGTTGTATGAAGCACACAAACCATCACTGTTTTGTTGTGATATGCTGGCAAACATGTTTTGAGTGTTTTCCATTTCTGAAAGTTTTAAAAAGATGACTGTAAATTAAGCCAAGTTCTTGTTTGCTTTATCAGTGTGTATTCCTCTCAAATGTTCAAGGAACCTGAACAGTTTCATAACATAAAAACATAAGAAATAGGAGCAGGAGTAGGCCATCTGGCCCGTCGAACCTGCTACGCCATTCAATAAGGTAATGGCTGACCTGAGCATGGACTCATCTCCACCTACCTGCCTTTTCCCCATAATCCATAATTCCCCAACTATGCAAAAATCTATCCAAACTTGTCTTAAATATATTTACCGAGGTAGCCTCCACTGCTTCATTGGGCAGAGAATTCCACAGGTTCACTACTCTCTGGGAAAAGCAGCTCCTCCTTATCTCCATCCTAACTTTACTCCCCAAAATCTTGAGTCTATGTCCCCTAGTTCTAGCTTCACCTACCAGTGTCATAAGGTGGGGCACTGGGAGCGGACCCAAATGCAAGACACAAACACTGAAGTACTAGGAACAGGACTCAGAGTGTCAAGAAAGCAAGGGAAGTGTGGAAGAAAGGTCGCTGGACAAGACACAGGCCCTGGACGAAACTAGGATACAAGGCCTGGGCTAGGACTAGACTAGGAAAGCGGGACCTGGACGAGGAACAAGGAACTTGGAACCCGGACAAGGACTCCGAGCCAGGGACTAGAAAGGGACCCGAAACCTAGGTCTTGACTCAGGCTTGGACCCCAGATCTAAACGAGGACAAGACATGGCTACAGGACTGGACGTGGCCACAGGACTGGACGTGGAACTCCTGCACAGGACAAGAACACAAAGCCTTGGCTTGGACTAGATGAGGTACTTGGATGTGGCTTGGACTAGACTAGGTACTTCTGGGCTGGGCAAGGCACAAGGACAGGACGAGACCCCGAAGCCTTGCCTTTGTCTTGGGAGACAGGAACGCAGAACCTTGGTCTTGGGAGACAGGTACACAAAACGCAGAGCCTTGGTCTTGGGAGACAGGAACATGGAACACAGAGCAGGGACGCCTCATTGGGAACAGGACATAGAGCCGGAACTCATACACAGAACAGAGAGACAGTTCCCAACACAAGGTATCGGCAAACGGCCGGACCGGCCTAGCAAAGGCGTGGACACAGAGACGGTTCCCAACACAAGGCAGCAGCAAATGGCCGGACCTACTGAGCAAAGGTGTGGACACAGAGACGGTTCCCAATACAAGGTAGCGGCAAATGGCTGGATCTACCTAGCGACGGCATGGACACAGGGACAGTTCCAAACAATGATAGACAGTTCCTTATCTAGACACAGCAAGGCTCTGGTCTTGATCCAGCAGTAGAACTTGACAGTGATACAGGCGAGGACGCAGGCAAGGCTTCAGGCAGAGTTTTGTAGGCAGAAGGTGAAGGGAAGGGAAGGGAACAGTCCAGCAACAGAAGCTGATCCCAGGAGCTCTTTATGTAGCCAGCCCAAGATGAGAATCATGTGCCTCAATTAAGAAACACACAGGACAAGGGAAAACCTGGAATAAGGATCGATGGACCGGATCGTGAACCGGAATACGGACTTCACAGATCAGACCATGACAGGACTCCACCCCCTCTATGGGAGCCTCCTGGCGACTGAACAGGCTCTGCAGGACAAAGGACAACACAAGCAGGTGGCGGGGGGGGGGCATTCAACAGGAGGTAATCCAGGATAGCAAGAGTAAAACGACAGTGTCTGTGTCGCTGGGTCCATATTTGACTGGACTGTTCACTCATAAGGTGGGGCGCTGGGAGTGGACCCAAATGCAAGACGCAGACACTGAAGTACTAGGAACAGGACTCAGAGTGTCAAGAAAGCAAGGGAAGTGGGGAAGAAAGGACGCTGGACAAGACACAGGCCCTGGTCGTGACTAGGATACAGGACCTGGGCTAGGACTAGACTAGGAAAGTGGTCCTAGTGGATGAGGAACAAGGAACTTTGAACCTGGACAAGGACTCTGAGTCAGAGACTGGAAAGGGACCCGAAACCTAGGTCTTGACTCGGGCTTGTACCCCGGATCTAGGCGAGGACACGACACGGCTACGGGACCGGATGTGGCCACAGGACTGGGCGTGGAACTCCTGCACAGGTTGAGAACACAAAGCCTTGGCTTGGATTAGATGAGGTACTTGGACGTGGTTTGGACTAGACAAGGTACTTGGACATGGGTTGGACTAGATGAGGTATTCCTGGGCTGGGCAAGGCACAAGAACAGGACGAGACCCCAAAGCCTTGACTTAGTCTTGGGAGACAGGAATACAGAACACAGAGCCTTGGTCTTGGGAGACAGGTATGCAGAACACAGAGCCTTGGTCTTAGGAGACAGGAACATGGAACACAGAACTTGGACCCCCCTTGGGAACAAGATGTAGGGCTGGGACTCGTACACAGAACACAGAGAGACAGTTCCTAACACAAGGTAGCGGCAAACGGCCAGATATGCCTAGCGAAGGCGTGGACACAGAGACGGTTCCCAATAGAAGGCAGCAGCAAACGGCCAGACCTACCTAGTGAAGGCGTGGACACAGAGACAGTTCCAAACAACGATAGACACTTCCTTATCTAGACACAGCAAGGCTCCGGTCTTGCTCCAGCGGTAGAACTTAACAGCAATACAGGCGAGGTTGCAGGCAAGGCTTCAGGCAGAGGTTGTAGGCAGAACGTGAAGGGAAGGGAAGGAAACAGTCCAGCAACTGAAGCTGAACCCAGGAGCTGTTTATGTAGCCAGCCCAAGATGAGAATCATGTGCCTCAATTAAGGCACACACAGGGCAAGGGAAAACCAGAAAACCTGGAATATGAATCGATGGACCGGACCGTGAACTGGAATGCGGTCTTCACGGACCAGACCATAATAACCAGTGCACACAGCTTCCCCGCCTCTATCTTATCTATGCCTTTCATAATTTTATATATTTCTAAAAAGATCTCCTCTCATCCTTCTGAATTCCAGTGAATACAGTCCCAGGCAACTCAATATCTCCTTATAGTCTTACCCCCTCATCTCTGTAATCAACCTGGTGAATAATTTCTGTACCCCCTCCAAAGGCAATATATCCTTCCTCGAGTAAGGAGACCAGAACTGCACACAGTACTCCAGATGTGGCCTCACCAGTACCCAAACAGTTGCAGCATAACCTCCCTGCTCTTAAATTCAATCCCTCTAACAATGAAGGCTAACATTCTATTTGCCTGCTGCACCTGCAAACCAACCTTTTGCAATTCATGCACAAGCAGTCCCAAGTCCCTCTGCTCAGCAGCATGCTACAATCCTTTACCATTTAAGTAATAATCCAATCTTCCGTTTTTCGTTCCAATGTGGAGGACCTTGCATTTACCAGCATTGTACTCCATCTGCCAGACCCTTGCCCATTCACTTAACCTATCTATATCTCTCTGTATCTTCTGCACAATTTTTTTTTCATTGCCTTATTTTAAAAAAATTCACACAACACTGGCCATATATTTCGACACTTCACACGATGCTGTCTGCATTTCTTTTTAGTTTGGTCTGCTTCTGTTACTTTCATCATGGATTATCGACCACGGTGAATTGCCTGTTGTTTAAGTTCATCCTCGCGTTGCAATCAAGAAAGGGGAAAGTTATGATGTCATAACTGCTCGAGCAAAACACCAGGAGACAATGATACAAGCTTGATTGAAGCTCACTGTAATTGGTAATAAGATATACTGCAGAACATTAAATACTTCAACAAGAGAACAACATTAGTGCAAAATCTGAAGGTGTGCAAAGGGAAGTGATAAAGTGACAATAATAGAAGATGTAAAACTAAAAGTACAAAAATGTGGCAGCAGCATCAGACCCAGTGAGTTCCTCATCAGATTGCTTGCTGCTACAAATTTGAGCATCTGCAGAGTTTTACGACTCTTGATTCACCATCATTTCTGCCCCTGCTATTTCTCAAGCGTCAGTGCAACTCCTTTTCAAAAATCCTTCGGTGCTTTACCGCGTCTTGAGCCCACCATGTGGTACATTATAGAATTATATTACACATCACATTTGACATGAAATACAACAAAATCAGAATCAGGGTTACTATCACAGACTTATGTCATGAAATTTGGTGCTCTATAGCATCAGTACAGTGCAATACATAAAATATATGATAAATTACATTAATAAATATATTAAAAATAAATAAAACAAGTAGCATAAAAAGCGAGCAGAAAATAATAAGGTAGTGTTCATAGGTTGGCTAATTGTCCATTCAGAAATCTGATGTAGACAGGAAGAAGCTGTTCCTGAAACATTGAGTGTGAGCCTTCAAGATCCTGCACCTCCTCTTTGATGGTAGTAACAGGAAGAGAGCATGTCCTGGACAGTGAGGGTCCTTAATGACAGGAGACGCCATTTTGATGCATCACCTTCTGAAGATGTTCTCAATGCAGGGGAGGGCTCATGCCCATGAAGAAGTTGGCTGAGTTTGCAACCCATTGCAGCTTTTTTGAAGCCTGTTCAGTGGCCCCTCCTTATCAGATGATGATGCAACTAGTTAGAATGCTCTTCATCGTACACCTGTAGAAAAATATACTTGAGTCTTCAGTGACATGCCAAATCTGCTGATCCTTTGATAAGGACTGGTGTGTGTTCCCTCAACTGCCCCTTCCTGAAGTCCACCATCAATTCTTTGGTCTTACTGATGTTGTGTGCAAGGTTCCTATTGCCACACCAATCAGCCAGCCAATAAACCTCATTCCTGTACACCTCCTCGTCATCATCTGAGATTCTGCCACCAACAGTTGTGTCGTCAGCAAATTTATAGATGCCTAGCCACAGAGTCAAGGGTGAAGAAAGAGTAGAGCAGCAGGCAAAGCACACATCCTTGAGGTGCACCAGTGTTGATTGCAAGTGAAGAGAAGATGTTATTTCTGATCTGCACTGACTATGAAATCCTATGAGGAAGTCAAGGATCCAAGAACAGAGGCCCAAGTTTTTAAGCTTGTTGATTAGTACCGAGGGGATGATGGTGTTGAACACTGAGTTGAAATCAAAAAACAGCAGCCTGACATAGGTATCGTTGTTGTCCAGGTGAACCAAGGCAGAGTGGAGAGCCAACGAGATTGCGTCCACTGTAGACTTGTTGTGGTGAAAGGCTAACTGCAGCTGATTCAGGCCCTTGCTTAGGCGGGAGCTGGTTCTTGCCATGACCAACCTTTCAAAGCACTTCATCACAGTAGATGTGAGTGTAACATCGACTTTTTATATTGGTAGTCATTGAGGCAGCTCACCCTGCTCTTCTTGGACACTGGTATGATTGTCACCCTTTTGAAGCAGGTGGGAAACTCCGAATGCAACAGTGAGAAATTGACGATGTCCTGGAACACTCCCACTAGTTGGTTAGCACAGGTTTTCAGTGTCTTACCAGGTATATCAACAGGGCCTAATCACTTGCAAGGGTTCACTCTCTTGAAAGATGTTCTAACGTCAGCCCTTGAGGTAGGGATGACACGGTTGCCAGATGCTGCAAGGATTCACGCAGGTGTAGTTTTATTCTCCCTTTCAAAGCGTATATAAAAAGCATTGAACTTATCTGGGAGTGAAGCATCACAACCATTTATGATGTTAGGATTCTATTTGTAGGAAGTAATGACCTGCAATCCTAGCCACAGCTGATGTGCATCTGATTCCATCTCTAACTTCAATTAGAATAGCTTTTTCGCACTTAAAGTAGCATTCTGTGGGCCGTACCTGGACCTCTTGTAGAGTTTTGGATCACTGTTCTTGAATGCCAAAGATCTAGCCCTCAGCAGACTGTGAACCTCCTGTTTCACCTGGCCTTCTGGTTTGGTTTGGATACGTCTGGTATGTTCTTGAAGGCACACCCTCATCCACACAGTTCTTGATGAAGTCAGTGACAACTATAGCATATTCATTCTGATTGAAAGATGAATCCTTGAATATTGTCCAGTCCTCCAATCCAAAGCAGTCTGTAAGGGCTCCACTGCCTCCCTTGACCATACTTTTGCGGTCCTAACACCAGTGCTGTGGTCCTTAGTCTCTGCCTGTATGTCAGGAACAGAAGTATAGCCAGGTGGAGCAGACTTCAAAGTGTTTGCACGAAATGGGTACGCACACAACATATGCCTACGAAGACAACAATGCACCAACCATGAAACGACCAAACAGGTTGTCCTTCCGGACATTCAAAATATCTCGGAAATGACAGCCCGACTGCTCTATGAACATAGAATTTTGGCCGTGCTTAAGCCAACAGCAACATTGAGGAGAGTACTCTACAGACCTAAAGAATAAATCAAGCTATTGGACAAGACCAATGTGGTCTACAGAACCCAATGCAGGGATTTCAGCAAATGTTACATCGGCCAAACTGAGAGAAAACTATCCACAAGGATCCATGAACATCAACCAGCTGTTAAGCAACTTGACCAACTCTCCCTAGTCTCTACTATCAAAGATCAAGAGGGGCACAACTTCAACTGGGCAACAGTGAAAGTCATGGTGCAAGCAAGCATACGGCATACAAGAGAATTCCTAGAAACATAGTTTTCTGCAAACAATTCCTAAGCAGACATGTAGATCTTGATCCCATTTATCAGCCAATGCAGGTGAAATTCCAGACAACGCAGAGTTCTCCATGCAATCTATCAGCGACGAGATCCCCCCTCCCTCCACAATCAGGTTTCCATGACAATCAATCTATAGATTGATAAGTATATAAAATCCAATCTCATCGTATGGTGATGAAACATTTGCAAATGGATTGCCAAGATCAGAGAGCAACTCAAATCAACCGTCAACCGCCCGAGCTGCACATTTTGTAAGTTATTTCTGAAGTCTGAGTTTTGTGAGTGGGTGTGAGTTTGATTTGAGGAGATAACTGGAGGAAACAAAGGAAAATAATTAAGAAAAGCAAGTCATCAAGAGACATTTTGCATAATCAAACGAAGCGAAAGTTATTTACAGGCAGAATTTGATCTGAAAATTAGGGTAGAGTAAGCTGAATGAAAAGTCAATTCTTAGAAAGCTGCAAATCAATCACAGTAACAGCAGGTTGAAGAGGAAAGTTGAGCAGGTCGTACAGAATTCAAGCAACTGGCTACAGGTCAACAGAATAAACTGAAATCCCAGCTGAGTTTCAAATACGTGCTGGGGCAGTACTGAACCAGTCATTCATCAGGGTGCAGGAGAATGTAAGATGGACAGGAGGAAAGACTGAATTTAGACTTTTGGCTGATTCTCTACTAAAAGCTGAAGTGGAGGGTGGATCCAATTAGGCACTTCCTTGTGGTCCAGCAAGTAACATGTTCACACTGAGTGCTTATAACTGTTCAGGGCTGACTACTGGTAACAAGGTCGGAAACAAAGCCAATGAGAATGTGATTATCAAGTGCACCACAGTAGGGTAGCACTTTACATAATGTTATTACACGCCAGTGATCATCAGCCTGGGTTCAATTCCTACCACTGTCTGTAGGGAATTTGTATGTTTTCCCTGGGACCACGTGGGTGCTCCAGTGTCCTCCCATATTCTAAAGTTGTACAGTATGTCAGGGTTGGTGAGTTGTGGGCAGGCTATGTTGGAAGCACAGTGATACTTGCAGGCTGCCCAGCACAGTCCTCGCTGCTTTGACTTAACATAACCTAAATGTTTCAATATACTAAAAGTATCACAAATAAAGCTAATCCCTAATGTGGTATATTTAATATATCAGTAATATTTGTGTATTCTTGCACACACACATATATAGTTTGACTAAGTGTTCTTGTTCATTCAAATAACTCATTACGGGTTATATGAATAAATACATGAATTGCACATGTCATGATACATGCATGCCTCACTTAAAATGAACTCGGTTAGATCTACATTTTGGACTTGAATATTTTCCTTTGAATTAGGTCAAAGTTTTAAAGTCATAGAACATAACATCTAATCTCTTTTTGTTTTATTTTCCTCTCCAACCATGACCATGAAGCGGAGATTTTTATGCTAATCCTACCCAGACTCGTTCCCATTAGCTTTCCCAGATTCTACTGCACATCTGCACTCCAGAGGCAATTTACAGCATCCTGTAAATGTTATTGTTTAGTGCCGGGGGAATTGAACACAGAAGTAGTGAGGTCATCCTTCGCTAGATAAGATGCTGCTGAACCTCATCTGAATATGTCTCATTATCTAACAAAGGATGTTAATACTGAGGAAATAGTACAGAAAAGGACTATTTCATAATACTTGGAAAGGGGGATTCTATTCTCAGGAAAAGTTGGGCAGGTTACTCTTGTTGGATTTTGGCAAACTAAGAGAAGACTTCATTGAAACATTCTGAGAAATCTTGACAGGTTTGATAACAAGAGGATGTTTCTTCAAAGAATCTAGGACTAGGTGTCAGTGAAAATGGAAAGAGCGTGTCCATTTAAGACAAATCAGGTGATTTTATTTTACTCTCAGAACATCATGTATCTTTGGAACTCTTCTTCAAAGAGCAGTGAAAGCAAAGTCTTTGAATGTTTTCTAAGGCACAAGTATATAAATGCTCAATAAACGGGGGGGGGGGAGATTATTGGGAACAGATGTGGATGTCGTTAGGGTAATTAGGCAGATCAGCATAATCTCTTGAATTTGGAGTTGACAAGAGAAGGTGAAGCCTTACCCAATTCCAATCTAAGGTGTTTATATGTGGAAAACTAATCTTGCTTTTTAAAAGGAATAGATATGGTTTCAAACTGTGTCTTCCTGTTACAAGAGTTTCTTACTCATACTCCTGCCTATGTCAATAAGTGTCCTCATGCAATAAACAACACAATTAGCATCAGCTGCTTTCTACAATCTGGGAAGTAGCATTAATTTCATGTACATCATTAACTTGGTCATGTGGGCAAATTTCATTCACTCTTTCAAGTTCAGTTTCCATTTTAAAACAATTTGCCCCAAATTGCTTTCAAACCAATTTTATTTGTGCTAGTTTGGGCAATTTAGAATTGGGGCAGTCTGCAGATAATAAACACCGAGCTGAACTGAAATATCCCTTTTGATTTTATGTTTATATTCTGTGTTTTGACTTGTTCTTTTGTTGCTATTTGCACAATTTGCTTTTTTTGTGCGTGGGGAGATTGATTTTTTTTTGAAGAGGTTCCATGTTTCTTTTTTGTTTCATGGTTATCTGTGGTGAAGATGCATCTCAGAGTTGTATACTGCCTACGTACTTTGATAATAAATATACTTTGAATTGAATTGAATGTAAAAGGGGAGGAAAGTTCTATTTGTGTGGCCTGATTAAAAAGGTCTGTCTGCAGGTCAAAGTGCTGATGTTGAGGTTAAAGGTAAGGCTTTGATGAGCAGTAGGCTTTGGTGACAAGGGTGAGCAGTGACAAGGTAAGTCTTTCTCTCGCTCTCTCTTGCTGACTTGAATGAAAGGGAGTAGAGACAAGAGTTATGGAGGAGAGGGCAGTGGTGTGCTCACTCTGCAGGGTGTGGGAGATCAGCGACATCTTCAGGAAGTGTGGCCAACTGCAGCCCTGGGCGATCTCCTGGAACAGCCTGCGCCGTGGAGCAAACGGGAAGTGGACAATGTAGAAGACAGTAGGTTTAATGAGCTGGTCACTCTGCAGCTACAGAAAGAGGGGAGATGGGTGACCACCAAGAATGGCAGGGTAGTGGAGTAGCAGACCACTATGGTCAGTCCCCTCTCTAACACGTGCATTGTATTGGATACCATTGATAGGAGATGTCCTCCCATAGAAAAACAGCAGCGATAGACCAGGTCACGTCACTAAGGGGGTGTTGCTATACATAAGGTTGAAGGGTGCAAAAGGTGGATAGAGAACGACACTGAGAACAATCGTGGTAGGAGATGTTATTGTAAGAGGGAGCAGATAGGTGTTTCTGCGGCCACAAAAGAGACTCCAGGTTGATGTGCTGTCTCCCTGGACCCAGGGTCAAAGATGTCTTAAAGAAGCTGCAGGATGTTGTGAAAGGGGAGAATGAGCAGCCAGAGGCCGCTGTGCATGTATATAACAATGACTTAAGTAAGAAAGGGGATGAGGTCCTGCATCATGGGCTTCGTGAGCCAGGGAAGTGTTTAAGTAGCAGGAGCTGTGAGGCTATAATATCTTGATTACCTCTGGTGCCACAAGCTCAGAATCTGAATCTGACTCTGAATCCAGTTTAATAGCACTGGCATATGTCATGTAATTTGTTGTCTTTGCTGCAGTAGCACATAAAAATAAAAACTGTAAATTACAGTAAATATATTATATATATACACACATATATACACACACATAGATATATTATATATACACACACATACATATATTATATATACACACACATACATATATTGTATACACACACATACATATATTAAAAAGTTGAATTAAATAAGTATTGCAAAAAAGGTGAGGTCACGTTCATGGATTCAGTCCATTCAGAAATCTGATGGCAGAGGGGAAGAAGCTGTTCCTGAATCATTGAGTGCGTGCCTTCAGGCTTCTGTACCTCCCTCCTGATGGTAGCAGTGATAAGATGGCATGTGCTGAGTGACGGGGGTCCTTAATGATGGATGCTGCCTTTTTAAGGTATCGTCCCCTTGAAGCTATCCAGTATACTAGTGAGTACCAGAATAGAAGGATAGATCTAAAGGGTGGCTGAGGGGATGGTGTAAGGAGGATGAGCTTTAGCTCCTGGTTCACTGGGACAGTTCCAGGGAATATGGGACCTGTACAAGTGGGACAAGTTTGCACCTTAACCAGAGTGGGACCAGCTTCCCCGCAGAGAGGTTTACAGTCACTGTTGGGAAGGATAAACTGAAATTTGTTCAAAAAAAGTAGTAGGGATAGTCCGGGTAATTATAGACCAGTGAGCCTTACGTCTGTGGTGGGAAAGCTGTTGGAAAAGATTCTTAGAGATAGGATCCATGGGCATTTAGAGAATCATGGTCTGATCAGGGACAGTCAGCATGGCTTTGTGAAGGGCAGATCATGTCTAACAAGCCTGATAGAGTTCTTTGAGGAGGTGACCAGGCATATAGATGAGGGTAGTGCAGTGGATGCGATCTATATGGATTTTAGTAAGGCATTTCACAAGGTTCCACATGGTAGGCTTATTTGGAAAGTCAGAAGGCATGGGATCCAGGGAAGTTTGGCCAGGTGGATTCAGAATTGGCTAATCTGCAGAAGGCAGAGGGTCGTAGTGGAGGGAGTACATTCAGATTGGAGGATTGTGACTAGTGGTATCCCACAAGGATCTGTTCTGGGACCTCTACTTTTCGTGATTTTTATTAACGACTTGGATGTTGGGGTAGAAGGGTGGGTTGGCAAGTTTGCAGACAACTCAAAGGTTGGTGGTGTTGTAGGTAGTGTAGAGGATTGTCGGAGATTGCAGAGAGACATTGATAGGATGCAGAAGTGGGCTGAGAAGTGGCAGATGGAGTTCAACCCGGAGAAGTGTGAGGTGGTACACTTTGGAAGGACAAACTCCAAGGCAGAGTACAAAGTAAATGGCAGGATACTTGGTAGTGTGAAGGAGCAGAGGGATCTGGGGGTACATGTCCACAGATCCCTGAAAGTTTCCTCACAGGTAGATAGGGTAGTTAAGAAAGCTTATGGGGTGTTAGCTTTCATAAGTCGAGGGATAGAGTTTAAGAGTCGCGATGTAATGATGCAGCTCTATAAAACTCTGGTTAGGCCACACTTGGAGTACTGTGTCCAGTTCTGGTTGCCTCACTATTGGAAGGGTGTGGAAGCATTGGAAAGGGTACAGAGGAGATTTACCAGGATGCTGCCTGGTTTAGAGAGTATGCATTATGATCAAAGATTGAGGGAGCTAGAGCTTTACTCTTTGGAGAGAAGGAGGATGAGAGGAGGCATGATAGAGGTATACAAGATAATAAGAGGAATAGATAGAGTGGATAGCCAGCGCCTCTTCCCCAGGGCACCACTGCTCAATACAAGAGGACATGGCTTTAAGGTAAGGGGTGGGAAGTTCAAGGGGGATTTTAGAGGAAGGTTTTTTACTCATAGAGTGGTTAGTGCGTTTAATGCACTGCCTGAGTCAGTGGTGGAGGCAGATACACTAGTGAAGTTTAAGAGACTACTAGACAGGTATAGGGAGGAATTTAAGGTGGGGGGTTATATGGGAGGCATGGCTTGAGGGTCAGCACAACATTGTGCGCCGAAGGGCCTGTAATGTGCTGTACTATTCTATGATCAATGTTCTATGAATCCGTAGGGGAAGGGGTGCAGAGTAGTTGCTCAGATGGTGAGGTCTGATCACCTAGAGGAGAAATAGTTATTAAATCCAGTTGGCAAAACAACTGAGTTAATACACATCAAGGGAACTCCAAGCATCTAATTCAATGCAAGGAGTATAACTACTACAGTAGATGAATTCAAAGCTTAAATTAAACAGGGGCCTATGATATAGTTGCCATCAGTGAGTTATGTTGAACAATGGGTAGTACTGCTTAACTGTTGTCCCCGGGCATAGAATTTTCTGGCAAAAGGAACGTGGGAGTAAAAGGGAAAGAACTCAAGGATTGCATTATATCAGTATTGAGGAGTGATCTCCTGGAAGGTTCTTCAGACAAGGCCACCTGGGTAGGGATCAGAAACAAAACTCAGTTTGCTGGAATGTGTTACAGATGTGACTGCAGTCAACAGGAGATAAACAGATATATGTAGGCAGATATCAGAGTTGCAATTAAAAGTAGGGTTAGTGGAGTTGAATTTACTTGCCTCTCTGGATCTTCTCCAACAACTTGCCCATTACTGAAGTCAGACTCACTGGTCTATAATTTCCTGGGTTATCTCTACTCCTTTTCTTGAACATTAGAACAAAGTTTGCAACCTTCCAATCCTCCGGTTCTTCTCCTGTCGCTGTTGATGATCATTACCAGAAGCTTAGCAGTCTCCTCCCTTGTTTTCCGCTGTAGCTTGGGGTATCTCTCGTCCAGTCCCAGTGACTTATCTAACTAAATACCTTTCAAAAGCTCCAGCGCATCCCCTTTCTTAATGTCTATATACTTAAGCATTTCAGTCTGCTTTAAGTCATTCCCACAATTGCCAAGGTCCTTCTCCCTTATGAACACCGAAACAAAGTATTCATTAAGTACCTGCGCTGCCTCCTCCAGCCCCATGTACATGTTTCCACTCTCACTGTGATTAGTCCTATTCTCACACGGCTCATCTTCAGCTGCTTCATCAAAGATCTTCCTTCCGTCATAAGGTCAGAAGTGGGGATGTTCGCAGATGACTGCACAATGTTCTGCACCATTCATGACTCCTCAGATAGTGAATGAGTTGATACCCAAATGCAGCAGGACCTGGACAATATCCAGGCTTGGGCTGACAAGTGGCAAGTAACATTCAAGCCACACATGTGCCAGGCAAGGAGCATCTCCAACAAGAGAGGCTCTAACCATTGTCCCTTGACATTCAGTGGCATCAACATCAACATCCTACCATCAACATCCTGGGGGTTACCATTAACAGGAAACTGAACTGGTCTAGCTATATAAACACCGTGGCTACCAGGGCAGGTCAAAGGTTAGGAATCCTGCGGCATGTAACTCACCTCCTGACTCCCCAAATCCTGTCCAGCATCTACACGGCTCAGGTCAGGAGTGTAATGGAATACTCACCACTCACCCGGATGAGTGCAGCTCCATCAACACTGAAGAAGCTTGACACCATCCAGTACAAGGCAGCCCACAATTGGTACCCTTTTCACAAGCATCCAGTCACTCCACCATCAACTGACAGTTGCAGCAGTGTGTACTAACTACAAGATGCACTGTGACAACACACCAATATTCCTAAGGCAGTACCGTCCAGACCCACAGCCACTACCATCTAGAAGGACAAGAATAGCAGATACCTGGGAACACCACCACTTGGAAATCCCCTTCCAAGTCACTCACCATCCTGACTTGGAATCATACCGCCGTTCCTTCATTGTCTAGGGACAAAACCATGGAATTCCCTCCCTGGGAGCACTACTTACACCTCAGGGACTGCAGCAGTTCAAGAAGGCAACTCATCGCCACCTTATCAAGGGCAACTAGGGATGGGCAATAAATGCTGGTTTAGCTGGTCACACCCACATCCCGTAAACGAATAAATAATTTTTAAAAATTACATAAATGGGTGACACAGCGGCAGTGCCAGAGAGTGGGTTCAATCCTGATCTCGGACTCTGTCTGTGTGGGGTTTGCAGGTTCTCTCTGTGACCACATGGGTTTGCTCTGAGTGCTGAGTGTTTATTCTTTATCTTTTCTAAAGCAGTTTTGTTCAGTGATTATATTCTCACAGGAATACAATATCACAGGACTTTATGTAACACACTATTTATGGTTTCAGATTATATCATACTCATCATTATCTGGAACACACTCAAGCCCCGAAAAGCCCAACGGTCTCAGAAGTTGCCCATTGTACCCATGGATACCACATACTCCTTCTCCAGGGACACACAGGAATGGATGTATCCCAAGAAATGGGTCAGACAGTCAGCTTGAGCAGAAACCATGATTACCTGTACTGTGAATGGCCACAATGGCCAAGCCCAGGAGAAATTGGACCAGGAGATTCTCCCAAGTGATGCACCCACCTCCACACCAGCTGACCGAAGATTAGGAGTGTGAGGTTGAAGTGTAGCCAAAACTTCAGGAGCAGTCCCCCTCAAACTGCAACCTCTCAGACTCCATCAACACATGAGACAAAATCTCTTCCAACTCTGAGAGCTTTGACATGTGGATGTGGAGGCTCATTGGTCACTGTTAATTGTCACAAGTGTATAGGTGAGAAGTATACTCTTGGGGGGAGGGGAGAGAAGAGGGGATGGTTGATGAGAATGTGGGAATAGCAAACAAAAACAGCACCACTATGAAAAAATACCATACCCTTTCAGAGGTATCCTCTGGTGATTGATATCCCTCTGAGATCTTCAATAGACTGAGGCAATGGTAAGGTCCACTGGAATGATCATCTCACAACATCCAGATAATATCCCTGTTTCAGAAGTAAATGATCCAATCCAATTGTGCCTTATTACACCAGGGGCAGTTTGATGCTGGTCTGTGCAAGGTCAAAGCAGCAGATAACACACTTCCCTATAGTTTTAATCTTCTCTAAGTATTGTATCAATTCAAACGAATTCATTTGCCAATCCAATTATTTCTTTCCCAGAAGTTAAGGAAACAGCGTTTGTTGTAATTCTATTTTATCACCACATGGTGGAGACAAACTCCATCAGAAATAAACTCATTGACACTAGTTTGAGGTAAATTGCATTAAAATGGGAATTGAAATTGTAAGAGTCAATGAGCTTTGCCCAGATGACCAAACTAGGGATGATCAAAAAATTAATGCAACTTTTGTGACTGTAGAAAGCAGCTGGTACTTTTACTTTGTTTGGAGCACAGAGACTTATTGACATAGGCTATGCTCTCTTCTCGCTGCTGCCATCATGTAGGTGATACAGGAGCCTCAGAACTCACGCCCAGGTTCAGGAACAATTATTATTCATCAACCATCAGGCTCTTGAACCAGGAGTGATAATTTCACTTGCCCCGTCACTGAGCTATTCCCACAACCTAGGGAATCACTTTCAAAGATTCTTCATCTCATGTTTTGATACATTTATTTACTTACTCATTCTTTTGTATTTGCACAGTGTGTTGTCTTTGGCCCTCTCTACATAAAAGGGTGAGGACTTTGATTCTATTGTGCTTCTTGGATTTACTGTGTATGCCCACAAGAAAATGAATCTCAGGGTTGTATATAGTGACATACATGTGCTTGAATAATAAATTAACTTTGAACTTTGAATAAAAAGCACCTGTGACAGGAATACACAGTTTGAAGCCAGATTTTTTTTTAGTATTGTGACATGTACCAAGGTGCAATGGAAAGCTTGTCTTGCAGTGGACTAAGGTAGTCTGGAAGGCTGGAGTTAATGCACACCATGGCCAGCTTCCTGAAGCACCTCATGATGGTAGATGTTAGAGCCACTGGGCAGTAGTCATTCAGACACATTTTTTTCTTGGGTACTGGGATGATAGTGGTATTGTTAAAGCAGAAAGGAACCACAGTCTAAAGCAGATAGAAGTTTTAAATGTCTGAAAAGTACTCTTCTTTTCTCACATCATCTATCCAAAGGACTACATGCTAGAGTCGAAAAAGTGACTCAACTTCAGCTTTTCAAGGGAAGACAGCCAAAAGTCTTAATTCAATCTTTCCTCCTGTCCACCTTACATTCTCCTTCACCCAGGTAAACTACTGGGTCGGTACTGCCCCAGCACCTATTCAAAACTCAGTTTATTCTGTTGATCTGCAACATGTTACCAACATTCTGTACGATCTGCTCAACTTCCTACTCTGAAGTTATGTTGCTGTAATTGATTTGCAGTTTTTATATCAATTACTTTTCATTCAGATTAGTTATCAGATCAATTTCTGCCGGCAAATAACTTTCACTTTGATTGATTGCACAAAATGTCTCTTGCTGACCCACCTTCCTCAATCATTTTCCTGCATTGCCTCCAGTGATTTCCTTGAATCAAACACACACCCACTCAGAAAACTCACTCTTTCCTGAGCAACAGACACAAAATGCTGGAGGAACTCAGCAAGTCAGGCAGCATCTAGGAGGGGATGAAAGAGGGAAGGGCCAAAACCCCTTCATCAGGAATGAAAAGGAAGAAAGCCAAAATAAAGTGTGGGGAGGGGTGGTACGAGCTGACAGATGATAGATCACGCAAACACGAGGAAATCTGCAGATGCTGGAAATTCAAGCAACACACACAAAAAATGCTGGTGAACTCAGCAGGCCAGGCAGCACCTATAGCAAGAGGTACGGTTGACGTTTGGGCCGAGACGTCGACTGTACCCCTTCCTATAGATGCTGCCTGGCCTGCTGCATTCACCAGCATTTTTTGTGTGTGTTGTTAGATGATAGATCAGACCAGATGAGGGGGAAGCTGATTGGGTGGGGAGGGGCATGTTAGTACAAAAAGCTGGGAGGCAATAGGTGGAAGAAGTAGTGAAAGTGAAACAGACAAGTTTGACAGAGGGAAGTCAACTTTCTTTCTCTACAGATTCAGCCTTACGTGCTGAGTATTTCCAACATTCGCTGTCTTTATATAACCCAATTACATTAATTCACATTTTTCATTCACACACTGTCATCAACAACTTGCTGATTTTACCATACTAGGGGCAATTCACAGCACTGACTACCTTACCAATCTACCTTACCAACGAGACCCTGGAAAGAGCAGTGTACCCCCACAAGTGGTGGGAGTTTGGAGGTCCGGTTCACGGGAACCAACCAGAGGCTCACAGGGTGTAAAGGTACGATCGGTGGGAACCTGGGGTGTGTGTCCGCCCTTGCCTGGGTGCCGGTTTCACTGCGGAAGAACGATCGTATCCAGAACGGAGGGGTCACAGTCGGTGACCACAGCGGGGATTAGAAGACATAAAAGGGTCTGCCCGAAACCAAGTGCAAAGACATCAAAGGTCTGCCTGAACCAAATTGCATTGAACTGAACTCTGCTTCACTTAAGACTGATCATTTTACCCCTAGACTGCAATAGAGCTTGTTTGATTCCTATTACCCTATTTCTGTGTACATGTGTGTATTATCATTGCTAACCTGTTACATTGATATCCTTACGATTAGAGTACTGTATTACTTATGTCTTTAATAAAACTTTATTAGTTCCAAGTAATCCAGACTCCAACAAACGTTCCATTTCTGCTGGTTTGGGCAACCCAGTTATGGGGTATGTAACATAAGTGGGGATCTTGTCCGCGATTTTGAATGCCAAATTTGGGACTGGGTAAATTGATTGGGTTAAAATGGCCGAAAGAAAGAAAGGGCAAACAGCAGAAATGGAGATTGAGGAATTTCTAAAGGTGCCAACCTTGGAGGCATTAGAGGATGCCAGGAAATCAGAATTGGCGACTGTTGCCAAATGGTTGAATCTTCTTAAAGGGAAGCCAACAATGAGGAGAGCGGAGATGCACAGAGCTCTCATTGAGCATTATGTATCTAAAGGTGTGTTTCCCCACAGGGAGCTGGAGGTGGTGTCTATGAGCAGACCTGGTGGGGAGGCAGTGCAGCTGCAGATGGAAAAATTGAGACTCAAGCATGAGTTCCGAATAAAGCAGTTAGAACGGGAAGAGAGAGTGAAGCAGAAGGAAAGGGAGTTTGAGCTGGAGAAGTTAAGGATGATGCTAGAGAGGGGCCAAATGCCGAACCAAGGTGGAGGGTTCAGGGCAACCCAGGAGGTTAGGTTGGTTCCCCCATTTGAGGAGGCCGATGTTGATCGGTACTTTCTACATTTCGAAAAAGTCGCTGCAAGTCAGGACTGGCCGAGGGATAAGTCGGCTGTTTTGCTTCAGAGCGTACTTAAGGGGAAGGCTCAGCAAGCTTACTCGACATTGTCCGCAGAAGATGCCCAGAGGTATGAGGTGGTGAAAGAGGCCATACTCAGGATTTATGAGTTGGTCCCGGAGGCATACTGGCAGAGGTTCCGGAATGTGAGGAAGCAGTGGGGCCGCACGTATTTAGAGTTTGCCCGTGAGATGCAGATGTATTGTGAGCATTGGTGCGCCTCGAAGGGGGTCACTGGGAATTATGACAGACTGCTACAGCTAATACTGATTGAGCAATTTAAAGGTTGTGTCCCTGAAGGTATGAGGCCCTATCTAGATGAGAAAGAGGCAGAAACCTTAGCCGCAACTGTTAAGTTAGCGGATGAGTACGTGTTAACACACAAAGCAAAGTTTACCCCGAATAAAAGCTACCAGAAGGGTAGTCGAGAGGGCGGAGAAAGTCCGTCGGAAAAGCCAGAAAGTAAGCTGGGGACTAGTGAGAAGGATAAGGAAGACAGGAAACAGTTTGGTAGGAAGTCTCCTGGGGTCGTATGCTATAATTGTGGGAAAGCTGGTCACATTGCGTCCAGGTGCTTTGCCCCAAAGAAGGAGATGGGGAAAGGGAAAACGATGGTTCCGACTGGCTGTATTGAGCTGGCAAACAAACCGCTAAGGGAGAAGAGGTCTGATAGCGTTTAGGAAGGGCGCGAGAAGTTTACTTCAGCTGGATTGGTGTCGGTGAAGGAGGGGTCATACCCAGTTCCAGTACGGATCTGGAGAGACACTGGGGCTTGTCAGTCATTGATCTTAAGGAGGGTGTTAGACTTTAGTTCAGAGACCGAGACTGGGGAGGTCAGTGTGATAAAAGGCATTGGGAAAGGGACTGAAGCAGTACTTTTGCACCAGATACACCTAAAAAGCGACTTGGTCTCCGGACCGGTCATGATAGGGGTGAGGCCTGAATTACCAATGGAAGACGTGGAGGTCTTACTCGGTAATGACCTTGCAGGCGGAGATGTGTACCCAGCAGTAAAGCTGACGAGCAAGCCTGCCAGGACTGAGGACCTGCCCATGGTGTCACAGGTTTATCCCGTTTGTGCAGTGACTCGGCACATGTCCAGAAAGGCTGCCGAAGCGAATGTAGATTTAGCTGAGGTGTTTTTACCAGCCTTGTACCAGGAGGGGTTAGAAAGTGAGAAGAAGCAGCATAGTGGAGCGGAAGGAAGTGAAGGAGTTGAGGTAGATTTATCATTAGCGAGGAAGGAATTTATACAGGCACAGGAACGAGACAAGGAGCTGATGGTTTTGACGGAGACAGCTCTCTCTGAAGCAGAAATAAAAAGGGAACCAGTGGGCTATTATGTGAAGGCGGGAGTACTGATGAGGAAGTGGAGACCAAGTACCGTGCCCGCAGATGAGGAGTGGGGGGTGGTACACCAGGTGGTAGTGCCAAAAACTTACAGGGATGAGATTTTTAACCTGGCCCACAAGATACCCCTCGGTGGACATTTTGGAGTGAGGAAAACAGTCGATAGAATTAAGAAAGAGTTTTACTGGCTGAACATGAGGAAGGATATTATTGAATATTGTAGATGGTGTCATTTATGTCAGGTGGTAGAAAAGCTGAACCAGGTCCGGCCTAAAGCGCCCCTTCGACCGATACCCACTTTCGGGGAACCTTTTTCCCGAATAATTGTGGATTTTGTCGGTCCCCTGCCCAGAATTGCAAGTGGGCGAGAGTATGTGATGACTATGATGTGTGCCGCCATCAGGTTTCCGGAGGCTGTGCCCCTGACAAGCATCAAGGCTCCCACAGTGGTAAAGGCGCTTGTGAAATTTTTCACTACCGTGAGGCTGCCCAGGGAAATTCGGTCAGATCAGGGGAGTGTCTTCACATCTCACACATTCCGAGGGATGTTGGATGGGATAGGAGCAAAGCAAATTTTGGCCTCCGCGTACCACCCAGAGTCCCAAGACGCATTGGAAAGATTCCATGCAACATTAAAGATCATGATTAAAATTTATTGTCAAGAGAACGCTGGAGACTGGGATGATGCCTTGCCCCTCTTGTTATTTGCCATAAGGGACACGGTTCAGGAGTCATTGGGGTTCAGCCCATTCGAGCTCGTCTTCGGTCATCGGCCCAGAGGACCCCTGACCTTACTGAAAGAGCAATGGTCCAGTCCGGCAGTACAAGTCAATGTAATTGATTATGTTTTAAAATTTCATGAGGGGCTTAGAAGGATCTGTGACCTTGCCAAAGAAAATCTACGACGCTCCCAAACTAAAATGAAACAGTGGTATGATAGACGTGCCCGTGAACAAGTGTTTCAAGTGGGCGATCGAGTCTTAGTTCTGTTTCCAGTGGTAACCAACCCCCTCCAGGCGAGATTCCACGGTCCGTACAAGGTGATTAAAAAGATAGACACTTTGAATTATGTTATCAAAACACCGGACAGGCGTAAGCCAACACAATTAGTACACATTAATATATTAAAAGCTTACCACAATCAGAAAGCAGATCTAGTTGGTGTTATCACAAAAATTAATGAGGCTGGGGTGCCAAATGATAAGGGGAAGACCCATCTTGAAAAGATAAATATGGTGCTGACCAGATTGGAGAACTCTATTGTTTTGGCCAACTTTGCTGATAAGGTCTCTCACTTAACCCCTGAACAGAGCGAGCCGCTGATAAAGCTAATTAACCAGCATGCAGATGTATGTCCGGATGTCCCGAGGTGATGCAAGGGGACGGTACATGATGTTGTTGTCACATCAGATCAGCCTATTAAGCAACACCCCTATAGGATGAACTTGGAAAAGGGAAGCTAGTGGAGAAAGAAATTGAACACATGCTAGCCACAGATATTATTAGGCAATCCAAATCAGGATGGGCGTCTCCCTGTGTGGTTGTCCCGAAAGTCGATGGGAGCATACGATTCTGTACAGATTACAGAAAGGTGAACACCATCACAAAAACTGATGCTTAATCCATCCCAAGGGTAGACGATTGCATCGATAAAGTGGGGAGAGCTAAGTACATCACAAAGATCGATTTGCTGAAAGGATACTGGTGTGTTCCTTTAACCAAACGGGCTAGAGAAATCTCAGCATTTGACACACCATCCGGGTTATACGAGTATAATGTTTTACCTTTTGGCATGAAAAACGCCCCAGGGACCTTCCAAAGGATGATTAATTCAGTGATAAAAGGGTTAAAGAACGCAGAAGCGTATATTGACGATTTAGTGGTCTGGAGTGACTCGTGGGAGGAGCACATTGTGGCAGTAGAGGAACTGTTTAAACGGCTGTCTGAAGCCAGCCCGACAGTGAACCTCGCGAAAAGTGAGTTCGGCCACGCGAAGGTCACTTATCTGGGATTTGTGGTAGGACGGGGCAGCTGGCACCGATGCAGGCTAAGGTGCAGGCTATCTCTGAAGTTCCCATCCCGACAGACAAGAGAGCCCTGAGAAGGTTCTTGGGGATGGTGGGGTACTATCAGAAGTTTGGCAAAAACTTTGCGGATATTACCCTCCCTCTTACTAAGCTCTTGCTGAAGAATGCAAAGTTTGTGTGGGACGACCTCTGTCAACAAGCCTTCGAGAGACTGAAGGCGATCCTGTGTCACCACCCTGTATTGAATACGCCTGACTTTTCAAAACCCTTCTCCCTAGCAACAGATGTTAGTGACAAAGCGGTCGGGGTGGTGCTGTTACAGACAGACAAAGAGGAGATTGACCACCCAGTGGTTTATTTTTTCTAAGAAGTTTAATGTCCATCAGAGAAATTATTCCACTGTGGAGAAGGAATTACTGGTAATCATACTAGCATTACAACATTTTGAGGATTATATTTGTCCAGCACGGAAACCACTGATAATTTACACTGATCACAATCCATTAGTGTTTTTGGCCACTATGAAGGATGAAAACAAACGGTTATTAAGTTGGAGCCTGGTCTTACAGGAATTTGATATTAAAATAAAACATATAAAAGGAACGGACAATGTGATTGCTGACTGTCTGTCAAGGTGTTAAAACTCAAAGTTCTCTGTATTAGCCGAATAGCTGATGACTACCTGTATATTAGTGTGTATCTAATAATGTGCACTCATGCCCATAATTTTTACCCTGGTAAAAATCCTTTTAAGGGTGGGGGTGTGATGCCAAGCAAAGCTATCGATCAATTGATGCTAATGAGACAGATAAGAAAGACAATGGAGAAACATTCAAAATGCTAATAAGAGAGAAGAGAGGGATTAACAGAAAAGAAACACAATTCAGAATATTGACAGACCGGTTGCTTTGAACCTGAACTGCTTGAAGTTTGATGGACAGGTGATACCCCAGCAGGGGGATAAAAAGAGTAGGTTTGCTAAGGCATGCAACACACTACGAGACCCTGGAAAGAGAAGTGTACCCCCACAAGTGGTGGGAGTTTGGAGGTCCGGTTCGTGGGGACAAACCAGAGGCTCACAGGGTGTAAAGGTACGATCGGTGGGAACCTAGGGTGTGCGTCCGCCCTTGCCTGGGTGCCGGGTTCACCGCGGAAGAATGATCGTATCCGGAACAGAGGGATCACAGTCAGTGACCACAGCGGGGATTAGAAGACATAAAAGGGCCTGCCCGAAACCAACTGCGAAGACATCAAAGGTCTGCCTGAACCAAATTGCATCTCTCTCTCTCTCTCTCTCTCTCTCTCTCTCTCTCTCTCGCTCTCTCCCCAACGGTACAACAGCGATTACTGTGAACTGCACTAAACTGAACTGAACTCTGCTTCACTTAAGACTGATCATTTTACCCCTAGACTGCGATAGAGCTTGGTTGATTCCTATTACCCTATTTCTGTGTATATGTGTGTATTATCATTGCTAACCTGTTACATTGATATCCTTACGATTAGTGTACTGTATTACTTATGTCTTTAATAAAACTTTACTAGTTCCTAGTAATCCAGACTCCAACGAGCGTTCCATTTCTGCTGGTTTGGCAACCCAGCTATAGGGTACATAACAGTCGTAACAGGACCCCCTCCCCTACAGCCAACTCCTGACGGGCCTGGCTGCTCAGAGAGATGATGATTGTAATCACGGATGAGAGTCGAATCCAAGATGTCTCTTTCAGGCACCCAGCACCTCTCCTCCGGTCTGAATCCTTCCCAGACCACAAGATATTGTTGAACTCCTCGAACAGTATGCAAGTCCAAAATTCTTCTCACAGTGAAAACCTACTCCCCATCAGCAAACCTGGGTGGCGACAGGACTGATGGTGGAGGGGTAAAGGACTGGTGTCCACAGGCTTTAATTTGGAAACATGGAACGTGGGATTGACCTTGAAGGTCTTGAGGGGCTGCAAGGTGTAGGCCACCAGGTTTACTTTCCTGAGAATCCTAAAGGGTCCAATGAACTCAGGCGCCAGTTTCCTGGGCTCTACTCAGAAAAACAAATCCTGAGTCGACAGCCAGACCTGTTTCCCATGCTGAAAAACTGGCCCCTGTCTTCTCTTGCAGTTAGCCTTTACTTCAAACTTCTGGGTAGGAGCCAACAAAATCTCCCTTGCCCCAGTCCATCTCTCCTTGCGGTGTCAGACAAGATCTTCAGCCGCAGGGACTGCAACCTCAGCCTCCTGCTCAGGGAAGACTGGTGGAGAACTCCCAAACTGACGTCTGAAAGGAGGCATCCCATGCGCAGAATGACGTAAAATGTTGTGGACGACTGCCCACATCACTCGTTAGGCCTTTCAAAGGCCAGGCATATTGAGGTACGTTCCATATTTAGGTTCACCCACTCCCTCTGGCTGTTGGACTGTGGGTGAAACCCAGAGGAAAGACTCTATGTTGCCACCATCAGTTTGCAAAACGCTCTCTAGAAACGTGATGCGAATAGGGGACTACAATCCAATACAATGTCTATCAGAAAACCATGGATCCTGAAGACCATTCTGGCCATCTCCACCGCAGATGGAAATCTGTCCAAGGGGATGAATTTTCAGGCCTCTGAAAATTGATCCACAATTACCATGATAACAGTCTTCCCTTCGTAAGAAGGAAGACCTGTGACAGAGTCCATAGAGATGTGAGCCCATAGTCTTTCCAGAACAGGCAGAGGTTAAAGGAGACCTTGAGATTGGGTGCATGACACACGCCTCGCATGCCAGCACATATTGATGGACCTCCCTCACCATTCCAGGCCACCAATATCTTCACTTAATGAACTCGATCCCTGGGTGAGATGTCTGTCTCGATGCATGTCCTCATTGAAGAACCGGAGACTGGACAGGACTAGAAACGAACAGCCGACCCAAAGGGCCATTCCGAGGAATCTCTCCTTGCACCTGGGCCTTGCGAGTAAGTGTGTTGATCCCCCAACAAATTGCCACTATCACCTTGCCTTGGAGCAAAATAATGGTAGGCTGCTTTTTTCACTCGAGTTTGTTGAACTGACAGGACAAGGCAACTAGCTTCTGGTTCTTAGATCCCAGTCAATAGGTCAGGCTGAAATTAAAACAGTTAACGAAAAGAGACCACCTGGCCTGCCTGGAATTTAGTCTCTTGGCCTCCTGAATATAAGCCAGGTTCTTGTGGTCCATGCATCTGATAAAAGGGGTCTTGGTTCCCTTAAGCCATTCCTCCAGAGCCAACTTGACCATGAGCAGCCCTCTATTCCCAAAGTCATAATTCCTCTCTGCCAGAGATGGTCGCCCGGAGAAGAATGCACACGGGAACAGTTTAATGTCCAAAGGTGTCCATTGAGACAACACTGCACCCACTCCGACGCCCAAGGCGTTCACTTCCGCGATGAAGGGAAGGTCTGCATTAGGTGCGACCAAAATGGGAGCTGGCATGAACCTCTGTTTAAGCTCTGTGAAAGCAGCCTCTGCTTTGGTAGTCCAAGCAAATGGGTTCGTGGATCTTTGGCTAGTGCTGTCAGTGAAGCCACCATTGAGCTGAAGTTTCAGACAAACTTCCAATAAAAGTTGGCTAATCCTAGGAATGTTTGGACCTGCTTCACACTAGACGGTGGTAGCCAGTCTCCAACTGCCTATGTCTCACTAGGGTCCATCCTGAGATTGCCGTTTGAGATGACAGTTAGAAATAGTGGTCACTTGAAATTCTGACTTCTTCAGCTTGACATAAAGTCCATGATCAAAAAGCCTCTTTAGGATATCTCTGACATGAACAATGTGCGCCTCCATGGACTTCGAGAAAATTAGGATGTCACCCAGGTAGATGAATGCATACTTATGAGGAGCATCCCACAGCATGTCATTTATAAAGGCCTGGAAAACTGTTGGCACATTCACGAGGCTAAAGGGCATGACCAGACACTCACATTGCCCTGTCGGTGTGCTGAATCATCTTCCACTCGTCACCCTTCTTTATGCAAACCAGGTTGTATGCATTCCACGAGTCCAGCTTTGAGGATATTCTTGCCCCTTGGAGAATTTCAAAAGCAGTGTTCATGAGTGCAAGAGGGTAATGATTCTTGGCCGTTTTGCGATTCAGTCCTCTGTAATCAATACAAGGCCACAGGCTCCCATCCTTCATCTGTACGAAGAAGCCAGCACCGGCTGGAGAGGTGGAGGGCCGAATGAATCACATAGCAAAATCCTCCTTAATATGCTCTTCCATAGCACCTCTCACCGAGCCTAAGAGCATGTATAACTGGCCCCGCGGAGGACACATAGCTGGTAGTAGATTTATTTGGCAGTCGTAGGGTCAGTGCGGTGGAGGAGTTGAGGCTTTTCTCTTACTGAAGACCTCTTCCAAATCCTTGTAAACAGAAGGGATTTCTACAGGCTTGGGTGCTGCAATTAACCCTGAATCTTCCTCCGAGGATGACTTCTGAGACTCCGTTGGTAGCAGGGTGCTTCAGCAGGCCTCAGATTTACTCTCATAGGTCCACAAGAGTCCTTAGTGAAAACAGAAGCCAAATCTCAGTCCAAATCTTTGTCCGTCTCCTCAGACATCAGCAGCAAGGCGCAACAAATGGTCCTTGTGCTCCTGGGACTATGTTCGAAGGATTTATGGCTTAGAGCCTTCCCCTTAGACGGGATCTCGTAACTGGAGCTGCTTGGCTTAGTTGCTCAGTTCCAGACTGCTTGGGCACCTAATTGGTTTGCTCCTGAACTAGAGATCTCATTCCAATGCACCCCTGCCTGGACTGTGTCAGGAGTCACATGACCTGTCTTCCCTCAAAGGCAGGCCTGGCTTTCCTGAAGGGTCCAGGTTACCCTGAGCAAAAATCTGTCCCCTCATTGACTGCTGGTCTTGGGAGAGTCTGGGGGTCAGAACACCAAGCCAAAACTAAACCCACTCACAATGGCTGGACCAAGCAATGATTCTGCCCTCCCTCCGGTCCACAGATGGGTTATGCTGAGACAGTCAAGGGTACACAAGGATCCGGGGTATGAGTGGAGAGTCAATAATTTAAGAGTCAAACTGACACTGGACAGTTTTAGCAGCTCCCCAGGTGGCCGCAGCTTCGGACATTCGGCCCGCAGGTGGTCTGCTTCCCCGCGGTAAAAGCAGCGACCACGATTCCAGCACCGGGACCTCTCATCAGTGGAGAGTCTAGTGCAACCGATCTGTGAATGGGTTCAACAGGATCTTGAGCCAGTCATGGCCCGAGGCTGGGGAGCAGAACAACAATGCGTCAAGTCCAGGCTCGGGCTAGCCCTCCTCGACATCATGATGTAGTCCCATTTACGCTCTGCCAGATGTTTATCGAGATGGATGGACTAGTGGATGAGAACCTCTAGGTTCTCTGCTGGCTCTCCCAAGGCGAGGGCATCCTTCAGTTTATCTCAGAGTCCGTGGTAGTATGGCATGCCCAAAGCCTCCCCATTCCAACCACTCTCCTGGGCCAAGGTCCAAAATCCGACCGTGGACTCAGCCACTGACTGTCCCTGCTGTCAAAGCTTCATCAGGCGGTCAGGGGCTCGGCTGGCTCCAGCAGGGTGATGAAGCACCTCCCTCATGGTGACCACAAATTCCTCTGAATCCAAGCAAATCTCGGACCTGTGTCCCGATCTCTCCCAGTCAGAAGCAAGGAAATGAAGGCCACCTCTCTGCTCGCTGAAGGGAATGGGGACAGCTGGAGCCCAAACACTAATGAGTACTGGATGAGGGATCTGTGGCAAGAACCCAGGTCACCGTCGAATCTCTCCAGGTTTGGAAGATATACTGGCTCTGGAGCTAGACTGACTGGTTCTCCCCAGCGACTCTGAACTCATCCTTATAAAGGTTGACCCATGACTACCTGGAGGTCGTGTATCTCCAGGCTCTGTCGGGAAATATCTTCACAGTGGCAGGTCACAGCCTACAAAGGACTCTGACACCCCGCTGGGCCCATACTGACTCAATTGTACTGTGATGGAAGTGCGTGATGAGAATGGATTGGACCCAAATGCTGGTGTATTCGTGGCTAGGATCGAGACACGGTTTCAAACTGGGTCGCGCATCTGAGCGCAAAACAAACACCAGATGAAATCACAAATAGGCTTACGATTGAGACCAAACCTCAGCTCAGGTGCTACTTAAATGCTCAATCCTTGGTGCCCAAAACATGATTGCCAATTAGCAGGGCTGCCCTGAATCTCTGAAGGAGCCGCACCAGCTAGCCATACTCCAGGGAGTTAGAGTGTCTGAGCCTCGGGAAGCTGGCACGGGGATGGGTGTGTGTCGTAACAACATCATAGGGAAGTGGAAGTGACCATCCTGAGGAAACCAACCCTGTCACCGGGAGAACATGCAAACCCCACACAGACAGCTCCCAAAGTCAGAATTGAACCTTGTCTCTGGCGCTCTGAGGCAGCTATTAGTTCTGCCACTGTGTTGCTTCTAGACAGAGAAAAAGATTTCTTTACACTGTGATGAATACTTTTAGTTGAGGCTTGATAGATCATTACAATCTTAGAGAAACAGCTTCTCTCTCTCCCTCTCTGCAGGGAGCTGAAACCTGTGTATTTTCACAAGCATCCTGGGTGTTGAACCACCAGTGCTGTAACGAGGCACTGCCTCTGGAGGCTGACCAAGTTCCTTTGACATTCATTGCACTGTCTGAGGCAAATAGCACTTCAGCTCTCTTCCCTCTCCTCTCTGGTATCTGTCTGGCTGTTTTTTGCCATTTTTACTGTGACATCATTAACCTGAATTAATTTCCAAATGACTAATCTGAGTCGGTTACTTCACCATTTCAAGTGGGGAAATCAGCTGGAAAAGAATTCCACGTTCACTAAGGGATACAATGGAGCAGGGAAAAGAAGAACTTTTAAATCTTTCCAGTATCTGCCCTTCTGCTGTTAGTCAAGCTCACCACAGCTGCACTCTTGTCCTCATTGAGTGGACGATCTCCACGTCCTGATAGTTCCAAATGATCAGAATTTTTACTGATATCTGCTCAAAACAACATGTCAATCAAATAAACGTTGTCATCAAGGAAATAGCATTGTCTTTTTAAAATTCAAATATAAACATAACTCATAATAAAAACGATATTCAGAAGAATAACCATAGTGAATACTTTTTTACATTCATGGTCAATACACTCAGTAGTGTTAATTTTTTTGAAAACCATTGCACAACTGAGTCGCTGTTTGAAGTAGTGAGTGAGAGAACTGCAAGACTTGTCGGAAGTGAGTCACTGTTTGAGCCAATAAAAAGAAAGGATATGTAGCAGAGCGGCCATTGTTGGAGTGGGGGCAGTGTTAGTGCGGTCCGGTTTTGGTTCAACAGGCTTGGGCACAGACACAGGCTCTAAATAAGTTTCAAGTAAGTCTTTTTTTTCTCCTGGTACATAGCGAGTGCACTGAGAATGGGCCCAGAGTTAGTGGTATGTTCCTTGTGTGAGATGTGGGAATTATGGAAGATCTGCATGAAGCGCACCAAGCAGCAGCTCCTTAGAGACCGTGTTAAGGAACTGGAGCTGAAGGTCAGTGACCTTAGGCTCGTACGGAAGAATGAGGAGGTGATAGATAGGAGCTACAGGGAGGTGGTCACCTAAACGACAGGAGGCAGGTACCCGGGTGGAAAGGGAATAGGCAACCAATGCAGGGTAACTCTGTGGCCATTCCCTTCAACAACAGTGAGCAGGACTCTGGCACTGACTCTGGGTCTATGTCTCAGAAGGGAAGAGAGGAGAAGGAGTGAGCTGTAGTGACAGGGGATTCATTGGTTAGAGGAACAGAAAGGAGGTTCTGTGAATGAGAGCTAGATTCCCAAATGGCTTGTGGCCTCCCAAGTGCCAGGGTCAGGTATATTTCAGATTGAGTCCACAGTATACTTAAGTGGGAGGGTGAGCAGCCAGAGGTCAGTATCACTCTTTCAGGATTAACCGAAGAGATCATCTAGAGCTTTATAGAGAACTCTATTGCTGCACTGGAGAGCTTTATGGGGAGAAATGATGAATAAGAAATGTATGACCACTTTAACGGGGTTATATTACAGACCACCCAGCAGTTCACATTATTTAGAGGAGAAAACATGCAGAGAGATCGCAGGCTGCTGCAATAAACATAAGGTTGTGATAGAAGGTGACTTTTACTTGCCACATATTGACTGGGACCCCATACTGTAAAAGGGCTGGAAGGGATAGAGTTTGTCAGACATGTTCAGTAAAGTTTCCTTAATCAGTACATAAAAATCCCAGTTAGAGAGAGTGTGACACTATTGGACCACTGGAAAATGCTGCTGGTGAGGTAGTAACGAGGGACAAAGAAATGGCAGATGAACTTAATAAGTATTTTGCTTCAGTCTTTACTGTGGAAGACACCAGCTGTGTGTCAGAGGTCCATGAATGTCAGGAAGCAGGAGTGAGTGCCATTGCTATTACAAAGGAAAAAGTGCCAGGCAAACTCAAAGGTCTTAAGGTGGATAAGTCACCTGAACCAGATGGACTACATCCCAGAGTCCTGAGAGAGGTAGCAGAGGAGATAACAGATACATTGGTCATGATCTTTCAAGAAATACTTGATTTTAGCATGGTCCTGGAGAACTAGAAGACTGCAAACGTCACTCCACTCTTTAAGGAGGGAGGAAGGCAAAAGAAAGGAAATTATAGGCCAATTAACCTAATCTCAGTGGTTGGAATACATTATTAATGACGAGGTTTCAGGGTACTTGGAGACTAATGATAAAATAAGTCTAAGTCAGTATGATTTCTGTAAACGGAAATCTTGCCTGACATACTTGTTGGAATTCATCAAAGAAATAACAAGCAGGGTGGACAAAGGAGAGGTAGTGGATGTCATTTACTTGGATTTTCAGAAGGCATTTGATAAGATGCCACACATGAGTCTGCTTAACAAAATAATCTCCTATGGTATTACAGGATTGGCATGGATAGTGGAATGGCTGACAGCAAGCAAGTGGGAATAAAAGGAAATAATTAGTGCTGTTCCTCAGAGGTCAGTATTGGCACTGCTACTTTTCACATTGTTTGTCAATGATTTAGATAATGGAAGTGATGGCTTTGTGGCAAAGTTTGCGGATGACACAAAGCAGGTCATGCTGCATCTATGGAGGTAAATAAACAGTCAATACTTTGTGCTGAGTCTCTTCTTCAGGACTGAAAAGGAAGGGGAAGACAACAGAATAAAAAGGTGGGGTCAAGCTAGAAGGTGATAGGTGAAGCCAAGTGGGTAGTGTTACGTACCCCGTAACTGGGTTGCCAAACCAGCAGAAATGGACCACTTAGTTGGAGTCTGGTTTAATAGAAACCAACAAAGTTTTATTAAAGAAATAAGTAACACAGTACTCTAATCGTAAGGATATAAATGCAACAGGTTAGTAATGATAAAACACGCATGTACACAGAGCTAGGGTAATAGGAATCAATCAAGCTCTATCGCAGTCTAGGGGTAAAGTGATCAGTCTCAAGTGACGCAGAGTTCAGTTCAGCTTAGTACAGTTCGCAGTAATCACTGTTGTGCCGTTGGGGAGAGAGAGAGAGAGAGAAAGAGAGAGAGAGATATGCAAATCTGATTCAGCAGACCTTTGAAGTTCTTCGCAGTTGGCTTTCGGGCAGACCCTTTTTTATGTCTTCTGTGGACACCGACTGTGTCCCCTCCGTTCCAGATACGACCGTTCTTCCGCGGTGAACCCGGCACCCAAGCAAGGGCGGACACACACACCAGGTACCCGCCGATCATACCTTTTCACCCTATACGTCTATGGTCGGTTCCCGCGACCAGACCTGCAAACTCCCAGCAA
This sequence comes from Mobula birostris, assembly GCF_030028105.1. Lineage (NCBI taxonomy): Eukaryota > Metazoa > Chordata > Chondrichthyes > Myliobatiformes > Myliobatidae > Mobula > Mobula birostris. Next base: position 107,844,871 of record NC_092378.1, read on the forward strand.
CTTGTGGGGGCACACCACTCTTCCAGGGTCTCATTATCTCTTGATCTCGTGGTGTGTGTCGTGCCTTAGCGAACCTGTTCCTTTTATCCCCCTGCTGGAGTATCGCCTGTCCATCAAACTTCAATCAGTTCAGGTTCAAAGCAATTGGTCTGTCAATATTCTGAAAAGTGTTTCTTTCTCGTTAATCTCTCTCTTCTCTCTTATTAGCATTTTGAATGTTTCTCCATTGTCTCACTTATCTCTCATTAGCATCAATCTTCTGATAACTTGGTTTTTCGTCACAGTAGGAAAGGTAAAAGGCTGGAGAGGAAGGAATCTGATAGGAAGGGAAGGTGAATTACAGGAGAAAGCTAGAGAGGAGGGGGCCTAGGGGGAATTGACAGACATTTGAGAAGAGGTATGAGGCCAGAGTGGGGAATAGAAAAATATGGAAGGGGGAGAGAAATTTTTTTAACAGAAAGAGATATTGATACTCATGCAATCAGGTTTGAGGCTACCCGGACTGAATATAAAGTGTTGCTCCACCTCGAAGGTGGCCTCATCTTGGCAAGAGGAGGCCACCTTCGAGGTGGAGCAACACTTTATATTCAGTCCGGGTAGCCTCAAACCTATTCTGACATTTTGGTCCATGGCCTCCTCTTGCCAAGATGAGGCCATGGACCAAAATGTCAGAATAGGAATGGGAATTGGAAGTAAAATATCTGTCTACTGGGAAGTTCTGCTTTTGGCAGATGGAGCAGAGGTATTCAATGAAGCAATCCACCAAATTACAACAGGTCTCACCAATTGTTTGGGTCCTGGATGGAGGTGAGGGATGAGGTGAACAGGTGAATGTTGCACTTTGACCACTTGCAGGGATAAGTACTATGAGAGATTTATCAGGGAGGGATGAAAGGACAAGGGAATCACAGAGGGAGCATTCCCTGAGGAAAGCGGAGTGGGGGAAGGTAAAGATATGTTTGGTGGTAGGATCCCTTTGCAGAGAATTGTGTGTTGGATGCAGAGACTCATGGGGTGGTAGGTAAGGACAAGAGGCACTCTATTCTTGTAAAGGCAGTGTTAAGATGGAGTGAGTGTGGATGTTCAGGAAATGGAGGAGATGCAGGCAAGGGCAGCATCAATGGTGGAGGAATGGAAACCCCATCCTTTGAAGAAGGAGGATGTCTCTGATGTCCTGGAAAGGAAAGCCTCATCCCGGAAGCAGATACGGTGGAGATGAAGGAACTGAGAAAAGGGAATAGCAGTTTTACAGGTGATGGAGAGGAAAGACGTATAGTCAAGATAACTGTGGGAATTAGTAGATTTAAAAAAGATGTCTGTCAACTGTCTGCCTCTAGAGATGGAGACAGAGAGGGAGAAAGGGGACAGAAATGGACCAAGTGAATTTGAGGACAGGGTGGAAATTAGAGGCAAAGTGGATGAAATTGATGAGCTCAGCATGGGTGCATGAAGCAGCACCAATGTAGTTATCAATGTAGCAGAGGAAGAGTTAGGGAATATTGCCAGGTAAGGCTTGGAGTATGGACTGTTCTGTATAGCCAATGAAAAGGCAGGCATAGCTGGGGTCCATGTGAGTGCCCATGGCTAACCCTCAAGTCTAGAGATAGGAGGAGCAAAAGGAAAAATTGTTGAGGGTGAGGACCAGCTCTGCCAGACATAGGGGGGTGATGATGGAGGGGAAATGCTGTTTGCTGTCTTGAGGCGTATTAGGGTGAATAAATCCCCAGGGCCTGACAAGGTGTTCCCTTGGACCCTATGGGAGGCTGGTGCAAAAATTGCAGGGGCGCGAGCAGAGATATTTGAAACATCCTTAGCCATGAATGAAGTACTGGAGGATTAGAGGATAGCTAATATTCTTGTGTTGTTTAAGAAAGGCTCAAAGAATAAGCCAGAAAATTATAGGTACAGTATTCTAAGGGACTGGATATATAAGTATTTGGATATACAGGAATGCTGGAAGGATTTGGTATAGTCAACATGGCTTTGTGCATGGTAAGTCATGTCTAACCAATCGTGTGGAGTTTTTTGAAGAAGTTACCAGGAAAGTTGATGAAGGCAAGGCAGTGGATGTTGTCTACCTGGGCATTAGAAAGGCCTTCGACAAGGTCCCATAGGGAGTTTGGTCGAGAAGGTTCAGTTGCTTGACATTGGACATGGGCGAAGCCAAAGAGTGCTTGTAGATGTTTGCCACTCTGACTGGAGGCCTGTGATGAGTGGAGTGCCACAGGGATCAGAGCTATGTCCATTGTTGTTTGTCATCTATATCAATGATCTGGATGATAATGTGGTCAGCTGGATCAGCAAATTTGCAGGTGACACCAAGATTGAGGGTGTAGAGGGATCTGCACCTGCTGAAAAAATGGGCTGAAAAATGGCAGACGGAATTTAATGTAGACAAGTGTAAGGCTTTGCACTTCAGTAGGACCACTCAGTGTGGCTCAGGGTGGCAGTGAGTGGCAGGGCACTGAGAAGTGAGGAAGAACAGAGGGATATGGGAATGCAGATTCATAATTCCTTGAAAGTGTCTTCATAGGTAGATAGTCATAAAGAAAGCTTTTGGCACACTGGCCTTTATAAATTAATGTATTAAGTACAGAAGTTGGGATGGTACGTTGAAATTATTCAAGACATTGGTAAGGCTAACTTGGAGTATTATGTCCAGTTTTGGTCACCCACCTACAGGAAAAAGGTAAATAAAATTGAAAAAGAACAGAGAAAATTTACAAGGACGTTGCTGGGACTTGAAGGCCTGAGTTACAGGGAAAAGTTGAATAGGTTACAACTTCATTCCCTGGAAGGTCGAAGATTGAGGAGAGATTTAACAGAGATATACAAAATTATGAGGGGTATAGATAGGTATTTCCAAGCAGGCTTTTTCCACTGAGGCTATATGAGTCTACAACTGGAGGTCATGGGTTAAAGGGTTAAGAGGAACATAAGGGGGAACTTCTTCACTCAGAGCCTGATGAGAGTGTGGAACAAGCTGCCAGCAGTTGGATGCGGGGTCAGCTTCAACATTTAAGGGAAATTGGGAGAGGTACATAGATAAGTGGTGTATGGACAGCTATGGTCTGGGGACAGGTCAATGAGACTAGGCAGATTAATGGTTCAGCACAGACTAGATGGGCCAAAGCACCTGCTTCTGTGCTCTAGTGTTCTATGACTCTTGTATGACCATTTCCAACTATGTGACCCCCTTGTGTGAGACTCCATTTTATTGTTTGAAGAGTTCCAACAATCTATTCTCCTGTTGTTCAGAAATATTGATAATTCCGCATCTCTCCCACCGGCTCCTGATTCCTGTACTAACTTTAACTAACGACAGATCTGGTGCACATTAACATTCCAAGGCCCAGCTTTCACCCTTCCATTAACACACCAGGATCCCCGTTACTGTGGTCCCTTTGACGTGTTGGAGTCCAGTTTCCATGCTCCAATTAAACTCACTAGAAACTAATTTCACATGCTCCTTTTATACTTCTGATTCCCCTCTCCCTTGAAGTTCACTGGGCCCCATTTCCAATTTCCCATGAAATTTACTGGGTTGTGCTTCCATTCAACTCAACTCAAGATGGTGCCAAGCTCTGGTCTCCATCAAAGTCACGGCTCAGCCCTTTACAGGTCTTCTTAGGTTTGTAGTGATTGTTCTGGGGACTGAGAGGGGAGTTAGGGGTCAGGTTAGGCTTTAGGGACAGGGATATGGAGTAATTAGTGGACAGGCAGGGGTCTAAGCATCTGCTCTGTATTCAAAGACCAGTGAGGAGGTCCAGAGTCCCATCATCAGCGAGTCCAGTGCTCAAGGCCTGGGGTTCAGGTCTTCATTTTGTGTCAAGGACAAGTCCTGGCTCAACACTGAAGATCAAAGCCTGAAGGTCAATTGAAAGTCTAGAAATTGAGGCCCAATGGCCAGTGATTTGAGTCGGTGAATCTCAGCGAGTCCACTGGGGAATGACCGATGTTTGTGACTACATGTCCATTGAAGGCTGCAGGGCCCTGTATGTGTATGAGAGGAGGGAATGGGAGGGAAGGAGAAACGGGGTTTGTTTTGCTGTTGTTGCTTTGTTGCTTGGTATGGTCTGTTTTGTGTTCTGTGTTGTTCTACTGAGTGTTCTGAGCATGCTATGTTGGTGCTGGAATGTGTGACAACACTTGCTGGCTGCCCTCAGCACACCCTTGGGTGTGTGGGTTGTTAATGAAAATGACACATTGCACTATATGCTTCGATGTACATGCAATAAATAAATCTGAATCTGAGCACACTGTGGCCCCATTTCCTGAGCTCCCTTAAGCAGAACAAAGTCCCATTTTGCATGTTTCTGTTAAACCTACCAGATTTGATTGAACATTTATTACACTATTGCAAGACACCTAAAAATAGTGTTAAGGTGTGAGTACCCAATAGTCATAGAGTCAAAGAATTATCATCATCATCATCATCATCAGGTGCTGTGCCCAGTTTGAGCTTTGACCGCCATGACCCACACTCTCCTGTTTCGGGTCAGGTGGATCAATTCATTGGTATTCATTTCCAGTTCTCTAGCTTCTGTCTCCATTATCATTTGTCTTTGTCTTCTTCTTGCTTTCTTCCCTTCAATCTTTCCCATAATTACCGTGCATTCTAACTCCTCTTTCCTAATCACATGTCCAATGAAGTTACGTTGCCTTTTCATGATCTCATACATTATTTCTCTTTTTGTATTTGCTCTGTCCATGACATCCTCATTAGATATTCATTTCGTCCATGATATTCTTTGCATCCCCCTCAAAATCCACATCTCCGCTACTTCAATTCGTTTCCTCATGTTACTAGATATTGTCCAACATTCTGAGCCATATAACATAACTGGATAAACGGTAACATTTCAGTACTCTGAGGTGGGTCGTCATGCCTAATTTAGTATTGGTCAGTATACTCTTCATTCTCGTAAAGGTGTCTTTTGCCATCCCTATTCTTCTTTTGATGTCCAAGTCGCACCTGCCATCTGATATCACCCAGCTTCCTAAGTAGCAAAAGTTCTTTACTTGTTTTATGCCTTCCCCGTTTATTCTCAGCCTGCAGATAGGATTCTCCTTCTTTTTGAATATCACCATACATTCTGTCCTTTTGCCATTGATAGATAGATCCATTTTTGCACTTTCTTCAACAATTACGTCAATTAAGTTTTGTAGCTCTTCCTCCGTACTTGCAATTAACACAGTGTCATCTGCATATCTGAAATTATTGATGTTTTCACCGCCAACTTTGATTCCCAAGATGTCTCTTATTTTTTTGTAATATTGTTTCACTGTACACATTAAGTAAATCAGGGGAGAAAACATACCCTTGTCTAATGCTTCTCTTGATTTTTGTGAACTGACTCACTTCTCTATCTATTCTTAATAGATAATAATAATAATAATAATAATAATAACCAATTTCCCCCAGGATCAATAAAATATGACTATGACTATGACTTACAGCGGCAGTTTGTTCCCAGTACAGAACTCTGACGAGGCGGAGGTCTTTCGAATCTAGATCTAGAGTTTTCTGTAATATTTCAAATAACTTATTGTGCTTCACTTTATCAAATGCTTTTGTGTAGTCGATAAAACAAACAAACAAATCCTTTTGCACCTGAATAGCTCCTTCTGATAGTATCCTTTACATCAATATTGCATTTCTTGTACCTTTGTCTTTCACAAAACCACATTGTTCTTTACCTATTTCAGCTTGTATCTTACTTTTAGTTCTCGTCATCAAAATTCTTAGAAGTATCTTGGTGATATGACTCATTAAACTTATGGTCCTATGTAATTCACATTCTATTGCTCCAGTTTTCTTAGGAAGAGTGATAAATACTGATCTTTTCATCTCTTCTGATATTTTTCCAGTCTCATAAATGTCATTGATTAAATCAGTAAGTTTTTTCAATTCCATAATCTTCAAGGGCAATAATTTGTTCTATTACTAATTCATCAGGACCTGCTGCCTTTCCTTTCTTCATCTTATTTATTGCATTACAAACTTCAGATTTTAAAATACTTGGACCTTCAATTTTTTTCTTAATTTCTGTTTTTGTTTCGCCTTGATCGTCTTCAAATAATTCCTGAATATACTCAGACAACCTGTTCATAATCTCATCATTTTCCATGATAATGGTACTGTCCTTTACTTTCAAACATCCACCTGAAGAACAGAGGAGCTTTTTACCAGTGATATTCTTGATTTGTTAATGTACCTTTTTGGATCAGTAATAGGGATCCTTTCTATTTGCTCACATTGCTGGTTTAACCATTCTTCTTTGGATTTTTGACATAAGCTTTTAACTTTTTTATCTAAGGACTTATATTCTATAGGATATGCTTTCTTCCGTCTCCCTTCTTCCATTAGATTTTTGATTTCATCTGTCATCCATTTATTGTGCTTTTTTCTTTTTTAGGAATCACTGACTTTGCTGATTCTACCAAGGCATCCTTTAGAGAGTTAAATTTCATTTCTACATGATTGCTATCATCTTCAACAGATTCTATTTCTAGACTTTGAAATCTATTCCTTACTTCAATTGTAAATTTTTGTCTTAAGTTTTCTTCTTTAATTAATTGCAGTAGTCAAGGGATTGTTCAGGTTTTTGCTTCTTTAGTTTTTTAAGTTTTACTTTTACATGATATACTACTGGATTATGGTCACTATTACAGTCTGCACCTGGATATGTTTTGCACTGAGTCACTGAGTTTCCAAATCTTTGGTTTATAGTAGTAAAGTAAATTTGATTTCTAGTGTTATCACCTGGACTTTTCCAGGTCCACAAGTGTCTTGGATGGTTTTTAAAGTAGGTATTCATATTGACCTGATTATTCATCTTGCACCATTCTACCCATTTCTCATCTCTTTCATTTCTTTCCCCTAGTCCAAATTTTCCTATGGCATTTCCATCACCACCTTGTCCTACTTCAGCATTTATATCTCCCATGACAATAACAATATCTTGAGATTTGCATCCATTCTTTGCTTGTTCAAGATCTTCATAGAATTTATCTATATCTTCCTTTGTTCCATCTGTTGTTGGTGCATATACCTGTATAATTGCTAAATCAAATGGTTGTCCTCTGAATCTAACAAGGAGCACTCTTTCTGATATTGCCCAATGTCCTAAAACACTTTTTGCCATGTTTTCATCCATAACAATTCCTACTCCATCAGTACGGGTTGTTCCACAAGAATAAACTAGTGTTTTATTTCTAATCTGACATGTTCCAGCACCTATCCAACAAACTTTGCTAATTTCCATGATGTTAATCTTTAGTCTTTCCATTTCACTTATCACATTATCCAATCTTCCTGCTTGATATAGGGCTTTTACATTCCAAGTGGCAATAATTTTCTTTTGTGTTACTTGAATTTCATGAGCAGTAGCTTGATGACGGTCGGGGATCCCCTGCTGGCCAGAATCAACCCTACCAAGCGAAACTTCTTCAGAGTTGTCTTGAAGATCCTCTTGATGCTGTTGTTGTGTGACACATTTCGTGAGTTTGACCATGGTTTTCTTAGCAAATTGCAAGGGTGCTTTGCTATTGCCTACCATTGGGCAAACTAAAGAAATCGCCATTTCTCTTCCCAAATGTTCATCTGCCTGTACTATAGCCGTTGACATTTGAGGTCCTAGCTCATCCGCCTTCTCCGTCATAAGTTCAGTTACTGAACCTGCTGGATCTGCTGTTGGCCTTCGCTCGTATCCTGAGCAGGAACCCTTACAGGTGCTACCGTTCCGGATCAGAGCGGCCCTGGGAGCAATGAATGACTAAGGGGTAACTCCACTTTCCCCAAAGCTCTGAAAGTCCCCAATCAGAGCCACATCACCAGTTGCAGTTTAGAGTCATACCCAGGACTGCAAAGAATTATACAACATGCAAAAAGCCCTTTGGCCCATCAAGACTGAGCTGATTGTCAATAATGCATTTTACGTTAACTCAGTGTTTTTCTCAACATTCCCATCAACTATCTCCACTATTCTATCCCTCACTTACACAATAGGGACAATTTAAAGTTGCCAGTTAACCTACCAATCTGCATGTTTTTGGAATATTGGGGTTAAAAAGCAGAGCACCCAGGAGAACACACACAGCCAAAGGGAGAATATGACACTCCACACAGACAAAATAAGCTGGAAAAGCTGCCAACCTGACTCTCCCAAAGATCTAGTGGTGCTGGATTAACAGGGTTTCACTGTATTTCTAGCCAAATATGATGTGTAGTGTAATTCTATAATGTACAACATGGTGAACTCAAGATGCAGTAAACCACAGAAGGATCTTTAAGAAGGAGATGCAATTACACCTGGGAAACTGCAGGGGGCAGAATTGATGATGAACCAAGAGTGATAAAACCCTGCAGATACTGAAATCTGGAGCAACAAAACAATCTGATGGAGGAACTCAGTGGGTTTGGTAGCACTGCAGAGTTTTTTGCTTTTAATTCTACATCTTCCATTCTTGTCACTTTACCATTTCTCTTTGCACTCCTTCAGATTTTGCACTGCTGTGCATCATTCTGTTGTCTGCACTTGTTGCTGCAATTGATGTTGTATATCTTAAAGTTCAATGTTCAATGTAAATTTATCATCAAAGGACATGTACAGTATGTCACCAGATACAACTCTGAGATTCATTTTCTTGCAGACATTCACAATAAATCCAAGGAACACAACAGAATCAGTGAAAGACCAACCCCAACAGGATGGACAAACAAGCAACGTGCAAAAGACAACATACTGTGCAAATACAAAAAGAAAAAATAAGTAATAAATAAATAGGCAATACATATCAAAAAACATGAGATGAAGAGTTCTTGGAAGTGAGTGCATAGGCTGTAGGAACAATTTAGTGATGGGACAAGTGAATTTGAGTGAAGTTATCCCCACTTGTTCAGGAGCCTGATGGCTGAGGATTAATAGCTGTCCTTGAACCTGGTGGTGTGGGTCCTGAAGCTCTAGTGCCTTCTTCCTGATAGCAGCAGTGAGAAGAGATCATGGCTTGTGTGGTGGGGGTCCTTGATGACAGATGCTACTCTCCTGTGGATTCAGCCCAGTATATCACCAATAAAACTCTCCCAATTACCTACATGAAACATTGCCAGGGGAAAACAGTATTCATTATCAAAGATCCTCACCACCCAAGCCATGCTCGTTTCACACTGCTGCCATCAGGTAGAAGGTACAAGAGCCACAGCACTCGCACTCCCAAATTCAAGAACAGTTACTGCCCCTCAACCATCAGGCTTTTGAACAAAAGGGGATAACTACATAACTACACTCATTTAAGGACTCAGTTATGGTATTATTTTATGCCCTCAATATTTATTGCTATTTGTTTATATCTGCATTTGCACAGTTTTTTATCCATTGGTCCTGTTGGCAGTTACTGTCCTATAGATTTGCTAAGTATTCCCGCAGAAAAAGAATCCCAGGATTGTACGTGATGACATATGTAATTTGATAATAAATTTTTACTTTGACTTTGACTGTGACAGTACTCTGTGTAGATGTGCTCAGTAGTGAGGAGGACTTTACCAATGACAGACTGAGCTGTAGCCACTACTTTCTATAGGATTTTCCATTCAAAGGCATTGATGTTTCCATACCAGGCCATGATGCAACCAGTCAATATATTCTCCACCAAACATCTATAGAAGCTAGTTGAAGTTTTAGGTGTCATGCCAAATCTTTGTAAACTACTAAGGAAGTAGAAGCGCTGCGTGCTTTCTTCGTGATGGCACTTACATGCTGGGTTCAGGACAAACTCCACACAGACAATGTCCTCATGAAAATCTAAGAGCCTAGAACTCTCCCAAAGGCCCATTGGTGCTGGATTAAGACTTTTTCTGTATTGTAAACCTATGTGATGTGTAGTGTAATTATATAATCTGCCACAAGGTGGACTCAAGATGCAGTAAGATACTGAAAGATCATTGAAAAGTGGGGGTACAGTGACACTGGAGAAACTGCAGGGGGCAGAAATGACAGTGAATCAAGAGTCACAAGAGACTGCAGATGCTGACATCTGGAGCAATGAACAATCTGATGGAGGAACTCAACAGCTCGAGCAGCATCGGTGAGGGAAATAATTGTCAATATTTAGGGTCAATACTCTGCATCAGGGCCCGGTGAGATCCTCCAGCAGATTATTGGTTGCTGATGATGAATTAATACTGGGTGCAGGATGCGTATAAAGTTTCTGCTGGATCTACAGCAGCCAGCCTCTATCAGTTGCATTGTTTATTGCGTTAGTGTCAATACACAGGTGCAACTTCATGTGTGGATCACACCAGCAAAAAAAAATTGAAACTAAACATGTGCATCTTAAAGGGGAAGTGCTTTGTTTCCACCCAGTTGTGGGAGAAAACTTTGGGGAAATTTTTGAAACATATGGAAGCTGTGGGAAAACAGGGCAGAAAGTGAGCAGCCCATAGGTCAGAGCTCCTGGATGGAAACCGAAAGTAGAGAGTAGATATATCAGCTGTACCCAGTGGTTCAAAAGCCTTTTGTACTCATTAGTGAAGGAGCATAAAGAGAAGGTTTGCACTTGAGATCAGTGCTAGGATTATAACATTAATGATGTGGAATTTCTTTATCAGCAATCTGTCAGTGTCAAGGATAAACTGCTAATCATTACCCCCTGGTTTAAACATGAATCTGTATGTACTTCAGGGAGACTTTGAGAACATCCATCAATGATATTTTTGCATCCTTTTGTAGATACCTTGTTATGATGGGACTCACTGTAAAGTGCTTGTTCCTGTCGTCTGCTGTCAGGCATGTTGATGACAATACCTACCACTACAATTGGTTATGATTGATCACCAATCATGTCTTCAAGATAAGTGAACACATTTTTTAAAGCTCACCTCCTAATTTATGCAACACAGCTTCACTCTGTGATCCACCTAACTCATCTAAAATTAATCTTTATTACTTCAAAAAGATATGGGAAACAGAGTCTCCATGAGTTTAAATCGTGCCTGGGAGAAAGAGGCCCAGTAAATTTAAACCACCACTTTGTTTAAACAAAGAGCCAGGAAATTTACTAAGTTCAGTCAAGGTAAGTATTTTCTAAATGTTGGTGAGTGTTGGGAGAGAGCTTTAGTCATTTTTTCACTATCTAAGTGATGAACAGAAGTGTCATAGGGGAATTCAGACCCTCATGCACTGTATCATTTGGGAAATGCAGGAGGCTTTCCGTATTCTGGATAGCCACAGGATGTGATATCGGCTGGAGTAGCTCGAGCTCCAGGTTTCACAGTTTGAACAGCGGAAATGGATGAGAATGAACTATATAAAATGGTAAATCAGTCTCAAGTGAACTGGAGGTATGTACAAAGGAGATTCAAGTAGATGCAACACAGTAAGTTCTCACAAAGACAAGGGTCAAACTACCACACGTACATAGTCAAACCCTTATGGCTGTATGGTCCAAACCTTCATTGAGAAGGGCACAGATTAATTAGGGACATTCTGCATGGATTTGCTAAGAGGGGGTTATGTCTGCAAAACTGCTATGTAACTTCTTGCTATGAGGAAAGAGTGGATAGATTTCTTTACAAACGGAGGAGGTAGAGAAGATTGAATTGAAATGTATAATAGGTACTGGTATTGGTTTATTATTGTCAGTATAGTGAGATACAGTGGAGAACTTTTGTTAGCGTTAAGCAGATCATAGCATACAAAAGTACTTCTCCGTTTTTCTTGTAACACAAAGAGACCAGAGTGCATGAGTACTTGAGTGATTTCCCTTTCTTTAACCATCTAAGTTCAAGTACTGCATGTAAAAAAAACACAGAAATGGAATTCCATCAACCTGTCCTTCAACAGATTACTGGAATAGCTGATACATCACTCCTGGATTATGGAATCAGTAGTATGGAATACAAATCACGGTCCTTTCTCACAATGTCAGGGGTCATAATTCCTGCACTTTCACTCCACTTGCCTCTCATCACAAACTGGGGTTGGACTGCTCATCCTTTTAAAAACTCTTCAAAACAATTTAATAAAACCCAAAACTAATTCCACATTAAAATTATAAATACAAGCACTACAAACTATATTCCACATAGTGTTGCATGAAATTACTGAATATATGAAATTCTATGTTGCAAAATATTGAACTGTTATTTAAAGTTTGTCTTATTTGCAAATATAAAGTCTCTTGGCAAGGTAAATAGTAAACAGGAATCAGTCTATCAAAAGACTCCAGTTCTTCACTGTGCCTGTATATCTGCAGATTTGATAGGCATGGACAGCAGTTATCAAACTTGTTTTCCTAAATGAACACCTTCTGGAAAAGTAGTTGAGCATCTTTCTGTGTGCAAAAGACTGATGATCTTCATCCATACCATGATAACACAAAATTCGGTTCTGACGTACTATGAGTCACTAGATTATTGCATGTACTTTCATGCAAATCCTTTATCAGGTTTGGTGAGAGGAATATGTTCATAATGGTTCAGACACTATTGCACATACTCAGGTCCTGACTACATCTAACCGGCGAGTTCCAAGTTATCAGTCCTCTTCACATTGTCTTTGAGGTCAGGCAACATTTGAGCAGCACATCTCAGAACCTTCCAATCCATTTTGCCTGTGAGATACAGATAGCAACTGTAGCAACTGCACAATTTTATATTGCAAGATCAAATTCCTCTACTCCTATTCCTGTAATTCAAATTCCTACTTCAAAAACTCCCTGTTAAACACAAGTATTCCATCAACTCCTGCAGTCCTTACTATCTACCAGTTTCTAACGAATCACCTTGTTCTCAGCTTTATTTCAAAATTAGACTTTATCCTTAATGTGCAATGACAGCAATGCGTTGGTACTGTCCATGGTTCGGCACATCTCGGTTGTGATTGCGCTGGAGTTGGTGCAGAGCATATTTACACAGGAGTGAGCTGATTGCTGAGCTCTGAGGCAAGACTGGACAGGCAGAGGTTGTTACTGCTGGGACAGAGGGGCTGAGCACAGACCTAAATGAGAGGCATATAATTATGAAGAGACAGAAGAGAGTAAATAAACTGCATCTAATCCCACTAGCATAGTGGGTCAGAAAGCATGGCATGAAGACAAACCTGCAGCAAGAATTCATTTATCACAAGTGGTAAACAATCTGCTGGAGGTGATGAAGGTGTCAAGCAGCATCTTTTGTGGATTGTTGGCTGCTCCAGATTCCAGCATCTACAGTTCCTCGCGTCCATATTGATCCCAAAATAAGCTGACTATCTAGAAGCCAGATACCTGTCTTGTTACAGCAGTATTGTGTGACTTTCACAGACAAATAAAATGGCCAAGTTTCATTTCTTAGTGCGAGGAACCCAAAGGTCTTACAGAAGCTTGGAAGTACGGACAACCAAAACAGCTTCCTCCCCGCTGTTATCAGACTTCTGAAACAATCGCTTTTCACATCACCTTCCCACTGGTACTGCCATGTTCCCAGAACTTTAATTCTGTCTCTTCTGTTATTGTCATTTCATCTTTTCTTTCCACATTATTTCTCTGTATTCTGCACTGTCTGTAAAACCTCACTGGAGTCTGCACCATTCTGCAAAACCTCACTGGAGTCTGTATCATTCTTCAAAACCTCATTGGAGTTCTGCACTGTCTGCAAAACCTTGCTGGAGTCTGCACTATCTGCAGAACCTCACTGGAGTCTGCACTGTCTGTAAAACCTCACTGGAGTCTGCACTGTCTGCAAAACCTCACTGGAGTCTGCACTATCTGCAGAACCTCACTGTAGTCTGCACCATTCTGTAAAACCTCATTGGAGTCTGCACTGTCTGCAAAACCTCACTGGAGTCTGCACTGTCTGCAAAACCTCACTGGAGTCTGCAATATCTGCAGAACCTCACTGTAGTCTGCACCATTCTGTAAAACCTCACTGGAGTCTGCACTATCTGCAGAACCTCACTGGAGTCTGCACTATCTGCAGAACCTCACTGTAGTCTGCACTGTCTGCAAAACCTCACTGGAGTCTGCACTATCTGCAGAACCTCACTGGAGTCTGCACTGTCTGCAAAACCTCACTGTAGTCTGCACTGTCTGCAAACCCTCACTGGAGTCTGCACTATCTGCAGAACCTCACTGGAGTCTGCACTATCTGCAGAACCTCACTGTAGTCTGCACCATTCTGCAAACCCTCACTGGAGTCTGTACTATTCTTCAAAACCTCACTGGAGTCTGTATCATTCTGCAAAACCTCACTGTAGTCTGTATCATTCTTCAAAACCTCACTGGAGGCTGCACCATTCTGCAAACCCTCACTGGAGCCTGCACTGTCTGCAAACCCTCACTGGAGTCTGTATCATTCTTCAAAACCTCACTGGAGTCTGTACCATTCTTCAAAACCTCACTAGAGTCTGTATCATTCTTCAAAACCTCACTGGAGGCTGCATCATTCTGCAAACCCTCACTGGAGCCTGCACTGTCTGCAAAACCTCACTGGAGTCTGTATCATTCTTCAAAACCTCACTGGAGCCTGCACCATTCTGCAAAACCTCACTAGAGTCTGCACCATTCTGCAAAACCTCACTGTAGTCTGCACTGTCTGTAAAACCTCACTGGAGCCTGCACCATTCTGCAAACCTTCACTGGAGCCTGCACCATTCTGCAAACCCTCACTGGAGTCTGTATCATTCTTCAAAACCTCACTGGAGGCTGCACCATTCTGCAAACCCTCACTGGAGTTCTGCACTGTCTGCAAAACCTTGCTGGAGTCTGCACTATCTGCAGAACCTCACTGTGGTCTGCACTGTCTACAAAACCTCACTGGAGTCTGTACTATTCTTCAAAACCTCACTGGAGTCTGTATCATACTTCAATACCTCACTGAAGCCTGCACCATTCTACAAAACCTCACTGGAGTCTGTATCATTCTTCAAAACCTCACTGGAGGCTGCACCATTCTGCAAAACCTCACTGGAGGCTGCACCATTCTGCAAACCCTCACTGAAGCCTGCACCATTCTGCAAACCCTCACTGGAGTCTGCACTGTCTGCAAAACCTCACTGGAGTCTGCACTGTCTGTAAAACCTCACTGGAGTGCACTGTCTCTAAAACCTCACTGTAGATTGCGCCATCTGCACTAATCAATACAAAGGAGTATGATTTAGTGGCATTTTCAGAGATGTAGTTGTAGAGTGGACAAGGATATCAGGTAATACAGAGGATAGGACGGAAGATAAGCAAGGTTGGGTAGCGCTCTTAGTTAAAGATGAGAACAGGGCGATAGTAAGAGAGGATGTAAGATCTAAGGAGCAGAACATTAAATCCTTCTGGGTAGAGATTAGGAATCACAGGTGGGAGTTGTCCATCTGCCACCAAATAATAACACCACAGTGGCACAGGCAATAAACAGAGAAATAGCTGAGGCATGTAAGAATGGAACAGCAGTTATCATGGGGGACTTTAACTTGCACATAGATTGGGTGAATCAAGTTGGTCAAGGCAACCTTGAGGAGAACTTCATAGAATGCATCTGCGATGGCTTTCTTGAACAGCATGTTACTGAACCTACAAGGGAACATGTTATCTTAGATCCAGTCATGTGCAATGAGACAGGTAAGATTAGTGATCTTGTAGTTAGGGATCCTCTTGGAAAGAGTAATCACAGCATGATTGGGTTTCTCATACAAATGGAGGGTGCAATAGTTCGATCTAAAACTGGAAACATAGGTTTGGTTGAAGAACAGTGGAAGGCTTTCAAAGAGATTTTTCATGGTGCTCAACAAAAGTATGTTCCAGTTAAAAGCAAGGACATTAAGGATGGGGAGAGCCAGCCTTGGATAACTAAGAAAATAAAAAAAAGGCATCAAACTAAAAGCTCGTGCATAGAAAGTCGCCAAGAGTAGTGGGAAACTGGAAGATTGGGAAAACTTTAAAAAGCAACAAAGGACCACTAAGCGAGCAATAAAGAAAGGGAGGATAGTTAAGAAAATAAATTAGCACAAAATATTAAAAGGGATCGTAAAAGTATTTATAATTATATAAAGCGGAAAAGGGTGGCTAAAGTGAACGTTAGTCCCTTGGAGGACGAGAAGGGGGAATTGATATTGGGTAATGAGGAAATGGCAGAAGCTTTGAATGGCAATTTTGTGTCACTTTTCACAGTGGAGGACACATCTAACATGCTGAAGAGAGATGTTGTGGATGCAAAGGGAGCTGAGGACCTTGATACAATAGCTATCACTAAAGAGCTAGAGCTGAGCAAACTTGTCGGCCTGAGGACAGACAAGTCCCCTGGTCCCAGGGTACTGAAAGAAATGGCAGAAGTTATAGTAGAGGCTTTGGAGATAATTTACCAAAATTCTCTGCACTCTGGACAGGTGCCAGCGGACTGGAAGATGGCAAATATCACGCTATTATTCAATAAAGGATGTAGGCAAAAGGCAGGTAACTATAGGCCAGTTGGTTTAACATCTGTAGTTGTGAAAATGCTTGAAGCTGTTGCTGAAGAAGAAATAGCAAGGCATCTGGAAAGAAATGGATCCATCAGGCAGACGCAGCATGGATTCAGCAAAGGTAGGTCCTGTTTGAAAGACTTTTTGGAGTTCTTTGAGGATATAATGAGCACAGTGGATAGAGGGGAGCAGATGAAGAGTATTGACTTGATTTCCGGAAGACGTTTGATAAGGTGCCGCATAAAAGACATCCATAAGATAAGATGCATAGAGTTGGGGGTGCTGCATTAACATGGATAGAGGATTCATTAACTAATAGAAGGCAGAGAGTTGCGATACATGGGTATTTCAATGGTTGGCACAACATAGTGGACTGAAAGGCCTGTAATGTGCTGTAAATTTCTAATTTCTATGTACTCTGGTTGACAATCAGTGGTGAGCGGTGTGCCGCTGGTGTCAGTGCTGGGTCCACTATATACATTAACGATCTGGAAGAGGGGACTGAGTGTAATGTATCTAAGTTTGCCTATGATACTAAATTGAGTGTAAAGGCAAATTGTGCAGAAGATACAAAGAGTCTGCAGAGAGATATAGATAGGTTAGGTGAGTGGACAAGGGACTGGCAGATGGAGTACAATGTTGGTAAATGTGAGGTCATCCAATTTGAAAGGAAAAATGAAAGAGCAGATTATTATTTAAATGGTAAAAGATGGCAGTATGCTGCTGTGCAGAGCAATTTGGGACTGCTTGTGCATGAATCATAAATGGTTGGTTTGCAGGTACAGCAGGCTATCAATAAGGCAAATGGAATGTTGTCCTTCATTGCTAGAGGGATTGAATTTAAGAGCAGGGAGGTTATGCTACAACTGTACAGGGTACTGTTGAGGCCACATCTGGAATACCGTGTGCAGTTCTGGTCTCCTTACTTGAGGAAGGATATACTAGCTTTGGAAGCAGTGCAGAGGAAGTTCACCAGGTTGATTCCAGAGATGAAGGGATTAGACTATGAGGAAAGATTGAGTCAACTGGGACTGTACTCACAGAAATTCAGAAGAATGAGAGGAGATTTTATATAAACATTTAAAATTATGAAAGGGATGGATAAGATAGAGGCAGGAAAATTATTTCTGCTGGTAAGACTAGAACTAGGGGATATAGCCTCAAGATTCGGGGGAATAGATTTAGGACGGAGATGAGGATAAACTGTTTTTCCCAGAGTGCAGTGAATCTGTGGAATTCTCTGCCCAATGAAACAGTAGAGGCTACCTCAGTAAGTATACTTCAGACAATGTTGGATAGATTTTTTGCGTAGTAGGGAAATTAAAGGTTCTGGGGAAAAGGCAGGTTGGTGGAGGTGAGTCCGTGGCCAGATCAGCCATGATCTTATTGAATGGCCGAGCCTTCTCCTGCTCCTATTTCTTATGTTCTGATGTTCTTATGCTCTATCTCACTGTAGTCTGCACCATTCTGTTGTTTTGTACTTGTTACTCAATTTATTGTCATATTTATTAATACCTTGTATACTGCAAACATCACACAAACAAGGAATTTTATTCCACCCTGGAGTATATCACAGCAAACTAATCTGAATCTGATTGTTCAAAACAAGCTATGAACTAAGGGGATGTAGTAGAAGGTGTCCTGAGAGAGCCAGAAGGTTTTTTGATAAATACTGTTAAGATTCCAAGTTCAAAGGTCAACTTTATTTTTATTATCAAAGTACATATATGTCACCATATACAACCCTAAGACTCATTTTCTTGTGGTTATACTCAACAAACCTATAGAATAATAACTATAACAGAATCAATGAAAGACCACCCAACTAAGGTGTTCGGAGTGCAGAAGACAACAAACTGTGTAAATGAAAAAAGGAAGAAACGATAACATAAATAAATATGCACTAAATATTGAGAACATGAAACGAACAGTCCTTG
The DNA here is from genome assembly GCF_030028105.1 of Mobula birostris. Lineage (NCBI taxonomy): Eukaryota > Metazoa > Chordata > Chondrichthyes > Myliobatiformes > Myliobatidae > Mobula > Mobula birostris. Next base: position 107,863,232 of record NC_092378.1, read on the forward strand.
AAAGTAAGCACATTGATTGTAAGAACATTTCAATGATGGGAGAAGTGAAGTTGAGTGAAATTATCACCTGATGATTGAGGGGTAGCAACAAATTCTGAGCCTGGTGGTGTGAGTCCTGGGGCTCATGTACCTTCTTCCTGATGGCAGCAGTGAGAAAAGAGCATGGCCTGGTGGTGGGGGTCCCTGATGATGGATGTTGCTTTCCTGCAATAGCATTTCACGTAGATGTACTCAATGGTCGGGACGGCTTTACCCATTATGAACTGGGCTGTATCCACTACCTTTTGTAGGATTTTTTATTCAAGCAATTGGTATTTCCATACCAGGCTGTGATGCAACCAATCAATACACTCTCCACCAAACATTTATAGAAGTTTGGCAAAGTTTTAGATGTCACACCAAATCTTTGTAAACTTCTAAGGAAGCAGAGGCACTGCCATGCTTTCTTAATAATTCCACTTATGTGTTGGGACTAGGACAAACTCTGCATAGACAATATCATCTGGAAAATCTGACAGACTGACGCTCCCAAAAGCCCAGTGGTTCTGGATTAACAGAGTTTTACTGTATTTTAAACAAATGTGATGTGCAATATAACCTATAGAGTACCACATGATGGAGCCAAGATGCAGTAAAGCACTGAAGGATCTTTGGAAAGGAGTTGCAATGATACCTGAGGAACTACAGGGGGCAGCATTGATGGCAACTCAAAGGTCACAAGAGACTGCAGATGCTGAGATATGGAGCAACAATAAATTTGATGGAGGAACTCAGTGATCGACCCTTTCTTTAACCAAGGTAGCCCAAGTACTGCCTCTGAAAGAAACAGAAATCAAATTCCATCAAACTGTCCATCTCTAGATTACTGGAATAGCTGATATGTCACTCCAGGAATATGGAATCAGTACCATAGAGTACAAATCATGGCTGTTTCTGCAGTGACTGGGTTTATAACCCCTACACTTTCACTCCATCCATAACCTTCCTGCCTCTCATCACAAACTGGGGTTGGACTACTCATCCTTTTAAAACTTCTTCAAAACAATTTAATAAAACCCCCCAAAAAAATCCACAATACATTTATAAGTACAAGCACTACAAATTATATTCTACATTATGTTGCATGAAATTACTGAAGATATGAAATTATATGTTGTAAAATAGTGAGCGGTTATTTAAAGCTTGTCTTATTTGTAAAAATAAAGTGTCTTGGCAAGGTAAACACTAAACAGAAATAAGTCTATCAAAAGACTCCAGTTTTTCACTGTGCCTGTGTATCTGCAGATTTGATAGGCGTGGACAACAGTTATCAAACTTGTTTTCCTAAACGAACATCTTCAGAAAAAGTAGTTGAGCATCTTTCTGTGTGCAGAAGATTGATGACCTTCATCCTTACTATGATAACGCAAAATTCGGTTCCAACGTACTGCTGAGTCACTAGATTATTGCATGTAGTTTTCATGCTTATTTTTTATCAGCTATGGTGAGGCGAATACATTCGTAATAGTACAGACACTATTGCACGTACTCAGGTCCTGACTACATCTAACCAGGGAGTTTTAAACTATCAGTACTCTTCACGTAGGGTTTGGGGATCAGGCAACATTTGAGCAGCACATCTCAAAATTTCCAAACCCTTTTGCCTGCAGACTTAAAATATTAATCTCAATCGATGTACTGTGCAGGATCAAATTCCTCTACTTCTATTCCTATAACTGAAATTCCTATTTCAATAACTCCTTATTAAACACAAGCATTCCATCAGCTCCAGTATATCCTTCCTATCTATGTCAGGATACTGTTCATTGACTACAGCTCAGCGCTTAACACAATTATTCCGACGATAGAAAAATTCCAGAACCTAGGCCTCTGTACTTTCCTCTTCAACCGGATCCTTAACTTCCTAACCGGAAGACCACAATCTTTGCAGCTCGGAAATAACATGTCTACCTCACTGACAATCAACATTGGCACACCTCAAGGATGAGTGCCTAGCCCACTGCTCTACTCTATCTGCACTCATGACTATGTGGCTAGGCACAGCTCAAATGCTATCTATAAATTTGTAGGCGATTCTACTATTGTTGACAGAATTTCAGATGGCGACGAGACGGCGTACCGGATCACGATTTATCAGTTAAATGAATAATGTCACAGCAACAACCTTGCACTCAACATCAGTAAGACCAAAGAACTGATTGTGGAATTCAGAAGGGGTAAGATGAGGGAACACACACCAGTCCTCATAGAGGGATCAGAAGAGGAAAGAGTGAGCAATTTCAAATTGCTGGGTGTCAATATTTCTGAGCATCTATCCTGGACCCAACAAATCAATGCAGCTCCAAGGAATGCCCAACAGCTACTATATTTCATAAGGAGTTTGAAGAGATTCGGTATAACACCAAAGACGTTCGTGAATTTCTGCAGATGTACTGTGGAGAACATTTTAACTGGCTGTATCACTGTCTGGTATGGTGGTGGGGACTACTGCACAGGATCAAAATAAGCTGGAGAGAGTTGCAAACTCAGTCAGCTCCATCATGGACAGTAGCCTCCGTAGTATCCTGGACATCTCCAAGGACCGATGTGTGAGAAAAACCAGCATCCTTTATGAAGGGTCCCCATCAACCAGATCATGCCTTGCAGAAGGTACAGAAGCCTGAATAAGTATTCACCCCCTTCAAGTCAGTATTTAGTAGATGCACTTTGGCAGCAATTACAGCCTTGAGTCTGTGTGGATAGGTCTCTATCAGCTTTGCACATTAGGACACTGCAATTTTTCCCCATTCTCCTTTACAAAAGTGCTCAAGCTCTGTCAGATTTCATGGGGATTGTGAGTGAACAGCCCTTTTCAAGTCCAGCCACAAATTCTCAATTGGACTGAGGTCTGGAATTTGACTTGGCCACTCCAGGACATTAACTTTGTTTGTAAGCCATTCCTGTGTAGCTTTGGCTTTATGCTTGGGGTCATTGTCTTGCTGGAAAACAAATCTTCTCCTTAGTTTTCCTCCAGGATTTCCCTGTACGTTGCTGCATTCACTTTACTCTCTTCCTTCACTAGCCTTCTAGGGCCTACTGCAGTGAAGCATCCCCCAGCATGATGCAGCCACCACCATGCTTGATGTTAAGGAATGTGTGTTTTTTGATGATATGCGGTGTTTGGCTTGCACCAAGCATAGCGTTCAGTCTAATGCCAAAAAGCTCAATTTTGGTTTCAACAAACCATAGAACCTTTCTCCAGCCTCCCATAGTCTCCTTCATAGTCTCCCATATGCCCTCTGGCAAACTCTAGCCAAGATTTCATGTGAGCTTTTTTTCAATAGTGACTTTCTCTTTGTCATTCTCTCGTAAAGTTGCGACAGGTGAAGCAGCCAAGCAACAGTTGTATGTGCAGTCTCTCCTATCTCAGCCACTGAAGCTTGTAACACCTCCAGAGTTGTCATAGGCCTCTTGGTGGCCTCCCTCACTAGTCCCCTTCTTGCACAGGCACTCAGCATTTGAGCAAGGCCTGTTCTAGGCAGATTTACAACTGTACCATATTCTCTCCACTTCTTGATAATTGACTACAGTGACTTGGAAGTTTTCTTGTATCCATCTCCTGACTTGTGCTTTTCAACAATCTTTTTGCGGAGTTGCTTGGAGTGTTCTTTTGTCTTCATGGTGTAGTTTTTGCCAAGATACTGACTCACCAGCAGTTGGACCTTACAGATACAGGTGTATTTTAACTACAGTCAATCGAAACACGTTGACTGTGCATGGGTCTCCAAAAACAGATCTCCATTTAACTAATTATGTGACTTATTTGGTGCGTCATATTAAAGGTGGGTAACTACTTATGCAATCAATTATTTTGTGTTTTATATTTGTGATTAATTTAGATCACTTTGTAGAGATCTGCTTTCACTTTGTCATGAAGGAGTCTTTTTCTATTGATGAGTGTCAAAAAAGCCAAATTAATTCCTGGACGTTTCAGGATGAATGCCGGTGAGACTACACCTGATTCTGATTCTAATTCTACCTTCAGTTTCTAGCTAATCACCTTGTTCTCGGCTTTGTGCAATGACAACAATGTGTTGGTACTGTCCATGGTTCTGCTCATCTCGGTTGTGATTGCGCTGGAGTTGGTGCAGAGCATATTTACACAGGAGTGAGCTGATTGCTGAGCTCTGAGGCAAGACTGGACAGGCAGAGGTTGTTACTGCTGGGACAGAGGGGCTGAGCACAGACCTAGATGAGAGGCATATAATTATGAAGAGACTGAAGAGAGTAAATAAACTGCATCTAATCCCACTAGCATAGTGGGTCAGAAACCATGGCATGAAGACAACCTGCAGCAGGGATTCATTTATCACAAGTGGTAAACAATCTGCTGGAGGTGATGAAGGTGTCAAGCAGCATCTTTTGTGGGGGTCTCTCTGTGTTCCTCCAGCAGATTGTTGGTTGCTCCAGATTCCAGCATCTACAGTTCCTCGCATCTATATTGATCCCAAAATAAGCTGGCTATCTAGAAGCCAGATACCTGTCTTGTTGCAGCAGTATTGTGTGACTTTCACAGACAAAAATGGCCAAGTTTCATTTCTTAGTGCAAGGAACCCAAAGGACTTATGGGAGCTTGGGAGTCCGGACAACCACAACAGCTTCCTCCCCATTGATATCAGACTTCTGAAACAATCGCTTTTCACATCCCCTTCCCGCTGGTACTGCCATGTTCTCAGAACTTTAATTCTTTCTCTTCTGTTATTGTCATTTCATCTTTTCTTTCTGCACTACTTCTCTGTATTCCGCACCATCTGCAAAACCTCACAAGAGTCTGCACCATTCTGCAAAACCTCACTGGATTCTGCACCATTCTGCAAAACCTCACTGTAGTCTTCACCATTCTGCAGAACCTCACTGGAGTCTGCACCATTCAGCAAAACCTCACTGGAGTCTGCACCATTCTGCAAAACCTCACTGGAGTCTGCACCATTCTGCAAAACCTCACTGTATTCTGCAACATTCTGCAAAACCTCATTAGAGTCTGCACCATTCTGTAAAACCTTATTGTATTCTGCACCATTCTGCAAAACCTCACTGGAGCCTGCACCATTCTGTAAAACCTCACTGTATTCTGCACCATTCTGCAAAATCTCACTGGAGTCTGCACCATTCTGTAAAACCTCACTGTATTCTGCACCATTCTGCAAAACCTCATTAGAGTCTGCACCATTCAGCAAAACCTCACTGGAGTCTGTATCATTCTGCAAAACCTCACTGGAGTCTCCACCATTCTGTAAAACCTCACTGTAAACTGCACCATTCTGATGTTTTGTGCTTGTTACACTATTCATTGTTGTATTTATTAATACACTGCAAGCTTCATGCAAACCAGGAATTTTATTCCACCCTGGTGTATATCACAACAAACTAATCAGAAGTTGATCATTCAAAACAAGCAATGAACTAGAGTGATGTAGTAGAATATGTCCATACAATGCCCCAAGTAATTTTGATATGTACTGCCAATGAATGCAACGCAATTGTAGCTAAAGCCATAAGGGATGTGAGTTTCTAAATTCCTTATGTCTGAGCACATGCTATTACAAGACCAGTCTTTCAATCTTTTAAAGAGGAGTAACTGACTTAAATCTAATGACTGGATGGAGAAAAGAAATAGTGGAGGGGTTTGCATCAATCAATTTACATGGACTTCACTTTCCATTGAAAGAAAGTAAATTTGCAAGTAAATTGCAGAGATTTGACCAACGGTTTATAAGGAAACGGACTCTTCTGAGTAATCACTGAAGAGACTGCAATAGTGGTGGCCAACTCTACATCGGCAAGACCAAGCACAGACCGGGTGACTATTTTGCAGAGCACCTACACTCTGTCCAAAATAGTCATCCTCAGCTCCTAGCTTCAGGCCATTTTAATTCCTCTTCCCAATTCCACACTAACACATCCATTGCCAGGGTGAGGCCCAGTCAAACTAAAAGAATGACTCCTTATATTTCTTCTGGGTATTCTACCAACCTGAGTTTCCTAGCTTTAGTTAATCCTTCATTTCTGTGAGTTTTGTCAGTGTGAGTGTACTTACAGCCCATTGCACTGCTGGCGTTTAGAGCAGCAATAAAAGTCCTCCAACTCTCGTGGCATTCAGGGCTTTCTTCATCATGTTAGTAGCTTCCTCTTGGTTTTCACTGTTGTCTGTCATGCATGTGCCAAGTGAAGACCCAGGAATACCACGCACTCAGATGTAGGATTCTTTCAAAAAATGATAAGGTTCTGGTCCTCTTGGAGGGTGTGTGTGTGTGTGTGTGTGTGTGTGTGTGTGTGTGTGTGTGTGTGTGTGTGTAAGAGAGAGAGAAAAACAGCCAAAGAGGCACTGGGTGGCACCGACATGTCTGCCTGATAACGTGTGAATGTTAATTCTTATGCAACACGGCTTGGTTTGCAAATACCCTGGTGCCCTATGTCATTGGATCAATGAAGCCCACATGGTGAATGGTGTGCAAAGGAATTAAACAAAACCTTGCTCAGAAAATGTCCATTCCTCAATATGAAGTTGAATATGAATATTAGGGCCCTTGTGGTCTACCCTGATAACAACGGACACGAGCTCTGCTCAGCTATAACATCTTGAAAACCCAGCAGTTTTGAGACTAATGTTGCTATCTTAAACACAAGAGATTCTGCAGATGCTGGAAATGCAAAGCAACACAAAATGCTGGAGGAACTCAGCAGGTCAGGCAGCATCTATGAAAATGAATGAATAGTTGAGAATTTGGACCAAGGACTGGAAAGAATATTAAAGTAGGGGAGATGGGATGGAGAACAAGCTGGAAGGTGACAGGTGAAGCCAGGTGGGAAAGGTAAAGGGCTGGAGAAGAAGGAAGCGGGTAGGAGAGGAGAGTGGACTATGGGAGAAAGGGAAGAAAGAGGGACACCGGAGAAGGTGAGGCGAAGAGGTAAGAAACCAGAGTGGGGAAGCGAAGAAGATGGAAGGGAGAGGGGAATAGAAAATTATTAGAAAGAGAAATTAATTTTCATGCCGTCAGCTTGGAGGCTACCACCTTCAAAGAATATAGGGTGTTGCTCCGTCACCCAGAGAGTAGCCGCATCATGACAGAAGAGGAGGCTATAGACTGACATGTTGGAATGGGGATGGGGATAGGAATTAAAGTGGTTGGCCACCAGGAAATTCCACTTTAGGCAGATGGCGTGCAGGTGCTATACAAAGCAATCCCCAATTTATGGCAGGTTTCACCAATGTTTCACGTCAGGAGGACAACCCCAACAGATTCAAACATGTGAAGTATTGCCTCACCTGAAAGGACTGTTTGGGGCCCTGAATGGAGATGAGGGAGGAGGTGAATGGGCAGATGTAGCATTTCTCTTGCTTGCAGGGATGTATACCAGGAGGGAGATTAGCGGGGAAGGACAAATGGACAAGAGAATCACAGAGGGAGCAATCCCCATGAAATTCAGAGAGTGGGGTGGGGTGAGAGTAAAGACGTGTTTGGTGTAGGATCTGTTGAAGTTGGCGGAAGTTGTGGAGAAGGATGTGTTGGATGCAAAAGTTCATGGGGTGGTAGGTGTGAATAAGAGGAACTTAATCCCTGTTAAAACAGCGGGAAGAAGTGCTGATTCAGGAAATGGAGGAGGTGTGGGTGGAGGCAGCATCAATGGTGGAAGAAAAGAAACCCTGTCCTAGAAAATAAAGCCTCATCCAGGAAACAGATTCGACAGAGATGAAAGAACTGAGAAAAGGGAATAACATTTTTACGTAAGAACATAAGAAATAGGAGCAGGAGTAGGCCATCTTGCCCATCGAGCCTGCTCCAGCATTCAATAATATCATGGCTGATCTGGCCATGGACTCATCTTCACCTACCTACCTTTTCCTCATAACCCTTAATTCCCCAACTATGCAAAAATCTATTCAAACTTGTCTTCAATATATTTACTGAGGTAGCCTCCACTGCTTCATTGGGCAAAGAATTCCACAGATTCACCACTCTCAAGGAAAAGCAGTTCCTCCTCATCTCTGTCCTAAGTCTACTCCCCTGAATCTTGAGGCTAAGTGTCCTAGTTCCAGACTTACCTACCACTGGAAACAACTTTCTATTTTATCTATCCCTTTCATCATTGTATATGTTTCTCTAAGATTTCCTTTCATTCTTCTGAAGTCCAGTGAGTTTCAAACCCAGGTGACACAATCTTTCCTCATGGTCCAACCCCCTCATCTCTGGCATCAACCTGGTGATCTTCCTCTGCACTGCCTCTAAAACCAGTATATCCTTCCTCAAGTGAGGAGACTCACGCAGTACTCCATGTGCGGCCTCACCAATACCCCGTACAGTTGCAGCATAACCTCCCTGCTCTTAAACTAAATCCCTGGAGACAGGGAGGGAAGAAGTATAGTCAAGATAGCCGTGAAAATTGTTAGGTTCATGAAAGATGTTGGTGTCTCTAGAGATGGAGACAGAGATTGAGAAAGGAAAAGGGAGGTGTTAGAAATGGACCCGATGAATTTAAAGGCAGGGTAGAAGTTGGGGGCAAAGATGATTAAATTCATGAGGTCAACATGGGTGCATGAAGCAGCACCAATGCAGTCATGAATGTAAGCACAGAAAGAGTTGGGAAGCATTGCCAGGGAAGGCTTGGAACATGGACTGTTGCAGGTAGCTAATGAAATGTCAGGCATAACTGGGGCTCACATAGGTGTCCATGGCTACCCCTTGAGTTTAGATAAAAGTGGGAGGAGCCAAAGGAGAAAATTGTTGACGGAGAGGACCAGTTCTACCATTTGGAGAGGGTAGTGGTGGAGGGGAACTGGTTGGGTCTTTTATTGAGAATAAAAGCTGAGAGCTTTACGGTCTTCTTGATGTTGCTATCTACAGTAATAAGTGATGGGCAGGTGAGGGTCTTGGTACAAGGTAGTGAGTAGACCTTATTCTGGGAAGACAAACTGAGAGAAGAATGTTATCTTCAGAGATTAGGCTTAGCCATCAACCATCTCATTGAAATCCCTTGCAAAATTAGTGAATATCTTTTGACCCCCCCCCCCCCCGGCTCACTATAACACAGAACAGCACATTTGAGTCATTAATGCAAAGACCCCAACTGTAGAACCTATGAATGAAGATTTGAAAAGATCTTGGACTGCAATTGGAAGGGTGAGAAACGGATCAACTAGAACAGTATTAGGATGGCAGCCGTACACGAAGAATGGAGTAGGAAGACTATCTCTGACAAGATCCTTTGACTGACAAAGAGCCAGAGCATAATCTCCTCAAAATGATTTCTCTGTTTTAATAGAACAGAGTCTTTGTAATCTCCTCAGTCAAACACCATTATCTGTTAGATTATATCATGGTTTGAGAAGAGATTGTATTACCAGCAACAATACTTGATGGGTTGACTATCACAATGCTATCTTCATTGCTATCGCTAACAAATGAGTTCCAAAGCCTCAGTGTCAACAGATGTGTTATTGCTGGAAAATCAGTATGGAAACTCTCAAGGACTCTACAAAGGTAGACATGAAAGAGTGCAGATGCTGGGATCTAGAGCAAACAAAAAAATAAACTGCTGGGCAAGCTTAGCGGGTCCAACGACATCTGTGGGGGCAAAGGAATGGTCAATGTTTTGGGTCAAGACCCCACATCAGGAGTGAGCCTATAAAGGGAATATAATCAGTATGTCAACATGAGAGGAAGACTGAGACAGAGGTTGGTGGGTAATAGGTGGAATATTACCTAATCTTAGGTGGTGAATGTTCCAGGAGGACCTCGGAGATGTTGCATTCAAAAAAGGTCAGTTCAGATATGGTAACCTCATAACCTTCCTGCAGTCTGTCTTAGGGAATGTCACTATGAGGGCCTTCCTCCACCATCTCTCTCACTTACAAATGAGATACTCACAGTATCTCAGTCTGGAATCCATCCACACAGAGACACAGTGGACATGATTGTCACCACACATAAATTCCAAACAAATTGCATCATCCACTGTTCTCACTGCCTTCACGTTCTCACTAAAGCTTTTGACACCATCATTGGGGAGGACTGTCAAAGCAGTCCTCAAATGTGATGATGCACAAAAATCCATCCCAGCTTCACATCTGCATCTAGATGGCATGCAAGCCATCATCCTAAACTGTGGGTCTATAACAATATGGTCAGTGAAAATCAGTATCAAATAAGGCTATGTCATTGCCCAACTGTTCTGTCCATCTTTCCTGCTGTAACATTGCTCCTTGACTCCAACTCACATTCTCTGAGATTTGAGCTAATCTTCAGAATTAACTCAATTAATGCAAGTTGACTTCAGAGCCATGATCACCCAGACCTCAGTGGCCCAGCTGCAGTAGAGACATGGTGCTTGAGTTTGCACATGCTCAGGGTCCGAATTCCAATCCATCACTGACTCATTCACTGAGACTGTGGGCATTATACAGAATCAGAATCAGGTTTATTATCACCAGCATGTGACGTGAAATTTGTTAATTTAGCAGCAGCAGTTCAATACAATACAAAATCTAGCAGAGAGAGAAAAAAAATAATAATAAATAAAATAAAACATAATAATAAATAAACAAGTGAATCAATTACGTATCTTGAATAGATTATTAAAGAAGTGCAAAAGGAGAAATACTGTATAATAAAGAAAGTGAGGTATTGAGGCAGAAGAGAAGAAGCTGTTCCTGAATCACTGAGTGTGTATCTCCCACCGGATGGTAACAGTGAGAAAAGGGCATGCCCTGGGTGCTGGAGGTCTTTAATAATGGACACTGCCTTTCTGAGACACCACTCCCTAAAGATGTCCTGGGCACTTTGTAGGCTAGTGCCCAAGATGGAGCTAACTAGACTTACAACCTTCTGCAGCTTCTTTCGGTCCTGTGCAATAGCCCCTCCATACCAGACAGTGATGCAGCCTGTCAGAATGCTCTCCACGGTACAACTATAGAGGTTTTGAGTGTATTTGTTGACATGCCAAATCTCTTCAAACTCCTAATAAAGTATAGCCGCTGTCTTGCCTTCTTTATGACTACATCAATATGTTGGGACCAGGTTAGATCCTCAGAGATCTTGACACCCAGGAACTTGAAGCTGCTCGCTCTCTCCACTTCTGATCCCTCTATGAGGATTGGTATGTGTTCCTTTGTCTTACCCTTCCTGAAGTCCACCATCAGCTCTTTCATCTTACTGACATTGAGTGCCTGGTTGTTGCTGTGGCACCATTCCACTAGTTGGCATATCTCACTCCTGTACGCCCTCTCATCAGCACCTAAGATTCTACCAACAATAGTTGTATCGTCAGCAAATTTGGAGATGGTATTTGAGCTATGCCTAGCCACACAGTCATGTGTGTACAGAGAGCAGAACAGTGGGCTAAGCACACACCCCTGAGGTGCGCCAGTGTTGATCGTCAGTAAAGAGGATATGTTATCACCAATCCGCACAGACTGTGGTCTTCCAGTTAGGAAATCGAGGATCCAATTACAGAGGGAGGTACAGAGGCCCAGGTTCTGCAACTTCTCAGTCAGGATTGTGGGAATGATGGTTCATGGTTTTCTGCTGCTGTAGCCCATCCACTTCAAGGTTTGATGTGTTGTGTGTTCAGAGATGCTCTTCTGCATATGACTGTTGTAACATGTGGTTGTGTAAGTTACCATGACCTTCCTGTCAGCTCAATAATGATAACTTATTTATGGAGCAGTTTTCATTCAAACACTGTAGTTCAGTGCTTTACAATGGGATAAAGAGCAACCATAAAAATAAAAGATAAAATTATGTTAATTAAAAGCAAGGTTTTGAGCCGTCTTTTAAGTGTGTCAACTGAGTCTTAGGTATTGAGTTCTATGTTTTTGGAGCATATTTATAAAAATGATGACTTGTCAATTTTCCTTTGCAGGAGATAGTTTAAATTTAAGTGTCCAGCAGAAGATGACCTGAGAGCTCGAGAAAGGTTCTAAAATGAAAATCATTCTGTGATGTACTCCAGTCCTAGACCATAGAGAGCTTTAAAAACAAGGAAGAGAATTTTAAAATCAACCCTAAATTCTAAACAGGAAGCTAATACAAAGTAGTTAGGATGGGTGTGACATGCTCACTTATCCTGGTTTCAGTTAAAAGGCTTACCACGATGTTCTGAATGAGTTCAAGTTTGTCAATAGATTGCTTTGGAAGGCCAATAAAAAGTGCATTGCAGTAACCTAGTCTATTTGAAAAAAGATGTGAATTAGTTTTTCAGCATCACTACATGACAGAAACAAACATAACTTTGCAGTATTTCTCAAGTGTAGAACTACTGCTCTGGTCACTTTCTTCATGTGGGATTTAAAATTCAAACCTGAATCAAGGATAACACGTTATTCTCCTCTGAGCTCTCCCATTAACTAGACATTTTCACCCACAACACTGTCACTCATTGGATGTGTTTCTTTGCTTTTCGCACCATTCTCTGTAAACTCTAGAGACTGTCGTGTGTGAAAATCCAAGGAGATAAACAGTTTCTGAGATACTCAAACCACCCCATCTGGCACCAACAATCATTTTACAGTCTAAGTCACTTAGATCACATTTCTTCTTCATTCTAATATTTGATTTGAACAACAACTGAACCTCTTAACCACTTCTGCATGCTTTTATGCATTGAGTTGCCGGCATCTGATTGTCTGAGTAGATAATTGCATTATCGAGCATGAGTACAGGTTAACTATTAAAGTGGCCACTGAGTTTACATACTCAGAACTTGCAAGGTACACGTCCTCTACCAACCAATACCTGCCTCCAACAAAGAAGTCTCACAGCAAGACACTGGAAATCTGAGAGCACACTCCTCATCTCTGGGGCCACCTCCTAGCAAAGGCAGATTGGTGAAGAAATACACTATGTCATTCAGTGCACCAGCACATTGACAAAAGAAACAGTTTATTTCGCGATCAAGACCTCAAACTTTGCATAAAACTCATGGTTTCCTGGGTGGCAGTGATCCCAGCTCTCCTCTATGCTTCTGAGACCTGGGCTGCCTACAGCAGGAACCTCGAGGCACTAAAACTAAACAGAAGAGATGTCTCTTCAAAACTCTACCAAATACACTGGAAAGGAATGCGATCCAATGCTATTGAACTCTCCATGGACCACATTCCTATACATCACGGCTTGGGGAGGCAACAAGAAATTGGAGGGAATTATGAAAACAACTCATTCGACTCTCACACTACCTCTGGAAAGCAGCCAACATACTCAAAGACCTTTCCCACCCTGCTCATTCATTCTTCTTCCCCTTCATCAGGCAGAAGTTGCAGAAATTCTAAAAGCACCTACCTCCAGGCTCAAGGATAGCTATTCTGCTAAGACTCTTAAACAGACCTCTTAAACAGTATGATACAGATAAACTCTTGATGGCTGATTCTATCTCATTAATGACATTGCAATTCATTTGTCTGCCTGCACTGCAGATCTCTGTATCTGTAACGCTATATCCTGCATTATTTTTGTTCCCCCTTTAGTACTATCATCATGTACTTTTGTCTGCTTGGAGAGAATGCAAACAGAAGTTTTTCACTGTATTTTGGTAGACGTGACATTAACAAGCCAGTTACTCATATCTGAGAGCCTAGTTACACAGGGTTGCCTCCTTTGTTCAGGCCACCTTGACAATGTGCCACATACTATGCTTCCAAGACAAACAGGTTGCACTGAGTTATGTCACAGGAAGAGGTTAACAGGTAAACAGAAGAAGTGATTCATGAATTCAAAGCCTCCTTGAAGAGACGCAACTTCTCCACTGACTCTCAGACTCTCCACCACTCAGAAGAGAAAAAAAGACAGTTGCAATTTAGTTGATTACCAGAAGATCATGCTTGTAGCACACAAAAGGCCCAATAAATGGCCAAAGGAGCATTATACCCTCCCTCCCTATTGGGTAATTCCAATAATAAACTCAGTACATTGGAAGCAAGAATGGACAAAGATGACCCTCATATTCAGGGCACTCCTCAAAAGAAGATAGGCTGTAATATATATGAGCAAGGTGCACCAGATGACTGTGTGCTTAGCTCCTACTCTGATAGCTTTATACTTAGGCTAAGCACAGCTTCAGTGCAATATTTAAGTTTGCTGACGACACCGCTGTCGTTGGTCGAATCAGTGGTGGTGACAAATCAGCATACAGTAGGGAGATTGAAAATCTGGCTGAGTGGAGTCACAGCAACAACCTCTCGCTCAATGTCAGCAAGACCAAGGAGATCATTATTAACTTCAGTTGGAGCAAACCAGAGGTCCATGAGCATTCCTCATCAGAGTTCAGTAATGGAGAGAGTCAGCAACTTTAAATTCCACGATGGTATCATTTCAGATGACCTGTGCCAGGTCCAGAACATAAGTGCCATTACGAAGAAAGCACGGCAGTGCCTCTACTTTCTTTAAAGTTTGTGAAGATTCAGCATGTCATCTAGAACTGTGACAAACTTCTTTAATTGTGTGGTGCAGAGTTTATTGTGTCACAGCCTGATATGGAAACACCAATGCCCTGATACAGAAAAGCCTTTAAAAGGTCATGGATACAGCCAAGTCCACCACAAATATAGCCCTTCCCACCACTGAGCTCATCTACACAAAGCATTGTTGCAGGAGAGCAGCATCCATCATCAAGAAATTCCACCACCCAGGCAATGCTCTTTTCTCACTGCTGCCATCAGAAAGAAGGTACAGGAGCCTCAGAATCCACACCACCAGGTTATTACCCCTCAACTATCAGGCTCTTGGACCAGAGGGGATAACTTCACTCAGCCCACTCTGAACTGTTCCCACAACCGATGGACTCACATTCAAGGACTCTTCATCTCATGTTCTCAATATTTATAGATTTTTTATTATTTCTCTTTTTTCTCTTTCTTTTTGTATTTGCACAGTGTGTTGTTTTGCTGTACACTGGTTGTTTGTCCATCCTGTTGGGTGGGGTCTTTCATTGATTCTATTGTGTTTCTTGTATTTACTGTGATTGCCCTCCAGAAAGTAAATCTCAGAGCTGTGTATGGTGGCATATATGTACTTAGACAATAAATTTACTTTGAACTTTGAGTATTCAGGGAGACATGAGTGGGAAGCACAATTCTGCAGATGGACTCCCACAGGTCCCACAGAATCTGGATGAGTTATTCTGAACTATGCTGTGCAAGGATAAGGAAGGGAACTGCCATAGAATGTAACTAATTACATCAGATCCCTGATGTAGGTGATCGATATGCAGTATATCTACTGCATATTGACTGGGTGGATATCTGTAGTATTGGCATGGCACTAATGGATCTACAAAAGTACTTAGCAGAGTGTAAAGACCTTTTCACTGCTAACGGCATTATCGGATATACAGCCCACACTTGAAACAGACAGAGATTCTGATTCACTTATTGATCACATGTACATTGAAACAGACAGTAAAATGCATCATTTGCATTAACAATCAACACAACCTAAGTATGTGCTGGGGGCAGCCTGCAAGTGGTGGCACACGTTCCAGCTCCAACATAGCATGCCCAAAATGTTCAGCGGAATGCCGGCAACAAAACAACAACAGCAAAACAAACCCTTTTGCCTCCTCCTATTCACCCACACATTGGACTGGTGAATTTACAGGCATCAGCCTCTGACTTCTCCTGTGGACTTGCAGACTTGCAGACCCAGGGATTCAACCATCAGGCCTTGACATCCAGACTTCGATCAACCTGCAGACTTCGACCTTTGGTATCGACTTCAGGATGCATTGATAGCGACACCTCGAACTCCTGACTCACCAATGATGGATGCCTTAATACTGGGTTCAAGCTTGAGGTTTGCCGACTCGTGTGTCTTCAGTATCACTGGCCCTTATACCTCCTGCCCACGTGGACATCCAATCCCACTGAGCCCGTGGATGGTCGTGCTGATCAATGGAGGGGAACAGCCCATGTCCTTGCTGGTCTTCATCCATTGCAGTTGCCAGTATCCATCCATGGATGCCCTTCATCCACGTTGTCACTGGACTTTGAATGCAGAACACAGAGCAGATGTCTAGGCTCCAGCCTGACATCTAATACCCCACATCCCTGTCCTCAAACCCTGCCCTGTTCCCTAAATTCCCTTTCTGTCCCCAAAACCATCCCCATGAACCTAAAAAAAATCCAAGTTTGACCCACAACCTCAATGGAGGCAGCATCTCAACACCATCTTGACTGGAAAAAAGTCAAGATTTCAATCTGCTTTCAGTCAAGAAGGAGATGAGCCCATTTGTTATTGGCGCACTATGGTTCCCCATGCCCTTAACCCACAGGTGGTACAGGAACTGCACAAGTTAGAATTGATAAATGATAACTGTGTGCAGAAGAGCCATTTAATGGAACTGAGCTTGGCTGCTTCCTGGGGAGGCTTGAATGAACTGGAAGTCATTACTAAGTTTGGTCATCATGCTGAGTTCTTTTCAAAAGCTTTCGTTGAAAGCAGAGTTCTGACTGTAGGGGTATATAAAGTTGTTGGAGTATAGCATTGTGTGAACGTTTCTTGATCTATTATAACTAATGGAGATTATTAGAATTGTTGGACGTGATATCTCACTGATTCCTCATTGCTGAATTCATTGACTAAGCTAAGATAGTTGGGATATTAAGTTGTGGAGAATCCCCAAAGAAAGCTTCCAAGGTAAAATAGATGGATTATGTGAGTGGGCAAAGTGAACATTATGTTGGAAACTGTAAGTGTGTCCAAAGTGGCACAAAAACTTAAAAAAACAAGTTTGGAGATTCAAAGTGCAATTATTATCAAGGTATGTATGCAGTACACAACCCTGAGATTTCAGTAGAGCAGCAATGCTGTGCATTTCTGGGGAAAATGAGGAAGGTGCAGGACATGTGTATTCCAAAAATGAAGAAATACTCAAATGGTAAAATAGTACAACCATGGCTGACAAGGGAAGTCAAAGCTATTGTAAAAGCAAAAGAATGGGCATACAACAAAGCAAAAATCAGTGGGAAGATAGACAATTGGGAAGTTTTTAAAAACCTACAGAGACCAACTAAAAAATCATTAGGAGGGAAAAGATGAAATATGAATGCAAGCTAGCAAATAATACCTAAGTGGATCGTAAAAATTTTTTCAAGTATGTTAAAAATAAAAGGGAAATGAAAGTGGATATAGGACCTCTAGGAAATAAGGCAGGAAAAATAATAATGGGGGACAAGGAGATTACTGATGAACTAAATGAGTATTTTGCATCTGTCTTCACTGGAAGACACGAGCAGTATGCCTGATGTGGTAGTGTGTGAAGGAAGAGAAGTGAGTGCAGTTACTATTACAAGAGAGAAGGTGCTCAAAAAGCTGAAAGACCTAAAGGTACATAAGTCACCCGGATCAGATGAACTCCACCCTAGGGTTCTGAAAGAGGAAGCGTTAGGAATTGTGGTGGCATTAGAAATGATCTTTCAAAAATCACTGGGCTCTGGTATGGTGCCAGATGACCGGAAAATTGCAAATGTCACTCCACTCTTTAAGAAAGGAGGAAGGCAGCAGAAACAAAATTATAGACCAGTTAGCCTGATCTCAGTGGTTGGGAAGATGTTAGAGTCAATTGTTAAGGATGAAGTGATGGAGTACTTGGTGACACAGAACAAGATAGTACTAAGTCAGCATGGTTTCCTTCAGGGAAAATCCTGCCTGACAGAACTGTTGGAATTCTGTGAGGAGATTACAAGTACAGTAGGATAGATGAAGGGGATGCAGTGGATGTTGTATATTTGGACTTTCAGAAGGCCATTGACAAGGTGCCACACATGAGGCTGCTTACCAAGTTAAGAGCCATGGTAATACAGGAAGGTTACTAACATGGTTAGAGCATTGGCTGATTGGTAGGAGGCAGCGAGTGGGAATAAAAGGATCCTTTTCTGGTTGGCTGCCAGTGACAAGTGGTGTTCTGCAGGGGTCGGAATTGGGACCATTTATTTTTATGCTGCATATCAATAATTTAGATGATGGAAAAGATGGCTTTGTTGCCAAATTTGCAGATGATACAAAGATTGGTGGAGGGGTAGACAGTGTTGAGGAAACAGGTAGGATGCAGAAGGACTTAGACAGATTAGGAGAATGGGCAAGAAAGTGGCAAATGAAATACAATGTTGGAAAATGCATGGTCATGCACTTTGATAGTAGAAATAAATGTACCTGACTATTTTCTAAACGAGGAGAAAATCCAGAAATCTGAGATGCAAAGGGAATTGGGTATGTAGAGTGACTTGGGAGTCCTTGTGCAGAACACCCTAAAGGTTAACTTGCAGGTTGAGTCAGTGGTGAGGAAGGCAAATGCCATATTAGCATTCATTTCAAGAGGTCTAGAATACAAGAGCAAGGATGTGATGCTGAGGCTCTATAGGGCACTGGTGAGGCCTCACTTTGAGTATTGTGAACAGTTCTGGGCCTCTCATCTTAGAAAAGATGCGCTGGCATTGGAGAGTGACCAGAAGAGGTTCAGAAAGATGATTCCAAGAATGAAAGGATTATTATATAATGAACATTTGATACCACTTGGCCTGTACTCGCTGGAATTCAGAAGGATGAGGGGGGATATCGCTGAAATCTTTTGAATATTGAAAGGTCTAGACAGAGTAGATGTGGAAAGGATGTTTCCCATGGTGGGAGAGTCTAGGACAAGAGGGCACAGCCTCAAGATAGAGGGGCACCCTTTCAAAACGGAGATGCAGAGAAATTTCTTTAGCCAAAGGCTGATGAATTTGTGGAATTTGTTTCCACATGCAGGTGTGGAGGACAGGCCATTGGGTGTATTTAAGGTAGAGATTGATAGAATCTTGATTGGACGTGCCATCAAAGGTTACGGGGAGAAGGCCAGGAACTGGGGTTGAGGAGGAGAAAGAAAAAGGATCAGCCATGATTGAATGGCCGAGCAGACTCAATGGGCCAGATGGCCTAATTCTGCTCCTATGTCTTATAGTCCTATGGTCTTATGGAGATCTGCCTTCCAACAAACAGCCATGAAAGAAAAATCAAAGGGAAATATCAAAAACCCCCTACCCTCAAGCACAAAAAAAAACAAAGCGCATAAGTGGCAAAAAATGGGGGGGGGGGGGCTGGAATCAGAATATAAAACTCAAAATCGAAAGAGTCCAGGCATATTCAGTTCTGTTCAATCTAGTGCTGTGTTGTTCATTATCTACAGGATGCCCCAATCAAAATTGCTCAAAATAACGACAAATAAGGAGCAACCAGAAACCAGAAATGCATCATAACATGAACTACAGAGTCTAACCCATAAACTGTGTCAATTGAACCTTGCCCAATACCCAGGACTCCAGCACCACCTTCCGACAGCTTCAAGGGAGAGAGAGCCCATTCAAATGCAGGTCCTTCCTCCATGAGCAGTGAGCAAGAAGGAGAGAGAAACTGTCACATGCGGACACCTTCCTCTGGCAGCAGTGAGAGAGAGGCTGGTGGATGACACAGAACATCTGCTCACTTTCCACTCTTGCCTCAATGATTTCAATCTCCCCCAGTGCTTTAATTGGTGAGATCAGCGAGAAATGGAGTCTATCATGGGCTTTGGGCGTCTTAGCCTTGAGGCCCGGCACTTCGCTCAAAATCTCACGGAAACTTCTCGGAGACAGCGAAGCGCCAAGTTGCTCAATCAGCCCAAAAAAAAACACCACCAGAATGTAGATCACAACCTCCAACAATAGCAGAATCATATTTGAAAGAAAAAGAAAATGTAAAAGAAGTGAAAGAAGTAGTTTCGTAACCGTGTTGAGGATGTTGCCCTTGGTCATGTTGTTCCCTGGTGCCACCTTCTTCCAAGTTAAGTACGTAAATGGTGGGATGATTGCAGACCACTGAAGTGCAGACTGATGTGAGTGTCCAAGTGCATGTTTCACAAAACAAAAATTTGTCTGCTGCAACAAGTATTTAGGAAAGTTAGCAGACTCTTCTTGTTATTGTGAGGTAATTGAACATAAATTCATTTATGTTGGATATTAGAGAGAAACAACATGCAATACATTGTATAGTCTCCTTAATTAAAGAAGGTTGTTCACAGTCTCCTTGAATAAAGAGTTGAAAGCAGCCTAGGGAAAAGTTGCTCTCAATTAATTCCTGGAATGTTATGTTAATGGTTATTATTCTATGGATTTATTGAGTATGCCCACAAGAGAATAAATCTCAGGGTTGTAATAATATACTTTGATAATAAATTTACTTTGAACTTTGAAACTTGAATGGGTAGATTATATCACAAGGTAAGCTTAGGTAGGCTGGAGTTTGAGACAGTGAGATAGGGCTTGACTGAAATCTGTGTGATCCACAGGGGTCTAAAGATGGTGGGTGTGAAGGTCATGTTTCCTTTTGCAATTGAAACTCAGGGTGAAACTGCCTTTCCCATCCAGGTCAGCCTTGACACACCAATCATTGGCTGAAGAAACTATGCTTGATCGTGGGCTTGCACAGTACACCTCTGACTTGGAGCCTTCTTTCACAAATGATATCCAATGTTCTGTGCAGCATGGGGCATGAGATAAGTTGTGCTGCAGTACTCTCTGCTCAACCGCTTCTGTTACAACTTTGAGAACATTGCTATGTCTTCAAGTGTACATGCCACTGGAAAGATTGACTCTGCATGCACTCAAAATATGTTGAAGTGTTCCCTTCTCACCACAAGCAGCACACCTGTCTGTCTTATCTTCATCCCGGTTGCTGAGGTTGGCAGGTGTTGGGAGCAGGTCATACGTATATCCATCTTTTGTAAACCCTTCAGTAGTTGCATAGACACCTGAAGAGTAGACTATCTGTCGGATGGAAGCGACCAACAACTCTGATAGAGGCAGATGTCAAGTTTTTAAGCTCACCAGTGGGAGGTGGTGCTTTAGCACGGCTGACCTCCCACCTCGAGGGAGTCTTGATCATAAGTGGGCCGAAACTCCTGAAGACAGGTGACAGGTCAACTGATGATCCCACTGGTGATAGCACAGGACAGTTAACATCTTAGTCCAAGTGTATTTTCAATTTGTTTGTTCTGGACACCAGTGACTACCAGGAATAGTCTGGTTGGCAACTGCGAATAGTCCGGTGACAGCGTGGAGAGACGGTGGATGGCCAGGAAAGACTGGCACTGGGGGTGTCAGGATTGGCAGTCCGGGCACCAACTCAGAAGAGCACCCACCCCTTGAAGCTTCTAGTTTACGTGGAGAAACATACCCTCGGGGCCCTCTGAGAAGGAGGGAGAATGATGGACCCAATCATACAGATACAGTTAATTACAGGGAATGACTACAACCAAGAGCTAGGATAAGAGGCTCTGGGTGTCCAGTGTGTTGGTGTGGGAGAGCGTTTTCCAGCATTAAAGGTTTATGAGTCCACCAAGCAAAGTTGAAATGCTATTCCACCCCAGTGGATGAAGATGAAATTACTTCACCAAGCACAGATGATGTGGTCTTTTCAACCACTCATTCACAAGCCACAGCAATTTGCTCTGGAGAGAGCCATCAAACTCCAGGTCAGAAGAGAGATAACCCAGGTCAGGTTTCAGACCACAGTACCCAGATAGATCGTTCACATGATGGCGGTGCTGAGGAGGTAGAGAAGAAGCGGAAGGTTAAGTGGCCAGCAATGCCAGATGAGAAGGCATTGATGACGATATCAGTATGATGTTAGAGAACACTCTCAGGGGAACATCAAAGAGAAAGTTGGAAGTGATGGGTGATATGATTTATGATGTTGGAAAGTACCGGTTTGGTTTGGTTGAGTTAAAGAAAGCAAAGCCTACACAGCAACCAAGCAGGCACCAGAAGGAGATTAGTAGGTTGAGGAGAGAGCTTAGATCATTGAGACAGAGGTGGAAGGTAGCAAGTGAGGGTGACAAGCCAGGGCTTGCTAATCTCCAAGAGCATTTTCGAATAAAGTTAACATCACTCCGTGGTGCAGAGTCACAACGTAAAAAGAAAAAGAAGAGAGAGAAGGCAAGAAAATCATTCTTTGAGAACCCTCACCAGTTCACAAAGAAATTGTTTGAACAAAGTAAGAGCAGGCAGATTAACATCTCTCAACAAGAACTTGAGGATCACCTGGCAAGGAGTTACTCTAACAAACAGCAGGAGGCTCCTTTGCTTGACATTTCAGGGCTCGTGAAGCCTACCAAGCCAGGAGTGAAGTTCAATCTGTCAGAACCCAAACTGGCAGGAGTCGAACAGTTCATCAGAAAGGCAAGGTCAGGTTCAGTGCCAGGACCTAATGGTGTGCTGTAAAAGGTGTTCAAGAAAAGTGAAGAGCTGAGGAAATACTTGTGGGGATTTTTAAAGGTGGTGTGGAGGCAAGGTATTGTTCCTTTGTCATGGAGTGAGGCTGAAAGAGTATACATCCCGAACGAAGAGAATTCTTCTACATTGAATCAGTTCCGACCATTTCACTCCTGAATGTAGAGGAGAAGATTATGTTTGGCATTCTAGCAGAAAGAATATCTTCATTTGTGATAGAGAATGGATTGGTAAATACATCTGTGCAGAAGGCAGGAATACCAGGCTTCCCGGGATGCTTTGGACATACTAGTATGATATGGCATACCATCCAGGAGTCAAAAAGGTTGAGAAGGAGTCTGGCTATAGCTTGCCTTGATGTTGCAGATGCATATGGTTCTGTTCCCCATGTCCTGATTGAGTTTGCGATGGAATTCCTATGGATTCCTGTTAAGGTGAGGAACTTTGTTATGCAGTACTACAACGATTTCCGGATGAGGTTTTCCACTCAGCAGTTTACAACTAGGTGGCAGAGCTTAGATGTTGGAATCCCAGTGGGGTGTGTGATTTCACCCATCCTTGTTGTGTTAGCCATGGAGGTCATTGTGAGGGCTGCAGAATCAGTGGGACCAGGTGTCGCACTTGATGGCGGAGGGGAGTTACCACCAATATGAGCGTTCATGGATGATCTCACCCTTTTGGGTCCTAGCTCGGAGGCAGTGGGAAGTGTACTATCTAGACTTGAGGAGCTAATGGATTGGGGAAGAATGAAGTTCAAGACCAAGAAGTCAAGGAGCCTTGTTCTTAGGAGAGGAAAGCTGGTTGACTTTCATTTCACTGTTTGTGGAGGGGAGATTCCATCCATTCAGGACCAACCAGTTAAGAGCATTGGGTGATGGTACACAGAGAAGCTGAGAGACACCAAGAGGGTTCAAGAGACAGGAGAACAGATCAGCAGAGGTCTGATGTCTGTTGACAAGTGTGGCTTGCCTGGCAAGTTGAAGTTGTGGTGCTTGCAGTAGGGACTAATGTCACGGATAATGTGGCCACTAACTGTCTATAAAGTGGCAATGTCCCTGTGGTAAACCATATATATATGTTGTAACTGGGTTACCTGTCTGGACGCGCCCCTCTGCTGACTGCCCCTGTAGCTCCTCCCACAGATCCCTGAATAAAGGTGATTTCGTCATTGCTTCTCCTCAGTCCAGGGGCAGACACTCAGCATGGAGGTCACATTTTACTGCTAATAAAAGCCTTTCAGTATTTACCGTACTTCCAGTCTTTCGGAGTTATTGATGGTGCATCAATTTTATTTGCAGTAATTGTAAAGCATGGAACATTCCCCGAGACCCGACAAGTTAGACCTCAACCCGCAAACACCTGAAGCTGGAAACGCTTTCGAACTCTGGCTGGCCTGTTTCGAAACGTACCTAGAGGAGATTGCAGCGACTGACTCCACAGCGAAGTGCAGCGTTCTATTCTCCAGGGTCAGTCCACGGGTCTACTCAATGATCAGAGACCAGCTGAGCTATGACGGCGCATTGAGCGCACTCAAAGGACAATACCTGCGGCTGCTAAACACCGTCTATGTGCAGCATCGCTTAGCGACTCGGCACCAGCAGACCGGGGAATCAAGCGCTGAGTTTGTCCGGACACTAAAAACACTCATGCGGGCCTGCAATTGCCAGGGGCTGACGGCAGGACAGCATGCAGAGCTCCTAGTGAGAGACGCCTCGTCACGGGGACCAGGTCAGTGTATGTGCACCAGCGGCTGTTGGAAAAAGTTGATCTTACCTTACGTTCGGCGATTGAGCTGGCCGACACGCTGGAGGCTGATCTGCAGAACTCTGAGGCACTCCAGGCACGCGATCCCCCGATGGCCTCGTGGGCGCCGCAGACCCCGCAACCCACCAGCGAATCAACCCCGGCTGCTTCCAGTCGCAAGACCACTAAGTGTTATTTCTGCAAACTCGAGAAGCACCCCCGGAAATGCTGCCCGGCCCGAGAAGCTGCCTGCTCAAGCTGCGGAAAGAAGGGCCACTTCGCCAAGGTCTGTAAGTCCAAACCGCAAGTGGGATCGAGCAGCACCGCATGCGAGACATGGGGGTCGCCATCTTGCCTGCCCCCATCTTCCCTGCACGCCACCACCACGTGCGAGACATGGGGATCGCCATCTCGCCTGCCACCATCTTCCCTGCACACCGCCACCACGTGCGAGACATGGGGATCGCTATCTTGCCTGCCGCTATCTTCCCTGCATGCCGCCACCACGTGCAAGACATGGGGGCGGCCATCTTGGTCAGCGCCACCTCCCACCACCTACGACCAACGGGTGCTCACGGGGCACCCCACCACGCCGGACCAAGACTGCGACTCAACCCTGGCCTCCGTGACCCTCGACCAAAGCGCTCCCCACCAGCTCGCAAGGTCAATGATGGACATCCTGGTGGGGGGGCGCAGGACAAGCTGCCTGTTTGACACAGGCAGCATGGAGAGTTTTATCCACCCGGACATGGTGCAGGATTGCGGGCTCGCGATATGGCCGGTAAGCCAGAGGGTCACCATGGCTTCCAGGTCGCATACAAAAGACATCCGGGGGGGGTGTGTAGCGACGCTAGTGGTGCAGGGCACAGAATATCGAGACTTTACGTTACTGGTCATGCCTGAACTGTGTGCCCCTGTGCTATTGAGGCTGGACTTCCAGAGCCACCTGAAAAGTGTGACAATGAAGTATGATGGGCCCCTCCCGCCAATCACTGTCGTAAATCCTCAGTTTTGTAGGAATACGTCACATACTCCGCTACTGACCACCCACACACACCGACCCACACATCCCACCCAACACCATGCCAACTGCCGCTCTACTGACGCCACTTGTGGCCTCTCCACCCTCAAGATCCCGCCCCCACCGCTGTTCGCCAACCTGACCCCCGACTGTAAACCTGAGGCAACTAAAAGCAGGAGGTACAGCGCGGGGGACAGAGCTTTCATAAAGTCGGAGGTGCAGCGGCTGCTCAGGGAGGGGGTCACTGAGGCAAGCACAAGTCCTTGGAGGGCGCAGGTGGTCGTTGTTCGGAACAGGGAGAAGAATAGGATGGTCGTGGACTATAGCCAGACCATCAATAGGTTCACGCAGCTCGACGCGTACCCTCTACCCCGCATCGTGGGTATGGTCAATCAGATAGCACAGTACAAGGTGTACTTGACCATAGACCTAAAATCCGCTTACCATCAGCTCCCCATCCACCGGGAAGACCGCCCTTACACCGCCTTCGAGGCGGACGGCAGACTTTATCACTTCCTGCACGTCCCCTTTGGTGTCATGAATGGTGTATCTGTCTTCCGGAGGGCAATGGACCGGATGGTGGACCAGTGCCAACTGAAGGCCACGATCCAATATCTGGATAACATCACCATCTGCGGTCACGACCGGCAGGATCATGACAACAACCTCCAAAAATTTCTCCAAGTGGCCAAAGCTTTCAATCTCACCTATAACAAGGACAAGTGTGTTTTCGGGACCACCCGACTTGCTATCCTTGGGTGTGTCGTGGAGAACGGAGTCATTGGCCCTGACCCTGACCGTATGCACCCCCTGTTGGAACTCCCTCTTCCCAACACCCTCAGAGCCCTCAAAAGGTGCCTGGGCTTCTTTTCATATTACACCCAATGCGTCTCTAACTACGCAGACAAGGCCCGCCCCCAGTCAAGTCCACCACATTCCCCCTCTCTGCCGAGGCCCGCGCAGCCTTCAGCTGCATAAAAGGGGACATTGCCAAAGCAGCAACGCTGCTACCCTCAACCAGGCGGGAAGACCGGTGGCGTTCTTCTCCCGTACCCTTCAAGGCCCTGAAATTCTGCACTCTGCGGTGGAAGCTATTAGGCACTGGAGGCACTATCTCACCGGCAAAAAGTTCACCCTGCTAACTGACCAGAGCTCAGTCGCATTCATGTTCAGTAACCAACAGCGGGGCAAAATCAAAAATGATAAAGTTCTGAGGTGGAGGATCGAACTCTCCACCTACAACTATGAAATCATGTACCGGCCTGGGAAGCTCAACGAGCCTTCCGATGCCCTATCCCAGGGAAGCTGCGCCAGCGCGCAGATTGACCGGTTATACGCCCTACATGTAGATCTTTGCCACCCAGGGGTCACCCGGCTTTTCCACTTCGTAAAAGCCCGGAACCTGCCTTACTCCCTTGAGGAGATCAGGACGATGACCAGGGACTGCCAAGTCTGCGCAGAGTGCAAACCGCACTTCTTCCGACCCAAAAAGGCACCACTCATCAAGGCCACCCGCCCCTTTGAGTGACTTTAAGGGCCCCCTTCCCTCCACCGACCACAATGTGTACTTTCTTAACTTTATCGACAAGTACTCGCGGTTCTCCTTCACCATCCCCTGCCCCGACACCACTACCACGTCAGTTATAAAAGCCCTGCGCAAGCCCTTCACTCTGTTCAGATACTCATGCTATATCCACAGTGACAGGGGGTCCTCGTTTATGAGTGACGAGCTGTGCCAATATCTGCTGGCTCAGGGAATTGCAACTAGTAGGACCACGAGCTATAACCCCCGGGGGAATGGACAGGTGGAGAAGGAGAATGGCACGGTGTGGAAGGCCACACTCTTAGCCCTCAGGTCAAAGGGACTGCCGGTCTCCTGCTGGCAGGAGGTCCTTCCCGAGGCACTCCACTCCATCCGCTTCCTGTTATGCACGGCCACCAATGTCGCCCCTCATGAGCGGCTCTTTTCACTTCCCAGAAAGTCGACCACTGGAACCACCCTACCAACTTGGCTGACGTCCCCGGGGCCAGTGCTGCTCCGGAAACATGTGAGGAGCAATAAATACTCCCCGATGGTCGAGAGGGTTCACGTCCTTCATGCGAAACCCCAGTATGCCTATGTGGTTTTACCTGATGGGCGGGAGGACACGGTCTCCATCCGCGACCTGGCGCCTGCAGGAGCACCGGGCCCCTAGCCTGAACACTCCGTGGTGACTATTAACCCTGTATCCACCAATATATATACCCACCAGACACCACACACTCCAAGCCCTACACAGACACCGCACGATACTCCCATACCGGGCGTGACGCACACGCACGAGGGATTACCGTCACCTAACATGCTGACACTTCAAGTCGGGCCGGAGCCAGCACAACCACCGTTGCCAACGCAATCACCACCGGTGCTACGTAGATCACAGCGACGGACTCGACTGCCTGATTGACTTGACCTGTAAATGTACTTGTTTTAAATATTGTCAGTCACTTCACCCCGCGGGACTCTTTTTTAAAAAAAAGGAGGGGTGAATGTGGTAAACCATATACATATGTTGTAACTGGGTTACCTGTCTGGACCCGCCCCTCTGCTGACTGTCCCTGTGGGTCCTCCCACAGACCCCTGAATAAAGGCGATTGTGTCATTGCTCCTCCTCTCAGTCCAGGGCAGACACTCAGCATGGTGGAGGTCACATTTTACTGTTAATAAAAGCCTTTCAGTATTTACCCTACTTCCAGTCTTTTGGAATTATTGATGGTGCATCAGTCCCACATTGAGGCAATGGAACGGAAGATCAACAAGTATGTGAAGAAGTGGCTTGGAGTACCGAGCAGCCTCACCAATGCTGCAATCCACAGTAGCCAGACAAAGCTTGCCATCCCAGTGTAATCCCTTGTTGAAGAGGTCAAGGTAGCCAAGGTAAGATCATCCTTGATGCTTCGAAACTCAAAAGACCCTGACATCAAGAACACCCAGCTGGATGTGAGATCAGGCAGGACGCGGTCAGCCCATGTATCAGTTGATGAGGCAGAGTCTAGATTGAAGCACAAGGAGAGGGTTGGGGCTACCCAGCTAGGCCGCCAGGGACTTGGGTGGACAACCCACAAGTGGTGGTCATCTTCTACAGGTAAGGAGCGCCGTGAGCTTGTAATGCAAGAAATACGAGAGGTAGAATAGGAGAAGAGGTTAGCTAAAACAGCTGGCCTGGCCAAACAAGGGGCTTGGACCTGGTGGGAAAGTGCTGAACAACGACATCGATCTTGGAATGTTCTGTGGCAGGTGGAACCGCTCCGCATTTCTTTTCTATGTAGAGCAACGTACGATCTGCTCCCAACACCTGCCAACCTCAGCACCTGGTATGAAGATAATACAGACCGGTGTGCTGCTTGTGACGAGAAGGGAACACTTCAACATATTTTAAGCGCATGCAGAGTCAATCTTTCTAGCCGCATGTACACTTGGAGACATAACAACTTTCTCAAAGTTGTAACAGAAGCGGTTGAGCAGAGAATACTGCAGCACAACTTATCTCATTCCCCATGCTGCACAGAACATCGCATATCATTTGTGAAAGAAGGCTCCAAGTCAAGGGTGTACAGCGCAGGCTCACGATCAAGCATACTTTCTTCAGCCAATGATTGGTGTGTCAAGGCCGACCTGGACGGAAAGGCAGTTTCCCAGAGCAAATAGCTTTCACAACATTGCGTCCAGATATAATCGTATGGTCTGATACCAGTAGAGAAGTGGTTATTGGTGAACTCACAGTCCCCTGGGAAGACAACATCAATGAAGCCCATGAGCGCAAGTTAACAAGTATGCAGAATTAAGATCAGAGTGCAGAGACAGAGGGTGGAAGGTCTCATGCTATCCATTCAAAGTAGGTTGATGTGGCTTTATTGCGTTCACTTTCCAGAAGTGGCTGTGTGACCTTGGCTTCACTAGAAGAGAGATCAAGTCAACCAGCAGGGCTGTAGCTGAGGCAGCAGAGAAAGGATCAGCGTGGGTGTGGACCAAGTATGTCCAGAGGGGCAGATGGTCAGACAGTGTATACGTATCTTGCAAACCCTTCAGTAGTTGCATAGACACCTGAAAAGCAGACTAGCTGTTGGATGGAAGTGACCAACAACTCTGATAGAGGCAGATGCCAAGTTTTTAAGCTCACCAGTGGGAGGTGGTGCTTTAGCACTGCTGGCCCACCACCTCGAGGGAGTCTTGATCATAAGCGGGCCGAAACTCCTGAAGGCAGGTGGCAGATCAACTGATGATCCCACTGGTGATAGCACAGGACAGTTAACAGCTTAGTCCAAGTGTATTTTCAATTCTAATTCTTAAAAAATAAGGAGCAGCTCTTTCAATAAAATATGACCCACACCCTTTTCTCTCAGAGGGTTGCGAATCTAAAGAACTCTGTTCCTGCAAGTCTTGATGAACGACTGCTGGGGATTTGCGGTAATGTGGAGCTGGTATATAATTGTCAGCCTTGATCTTATTAAATAGCAGAGCAGGTTTGAAGGGCTGAATAATCACACCCTGCTCCATATGAGAATGGTGAAGTACTGAGAGTCAGTACCTTTCCAAATCAGCCTGGTGCTTAGACCAATCAAACCATGCTCTTAGTTTAGGTGCATGGGTCCCAGATCTGCTTCTCCTCTGCTCCGCTCGCCACAACTTTGCCTCGAATATGCCTCAACCTTGCTTTGTCTTCTCCCGGAACATGTCTCGAGCTTGTCCTGACTTCGCCTTGCACCCACACACTTCAACCCTCGACTCTAGCTCATCTTGCCCTGACCTCACCTCGCACCCGTACACTGTGACCCTCGACTCTGGCTCATCTTCGCTTGCTTCTTCATTGTTTGTGGTGATGGTTCACCAAATTTTTCACAGGAAAAAGTGTTAGTAATAAAGTGTTTAGTTGTATTTCTTGTTTTGTTAATCACCAGTAAGTTGTCGCTCATCTTCAACAGCACCATCTTAAACCGGAGCAGTTCAGTAATGGGGTAAGTGAAGTTATCCCTACTGGTTCAAGAGCCTGACTGTTGTGGGGTATTAACTGCTCCTGAACCCGGTGCTGTGGATCTTGAGGCTCCTGTACCCCCCTTGTGACAGCAGCAGCGAGAAGAAAGCACGGCCTGGATAGTAGTGGACCTTCATAATGGATGCTGCTTTCCTGTGACAGTGCTCCATGTAGATGTATTCAATGGGTGGGAGGGTTATACCCGTGATGGACTGGGCTATATCCACAACTTTTTGTGGGATTTTCCATTCAAGGGCATTTGTGTTTTCATATCAGGCCAAGATGCAATCAGTTAATATACTCTCCACCATGCATTTATAGAAGTTTGTAACAGTTTTAGATGTCATGCTGAATCTTCACAAACTTTCAAGGAATAGAGGCACTGCCATGCTTTCTTCGTAATTGCACTTACGTGCTGGGTCCAGGACAGGTCCTCTGAAATAATAACACTGTGGAATTTAAAGTTGCTGACCTTCTCCACCTCTGATTCCCCAAATGAGGACAGGCTCATGGATCTCCGGTTTTCTCCTCCTGAAGTCAATGATCTTTGCTGACACTGAGTGGGAAGTTGTTGCTCTGGCACCACTCAGCCAGATTTTCAATCTCCCTCCTCTATGTCGATTCATCACCACCTTTGATTTGGCTTTCAACAGTGGTGTCATCAGCAAACTTAAATATGGCATGGAAGTTACAGTGTGCTTATCCTCACAGTCATAAGTATAGAGTGAGTAGAGCAGGGACCTAAGGAAACACCCTTGTGTTGCACCTGTACTGATGGGAACAGTGGAGGCGATGTTGTTGCCAATCCAAACTGACTGGAACCTGCAAGTGAGGAAATCGAGGATCAAGTTGCACAAGGAGGCACTGAGACCAAGGTCTTGAAGCTTATTGTTTAGTTTTGAAGGGATGATTGTATTGAATGTGGAGCTGTCAATAAAAAGCATCCTGATGTATGCATCTTTGCTGTCCAGATGTTCCAGGGTTGAGTGAAGAGCCAACGATATGGCCTCTGTTACGGACTTGTGCCAGTAGACAAATTGAAGTGGATCCATATTGCTTCTCAGGCTGAAGTTGATACGTTTCATCACCAACTTCTCTAAGCACTTCATTACAGTGGATGTAAGTGCTACTGAATGATAGTTACTGAGGTAGTTACCACATTCTTCTTAGGCACCAGTATAATTGAAGACAACTTGAAGTAAATGGTTACCTCAGATTGCTGAGTCAAGAGGTGAAAGATATTGGCGAATGCTCCAATCAGTTGATCTGCAAAGGTCTCTAATACTCAGTCAGGTACCCCATCCGGGCCAGATACTTTCCACGGGTTCGCCTTCCTGAAGGATACTCACATGTTGACCTCAGAGACTGAAATCACAGGGTCATCAGAGGCTGTGCGATTTCATGAAGGTACCTCCATACTTTGATGACAGTTAAATCGAGCATAAAAGGTATTGAACTCATCTCGAGCAAAACCTTGTGGTCACCTATGTTGCTTGGTTTCGCTTTGTAAGATATAATAATGTTCAAACCCTTCCACAGCTGTTGTGCATCCTTCAGTGATACATGTTTGGCCCGGAATTGCCATTTCATGCATGATTTGACTTTCCTAAGATCATACCTGGACATCTTGTATCTTACTTGGTCACCAGACCTGAATACCACTGATCTGGCCCTCAGTACATTGTGGATCTCATAGTTCATCCAGGACTTCTGGGTGCAGAAGACTCTGAATAATCTTGTGGAGAAACACTCATCAATGACTGTTTTTTTAAAAGTCCGTGAGAACTATGGTGTATTCATCCAGATCCTCTAATGAATCCTTAAACACGGCACAGTCCATTGACTGAAAGTTATCCCACAGCTGCTCCTCTGTGCCCCCTGCCCCCGCGACCAACTCTTTCTTCGCCTATTCTCTTTAGCTCCTGCCTGAATGCATGCAGAATGAGAGCCAAGTAATCAGATTTATCAAAATGCTGTTTAGTCAAGGAAGAGGACGCATTCTTTATCGTACTATAACAGTGGTCAAGCATGTTGGATCTTTGGTGCTACAGGTTATATGCTAATGATAATTAGGCAGAGATTTCTTTAAACAAGCCAGACTGATGTGCCCGACTATGATTTGAAATCAGTTCAGAGTGAGCTGTTTCTTGTTTGGTAGTGGCAGCATTCAATATCTCAAATGCCTGATTAACATTGGCTTTTGGCGGTATGTAAACTGCAGTCAGGTTCACAGAGGAGAACTCTCTTGGTAAGTAGAACAATTGGCACTTAACAGGTGCCAAGTCAGATCCAGGTCAAATAAACAAGAGTACGACAAAACCACCACCGTTTATCATGAAGCATTGATCTCCACCTTTTGCCTTCTCTGAATCAACAGTTCTGTCTATACTATGTATCAAGAAGCCTTCAGGTCTTACTGACACATCTGGTGTGTTCAGAGTGAGCCATGTCTCCATGTAACACAGAATACAGCAATACCTCATTTCCCTCCAATACAGTAACCTTGTCCTTAGGTCCTCAGTCTTGTTCTGCAGCAAGAATCTTGGTACATTTGCTATCAAGATGCTGGATAGAGGGAGTTTCATTCCTCTCTGTCTCAACCTTGTTTGAGTTCTTCCACTCCTTCCTCTCTTCCAGCCATGGTGATGCACCTTCGTCTGCTTAAAGGTGCTGTACCTGCAAGACTGGAATTTGTCGCCCTGAAAGTGGCTACGTAGGTTGATAGGGTATTTAAGAAGGCATCTGTCATACTTGCCTTTATTAGTCAAGGAACTGAGTTCAGAAAATGGGAAGTTATGTTGCAGTTTCATAAAACACTAGTTAAGATGTATCTGGAGTATTGTATGAAGTTCTGGTCATCTCATTAAAGGAAAGATGTTGATGCTTTGGAGAGGGTGCAGAAGAGGTTCACCAGGATGCTGCCTCGATTGGAAGGGATGTTCTACACGGAGATGTTGGACAGGCCTGGTGAGCTTCCACTGGAATTTGGAGACTGATGGTAGGCATGATTGAGGTTTATAAGATTATGAGAGATATAGAGTAGGTAGCCAATGGGCCAGTGGTTATTAAATATGCTTTCCAAAACATTTTTCAAGACTAGCTTCCCTCAATATCCTGGCCAGCCTCATGCTCGGTACATGATACTGATGGCCCTCATTTACACTGTGATAAAAAACAATTTCAGCTCTGTTTTTAATGCTGAGTCATTCTGTTAAGGCATGTCCTTATATTAAACTTGATATGATGAACACATTTGTCATGGTTCCAACATTGGAAGCAAATTGCACGTACTCAAGTCCCTGAGTGTGTCTGATGAGAGAGAATTTAATACTCATTCATGTTCACATTTCAGCAGCTAGGTGCAATGTTTTATTGAGATAACAAACAGTCTTAAATGTAGGTTCTAATTACAGATCTAATGAAAATACTGCACAACTTTAGAACAATAAATGTAAGGATCCTACTCAAATACTACAACTATTTTGCTTTTGCTGACAAAAATACAGCATAATATTTATAATCTATTGCATTTATGTATTAATCACTGTACTATCTTGGATGTATATTCATCATCAAAATAGTTTGAGAGATTTGATGCACATTAATCACTTGTATTTGGGGAGAACGTGGAATAATTTGAAACTCCTCTTTTAAATACGAGCATTCCAACATCCCCAGCATTACAACATATGTAACAGTTCGTCTATGTACAGCAGGAGAACACACATCATAGTACAATAGTCTCTGTTTTATTATTTCACACATTATTATTGCACATTGGTAAATTATTATCATATATATTATGAGCCTGTACTTTATTATTAGTTAAGTCTGCACACTGTTAAGTATGTTTTTAAATGTTGCTGCTGTAACAAAAGAATTTCCCACTCAGAATCAATAAAGTACTTCTCCTTCTCCTTCTTCTTCTTCTTCTTCTTCTTATTGTTGTTATTATTATTATTATCATTCATTTCAAAATTGCCAGAACATAGATATTTTATGTAAAATGTTAGCAATGACTTGGTATAGTCCACAGTTCTTGTCACTACATTGCAGTTAGACTTGATTGCTTTGGAGAGAGATTTACAAAAGACACAGACAGGATTGTTTTCACTCTAAGGGAAGTTACATCAGGCTCATGTTATTTTCTCTGGAACAGAGGAGGTTGAGGAGAGACTTAATTAAGTGACACAAATTGTGCGGGGCTGGGAAAAATAAATAAACAGGATCTATTTCGAACTACAGTGTAGATCACAAACCACTTGGCCGAAGACAATCTTGCATCAAGAACAATTTTATCTCAAAATAAACTTTCAATGCAGGAGCCAGAGAGCTGTACTATAATGGCAATTTCACGATCATCAGACAAAGATTGGCTGAGATTTGCTCCCCTCTTGATGCAAGGAACGAGTGAGATTTTTAAATAAACACAAGAGATTCCGCAGATGCTGGAAATCATGAGCAAAACACACAAAATGCTGAAGGAACTCAGCAAATCAGGCAGCATTTAAGGAGGGAAATAAACAGTCAACATTTCAGGCCAAGACCCTCCATCAGGACTTGGTCATCATCTGTGATGAAGGGTCTTAGCCTGAAACGTCAACTATCTATTCCCCTCCACAGTTGCTGCCTGACTTGTTGAGTTCTTCCAGTATTTTGCGTGTGTTAGAATTTTTAAATACACTGGTTGGACAAGTTGTGAGCTGGAAGAAATGTAGTCTGAGATATCATACATGATTGCCAATTTTGTTTAACCCTGAGAAAGGGTTTTCAATCTGAAGCTCCAACTTTCCACAGATGCTGTCTGGGCTGGAATTCATTCTTTTTTTCTACTTTTGTCTTATATTCTCCATCCTGTCAGGATCATTCAAGATTTCATATTCTTGAATTGAATTCCCCCCCTCACTCTTGTGATACAAGGCAAAAGCTTCTAACCTTTCCTCGTGAGACATCCTGTCCATGCTGGGAATCAAGTTATAAATAATATTTCCACATTTATAACATTTTGTCCCATCAGCTGTATATTATTTCACAAAGCAATCCCATTCCCCAGTAAATTTCCTTTGACCTATTGCCCCTACATTACCATCAATTCCATACAATCCTCCCTCACCTCATCCCACCAGCCCTCTGCACAGTTGAGACAAATTTAGTCCAGCCTTGAAAGATCTGGCTGTAATATGACCTTCCTCCTTGCCATTACTTGCTTTCAGAGTAGCAATGAGTGAAGTTATCCACACTGGTTCAGGAGCCTTATGGTTGTAGGACAATAACTGTTATTGAACCTGATGTTGTGGGACTAAGAGTTCTGTACCTCTTGCCTAACAGTAGTATCAACAAGAATAGACAGATGGTGGGGGTGTTTGATGGTGCATCCTACTTTCTTGTGGCAGTACTCCATGTAAGTGTATTCAATGATCCGGAAGGCTTTGCCTGTAATGGACTGGGCTGTATCCACCACTTTCTGAACCTGGGCAATGGTGCTTCCATACCAGGCCGTAGTGCCATCAGTAACAATACTCTCCATCATGCATCTATAGAAGTTTGTCAAAGTCTTTGAATGTCACGTCAAATTTATTAAGAAAGTAGAGGCACTCTCTTTCCTTCTTAGTGATGGTACATATGTGCTGGTCGCAGGACAGATCCTCTGATATGTTAACACCAAGGAATTTAAATATACTAACCCTCTCCACCTCTGTTCCCCTAATGAGGACTGGCTCATGGACCTCCAGCTTCTTCCTCCTGTAGTCAATAATCATCTCTTTGGCTTTGCTGATGTTGAGTGATAGATTATTGCTGTGGCACCACTCAACCAGATTTTCAATCTTCCTCCTTTGTGCCAATTCATCACCACCTTTGACTCAACCAACAACAGTGGTGTCGTTAGTAAACTTAAATACGGCATTAGAGCTATACTTAGTCATGCAATCACAACTATAAAGTGAGTAGAGCAGGGGGCTAAGCACACAGCCTTGTGGTGCATCTATGCTGAAGGTGAGTATGGAGGAGATGTTGTTATTAATCTGTATTAATTGGTGTCTGCCCATGAGGAAATCAATGATCTAGTTTCACAGACAAGTATTGAGGCCCAGCTCTTAGAGCTTGGTGATGAGTTTTGAGGGGTTGATAATGCTGAATTCTGACCTGTAGTCAATAAAGACCATCCTGATTTATACACCTTCATTGACAGGTGACCAGAGCTGAGTGAAGATCCAATGAAACAGCATCTGCTTTTGACCTGTTGTGACAGTAAGCAAATTGGAGTGGATTCACATCACTCCTTGGGCAGGAGTTGATATGCTTCACGACCAGCCTTTCTAAGTACTTCATAAACAATGAACAATCAAGTAAACAATGGTGGCATTGTTTATTCCAGGGACCAGCTGATTGCGCTTATGCCGGCCGGTTTAGCGAACAGAGCGGCGGACACCCCTGCTGAAATTGGGAGGAAAATACACAGACGATGCAGAGGGGGATCACAAAGGCGAGGAAAGAGGACTGGGTCGAGACAACAGAGACTTATGAAGAAGAGGAGTTCGGTGGGTAATAAAATGGACGCGTTGACGGCGCTAGCCAGGAGTCAGAGAACATTTCGGGAGAGCAGTGTTATGTGTTTTACTGAAACGTGGCTGCACGAGGACTTACCGACAGTTTGGGCTGACTGGAAGTGCACTGAGAGCGGTAGGCGTAAAGGAGTTGGGTGCTTACTGTTCTGGTTAACAACAGATGGTGCAATCCTGGTCATATTACGATCGAGGAACATGTTTGTAGACCGGGTATTGGACTTTCTGCTGTTGGACTCCGGCCATATTCCACTGAGATACAACACTGGGTGTCATGGGAGGTTGTTCCTGCCTGTGGCCATCGAACTTTGCAGCTCCTCCCATGGAGGGTCAGACACCCTGAGCCCATAGACTGGTCCTGGACTTATTTCCATCTGACATAGTTTGAATATTGTTGTTTGATTGTTTGTGGTTTTTGTGTTGCTATATTATGCTCTATTCTTGGTTGGTGCAGCTGTAACGAAACTCAATAAAGTATGTCTATCTATCTATAGTAGTGGATGTAAGTGCTACTGGATGATAGTCAATGAGGCAAGTTACCATGTTCTTCTTGGGAACTGGTATTATTAAAATTTGCTTGAAGCAGATGGACACCTCAGAATGCTGAACTTACCTTCCTTTTCACGGCACCATGATGGGTTTTCCCCCATCACCAGAGACTCTGATATTGCACAAGGGCAAGCGTGCTGTAGGGCAACTGCTGAGTCCTAAGCCTGCACTTAATTCTTTGAATTGAGAAGGAGTTCATTGCTATTGGCTCTGACCTCCTGTTTTGCCACAGGAGTCATGGTGAGCCCAGAAACATTCATTTGACTACAGTCCCCAACCTTCTGGGAAAAAAGTGTAGACCAATTACTCATCCTTGTTTTAATGCTTTTTCATTCTTTATATTCTTTTGAGGTTTTCAATTAAATATACTTAATTTTAATCTGAGATATTTAACACCAATTCAAAATCTTTTAACGGTGACTCTCTAAGGCTGTCAGGGTGAGGACACAGCAGAACACTGTTCTGTAGTCAATGCTTGGAATTAAGGGACACCCCTCAGGTGAAAAGATGACTTGCCTGATCTTCTGTAGCCATCAAAAGTTATCCGCATGTGTGTGGAAAAATGGAGGAAGTGAGGGTTGAATGTCAATTGAAGGCAGCGGAACAAATCCATGTTGATCATCCCTTGATAAATTTTCATGCATCGTTATAAACTAGAATGTGGGATTTTTCTTTTTCCTTCACAAGTGTACACCTTAGCAATGTCCAAATGACTGGAGCTAATAAATAGGTGTAAGCCAGTAAATGTGCCTTCTTGGACTCAAATTTAAGAGCAGTGGCAGAATCACAAAATGTGCCGGCCAGCAAATAAACAAAATAAACCAAAGAATTTCAAAATGAGGACAATTTCAAAATTAGTAGCAAAATTAGTGCAAAGGGCAGCCTTGCCTCACCACACAATGAGGTTCACTCTGGTGCAACTTAACAGAAGGCAGTAGGCTTGTATTCTGCTGGATCTTGTCCTTCTTCAAGATTTGTGTATAAAGTAGGAATAGGATTCTTGAATTCTAGACATATAGATTCATGAAGTCAAACAACAAGATAACAGGCCCACTATACCAGTCCATACCAACTATCAAGCACCAATTTGCACTAACCCCAGTTTACATTCTTCATATTCCTATCAAGGTCCCAGAATTCCACCATTTGCCTGCATGCTCAGGACAATTTATAATGGCCAGTTAACCTTCTTTGGGATGTAAAAGGACACTAAAGGACTGTCGACGTGGAGTTCGCACATCCTCCATGTGACCATACAAGTTTCCTCCAGGTGCTTAGGTTTCCTTAGTTGTCAGATTAATTGAGTGGTGACCCTGGGAGGAGTTGTTGGAAATTTTGGGGAAATAAAATAGGTTAGGGCCGGATTAGTAGGAATGAGTACTTTATGCATGGCATGGACTCGGAGGGATATTGTATTTCCCAGTGACTATGATTTAGTCTTACATTGTCTACAGAAGGAAGAGCACAGCCACGTAGTCATTGCTGTCTAGAAAATGAAGTATCTCCTTTTCCACTGTCTTGGAGAAACTAGATATCTGTATGCAATGCTCTTTTGAAAACTGGAGTCATGGGTGTGACTGCCTGAAGACTTTACAGGTTTAGGGTTTCTGAGTCCTCTTTCTCTTTCTTCCTACTGTCCTCTGGAAAATCTCCCTTGTCTTTGGCCCCTCTCCTCTTCTTTCTGCACTCATACCTCATCCAATAGAACTCCATGGTAACACCCATTTTGGAAATGTTCAAAAAATGACTCTCCATATCCTCTCGATTAATTGCTGCCAATCTCCGTAGCCCATTGAAACACCGACTGTACACTTGACGCCACTCCTACAGTTTGCTGCAGGAATTATGCTTTCTGTGTATAAGAAAGCTGTTAAAATCTCCTCACCTTTGCAGAACCATGGTGTTTGTTAATCAGAAGCTCAGTAGGGCTGGGTTTCAAATTGCTTAAATTAACTTAATTTGATGCATTTGTACCTAGCATGCTGTCTGTGCTGTGTTGTTCAGCTTAGGGAAGAGGTGATGGGGATTTTGTTTCAAGTTCAAGACATTCAAGGCAAAGCACTGAACTTTCCAAGAAGAGATATGCAATAGAAGTTCTGGACTAATGCATTTCTTACTCTGTGATTCAAATGCAGCACACAAGACTGTAGGGGTCTAAATAAACTCTTATTGCAATTAAGCATTTTATCCATAACTACTGTAGATTCGACACAGTGCTATAAAGAAATGCTTTAACACAAATATTTAGTTCTTATCAATGAATTGCATTTACTGCTAATTATTTATGTGATAATCTAAACTTTTGCGAAAGCGTGCCAAATCAAATCAGCTTAGGTAAGTTTTAGCTTTTCTGGAACAGAATATCTTTGCAAACAGTTGTATGTGAAACAGATGATTGGCTGTCACATTGGCATTGCATCTTATCATTACATTGATCCAATAGACTGTGAGTTAGGACCTAAAACCAATTGGAAAAGTGGGTGGGGAGAGGGAGGCAGTTCTAAATTGCAATATAAATACAGGACATAACAAGTCAGAGAC
Source organism: Mobula birostris (assembly GCF_030028105.1). Taxonomy (NCBI): domain Eukaryota; kingdom Metazoa; phylum Chordata; class Chondrichthyes; order Myliobatiformes; family Myliobatidae; genus Mobula; species Mobula birostris. The sequence continues at coordinate 107,902,928 of NC_092378.1, forward strand.
ATCTCTTAAGTACTGAGAAGTCTTAAGGAGTCAAAACTGCAAAAATGGTGCTCTCAGAAGGCAACAAACAGATAATACGAAAACTGGCCAAAGATATAAAGGACAATGCTGAAGCTTTGGGTGCTGATGCATTAGCCAGGTAATTTTCTTAGGTTTGTCAAATATTTACTATAATTTGAACAATTATTTGTGAATGTTAACAATTTCTTTTCATTTCCTTGGAAAAGTTAGACAACTAGTAAGTATGCAATGATATTCTCTGCATTGTATTCACATTTTTCCAACATAATGTGACAGCTGGTCTGAAAATAATAGTTGTGTCTGTAAATAATTTTGACTTGGAGAATATGCCTTGAAAATGAAAGCCTTTTATTTCTGCCTTTATTTCCCATGTTTTAAAAGGTTGTTTTTGCTCCATCCACAAACTAAGACATACTTCAAGAAATTCACTAGCTTCAAAGCCAATGACGCATCTGTCAAAGCGCATGGCTGCCGGGTAATGGATGCTGTGGTGGGTGCAGCCCAACACTTGGACAACCTGGGTGAACAGCTGAACTTCCTTGCCCACAAACATGGTGAAGAACTTCTGGTGGATCCTCATAACTTCCACGTATGTAACTCTTTTACAGATTCTTCCTCATTGTCATTTCGTAAACATTGAAATTGTGATTAGATCTGCAACTCTGAACTTTCATGAAATTTCAGCTGACTGGAATTGTAATAATGTTCAGCTTAGTTGGGATTTTTTTCCCTGTACATTATATATTAGAGACCATTAAATGTGTAAAATCACAGGTTGACACCACCTTATGTTATTTAATTTTCACTTTTACAGCTATTTGCTGATTGCATAGCAGTCACTCTGGCCGTTCACTTGCCTGTGTTCACCCCTGAAGTTCATTGTGCTGTTGACAAATTCCTTGAGCTGCTTTCACATCATTTGAGCTCCAAGTACCGTTAAAGACATCATCAACTAACGATGACAGCAAACAGGAAGACCATCACTTAAATACTCTCCTGCATGCATTCTCAAGCTGTCAGCTAATAAATCATTATACTCACAATTCTTTTGGGTATTTTTTTAAATCCCTTAATCCACTTCCCTATTTTGTTGTTGAGGAACTTTCCATTTATATTTGCTGAACTGCTTCCACCAACATCAGGAGAATTATGACTTGTCTTTTTAACTTTTCCATGATTGGGTAAACTAAAAATATTCTTCAATGTGAGTACAATCTGATGTGTTTAAATATTAATACTTTTTAAAAAGGTTAAAAAGTAGAGAATGAAATTCTACATTTTTTAGATAGAAAGAACAAACTAACAAATAGTGAAGTGGTTTTCAAGCCTTAGATTATTATTCATTTTAACGCAGCATATCATAAATGATTCTGAGTCATGGGATTCAACTTGAAAGTATTCAAATGAGGTAAAGCTAATCAAGCCCTGCAGAGCAATACAACCAAGAGCTCTTTCAAATGTTTGTTAAACTAAGATAGTGGTACAATTAAAGTGACATAGGGCACTGCAAGTGGGATTTTTTTCTCTCAAGTCAAGTCACTTTTTATTGTCATTTCGACCATAACTGCTGGTACAGTACACAATAAAAACGAGACAAAGTTTTTCAGGACCATGGTGCTACCTGGACAATACAAAAACTACACTGAACTACGTAAAACAACACAAAACTACACTAGACTACAGACCTACCCAGGACTGCATAAAGTGCACAAAACAGTGCAGGCATTACAATAAATAATAAACAAGACAATAGGCACAGTAGAGGGCAGTAGGTTGATTTCAGTCCAGGCTCTGGGTATTGAGGAGTCTGATGGCTTGGGGGAAGAAACTGTTACATAGTCTGGTTGTGAGAGCCCGAATATTTCGGTGCCTTTTGCCAGATGGCAGGAGGGAGAAGAGTTTGTATAAGGGGTGCATGGGGTCTTTCATAATGCTGTTTGCTTTACTGATGCAGTGTGTGGTGTAAATGTCTGTAACGGTGGGAAGAGAGACACCTCAGTAACTGAGGTGGGGGGGCGGGGCTCCGCCCAGTACGCGTCAGGGATGTTTGTGTAAACAAGGTCCAACGTGTTCTCCCCTCTCATTGCAAAGTCCACATACTGATGGAATCTGGGGAGCACTGACTTAAGGTTTGCATGGTTAAAATCTCCGGCGACAATAAACAGTCCATCAGGGTGTGCGTTCTGTAGTTCACTAATAGGCCCATACAGTTCACAGAGCGCCTACTTAGCATTAGCGCTGGGGGAATGTACACGCCGACTATAATGACAATGGTGAATTCCCATGGCAAATAAAATGGTCTGCATCTAACAGTCACAAATTCCACTAGCCATGAGCAGTGTCTTGAAACCAGCACAGAGTTCTTGCACCATTCCGTGTTGATGTAAACACACAAGCCCCCACCGCGAGTCTTACCGGAGAGAGCTGCATCTGTCCGTTCAAAACAAGACGAGCCCATCCAGCTGAATGGCGGCGTCCGGGATTTCATCGGAGAGCCACATTTCCGTGAAAACATACGCACAGCAGACTCTGTACTCCTGTCGAGTATTTCGTTGGAGTCGGATGTAGTCCAATTTATTGTCTAGGGAGCGGACATTGGAGAGCAGAATGGATGGGAGAGACAGCTGGCTAGAGTTTGACTTTTGCCTGGCATGGAGTCCTGCCTGCTTGCCTCGCTTCTGCTTCCTCGCACACCGCTTACGACATCTCCACCTCCTGTCACTGGCATCAGGCAAATCCAAGGACTGTAGGCCCGATCCCTTCAGCAAGCCGAGGTCACGTAATTTAACCAGCAGATCTTCATGAAGGTTTGTTTCTATAACCCCCATCAAGTTTAGCTCGTTCTCGGAGCACACCCATCCTATTCTCTCAAACACATCAGCAACTCCCCTGATACTTTTGCAGCTCATATACCTTAGGAGCAATTTAATGTAATCAGTTGACCTACTTGCATATCTTTGAGATGTGGGAGGAAACTGGAACTCCTCATAGAAATCCTCACAGTCAAAGAATCATCAGAGCTTAGGACTAGATGACACACCATCAGAATACAAAGTCACCTCTTTTGAACAGAGCTGAGGAGGAATCTCTTTAGCTAGAGGGTGGTGAATCTGTGGAATTCATTGACACGAATAGCTGTGGAGGCCAGGTCATTGGGTATATTTAAAGGAGAGTCTGAGAGTTTCTCAGTTAGTAAGAGTGTTAAAGGTTATGGGGAGAAGGAAGGAGAATGGGATTGAGTGGGATAATAAATCAGCAATGTTGGAATGGCTGAGCATTCAAATGGCCTAATTCTGCTCCTATACCTTATTGTCTTATGGACCATGTACAAAATTCAAGCAGAGAGCACCATGGGAAGTATTGAACCCATGCTGGTGTGCCGTCTGTCTGGATCACACCACACTCACGGGCTGTGTATCATCATCACTCAGCCTTTCATTCCTTCACCAGCAATCATCTCTGGCAGCAGGGGATGACTGGGAAAATTGACATCTTGATGGCATTCACTGTATTTGCAAATACTATTTTCTTATGACCTTGTTCAAAGCCCATCATAGAATCTTGGAAAACCATTTGACCATTGCCTTCATTTATAGGACATGGAATTGGGAGTTTGTGGTACGAACAGAACTGGGACAATTCAAACGTGATGGCTAAACCTCCTTATCCAGATGAGCACACTTTTCTCTGTTGTGACATAAACGATATTACACTTTCAGAGCCAATTTCCATCATTGGGGCAGCACAGCATCAACATCATTTGGTGAAGCATTACAAGACAGGATTAAAAGACAGCAGCCTGCACAAAATATCACTGAGGCCATTTTGGGAATAGGATATGGTGGATCTTTCCCTGCAAAATATTGTAATTTGACAGAATAGCTCATCAACAAAAACTTTCAAACAAACGTTAGCACCTAGTGTGGAATAGTTGGGGAAGCGTCTTTCTCCATCAAGTCTTTCTTGTGCAGTTAGAGTTTGGTACCATCAGTTCCTGCCCTCGGCATTGCTGTGGTGAAGATGAGACCATCAGTTCAAGTTTATCGCTGTCATAGACACAGGATATAAATGTAGGGAAAATTAGCTTTTTGCTACAGTGGCACAGTACAGACATGATGAGGACAAACATAATTTAACATGAACAAAAAAACAAAATAAACATAACACTGGTGCAATATTGAGAGAGAGGTAAACAAATATTACCTGAAGTACTGTTAAGGTTTTTAGGTTGGCACTGGGGAAGAAGTTGTTCTTGAACCTTGAGGTGTGTGTTTTCATTCTCCTGCACCTCCTTCCTGATGGCAGCTTTGAGAAGAAGGCATGATGATGCCCTTAATGGTTGAGGTCCCTAATGATGGATGCCACTATCCTAAGGTATCACCTCTTGTAGATGTCCTCAGTAGTAAGAAAAGCTATACACATAACAACACACACAAAAATGCTGGAGGGACTCAGCAGGTCAGGCAGTATCTATGGAGATGAACAGATAGTCAATGGAGTGGGCCAACACCCTTCTTCAAGATTGAGAAGGAAGGGGGAAGATGCCAGAATAAAAAGGTGGGGTGGGGGGGGGCTAGCTAGAAGGTGACAGGTGAAACCACATGGGTGGGAAAGGTCAAGGGCTGAAGAAAAAGGAATCTGATAGGAGAGGAGAGTGGACGGTAGGAGAAAAGGAAGGAGGAGGGGACCCAGGGGTAAGTTATAGGCAGCTGAGAAGAAGTAAAAGCTCAGAGTGGGGAACAGAAGAAGGAAGAAGCTTGTTTACCGGAAGGAGAAATCAATATTCATCTCATCAGGTTGGAGGCTACCCTGACGGAATATAAGGTGTTGCTACTCCACCCTGAGGGTTGCCTCATCTTGATACAAGAGGAGGCCATGGACTGATACGTTGGAATGGGAATGGAAATCAGAATTAAAATGTTTGGCCACCGGGAAGTCACACTAATGGTGGATGGAGTGGTGGTCACCCAGTTTACGACAGGTCTCACCAATGTAGAGCTGTATCCATATTGGCTGAGTGCTCCATTCTCTGTAGCCTCTTGCACTCTTGTACAGTGGAGCCACCTATCCCCTTCTGGAATGTGTTCTCGTCAGGCAAGTCTGAGAGATGGTGGTCATTGTCACAGCTCTCCCTCATCCCAAGGCTCTATGATCTACAGGCTTTTCCCAAGGATGCCAAATTAGAAAAACTTTAGCTGCCACTGAAAGATCATCAACACAAAATAGGCTACACATTTGTTTCCTGGCTATCCATAACATAAAACTGCAATAAGGCAAATTCCAAGGTGATTGATCACATATTGAGGGGTGAATTGAAGCTTGGTGCAGCAAATACTCCACAGATGGAAGTCATAGTTTGAGGTTTGACCACCAGCACACACTGAGTGCTGGAATCTGTGTGAAAATGATATAGAAAGTGTGTTCACCAAGTGGACTGCAATAGTTCAAGACTGAGACTGCAAAAACCATTGCTCCAGTGTAAATAAGAAAGAGTAGCAGATGCCAATTTGCTACTGATTCTGTCATTTAAGGAATTAATACAAAATTAGAAAACTGGGAGATAAATTATTCTACATGAGGCAAATATCATTACAACTCTCCCCTGAGAGTTGTCTGAACCAGTCACTATGAAATTAACTATAAAATTGTCTCCAAATTATCTTTGTAAAAAGGAGCTATTCTCTCTTACCAAGAATTTACAAATATGTACGTTTGTTGGCTGAGTATGCCACTCATTCTTTTGAGACTGTGCTATCATTTAATGACTCATGAAATTGCAACTTACACTGCACATTTCGAAGTTCAAAGTTCAATTTAGAATTTGTTATCAGAGTACTTACATGTCACCACATACAACCTTGAGATGCTTTTTTTCCTGTGGGCATACTCAGCAAACTATAAACAGGATCAATAAACGGCAAGCTGTGCAAATGCAAATATAAATCAATAGCAATAGGTAATGAGAGCATGAAATAATAAGATGGAGTCCTTAAAGTGAGATCATTGGTTGTGGGAACAGCAGAAGTAGAATGAGTGTAGTTATCCCCTTTTGTTCAAGAGCTTGAAGGTTGAGGGGTAGTAACTGTTCTCGAACCTGGTGGTGTGAGTCCTGAAGCACTTGTACCTTCTTCCTGACAGCCGCGGAGAGAAAAGAGTATGGCCTGGGTGGTGAGGGTCTTTAATGATAGATACTACTTTTCTATGGCAATGTTTCATGTAGATGTGCTCAATGGTTGGGAAGGTTTTATTTGAGATGTATTGGGCTGAATCCACCACCTTCTGTAAAATTTTCCACTCAAAGGCATTGGTATTCCCATATCAGGCTGTAATGCAGCCAGACAATACACTTTCCACCACACATCTATAGAAACTCACACAAAATGCTGGAGGAACTCAGCAGGTCAGGCAGCAGCTATGGAGAAGAGTAAACAGTTGATGTTTCAGGCCGAGACCCCTCCTGTGCTGGCCAACAGTCAACGTTTTGGGCCGAGACCCTTCCTACACCAGCGTAGGAAGGGTCTCGGCCCAAAACGTCAATTGTTTGCTCTTTTCCACAAATGCTGCATGGCCTGCTGCGTTCCTCTGGCATTTTATGTGAATTGCTTAGATTTCCAGCATCTGTAGATTTTCTCTTGTTTGTGATTGGATACATCTATAGAAGTTTGTCAAGGTTTTTGATGTCATGCCAAATCTAGACCTGCCATAGTAAATTTTCACTTCCTTGTTTAACAAACAGCTGCTTAAAAATGACGAAAAACTCTACTTCCAAAATGCTTCAAATAAGAGTGATCCAAAGACTTCAAAAAAAAATCACCTCATCATTATCTGAAGTGGGCAGCTCTTTATCTTTAAACAATAATCTCTTGTTCTACAGTTTCCCACAAGAGAAAATGTCCTCTCCATATCTATCGTTACGATCCCTCAGTCAAGTTCTTTATCAAAGTTCAAATTTCCGGGCTTTACAAGCCTAAGCTGAACAATATTTCATCATACGATGGGGCAACACTGTAGCATTGTGGCTAACACAACACTTTACAGTACAGGTGACACAGGTTCAATTCCCGCCACTGCCTGTAAGGAGTATGTTCTCCCGTGACTGCATGAGTTTGCTGCAGGTGCTCTGCTATGCCATTTTTGCATCTGTTTCATTTCGATCTAACATATATTCAAGTATAAAGTTCAAAGACTCATCTGACTTCAGTTCCTTCTCACATGTGTAAGATTAAAATCATAATTGTATTATGGAAAAGCGATGTATGACAAGAAAACTAGTTAATGCACATAATCTGATGAGGCGAAGAGAAGGGGTAAGAGGGGAACCAGATTGCGGAAGTCCTTCTCTCTTTTTCCATTTCACAGTCTGACTGCCTTCTTATCACTCCTGTTGTATTCATCTGCCCAGCACCTCCCTCTGGTGCCCTTCCTTCCCTTTTTCCCATGGTCCACTATCCTCTCCTATCAGACTCTTTCTTCTTCAGCCCTCTGCACCTTCCAATCACCATCCATCTTCTTACTTCATCCTCCCTCACCCACCCACCTTCCCTCTCACCTGGTTTCACCTATCACTTGCCAGTATATACTCCTTACCATCCCCACACCTTCTTATTCTGGCTTCTTCCCCCTTCCTTTCTAATCCTGATGAAGGGTCTTAGCCCAAATTGTTGACTGTTTATTCTGTTCCGTAGATGATGCCTGACCTGCAGTTCCTCCAGCATTTTGTATGTGGTACTCTAGATTGATTAAAATATAACAGTCCACACTAAACAATACAACAGTTAAACATTTATGGAAAAATACCTTGTGTATATTCTTTCTTAAGCTACGCAAATGTGCATTTGGTAGCCAGTTTATTAGGTATACCTATACACTTGCTCATTAATATAAATATCTGATCAGCCAATCATGTGGCAGCAATTCACTGCATAAAAGCATGTGGACATGGTGAAGAAGTTCAGTCCTTATTCAGACAAAGCATCAGAATGGGGAAAACTCTGACCTAAGTGAGTTTGACCATGGAATGATTGCTCCCTTATATGCAGCACCTTGTCAAAGATCTTTTGAAAATCCAAGAAAACATCATCCCTTGACCCTCCTTTGCCAATCCTGGCTATTATTTTCTCTAAGAATTCCAACAGATCTGTCAGGCAAGATTTCCTCTTGAGGAAACAATGCTGATGTGCCTCAAAGTACCCCAGAACCTCATTATTAATAATGTACTCTAATATCTTGCCAACCACTGAAGTCAAGCTAACTAACCTATAATTTTCTGTCCTTTGTTCTTCCCTTGTTAAAGAGTAGATTTTGCAGTCTTCTGGGACCAATCCAGAGTCTAGTGATTCTTGAAAGATCATTACTAATGAATGCCTCCACAGTCTCTTCAGCTACCTCTTTCAGAACCCTCGGGTGTAGTCCATCAGGTTCAGGTGACTTATCAACCTTCTGACCTTTCAGCATCCCAAGCACCTTCTCCTTAACAATAGCAACTACACTCACTTTGTCCCCCAGACACTTGAATTTCTGGCATGCTGCTGGTGTCTTCCACAATGAAGACTGATGTAAAATACATAGTAAATTAGGACATTTCTTTGCCCACCTTTACTATCTCTCTAGTGTCATTTTCCAGTGGTCTGACGTCTGCTCTTGCCTCTCCCTTACTCTTCATATATATGAAAAACCTTTTGGCATCCTCTTTTATATTATTTTATTTATTTACTTACTTACTTATTGAGATACAGCATGGAATAGGCCTTTTCAGCCCTTCAAACCATGCCACCCTGATTCAATACTAGCCGAATCACAAGACAATTTACAAAGACCAATTAACCTACCAACTGACTGTGGGAGGAAACCGGAGCACCTGGAAGAAACCCATGCGGTCACGGGGAAAACGTACAAACTCCTTATAGGCAGTAGTGGGAATTGAACCCAGGTCACCTGTACTGTAAAGCATTGTTTCAACCACTACACTACAATGCTGCACCTAGCCAGCTTACCTTCATATTTCAACTTTTCTCTCCTCTTTGTTTGCTGCCTTCTGTTGGTTTTTATAAGTTCCCAGTGCTCTGGTTTCTCACTAATTTTGTTATATTTATGCCTCTTCTTTTTCTTTTATGCTGTTTTTGACTTCCCTTGACAGTCACAGTTGCCTCATCCTCTCTTTAGAATGCTTCTTCTTCTTAGATGGTATTTGTTGCCCCTGTCAGATTAATAACATATACAGTACGCTGAGAACTTACAATCAGAAATATTCCACTCCAGTTTAAACATTTTAAGAGACAGCACTTGCAAGTTAACAATAATGATGATGGAAAATAATATATAATGTAGTCAAAGAATTATGAATTATTAGCAGGGCTTCAGAAGTGAAAGGTCTAAATCAGATTTGAGACAAAATATTTCAGTATTTTGATTTGTGATTGCAAAATTAATTTCCCTTTTAAGCAATAACATTGTGTGTTGTTAAGCTTTCTGGAATATGGATCCCCATACTTAGATTAGAACATTATTCAAAATATGGCCAAGATCAAGAGGTGAGGTGTTGTTTCAACATTAGAATTGTCTAAACCTCGTTTGAAAATTAAATATGTTGCTTAATAGAAATATGTAACAGCAAAAAGGTGAAAAATTCCCGCTGCAGGTTCTGTTTCCATAAATGCTACTTAACCCTTCGTGTCCCTCCAGCAGTAGGTTTTCTTTTCTCTCCAGAGTACAACATTTGCAGCATCTTGTGGCTCCATAATAAAAAAGAGATGTAAGAGTTGAACTTCAATTAACAGGGAGAGAGTTTTACAGTTTGAAAGCAGATGCATGGAAATATGATTAAATCAGAAATAACCAAATATGTGGCAGGCGCTTATCTTAACACTTAAACACAGAAGGCTGATGTCCAATGATAAATGGCGTCCAACCCACCAAGCAGTCTGTGGTAAACCAAACCTCAGTCTTTTGGAGGAATTGAAGGTGCTTCACAGTCAGCCTATCACAGTTGGGTTTTAGTCTGAGATGTGCCCCATTGCAGCCTATAAATGTGAAGCCAAAACTCCAGATCAACACAGGTTTTTTTTTGCATAGGAAGTGACAGTGAGAGCTCAATAACCAAAATGGGGAAATTAACTGACGGAGAGATCAACTACATTAAGGATACTTGGGAAAGTTTGGATAAGAAGGGGATAACTGCACGTGCTCTTGCAAGGTATGACAAAAAAATGTGTTTTTGTTCTGTTTAGTTCATGTATTTTATTTTCAATACATGCCTAAATGTGTAATACAGTGGGGAAACTAGTATTCAACACTGTACCAAAATTCTAGTCAAAGCCATGTCTTTGCTTTTTCCTTCCAGGGTGTTCGTTGTCTACCCCTGGACAACCAGGCTGTTTTCAAAGCTCAGGGGGAAATTTGCTGCTGGTGACCCTGGTGTTCAAGAACATGCAGAAAAAGTGGCGAAGGCTCTGGGTGACACAGTCAAAAGCATAAATAAAATGGAAGAAGCCCTGGGCCCTCTCAGTGAGAGACATCAGACAATCGGAGTGGACACGCAAAACTTCAGGGTAAGAATTGGTCTTTTTAATATGCATTTTCACAATAATGATGTTGTAAATGCAGCCTGACTCTAGGATAAGAACAAAAGACAGTAACGTAATTGATTGTAACTATGGAAAAGTACATCTGGTTTCCTTTAGAAAAGATAGTTTCTGCTGCAAAGTGGGACAGGAATGTCGGACATGGGCTACACAGATTGAATATTGAAACACATATGCAGGGCATCCACATAATAACTTACACACTGGATTAGATTATTGAAGAGCACTAGCTAATACTAAATGATACTTCTAATCACCATTTCACATTGCTTTAAAAAATACAACGATTCTTAATACTAATTTGGGAGATCAGTTTTCCAGATTTGTTTCAATTTTTGTATAATTGTCCTGTTTTTTTTCCCTGCTTCTGGGCCAGACCTTCATCGTTGAACTTGCCCTTCAGTCTAAAGGTGCATTCACATCTGAGGCACATAAAGCCACATACAAATTTCTCAGACAGGTGGCAAATGGTCTCTCCTGAAGATACCACTAGCTCTACATTATATGCATCCCCTTGCATCTCAAAACTCAGTGAAAACAATCATCAGCAACCAAGATACATTCTACATACCATCAGATTCAAATCATGTTAAATCAAAGGTGCTGTGATGCTCCAATTTTAAAGTTACTTTCCCCTCATATTTTGAAAAATGTTTCTTTTTGTTTCTTGATGCTTCAATAAAGGAACAGTACTACGCTTAAAACTGCCATGTCTGAATTCTTTATTTAACTTTAGCATAGTGAAAACTTGGATCTTAAATGATCCTCTGGTCAGCATTGTGATCACCACTGCACCCATATATTAAAAAAGTGTCATATTTAAGTAGGAGCATTCTGTCTCTCGGGACATGCAAAAGTATTTTACAGCCAAAAAGGTATTTTTGACATACCTGTAATGTTGTACTTTAGGGAACACAGTAGCCAGTTCCAGCTTGTCCAGCAGGCCATCATATTAAAAATGAGTGGAAGGTTACATGTAACATCCCCGCTCATGCTCAAGTGGAGTATTAGAGAATACAGTCAGGATTTATATTAACTATTTATTGTAACCACAGTTTATTATCTTTACTGAGAGGCTGTGTTCTTGTGAAAGCAGCACTCCTTCATTACTGCACTGGGATATTAGCAAAACCTTTTCATTTTCAAGCCTCTGGTGTGAAACTTCAGCCCACAACATTCTGACTCGGTTGTGGGAGAGCTGACCTGTCTTACAGTCAATGCCTCAAATAGAATGTTATGTACACATAAAACAGACAGTGAAACATCAAAAATTATAGTGAACTGTTCCAATCCAATGCTAGGTTCAAGTTAGAGTTATAGCATCAATATTAAAATGGCAGCACATCCAGATGAAGCTGTCAGCAATAGCAAACACTGGGGTCCAGTAGTAATGTGAAGAGGGCAATCAACTGTGAGAAAAGGGCAGAACATCAGTTTTAACATGGATCTGATTACACATACATACAGTATATCTTCTCAATTCTTATTAAGATGCCAACTTCTATTGCTAAATTTTCAAATTGTGCGTCAAACTCCAATCTAGGTTTGCACAGTCATTCTATACAATCTATATCGGAAGTAGAGTCCTTCTAATGAAATTTTAGGATGTCCACTGACAACTTCTGCTCCATCTGAAAACAGTCATTTATAAGACATTTGGATCCACGCTGCCACTTTTATCCCATGGACATCAAACCACACAGGGTGCTCTTCAGATTTTTTATTATTAGAATATGGAGACAGAAGCTTGGTCAGACTTTATACTTACTGCTAACAGGGCAAGAGATTCTGTTATTTGCCTCTAACACAGAATGATTTGACTAAACTTGAGGCATCAAGTTATCAAAACATAACAGTAGCTTAATATTGTTGCAGTAAATGTGTTAGTTACTTTAAATTTTATTTAAAATATTAAAATTTTACATATAAATAGTATGTATTAAGTTAAGCGAGAACAAGATGTGTGTTTGGAATGCAGACTGGGTGCTTATGCAGGATTATGCAGTAGATATCCCCTTCTGGCTAAGCGATATTAAACCACTTTGGAGACGCTTTGACTCATAGAAGAGGGGAAGAATATTTTAACAGTTTGACTCAGTAGATGAACACGTTCTAGAGAAGTACTGGGTGAAAATGCCCTTGGTGTGACTGACAAGTTCATAAAGTGAGGGGATTCCAAGGGAGAGCAAGAAAGATTCGATCTAATGTATCTATGAGGAAAAAGGTAAAGATTGTCAGAAGAACAACCAGAAAACAAACCCTAGTACCTTGGAATAGAGAAGTGTCCAGAAAAGGGCAAGGTGAAGCACAGTGAGGTAATTGTGGGTGATTTCATAACAAATTGAAGAGACAGCATACTTTGTAAGCAGAATCATTATATGTGTATTGTGTTTGGCTAAGGACCCATCTCATACCTATTTGAAGTGATAATGGAGATTTGAAATGATAATGGAGAAGAAAAGGAAATGATTAATCTATATTGGCACAGGTAGCAAAACAAAGATTAATCAAGAGCTCCTGTTCAGAGTCCTAGGATCTGGGAGATAAATGATAGATAACTAAATTATATGACTGCAATCTCTGGATTATTATCTCTGCTATTTACAAATTGTCTAAGATTACACAAGGATGATGAAGTGTAGTGGGAATCAGCTGATGCATTTCATAATTCTCTGGCCCTGATACCACTAGGGCGTAGAAGTTCTACTTGAACCACGTTTGGTCTCAAGGAAGTAGATGCTTCCACCAATATGCATGGCATCCTGATAAAAATGACTCCTCCAATGAAGTCTTCTCACTTTCCTCTTCCCATTGGATTACCAACCAAATGATGCTCTTCTCTCTCCCGCCCTCCCCACAGCTCCTTAATCTCTGACATTACTAGTTTCCCTCTCTTCCTGTCTTTACAATTGTTCATGGATATACTACCTTCTTTCAATAATTCCAAACTCCCTCTTTTCCTCCTTCTCCCCCTCCCCTCCATAATGTCCTCTCCTTCCCTCATGCGTGGGTCATCCCAAAATTCCTTTCTTTCCCTATTGATATCTCTACCTTCACTCCTGAAGGTCTCCCCTTCTCTCTCCTGTCTTCTCCTCTCTCCATTCTCAGTTTCCACCCTCTCCTGCCCAATGCCTCTTCTCTCACCTGTGGCCGCTCCTTCCTTTTCTGGTCATCAACCCCACCGTCCAATATCACTAGTCAATCTACCTAGCTACATGCTATGCTCTAAAGCCCTTAACTATCTATAAACTCACCAAGTACCATGCTGATCACACACTCACTGGACCGGTGGACAGATAGCCTGAGCCCAGCCAATGGCAGAAGAGGCTTTAGTCACATGAATTTTGTTGTGTTAGGGAACCATTGAAAATAATCATTTTGCTAACATATCATAAGACCATAAGGCTTAAGAGCAGGATTAGGACATTTGACCCATCAAGTCTGCTCTGCTATTCCAATTTACACACGCAAAGTGCTGGAGGGACTCTGTAGGTCAAGCAGCATCTACTGAAAAGAGTAAACAGTCAACATTTCAGTTCTTTTCTTTTTTTTCTCTTTCTTTCTTTTTAGGTAGGACTATATATGGGGGGGAGGGTTAAGGGGAGGGGGGTGGGTAGATTTTATCTTTTCATGTATTTTTTTTGAAAATTTAATAAAAATGATATTAAAAAAAAACATTTCAGACTGAGGCCCTTCATCTTAGCCCTCAACATCCACTGTTTACTTCTTTCCACTATAATACTGATATATCTGTCTGTAGCTTCCCTCTCTTAAAATGCAGGGTGAATTTTATCATATGAAAATGACTGCCTCCTCAGAGTTTCTTTACCTTAAGTTTCATAATCAAATCTGCTTCATCACACAACATCCAATCCAGAAATGCTTTTCCCCTAGTGGATTCAAAACAAGCTCCTCAAAAAAGCCATCTCATACGCATTCTACAAATTCCTTCTCTTGGGATCCAGCACCAACTTAATTTTTCCAATCTATCTACATATTGAAATCCTGCATGACTATTAAGACATTGCCCTTTTTACTTGCCTTTTCTAGTTCCATCTATATCAAGCTGAGAAGATCATTGGGGTCTCTCTTCCCACCATCACAGACATTTACACCACATGCTGCATCCGCAAAGCAAACAGCATTATGAAGGAACTCACACACCCCTCATATAAATTCTTCTCCCTCCTGCCATCTGGAAAAAGGCACCAAAGCATTCGGGCTCTCATGACCAGACTATGTAACAGTTTATTCCCCCAAGCCATCAGACTCCTCAATACCCAGAGCCTGGCTTGACACCAAACCTACTATACCCTCTACTGTGCCTACTATCTTGTTTATTATTTATTATAATTTATTGTAATGCCTGCACTGTCTTGTGCACTTTATGCAGTCCTGGATAGGTCTATAGTCTAGTGTAGTTTTTGTGTTTTTCCTTACTTAGTTCAGTGTAGTTTTTGTATTGTTTCATGTAGCACCGTGGTCCTGGAAAACATTGTCTCATTTTTACTATGTTCTGTACCAGCAGTTATGGTTGAAATGACAATAAAAAGTGACTTGATTTGAACATCACTCTAGTCTATATTTTAGGAATTTTTAGATAATGGCAGATTAGGACTGGGTTAATCCCTGGGATGGGAGGGTTGTTTTATCACAAAGGGCTAACAGAATTAGACCTATATTCTTTGGAGTTTGGAAGACTGATAGATCATCTTACTGAAAATATTAGTGTCCATGGCAGAGTGGATATTGAGATGTCACCATCAGCAGGAGAACCTCAAACAAGAGGGACAGAGCTATAAGATTAAGGGTTTAAAGCTGAGGTGCATAGGAACTCACATAAGGGCGGGAATTTCTGGAATCCTCCACCCTGAAGGTTTGCAGAAGCTAGATCATTATGGGTATGTAAAAAGGAAGATAATTGTTTGAAGGTGAAAGAGTTAAAGGCTCTGGGGGACTGGCACAGAAGAGGAGTTGACTCCTGGCGTAGGTCAACCATGGTAACACATACAAAATTCGGGAGGAATTCAACAGTACACACAGCATTTATGCAGTGGAATAAATAGTTGGCATTTTGGGCCAAGACCCTTCATCAGGCTCCACCATTTAATACATGTTTGTGTTGCAGACAAGCCATAATTATATTGAATGGTGGGGTAGGCTTGGTGTGCTAAATGGCATATTCCAGTTCCAACTTTTTTATACTGTTGTTCTTCTCAACAATGTAAATAATTTGCAAGTACAAATTCAACCTGTGAAATATGGTGTAGCAGTGATTCCTTAGATATTGCTACTAGAAAATTAGGACTAAGAACTAAATGTAGCAGCTTATAAAATCTACAAGACAGAAAGATAAAATGGTGAAAGTGACAGCATAATTTATGTGAGAGAACATGGCAAAAGGCCAATATATCCTGGATCTCTATGCAATAGAATTAATGGAGAAGCTTCATCAAAAGCAATGCAATGGTTCAAGAAGTTGGCTTAGCACCATCTTCTCAAAGGCAATTAAGGATTGGTAGTAAGTTGCCAGTGGTCTCTGCCCTCTTAACAATATTTTTTCTAAAAAGCCGAGACTTTATGAATTAAATTAGAAAGTGGAAAACGATTAAAGAGTAAGGTGGATTTGGGCATAACTGGCTATGAGTAGAGTTTATGAAGTAGCAGATCACATAAATATGAGGCAAGTGGATAGCTTTAATTGGGAATTTTAACTAAGACTCAGAATCAGAAATGGCAGTTTGACCTCTCATGCTTGCTCCACCAATCAGTAAGATCCTGACCAATCTTCTACCAATCCAAAACTCTATCAAACTCTGGCATATACCCCATGTGTAGAGAAGTCTAAAGATTTGCTGTCTGTTTAAAATGTTATTTTATTTATTTACAGATACAACACGTGGACCCAGAGAGCCTATGCTGCCATTAACACCCATGTGACCGATCACCCACTAGCTGATACATATTTAGAATGTGCGCGGAAAGTGGGGCATCCAGAGGGAGCCAACACAGTCGCATACACCGGTAGAAAAGGTCAATAAATGTGTTCCCAGATTGTTCCTGAAGGCTAACTTCTTATTTTCAACCTGTGACCCCTGGCCCTAGAGACATGCAGGTGAACATCATCCCTGCATGATTCTATCAATCCTGAGAGAATTTCCCAGGGCCCAATGGAAATCCAAGCTTGGAATTCAAGGCTACAACTTCCGAAGGTCTTACTAACAGTAATCATTTCTGTCCATCAATCAATACTGTGCAGTTATACCATTATAGTTCTTCACAGAATAGACCTGGGATTATGCTTGTAAACTCATGTTGACACTCTGTCTTAAAATGCAATTAAATCCATAAGATTCCTTCAGTCTGCTCAATTATTCATCTCAAACAACACAAAAAATTAAATGATTTAATATATCTAAATAGTTTCTCTTTGTCTGCAATCTGTCTTTGCAGTTTTAACTTTATCTAAATTCACAGTTGTTTACTTTGACTGACATCTTGTTACTTTAATAAAAGCAGACTACACAGAAAAATAACTGTCCAAAGAGTTATGCTTCAAAAATTAAGATTCACAAAACACATGTGGGAATGAATTAAGTGCTACTGGTAGAAATGCAAGTTGAATTACTTTTTTTACATCCACAGATATCTAACGTGTGGCTGTAATTTCAGTAACAACAGGAGTCAGGTCAAAGGGATAATATTGTCTGAAAAGTGAGTGAATTGCTTGGTTCCAACAGTGCAATAGTGACCATTCAATGCAATAGGTGGTGATTGATAAATATTTAATGGGGATTCTAATATTCTCTGTGTCAGCTAGGAAATTTCTTGGGGCAGTGAATACATTTGTAGATAGTACTGGTTTGTAAGTACTGAAACATGGTGGCAAACCGTCCTACAATATGGGTATGATTGATAACTGACTTCTTTCTGATGAGGTATGATCAAGGGCTTGTTTACGTGTAGTATGTGCCTCATAACTTCAGCTATAGCCACATACGTTCACCATTTCAAACCAGATAAAAAAAGATCAGCTCCAAAACTAGTTATTTGCCAGAGTACAATGACTCAGCAAATAACTAATGAGCAAAAATTTGTTGAATCATTTTACCAGTTATTTGAAAAGTAATGTTTCTTACTGTGTATATAGTTGGTATTAGATAATACAAAGGAATTCCTCAACTTTCATGTCATCCAAACAAATAAAAGCTATGTTTCCATTAAAACACACAAAAACTATTCTCCAAAATGAAAAATGGCCCGTTCTCAAACACCCACACCCACCTCCACCTTTGCTCAGCAGATTCTCCCCCTGCCAATTCTCTCCAGCACCTTGGGTGTTGGCTTCACAATGAACTGAATTTGTTTAAATTCATTGAAGCATTTGCAATAATCTTGCAGCTTCCTACATTACTAATTATTACGTGGCTGCATTGGCAATCCAAAATCTGAGAACAGTATCTTTCCCAAGTTGCCCCTGAACAGAGTGGCGTATTTCTGTGCATCCGGAGTCACATGTAAGCCAAATTGGGTAAGAATGGGAGATTTTCCTCGCTGTATGACATCAATGGAGCAGATGTGCTTTTGCAACAATCTGGTAGTTTAATAGACACCATTACCTACATTATGTGCGAGGCCAGACACCAGGACTGAATCTTGTTCCATGCCAGTAAGGAAAGATAACGAATGCTGGCTTACCTAGCGAAGTGCTCCCTATGGTCATTTTAGAGCTATGACAAAGACCATTTCAGGTCACACATGCAACCTAGTAAGGCATGTTCTTTTATCCTACAATTCAGCCCTTCTCTTGGGCTTCAGGGCATGAGGTAGCCTGTGGTCATGATCTTGGATCTGCTGAGGGTCGTGTAGGGTTGGTGGAATAGATTGAGTCAGGTCAGTAACTGAGCAAATTACTGTCGAGTTGGAAGTTGGATAAGGACAGAGTTCACAGCCTCTGTCAGAAACCTTGGAGGACCGCTACCTTGGATGTATTAAGGAAATTGAACGAGATAATAAATACTTTGCTAATAAATGAACCTTTGTATTTCACTCTGTAATGGCTAGATTTTCACTGTGTGCATGTATTTCTAGCTTAATAACTTCAAATCCCTTGAGAAAGAAGAACAAAAATTAACAAAAACAATTTCTACAAAGCTTAGTTATTAAGACAATGAGGGGCTGATCCTAGATTTTTGGTGAGCTGGTTTATTTCAACTGACATATTGTCTGCCACCTGGCTATCTGCTGTCCTCTGGCCTCGAGCTGAGGTTTATTTAGCGATAAACACTGCACCAGCAACGCTCAACAAATCCAATTAACCCTAACCTAATCACAGGGCAATTTACAGTGACCAATTAACCAATCCAGTATGTAATTTGTCAAGTTACAGTGACTAATTAACCAATCCAGTTTGTTTTTGGACTGTGGGAAGAATCCTGAGCACGAGGGACAAACCCATGCAATTTATGGAAAGGATGTACAGGCAACACTGGAATTGAGCTCCAAACTCCAGAATGCCCCAAGCTGTAATAACCTCCCATCGCACTGTGGCACCCACACAAATTTGGTGATTTTGCTTTTGGTGAATAACCTGTCAACAATCCTTCCTTTCCTCTG
Source organism: Mobula birostris (assembly GCF_030028105.1). NCBI lineage: Eukaryota > Metazoa > Chordata > Chondrichthyes > Myliobatiformes > Myliobatidae > Mobula > Mobula birostris. The sequence goes on from NC_092378.1 coordinate 107,922,145, forward strand.
CCAGAAACAGTCCCTTGGGGACCGACGTACTCTGTCATTGTGGAACAGGAGAGGCCTGTGTTTAGGAAACGCTTGACTTCTTTCAGTATTTACACTGGCTTTCTGTGGACTCTTAACAAATTGACTTAAGACCTTAAGAGAATAAGACCATACGACATTAGAGCATAATTAGGCCATTTAGCTCACTGAGTCTGCAACACATTCTATCATGGTTGATTTATGACCCCCTTGACCCCATTCTTCTGTCTTCTCCCCATAGCCTTTACTAATCAAGAACCTGTCAACCACCACTTTAAATATACCCAATAGCTTGTCTTCCATGGACATCCATAGCAATGAATTCCACAGACTCACTATCCTGTGGCTAAAGAAATCCCTCCTCATCTCTATTCTAAATGGCTCTTCCTGCATTCTAAGGTTGTGCCCTCTGGTCTTAGACTCCCCCAATACTGGGACCATCCTCTCCATATCCACTCTATGTAGGCCTTTCAATATTCGATAGGTTTCAGTAAGATCCCCCCTCATTCTTTTAAACTCCTAGAGCCATCAAACACTCATCATACATTAACCATTTAATTCCCAGGATCATTTTCATGAGCCTCCTCTGGATCTGCTCCAATACCATCACATCCTTTCTTAGATAGGGGGCCCAAAACTCCTCACAACACTCCGAACGTGATCTGACCAATACCTTATAAAGCCTCAGCATTGCATCCTTGCTTTTATAATTTGGTCCTCTTGAAATGAAAGCTAACATTACATTCGCCTTGCTTACGACTGATTCAACCTGCAAGTTAACCTTTAGGGAATCCTGTACTAGCACTCCCATGTCCCATTACACCTCTGATTTTTGAATTTTTCCCTTGAATGCCTTTTTTCCAGGTTGTCACTACCAACCTGAATGTCTTTCTCTGTTTTGAGCAGTCACAGCCCAGGGATTCACACGATTAGTTGTCAATGTTACACTTTTTCAAGAAGGAATTTGAAGACACCTTTGGGTTATTTTCTCTGCCTACCTGGTAATTGCCTACAGGTATAAATATCACCAGGAATTTGTCCTGGTCCAGACACATGGACACTGTGGCAAAGAAGACACACCCAATCCTCTACCTTCTCAGAAAGCTAAGGAAACATGGCACATCCCAATGCCACTTAGCAAAATTTACAGATACACACAACATTGAAGGCTCCCTATCCAGATGTATCTCAGCTTGGGATGGCAGCTGCTCTGCGTAAGACTGCAAGAAATTGCAGAAAGATCTGAATGCAGCCCAGACCATCACACAACTCAGTCTTCCCTCTTTTGTCTCCGTCTACTCTTCCTGCAGCCTCAGGAAAGTAGCCAACATCTTCAAGGACATCCCCTGCCCTGGTTATTCTCTTCTGCCTTCTCCCATCAGGCAGAAGATACAAAAGCTTTAGAACACAAACTGCCAGCCTTAAGGGTAGCTTCTATCCAATGACCAGACCTCTAATATGCAAAAGATTAACTATCCTAATCTATCTCTTCACGACCATTCCGTTACCTGCACTGCACTTTCTCAGTAGCTACAAAACTATGCTACCTCCATGTACTTAAGTTTAATGTGATCTGATTGGATAGCATGCAAATAAAATGTTTTCACTGCATTGTGGTACGTGTGACAATAATGAAGCAATCATAAAGCTCAGAATAAAGGGCCTGTTTGGGAATCTAGAATCAGGCATGCACAACACAACCTGTCCAATGAAACCAACTGAGCACGATTAAGGCTCAGTGTTGGGGAACTTGGCAGGAGAAAAGGACACAGATACTGGTTTTGCTGATCGTACCAATGGCTTTCAAGTATTGTGTGAGCTAGCATTGGTGGTATGTCTCCCATACTTTGAAATGCCAGCTGGGAGTAGACCATGTCTTTGAAGTTCACTGGACAACAACAATAACTTGTACCCCAGTGGACTGACATATCAGTGCACCAATAAGCACCAAAGCCTTGCATGGCTGGCAGTGATATCAGTCAGATGTTCCTGCATGGTCAGAAAATCACTCTCACTACTCACTGAGCCTGGGATGATGAGGGATGAGGCAGTCACTCACTCCTTTGCAGGCTGTGGGTTTGCAAAGAGCATGCAAATAAAAAGGTTCCTTGTCACTGTTCACCCCAGGAGCTGCGTAAAGGCAGATTCTCTGACCTACGGGCTGTTCCCAGGGATGCACACAGAAGCAGACATCACTTGCTGCTGGAAGATCATCAGCTCGGTGAAAGTGGCTCCTTGGTCTGTCCGAAACTTTTTGGTCACCTAGCACAGTGGGAATCAGTCTGTACAGACTAGCACAGTCTGTAGGGGAATGCTGCCAAGCTGCAGGGGTACGTACTGGGGGATGCAGTGAAGTTTTGTGCAGTCAATGCAAGGGTTCAGTGGGGAAGGACCACAGGTCAGTGTTCATCCGCTACTGGGCAGGGAAGAGTCCTGCCCTCTTTCCTTCACAGTAAAGCAGCATCCATCATCAAGGACACCAACCATCCAGGCCATGCCTCTTCTCACTGTTGCTATCAGGAAGGTAGTACAGGAGCCTCAAGTCACACATCACAAAGTTCAGGAACAGTTATTACCCCTCAACCATCAGACTCTTGAACCAGAGGAGACAAATTCACTCACCCCAACACTGAATTGATTCCATAACCTATGGGCTCAGTTTTAAAGACTTTACAACTCGAGTTCTTGATATTTATTGCTTATTTACTTATTCTCTATTTTCTGTATTTACAGTTTGTTATCTTCTGCACATTGTTTGTTCATCCATCTTGCGTGCGTTTTTTCAGTGATTCGATTGTGTTAGAAACATAGAAACATAGAAAATAGGTGCAGGAGTAGGCCATTCGGCCCTTCGAGCCTGCACCGCCATTTATTATGATCATGGCTGATCATCCAACTCAGAACCCTGCCCCAGCCTTCCCTCCATACCCCTTGATCCCCGTAGCCACAAGGGCCATATCTAACTCCCTCATAAATATAGCCAATGAACTGGCCTCAACTGTTTCCTGTGGCAGAGAATTCCACAGATTCACCACTCTCTGTGTGAAGAAGTTTTTCCTAATCTTGGTCCTAAAAGGCTTCCCCTTTATCCTCAAACTGTGACCCCTCGTTCTGGACTTCCCCAACATCGGGAACAATCTTCCTGCATCTAGCCTGTTCAATCCTTCTAGGATTTTATACGTTTCAATCAGATCCTCCCTCAATCTTCTAAATTCCAACGAGTACAAGCCCAGTTCATCCAGTCTTTCTTCATATGAAAGTCCTGCCATCCCAGGAATCAATCTGGTGAATCTTCTTTGTACTCCCTCTATGGCAAGGGTGTCTTTCCTCAGATTAGGGGACCAAAACTGCACACAATACTCCAGGTGTGGTCTCACCAAGGCCTTGTACAACTGCAATAGTACCTCCCTGCTCCTGTACTCAAATCCTCTCGCTATAAATGCCAGCATACCATTCGCCTTTTTCACCGCCTGCTGTACCTGCATGCCCACTTTCAATCACTGGTGTATAATGACACCCAGGTCTCGTTGCACCTCCCCTTTTCCTAATCGGCCGCCATTCAGATAATAATCTGTTTTCCTATTTTTGCCACCAAAGTGGATAACTTCACATTTATCCACATTAAATTGCATCTGCCATGAATTTGCCCACTCACCTAACCTATCCAAGTCACTCTGCATCCTTTTAGCATCCTCCTCACAGCTAACACTGCCACCCAGCTTCGTGTCATCCGCAAACTTGGAGATGCTGCATTTAATTCCCTCATCCAAGTCATTAATATATATTGTAAACAACTGGGGTCCCAGCACTGAGCCTTGCGGTACCCCACTAGTCACTGCCTGCCATTCTGAAAAGGTCCCGTTTATTCCCACTCTTTGTTTCCTGTCTGCTAACCAATTCTCTATCCACATCAATACCTTACCCCCAATACCGTGTGCTTTACGTTTGCACACTAATCTCCTGTGTGGGACCTTGTCAAAAGCCTTTTGAAAATCCAAATATACCACATCCACTGGTTCTCCCCTATCCACTCTACTAGTTACATCCTCAAAAAATTCTATGAGGTTTGTCAGACATGATTTTCCTTTCACAAATCCATGCTGACTTTGTCCGATGATTTCACCGCTTTCCAAATGTGCTGTTATCACATCTTTGATAACTGACTCCAGCAGTTTCCCCACCACCGACATTAGCCTAACCGGTCTATAATTCCCTGGTTTCTCTCTCCCTCCTTTTTTAAAAAGTGGGCTTACATTAGCCACCCTCCAATCCTCAGGAACCAGTCCAGAATCTAACGAGTTTTGAAAAATTATCACTAATGCATCCACTATTTCTTGGGCTACTTCCTTAAGCACTCTGGGATGCAGACCATCTGGCCCTGGGGATTTATCTGCCTTTAATCCCTTCAATTTACCTAACACCACTTCCCTACTAACATGTATTTCGCTCAGTTCCTCCATCTCACTGGACCCTCTGTCCCCTACTATTTCCAGAAGATTACTTATGTCCTCCTTAGTGAAGACAGAACCAAAGTAATTATTCAATTGGTCTGCCATGTCCTTGCTCCCCATAATCAATTCACCTGTTTCTGTCTGTAGGGGACCTACATTTGTCTTTACCAGTCTTTTCCTTTTTACATATCTATAAAAGCTTTTACAGTCAGTTTTTATGTTCCCTGCCAGTTTTCTCTCATAATCTTTTTTCCCCTTCCTAATTAAGCCCTTTGTCCTCCTCTGCTGAACTCTGAATTTCTCCCAGTCCTCAGGTGAGCCACTTTCTCTGGCTAATTTGTATGCTTCTTCTTTGGAATTGATACTATCCCTAATTTCTCTTGTCAGCCACGGGTGCACTACCTTCCTTGATTTATTCTTTTGCCAAACTGGGATGAACAATTGTTGTAGTTCATCCATGCAATCTTTAAATGCTTGCCATTGCATATCCACCGTCAATCCTTTAAGTGTCATTTGCCAGTCTATCTTAGCTAATTCACGTCTCATACCTTCAAAGTTACCCCTCTTTAAGTTCAGAACCTTTGTTTCTGAATTAACTATGTCACTCTCCATCTTAATGAAGAATTCCACCATATTATGGTCACTCTTACCCAAAGGGCCTCTCACGACAAGATTGCTAATTAACCCTTCCTCATTGCTCAAAACCCAGTCCAGAATAGCCTGCTCTCTAGTTGGTTCCTCGACATGTTGGTTCAAAAAACCATCCCGCATACATTCCAAGAAATCCTCTTCCTCAGCACCTTTACCAATTTGGTTCACCCAATCTACATGTAGATTGAAGTCACCCATTATAACTGCTGTTCCTTTATTGCACACATTTCTAATTTCCTGTTTAATACCATCTCCGACCTCACTACTACTGTTAGGTGGCCTGTACACAATTCCCACCAGCGTTTTCTGCCCCTTAGTGTTACGCAGCTCTACCCATATCGATTCCACATCTTCCCGGCTTATGTCCTTCCTTTCTATTGCGTTAATCTCCTCTTTAACCAGCAACGTCACTCCACCTCCTTTTCTTTCATGTCTATCCCTCCTAAATATTGAATATCCCTGAACGTTGAGCTCCCATCCTTGGTCACCCTGGAGCCATGTCTCTGTGATCCCAACTATATCATAATCATTAATAACAATCTGCACTTTCAATTCATCCACCTTGTTACGAATGCTCCTTGCATTGACACACAAAGCCTTCAGGCGCTCTTTTACAACTCTCTTAGCCCTTATAAAATTATGTTGAAAAGTGGCCCTTTTTAATGCTTGCCCTGGATTTGTCAGCCTGCCACTTTTACTTTTCTCCTTACTGTGAATTTATTGTGAATGCCCACAAGAACATGAATCTCAGCGTAATCTATGGTAATATACATGTACATTGATATATATATAATTCGGAATAATACTTATTTTGGAGTAAGAAAGTTGGTGCATTTCATTATAGGATTCCTGCCTTCCCTGAAGGATATGAAGAGGGGATGCTGCCCACCTCAAGCAGCTTTATTGTCAGAATGCAATGTTGTATGGCAGAAGCAGGTTTATTCTGCCGATGACAAGTATGTTCACATCATACATGGTCCCCACCAAACTGTCAGCCAGCAAGAGACTTTCACTCAGGAGCAAGGAAACTAAATGAGATGTAATGGTGCAGTGTGGGAAGTCAGACGTTACAAAAAACAAGGGTTTGGTGGAAATGCTTTCCACTTGCTTTGAAAGTGGTGAACTGCGCCACCTGGTGGTCCAAAACAAGATAGCTTTAAAATTAATATCACTTCAAAAGCATTAAACCAGCTTGAGGAGAATATGCAAGGTTCATTAGCTGCAGGAAAGGCAGTTTATACTGTAGTGAAAATTAAGTTTATACACAGAAATTCAGAGCTATCCCTCCCTTCATGTCTTTGCACTCATCAATGCAATCATGGCTGAGTAGCCACTTCAGTGCCCTGTTCCTGATTTCTCCTCGTATATCTCATGGAGTCAGAGTCATAGAAAAGTACAGCACCAAAACAGGTTGCTTGGTCCATCTAGTCTGTGCCAAATCTTTTAAACTGTCTACTTCTGTCTACCTGCACCGGGACCAGAGAACTCCATACCCTTAATATCCATGTACCTATCCAAGTTTCTCTTAAACGTTGAAATCAAGCTCTCATACAAAACTTGTGCTGGCAACTCCTTCCACACGCTCATAACCCCCTGGGTGAAAAAGTTTCCTCTCATGTTCCCCTTAAGTGTTTCACCTTTCACCCTTAACCCATGACCTTTAGTCGTAGTCCCACCCAACCTCAGTGGAAAAAGCCTGCTTGCATTTACCCTATCTATACCCCTCAATTTTATATACCTCTATCAAATCTCCCCTCAATTTTCTATTCCTCTATTAAATCTCCACTCAATCTTCCACTTTCCAAGGAATGAAGTCCTAACATATTCAATCATTCCTTATGACTCTGGTCCGCTAGATCCTTGTAAATTTTCTCTGTACTCATTCAACCTTACTTACATCTTTCCTGTAGGTAGGTGACCAAAACTGCACACAATACTCTAAATTCGGCCTTATACAACTTCAGCATAACATCCCGCTTCCAGTACTCCATACTTTGATTTATGAAGGCCATGCGACAAAAGCTTTCTTTACAACCTTACCTACCTGTGACACCACTTTCAATGCCTTTGGCCTTAAGAAATGTAGAACACAAAGCAATACAGCACTTGAACAAGCTCTTTGTCCCACGATGTTGGTTCAACTGTAGATAAGTAGATAGAAGAGAACAGGGTTGTTGATAAATATACAGTATCTACATCCTCTTGAGCATATTTAATGTCTTCACATCCACTGCCCTCTATTGTAGTGAATTTCTCCTTAACGAAGAAGAGTAGTTTCTAAATAACATGCCCAGTATCCTAAGGCTACAGCCCCTATTTCTGGACTGCTCAGACATGGAGAACATCTCCCAGTATCGAGTTTTCTAATCATGTTACAATGTTATACATTTCCGAGGTCCCTTCTTATTCTTCTACATGCTGGGGATTACACGCCTGAGCAACCCAGTGTCTCATATATCAATGCTGACATTTCAGGATTAGTGTAGTGATCCTGAATTCCCTTTATAACAAGAATAGCCTTGATTGGATAAGGAGACAAAAGTGCAAACAATTTCCACATGGGCCCTGTACATTGCAGCAAGTCATTCTTGTTCCTGTGCTCAAGTTGTCTTACAATGAAGGTTAATGTGCCACTCGATTTCCTAACTGCTTGCTGGACCTAAACATTTGCTTTCAGCTTTTCATGTACAAGGACACCCAGTTCTTACTTCACCTCTCTTTTCCCAGTCCACCACCGTTCAGAAAATAACCTGCCTTCCTCTTTTTGAAAAGAAAGTGGATAAGCAACTTAGCCACATTAAATTGCATCCATATGCATCTACCCACTCACCAAGTGAGTCTAAATCATATTGTTCACTCTCCTAACATTCCCCATTTTGAATTTCAATACTCTTTCAGCTGCCCACAATGCCAGTTTATATGCATATGGTTAAAATTTCCCTAAACTTTTATTCACTTTTTGTACTTAGTTACTTATTTCTATACATCTTTTCTTTTCACTACCTCAATATTGTTATGTATGGAATGAGCTGTCTAGATGGACACTAACAAAATCTTTCCACACAATATTGGTACCAGTGATACAAATAAACCAATTTGATCCCTCTGCAACTTCTCGCCACTTAGATAGCTTGCTGCTTTCTTTTAGTTTTTTTCTGTCAAGGCGAATAATTTCACATTTTCCAACACGACGCTTCTTTTGTCAGGTCATTCAACCTTACCCATATAACATACTGTCCTCCTCACAGTTTACTTTACTACCTATCTTAGCGTGATCTGCTAATCTGACAAGATAACCATTTGAGTCCTGAGTAGGAACAGTATCAAACTCCATCTCACTGCATCCATGAGACATGGCTGATGTGTGTTCAGTCACGTATAGTCACAAAATAGTTTACTGGACAAGCATCCAGAGTTTTGGTGTTTGAATCCTCTGCAGGGGGTAGGAAATTTAAAGGAAATAAATTAAATAAATCCAAAATGTCATTAATGATGGCCACACACAGCCAATACAGTTGTTAAAATTCTACCTGGTTTATTAATACATGCGTAAAAATATGCATTGGTGACTCCAGACACATCAACATGATTGATTCTTCACTACTTACTGAGGTATATCAAATCACTTAGTCTGATGGACAATTCAGGATCAGGGAGCAAATGCCAGCATTTGTGAATATAATCAATTTATCCCCACATTACAGCAGTTCCAGTAATGGAAATTCACCTTTATAAAGTCGACAACAAAAATTTGAAACTCAGAATAAAAATTCACTCTTACAGAATATATATGGTAGACAAAGTCTCTGAATTGGGGCTGACAGGGAAATGGACAGAGCAGACTCGATGGGCCAAATGGTCTAGTTCTGTTCCTATATCTTATGGTCTTATGGTCTAAATAAACACAATACGCAAAAAGAATGAACCTTTATTTAACATTTTTGTCCAGGGTTTGTGCTATGGAACGTCGCGACACATATTTTCTAGGAATACAACTCCTCTTTAGCATGGGGCCGTATTGAGTAGACATTTACGGAAATGGCTCAGAGAATGATGGGAATTACAAAGAAGGTTGAGCTTGAAGGCAGAGGACAGCACTAATGGCAGAAGGGCTACGCAGGAGGGAAGCATTAGGTTGATCTTGGAGTAGGCTAAAAGATCATGGGCCGAAGGGCCTGTATTGTGCTCTGCTGTTCTATATTCTATGTTCTAGAACATTCACAGCTCCAGTGCACCAAAATTCAGCCCTATCTGTCCACTCAATCAATCATAGCCAATCCCTGCAGTATATTCCATTTACATGGCAGTTACAATAACAACATCTAAAAGACACTTGGACAGGTACATGGATAGAAAAGCTTCAGAGCAGGGGTTCCAAACCTGGGGTCCATGGACCCTTTGGTTAATGGTGGGGATCCATGGCATAAAAAGGTTGGGATCTCCTGGTTTAGAGGGATAGGGGATAAACACTGGCAAACGGAACTCGCTTAGGTGGAGCTCTTGATCGGCATGGAGTAGCTGAGCAGAAGGCTATGTTGAACACTGTAGGTTCCAAGTAGTGGGACCAGTCAAAAGTTCTGATATTTTTGATCCTGTGTAATTTCTTCCTTTGGTATTTTATTTTTATTTTATTTAGAGATACAGCATGGAGCAGGCCCCACTTGCTGAAACACTAGCCTAAATACAGGACAATTTACAACAACCTATGAATCTGCTAACTGGTTCACCTTTGGACGGTGGGAGGAGATGCACATGCTCACAGATGGAGAATGTACAAACTTCTTACAGGTGGCTCCAGAGTTGAACTCTGAACTCCAGAACAGCTGGGGTTATACACTTACAGTATGATTAGTGGCTGATTGCTTTTGAAGTCTTTACACTGTATTGCACATACCTCTCGCTCAAAATACAATGCAATTTCATGTGAATAGTTGAAATCATGAGTTCCATTGGCATCTGGAATATTAAAGCTTGGCTTCCTGATTCTTTGATGTTGAATGGGGAGGTCAATGGATCATGGAGTATTAGAGAGAAACAACACAGAAAATGGCCCTTCCGTCCAGCAAGTCCTCATCATCCACGTACAGTGATCATACATTAATCTCATTTTTAATTCTCATCACATTCCCCCCAATGTTCCCCAAGCTATTTTCAGTCGCCCACACCCTTGGGACAATTTACTATGACCAACGGATACACCAATCCACAAGACTTTGGGGTTTGGGATGAAACCAGAGCATCCAGAGGAAGCCCACAGCTACAAGGAGAACATGCAAACTCCACACAGACAGCAACTGAGGTCAGGACTGAACTGGAACTGTGAGACAACAGTTCTGCTAGCTGTGCCACTGTGCCACCCTTCATATGGTGGCCGACTAATTTGACAAAGGTGCTGAATATGGATTGTGCACACAAATATTTACAATTCCACATTCTACACTAATATCTCCTACACGGGCTTTGTATGTGCAGTGCAGCCTTGGAATCAGTAAATGACGTTAGAACAACATGTTCACTTCATAAGAATATATAAACAACACTACATCCTCATTGAAATTGCTTCCTTTATTTCTAGCATAGTCTAAATCAGCTGACAATACAACTAGTAAGAATCAGGATAAGATGACATGCATATTGCATTCGTGGTCCTCCTCTGTGATTTCCCATTCGCCAGTTCAGGAGATAGATCACTGCAGCATCGACTTACAGGGAATTAAAGATGTAATGAATGACTAGACCAGAGGATGGCAGCATAGGCACTTTTTCAAAAGAGTCAGCATTGTGAGGGCCAATTTGTGTATCTGGATGCTGCCAAGATATGAAAGACAGAAAGATAGGCTTTCATCAGCATAATATCTATTACAATGATTCACTTTTCACATTAACTCATATTGTGTTAACTGTAGTGTTTGGTGCGCAAAGGAAGAGTCTCAAAGTATAATAAAATGTGATGTCTACCAAAGTTCCAATGAAGGATCTTCAAACTGAACATTAACTCTGTTTCTCTTCCTGCCGATGTCACCAGTCCTGTGAGAATTGCCAACATTTTCTGTTTTCACCTGAAAACAAAATAATAGCTTCCATTTTAAGTCACCACAGACAACATTCAAGATTATTGCCCAGTAATGAAGTGATTTGAGAGGTTGGTCATGGCCGGAATCAACTCCTGCCAAAGCAAGGCCCTGGACCTGATGCATTTGCCTATCGCCACAATAGGTCTACAGCAGATATAATCTCACTGGCTCTCCTGGTCTCCAGAACAATAGCAATTCCTACACCAGGCTGCTGTTTAATGATTACAGCTCAGCATTCAGCACCATCAGACCCTCAGTACTATTCAACAAGTTCAAAAACCTGGGCATCTGCAATTGGATCTTTGACTTCCTCATCAGGAGGCCACCTCAGTGCGAATTGCAAATAGCATCTCCTCTTTGCTGGCAATCAACAATGTCGCACCTCAAGGATGTGTGCCTAGCCCACTGCTCTACTCTCTCTACACCCATGACTGTACACTAGGCACAGTTTAAAAACCATCTATAAATTTGCAGGTGACAACTATTGTTGGCAGAATTTCAGATGGTGATGACATACTGTACCAGAGTGAGATACATCAGCTGGTTGAGTGGTGTCACAACAACAGTCTTGCACTCCATGTCAGTAAGATCAAGGAATTGACTGTGGACTTCAGGAAGGGGAAGTCAAGGAAACACTCACCAGTCCTCATCTAGGGGTCAGTAGTGGCAAGCGTGAGCAGTTTTAAGTTGCTTGGTGTCAACATCTCTGAAAATCTATCCTGGGACTAACATATTGATGCAATTACAAAAAAGGAACAGGCTTCGTTAACTTCATTAAGATTTTGAGGAGAGTTGGTATGCCATAGGTGGCAAATTTCTACAGACGTACCACAGAGAGCATTCTAACTGGTTGTATGTTCAAACAGCCATTCTAACACTCTGGCATGGAGCAGCCAGGGCAGAGGACCAGAGAAAGTTGCAGAAAGTTGGAAACACAGCCAGCTCCATCATGGATACTGGTCTCCACAGCATCCAGGACCCCTTCAAAAGGTGATGACAACAATCATTAAGAAGTGCTATCACCAAGGATACATCCTTTTCTCATTGCTACCATTGAGGTGGCGGTACAGGAGCCTGAAGACGCACACTCAACAGTTCAGGCACAGCTTCTTCCCCTCCACCATCAGATTTCTGAATGAACAATGTGGAAAACACAGAGAAAATTAATTGGGAATGGATTTCCTCCACGTGCTGGCATGAGCTAAATAAGCACCTTCTAACCCATAAGGCCTCCAAGAAAACTACAACCTCTTCATGGTTTGGAGGCCAGGAGAGCTTAGTTGGCTGGAGTAGGGGCTTTATGCTTTGGCTCTTGGTAGGGTCTCCCCTGCCAAACGGGTCAAAGAGTAGACTAAGAGTGGTCCACAGGTCCTCCAGGTTTGGGGTTTAGCTCAGGACTAAGAACTCTGACTGGTAAAACAAAATTGTTATGGAAACAGCAATGAAGAATCTATCTACATCTGAGTGGTGGTATTCCTGAGTCTCCACCTGGAACTTGCACAAATGACAGTAGGGAAAACAGAGAGGAAGCTACTGCCATGATGAAAGAAATGGAGGACCTTCATTGCTGCCCTAAACACCAGCAGTGTAACAGGCAGTAAGTAAAGTAACTCATAAGGAAACATGGAAAGGTATAATACTTACCACACAGGTTCACACATGAAGCGTGATTCATCGGGTGACACACTATCAAAGCATAAAACCAAGAGTCCTGATGGAAAGCTTCAACCCAAAATGTTGACAATTCCTTTTCCCCTTACAGATGCTGTTCAAGCTCCTCCATTCCTCTTGCAGATTTTTTGTGGCTCCAGATTAGAGTCATAGAATGTTACAGCACAGAAACAGACCCTTTGGCCCATCTAGTCCCTACTGAACTATTAACCTGCCTGGTCCCATTGACCTGCCCCTGAACCATAGCCCTCCATACCCCTTTCATCCACGTACCTATCCAAATCTCTCTGAAATATTCAAATCAGACCCAAATCCATTACTTCCACTGGAAGCTCATTCCACACTCTCACCACTCTGAGTGAAGAAGTTTCCTCTTATGGTCCCCTTAATTAGTTCACCTTTCACCCTTAACCCATGACCTCTAGTTCTAGTCTGACCCAACCTCGGTGGAAAAAGCCAGCTTGCATTTACTCTATCTATACCCCTCATAATTTGTATACCTCTATCAAATCTCCCCTCATTCTCCTACTTTCCAGGAAATAAAGTCCTCACCTATTCAACCTCTCCCTGTAACTCAAGACCTGACAACATCTTTGTAAATTTCCTCCGCAATCTTTCAATCTTATTGATATCTTTCCTGTAGGAACAGTAGGTCACCAGAACTGCACACAATACTCCAAATTAGGCCTCACCAACATCTTATGCAACTTCAAAGTAACGTCCCAACTCCTGTACTCATTACTTTGACTTATGAAGGCCAACGTACCAAATGTTTTCTTTACGACTTTATCAATCTGTGACTTCACTTTCAAGAAATTATGAAACTGTCTTCCCAGCTCTCTATGTTGTATGGCACTCCTCAGTGCCCAACTGCTCACCATTTAAGTCCTAGTTTGTCCTCCCAAAGTGCAAAACCTCACACTTGTCTGCACTAATTTCCTTCTGCCATTTTTCAGTCCATTTTTCCAACTGGTCCAGATCCCACTGCAGGCTTTGATAGCCTTCTTCGCTGACCACTACACTCCCAAACTTAGTGTCATCTGCAAACATGCTGATCCAGTTTCCCACATTATTGTCCGGATCATTGATATAGATGACAAACAACAGGCCCAGCTCTGATCCCTAGGGAACACAACCAGTCGCAGGTCTCCAGTCAGAGAGACAACCATCTACTACCACTTTCTGGCTTCTCCCTTGAAGCCAATGTTTAATCCAATTTACTATCTCATCCTGAATGCCAAGCGACTGAACATTCTCGACAAGCCTCCATGCAGGACCTTGTCAAAGGCCTTGCTAAAGTCAATATAGACAACATCCATTGCCTCAACTTCATTAACTTTCCCGGTAACTTCCTCAAAAAACTCTACAAGATTGGTTAGATATGACTTACCATACGCAATTCATGTTGAGTATCGCTAATCAGTTCCTGTCTATCAAAACATTTATGTAATGCCCAGGTTCAGATTTGATTGCTATGTTGTAGGTATTTAATTCTAGCAGTTGCGTAAGAGCAGTCTGTTCTGCTTTCAGCTTGCTTGGGTTTGAGCTAAGATAAGAGGCTTGTTATTCAACTTAGGAATGTGCCGTCAGCCAACCAGGATAGTGGAATTGGGAGAAGGTTCTGGAGAATGCTGGGTTGAAGGTCTTTGTTGGCAGGGGATGGAAGAAGACAGGGGGAAAGCAATGGCTGAGGATGCCATCCCTGTTGCACAAGGTGCTTTGTGCAGATGAACGGCTTCAAGAAAGAAGAACCAATACTCCCGTGGGAGACCCTTTTGTTCGAGATGGATTTCAAGTGACAGTCGAAAGGTGGTGTGTGCTTTCACACAGACCGAGAGTCCAGTGCGTGAATGACCGACAGGTTCAAGATGAGCTCCAATTTAAGTGAACATTTGACTGTTTAAGAGTAATGGGCCCTTTTTGTTTTCTTTTTCCATTTAATTAAATTAACATTCTTAATTATACTTCTTTTTAATTGTAAGCAGTGTATAATCTGTTATTTCTTGCCGGGGGCAGTAAATCACACAGCATTCACACAAACCGGAGTTTGGGTAGGCGAGACATCCCAACCTCACGGATTTGGCAGAACCAAGTCTGTATACGTCCCAGATGTACGCGGCCGGAGAAAGGTGGGTTTATCGCCATGGAATCTAGTGGTTGCTAGCGAGGGACTAATGAGTCGGGTTTCCAGAGACGCCCAGTATAAGGGTGTTTCATTTATATACATGGTCCCTTAGGACATCTTCCAATAACTTAGCCACTACTGATATCAGGCTCAACGGCCTATAATTTCCCATGTTATTTTTAGAGCCTTTCTTAAACAATGGAACAACATTAACTATTCTCCTCACCTGTTGCCAAGGACATTTTAAATATCTCTGCTAGTGCCTCTGCAATTTCTGCACTAACCTCCCACAATGTCCAAGGGAATACCTCTTCAGGCCCTGGGGATTTATTCATGTTAAATTGCCTCAACACAGCAAACACCTCCTCCTCCAAAACCTGATTACTGTCCATGAACTCACTGCTGTTTTGCCTTACTTCTATAGATTCTGTGTCAATTTCCTGAGAAAATATAGATGCAAAAAAATCCATTTAAGATCACCTCCATCTCTTTTGGTTCCATGCATAGATGACCACTCTGATCCTGAAGAGGACCAATTTGTCACTTGCAAGTCTTTTGCTCTTATTATATCTGTAGAATCTTCCAGTTAAGATGGCGCTACCAAATGCCATTTGGTAGTCAGAAAGCTAAGAAATCTGACTAAAAATATCACTAAAAATACCTTTTCTGAGGTAAATTGTGTTAAATTATCGCCGCAAACAGTGAAGGGGAGAGTGATGGGAAGGTGAATTCAAGGAATGAACTGAGATGGTGTGTTGCAGAATCGATGCAGATGGAGTTCCGATACCTGTACTGCTGGCCCAGGAGTGAGGTTAATCGTTCAGGGCGCCAAAAGAAGAAGTTGAGGACCGGGCGGAGAAGTTCCAATGCTCGCTCAAATGGCCCAGGTGTGGAGCAAGATCACTGTGGGCACTAATTTGAAGAGTCTGAGATCAGCTTCTGGCTGGGTGACAAAATCTGGGCCCGGAACGTGTCGTTAGGCAGCGTGTTCTAGGCCCAGAGCCTTTTGCAGCAGCGGTGCCGGGCAGTGGCGGCACCAGAGATTTTTTCTTGCTGGTGCTACGGGAGGCTGAATTATTCAGTGATGGTGCTGAGGGATGTACTCTATGGTAATATGTATTCGCAAAGCCGGACGCGTGGCACTCAAAAGTCGGTTTCAAGCATTATGTGCCTACTATAAATGCCACTGTTGATTCACAAGCAACAGCAATTGATAAATATAATATAGAAGTGAACTGTGACAGTGTCAACAGCGTCGGAGACAACCCAGGCTACACAGAGCATAAACAAACAAACCAACAGAGCATCCGACCCACAGCGCAGAACGTGAATCACGCACCAGTCCCGCAATCAGCATCAAATGCATGCTTTTCAACTGAAAAACACAACATTAATGCACAATGTCCACTGCTAATCACATTACTTAGACAGACAAGGCCAAAAGATACACAGTTATTAAAGTCAAATAAGGCAAACAACAGATGCAAGGCTTTACTAGGAGTTGGACAAATCGTACTCTGACCATGCAATACCTCAATTAATTTGGCTACTGAATTTAAAACAAAAATCAACAGAATCACCGCTTGGAAGTCTAAGCAAAACCTGTCGGCTTAATAGCAGTAAATGTAATATTAGATTAGATTAGATTATGAGGCCACGCAGTCCTCTTTTATTGTCATTTAGTAATGCGTGCATTAAGAAATGATACAATGTTCCTCCAGAATGATATCACAGAAACACAAGACAAACCAAGACTGAAAAACTGACAAAAACCACATAATTATAACATATAGTTACAACAGTGCAAAGCAATACCGTAATTTGATAAAGAACAGACCATGGGCACGGTAAAAAAAAAAGTCTGAAAGTCTTTCGAAAGTCCCATCATCTCACGCAGACAGTAAAAGGAAGAAAAACTCTCCCTGCCATGAACCTCCAGCGCCGCAAACTTGCCGATGCAGCACCCTGGAAGCATGCGACCACAGCCGACTCTTGAATCCGTCCGAAAACTTCGAACCTCCGACCAGCCCTCCAACACCGAGCACCGAGCACCATCTCTGCCGAGCACTCCAACCCCGGCCCCGGCAACAGGCAATAGGTAAAGCCGAGGATTTGGGGCCTTCCCCTCCTGAGATTCTCGATCGCACAGTAGCAGCGGCAGCAAAGCGGGCATTTCAGAAGTTTCTCCAGATGTTCCTCCATGCTTCTCACATCTGTCTCCATCAAATCAGGATTGTGCATGGTACCTACTTACAAATACGATATCATTTCGAAGCAGCCGCGCGCGCTGCATCTCGCCGCCATCTTCTCCTCCCCTCCTCCCCTAATATTTTAGGATTTG
Source organism: Mobula birostris (assembly GCF_030028105.1). NCBI lineage: Eukaryota > Metazoa > Chordata > Chondrichthyes > Myliobatiformes > Myliobatidae > Mobula > Mobula birostris. The sequence continues at coordinate 107,939,476 of NC_092378.1, forward strand.
CAGGAAGTATAAGCACTATAGGGTATTCACCACAGAATAATAATAATAATCAGCATTAGTTTTGGCCCAAATTTTTAAAAAATCAACTGCACTCACCATTGATGTTTTCAGAGAAGCACAATCCGTCTGTTGTTGTGATTGGTGGCGAAAGCATCAGTGATTTTCTGGATGTCAAGTGCTTTGGTCCTCCGGCTGTTTATGGCCAACAGGGCCAAGTTGCTGTTCTGAGCATCGCCGCTGCTATTCCTCAGGTAGTTTTTGAGGCATACTGAGGCAAGAGAAACTCCGTTTGCATTAAGCAGATGTCACAGGTAGAGTCAGTGATATGCAGATTAGTTTTTTATAAATCTATAAGTGCATCGCGGTAGGGTCTCATTAGAGCTAGAAATTCCACTGTGTTATTCACTATCTGTCCTTGCTAGAGACTCAACCACTGCTCTCATATACTCACGCTTCTCTTGGACAATCTTTGCATGTCCTTTGTCAAGCATATTTCCCAATCTTGAACCGTCTTGTTTTCTCAATCTGAATTCAGCCCATGCCTCCATAGCAAACTTATGAGCTGCACTTACTTGGTGGGTTTTGAAAGCTGATGTAGCTTTCCGCCAGTTGCGGTAACCAGTGCCAGTGAAGGTAGACTCAGAATGGAACCCATGTCCTCCACAAATGCCTGCATGCAAAGCAGAACGTAATATCTTTCGTGATCGAATATTCCAGTCAGTCAAACCAGCCACGAATAAAACTCCTTTGCTGATTGCCAAACTGTTGCGAGCAGCGAAGGATATTTTTTCAATGCTGGCCGACGCGGTCCTTCCTCAGGCTGCTGGCTAACATCGTTGTCAGTATTCCCACTAGCACTAAGAGCAGCTTCATCCACGTTCTCTTCCAAATCCTGCTCCATTTCTTGTTCCTCTTCTTTGCCCTCACACTCCTTCGATGAACTGTTGCCCTCCTCATCCCCGCTTACGTCTTTCTGCATGTCACTTTCAATTAAGACAGGCTCAGGCTGAGACACCACTGATTCCTCTGGATGAGGTCGTTTTCTGACTAAAAATCGATCCATTTTTCACGTTGGCCAGAATAATGCACTTGCCAGACCCACTCTAGCTTGCAAAAGCACAACGTGTGTGTGTGTGTGTGTGTGTGTGTGTGTGTGGCATCTGTTAGTCTCGCGAGACCATGGATCTAGATATATACTATCAATCTCTCGCGTGAGTGAGAGTGAGTGACATCACCACCTTAAGTGATCTTAGATCAGCTTAGCTGATCTGAGGACAGCAACAGCAAGACATTGACAACGAACAAATAAGTAGAAATGTAGTGGATCTGACAGGGTTTATAACTTTATTGCTGTGTGGGTGCTATGGTAATTGGGGGCACTGTTTCACTAGATCTACTGGAGAAACAAGTTGTATTCAAAACTATACAGAGAAAGAAAAGCAGCTGCAATTTGTATGTGAAATTTCAGTTAATTTCTTGGTGGTGCTTTTGTAATTTCTGCTGGGGCTATAGCACCAGCTAGCACCACCACAGCGCCGCCCCTGGTGCCGGGATCCTAGCATGAGGTATGATATGTTGTTTAGAAAATTTAAATGCCGGCCCAGTTCGGAGGAGTGAGCCAATTTCACTCACTCTCTGAGATCTTCATTCCTCTCTCCAGAGCACCGGAACCTTTTGCTCTTCCATCATTTGATCAATTTAAATGCCTGCGTAGATAGATAGAAAAAACAGGGTGTTGGTCAGGATGAGAGCGAATTTCGCTCATTCTTCACAATGGTCATCTCCATGGTACTGAAGCTATGAAGACTGCCCCAGATGCTGTCCTCCATGCCCGCTAATATGATGATCTGTTAAGCAAGGCTTTGAGCCTACTCCGGTTTACTCCAGTGTTCTGATCTGAGGACTCAATTTTGGTTCAGAATATTGTGTTCGCTTCAATTCTTTGCATGATTTTATTCCTCTTTCTCTTGCTCGTCGAATGTAGGTCTTTTATTTTAATTTTAATTCTTATTTTTAAATTGGGTTCTTTCAGGTTTCTTACTTTGTGACTACCTGTGAGCAAATAAATCTCAAAGTTGTATAATTTATATATTCTTTGACAATAAATGTACTGAATTGAATTGAATAGAAGCCCTTGGGATTCTCCTTCACCTTGTCTGCTAGAGTAACCTAATGCCTTCTTTTAGTCCTCCTGATTTGCTTAAGCGTTCTCTTGTATATCTTATACTCCTCAAGTACCTCATTTGCTCCTTCCTGCCTATACCTGCTATGTACCTCCTTCCTCTTAACCAGGGCTTGGTATCTCTCAAAAACCATGTCTCCCTCGACCTGTTATCCTTGCCTTTTATTCTGACAAAAACACACTGTATGAACTCTGTACTCTCCAAAGTTCACTTTTGAAGGCCTTCCACTTACCAAGCATACCTTTGCTTGAGAACAAACTGTTCCAATCCACATTTGCCAGATCGTTTCTGAATACCACCAAAATTAGCCTCTCTCCAATTTAGAATCTCGACCAGACCAGACCCATCTTTCTCCATAATTATACTGAAACTGATGACAATGTGATTACTAGATGCAAAGTGCTCTCCTTCACAGACTTCTGTCACCTGCCCAGTCTCATTCCTTAATAGGAGATCTAGTATCAACCTCCCTCTACCTGCCCAGTCTCATTCCTTAATAGGAGATCTAGTATCAACCTCCCTCTAGTTGGGACCTTTATGTTTTAATTAATGAAACTTTCCTAAACACATTTGACTAACTCTATTCCATCCAGTCCTTTTACAGAATGAAATTCCCAATCAATATGTGAAAACTTAAAATCACCTATTATCGCAACCTTATGTTTCTTCAACAGTCAGCAAACTCTCTACAAATTTGCCCCTCTAAATCCCATTGGCTATCGGGTGGTCTATAATATAACTCCATTAGCATGGTCACCCCCTTCTTATTCCGCAGTTCCACGCATATGGCCTCACCAGACGAGTTTTCCCATCTGTCCTGTTTAAACACTTCCAAGGAAAATGTCAAGATAAGTAATGCTACCCCTCACCCTTTAATTCTCCCATTCCTCAGATTGAGCTGCCAATCCCGCCCCTCCTTCAACCAAGTCTTACTAATGGCCACAATGTCATAATTCCACATTCTGATCCATGCCCTAAGCTCAAACATCTTTCCTACAATACTTCTTGCATTGGAATATACGCAATTCAGAACATTACTCCTACCATGCTCAACTTTTTGATTCGTGTCTTTGTATGTAGGCTGAACAACATCTTTCCCCACAACCACTCCACTATCACCCCTGGCATTCTGGCTCCCATCCCTCTGCAACTCCAGTTTACACCTCCCACACCTCCTCCCCCACCACACTACTCCTTGCTGCACCAGCAAATCTTTCCACAAGGATATTAGTCCTCCTCCAGTTCAGATGCTAACCATCCCTCCTGTAGCAGTCAGTCCTACCCTCCCTGGAAGGGAGCCCAATGATCCGAAAATCTGAAGTCCTCCCTCCTGCGCCATCTCCTCAGCCACATGTTAAACTATATTATCTTCTCAGTTCTGGCCTCAATAGCAGGTGGCACGGATCACAATCCTAAGCTCATAACCCAGGAGGACCTGTCCTTTAAATTAAAACCTAACTCTCTGAACTCACTTTGCAGGACCTTATCACACTTCTTACCCATATCATTGGTATCAACATGGGCCATGACCTTTGGCTGCTTACCCTCCTATCTAAGAATGTTGTGGACTTCATCCTAGATGTCCCTGACCCTGGCATCTGGGAGGCAACATACTATCTGGGAATCTTGTCATCCACAGAATCTCCTTTCTGTTCACCTAACTAATGAAGCATCTGAAGCTCTGATGTAGTGTCTCGGCCTGAAACATAGACTGCTTATTCCTTTGCATAGATGCTGCCTGTCCTGCTGAGCTCCTCCAGCATTTTGTATGAGCATCTGCAGTTGCTTGAGTCTCCAAGGACCACAGAAGTCTTTGTAGTGTCATCATTCTAAGATAAAGAACAAATTTATGAGTAAACTGGTCTGCAAGCTGACAGAAACAAAATGCTGCATGGAGAAATGCAGCAATAGCACAAAGTCAGCAATATATACATAGATCAGCAATTATATATGATGTGCCTGGCTTCTTCAAGTAATTTTATGGGTGAAGAGCTAAACATACTCTCAAACTCAGAGCTTCAATCTAACACAACTATTCATTCCCAAGAGCTTTTCCATTTATCTCTGATTGGACAGGTCTCCATAAACAACTGCTTCAGCCAGAGAGCAATCAATCACATGACACTGTGCTTAACGAGGAAATGGCCTTAAAGAAACAGTCACCCCATGTACAGACCCTACTAAATGTGCAACATTTGTCTTGAATGGTTTCCCCTGTGACTTTAATTTTCCAGATTCTGCACTATTGCCAAAAGCTAATATTACCCCCTCTGCGACTTAATAGGAACTCGTCTTTCATTATTTGCATCTGAATTTAAAGACGGAAGAAAGTTGTTACATACACAACATTAAGTCAGTCAGATGTTCTCCCTTAAGTAAATGAATTAATTTAAGAGAGTGGCTGAGTGTTTAGGGTTTGCATATTGGGACTTACATTTCCCTCTTTGGTTCCTGACACAAAGAAGCAGAAGAGATTAAAAAAAAAGCCGTAATAAGCCATCCCTAAAATGTTTATTCAGAACTTACTAACCATTCCATTGAATGTCAGTCAGTCAGTGGGTGCCGTCCCAAATCCGGGGGTGCTGGCTATGCACCTCCATCTTCTTCGATCTTGCAACAACATCGAGTACAGCCTCTCCTCCAGTTTGTTCTCACTGGCCGCCTTGGCACCACCCGCCGCCACACCGCCAAACCCGAGCCTGAGGCCATATTGGCCTCCGGCCGCAGCCACTTCTTTGAGATCAGCCCTTCCTTAGGCGGAGGCCTTGGGCAGGTCCAGGCACACGGTGCAGCGCCAAAGTTCATCATGTCTCTTCTAACTAGGTGCATAGCATATGATTCGTAGATACGTGGTGAGGCTTTAATCTCCTCCACGGAAGATGGCCGTTGGCTCACAAGGAGCTCATTCGCCCTTTGTCAGGTCTTGTTTTTTTTTAGTCCTGCTGGGTGTCCTCACACCCTCCTCACCAGATTAAGTCCATGATTAGTGTGATTAGGAGATTAGTGTGCAAATTTAAAGCACACGGTATTGGGGGTATGGTATTGATGTGGATAGAGAACTGGTTGGCAGACAGGAAGCAAAGAGTGGGAATAAACGGGACCTTTTCAGAATGGCAGGCAGTGACTAGTGGGGTACCGCAAGGCTCAGTGCTGGGACTCCAATTGTTTACAATATATATTAATGACTTAGATGAGGGAATTAAATGCAGCATCTCCAAGTTTGCGGATGACACGAAGCTGGGTGGCAATGTTAGCTGTGAGGAGGATGCTAAGAGGATGCAGGGTGACTTGGATAGGTTGGGTGAGTGGGCAAATTCATGGCAGATGCAAGTTAATGTGGATAAATATGAGGTTATCCACTTTGGTGGCAAAAACAGGAAAACAGATTATTACCTGAATGGTGGCTGATTAGGAAAAGGGGAGGTGCAATGAGACCTGGGTGTCATTATACACCAGTCATTGAAAGTGGGCATGCACGTACAGCAGGCGGTGAAAAAGGCGAATGGTATGCTGGCATTCATAGCAAGAGGATTTGAGTACAGGAGCAGGGAAGTACTACTGCAGTTGTACAAGGCCTTGGTGAGACCACACCTGGAGTATTGTATGCAGTTTTGGTCCCCTAATCTGAGGAAAGACATCCTTGCCATAGAGGGAGTACGAAGAAGGTTCACCAGATTGATTCCTGGGATGGCCGGACTTTCATATGATGAAAGACTGGGTCGACTAGGCTTATACTCACTGGAATTTAGAAGATTGAGGGGGAATCTTATTGAAATGTATAAAATTCTAAAGGGATTGGACAGGCTAGATGCAAGAAGATTGTTCCCGATGTTGGGGAAGTCCAGAACAAGGGGTCACATTTTAAGGATAAAGGGGAAGCCTTTTAGGACCGAGATGAGGAAAAACTTCTTCACACAGAGAGTGGTGAATCTGTGGAATTCTCTGCCACAGGAAACAGTTGAGGCCAGTTCATTGGCTATATTTAAGAGGGAGTTAGATATGGCCCTTGTGGCTAAAGGGATCAGGGGGTACGGAGAGAAGGCAGGTACAGGGTTCTGAGTTGGATGGTCAGCCATGGTCATACTGAATGGCGGTGCAGGCTCGAAGGGCCAAATGGCCTACTCCTGCACCTATTTTCTATGTTTCTATGTTTCAACAACTGTTAGCCAGTTTCTTCACCTGTCGCAGCTTTATGGGAGAGAGGCAAAGAGAAAGCCACCATTGGGGGGAAAAAAAACCCATGAAACCTTGGCTAAAGTTTCTCAGAAGGCATGTGGGAGACTCTGAAGTCAGCTGGAAGATGGTGCTGTGGTCTGATGAACCTAAAATTGAGCTTTTTGGCCATCAGACTAAATGTTGTGTTTGGTGTAAGCCAAACACTGCACATCATTTAAAAACATACCATCCCTACCATGAAGTATGGTGGTGGCTGCATCTTGCTGTGGGGATGCTTCACTGGAAGGCTTGTGAAGGTAGAGAGTAAAATGAATGCAGCAAAATACTGGGAAATTCCAGAGGAAAAGCTGATGTAGTCTGCAAGAGAACTGTGACCTTGGAGAAGTTTTCTTTCCCAGCTACAGAGGAATGGCTTAAAAACAACAGAGTTAAGGTCCCTGTGTGGCCAAGACAGAGTCCAGATCTCAGTCCAATTGAGAATATGTAGCTGGACTTAAAAAGGGCTGATTGTGCATGATCCCCATGCAATCTGACAGAGCTTGAGCAGTTTGGTAAAGAAGAATGGTGAAAAGTTGGTGTCCAGATGTGCAAAGCTGATAGAGACCTGTCCACACAGACTCAAGAAAAACAATAATATCAAGAAAACAATAATAAAAAACACAATAAATATAAATACATAGGATTGCTTATACATTGATTGTATGTCCATAAAGTGACGCCATGTACAGAAGAGTCTGTACATAAGGTGACGATAAAGTGGGGGTGTGGAGGATTGGGTTAGGTGGGGGGAGGTGTTGATCGGCATTAATACTTGGGGAAAGTAATTGTTTTTGACTCTGGTAGTCCTGGTGTGGATACTACCTAGTCTCCTCTCTGATAGGAGTGGGACAAACAGTCCATGAGCAGGGTGGGTAGGATACTTCACGATGTTACTGGCCCTTTTCGGGCACCTTTCTATGTATATGTCATTAATAGTGGGTAGGCTGGTGCCAGTGATGCATTGAGCAGTTTTGATTGCCCGTTGTCGAGCCTTCCTGCTTGCTGCAGTGCAGTTTCCGTATTATGCAGTGATGCTGCATGTTAGGATGCTCTGTAGTGCATATCTGTGGAAGGACATTAGTATATTACCAAGTACAAAGTAAATGGCAGGATACTTGGTAGTGTGGAGGAGCAGAGGGATCTGGGGGTACATGTCCACAGATCCCTGAAAGTTGCCTCTCAGGTAGATAGGGTAGTTAAGAAAGCTTATGGGGTAGCTTTCATAAGTCGAGGGATAGAGATTAAGAGTCGCGATGTAATGATGCAGCTCTATAAAACTCTGGTTAGGCCACACTTAGAGTACTGTGTCCAGTTCTGGTCGCCTCACTATAGGAAGGATGTGGAAGCACTGGAAAGTGTACAGAGGAGATTTACCAGGATGCTGCCTGGTTTAGAGAGTATGCATTATGATCAGAGATTAAGGGAGCTAGGGCTTTACTCTTTGGAGAGAAGGAGGATGAGAGGAGACATGATAGAGGTGTACAAGATAATAAGAGGAATAGATAGAGTGGATAGCCAGCACCTCTTCCCCAGGGCACCACTGATCAATACAAGAGGACATGGCTTTAAGGTAAGGGGTGGGAAGTTCGAGGGGATATTAGAGGAAGGTTTTTTACTCAGAGAGTTGGTGCGTGGAATGCACTGCCCGAGTCAGTGGTGGAGGCAGATACACTAGTGAAGTTTAAGAGACTACTAGACAGGTATATGGAGGAATTTAAGGTGGGGGCTTATATGGGAGGCAGAGTTTGAGGGTCGGCACAACATTGTGGGCTGAAGGGCCTACACTGTGCTGCACTATCCTATGTATGTTCTATAGATATGCATATTCCAGCTTTCTTCAGCCTCCTCAGAAGGTAGAGGCTTTGGTGAACTTTACTGTTTGTGTTGGATGTGTTCTGGGCCCTTGAGAGGTTGTGCAAGATGTGCACTCCCAGGAGGGTGAAATTGCTTGCAGTTTCCACTGCTGTGCCATTGATTTAAAGGGGGGTGTGAGATGTCCTAAGGTTGATAACCATCTCCGCTGTCTTGTTGACAAAGAGGAAGAAGTATTTGCCTGGCACCAGGCCTCGAGCTCCTCCATTTCTTTTCTATAGGCTCTCTCACTGTTGTTGGTGATGAAACCCACCAGGGTCATGTCATTGGCAGACTTGACATTGTGATTGGCTGTGCAGTCTTGTCTGAGCAGAGTGTACAGGAATGGGCTCAGCATGCCACCCTGGTGGGCATTCTGCAAATGAAACATTCTGGTTTGTGGGTGACCTGGCTGGGAGTGGTGTGCCTTGGGACAAGAAAAGATTAATTTCTGTAATATTATGTGCAGTGAGATAAGTTAGCTGCTCACCAAATCCTCTTGGTGATTTCGAAACAGGTTAAAATTAATGTAGAAATTGAGATTTCAGAATCTCAGGAGATTCCAAAGTGCTTTGCAGCCAGTGATAATGCCTCTTGAACTACAGTCACAGATATAACGTCAAAAGCACAGCAGATGATTTACGCCTAGACCAAACAACATGATATGGTTTGGTAATGGTTTTTTAACAGCTTATAAATATTCAGGAGTACACAGAGGATAGATTTCCAGCTTAGGAATTGTATTTCCTCCTTTGACATGCTGAACACACACCGTATACATCACTAATGCACAATCTGTGAAAATGGCCAAAAAATGCATTAGAAATTGTGCTATAATTACTTATACCCAGAATAATGTGCTAAAAGGGACTAGCGTTGTTCAAGAGTGGATCTACAGTGCTTCACATTGGACCTCACTTGGTTCAATGCAGCTAGTAAGGACTCTAATCAACATAGTTTTATGGCAGGTATATGGGCCAAATGCAGGGAGATGGGACTAGCTCAGGTAGACAATTTGGTGGGCAATGATGAGTTGTTCTTCCGTCCTGAATGACCCCCTTGACGTTGAAGGCGTCACTGTGTAGCAATCAGAGAAAGTTATTTCCCCATTGCATTTTTGATTTTTCTGTATAGGTGCATGAAGCACAGTGTGGCTCAAAGGGAACTATGTTTCACTCAAGGAAACCTGGACGTTCTGCTGACCAGGAGTGAGGCCTCCAGGCAGATCCTGTGCACAAATAAGGGTGTGGGTGGGAGCACAAGACCCACCAAATCTGCTGTTGAAAAAGCATTGCATTGGATGCTGGGACAATGTCAACCAAGAATGAGAAATCCTGCATCAAGGAGCAACAGCAATAGAAATTTTGTGATCTCCCAAGCTATGTCAAGGTGAATTGGGGACAGTCAGAAATACTGTTCCATCATCTCACAAATACATATACACATAGACACAGATATGAACACACAGGTAACACACAAACAGGCATATCTGTACAGCTATGTGCACACATACACAGACACATTATAGACATATGCATACAAGCATGTGTACATCTGCCCTCAAATCTATGCATTCATACCCACACACACATACTCACATAAATACCTACACAGTGACACGCACATGTATACGAGCATAGACTCTCACTATTCATGTGTGTGTACACGCACAAACACATAAGTACACAGTTAATCACACACATTGGATCTCCAACTACATCATAGCTCTTTCCCAATGTACACTCACATCAACAATAATGTTTCCCCTAGTCCTCTCCTCTTTCAGAACACAACAATCCAGATGTGGATAATGATACACAATTCCTTTCCACCTACATTTTGGCAAATAGTCAGGAACAGGAGGAAGGCATGAGAAATGGCAATAGTGAATTGAGTTTCATGATTCCTCTCTCTTTGATGTCACAAAAGGCTTTTCATCTTGATCTTGATCCAATCCGGATGAAGAGTTTGACCCAAAACATCAACTATCCATTTTCCTCCACAGATGCTGCCTGACCTGATGAGTTCCTTCAGAAATTTGTTCATTGCTAACTCACTCCTTGAAACATACAAGAAAATGGGTCTTAGATTTATTATCTGCAAGACCTCTACTAACTTGCTCCCACCAGACAAGAAAATAGTCCGCAAACAGATACTGGAAAAGTGGCCATATCTCAAAGCTATCTGATAATAAAGGCACATATCAATAACATTCATCATCATTTTCAGTGTGACTGTACAGCCTTTGCTCATCTGAGAGAAAGAGTGTTTGAATTAAGACATCAAACTCAGCACTACATAGAAACATAGATAATAGGTGCAGGAGTAGGCCATTCAGCCCTTCGAGCTTGCACCGCCATTCAGTATGATCATGGCTGATCATCCAACTCAGAATCCTGTACCAGCCTTCCCTCCATATCCCCTGATCCCTTTAACCACAAGGGCCATATCTAACTCCCTCTTAAATATAGCCAATGAACTGGCCTCAACTGTTTCCTGTGGCAGAGAATTCCACAGATTCACCGCTCTCTGTGTGAAGAAGTTTTTCCTAATCTTGGTCCTAAAAGGCTTCCCCTTTATCCTCAGACTGTGACCCCTCATTCTGGAGGGGTCTAAGATGACTAAGTCTGTCATCTTCAGGGTATCAATGACCCTACTGTATGTTATTGAGATATGGACTACATGTAGCAGGCACATCAGAACACCGGATGTATGACACCATTGTAGTCTCTGAAAAATCACCCAATGTCACGAGCAGGAAAAACAAGCAATCTGCAGCAGTCCCTACAAAGGCATCAATCCAAACATCAAAGCATTAATTATACCCTGTCAGTTCCAACGGCCAGACACCTAATACTGACATTCTATTCCAACAGTATTAGAGAATACCAGGTGAATGGAAGGAGAGATAAAAGATTCTTTCCTCTTGACAAATCCAGGCACCCTTCTCAGTGGAAAATTTCTCATCAGTTAAGCCACCCACCCAAGGACTTGAATGATGCCCCCAGTTCCTGAGTTGCTCTCTCCCTTTATGAGGGCTACGCTGTTCTCCGGTTCTCAGAGGAGTCATGACACAAACCACCAGAGGATATCCTTCGTCACCCAGCAGCAGAATGGAACAGCCAGTGGAGCTGCTGCCTCATAGCTCTGACATCCTGGGTTCAATCCTGACCTCTGGTGCTGTCTGTGTGCGGAGCTTGTACTTCTGCCCTGTGACCAGCTGGGTTTCTCCCGAGAGCTCTGTTTTCCTCCAATCTCCCAAAGACAGGCAGGGTGGTAGGTTAGCTGAACATTGCAGATTGCCCCTTGTGTAGATGAACAGTAGAAAATATGGCAAGTATAGAGTACAGGGAAATTCAGTGAAGGACTGAGATTGCTCTGTGATTGATCAATGGGAAGCATAGCCCTGTCCTACGTAATAAAGAAATACAGAATCTGGAAAAATATGTCACACTGTGGCTAAAATATCCATGGACAGGTCACGGTGCAATTATACATGCTTTGTGACAATACTTTGGGGAATTAGTGGATGGTGTGACAAACAAGTCTTCCTGAACAGTTCTGTGCTAAAACATAAAGTGCACTTGTTCACATGCCCACAGCTAATAACCCCAGCTCACAGGCCCTCTCTAAATTCAGACTAGTTTATTACTAGGGTGTCGTGAAAGTCCTTGCTTGCATGAAACTCACAGAGTAAAGAAATCCAAGAAGTTTTCAGTTTTCCCAACAGTAGGGAGTGCAGCTATGATAGAAAGAGCAGGCAGTCTGCAGTACCACAACTCCAGGAGCTCCTTTCTTTCGTATTGAGATCTCCACATTATTCTGGAGTGAATGCACAGTGTTACTGAGCTACAGAAATCAGGTCAGGTTCAAGTGCCAAAGTAACATTTGATCTTGCTGTATATAGGGTGTGTCTGCATTAGTTTCACGCTGGAGGCCACCGTGACTCTGGAGAAATACATTGAGTGATGTTAGTCTGATTATTAAGTGCATGACTTTGTTAAATTTTCTTTTTGTTTGTCAGCTGGAGAATATGTTCTTTATTGCTCCAAGTATGAGTAATACGATGCTGTCTCTCAACTATCACAACAGTTTTTTCAATGATTGTCAGTGCAACAACACAGTTGCAAATGGTCAATATTACTTTCATGTTATCGATACTATGATGCATTTTAGCAAAGTGAGTGAAAACTCAGTGTACACTTCATCAGAACACATATTGCAGAGGTGGACCCCAGTTACAGGGGAAAATGTCCAAATATTGAACTATCTGGTACTGGGCCAAAAAGGTCAGAATTTGAGAACCGAGGGATGCAAAATTGACTACAATTGTCCATTCATTTCATCTACAAATCTTTCTTTAGAATCTAATTTATTCTCCTCGTGCACTTACAATACAACGCCTATCATTGTGTTACCTGCAGAAATGGCTAAAAATGGCTAATGGGAACCAAAAGTGTTAACAGTACTCAGCAGGTCAGACAGCAGACATGAGGAAAGAAACAGAATTAATGTTTCAGGTCAACGGCCCACCCTCAGAACAGCAGAAGTGAGAAAAGTGTGTTTTAAGTTGCAGAGAATGTGAGGGTAGATAAAACAAAGGGAATATCTGCAGCTTAAAATGTGCCAGTTTTCAGACTCAAAATTTCATTGATCTGAAACATTGACTGGTGAAATAAAGAGAAAGAAAAGAGTGATGTAGTTCCAGCTGTCATATTAAGCTTTCAACCTTGGGTTAAATGCATTATCACCAGAGAATGAGGCATAATGATTCATTGACATTTATCAAGTCGCTTGTTCAGGACTTTTACACGGTCTGTGGTAATTAAATCTCTCCTCAGTTGTGAATTTAGGTAGACAAGGAAGACAACTGTCCTATATTTATGATCCATTTCTCATGGTCTCCTGAGATTTTTGGAATATTAGTTATATTTAGCATGTGTTGGTGCGTGGCCAAGTGGTTAAAGTGTCGGTCTAGTAATCTGAAGGTTGCTAGTTCGAGCCTTGGCTGAGGCAGCATGTTGTGTCCTTGAGCAAGGCACTTAACCATACATTGCTCTGCGACGACACCGGTGCCAAGCTGTATCGGCCCTAGTGCCCTTCCCTTGGACAACATCGGTGGCATGAAGAGGGGAGACTTGCAGCATGGGCAACTGCCGGTCTTCCATACAACCTTGCTCAGGCCTGCACCCTGGAAACCTTCCAAGGCGCAAATCCATGGTCTCATGAGACTAACGGATGCCTATTAGCATGGTCCAAATAAATCTGTTTGGTTCCACATTACGTAATGGTATTCAATGTTATCCTTAGAATTCTGATACATATATTAAATTGCCTTTTTCTTTTGCAAGCCTTTACAGAGGTATTTCTTTTGGAAGGAATATCACAGGAAAGCCTGTGCATATTGGTGGCAGGCCCCAACAAAATACCGGTAAAGCTCTGAAAACTTGTGCCAACCAACTGGCAGGAATATTCTAGGACATTTTCAACTTCTCACTGCTATGGTCGGAAGTTCCCACCTGCTTCAAAAAGGCAAGAATTATACCAATACTTAAGAAGAGTAGTGTGAGCTGTCTCAATAACTATCGCCCAGTAACACTTAGATCTATGGTGATGAAATGCTCTGAGAGGTTGGTCGTGGCTAGAATGAACTCCTGCCTCAGCAAGGACCTGGACCTGCTGCAGTCTGCTTATCGCCACAGCAGGCCTAAGGCGTACACAATCTCAATGGCTCTTCGGATGGCCTTAGATCACCTCGACAATACAAACACCTATGTCAGAATGCTGTTTGTTCATTACAACTCAGCACTTAATACCATCAATCTCACAGAACTGATTGATAAGCTACAGAACCTCCGTCTGAAAGTGGATCCTCAACTTTCGAGTTGGAAGACCACAATCTGTGTGGATTGGTGATAATATCTCTTCCTCACTGACAATCAACACTGGCGCACCTCAGGGGTATGTGCTTAGCCCACTGCTCTACTCCCTCTATACACATGACTGTGTGGTGAGATATAGCTCAAATGCCATCTATAGATTTGCTGATACAACCTTTTTTGGTAGAATCTCAGTTGGAGGTGAGAGGCCATATAGGAGCGAGATATACCAGCCATTTGAATGGCGTCACAGAGACAGCCTTGCAGTCAATGAGACGAAAGAGCTGATTGTGGACTTCAGGAAAGGTGAGATGAGGGAACTCAAACCAATCCTCAGAGGAGAGTGAGCAATTTCAAGTTCCTGGGTGTCAAGATCTCTGAGGATCTAACCTGATCCCAACATATCGATGCAGGTATAAAGAAGGCAAGACAACAGCTTTATTACATATTATTCTCCGTAACTTCCGCCACCTCCATTGGGATCCCACCACTAAGCGCATCTTTCCCTCCCCCCCTCTCTCTGCTTTCCACAGGGATCGCTCCCTGCGCAACTCCCTTGTCCATTCGTCCCCCCCATCCCTCCCCACTGATCTCCCTCCTGGCACTTATCCTTGTAAGCGGAACAAGTGCTATACATGCCCTTACACTTCCTCCCTTTCCACCATTCAGGGCCCCAGGCAGTCCTTCCAGGTGAGGTGACACTTCACCTGTGAGTCGGCTGGGGTGATATACTGCGTCTGGTGCTCCCGATGTGGCCTTCTATATATTGGCGAGACCTGCTGCTGACTGGGAGATCATTTTGCTGAACACTTACGCTCTGCCTGCCAGAGAAAGCAGGATCTCCCAGTAGCCACACATTTTAATTCCACATCCCATTCCCATTCTGATATGTCTATCCACGGCCTCCTCTACTGTAGAGATGAAGCCACACTCAGGTTGGAGGAACAACACCTTATATTCCGTCTGGGTAGCCTCCAACCTGATGGCATGAACATTGACTTCTCAAACTTCTGCTAATGCCCCACCTCCCCCTCATACCCCATCCGTTATTTATTTATATACACACATTGTTTCTCTCTCTCTGTCCTTTTTCTCCCTCTGTCCCTCTGACTATACCCCTTGCCCATCCTCTAGGTTTTCTCCCCCTCCCCCTTTTCCTTCTCCCTGGGCCTCCTGTCCCATGATCCTCTCATATCACCTTTGCCAATCACCTTTCCAGCTCTTGACTCCATCCCTCCCCCTCCTGTCTTCTCCTATCATTTTGGATCTCCCCCTCCCACTTTCAAATCTCTTACTAGCTCTCCCTTCAGTTAGTCCCGACGAAGGGTCTCGGCCCAAAACGTCGATTGTACCTCTTCCTAGAGATAATGCCTGGCCTGTGTTGCTTGAACTTCCAGCATCTGCAGAATTCCTCATGTTTGCATTTTTAAATTCACTACTGCGAAGCCTCTTCCGGTGATGCCTACACTGAAGAAGTTTAAATCTTCTCTTCGACGGGAGTTCAGTGAAACGATCTTTCACTGCTCCCCATCTGTAATTTCTTCGGCTCTTCAACTTTTCGACCACATTTTGACTCAGGCTCGCTATCACAGCCATATATCCTTTCTTGGAACATGCCTCTGTCGCCAACTTATTCCAGTTGGCTTTAGGATTCGTTTTCGAACCTCTCAATTTGGACCTTCTGAGGATGACAGGTACTCACATTTTATTGACTCTGCCTCTCGTCGCTTCTCCGGTCAAGCTCTGAAGGCAACCCTGTCCACCATGAGGAGGTATTTGGTGTGACCCTTCCACACCTTCGGGACACTTTCTTCGCCGTCTGTAATGGTCCTACCCGTTATTTCATCCTCCGTCGGATCCACGCCTGCAATCGCCGTTTTTTTTTTACTTTGTCATGTTAGGCAAAGATCACAAGATCCTGCATCTACGGACCCCAGAGCCTGCTGGCCATGAAACTAGCAGGCATGAACTTCAGATTGCGGCCCCTGCCACTGATCTCACCGGCTCCAACACCTCAGGGCATATTCAAAACCCGGACTCCAGCAACGACCATGGACGCCTTCACAGCGATTGCGCAACCACCTACTGCGACGCCAGCCTTCAACCCCAGGCCGGGTCTTTATGTGCTGCTATTGTGACTCCCATCTCCCCTTCCCCCACCACCACTCTGCAACCCCATCTCCCTCAGATCCCACCGTCAACTCCTGGGCCCTCAGAGGCTCCATCTTCCTCTCACCCCAACCCTCGCCTCTCCACTGACAGCCCCAGCCTCCCCCCTTCCCCCTCTGATCCGAGCTCTCATCCGTGCCAGGTCTTTACCATCCCCTCCGACCTTCAGCTGTCGGAGGCAGAACACTGTGTCCTCAGTAAGGGCCTCACCTTTGTCCCCCTTCGCCCACACCTCAGCGAGTTCCGTGTTCGCCATGATGTGGAACTCTTCTTTCACCGTCTCCGTCTCTGAGCCTACTTCTTCGGCAAGGACTCTTCCACCCCCACCGATGACCCCTTCTCCCGTCTTCAACCCTCCTCCTCTTCATGGACACTGCGCTCTGGGCTTCTGCCTGCTCTGGATCTCTTTATTGCTAACTGCCGACGGGATATCAACCATCTTGACTTCACCGCACCTTGTTCCCATTCCAACATCACTCCTTCCGAACACTCTGCTCTCCACTCTCTCCGCACTAATCCTAACCTTACTATAAAACCCGCCGATAAGGGGGGTGCTGTTGTAGTCTGGCGTACTGACATCTACCTTGCCGAGGCACAGCGACAACTCGCGGATACCTCCTCTTATTTACCCCTCGATCATGACCCCACTAAGGAGCACCAGGCCATTGTCTCCCACACCATCACCGACTTTATCTGCTCAGGGGATCTCCTATCCACTGCTACCAACCTTACAGTTCCCACACCTCACACTTCCCGTTTCTACCTCCTACCCAAGATCCACAAACCTGCCTGTCCTGGCAGACCTATTGTCTCAGCTTGCTCCTGCCCCACCGAACTCGTTTCTGCATACCTCGACACGGTTTTATCCCCCGTTGTTCAATACCTTCCTACCTATGTTCGTGACACTTCTCACGCTCTTAAACTTTTCGATGATTTTAAGTTCCCAGGCCCCCACCGCTTTATTTTCACCATGGATGTCCAGTCCCTATATACCTCCATCCCCCATCAGGAAGGTCTCAAAGCTCTCCGCTTCTTTTTGGGTTCCAGACCTAATCAGTTCCCCTCTACCACCACTCTGCTTCGTCTAGCGGAATTAGTCCTTACTCTTAATAATTCCTCCTTTGGGTTCTCCCACTTCCTCCAAACTAAAGGTGTAGCTATGGGCACCCATATGGGTCCCAGCTATGCCTGCCTTTTTGTTGGCTTTGTGGAACAATCTATGTTCCAAACTTATTCTGGTATCTGTCCCCCACTTTTCCTTTGCTACATCGATGACTGCATTGGCGCTTCTTCCTGCACGCATGCTGAGCTCGTTGACTTCATTAACTTTGCCTCCAATTTTCACCCTGCCCTCAAGTTTACCTGGTCCATTTCCGACACCTCCCTCCCCTTTCTAGATCTTTCTGCCTCTATCTCTGGAGCCAGCTTATCTACTGATGTCTACTATAAGCCTACTGACTCTCACAGCGATCTGGATTACTCCTCTTCTCACCCCGTCTCTTGCAAAAATGCCATCCCCTTCTCGCAATTCCTCCTTCTCCGCCACATCTGCTCTCAGGATGAGGCTTTTCATTCCAGGACGAGGGAGATGTCCTCCTTTTTTAAAGAAAAGGGCTTCCCTTCCTCCACTATCAACTCTGCTCTCAAACCCCTCACTAGGAATAGGGTTCCCCTGGTCCTCACCTACCACCCCACCAGCCTCCGGGTCCAACATATTATTCTCCGTAACTTCCGCCACCTCCAACGGGATCTCACCACTAAGCACATCTTTCCCACCCCCCCCCTCTCTCTGCATTCCACAGGGATCGCCCCCTACGCGACTCCCTTGTCCATTCATCCCCCTCATCCCTCCCCACTGATCTCCCTCTTGGCACTTATCCTTGTAAGCGGAACAAGTGCTACATATGCCCTTACACTTCCTCCCTTACCACCATTCAGGGCCCCAGGCAGTCCTTCCAGGTGAGGCGATACTTCACCTGTGAGTCGGCTGGGGTGATATACCGCATCTGGTGCTCCCGATGTGGCCTTTTATATATTGGCGAGACCCGACGCAGACTGGGAGATTGTTTTGCTGAACACCTACGCTCTGTCCGCCAGAGAAAGCAGAATCTCCCAATGGCCACACATTTTAATTCCACATCCCATTCCCATTCTGATATGTCTATCCACGGCCTCCTCTACTGTAAAGATGAAGCCACACTCAGGTTGGAGGAACAACACCTTATATTCCATCTGGCTAGCCTCCAACCTGATGGCATGAACATTGACTTCTCAAACTTCTGCTAATGTCCCACCTCCCCCTCATACCCCATCCGTTATTTATATCAACACATTCTTTCTCCCTCTCTCCTTTTTCTCCCTCTGTCCCTCTGACTATACCCTTTGTCCATCCTTTGGGTTCCCCCCCTCCCCCTTTTCCTTCTCCCTGGGCCTCCTGTCCCATGATCCTCTCATATCCCCTTTGTCAATCACCTGTCCAGCTCTTGGCTCCATCCCTCTCCCTCCTGTCTTCTCCTATCATTTTGGATCTCCCCCTCCCTCTCCCACTTTCAAATCTCTTACTAGCTCTTCCTTCAGTTAGTCCTGACGAAGGGTCTCGGCCCGAAATGTCAACTGTATCTCTTCCTATAGATGCTACATGACCTGCTGCATTCACCAGCAACTTTGTTGTGTGTAGCTATATTTCATTAGGAGTTTGAAGAGATATGGTTTGTCACCTAAAGCACTCAAGCTTCTATAGATGTACTGTGAAGAACATTCTGACAGGCTGTATCATTGTCTGGTATGGAGTGGGGGGCTACTGCACAAGACTGAAAGAAGCTACAGAAAGTTGTAAAATTATTCAGCTCCATCTTGGGTGCTAGCCTCCATAATATCCAAAACAGCTTCAGGGAGCGGTGCCTCAGAAAGGAGACTTCCATTATTAAAGACCTCCATCACCCAGGGTAAGCCCTCTTCTCATTGTTACCATCAGGTAGGAGATACAAAAGCCTGAAGGCACACATTCAGTGATTCAGGAACAGCTTCTTCCCCTCTGCTATCCGATTCCTAATGGACATTGAACCCATGAACAATACCTCAGGTTTTTTTAAATGTGTATTATTTCTGTTTTGCAGTATTTTAAATTTACTTAATATATATACTTTAATTGATTTGCTTATTTATTTTTCTTTCTATATTATTATGTATTGCATTGAACTGCTGTTGCTAAGCTAACACAATTTCACAACACAGGGCGGTGATAGTAAACCTGATTCTGATCCTTTTCTCAGCTTTTTCTCTTTTGCACATATTAGACATTACAACCTGCATAAAATATGCTGTGTTACTGTAAGCTTGATTTTAATATTTCCTTATAACCTTTGGAATGATTAGATTGTATTTTGCAGTAAGACGGAAAACAAGTTTCAATTTGCTACAGAAATCTGTAATCTAATCTTGAATCATCAGGGACATTTTTCCCAAAGCAATCTAGAATCATAAAATCATATAGCACTGAAACAAGCCCTTCAGCGCACCAAGTCTCTGTTGACCCACTTGCACTAATCCTGCTTTGTTCTCTCCACAGTCCCATCAACTCCCCCCCCCCCCAGATTCTATCACTCCTCTATGCACAAGGTTCAATGTACAGTGGCCAATTAACCTACAAGCCTATCTAACTTTGGTTGCAAGAGGCAGCCAGAGGAAAGCCACAATGTAACAGGGAGAATGGGCGTACTCCACATAGACAACAGCCAAATCAAGATCAAAACAAGGTGAGAAAGTGTCCCTGTGTGTATTACTGTGCCACCCAATCTATCTACCTGATGATTTTTTTTTCCCTATCCAACTGCTCAATAGAAACACTTACTTTGTGCATTTGCTGTTAAAATGCTATGCTGGGAGCCGAATGTCTACTTGTACCTTCATTGTTTTCGGCATCTTGATCCCTTGCTTATTATTTATAGTCTATCTGCTACAATGATGAAGATCAGGCCCATGAAATAAGGCTGCTCAGCACCATCGCTGTTGATGCTTGGATGCCAGTTTGTTTCCACTTTTATGTGTTTATCACTTTGACACAACTTGTTATCACACAAACAGAAGCAGCAATACAGATTGGGTTTTTGTTGATGCTAACCTTTGTGTGAGGCTGATCTACACTGGGTGTACATGTCCATTCCATCAGAGTCACCCTGTGCAAGAATTCTGACATTTAGCATAAGCAAGAGCACTTTATCCTTAATCTGTCCAAATGAAATAGATCCTCCATGAGCTGTGACAATTACTGATTAGAAGAAAGTTGGTTGTGATGATATTTACTGGTGGTTTTTAAAGGGCATTTGAGGGGAACATCAACTCCGAGAGCTGTTTTTATCTGGAATGCACTGCTGGGGGAAGTGGTGGAATTGGATGCAGTTGCTATTTTAAGAGACAGTTATTTAGGCAAGCTCTTAAATAGGTAAGGCATATCTTACACAGACCAAGTACAGACTAATGACATCAGTGTAAATGGGAAAGAATGTTGGCATAGAGATGATGGGTCAAAGGCCCACTATATCCAAGGTCTTTGAGAATGTACTTCACCGAATGGGTCTTCATGGAGATTGGCCACATGAGGCAATTAGACCTGTGGTGACATGACTGAGTTAGAATAATCATTGTTATCAACCTACGTCCTGGTCTTAACCAGTCTGTGTTATATGACTCTTTTCAAGCCAGTGACAAACACATACTGCAAGTCACATTTCACAAATAGCACTTCATGACTCATCACAAAGGGCAAGTTCCTCAATTCTCACTGGACAGAAGAGCAAGAACATCAAGACTGAAATTCACCTTCAGTTTTGCGTGTTACATTAAAGACATGATAGAAAAAGTGCCTTGTGTTCTGCTCTGCAACTTAATTCCATCAGACTTCGCTTTATCTAACCACATCCCACAGTTGTTTTTCTTGGAATCAACAAGTGAAGTAAGAATATCCTATTCGTATTTTCTCCCCTCCTTCCCTCATTTCATCTCGACTCATGATCGTTTTGAAGGTTGCATAGACTCCTGTCAATGAGCTAAGAAGCTGGGGTTTGAAAATTCCTTTGCTGCTCCCTCTGTTGCACCAAAACAGTGCTTCATTAACAAATGCCATTGGAATCAGATTCTTCCATTCCCGTCCTCATTAACATGTTGTTCAGGACATTGATAAAATGGCACAAAGCTTCAGCTTTGACATGCACCGATAAGCTGGTGTGCTTCAATATGTTGCCAACACCTAGCAAAGCAGATTCAATCTCAGGAGCCGGCTCTTAGAGAACCAAATGTACAATGAAGCCAGAACACTGCAAGTACCAGAGATCTGATTCTTTAATAATGGCTGCTGCAGTGCTCTAAAGTGTGTATGTGCATTGGGAATAGTGGGTGGGTGGTTCCATGAAAGGAAATCAACTCCCAACTTTGACAGTGATGGTGGATCACCCACAGGAGTCATACTAACATACACATGAACACAAACACACATACACACGAACACAAACACACATACACACGAACACAAACACACATGCACATGAGCACAAACACACATACACATGAGCACAAACACACATACACACATTGTTGAGAACAGCAAATTTGAGAATGCCCATAACCTTGACTTTGAGTGTCTCCTAGAACAGGTGTCACCTTGTGCTTGAAGCTGCTGAAGGTCACAGATCTTACAATGAATGCTGACTCACCTTCCTATTGTTCCTGAAGCTGTATATAAAATTTCAGTGATTTGTGTACAATGATATCTAGGTCCTCTGAACACCACTATTTTTCAGTCTATTGAAGGACTCAAACAATGAACACTTCCATGCTGGGTTTATGAGAGCCTGTGCTCAGAGCTAGACGTCCCTGAGAAGAAGCAGGGATCTCTTTCCCCAAAAGAGCTTTAACCCGTGGCTAATCCGGATATCAGAAGTTTGCAGAGGAGGAGACTTCAATCAGGTCCACTGCCTGAGGATAAAAGGCAGGAGTGGTTCGCTGCAGAGTAATGGAGCTTTGATCAGCAGCCAATCCGTGTTTGGGAATGATTAGCAAGAGCAAATTAAAGGAAGGCAGGAGCAAGCACAGCAGCCATTGTCGCAGCGGCTTTTGGGTACTGTAGCAAAGATGTATACTGCCCTGGCAAAGTCTCAAATAGAATACTATTTCCACTGTAATCTCTCTACCTAAGAAAGGATATACTTCTCACTTAAATTTTCACCAGATTAACGACTGGGAGTCCAATGATGAGAGATGAAGCAAACAAGGACTATACCCTAGCAACACAAAAAACACTGGAGGAGCTCAGCAGGACAGGCAGCATCTGTGGAAAAGAGTAAACAGTCGATGTTTCGGGCCAACACTGTACTCTTTTCCATAGATGCTGGAGTTCATCCAGCATTTTCTGTGTGTGGCTTAGATTTCCAGCATCTGCAGATTTTCTCTTGTTTGTACGGGACTATACCCTCTAGAGCAGGGTTTCCCAACCTTTTTTATGCCATGGACCAATACCATTAAGCAAGGGGCCCATGTTCCCCAGGTTGGGAATCCCTAACTAGAGTTTAGAAGTATGAAAAGTACTCTTACTGAAGCTTTAACTTAGTAGGTGCAAGACTGCTACTTCCCTTTGTGGGAGTATTTGGAACCAAATTTCCTGTCCCAAAGTAAGTGTTCAGCTCTTCAAGATAAAGATTCGATTGAGGTACTATTTTGAGGAGCACAAAAGCCAAGAGTGGGTATCAGAAATGAGAGAGCAGAGGGCTCACAGGTGAAGAGAAAGATAAAGGAAAGTGCGATGCAATGGCACTCCTATCTTATTTCACACTCCCAGGCTGAACCAGGCAAGATGTTATTGTAACACTTTCAAACAGACCTATATGAAAAGTCATAAAGACTGGCATTGCAGTATGACTTGGGAAATGAAGTATCTCACTCTGTCAAATTCACAAAGCAGCAAACTAAAAAAAAAATGGAACATCTGGGATTATAAATGTTAGATTCACAGCATAGCCAAGATAATTGAAGCTTTTGTAGCCTGACTTTAGTCATCATACTGCCAGCAACAATGAAAATCCACCTACATTCTACAGAAGGAAATCACAACTTGAATGTGTAATCGGAGAATGGAAAGTACCGAGGAATGCGTGCCTCCCTAGTTTATCTATTTCTTTTCTTTTCTTTTATTTGATTGCAAAAATTATTCAAATTTATTTATAGCTACAAATAAAACTATTTGTTTATTCAATTACAGTAAAAACTATTTTCATCAGCAATTTTAGAGCATACATCAGTCATCCAACTATTCACCACTTCAGTGTTTTTTCACCTTTGAGTGAGATGGATGGGCTTGGTGCAATGATATCAGCTTCTCATCATCAGGCTAAGTATTACTCAGAACGAGTCTCAGATCCCCACGTTTAGTAATTTGTTGCTTTGGAAGGAGTTGAGTGACTGCACTGAAACCACACTCCACTATATATGAGGTTGGGAAGGCAATAAAGAACATCTTAACCCTTTTCCACGGTGCAGATATTTCAGAGATTTCTTTCTGCAACCAAAAGTCTTGATATAATTTTTGAGCCTCCGCTCAAAGTCATTTTGTGGCGAGATCAGTTCCTCCTCCATCCTTCCTGTTAATTCCTCATTACAAGTGTTCAGGAAGGGATTTATTACCCAACGTAGAATTTGGATCAAGGAGAAGATCCTGAAGTCTCTCTGACTTGTCTTTATGCAGCTCACCCAGATGGGCACAGTATACTTGAAGATCATCACCTGGTATTCTTTCTTTCTCTTCCAACTCAGAGAGGCTCAGAAATTGGAAAATGTCACAACGGTCAATGTTGCACTTAAATAGGGTTAACTTGGACAGAAGTGTGAAGATGACTAATTTGACATTGGTAAGATTCACATCATTTCTTTGCAGTTGAAGAATGATTTCATTAAGTTTGTAGGTAATTCTTTTTTTTCTCTGTTTCAAATGTTTTTATTGTGAAGCAACAGCAGCTTAACCACAACCAACAATGTCCTAAAGTACAATCCTTTTTTCTTTTCTTTCTTATAACAACATAATGAAAATCAAATGAATGTATGTATAGTAAACAAGCAAAAAGCAAAGGAAACCCTACCACCCCAACTCCTTTCCCCTTCCCAGCCCTACCCTCCCCTCACCCCTCCCGTATGTGCTATTTAGGTCCCACCTTAGTTCAGCTGTCAGTCTCTTCTAAATACAGCAGTAATGGTTGCCAGATTTTTTCAAATTCCTTGAGTCTGTCCTTGTTAACGTATCTTATCCTCTCTAGATGCAGAGTATCCATTAATGCAGCCAGCCATTGTCTGAGTGATGGAGTTTCCTCCTTTTTCCAGAACATCAGTATGAGTTTCTTTCCATTAAATATGCCATACGTCAGGAGTTGTTGCTGGGTAGCCTGGAATTCATTTGACCTCATAGAAGTTCCAAAAATTATTAAAGTGGGGTCTGGTATTATCTGAACCTTTAGTACCTTCGATAGGGCCTCAAATATTTCCTTCCAATACTCTTGTATCCTGGGACACAAAGCATAACTATGTAACAAATTTGCCTCCGAGGACTTGCATTTCTCAGACATTAGGGACAGCTCAGGGAATATTTTACGAATCCTTACTTTTGAGTAATGTAGTCCATGTAGGATTTTAAATTGTATTAAACAATGCCTGGCATTGATGGAACAGGAGTTAACATACTCCAAAGCCTCATTCCATATAACCTCCTCTATCTCTGTACCCAACTCCTTTTCCCACTCTTTTTTAATATTATCCATTGGTGTATGACACTTGTTTTGTATGGCATCATACAGATAGGCAATGATGTGTTCTGTCCCTAAACATGATCTTAAATGATTATCTAATTTATCAGGTTCTGCCATCTCAAAACCAGAAAGTTGTGATCTTATATAGTGTCTTAGCTGGAGATACCTGAAAAAAATTACTCTTTTGCAATCTGAATTTGTCCTGGAGCTGCCAAAATGATGCAAAAATCCCTTGTATGTATAAGTCTCCAATGCTGCGTATCCCTAAATCTCACCATGCATCAAAGGCCCCATCTATACAAGGGGATAAAAGAGGGGTTTGCTGGTATAGGTACAAGAAAACATGCTGTTCTGAGTTTCAAATGCTTCCCCATTTGTCTCCACATCTGTATGGTGCTATGGATAATGGGATAGTGTCTGTAACAGGCTTTATTTAACTGAATAGGGGACATAATGATTGCCCCTATGGAATATGGTAGGCAATCCTCACGCTCCATCTCCAACCATCTGGGAAGTACAACTGTATCATCTATCCAGTATGCTATACGGCTAACGTTAGCAGCCCAGTAATAAAAAATAAAGTTGGGTAGTGCTAGCCCCCCACTAGTCTTATTCTTGCAGAGATGTTCTTCCCTAATTCGATGGGCTTTATAATTCCATATAAAAGGTAGAATTATCGAATCTAAGCCTTTAACAAAGGTTTTGGTAAGATAGAGGGGCAGGTTCTGAAATAGATAGAGCAGTTGGGGAAGAAAAGTCATCTTGACTGCATTTACTCTACCCACTAAAGAAATTGGGAGTGTCTTCCAAAATTCTATTTTCTTTTTAATCTTTTCAATTAGAGGGATAAAATTTGCTTCAAACAGAGAACGATACTTTTTGGTTATTGCAATTGCAAGGCAAGTAAACTTCTCAAGGGTTATTTTGAATGGAAATTGTTTAAGCCCCTCCTGTTCTTCTACTCGGACCGGGAATAATTCACTTTTCCCCCAATTAATTTTATACCCCGAGAAAGTGCCAAATAAATTGACTATTTCCAGCAAAACTGGTACAGTAATATATGGTTTTGTTACAAACAACAAAACATCATCCGCATAAAGAGAAATTTTGTTGATAGTATATTCTGTATTGTACCCATAGATTTCGGGGTGAGAGCATATAGTCTCCGCCAGTGGTTCCACGTCCAATGCAAACAATAAGGGACTTAGTGCACAGCCCTGTCTTGTGCCCCTGTGCAAACTGAATGTTTCCAAGTGGGTATGATTAGTTAGTATTTTAGCACTAGGGTTACTGTACAGTAGCTTAATCCAAGTTATAAATTTGTCTCCCATTCCAAATTTTTTCAAAACTTCATAGAGGTATTGCCATTCCACTTGGTCAAATGCTTTCTCAGCATCTAAACTTAATATTATAAGGTCTTCCTTCGGATGTCTTCGAGAATGCATTATATTAAGAAGGCGCCTGATGTTATGGAAATAATTCCTTTTCGAGATAGACCCTGTTTGATCTGAGTGTACCAATTTATTTATCTGCTGACTGAGTCTCCTTGCCAGCATTTTAGCAAAAATTTTTTGATCCGAATTTAGCAGTGAAATCGGCCTATAAGATCCTACTTCCTCTGGGTCTTTGTCCTTCTTTGGAATAAGTGTGATAATGGCCTCGTTCATGGTTTGGGGTAACCTGCCAGTTTTAAACGACTTTCTATACGTCCTTACCATATAAGGTGCTAATAAGTCACTAAACTTCTTATAAAACTCATTACCTGTTCCATCCGAACCTGGATTCTTGCCATTTTTCAGGGATCTTTTTGTTCTTACTATTTTGTCATTTGTAATCTCTGCTTCCAAAGCCTGACACTCCGTCAGATTGAGTGAAGGTAGCCTACAAGTGTCCAAAAATGTATGCATGCTCCCTGTCGGTACATTAGATTGAGGTGCATATAATTTTTCATGATATTGACGGAATCTTTGAATAATGTCTTTGTGTGACATCAACAGAGTGCCCGAATCTGATTTAATTTTATGAATGGCCCAGTCACTTTCCAATTTGCGTAGCTGTCTTGCCAGCAATTTATACTTTATACTTTATTGTCGCCAAACAGTTGATACTAGAGCGTACAATCATCACAGCGATATTTGATTCTGCTCTTCGTGCTCCCTGCAGTACAAATCGATAGTAAATATTAAAATTTTAAATTATAAATCATAAATAGAAAATACAAAAAAGAAAGTAAGGTAGTGCAAAAAAACCGAGAGGCAGGTCCGGGTATTTGGAGGGTACGGCCCAGATCCGGGTCAGGATCCGTTCAGCAGTCTTATCACAGTTGGAAAGAAGCTGTTCCCAAATCTGACCATACGAGTCTTCAAGCTCCTGAGCATTCTCTCAGAGGGAAGAGGGACGAAAGGTGTGTTGGCTGGGTGGGTCGTGTCCTTGATTATCCTGGCAGCACTGCTCCGACAGCGTGCGGTGTAAAGTGAGTCCAAGGACGGAAGATTGGTTTGTGAGATGTGCTGCGCCGTGTTCACGACCTTCTGCAGCTTCTTCTGATCTTGGACAGGACAACTTCCATACCAGGTTGTGATGCACCCCAGAAGAATGCTTTCTATGGTGCATCTATAAAAATTAGTGAGGGTTTTAGGGGACAGGCCAAATTTCCTTAGCTTCCTCAGGAAGTAAAGGTGCTGGTGGGCCTTCTTGACAGTGGACTCTGCTTGGTTGGACCAAATCAGGTCATTTGTGATATTGACCCAGAGGAACTTAAAGATTTTGACCTGTTCCACGTGTGCACCACCGATGTAAATTGGGTCGTGCGGTCAGCTACTCCTTCTGAAGTCAACAACCAATTCTTTCGTCTTGCTGACGTTGAGGGATAGGTTATTGTCTTCTCACCATGCCACCAGGTTCTTAATTTCCTTTCTGTATTCAAACTCATCATTACCCGAGATACGGCCTACAATTGTGGAGTCATCAATTTGTGCAGTCTATCACCAAAATTCAAGGAAATTCTGTTTTGTAAACATGAAGGCTCTGCACATCCTTTCTGAGAGTATCTGGTTAAGTTTGTATTTTAATGCTGAAATTCTGTTATATTTTTCTGCAGATGGTTGTCGCACATTCTCCGTGTCTAGTTTACGTATTTGTTCTTCTAGTTCTATTTGTTCTGCTCTACTACATTTCTTTAGGGAAGACTGAAAAGAAATTATACATCCTCGAACATAAGCTTTACATGTTTCCCATAGTAGTCCTGGGGGTGTTTCACTATTACCATTTGTTTCAAGAAACAATAAAATTTGCGATTCTAAATACTCACAAAATTTTGGGTTTGTAAGTAGCTGAGGATTAATCCTCCAATTTCTATGTATTTGCGTCGATTCACCCAGCTCCAGTGAAAAAATAACAGGGCTGTGGTCTGAGGTGACAATATTATGATATCTTACGTTATCGACTTGTGGCAGTATTTTGCCATCGAGGAGGAAATAGTCAATCCTAGTACATACATTATGAACTCTAGAGTGGAATGAATACTCTCCCCCTGTTGAGTTGAATAGTCTACATATCTCACACAGATTCATATTGTCTATATATGTTTCCAGCAGGTTACTTGCCTTTGATGGTAATTCCCTCTGATTGGAAGGTCTGTCTAAATATGTATCCAGAACAAAATTAAAATCCCCTCTAATTATCAGGTTAGTGCTGGAGACCTCTGGTATCAATCCTAGAACTCATCTAAAAAATTCCGGGTCACCCCATTTTGGTCCGTAGATATTCACCAAGGTAGCTGGCATAGATTGTATTTCCCCAGTAACTATAACATAGATCCCATCCTTGTCCGCCATTGTTGTTAGGTGACGAAATTGAACGTTCCTGCGAATTATTATTGCCGCACCCCTAAATTTCATTGGAAATTTTGAGGAATATATTTGGCCTATCCACTTGACCATAATTTTACAGTGAGCTTCACCCTTCATATGTGTTTCCTGCAAGAAGATCACATCGGCCTGCAGTAATTTTAGGTGAGACAGCACTTCACCCCTTTTCAGCGGCTCATTAATCCCGTTTACATTCCAGGAACAAAAAGCCATGCGATTTCTTGTCCCCTGACCTCCTACCATCTCAGTATTTAACATCTGTACGATAATATTTTTGATCTGTTCTGGACCTTGTAAATCTATCGGTCATTAGAAATGAATGGACCCCAAACAGCACTCCCTTACGCCATCCCTCCTGCCCCCCACAACCCCCATCACCCTTGAAAGCTCAAAATAACCAACAAAAAAGTCCATATCTCCATACACAAATACACCCAGTCGAAACTCTAGGAATAACTTCTTGATAGTTTATCTATTTCTAACACACATTTATTTGTACTTGAAACCTTGGTGCCTTTACTGCCTAGTCTTGTATAAATTGCTGCAATACAGATTGTTGAGATAATAGTTTTGTCATTATTTATTTCCAGACTAAGTTCCTTTCAGGCTAACAATGTTTAACCAAGCCCCTTAACAAGAGGGAACTCATTTCTAAGGATCAATGGATCAGATCTGTGGATAATATCTAGTTACTTAACCATTATTTACTGAAGGCCAGATCAGAGGCATTCAAATCTGGAGACCAATGATGCTACAAGAGGTGTAGGTATGATCTTCGGAAAGCCATCTCAAGGGTGAAGTGGAGATTCTGGACTAAACTGGGTTTGAATACCATAACCTCCAAAGTAGAATCAAGTGATAGGGGACAGCAGAGCTTCGCTTCAAGATAAGCTTACTTTGACTGGAGGAAACATCACGAACCTCACATATCCTGATGATCCTTTGGTCGCAGTATCTGAAGATGATGTGTGGGCTGCCTTTAAGAGGGTGAGCCCAAAGAAAGCATCTAGTCTGGATGAGGTACCTGGCCAAGTACTAAACGTCTGTGTTGACCAACTGGCTGGGGAGCTCATGGATATCTTCAACCTCTTGTCTCGGCAGTGTGCGGTACCCACCTGCTTCAATTATACCAGTGCCCAAGAAAAGCATGGTAACATGCCTTGATGACCATCACCCAGTTGGACTTGCATCCACAGTGATGAGAGGTGGGTGATGAAACATATCAGCTCCTGTCTGAGTGGTGACTTGGATCTACTCCAGTTTGCCTACCAGAGCAAAAGGTCACAGCAGATGCCATCTCATTTGTCCTTCACAAAACTCTGGTACATCAGGAGAGCAGAGATACATACGTCAGGATGCTCCTTATCGATTTCAGGTCAGCATTTAATACCATCACCACCCCAAAACCAATCAGTAAGCTTCAAGACCTCTGGGCTTCAATACCTCCTTGTGCAGTTTGATCCTGGATTTCCTCACTCGCAAACCCCAGTCAGTTTAGATTAGAAAGAACAGCTCCCCCACAATCTCCATCTGCACAGGTGCACCACAGGGCTCTGTGCTTAGCTCCCTGCTCTACTCACTAAAACCTATGACTGTGTGGCTAAGTACAGTTCCAAACCCATATTCAAGTTTGCTGATGACACCACTGTTGTGGGCCATATCAAAGGAGGTGGTGAATCAGCGTACTGAAGGGAGATTGAAGACTTGGCTGAGTGGTGTCATGACACAACCTCTCCCTCAATGTCAGTGTAGGGCTCTCAGTATACTAGGTGGACTGTTAACTGTTGATCGCTTATTACCAAAATGGCTTCTCTGAAGTGTTATATTAAATTGGCTTCTTGTAATGTTAACTGCTGAGCAAGGGGTTCTCTGTAACTGCAATGTTTGGGTTATACAGGGAGATAATGGAAATTATATTCATTTGTTAGCCAGTGGAAGTCATGTTCTGTTATCTTGTATATGTATGCTGAGTTGAGGAGCGCGGGCTTTTCGGGAGGTGAGCGGAGAGGACGGACGTGTGAGGAACGGACAGAGGTTCCAGGGCGGCGGATACTGGACCTCGGGGGTTCGGATGGTGGCTGGAGTCTCGGAAGGACGTTGTGGATGGAATCGGAGTCGTGAGCTCCAACATATTAAAATATTATGTGCACAAGACTGATAAGTTACCTATGTGGCACCTAGTTTTTTGTAGTTATTTCTACTAACCCATCACCAAAAATTTGGCTATAAAGTATAATTCTTTACTCGCACCTGAAATATTGTTTTCATATTTGTGTTGTGGCTGTTCATTGGGTGACTCGCACCTTATCCGCACCAAAGCGATTGCACTGTTTGGCGGAGTCGATGGCTATTTACCCTAGGCAACGGGGGGGGGGGGTCAGTAGGGCAAAAACCCTTACATCAGCAAGAGCAAGGAACAACTGTAGACTCCAGGGTTCCATGAGCCAGTCCTCATTAAAGGATCAGGAATGGAGAGAGTCCATAACTTTAAATTCCAGAGTGTCACTATCTCAGAGGACCCATCATATAAGTATAACTGCAAAGAAAGCATGACAGCACCTCTACTTCCTCAGGAGTCTGCGGAGATTCGGCATGTCATCAGAAACGTTGATAAGCTGCTATAGATGTGTCATGCAGACTGTGTTGACTGTCTACATCATGGCCCGATATGGGAACACCAATACCACTGAATGGAAAATCCTACAAAAGGTGGTGGATCTGGCCCAGTACATCACAGGTAAAGCCCTCCCAACCGTTGAGCATATCTACATGAAATGCTGTTGTAGGAAAGCAGCAGCCATCATCAAAGGTCCCCACCACACAGGCCATGCTCTCTTCTCGCTGCTGCCAATAGGTGGAAGGTACAAATCCTCAGGACTCACCCCACCAGGTTCAAGATTAGTTACCGCCCCTCAACCATCAGGCTGCTGAACTAAGGAGGATAACTACACTCATCTATTGAGATGTTCCCACAACCAATTATCTCACTTTAAGGACTCTTTATCTTGTTATTTCATGGTCACATTTTTATTGCCATTTATTTATATTTGCATTTGCACAGTTTGTTATCTTCTGCTCTCTGGTTGATCTTTCATTGATCCTGTTATAGTTACTATTCTATAGATTTGCTGAGTATGCCCACAGGAAAATGAATTTCTGTTGTATGCAGTGACATATATGTATTCCGACAATAAAATTTACTTTGAACTTCATGCTACCATTCCCCTCTTAGCCTACATTGCGGGGACGGGGTGTGGGTGGGGTGGAAATGTGGCTCAGTTCTTCACTGTATAAATGTTTTATGACCAAACAATATTTACTTTATTGCAACAATGTTACAAAGTTTAACCTGATTAACAGGGGTTAACTGAAAAATAACTTTTCCAAGTTAATATGCACATTTTCAGGGATCGTGGATATGAGCAGCATCATCCAAGGAGCCCTCAGTACTGGTTTCAATGGGGGAGCAGATAAACCTAATGGTTCAGGATTCACTCCTCATAACATCTGTAGGGAAATGGTGGGTTTGTGTTCTTGGTTGTTAGCATGACAAATACCATTCATAGAAACATAGAAAACCTGCAGCACAATACAGGCCCTTCGGCCCACAGAGCTGTGCCGAACATGTCCCTACCTTAGAAATTACTAGGCTTACCTATAGCCCTCTATTTTACTAAGCTCCATATACTTATCTAAAAGTCTCTTAAAAGACCCTATCGTATTCACCTCCACCACCGTTGCCGACAGCCCATTCCACGCACTCACCACTCTCTGTGTAAAAAACTTACCCCAACATCTCCGCTGTACCTACTCCCCAGCACCTTAAACCTGTGTCCTCTTGTGGCAACCATTTCAGCCCTGGGAAAAAGCCTCTGACTATCCACAAAATCAATGCCTCTCATCATCTTATACACCTCTATCAGGTCACCTCTCATCCTCTGTCGCTCCAAGGAGAAAAGGCCGAGTTCACTCAATCTATTCTCATAAGGCATGCTCCCCAATCCAGGCAACATCCTTGTAAATCTCCTCTGCACCCTTTCTACGGCTTCCACATCCTTCCTGTAGTGAGGCAACCAGAACTGAGCACAGTACTCCAAGTGGGGTCTGACCAGGGTCCTATATAGCTGTAACATTACCTCTCGGCTCCTAAATTCAATTCCACGATTGATGAAGGCCAATACACCATACAGCTTCTTAACCACAGAGTCAACCTGCGCAGCTGCTTTGAGCGTCCTTTGGACTCGGACCCCAAGATCCCTCCACACTGCCAAGAGCCTTACCATTAATACTATATTCTGCCATCCTATTTGACCTACCAAAATGAACCACCTCACACTTATCTGTGTTGAACTCCATCTGCCACTTCTCAGCCCAGTTGTGAATCCTATCGATGTCCTGCTGTAATTTCCAACAGCCCTCCACGCTATCCACAACACCTCCAACCTTTGTGTCATCAACAAACCTACTAACCTATCCCTCCATTTCCTCATCCAGGTCATTTATAAAACTCATGAAGAGTTCCAGAACAGATCCCCGCAGTGCTCCACTGGTGACCGAGCTCCATGCAGAATATGACCCATCTACAATGACTCTTTGCCTTCTGTGGGCAAGTCAGTTCTGGATCCACAAAGCAATGTCCCCTTCGATCCCATGCCTCCTTACTTTCTCAATAAGCCTTGCATGGGGTACCTTATCAAATGCCTTGCTGAAATCCATATACACTACATCTACTGCTCTTTCTTCATCGATGTATGTAGTCACTTCCTCAAAAAATTCAATCAGGCTCGTAAGGCTTGACCTGCCCTTGACAAAGCCGTGCTGACTATTCCTAATCATATTATGCCTCTCCAAATGTTCATAAATCCTGCCTCTCAGGATCTTCTCAAACAACTTGCCAACCACTGATGTAAGACTCACAGGTCTATAATTTCCTGGGCTATCTCTACTCCCTTTATTGTGTTACGTACCCCGTAACTGGGTTGCCAAATCAGCAGAAATGGACCACTAGTTGGAATTAATGGACAACTAAGAATTAATAAAGTTTTACTAAAGAAACAAGTAACACAGTACTCTAATTGTAAAGATATAAATGCAACAGGTTAGCAATGATAATACACACGTGTACACAGAACTAGAGTAATAGGAATCAAACCAAGCTCTATCGCAGTCTAGGGGTAAAATGATCAGTCTTAAGTGACGCAGAGTTCAGTTCAGCTTAGTACAGTTCGCAGTAATCACTGTTGTGCCGTTGGAGAGAGAGAGAGAGAGAGAGAGAGGGGGAATGCAAATTTGATTCAAGCAGGCTTTTGATGTTCTTTGCAGTTGGCTTTGAGCGGACCCTTTTATGCCTTCTATCCCGCTGTGGTCACCGACTGTGACCCCTCCATTCTGGATACGACCGATCTTCCGCGGTGAACCCGGCACCCAGGCAAGGGCGGATACACATACCAGGTTCCCACTGATCGTACCTTTTCACCCTGTGAGTCTATGGTCGGTTCCCGCGAACTGGACCTCCAAACTCCCACCAACTTGTGGGGGCACACCACTCTTCCAGGGTCTCGTTATCTCGAGATCTTGTGGTGTGTGTCGTTCCTTAGCGAACCTGTTCTTTTTATCCCCCTGCTGGGGTATCGCCTGTCCATCAAACTTCAATCAGTTCAGGTTCAAAGCAACCGGTCTGTCAATATTCTGAATTGTGTTTCTTTTCCGTTATCTCTCTCTCCTCTCTCATTAACATTTTGAACGTTTCTCCATTGTCTCCCTTATCTCTCTCATTAGCATCAATCATCTGATAACCTGGTTTGTCATCACAATTGAATAAAGGAACAACATCCGCAACCCTCCAATCCTCCGGAACCTCTTCCGTCCCCATTGATCATCTCCAGAGGCACCGCCATCTCCTCCCTCACCTCCCACAGTAGCCTGGGATACATCTCATCCGGTCCCAGTAACTTATCCAACTTGATACTTTCCAAAAATTCCAGCACATCCTCTTTCTTAATATCTACATTCTCAAGCTTTTCAGTCTGCTGCAAGTCATCACTACAATCACCAACATCCTTTTCCATAGTGAATACTGAAGTAAAGTATTCATTAAGTACCACTGCTATTTCCTCCGGTTTCATACATACTTTCCCGCTGTCACACTTGATAGGTCCTATTCTTTCATGTCTTATCCTCTTGCTCTTCACATATTTGTAGAATGCCTTGGGGTTTTCCTTAATCCTGCCCGCAAGGGCCTTCTCATGGCCCCTTCTGGCTCGCTTAATTTCCTTCTTAAGCTCCTTCCTATTTGCCTTATAATCTTCTAGATCTCTAACATTACCCAGCTCTCTGAACCTTTTGTAAGCTTTTCTTTTCTTCTTGACTAGATTTATTACAGTCTTTGTACACCATGGTTCCTGTACCCTACCATAACTTCCCTGTCTCATTGGAACGTACCTATGCAGAACTCCACACAAATATCCCCTGAATATTTGCCACATTTCTTCCGTACTTTTCCCTGAGAACATCTGTTTCCAATTTAAGCCTCCAATTTCCTGCCTGATAGCCTCATAATTCCCCTTAATCCAATTAAATGCTTTTCTAACTTGTCTGTTCCTATCTCTCTCCAATGCTACTGTAACAGAGATAGAATTACGATCACTACCTCCAAAATGCTTTCCCACTGAGAGATCTGACACCAGACCAGGTTCATTTCCCAATATCAAATCAAGTACATCCTTTCCTCTTGTAGGTTTATCTACATATTGTGTCAAGAAACCTTCCTGAGCACACCTAACAAACTCCACCCCATCTAAACCCCTTGCTCTAGGGAGATGCCAATCAATATTTGGGAAATTAAAATCTCCCATCATGACAACTCTGTTATTATTACAACTTTCCAGGATCTGTTTCTCGATCTGCACCTTTATATCCCTGTTACTATTGGGCAACCTATAAAAAACACCCAGTAAAGTTACAGACCCCTTCTTGTTCCTGCCCCAAAAGAGGTCTCAATGATCCAGAAATCTGAATCCCTGCCCCCTGTTCCAATCCTTCAGCCACACATTAATCCTCCACCTCATTCTATTCCTATAATCACTGTCGCGTGGCACAGGCAGTAATCCCGAGATGACTACCTTTGCGATCCTGTTTCTCAACTTCCTTCCTAACTCCCTGTAGTCTTTTTTCAGTACCTCTTCCCTTTCCCTACCTATATCATTGGTACCAATATGTACCACGACCTCTGGCTGCTCTCCCTCCCACTGCAGGATATCGTGGACGGGATCTGAAACATCCCGGACCCTGGCATCTGGGAGGCAAACTACCATCCAAGTTTCTTTCCTGTGCCCACAGAATCGCTTGTCTGACCCCCTAATATAGAGTCCCCTATCACTGCTGCCATCCTCTTCCTTTCCCTACCCTTCTGAGCTGCAGGGCCAGACTCTGTGCCAGAGGCACGGCCACTATCGCTTCCCCCTGGTAGGCTGTCCCCTCCAATGGTACTCAAACAGGAGTACTTATTGTTAAGGGGTACAGCCACAGGGCACTCTCTAGTGCCTGACTCTTCCCCTTCCCTCTCCTGACTATGACCCACTTCTCTGTCTCCCATGGCCCCATTTTGACCAGGGTGGCAGTGTGAAATGTGCGGAGGATGTTGAGATAATGCAGGATGACTTGGACAGGTTGGGTGAGTGGGCAGATGCATGGCAGATGCAGTTTAATGTGGATAAATGTGAGGTTATCCACTTTGATGGTAAGAACAGGAAGGCAGATTACTATCTGAATGGTGTCAAGTTAGGAAAAGGGGAAGTACAACGAGATCTAGGTGTCCTTGTTCATCAGTCACTGAAAGTAAGCATGCAGGTATAGCAGGCAGTGAAGAAAGCTAATGGCATGTTGGCCTTCATAACAAGGGGAGTTGAGTATAGGAGCAAAGAGGTCCTTCTGCAGTTGTACAGGGCCCTGGTGAGACCACACCTGGAGTATTGTGTACAGTTTTGGTCTCCAAATTTGAGGAAGCACATTTTTGCTATTGAGGGAGTGCAGCGGAGGTTTACGAGGTTAATTCCCGGGATGGCGGGACTGTCATATGTTGAAAGATTGGAGCGACTGGGCTTGTATACACTGGAATTTAGAAGGATGAGAGGGGATCTGATTGAAACATATAAGATTATTAAGGGATTGGACACGCTAGAGGCAGGAAACATGTTCACGATGTTGGGGGAGTCCAGAACCAGAGGCCACAATTTGAGAATAAAGGGTAGGCCATTTAGAACGGAGTTGAGGAAAAACTTCTTCACCCAGAGAGTAGTGGATCTGTGGAATGCTCTGCCTCAGAAGGCAACGGAGGCCAATTCTCTGGATTCTTTCAAGAAAGAGTTAGATAGAGTTCTGAATGATAGCAGAGTCAAGGGATATGGGGAGAAGGCAGGAACGGGGTACTGATTGTGGATGATCAGCCACGATCACAGTGAGTGGCGGTGCTGGCTCGAAGGGCCGAATGGCCTACTCCTGCATCTATTGTCTATTTTTTATTGACTACCTGCCCATAACTCCTTTCTATCACCTCATCGCTCTCCCTGACCAAGCAAATGTCATCAAGCTGCATCTCCAGTTCCCTAACTCGGTCCCTTAGGAGCTGCAGCTCGACACACCTGGTGCAGATATGGCCGTCCAGGAGACTGGGAGACTCCAGGACCTCCCACATCTGACCCCAAGCACAGAAAACTGGCCTCACCCTCATTCTACTTCCTTTCCGCAATTAACACAGACAAACCTACCTCACCTCTTCCTGTTACCGCCAAAGCCCGTTGAGCCAAAGCCCTATCACTCTGCTGTCTCTCAGTCCGCTGCCTGCTCCGAACTCTGCCCGCTGGATATGGCGGTCTTCTTTTTAAACCTTTCACGCTCTACTGGCTGATGTCATGTGCCTGCGCAGTCTCGCCTCTCTTTTACCCCGAGTAGTAAAAAAATCCTTTTGCTCTAAAAAATCACCTGTTCACTCGCAGCCTTCTTGCTTCGAATCAAAAACCATTGAAGATTCCTTACCTTTTTAAACCTTTCGCACTCTTTCAGCCCCTGGGTGTTGGAAAACAGAAGGGGAATGTGATGTATCATTAAACAATCCAGAGCAGTTAGTTCAGAACTCATCACACAGCAAGTCCAGTTGATTGAATAAATGTGAATGATAGATTTATGTCAGTATGCCTGCCTGGAAACTACTGGGTTAAAGTCAAAATTCCATCTGGTTCACAAATGTCTCCTGGGAGTTCTTACCCTGGTCCATATGTAACTTTTGGCCCACAGAAGTGGAATCATACAGCATGGAAACTAGCCCTCTGGCCTGTCTTGTCCATGCCAACCAAGTTGCTTAATTGAGCTAGTCCCATTTACTCTCATTTGGACCATATCACACTAAAATGTTCCCAGTCTTATACTGGTTTTAAGTGTTACAATTAGAGTCATAGAAAGTTACAGCACAGAACAGGCCATGCCAAACCATTTAAACTGCCTACTCCCATCACCCTGCTCCAGGACCATACCCCGACCATCCACGTACCTATACAAACTTCCCTTAAATGTTAAAATCAAGCTTGCATGTACAACTTGTGCTGGCAGCTCATTCCACACTCCCATGACCCTCTGAGTGAAGAAGTTTCCCCTCATGTTCCCCTTAAACATTTCACCTTTCACTCTTAACCCATGACCTCCAGTTGTAGTCCCACCCGTGGAGAAAGCCTGCTTGTATTTACCATTTCTAAACCCCTCATAATTTTGTATACTTCTATCAAATCTCCTCTCAATCTTCCACTTTCAAGGAATAAAGACCTGACTTATTCAATCTTTCTAAATAGCTCAGGTCCTCCAGATCTGGCGACATCCTTGTAAACTTTTCTCTGTACTCAACCTTAATTACATCTTTCCTGTGAGTAGGTGACCAAAACTGCACACAACACTCCAAATTAGCCACACCAATGTCTTATACAACTTCAAAATTGTATTTACCCCTTCCATTGCTCTGGTAGCTTATTCCACATACCCACCCACATGTGAAAATGTTGTCTCTCAGGTCCTCTAAACCTTTTTCCTGTTGCCTTAAAACTATACTCTCTAGTTGCAGAATCACCTGCCCAAAGGAATAGATTGGCATACCTGTGTTCCTCATGATTTTATAAACCCCACTCTCTGCACTTCAGGGGGAGAAAAGAAGCACCAGCTTATCCAGTCTCTCTAACGTTAAACGGTGTTGAATTTTAACTATCCACCAGAATGGTCTAGCCTGCCTTCCAGTTCAAGAATGATTTGAGATATTGACCATACTGGGGATGACCCTGTCATATGAAAGAATGAGGGCAAGATATTTAAAGTATTAGTACTGTTTACTGGATGGGTTGAGTGGGTTAAGCGGCCTTTTTAATCTCTACCTTTTGGCAAAACCTTTGACAAGGTAGATTCACTTTAGAGTAAAGAATCACCAACTGAAGAAAATTAGGTGCATTGGAGCTCGTTGGAGTTTTACTTTTATTGATTAGAATAAACAAATGGAAAATGCAGCAAATTCCTTTGTTGTTCCATGATCCTTGGCATACTGCTGCTGGGACTGGCATTGCATCAATTCTTGCTGAGTTTAGTGTTAGCACTGAACTGAAATACAACAAGATAAGATTGCTCAAGCTCCCCATAACAATCAGTTTGCAGCAGCATCTCCCCATGGCTAGCAAAATGAAATGGAATTCCACAGGAGAGAGAGGGTGGGAGAAAGGGAGGTGGAAGAAAGAGAGGGGGTGTGGATGAAAACGAAGTGGAGAGAGAGGAAGTGTGGGGTGTGGGAAAAATGAGGGGGGAGAGAGAGAGAGTGTGAGAGGGAGAGCAAGATAGAGTGAAAGAGAAATGGGGAGTGAAGTGAGATTGATGCTGAGGTACGGTGGAGGCAGGACTGTCAGGTTTACACTGACAAGAACCTAGCAGCAGATGGCTCAAATTGTCCTCTGCAGGGGTGAGAATCCCTGAAACATGAACCCTGGAAGGTAAAATAACATGTTTACTACTTCAACTTCTCTACTCAAGGAATGGAAGAGACCCTCTACAAGACAACGGAAGATTCAACATTTCTCCAAGCTACAGATTGGTAGGCTACCAAAGCTTAAGCATCCTCAAAAACAAAAGCTCTCTAACAATATTTTATTGAGATTACATTATTCCCTTTCATTAAATCTATAATGTACACTTGGATTATCAACTGTGCTGTTGAATCTCCATAAAGATTCAGTAGGTACAATTTACAAAGGCAAATTCCTTCAGTTTTGTCTCTACAGTGTATGCGGAGAGGACAACTCTTCCCTTCTCTCCAGAACACTATCATTTGGGAAAATGAAGGAGAAAAGGGGACAGTGGGGTGAGGGGAGAAGATGACGAGCTGGATGATGATAAGGCTGTGCCAAGTTCATCAATGTACCAGACACCCCATGAGACCACCTCAACTTCAGCGTTCTTTGAGATATCAATGGATTTGTACTCCCAGGAGGTTCAAAGTAAATTACCAAAATACATATGTCACCATATACAACAGAGCTTTATTTTCTTGCAAGCATACTCAATAAATCCATAATAAAATAATAACCATAATAGTATCAATGAAAGACCACATCAACTTGGGCGCTCAACCAGTGTGCAAAAGACAACAAACTGTGCAGGATTCAGGAGAAAGCCACGACAGGTATAAACCAAGAAATGGTCAGTGAGCAGTCCACCTCACCGAACATAGGGGAGGACAAGGAGTGCAGAGGAAGGATCATGCTTGATACTATGATTCATGCACAGGATGCAACTTGACTTCCTTTCAAAGTTCAGTCAAAGTCATGCCACACAGTACTGCCAAGTTCAGGTAACAAGTCTTCCTGTCCCTTTCGTCTTGATCCAACCAGAGTTCTGGCCTCTGCCCCTCAGAAGCAGGTTGTAGCTCTAAAAGAATGGGGTGCCATCAAGCAACAACTTGATACCACTCAAACGGAAAAGCAATCAATTTAACCAGGTTTTTGTCTTCCTTATCCTACCCCACGTTTTAGAGCACTATGGGGCTACTGTGTAAATGACATGAAAAGTAGGCATTGTCCATGTGATATATCCAGTGCCCTGAAGTTTTCAATGTGTTGTATTTGTTTCTCCAATGTTATTACCCTTAGTAAGAAAATCCAAAATAAAGATAATGAATCTTAAGTTGCATTCAGAGAAATACAAGTTACCACAAAATTGGGCCATAAGACCATAAGATATAGAAGCAGAATTAGGCTATTTGGCCCATCAAGTCTGCTCAGTCATTTCATCATGGCTGTTCCAATTTTCTTCTCAGCCCCAGTCTCCTGCATTCTCCCTATATCCCTTCATGCCCTGACCAATCAAGAATCTATCTGCCTTAAACATACTTAAAGACTTGGTCTCCACAGCTGCCTGTGGCAAAGAATTCTATAGATTCACCACTCTGGCTAGAGGAATTCCTCCTCATCTCCATTCTAAAAGGACTACCCTCTATTCCGAGGCTGTGTCCTCTGGTCTTAGACTCACCCACCATAGGAAACATCCTCTCCACATCCAGAAGTAAGGATAATGAATTTTAAGTTGCATTCAGAGAAATATGAGTTATCACATAAGACCATAAGATATAGGAGAAGATATCGGAGGTATCATAAAATTCTGCACAAATTTTAAAAGTCCTGGCTAGAGAATCAGGCCCTGTCCACAAAAGTGGCCACAAATCAGCTCCTCAATACAATGATGGGGTTAGTGGGGGTTCCCACCAATTGCTGTCCTTTGCAACCCTCAAAGAGGCTCCAGAGATTAAGCTTAATATATTGTATGCAAGGACACTGCTTGAAAGGTCCTGAATGAAACTTAATCTACTCCTCTACACCAGTCCTGTCAGAAAGTGCTTGTCATTTAGAATGATTTTAAAGTGAGGCTACTCACGGGGGACAAACTGATGCACTGATGTAATGTGCTTTATTGTGTTATCCTTTATCAATATGAAAATAAATGCATTCATGAATAATAAATTCTACAGATCTGTATGTGCAGGTTTCTGTATTCGGTGCTTTACGAATCAATTTAAACAGAAAATTGAAGGAGAAGACACTGTACAAAATGGAGGTGATTTAGGGCATAGTTTATTTGTCAAATCACAAATTTGTACTTAAATTTGACAAATGTGACTGAAGACGAATCGATGAAAATAGAACCCATTCTGAACTGGAGTGGAGTAACACAGTTTGATCACTTGACTTCCATTTTATTTCAGATTCATTGTAATACAGTCTGGGTTTCAACCCCTTCTGATATCAACTGGTCTGTCATGAGCAGCTGAAGGTATTCCTCACTGAGGTTCAGACCGAATCCATGTTTCTCGTTGCTGGGCACACTGGAAGGATGAGATGTATCATACATAATGTTGCAATAGGCCAGTGCAGATTTTCCGCAGGTTCTGGAATTTTCCCCCATGTTACGGCCGTTTGGGTTATGGGAAATTACGCTTACAGAACTCACAAAACACAAGTCACTACCCAGAAAGCTGCGATATAGTATTAAACTTGCTCTCAGGGAACAGATGCTTAAAAAAACCCTAAATAACACTTTTTTCAAATCACATTTCTTATAACATACACAGATGATGTGTGTTTGCATTATGGAAAATCGCAATATGGAGTGCTTTCTAGGAATTCAACTCTGTGCCTGTAACACAGGAGTGAGCTTTACTAGGATTTGCGGCTATGTGGTCTGGTGCTGACTTGGTTTCAAGTTGGAGGTGATGCCACCTACTTTGCTTTCTACTCGGCTAGCACTTTGCTGGAATCTTCAGAGTCCAACGAAAAGTGCAAACTCCTGATCTCCTGGTCCTGTTAACACAAAAGGGGAAAATGAACAGGCAGGAAACAGGCAAGTGAAACTTGCATGAATATTGATTTCCCCTTCCAGTAAACAAATTTCTCCCCCCACCCCACTTCTTTATTTCCCACTCTGACCTTTACCTCTTCTCATCTGCCTCTAACTTTCCATGAGGTCCCCTCCTCATTCACCTCTCCCATCAGATTCCTTCATCTCCAGCCCTTGACCTTACCCACCCACCTGGCTTCACCCATCACCCTCCAGCCAGCCTCCTTTCCCTCCCTCCACCTTTTTATTCTGGCACCTTCCTCCTTCCTCCTCAGTCCTGAAGAAAGGTCTCGACACAAAATATTTCCATAGATGCTGCCTGACCTGCTGAGTTCATCCAGCATTTTGTGTGTTGCAGTGGAACTTTGAGTTGATTTACCTAGTGCTAAAGATAGTAGTTGTTGAGAATGTTTTTTTTTCAGTATTCCAGGAAAAAGAGGAACATAAAATGAGCCAAAGTTCCTACTTTTACTCATTATCCAGTGGTCGCTGGTAGCAGGCTACATTTTCCACAGAGTGGAGGGTCTGTCTGTGCACACAGTGCCTCGGATCTCACATGGAAAATGGCTACTTGGACAAAGGGTCAGATGGCATACTGTTTGGTGTTGTCCAACTATAGAAAGGTGCGAGTTTTATTTCAGGGAAAAAAAACATGGGTAGATGAAAATAAATATTAGTCACAAGAAAATAACTAAACAGTTAAAATATATTTTGGAATTATTTTCAAATGAATTAAACAATGGTGAGTCTGTTCTGATTCACATCTGGACAGGACAGAATTCTCCTGAGATTGAGTTAATCTAACCAGTGTAAACATCACTTTTGCCAACCCAACCTTTGACTTTTTTTTTTAAAAAGATTGTGTTAAAAAAAGCAGGGGCTTATTTAAGCAAAATCTAACTTTTCAGTTTGATTTTATATCCTGCCATTGACCGTATCTTGGACTGAGACTGATAACTTCCAGTCAGTCTCTCTGTTCCAGGGTGACATTCCTAATCATGTTTATCAAGCTTTCAAGTGCATAGTCTTGCCACTTCCAGTATGCACCAGTTCTCCCATGTTGTGGTACAACTGTTGTACTGTGCTGTTTGTGCAGTGAGAGATTAGCTTTATTTGTCACATGTACATTGAAACAGAGAGAAATATGTTGATTATATTAGATCAAATCAGTGAGGATTGTGTTGGGCAGCCTGCAGGTGTTGCCATGCTTCCAGTCCAACATAGCGTGCCCACAACTTAGTAACTCTAACCTTGGAATCTGGGAGGAAACCGGAGCACTCAGAGGCAACCCACGTGGTCATGGGGAGAATGTACAAACTCCTTATAGGCAGCAGTGGGAATTGAACCCTGATCAAAGGTGACTGTCGCTGTAATAGCATTATGCTAGCCACTGTGCTACAGTGCTACCTCCTACGTTACACACTAAATGCAAGGTCACCTTCAAAAACTAGGCATACCATGCGGTAGCCCTTCTTTGCTGAGAGTTCTGCCTGCAATAAAAAATGTTCTGTTTACACCCTACTGTTGAATCATCTGAGCTAGCAGCAACAGCAAGAAACCTACATTGGGATCAAGTTTGGTAAGCTACTGGTTTTTTGGAGTGGCAAGACAGTGAACCAATACAAGTGAACCAATATGGTTCTCAGGGGAAATTGGAGATAAGTCAGGTTGGACACGCCAGGGAGCTTGAAAGGTTCAGCTGACTTAGTTATCCGTCACAAATTTGGGATGAATGGAAAGGACCCTGAGGGCTCAGAACAGAGCAAGACTGTCATGCACAAGTACCAAAGGACAATTTTGCTGCTGATAAGGTTGCATAAGACATAGATAGGCCTATGAGTGACATGAGCTATCCTGTGGGGATACAGTGAAAACCTGAACAGACTGGACAG
This sequence comes from Mobula birostris, assembly GCF_030028105.1. Lineage (NCBI taxonomy): Eukaryota > Metazoa > Chordata > Chondrichthyes > Myliobatiformes > Myliobatidae > Mobula > Mobula birostris. The sequence goes on from NC_092378.1 coordinate 107,984,225, forward strand.
AGCCACAGAATCATACGGCATGGAAACAAGGTCTTTGCTCAACTTGTCCATGCCAGTCATGACAAGTTTCTCCCAATTGCCCACGTTTGGCTGTTATCTCCTCCTATCCATGTGCTTATCCGAATGTCATTAAGATGTTGTTATTGTACTTGCCTCAACTGCCCCCTCCGTCAGCTCATTCCGTATACATACCACCTATTGCGTGAGGAGATTGCCTCTCAAACCCTTTTAAATCTTTTTGCTGCTGCTACTGCTACTGCTGCTGGGACCTCCATCGATTAGAGTCGACCATGGATATCGCATTCTAGCTGTCTAGATACACAAGCCTGGGCAGTACGATATGGAGAGCAAGCTGTTGCCCCTGTAGTAAGCTCCCCCTCTTCACGCATCTGTTGAACCCAAAGGAGTGGCAGAGACTGATACAGTTTGTTACCAGAAGCGTGGCAGGAGTTAAACTCAATGTTGGACTACCTTAGGGACTCCAGCTCCGGATTTTTCCCTCGGGGTTTACTCCCAAAGTCTTCCACGTGAGTGGGTATAGCCGCTAGGCAATGGAGATTTGATATTGGAGTTTTCTTTCTCCTGGATGAGATGGCAACCACAGCTGACAAGCCCCATCTGCCAGAAGTGATTGGTTTTAAGGAGCCAGTAATCCACCTTTGCCCCTTCTCCCGTCAGTAGAAACTGTTCCACCAGGCTTAATAACTAAGCCACTCGTGAATGCCAGGAGCTGGACATAGTTGTCAAAGGCTATTTGAGGCACACGCCATTGGGAGCATTTAATAGGTAGTGGAAGCTTATCCCCATTACTATCCCCAGTTACAACAACTTCAAGGAACCAATCTTCCACTCACGTTAAACCTATGCTTCCTAGTTTTTACTTCCCCTTCCCTGGGAAAATAAAGACTGCATTCACACTATCTAAACCCCTCATGATTTTATACACCTCTGTAATCCCCTATGTTCCAACGAATAAAGTCCTAGCCTGCCCAATCTCTTCTTTTAACTCAAGCCCACAGGTCCTGTCAGTATCTGAATACCATGGAGACATTCAAGAGCTGCAAGTTCAGCCTGTACAGCCAGGGTCAGAGGAATGGCTGGCAGGATACATATTGACTAAGAGGTGTAAAGTCCATACCTCTGTAGATCGAATGTTAAGGGATCGCTTAGTGGCTGACAGAGTTGAGGTAAAACTATTTAACATGGTGGTCCTAACATTTGAGGATTATATATAGGATGACCACCATTATAAAAGCAGTCTTTAAGATTGTGAGGTAATTTCACTTCAGAGATTATTTCAAGACAGCAAGCACAAGCAGGTAAAGTAGACAATAAATGCAATGATCCTTTCCTTGCCCTGCCCAACCACTGGGGTCATATGGTCATGAAAAGTGAATTTGGTAGGAAATACTTGGGTCAAAGTTCTTAAAAAGCAGGAAAAACCAGTCCAGCCAGAGTATAGGCCAGGGTTTGTAAACTTACCAGGCAGTCCCAGATAACTAATGGGACAGTTGCTACTCTGAACACTGTCCTACAGAACTCTGGTGATTCATTTGTCACATATGAGGTGTGGATCACTCACACATGTCAAGTATGAACTGTTGCTCAGTGTAACCTCAATGGCAAGCTCCATTACTGTTGTAGAGTTGTATGCCAGGCAGAACATGCAGATTCCAACGAATCCAAGATTCCCTCGGGATTAATAAAGTATATCTATCTATCTATCTATTCCTGGGGAAATACCACGTACAGTCTAAAGCAAGGAAATAGAGAATGAGATGTCAATGAACATGGCCAACTGTAAGGTAGTGTGGTACTGCTGGCAAAGGATAGGCCATGAGCTCTACACCCTGTGTGGCTATCCACAATTTGTCACAGTATGTGAAGATCACCAATGTTTTTGATTCAGTACAAATATCTTTTTAATGGCAGTGACATTTTCTGGGCACAAGACACATGCACATTTCTTTTTCAGGGTCCAAGCCCAATCATTGTCAGCCAAGACCACTTCTCTCTCTGCCCCTAAGCTACAGGTTGCGAAGCTAAGTACATTACAAACAAATAAAGTTTTGGTGCAGGAGTTCAACATAGAGAAATGACAACCCAGTCAACAATGGTCCTCAGGAATGTTGAAATACTTCAAGGCGACACTGTAAATAGAATTGTTGATGATCAGCAGTGTCCACTACCCAGCCTATTGCTCTTAATCTCAGAGTTAGTCCCATTTGGATGTGCACTCAGAGAATCCCAACTACCTGATACCTAATTGTCACTAGGGTTATCTGTCTACTCCAATCTGCCATATAGACTGTCAGCATTGAAGATTTTTCAGCCAGTGAGGAAAGAACTGTTGAAAAAGTTTGCAAAGTGTCTGTGTTTTCACATTAAATTTGTACTCCCATAGTTCTTTCCTTAGCGATTTCAGCCACTGAAGGAGAAGAGAGAGGCATGGGTTTGGGTCTAGTCCTTGGTGGTACAGGAACACCAGGAATGAAAGAGTTGCACTATTAGTCAGGTGATGATCTCAACAGTCAGGGGAGGCTATCTGAGGAGAAGACTGGTCGTGACCAGTCTGGCATGGGTGGCATCCATTCAGGAAGGATTGAGGCCATGCGAGTACACTAGAGAGATGTGGATCATGATTCAGAGAGGTAGGCTCAGTGGGAACTTTATTGGTAGGTGGGTAGACATTGAAGTTGATATACAGAGAACTTACATGCGGAGAATGGTTACGGTCAGGTCTACATGTTAGGCCTTATTACAAATGAAGTAGGTCTCACCAGCTTGTTACTACAAGTGTGAGCTCTGGTATTCACAGCCCAGCTATATGTGTACCAAAATCATGGAAAAGGTATCCAGGTGTGTAGCATGCTACTAGTCTCCTGGCATCCTCGGCTTTGGAAATAATGACAAGTTTGTGAAGAGGTAACCAGACACTTGAGACAACTTGGAAGTAGCGTACTGTGCAAAAGTCTTAGGCACCTATATATAGCTAGGGCGCTTAAAGCTTTTGCACAATATTGTATTTGTCAACATGGGGTGGAGAGTGACTTTGTAAATCTGGCAAGAGCAAAGGATGTTGGGAATGGCAAGGGCTAAGAGCTGTGGGAGGAGTGCTGGGGCAGGGGTGTGGTGCAGGTGCAGACACACCCAGCCCCAAGACAGCAGGCAAAGTCATTTGATTCCAAACAACTGGTTTACTGATCATCACAGAATGTCTCTCTGGTGCTCCCCTCTCCCTCCCCCTTTTCCCCAACCATGATTCCCCTCTCCCTGCCCCTTTCCCACTCTCAGTCCACAATAAAGAACCATATCGGAATCAGGTTTATCATCACTCACATAAGTGAAGAAAATTGTTTTTTTTTGTAGTGGCAGAAGAGTGCAATACATAAAATTACTACAGCACTGTATATCCTACCAAAACTCATTCCCTCAAGCACAATACATTGAGAGCTTGGTTGGAGAGTTATGCATTATACAGTACTCGCAATAGGCCCTATTCTTCTATTCAGCTTGTTTTCCTTTCATTGAAAGTGTAGCACAAAGAGAATATTTATATTGTACTACATATTACAATATCTACACTAAGGGCTTTCCACCAATTGTTGCAGCTATCCTGAGGATTGTGGATGATATATTATTGAATCAAGTCTAGATGGCTGTCAGTAGATTTCTGGATACAAAGGGAAATTGAAATTTACTGGGTTGAGGTAGAAAGGTGCGGCTCAATCCAGACCTAATGGAAATGCAGATCAAGCGTAAAGGTCTGAAGACGTAAGAAATGAAGAGATTAGGAGTAAGAGAAGGTTATCACACCGCTCAAGACTGCCCACCAGTCAATATGATCTTTGGCTGATCTATGCTGGCCTCAACTCCTCTACCAGTTCACCATAACAATCTTTCATTTATCTGTGTCCACCTTAAATGCATCTAATGTTAGAGCTTCTATCACCGTCAGGGTCAGAGAATGCCAAATATTCTCTGCCCTTTGAGAGAAGATATTTCTTCAGGTTTTATATGATTGGCCCTTTAATTTGCAGCTATGTCCCCTCATTACTGTCTCTTATACGAGTGAAAATATCTGAACAACTACCCTGTCAAGCTACCATTTGATCTCAAATGTTCAAATAAAGTAATCCTTCGTTCAGGTAAACTCCAATGAATACGAACCCAAACTGCCTAGCTTCTTTTGATTCAAAAGATTTAATAACTGTCTTATCAGAAATTAACCTTTGGGCTGTCTCCAATACTACTAAATTAGGTAAAGGGACCAAAACTAATTTTCTAGGAGTGCCCTCACCAACATCTTGTATTGCTGCAACAAAACCATTTTAATTTTGAAACCCAATCCCTTTGCAATAAAGGCCAAAATGTTGCTTGCTTTTATAACTACTTGTTGGACCTTGAATGACCTTTCACTGCTCCGATGTTAGTTATTCCCATTAAACAATGCCAACCTGCTGTCACAGAAGCCTACTGAAGATAGAATGAGAGTTAATGAGGTCGCTAATTAAATCAGACCGATGCTGGTCAATGAGCACAGAGTATTTGATTAGTGCAAGAAGCAACATTAATCAGAATATTGAAACCTGTGATTTCTGCTTTCTCTGCTGCATGCAGTGAGCACCAGAATAAACAGCTTTATAATAAGCAGTTTACCATTTGCAACACAAAAAAATGCTGGAAAAACTGAACAGGTCAGGCAGCATCTATGGAAAAGAGTACAGAAAACGTTTTGGGCCAAAACCCTTCATGAGGACTCTTACATTTGCAAATTGATTTACCGTCAACTTGTGTCTCACATCCCTGTCTCTATAGTTTTGGAAGAATTTGAATGCCAACAGCCCTAATAGCTGAAAGGGCCAGTTACTACATTACCTCAATCTGACACTGAACCCCAAAATTTAAAGCAAATCTTCAATTTGATATTCTGCTCTGGAATTAAGCTGAACAAGTTCCTTAAGGAAGCACTGGATTTACAATCAAAACCAACCCCACCCCCTACCCCCATGGTGAGAAGTGAGTAAGACTTCCTGCTGTAAAAGTCACTTAAATGTTGGACCATGGACTTGTGTGAACAGTGCACATAATAAACAATAATTATGCATATCTTCTAGATCCAGATATGGAAACTGGTTTTATAAATGAGGCCGAACTTTTACTGTCCTTGCAATTATATCTAATCAAAACCCATTCCCTCCAATGAAAAATATTAGCATGTACATTAATTGTGGAAGGCACATAGTCAAGTTTAATTCTGTTTTCATTTACTGGAAATACTGATCTAAAGGTTACCCATGGCAACTTGTAGAGATGGTTGGCTCCACCAGTTTTTCTCCAGTCCTTCTGATTAGAAAGATCCTTCTGCAATCGAAGTCCCATTGTACGGTTGGAGGAGGACAGGCAAACATTTAGAGAAAGATCCTCTTACAAAACAACTATTAAAAATTTGGCAGACAACTAAATTCATGTCCACTGACTTAGCAGACCATTAAATCTGTCAAAAACATTATCTGTTTCCCTAACGTGAAAAGCTATCAATTTTTTAAATTATAAAAGTTGAAAGAATCAAAAAACAAATAATTAAAATAAATAATATCTGAATAAATTTAAATATTTAAACATTGACTAATATTCACCTTTGTCCCTGATAGTTTTTCCTTCCATTGCAATGAATGATATTTGCACCAGTCCAACCTGACACAGGCTGCTCAGGATAACTTCACGGCAAGGACAGCTTTGGATCTGCGGCAAACAGCCTACCACCTTCACAAGAAAGTACCAAATTTGCAGTGCAAAATCAACAGTTATCTGGGGAATGGCCAAAATCTCCAAAATCAGTCTATTGTTCTTGCTGGTTGAGGTAGGAGCCAAGGACAATTCTTTTAGTCATTTACCAATTATTCACCTAGGCATGGCTGACAAGATTTTTCATTGTTTGCTACATGTCCCTCAACCTCCCTAGCTACATAGGCCAGTTGTCAATGCATCACTTATTTTTCACAGAAAATGGAATGTGTAGGTTGTTGCCCTTATCTCTGCACTGACTTATCAAAGCATTATGTCCTGCTTTTTCTCAAAAACGTCAAGAGGCTTGGTGCTCTTAGACAGAAGGTTGTTTTCATTGTGTTATCAGTTATTTTTAGTCTTCTGCAGAAATTTCAGTTGGAAGTATCATTAGGTTTTCAATGCAACATATCCAAGGGATTATAAAGCTGTTTTTCCCAGCTCTTCTCCTGGAAAGCATTGCTGTAAAATCCCAATGCTGCTTTATAAATTGCACTCACAGAACATAGAACAAAGAACAACTCAGTACAGTGAGGACCCTTTGGCCCATCATGTTGTGCTGACCTATACAAACCTACAGCATGATCAGTCCCTTTCTACCTATGCAGTCCAGAGCCCATTATTTTACTTGCATCCACATGTCTATCTAAGAGACTCTTAAATGTCTGTAGAGTTCAAGTCTATTTATTTATTATATGTATATTGAAATATACAGTGAAATGTGTCATTTGCACTAACAAACAATGCAATCTAAGGATGTAACACACATAAAAGTTGCTGATGAACGCAGCAGGCCAGGCAGCATCTCTAGGAAGAGGTGCTGCCTGGCCTGCTGCGTTCACCAGCAACTTTTATGTGTGTTACCTGAATTTCCAGCATCTGCAGAATTCCTGTTGTTTGAATCTAAGGATGTGCTAGGTGTATCCCACAAGTTCAACATGGTGCCACCTTGTTCTACAGAGTGATATAGGCAGCAACAACTGCATTGCAAAACAATAACAGTTGCAAAACAAGCCTCTGTCCCATCCCCCACCCCCACAAACACAGGCCTCTAACCCCAGGACAGATCACTTAGGTGCCTTCAGTCACCAGTCTTTGGCCCCAGATTCTCAATCTTGCAGACATCAGACCTCTAACCTCCAGTCCCTGGCCTGCACTCGCAGACTTCTGGCCTCTGGACATGTCAACCCAGGGTCTTCGACCTTCGGGGCTCGACTCCTGGCACGCTGACTTTGGTCTTCGACTTCAAGCTTCAAACTCCAATCTCATCAATCCCAGTACTTCGTCCCCCACACTTCACCGACCTCTGGGTATTGACCCCTGGACTCACCATTCACCAACCTCTGGACTCAGATGGGCTTTGACAGCAGAACTCGCTGACCTGCGAGGATTCGCTGACCTTGAAGGTCACCAGCCCTCGACTATGTAGTCCACCAACCACAATCACGGGGATCGTGGGTTTTCATTCTCAACGGTTGCCAACTCAATGTGATCCACAAAGATCACTAGCCAAGGAGCACTCTAATGTGAACTCTGACCAACAGCTTCTACCCCTGCCTCTTCTCTTACTGTGCCTGATGTCTAATTCCCCCACATTCCGGTCATTGAACCCTACCTGTCCCCCAACTCCCCACACTACCGCAAAATCATCTCTAATGAACCTAAAAACCACCAAGTCCAGGCAATCATTTCGACCAATTGTCGACTTCTCTTTCGTCTCAGCAAACACGCTGCTTCCAGTACCACCAGTGACAGTGCATTCCAGACACATCCCACATTTGGTAGGAAAGGCCTACCTCTGATATCTCCCCTCAATTTTCCTCAACTTGCTTTAAATAGATGTCCCTGGGTAATGGCCACTGCCACGCAAGGAGAAAGTCATTTATTGTCCACTCTGTTTCTAATCCCTCATACACTTCTATTTAGTTACCAATCATCTTCCTTCACACCAAAGAGAAAAGCCTTAGCTCACTCAGCCTTTCCTCACGAGACATGTTCTGACATCTCCAGTGAACTTGTGTCTGCATACTGCAACCGCTTTATCTCCTTCTTCAGTCCCTTCCTATCTACGTCCATGACACTTCACATGCTTTTGATTTTTTCAATGACTTTAAGTTCCCTGCCCCCGATCATCTGATTTTCACTATGAATGTTCAGTCCCTATACAGTACCATCCCCATAAGGAGGGCCTTAAAGCTCTCCATTTCTTTCTGGACAATAGACCCAACCAGCTCCCCTCCACTACCACATTCCTCCATCTGGCAGAACTGGTCCTCACCTTCAATAAATTCTCCTTCTCTTCCTCCCACTTCCTTCAGTCCAAAGGTATAGCTATGGGCACTACCATGGCTTCCAGCTATGCCTGCTTTTACGTCAGATACACGAAACAGTTTATGTTCCAAGCGTACATCCGTACTGCTCCCCAGAACTTCCTATGCTACATCGGTGACTGCATTGTTGCTGCTTCCTGCACCTATGCTGAGCTTGTCAACTTCATCAACATTGCCTCCAGCTTCCACCCAGCCCTCAAATTTACTTGGTGCATTTCCAACACCTCCCTTAACTTTCTTGATCTCTGCCGCCATCTCTGGAGACAGTCCATCTACTGATATCCTTTTTAAACCCATTGATTCTCACAGCTATCTGTATACCTTTTGCCACCCTGTCACTTGTAAAAATGCCATCCTCTTCTCTTAATCCCTCCATCCGAGTCTTTGCATTCCTTAACATATAAGGCAACACCCTATATTCCATTTGGGTAGCCTCCATTCTGGCAGTATGAACATCAATTTCTCAAACCTGGTAATTGCCTTCCCCTCTCCTTCATTTCCCATTACTGTTTCCCACTCTCACTTTATCTCCTTACCTGCCCATCACCTCCCTCTGGTGCTCCTTCTCCTTCCCTGTCTTCCGTTCTTTTCTGTCCGCTCCCATCAGATTTCCCCTTCTGCAGACCTGTATCTCTTTCACTGATTAACCTCCCAGCTCTTTACTTCATCCCATCTCCCTCCCTGGATCTCACTCATCAACCGCCACCTTGTACTTCTCCCTGCCCTTCCACCACCTTCTTACTCTGACTTCTCCCCTTCCTTTCCAGTCCTGGTGCAAGGTCTTAGCCCAAAACATCAACTGTTACCCTTTCCCATAGATGATGTAAGACCTACTGAGTTCTTTCAGCATTTTGTGTGTGTTGCTTCACATTTCCAGCATCTGCAGATTCTTCCATTAACTCTGTACTCTGCCTTCAAGTTCACTCTTTCAAAGTGCATCACTTCACACATTTCTGAATTGAATTCCATCTACCATTTCTCAACCCAGCTCCGCATTCAAAATTATATCCCTTTGTAACCTACAGCAGCTTTAATCAACAGTGTCCTCAACACTAACCCTCATGTCACCAGCAAACTTAGTAACCTATCCTTGTCATGATGTGCACTGGTAATATCGAGACCCAAGTGCAGAGGGAAAGCAGACTTTGATATGGAGATGGCAATGGGAGTTTATTCTTAATAATTCCAAAAGAATATCAGTGGCTTGGCCGAGCGCCAACACAGGAAGCAACATTCTCAAAACTAGGACACTGCAATAAGTGCTAATTGCACATCTGCTTAATTAATACAAGCAACACAGAATCCCTGAGCCTATCAAAATAAACTTAACAAGCTTAAACAGGAGCATTACAAAGAGCAAGTTGCTAAAGAAAAGCAAGGAACTCTAAATGAGTAATAAATGTCACTTAAACAACAATTAACCAGTTCAGGTGCTCTTAGAAACCCCAGAGCCCAATTCTCTCTGACGCCCCACACAGGCCCGAAGGACTCATTACAACCTTTCCTCTTTCTTATCCGAGTCATTTACAAAAAAAATTCACAAAGAAAATCCCTGTGGAACTCCACCCGTCACCAACCTCAATACAGAATATATTTCATCTACCACCGCCCTTTGCCTTCTGTGGGCAAGCCATTTCTGAATTCATGCAGCCTATGCTTCATGACTTGCTGTATGGAAGACTACCTGTCAAAATCAATGTTGAAATCACCTAATGTTCAGTGAAGGCACTGTGGAGGCTGATGTCAAATCCGGTGAGGTGAACGACCCAGTCTATGGAGAGCAGAACACAAGTACAAACATTCAGAAGTGGAGATGGCATGATTATTTAAAGACTTGTTGTAATTAAAGCACAGGAGGTTTTTAATCTCCCTTATCATTGATGCTGGAGCATCCATGATTTACAGACTCTTCATGGCTCAGGTGAATGGGGTTTATTGTACTAATGATACAAAGAACGGTGAGAAATTAGGTTGAAGGGAGAACTCAAAGAGACTTTGCAAGGTTGAATGGATGAAAATAAGTTGAATCCAATATTTCTTGATCAGAAGTCCTCCCCCCACCACCCTCCCCACATTTCTTCATCCATGTGAACTCTGCTTTCTAATCAGCTTGATCCTCTGCCGATCTTTACACAGCTAATCCAGAGATTATTACCTTTGTGGAGAAATACAAAGGGGGAGGGGGAAATAGAAAAGCTGCAGATTATTGAAGCATTTAAAGCTGTTACACTCTAATTTTCAAGCTGATCTGGAAGCCCTTCTTCAAAAAGCACAGGATGATAGCAATGAGGGTAGAAAATTATGGAAACTCAGCAAGTCAGACAGCATCTGTGGAAGGAGAAGCAGAGATAATATTTCAGGTTCAAGCCGTTTTCTCAAAACTTGGGAAAAAAAGAACAAATTAGTTTTTAGTTACAGAGATTTAGAGAGCAATGGGTTGCACAAGGGAATATCTCTGAGAGGACAGACCAATTTTAAAATGGCAGATTATGTTTCTTTGTCTGTGCGTTGCATATCGTTAATAGCAAAGCCATGGAAACATCTTCAGCAGTCCAAGCTACACTCAGAGGAAAACTGAGCCAAAGTCAAAGAGAGACTACTGGCAGAAATGGTCACTCCTAATACAAACTGAAAGAAAGTTACCTGAAGCTGAAGAGCTTGATACTAACACTTGATATTAATGTAACTTTTCCATTTGGAAAACAAGATGTTCTTCCTCAAACTTTGGCTGGGCTTTGTTGTAATAGTGCAGGAGACTACAGAACAGAAAGGCAAGAGTGGGACTTAAAATTGCAGGTAATTATGAGCTCAGGGTCTCACACTAACACAGGCTCTCCACAAGATGGTTACAAAATCGCCCTTTAGTTTCTTCAGTGTGGAGGAGGAGAGACTGCAAGTATTGAATGCAGTACACAAACGAGAAAAAAATCTGCAGATGCTGGATATCTGAGCAACAGACAAAATGCTGGAGGAACTCAGCAGGCCAGGCAGTATCTATGGAATAAAGTACAGTCAACGTTCCAGGCTAAACTCCTTGAATGCTACACATCAGATTGAAAGAAATGCAAATAAATCACTTAGGAAGTGATGGAAACATTGGAATTTATATAAATTGTGAAAGATGATCCATTGAAGACAGAGGCTGCAAGTGAGAACCAGAGGATCTCTTTTCTTAGTCTGATGAGAGTAGAGGTGTGGTAATAGATAATGAGTGGTCAAGCACTTTCTCCACAGTGAAGTGGAAGCCAGGTTCAAGCAAAAGGAAGGGAGTTCAAAGACATCTCTGTGGGAAGCATTATATTGGAGGAAACGTGACAGATTGAGGAAATGGGAGAATAGAATGGGGTCATTACAGAAGACATGATATAAAGAAGCACAATTAACTGAGGAATCTTCAAACTTGTAATTGGTGTTTGTGTCCTTCCGGCTTTCACCAAAAATTAATAAATAAAATACACTCTTATGGTATCAGTGTGACATAACCACAGATATGAGCAAAGCTACATGACTGATTCTGTGGGCCTTTTTCCAATCCCACCACCTCCCCCCACAGGAGTGTCCCCTGAGTGAAACTGTTACACGGTCCTCACACCTTCTCCATGTTGCTGCCTATTCTGTACAGTCCAACATATTGAGCGCTGCTTGGAGTCTTTCATTTCCCAGTCTCGTTTTTACACTCAATCCAAAAATTCCTTTTATCAGTATCTTTCACCGACTTACATTCTCTTCAGCTATTTCCTCTGGTTCCTTGTTGCACATGGCAACTCTTGAAAATTTCTGAAATGACTGTATTGTCATAGTCATAGTCATAGTCATATTCTATTGATCCAGGGGGGAATTGAAGCATTGTTTCAAGGTTTATACCAAATGCTTAAGAAAGATTTATGTCTCTGGTCCTCTCAGTAGCACGAACATCACTTCTACGTTTTCCACATATGGCCATTTTGCACTGTTTTGTGATCTTGTAAAATTGTTTGCATAGAGGAACATCTTCACTTGTTGTCTGTGGCTGAGATCTCTCACTCCTTGCAAGTTCACCAACATATTTCTCATGTTCATTACCATAGCTCTGCCCAGAGAACCATCTCATCTGTTACCTTGCACTGAAGGCTTGAAACTTCACCAAACAACCGTATTCAAACCCTTCCTGACCTCGTGCACCTTGGTCCTTTTTTTATGACTGTTCAGTACAACAGTTAACAAAGGCAAAGCTACTAAACAAGTGTTCTTTATTGAGAAACATTCTTTAATGAGGCAACTAAAAGCAGTGTCTGGTACAGCAATGTATCAAAAATTTTATCATGGAACAGCAGTTTAAAACAAAATAAATCCATTCTTAATATAAACTGCAGATCAGGGATGAACTTCTAAGCAATTGTTCATCTTAAAATGGAGCTGATTTCTTTCATGCATACAAATATCAGAGGAGCATGGACAAGCTGTCTGTTGTGGCCATCATGAAAACTTAACTCCACTAAGGTAAGAACATCTGTAGTAAATATGCTGCATTTATGTAGCACTGCAAGGATCATGCTGTCCTTTAGATGTGAGTGATGTACCTTGTTCTATCCTTAAAGTTCCTTGCATTGTGAAAGGATTTCCCACTAGCATGACTGATGATAGCTGTTCAGAATTTCCAACTGGGTCCAAATGTGGCACTGGACTTTCTTCACCAAACTTCTGCCTTCTTCCATCAAGCTTTCAATAGGTACATTTAATGTCAGAGAAATGTATACAATATACATCCTGAAATTCTTTTTCTTTGCAGACATACATGAAAACAGAGGAGAGCCCCAAAGAATGAATGACAGCTAAGTCATTAGAACCCCAAAGCACACCCTCCAACGCACAAGTAGCAACAAGGCAATGACTACCCCCAACCCCACCAGCAAAAAGCATCAGCCCCCTCCACTGGACACTCAAGCATGCAGCAAAGTATCAATAAAAACACAGACTTGCAGTACCCCAAAAACTACTCGTTCACCCGATAATTCGACATACCGCATGCTCTCTCTCCCTAATAAAGGAAAAAATGCATCCCTGTTTCACAGCGAGAGGGAAGACACAACAAACAACTCGCTGATTTACGATGTTAAGAGTCTGTTGCATCATTTTTTCCGAGCTCTGCGCCCAGAGAGTCAGCCCCAGAAAGGCGCAGCTCTCTGGATACACAACCCCCAACAGTGAACCCGCTGCTCCTGATGTTCCGTGTTCTCCCATAATGATTCAGTCAGGGGCACCGGCCTAGAATTGGCACGTCCCCAGAGCCACAAAATCCTGGAACACTGAAGGTGTGCTACTCTTGCAGGCGATGTCCTTGGATTATCAAAAAGCAGCCGGTCATGAGGCCCTGAGAGCGGGTCCCATTCCCACAAAGAACTGGAGTCAGAGTGTAGCTCCAGGTCAGGGTCTTCAAAAGAACCTTGAAAAGGAAAAAAAAGAGATATCAAAGATAGAAATAGAGCTGTTTCCGAAGATGCAAGAAATGGAGTTGCCATTTAGTGCATCTTAACTTTACCCCGCCTTAGCAGCACATCTTCAAAATCTGGTGTGATGTGGCAATATACAGGTGAAGTATGTTATCAGCCTGTGCAAATTTGATTATTCTAGTTACAATTTATATATTTTCCCAGCTTTGTCATCATTATTCCTTTCAATAATCACACCTCACATCCATTACCAGCAATAATTTCACAATCAAATGTTCCACCTGAAAATGGCAAAACCTAATTTACTTTTTTTTAAACATATTACTTCTCAAAATCCGGTTCTGATTAAAGGCTATTGACCATGAGCATTAACTCTCAACATAACCTGCTTGAATACATCCATCACTTTTTGTTAAATCACTGCATGAATGAGACACTGGCATCACACAGGCACCTCAAACTTCTGTCTTCAAAAGGAGCATTAGTATAGTGCTGAGTAACATTTACAGTAAAATTTACTGAGTAACAATAAAAACAGAAAAATACCTGAAACCCCCAGTAGGTCATAGAAAACCTGCAGAAAGAGCAGTAAAGTTAAATTTTTGGTTCAATAATCTCTCATCGCAACTTCCACAAAAATACCCTTATTTATTAATCAAACATTAAAGCAATGTCCCTTTCCAACAGATGCTGCTTTATCTGCTGAGCATTTTGAATATTATCTGCATGCTCTACTTCCCCCTGCCCCACCCATTGTGATCTCTAAAGGCTGATTTATACTTCCGCGTCAACTCGACACCGTAACCTACACAAGTGACTTACATGCGTTGTGACCGCTTATACTTGTGCGTTGGTGTGTCTGCATCGCTCTGCAATTCGTGCACATCACGCATGCGCACACACCTGCCCGTGCAAGGCTTCATGGTCATGGTAGTCTTGCTCGGGGTAAACAAGAAGCGAGTGTCCTTTTTCATAAAAGAGAAATGTGTCCTCCATAATTTCCGAGGTCTGCAAAGCTTTATGGAAAGCATTGCAGCCAGAGTTCCTTCCCTGCCCTTCAGTCGCCCAATGGGAAGCTATTGCAACGTAGGAGGAAATGCGATGCTACCAAGCCGACAAATCACAGCTGTTGCGTTCTGCGTTGCCACGACGCGTAGATACGTTTTTGGGAGAGATGCGCGTCGGGCTATGGTGTAGGGATCCACGTAGGCTCTGCGTAGGGTTCGCGGTGACGCCATACCTACGGCATCAAGTTGACGCAGAAGTATAAATCAGCCTTAACTCTCCCTCGGTTCTGTGTATGTGGATTGTCTAATAGACTGACCAATGAAATTCACACTAGTTAGTGGGACTCTTGGAAAGGGCTTTCTGAAGTTAACTGCTGCTGTCCTTAATAGGATGTAGCAGCCCAGAGTTTTAAATGTGAACAAACCATTTAATGACTTCTATTGTCTCATACAAGAGTGGAATGTAGGAAGTAACTATTGGTGAAATATTACTGAATTGGAACACTAATTCCTTTACCTGCTCCATTGATCCTGTGTGGCCTGCTGCATGGTTCCAATAGTATTTTTTTGTTGTTCTGCACGAGTGTTTTGTCTAAATTCTACTCCATGTCTCTTGGAATCAGTGGTCAAAGAATATAGCCCAACATGAACCAGGTTTTAATTAAAAGCAATGTTTCAAAATAAATTATTCCCAGATCCTACAGGGCAAAATAGCCAGAAAATCCTGGCATTTGATTTAAGAACAAAAGCAACTGAGGGGGAATACAAGCTTGAAGACTTTCCCAAATGAATACAATTGCCAAATGTTTCCTATCAGTTGCTTTTAACCATTCACAATGCTTGTTATTTCATTTACCTGTATAATGATTCACTTCAGAATTTAGTCCGAGGGGAGCTCTACTCAATATTCACTCACTGTGTCATCAGCTATTTTTATGATGCAGTATGAATTATGAAATATTAAAGGTTTTTTGTTGCATAATTTATGATGTTTAAAGGCATATATAAAGCCAACCCGGTCTGTGTGTTAAAAGTACAAATTGTTTTGCGGCATAGATTTTATTGTTCTCAGCCTAAGAGCAAATGCAGAGTTATAAATCATTCAAGCAATTAATTTTTGCGCAATGTTTGCAGGATTGAGAGAATTCTCAATCCTTGCATACCAGAAGGGGACCTCACTAGCAAGGTCATTATGAAAAGGAGGTGGTGGGCAGTTTTGTTTAACTGGAAGTGTCCGATTGCTGGAGGAATTCCCACACTGCTCTTAAATTAACTTCATCTAATTGATATAAAAGACTGGTGATAAATATCCAGAGCATGATTTTGTGCACCTTGGAGAGTACCTGAAAGGCGATTCTCATTGCTTGACATCCTTGATAATTATAGAATATATAATTTATTATTACAATGGGATAAGCATCCTTTATCTAAGATTAAACAGGATCGGGAAAAGGAACTCAATTTGACTTTTATGACGGAGGATTTGGATGCAAATTTTGAAGTTGGTTAACTCCTCTTCAATTTGTGCTAGTCATTCATTGATTCAATTTAAAATTGTACATCGTTATCATTTGATGAAGGAGAGACCTTCTAAAATCTTTTCTAATGTTCATAGTCATTGTGATAGATGTAAAACTGATATAGCTACGCTGACACGTATGTTTTGGTCTTGTTCTATATTGGAACAGTTCTGGAAGTCGGTTTTTCAAAAATTTCTAAAGCACTTAAAATTAATCTACAACCTAATAAATTAACTGTGCTTTTTGGAATAATTCCTCAAAATATTCATGGTATTTCTGTGTCTGACCAACATATTATTGCATTTGTTACATTGATAGCTAGGAGGGCCATTTTGTTGAAGTGCAAGGATACATCAGCTCCCACTTTGTCACAATGGTTCTCTCAAGTGATGCTATGTCTTAGTTTGGAGAAAATTAGAAGTCGAACTTTTGAACCTTTATTTGATTTTGAGAAAAGATGGGGCTCAGTTGCTCGTTATGATCATTTGAGCTAATTGATAGATTTTTTCCACTATCTAATTGTAAATTTTTTGGTATATTTTCTTTTCTTGCTAGCGGTTTGATGTTTATTTTTAGAAGCTTTTTGTATGACACATGGCTGCGGGGTTGTACACCTAATGGGTTCTTTTTTTCGTCACTTTTTCTGCTTAGTAGGTTTTTTTTGTTATCACATTTTTTAAAATTTTTTTTTCAATCTTTAAGATAATGTCTTTTTTGAGACATTGTAAGTGTTGTTACTTCAATGTACTCATGTTATTTCTTTTGTATAATATAACAGTAAAAAGATTTGAAAAGAAAGAAAAAAAGAATATGTCTGTGTCATGGATTCCAAACATTCAACTGCATCCATACTTCATTTTTCCATGACATTGAAAGGGGACATTTGGCGCGTTGAGCCTATCCTAGTTCTCAGACCACTCCTATTAATCTCCTCCCTCCATTTATTTCCCTGTAGCTTACTTTCTCTCACATGCCACCAACTTCTGCAATTCCGCTACTAACTATCTACATCTTGCAGCAGCCAATTAGCCTTCCACCATACCTTTGGGGTGTAGATGGAAAGAAGAACAGATAGGGAAACATAAAACATGCGGGAAGAATGTACAGACTCCACACAGGCCACATCAAAGGTCAGGATCACTGGAAATATGAGGCATCAGTTGTCCATTTTGTATAGCATGTGGACAAATACACACATGACTTATGGAACTTCAGTGTAGGACTTCACATAGATTGCCTCTTTGGGAAGATGCATTGGTTGGTGGATCATAGGTTTGGCATATTGGTTTAAACATCTACAGCTTCACTTAGATGATGGTGAACCTTTGGAATTCTTTACTGGTCCTGTCCACTGTTCCATCTCTCACTGTTCCTGATGTCCTGTCCTCTGTCCTTCCTTCTCCTGATGTATTATCAAGTTGCTTAAAGCACAATACTCCTTTGATGTTATAGAAACCATGGAGAACTTATTCTATTAATAATGCCTTTCACACAAATCAGTTAGCAGCTGCCATGTTCTGGTCCTTACTGTGAATTCTACAATCATCTTTATCAAAACCATGTTCATGTCTTGTTTTTACTGGGCTGTTTCAGTAATCTTATGTAGTCTGTGGATTCATAGTTAACTGGAATGACTGTGCTAATACCTGCTTACTTGTTCCAGTTAAATGTGGTAGTCACTGATTCCAAACTTAAGGTCAGTTTCCCTGGATTTATCTCCCCACCCATTTCCCTTTTAATACACTGCTAATCCTGAATATTAAAACTCTCTGGTCTAATAAAAAAAGGCAATGGAAGATCAAACTGACATTAACCCTCTTCCTAGGCTATGCTGACTGATGAAAATGAACATTTGTGAGGGTGCTCTAAATATGTATCAAACTTGGTTCCTTTACATCTGATGGCCTGTGTACTACCTGCTCTCCATATTTTAAACAGGAATAAGATACTCATGGACAATACAATAATCACAATATTGCACTGGGAGAAGACCTGATGGGCTGAGTAACCCCATTCTACACCATAGTAATTCTGATTCAATGAAAGAGAGACAATGAGAATTTTACATAGGAGGGTTTAAATCTGGGGTTCATGACCCCTTGGTTGAAAGTAGGGGTCCGTGGTATAAAAAGGTGGGGAAGGGCTGGTTTAGATGGGAGGCCCAACTGGAGCATAAGTTCTTCCTCAATCAGCTGGGGTATTGGACTAGTTGTGTGCTGTATTTTCCATTTAAGTAGTGCAATGTATAATAACAAATAACTCAGAACAAGGTGGAAACTGTGTAGAAGGCAAGGAGCAGATGCATTGGAGGGTAAAATGTGTACTGTATTGTTTTATACCTGTGAACCCCAACCCCAGTCTATTAGGGTACATGTGTGAATGCACAGATCTTGATAAATAATATTGACAAACTGCAATGTAGCCCCATCATACAGATAGTATGAGTTAGAAAATACCAGAACATTGCATACAGAAAGATGTAGGGCTATTTATTAGCTTGCTCCTCAATGCATTCAGGAAAGAGGGAAAGGAACAAAGGAAAGGAGGTCATGATATTGACATTTCTATACATCAGATATTATCATCAGGATTCAGCACGTGTTCAATAATACCTCTTAAATATCAGTTGGTAAACTGTTTTAAGGGGAAATATTCACAGTGGTATGAGGAAAGAAAAGGACCTTGGGAGGAATTGAGTAATACTTTTAAAGAGCTGGTACATTTAAATAATCACTGTTTGTGTAGATAATGTTATGATTTTGTGTAGAGCCCATTTTTAATGTATTCTGAAGGCTGAAAAAGTTTTCAGCACTACTGTTAAGTGCCTCAGTACCAAATTCAGCTGTAGTACATACCAAATTTTGATATTAAACAGATGCTAAAGGCTTGGCAGCCCATGTTTTTTTAATTTATCAAGATACAGCGTGGAATATGCCCTTTCAGCCCTTTGAGCCGCACTGCCCAACAATTCCCAATTTAATCCTAGCCTAATCACAGAACAATTTACAATGACCTATTAACCTACCAACCGGTACACCTTTGGACTGTGGGAAGAAACCAGAGCACCTGGAGGAAACCCATGTGGTTACAGAGAGAAGGCACAAACACTTCACAGGCAGCGGGGAGAGTTGAACCCAGGTCACTGTTACCGTAAAGCATTGTGCTAACCATTATGTCTCCATGCTAACACATGTTACATCTCTTACAGCTCTCAATCCCACTGATTTGTAGAAAACAAACTCTTCTTATTCCCATCCATTTTACACCTTTGCACGAAGTCATAACAACAGTTTCAGTATGTTATTTATTAGTTACATTACTGATGAGCCCTCTTGCTGTTGGCTTGTTTTTAATTTCATAGCAAGTTCAATTTCAATGTGCTCCAAATCCTTCCATGCCTGTTAATTATTTTTCTGTTCATATAAAATAATCGCACAACTACAAACATTTGTACTTAAAGAAATCTACAGCTTTTACATATAATTAAATTGTATAAGACAGCAATAAAGGAACAAGGAAATTATGTCAAGGATTTATAACTAACTTTATTGATGCCTCAATGAAAGGGTTAAGAGACCTTCTTCCCAGAGGGCATCCATCTAATTACATTGTGGAATTAAATTATAAAGTTTTGACATTTCTGTACTGAAGTTCATTGATGATGTAAATCACAGTGACACATGTTTTAAGCTCTTATTTCAAGCCATTTCTGGATGCTAAAGCCAGTCTTGTTAAATCCAAATACACCAACTTTTCATAGGATACAAAGTGTTACTTGACTTATCACTAGTAAATCTATAATGCTTAAAGACTTAACTTTCAACTGCCAGCTATAAAAGGAGTTACCAAAACATTAAACTTAACATGCTGAAATGTACACATTAATATTGTACCTTAGACCTCTTTGTTAAGTTAAATGGCAATGCAGAGAAAATCTCATTAATATCCTTCTAAAATAAATTTAAAATATTAATTTTTAAAAGAACTGAATTTTCTTTCACTTCTTAGGATTAGTTAATAGATTTATACAAATCATAACACAAATGAATTCTATAGATTATTAGTTAGGAAAAGGCTATTATAAATGATTACAAAAGCTTTGGGATTAGTTATCAAATGTATCCATACTATCCTTTGGCCTCAACAGTCACATACTTGCAGGTACTGATTGCAACATTTCAACAGTAAACCCAACCATCTTCCTGAGGAACAAGTTAATCAAATGATAAGTCACTTTTGGGATAATTCCTCATATACTCTCTCGAGTAAGCAGGGCATGGATGGGGCTTAATGTTTGATCTTGATTGGCTGGATCTGAATTGTCAATTCCTAATTGGTTAATTTGAATTGGCCTTGTTCTGATTGCCTGATTTTTTAGGCCAATTAGAAATTCCTCTTCAGGAATGTGTGGACCCGGATGGGAGCTATCTCCACACTCCTAGAACCTACATTTAGGTCCCCCACATGCTCTATCTCTAGTGAGTCCCTAATCATTCTCTTGTAGGCATTTTCTTCCTTGCCAAGGACATTGGCCTCATAAAATCTTGGTTGACATGAGTGTGACAGGCAGTGTTCAGCAATTCAACTTCATTCTGCTCTCAAGTTTCTTAAGACACAGTTATATTCTGTTATCCTGGTCTTCAATGACCTTCTAGTCTCACCAATGTATACTTGTTGGCATAGTGATAGCGATATGGAATACACAACTCCCTGACACAGTGTTTTAGGCCTTCTAGGTGCTAATTTGCTTAGCCTTTTTCTAATTGTGTCTTCACTTTTTGCAATTAACTCGATACCACATTTTTAGTAAATTCATCAGCTTTTCAGTCAAGCTGCCGCTGTATGGCACAATAACCATTCTATCTGGAGGCTGTTTTTGTTGTGGTGTTGAGCTGCACTCCATTCCTTTCTCAATTGTGTGCATAGGGCAGCCAGTTTTCTTGAATGCTTCTCTGACCTTCTTGCATTCTTCCTTTTTTGCTGCTCTAGTTATGTACAAGCCATGCCCCAAACAATGGCAAGCATTGTCTTTGGATGATTTGACTGGTAGGTCAGGTACTGGTCTGTGTGACTCTTCTTCCTGTAAACACTCAACTCCAGCTTGTCTACCATAACATCTAAAAATGGGAAGGTATCCTTTCTTTCTACCACTGTGGTAAACTGTATAGCCTTGTTCTGGTTGTTTAAGCGTGTTAAAAACACTTCTAATACTTTCTAATCATGTTTCCACAGGATAAATATGTCATCCACATAGTGCAGCCATAAGTCTGGCTATTTAGTTGTTGCAGTCAAGGCTTTTGTTTCAAGGCTGTCCATGAATAAATTGCATAGTTCAGGAGATGATAAAGGAGATCCCATGGCCTTCCATCCTTCTGTTTGTAGAAATGTTTATCAAATTGGAAAACTTTGCAAGACATACAAAATATAGTCAACAAAATTAGGTCAAAATTCAATTAAGTATTTTCTATTCATGAAGCATTTTTGTTCGTGGCCACTCTCAAGCTTGCCATTGCCTGGTCTATTGGCACACTGGTGAATAAGTTAACTACATTAAAAGTCACCATGCACATTTGTGAAGAAAATTATGGAGATTACTGAGGCCTGAACATCAAAAGCAAGCATTGGACCTACAAGAGCTCAAAAATACACAGACCTGGAATACCATCAAGGCCAATTGTAAGTTGTGTAGGAATAACAAGTCACCCACTTGCAAAGTACATAGTTGGGGTGTTAAATCCTTTGCAGAGTGGTATTGCATCGAATGTGGCAAACAGCCCAAGATTTGTGGAAAAGATTAAAGACCTTTGAATTGATCCATTGCCTGCCTATTGGCACACTGGTGAATAAGTTGACTACATCAAAGTTCACCATGCTCATTTGTCTTTAATCTTTTCCACAAAGCTTCTACTGTTTGCCACCTTTGATGCAATGTTATTTCTCTTTGATCTTCAATCAACCAATCAGAACAAGACCAATTCAAACTAACCAATCAGGAAGAGGCAATTCAGATCCAGCCAATCAGGATTGAGCATATAGGCATGCTTGTGCCCTGCTCACTCAAGAAGGTATATAAAGAGGTGTCTCTGGGGGGACTTGTTATTTGACTGACTTGTCTGAAGAAGACTGCTGAATTTACTGTTGAAATGTTGCAATCAGTATCTGTAAGTTAGTCACTACCCAATGGATAGTAGAAGGCTATTATGCACAAGGGAGTTGTATTATTGTTCATTGTTGGAATGTAAACTGTGCAAACCACTTTTGGTAAAAGACTAGTGCTAAAGGGTGCCATGATAGTGTAGTGGTTAGTACAATAGTATTACAGCTCAGGGTGCTGAGTTCTGAGTTCATTTCTGACATCATCAGTAAGGAATCTGTACATCCTCTGCATGGAATATGTGTATTGATCTCTGGGTGTTGTGGTTTTCTCCCACTTCAAAGACGTACTGGTCAGTAAGTTAATCAGTCATTGTAAGACTAGAGTTAATTGGTTGTGATTAGGCTATGGTTAAATTGGAGGTTGCTGGGAGGCTGGAAGTGCCTATTTGGCACTGTAACTCAATAAATAAGGAATAAACAAATAAATCTGCTTCGCCTGTCACAGAATTTCTTCCCAATTGTTTCCCTCAGATGTATCACCACCACCCCCTGTTTGAACTAAACTAAACTAAACTACACAGGAACAGGTGCTAAGCTTAAGGATAGGTCTTTCCAAAATCATCATCATTTTAAAGAATTAGTGAAAAACAAGTTAGTGAGAAAGCAAGAAAGCATGTCCTGCTGAAGGGTCTCAGCCCAAAACAACAACTAAGTTTTTCCATGGGGGCTGCCTGGCCTGCTGAGTTCTTCCAGCAATTTTGTGTGTTGCTTGGATTTCCAGCATCTTCAGATTTTTTCTTGTTAGTGAAAATGAGATCCCATTTCCAAAATCAATTAAAATTTGAGGATCTATGCAAAATTGTAAACTCATACCAATTGAGTGTTATCTTTCAATTTGAATGTAATGATTTTTACTGTGTATCTGATACAATCTGCCATTAAAACCTTCCATGGGGGGTGGGGGGGGTGTACAGTAATAACCAAACCCTTGGTGTCACCACAGACTCATTTCAGAGCATAGTTGCCCAGATGTATGTAAGATGGAAACATTGACTATTTCAAAGCACCACATTTTGTGGAACAAATGAGTCAATCAGTATGCTTTATTAATAAATTAATGGGCTGGCATTGCAGACAACTGTAAAATGATTCTCTACAGGCTTTGTCTTGGAGCACATCACCTAATGAGTGCATGAAGGGAATGAAATTATTGCACCCATCCACCAATTCCTCATGGACTACTGAGCTACTGGTACATCTGGACTGAGTGGGGTGACCTATGCAAAGACTTTTTCATTCAAGAAATTCCTGAAAAAGGTTTATTTCATAAATCTGAATCCATCAACCTCATTGTCACAAATCCCAGCCCTCTGGCAGACACGAGGCTACTGATGCTGGAATCTTGAGCAATAAACAATCTGCTGGAGGAGTTTAGTAGGTCCATAAGACATAGGAGGAGAATTAGGCCATTCAGTCCATCGAGTCTGCTCTGCTAGTTCATCATGACTGATCCTGTATCCCATTCAATCATATACACCTGCAATATCACCATATCCCTTGATGCCCCGACCAATCAGGAATCTATCAACTTCTGCTTTAAATATACTCAGGGACTTGTCCTCCACTGCAGTCTGTGGCAGAGCATTCTACAGAGTCACCATCTTTTGACTAAAAAAAAATCCTCTTCTAAAATGTCACCTCTCAATTTTAAGCTGTGCCCTCTCGTTCTGGATATCCTCACCAGAGAGAACAACCTCTCCACATCCATCTCATCTAGACCTTTCAACATTCGGTAGGTTTCAATGAGATTCCCCACACATCTAAATTCCAGTGAGTACAGATGCAAAGCGGTCAAATGCTCCTCATATGTTAACCCCTTCATTCCTGGAATCATCCTCATGAACCTCCTCTGGGCTCTCTCCAATGCCTATACATCCTTTCTGAGAGAAGGGGCCCAAAACTGTTGACAATACTCCAAGTGCAACCTGACTAGTGTCTTATAAATCTTCAGCATTATCTCATTATTTTTCTATTCTATTCAATTTGAAATAATTTGCCTTTTTTACCACAGACTCAACCTGTAAATTAACCTTCTGGGAATCTTGCACAAGGACTCCTAAGACCCTTTGCTCCTCTGATGTTTGAATTTCTTCTCCATTTAGATAATAGTACATACTATTTTTCCTTCTATAAAAATGCATTATCATACATATCCCAACACTGTATTCTATTTGCCACTTTTTGCCCATTCTTCCAATTTGTCTAAGTCCTGCTCCAGTCCCATTGCTTCCTCAGCACTACCTACCCCTCCACCTATCTTCATATCATCTGCAAATTTTGCCAAAAAGCCATCAATTCCATTATCTAAATTATTGACAAACAATGTGAAAAGTAGTGGTCCCAATACTGACCCTTGAGGAACAACATTAGTCACAGGCAGCCAATCAGAAAAGGCTGCCTCCCACTCACTTTATTTCCACTTGCTGCCTCCTGCCTGTCAGTCATTCCTCTATCCATGCCAGTGTATTTCCTGTAACACCATAGAATTTTATCTTATTAAGCAGTCTTATGTGAGACACTTTATCAAATGCCTTCTGAAAATCTAAGTAAATGACATCCACTTCCTCTCCTTTGTCCACCTTGCTTGTTACTTCCTCATAGAACTCTAACAGATTTGTCAGGGAAGATTTTCCTTGATAGAAACCATGTTGACTTTGACTTATTTTATCATCGGTCTCCAACTACCCCAAAACATTGCCCTTAATAATAGACTCCAACACTCTCCCAACCACTGAGATTAGGCTAGCTGGCCTATAATTTCCTCTCTTTTGTCTTCCTCCCTTAAAGAGTGGAGTGACATTTGCAATTTTCCAGTGTTCTGGGACCATGCAAGAATCAAGTGATTCCTGAAAGATCATGACCAAGGCATCCTCTATCTCTTCAGCAACATCTCTCAGGACTCTGGCATATAGTCCATCTGGTCCAGGTGACTTATCCACCTTAAACTTTTCAGTTTGCTTAGCACTTTTTCCTTTGTAAGAGCAATGGCACTTACTCCTGCTCCCTGACCTCTGGCATTCAGCTAGTGTCTTCCACAGTAAAGACTGAAGTAAAGTACAAAAGTACTTATTAAGTTCATCTGCTATTTCTTTGCCCCCGTTACTACCTCACAAGCATCATTTTTGCAATATCAACTCTTAGCTCCCTTTTATTCTTTATATAACTGAAAAAACATTTAGTATCCTGCTTTATATTATCAACTAGTCCGCCCTCATATTTCATCCTTTCCTTCTTGTAGCATTTTCAGTTGCCTTTTGTTAGATTTTAAAAGCTTCCCAATCATCCACCTTCCTACACACTTTTGCTACCTTTGTATGCCCTTTCCTTGGCTTATAAGTCTTTAACTTCCCTTGTCAGTTACAGTCATCTAGCCCTGCCACTTGAGAACATCTCCTGGGGGGCACAGCTATCCTGCGCCTTGTAAACTATTACCAGAAACTTCAGTCATCTCTGTTCTGCCATCATCCCTGCCAGTATCTACCTCCAATCCACCTGGGCAAGCTGCTCTCTATGCTTCTGTAATTAGATTAGATTACATTCAATTTTATTGTCATTGTGTGGAGTACAGATACAAAGCCAATTAAGTGCATTTAGCATCTGACCAGAAATGCAAAGAATAGTGTTATTTACAAAATAACTGCGAATTTAAAAAAAGTGCTACAGCACACAAATATAAAAGTACTGAGACAGTACAATACAGATGCAATACTGCTTAGCGTTGTGATGAGAGGTTCAGCAGTGTCACAGCCTCAGGGAAGAAGCTCTTCCTGTGCCTGCTGGTGTGGGAGCAGAGGCTCCTGTAGCGCCTACCGGATGGGAGGAGAGTAAGAAGTCCATGGTTAG
The DNA here is from genome assembly GCF_030028105.1 of Mobula birostris. NCBI lineage: Eukaryota > Metazoa > Chordata > Chondrichthyes > Myliobatiformes > Myliobatidae > Mobula > Mobula birostris. The sequence goes on from NC_092378.1 coordinate 108,010,297, forward strand.
GGTGAGATGCATCCTTGATAATGCTTTTCACCCTGCCCAGGCAGTGTTTATGGTAGATGTTCTCAATGGTGGGCAATTGGGTGCCGATAATCTGCTGGGCAGTTTTCACCACACACTGGAGTGCTTTGCGGTCTGATACGGGACAATTGCCATAATTCCCTTTATTCCATTGCGATACTGATGTATGTGACTCCCTCTCAAATTGCAGTATGAATTCAATCATATTATGATCCCTGCCTCCTAAGGTTTCTTTGCATTAAGCTGACTAGTAAAATCTGAGTCATTACACAACACCCAATCTAAGATGGCTTTGCCCAGTAGGCTCAACTACAAGTTGCTCTAAAGAGCCACCTCATGGGCATTCAACAAATACCCTCTCTTGCAATCCAACACCAATCTGGTTTTCCTCATCCCCTTGTATATTGAAGTCCCCCATTACAACTGAGACATTACCCTTATTTAAATGCCTTTTCCAGCTCCTTTTTCAATCTCAACCCCACATTGTGGCTACTATTTGGGGACTTATTTATGATTCCCATAATATTTTATTTTGACTTTTGCAGTTTCTTAACACCACACACAAAAATTCAACATTCTCTGTAAAAATTCAACATGTAGCCTCCTGGTAAGCCTCAGGCTCGCTCAGCTCACTTTCGTCTAGGGGGAGCAGCCTTCAGCCCCGCCAAACTGGGTAATCAAGTTTGTGTAGATGCTGTGTGATGTACCCCACCACAACAAATAACAGACAGCACACCATATGTGATTAAATGATTACACTTTATAACTCTTACTTTGACTATGTGGATGGTAAAGGACCAAAATAAGAACTGTTGAACTGTTTAACTGTTTTTAAAAAAAAAAGAAAAAGAAAAAGATGCCATTATTATTAACCAGTTTGTGCACACATCGTTGGAGCTCTTACAGAACCGGGTCCCCCTTCTTCCAGTCGATGTCCTCCGAACTCCACCGACCCAAGAATGGGACCACCCTCAGTGATCAACCAAACGCTCTAATCGAGTCTGTCCGTGTCTCCTCTCCTCGCTGAAGACCCTGGGCCTCGGACTCCCACTCGGGGTCTGTTCTGTCGCCCAGCTTACAGCATCTCTCAGGTCGTGTCTCCTCTCTCTGTCCCCATCGCGCCTTCTGACCAAAGCCCGCGGAAAACGATAACTTACAGACACACAAGAAAGAATAACATCTATTCCAATTGGTTAGCAAATGAATACAATTCTTGTTATCAGTAATTATAACCCAAACAAGCTGCTACCATTAACTCAGCAGTTAACATTACAGAGAAGCTATTTTATTATAACATAACAAAGAAGCCATTTTATTAGCCTTCACAAATAACATGGAAGAAGGAACACCTTACATCTAACCCTATGTCACCTCTTACTAAAGATGTAATTCCATCCCTTACCAATAGAGCCACACCACCACCCTTGCCTTCCTGCCTGTCCTTTTGATACAAAGTATATCTTTTGAGGTTAAACTCCCAACTATGACCATTTTTCAGCCATGACTCAGTGATGCCCACAACATCATACCGATCAATCTGTAATTGTGCCATGAGTTCATCCACCTGATTCCGAATGCTAAGGGCATTTAATTACAGCACTTTCAGTCCTGCATTCTTCACCCTTATGAATTTTGCCTCTGCGGTATAACTTAACTCTTTGCTCTGTCTACAGTTGTACCCAATCATTGGCTTACCGTTCCTTGCATTTATATTACATATTACATCATCTATTTGTAAACCTGCTGGCTCATCCTCAGCTCTGTCAAAATAGTTCCCATCCCCCTGCCATATTAAGTTGAACCACTCCCAACAGTTCTGGCAAAACATACCCACAAGGATATAAGTCTCACTCGGATTCAAGTGCAACCGATCCCTTTTGTACAGGTCACACCTGCCCCAGAAGAGGTCCCAATGATCCAGAAATCTGAATTCCTACCCCCTGCTCCAATTCTTCAGCCATGCATTTATCCACCACCTTATTATTCTATTCCTATCTTCACTATCGCGTGGCACAGGCAGCTGTTCCAAGATTACTACCCTTGACGTCCTGCTTCTCAGCTTCCTTCCAAACTCCCTGTATTCTGTCTTCAGGACCTCCTCCCCTTTTCTACCTATATCGTTGGTACCATGACTTCTGGTTGCTCACCCTCCCTTTCCAGGATATTGTGGACGCGTCTAGAAACATCGCAGACCCTGGCACGTGGGTGACAAACTACCATCTGTTTCTTTTTTTTGCATCCACAGAATTGACCATCTGTCCCCTGACTGTAGAGTCCCCTATAACTGCTGCCATCCTTTTCAGTCTCCTGCCCTTCTGAGCCTCAGTGTCAGAGGCACGGCCACTGTTGCTTCCACCAGGTAGGTCGTCGTCCCCAACAGTATTTATTGCTGGGGGGAATGCCACATGGGTGCTCTCCACTATCTGATGTTCTGCCTTCCCTTTTCTGACAGAGTCACAATTGAACGACTGGTTGACTTTGGTTACGCTTCTTCCCTTGGCAGCAACATTGTTTTGACAGCACCCTAGCAGACTAAGCAGACCTTTCTTTGGGTAACACTATTCCTCTGATTTAAGAGAGAGAGAGCTAGAAAAGATGACATAAACCTTGCCTGCCCAGCTCGTTTTTCTGGCTGACTCATCATTCTGGCAGAGATCAAATAGCAGCAATGAAGAAAGTACTCTAAGAGCAAGGAATCTCCACATCCTATGCAAGATTCAGAGCACGAAATCCTGAGAGAAAAACTGTTGACAGAGCAGCACTACAAGAGACAAGACCTGAGACAAGAGGTCCCTTCAATGAGCTCAGCAGTGACTAACTTTTCTGCTGGAAATGCAAAGCAGAGGATGAAGTAGGATGGCAATCAGACCATCTCTTTGAACTTACTTCAGGATCACCATTTCAGCCCAGATGCGTGGATTGTGAAACTCCAGTTCCAAGTTCCTGTGGCATGCTACTTCTAACCATGGCTTTGTACTTGTGGTGACCTGCAAGGAAGGAAGGTGAGAGCCATTTTACTGTGTCCTGTACTCATTCTGTTAAGAGACTTCACCACTTAAGTTACTGGAGAAAACAGTGATTTGAAAGATATGCCAGAACAAAGTGGAGTGGGTCAAATGATCTGTAAATGTACAAAACACAGACACTCACTGTCAAAACCACTTAAAGGTAAAATGACACATTAAAAAAAAAGGCTGTATCAATAGCCCAAATAATGGCACTTTATTGAACATATCATCAAGGATGCAAATTCAGAATTTTCATTGCTTTCCTGACACAGAAGACCGGACAAAGCAGAATGACAAACAGTGTTCAGGTATAGTTCCCACATAATTCAAGATGCATGGATTCAAATGAACAGCTTCTAATATACCAGATCATAAGGGCATTGCTTACCCAGTAAAATGTCAGCAGTCACACCACAGCAATCTTCATGTTCACCGTACACTGGCGTCTCAACAGGAAAATGAAACCATTTCAGAGATGGGTATTGGACATGGCTAAATCAGAACTGGGCCCAAAGTGAAGGGAGCATCACCTTGGGCAGAAGAGAACAAAAGGATTCTCCAAACAGAGCAAAGATATCTGTGACTTGGCTGAACAATTTCATTTCCTATTCAATGAAAGAAAGAATCAAGAATCTGTGGAACATGTCTGTCTATGGAAGTGTCGGGTAGGTGAAGGAAGAAAGCAGCTGTAGAAATTCAGTACTACATCTGTATGACAGATAAGCTCTACTTTCACTCTCAAAACAGTTGTTAAGCTATCCAAAACTCCCCTAAAATCTAATGATGGTACAAACCTCATCGTAAACTAGGAAGAAAATATGCAGAGAAGGTCTGAATACTTCAAAGACTACTCAATGATTGATCAATATGACTTTGATCAGTAGTCTCTCCACCGACTGAAGTGGAGAAGTGAGAAAACAACTGAGTCTGGCAATGTTTCTATATAGGATATAAACCCAACAGAATAGTTCAAAGCATTAGCCAAAAGTTTACTCAAGCTTCACACAGCATCTTGAACAATGTTTAGCTGGAAGTAGTAATGCCATAATACTTCCATTGTGCTGCTGTTGCAATCAAAACCAAAAGAAAACATTTTTCTCCCTTGTATAAGAATAAAAGCTTTCTCAGATTCAATTCAATGGGTCATTACAAACCTACCTGAGGCACTTCTAGAGCAGGTCAGAAAACTATGGCCAAGATTTTTGACATGAGAAAGATCATGGAAAATTACTTAGAATAGAAGACAGACCTATGTGTCACAGTCACAACAGAAGAGGTGTGAGCTAGTTCACTCCCAACTACAAATCATGCAATTGTTCCTTGACTGAGTTGATGTTCACAAATAGTGTCCTGTCTAATGTATTCAAAATTTCAGAGTCACTTCATTTGTAGTATGGAAGCAGGAGAGAAAAATGATCTGGAATAAGGCATTTTTTGAGGCCATTCCACCTAAACCGAGAGCAAGGTTTGACCAATCTAAGCACAAGACCAATTTGGAAAGGCCAGGAACGGGCTGAAATATGGTGACGGGGTCCAGGCCCAGAGCGTATCGATGCGATAGGGCCCACGTCGGAGTGCGAGGAATGACCTGATGCTTGGATGACTTAAACACTGGGCCAGGTGGATTACAAAGGCAGGGTCTCAGGATAAGTGACGAGGGTCAGGCCACTTCTGCTTGCTGCTCCACGACATTTACTCAGCCCTGTGCTAAAGTGAGGCTGAGGTTGTGACCTACTCCAGGCCTTGTCTATGGACACACTTTTGTTGTGGATGCTATTTGCTTACTTTTATTGTCTGCACAATCTGCCTGTTTTTCTCCCTGCACACTGGGTGTTTGATAGTCTTCTTTTATTTAGGTTCCTTTGGGTTTCTTTGTTTTGTGGCTGCCTGTAAGGAGATCAATACATACTTTGACAACAAATGTACTTTGAACTTCTGAATAAAATTCCACTTCACAACATGTTCAAAGCTATGAATGTTTTATACAAAGATTAAAGCTCAAAATTACATTGGAAATAGATGTAATTTTTTCCTTTCACCAGAGGTAAAGTAGTTTCTACTCACTTTGATTTGCTCTGCTATCTTTTTTGCAATTGGACCAATTGCTTGCAACAGGAATTTCATCAATTCTTGGAGAGTTAATCTAAGTACTGACATTTCAGTGTTTTTTTTAAACATGTATCTGGCAAATCTCCCTTGGAAGGTTCATCTTGTATGTGACAAAGGTATGCTCCTCTCTCTAGTTTGCAAGTTTTCCAAAAGCAATAAAGAGATATTTAAAACATTAAAACAACAAACATACAACAAAATAAAACATACAGATACATATGTGTATTAAACCATAAGACAACCATATTTTTCATATGAGAATGTTTTGCTTTCTTTCCAGGCTGGGTGAAATTTAGCCATACTGTAAATTCACTTTGACAAAAGCTGGAGAGCAGTTGTAAAATCGTAAAGCGTAATGGGCTACTCTGGACCTCAATATAACTAAAGAAAAATTTGACAAGGATACAGCGGTATGTATTTTTGTCCAGTTGTTATTAAACTGTAAATTAATATTCTGAATTATGATGTTATAGGGCTGAAATTTTTACCCATCTTCGTGACACACCCAGAATTTAATGCATGGCCTCTCTTGTGCTAAGATGGCACCACCCTAAGGGTGGAGGAGCAACACCTTGTATTCCATCTGGATAGCCTCCAACCTACCTGATGGTATGAATATAAATTTCTCCTTTCTGGTGAAAAAATTCACCCCCCCCCACTCACTCTCCCGCTATTTGCCACTGACCTTTGACCTCTTCACCTGCCTATTACCTTCCCCCCAGTCCCCTCCTCCTTCCCTTTCTCCTACGGTCCATTCTCCTCTCCTACAAAATCCTTCATCTCCAGCCCTTGACCTTTCCTACCCATCTGGCTTCACCTATCACCTAGCCTCCTTCCTCTCCCCCGAACTTTTTATTCTGGCATCTTCCTCCTTCCTTCTAAGTCCTGAATAAGAGTCTCGACCCGAAATATCAACAATCTGTTAATTTCCATAGTTGCTGCCTGACCTGCTGAGTTCCTCCTGTGTGTGTGTGTGTGTGTGTGTGTGTGTGTTGCTTAATGTTACTGCAGCTGTCTTTACATAATAATTTTTTGCTAACATCTTTTGGCAAGAGGAGAGACAACACAAATGTTATAACTGTAATAATTAGAGCATCCTTCTTCCATTACACTTCCTGTTCTAATTGATAAATCAACTTGAAAGGCAAAAGAAATTATCTCATTTGCTTCTGGTGATACATCATTAAATAAGGCCTTTGCTGTGTAATTATAAAATTATAGGAAAGGTGCAACAGTAGGCACAATCCTCTTGGTAATTAACATCTTCATAAAATTAAACAGTAATTGGTAGAATTAAATGAAGTGCACTGATTGCAATTTAAAAAGAATTGCATTGAATGCATTTACATAAAATAATTGACTTGAATTCCTATTAAAAACTTATAATGCGCCAAGGTGCTTTAAGCAGCACAAAATTCATGGTTTGTAAAGGGAGAAGCTCTGTGAGTCACTGTTGTAGATGGTGTTTATTGCATTAAATAACCTCCAGTACAAAAGAAAATCGTAGAAATTGGATCCATTAGCTCTTATTATTCTCGTGCATATTTTTTTTTAAATGTTGCGTGATTAAGCGGTCATTTCTGGGTGAAATTGCTCCCATTGGGAAATTGACTGTACAATTCAAAGCATCATTGATCTGTCATCTCCCAGTGCTAGTTGCACATATTACGGTACCACTGATTGCCATGGCATTTTTCTCCCTTACTTCCATAAATCAGAGGTTTTGAGTGCCAGCTGCAAACTTTGTTGAACAGCCATATGAATATTAACAGCACAAAGTGCTGAGTTTGCTGAAGAGTCCGCTAATGGGAACCATCAATGACTTGCATACGACATCTCCAGACTGGTTTCCAATGCTCAGGAGAGCTGAAATTTCATTATCAATGCAACAATGGTAGACTTTGTATACTCTGCATATAGTCATAGCTCAGAAACAGGCACTTTGGCCCATCTAGTTCATGCCAAACCATTTAACTGCCTAGTCCCATCCACCTGCACCAGAACCAGAGCCCTCCATACCACTACCATCCATGTACCTATCCAAACTTCTCTTGAACATTGAAATCAAGCTTTCACGCATACACTACTTATTCTGGCAGCATGCTCCACACTCTCACAACCCACTAAGTGAAGAAGCTTTTCCTCATGTTTCCCTAAACTTTTCACCTTTCACCTCAGGTTGTAGTCCCACCCAAACTCAGTGGAAAAAGCCTGCTTGCATTTACCCTGTCTATATCCTTCATAATTTTATGTACCTCTATCAAATCTTCCCTCAATCTTCTACATTCCAAGGAATAAACTCCTAAACTATTCAATCTTTTCTTATAACTCAGGTCCTCCAGTCCCGGCAACATCCTTGTAAATTTTCTCTGTACTCTTTCAACCTTATTTACATCTTTCCTGTAGGTAGGTGGCCAAAACTGCACAGCATACATCACAGCATTGTCCTGTGTTGTCTGCCTTTTTGATCACTACTCTCTCTGATGTGGGGCCACTCACCACATGGCATTCAGTCAGTGCAGCTGATGGCCTCAGTGAATGCTCACTGATCTTCCTCATCTCTGGATTCCAGCCTCCCAATAGTGTTCTTTGTATAGGTGCACTACCGTTGCCATGGTGAGAGTTCTAACTCACGCTTTCCAGTGATCACTGCAGTAATGCCACAACAATTAGGAGCTTTGCATGTAGCTGTCAATGGGAATTTTATAGATTGCACTTAAGCAATTAATTCAGTGTACAACCCACCATGGTGCTGTTTCCAATCTAATTGTGGCCACATTCATGACTGTTTGCAAGAGATCTGACTGGGCATTACTACCATGTTTGTGCACCAAAAAAGGATGAAATGCAATTTCTAAGTACAGGACACCTTAACTGTAAAACAAATGCCATGTCTGCTTACATCACAAACACTGACAAAACCTTCTCCTTTTGGAGGGGTTTGTCTGTTAACCGACCTTTGCAGATGCTTAGACCTTCTCAACCGTGCATGGGTCTCTTCTCCAGGTGCTCTAGTTTCCTTCCACACTCCAAAGGCATGCTGGTTGATAGGTTAATTTGTCATTGTAAATTGTCTCATGATTAGGATAGGATTTAATCAGGGGATTGCTGGGTGGCACAGTTCAAAGGGCTAGAAGGACATATTCCATGCTGTATCTCAAGAAAAAGGAAAAGAAAGAATAGAGGAAGAATAAAGAAATGGATTAATGCAGGTTTACTGTAAGTACACAGTTGATAATTGGTGTAGACTCAATGGGTTGAAGAATTTGTTTCTGTGCAGTGTCAATCAATGAACTGGTATTACCATTAAATATGTGTAAATCTGGAACCCATAGAAGATCTGGGTTCTGCCAGACAAATTTCAAGCCTTCAAATTTGTCGTTGAAAGATTGTAAACTATTGACATCCATGATTTATAACATCCAGTTCAACAAAACCACAATTACTTAATTTGAATTCACATTGTGGTTATATAATCATCTGAGAATTTCTTGTAAAATATGGAGATTGTATTCCTTAGTAGAAGCAGCCAAGTTTACTGATAATTAAGTTAATAGCATATGGTACATCTTGTGATGACTTAACAAATTGGCATAATGGACTGGAGAAATTCTGTAGATGCTGAAAATCCAAAGCAACACATACAAAATGCTGGAGAAACTCAGCAGGCCAGGCAGCATCAATGGAAATGAATAAACAGCCAACATTTCAAGTGAAACCCTTCTTCAGGAAGATGCCAGAATAAAATGGTGGGTGGAGGGGAAGGAGGCTAGCTAGAAAGTGATAAGCGAAGCTAAGAGGATAGGAAAGGTAAAGGGCTGCTAAGAAGGAATCTGATAGTAAAGGGGAGTGGACCACAGGAGAAAAGAATGGAAAAGGGGATCCAGGGGGAGTTGATAGGCAGGTGAGAAGAGGATAGAGGCCAGAGTGGGGAATAGAAGATGGGAGGGGGAGGGATTTTTTTTACTAGGAGATATTGATATTCATGCCATCAGGTTTTAGGATACCCAGCAGGAATATAAGGTGTTGCTCTTCCACCCTGAGGGAAGCCTCCTCATGGCACAAGAGGAGGCCATGGACTGGGAATCAGGATTAAAATCCTTGGTCTGGCCACTGGGAAGTTCTGCTTTTGGTGGATGGAGCACAGGCGCTCATCGAAGCGGTCCCCCAGTTTACGACATCAATGTCGAGGAGGCCGGACACAATGGAAAACCCCAGCAGATTCGCAGGTGAAGTGTTGCCTCACCTGTAAGGATTGTTTGGGGCACTGAATGGAGGTGAGGGAGGAGGTGAATGGGCAGGTATCACACCTTGGCCGCTTGCAGTGTTGAGTGTCAGGAGGCAGAACAGCAGGGAGGGACGAATGGACGAGGGAATCATGGAGGGAGAAATCCCTGCAGAAAGCGGAGGGTGGGGAGAGGTAAAGATGTGTTTGGTGGTAGGATCCCTTCAGAGGTGGTGGAAATTGCAGAAGATAATGTGTTGGATGTAGAGCTCATGGATTGGTGGGTAAAGGCAAGAGGAACTCTATCCCTGTTAAGGCAGCGACAAGATGGGGTGAGCATGCATGTCTGGGAAATGAAAGAAATGTGGATGAGGGCTGCTTCGATGGTGGAAGAAAGGAATCCCCTTCCTTTAAGGAAAGAGAACATCTCTGATGTCCTGGAAAGGAAAGCCACATCCTGAGAACAGATGTGGCGGAGGTGAAGGAACAGGAATAACATTTTTTTTAACATGAGACAGGGTGGAAAGAGGTATAGTCAGGCTTGCTGTGGGAATCAATCCGCTGATTTATAAAAGACGTCAGTCGACAGTTTGTCTCTAGAGACGGAGACAGTGAGATCGAGAAACGGGAGAGAGATGTCACCAAATGGACCAAATAAATTTAAGAGTATGGTAGAAGTTGGAGGCAAAATTGAAGAAATTGGCAAGCTCAGTATGGGTGCATGAAATAGCAATAATGCAGTCATCAGTGTAGTGGAGGAAGAGTTGGGGAGCATTACCAGCAAAGGCTTGGAACATGGACTGTTGTACTTAGCCAACAAAAACGATATAGCAGGGACCCTTGCAGGTGCCCATGTCTACTCCTCAAGTGTGGAGAAAGTGAGAGCAGTCAAAGGCAAAATTTTTGAGGGTGTCAGTGGAGGTGAACTGGTTGGTTCTTTTATTGATAAAGAAGCAAAGAGCTTTAAGGACCTTCTTGATGGGAGATAGAAGTGTATAGGGACATCTATGGAAAATGAGGTGGTCAATGCCAAGGGGTTGAAAGTTAATGAGGAGATCAAGAACATGAGAAGTATCATGGATGTAGACATCTTGATGGGGGATATTATGGGCTGTTATATGCATTTAAAGTGAGGTAAGGTTGATTCTCTTTGGTTGCATTTGATTGGTTGTCCATGTGTAACACATCTAGATTTGACAACATCTTTCAAACTTGCTGCCATCATGGTTGCGCATTCAATTTAGTTTTCATTCCAACTCCACTCTTCATTAACTTATCTAATTCTTTCTCCATGTATCCTTTAAGCAATAAAATGGCTCTAGTCAAGTTTATATTATAACAGTTTGGCAGCAGGCCTAATATAAATGTATACCTTGTAGGCAGTAATTCTTCACATTTATGTAATAGTGTTTTCAAATATGGTTTCATAGTATCAATATGGACATCAAACTCTTCTCTCCAATTGATCTGCAGTTTCCCTCTTGGCTTAGTAAAATCAGTTGCTTTATGTGCATTTCTAATCAACAACTATTATAAAACAAATTATATTTGGACCTTCGTTATTTTGCTGAAATATGCTGCATTTCAATACAATAGGACTTAGGTCAAAGGCTGAATTTTCTGAAGTTGTTATCATTGTCCGTAATGTAACACTGCTATTTTTAATCAATATTCACATCTACTGATGGCATGTACACTTGAAACTTTATCTTGAAATCTTGCTGCTTCCCACCATCCCAGGAATACCATAGAGGCCAAACCAGCCTAGTTCTGTTCTATCTTATTTGACTTCATTGTAACACAGATCTTCTCTCTCTGGATCACCCTATTGGATATGTTGCCTCACTCCGTGAAGAAGTCCCACTATTCTGGGTTAATTGTCTGGGGCTGAATTTGTGCTCAGTTACTGTGTGCTGATCAATGCAATTGATTACATCTACTGTATATATACTGTGAAGAATTCATAACCTTGACTGTACACTCCTCGGGCTTCCCATATATTCACTCAGGGTTTGAACAGCAATTATGTTCCATCTGTTGTCAGATCAGTCACAGTGTTTGTTGTAGTCAAGATTTCAATGCACTCTGTTCAATCATAGTTCTATGTTTAATTCTCCTGCTTTTGCTCTGATTATTGGTGTCTTTCAGTCCCTCACAGTACTACTGACTAATGCTTACTTTTTTAAGCGCTGCTGTCTGACTTACTGTGTCTCTGTGCACCACTGGTTGGTGACTGCAGAGTTTTCAGCTTTTGTATTCAGTGCTACCAATAAACAATCCTTGGTTCTTCAAGGAGCTTCTTAACCTGCTGAGTTCCTGCAGTAAGTTGTTGGTTTCTTTGAAGAGTTTCAACCAAGTATGCATTTTTTCCCCTCTGAACTTTTTAACTCTCATTATTGCCAGTTGTAATGTACTGAGAAATTATCTGGGCACTACTATTGTTGAGTTAGTGATTACTGCACCAAATAAATCTTAGGGCTTCAGAGCACATCTCAATCTCACCACAGGCTGCTGAGGAAGCAATTAATGTGGATGAGTCAGTCAATCACCTCTGTAGTTGGAGTCATTGCGAGATTTGTGAGGTGCATCTGCACTCTATGAATGGAGAGGAAAGGGAGATTGAAATTTGGTGGCGGTTTGAGGTAAGTAAGATTAGAACATTTTCCTGGTGATGAAAGGAGGAATGGGAAAGAAAGCAGAATTGAAAAGGAATGTCTTAGTATATGAGTAGAGGAATCCATTTGCAATATTAGCTGGCATGAGGACCAGTACGGAAGAAAGAGCAGTTGTCAGTTCACTGAGGAAAGGTTAGAGTTTCATGGACATGGTAATTAAAGAGGGGGCTTAACGGGAGAAAGTAGAGAATGTCATGGATCCAAAACAATCACAGGGAGAGATAGCTGAGGCATGGTTCAGTGCGTAAGCGGAAGCAAAGGACACCACGGAGGCAGTGGAATGGATTATCTTAATCTTAGGCAGAAAAAAAACCCCTTGCCTCTATAATTGGGGGTGAGGGTGAAGGGTTTTGGGGAGAGGGATTTTATGACTTTTAATAGGAAAATGAAGCAGTGGTTATGTTTGAATTGCAGAACTCTTAGAAACATGAATAATTTTGGCAGAGAGCACTGGAGCCAAAGAATAATTTGGACAGTTAAAAGCAACTAAACTCCTTCTCAGGTGACAACAATCCATTTCCGCTTGGTCTCCAGCTTTTCACAGAAATTACTTTTACTTTCTCAACCAACAAACCAACTCACCTGACACATTTTGATTTTTAACTTTTCCTAATTTTGAACTAAGAGCAGCTTAGGCAGGGTAGATAGTTAGATGGAGTTCACTCCATGCACCTTTGAAGGTTGAACCTGGGGGCAGAACACAATGCCAAAGGCAAAATTCTTAGCAGAGTGGAGGAACAGAGGAATCTTGGTTTCCAAGTCCATAGATCCCTCCAAATTACAGCACAAGTTGATAGGATGTTCTGTGTGTTGGCCTTCATTAGTTAGGAAATGTGTTCAAGAACTACAAGGTAATGTTGCAGCTCTATAAAACTTTGGATAGGCCACACTTGGAGTATTGTGTTCAGTTCTGGTTGCATCATTTTTGGAAGGATGTGGAAGCTATAGAGAGGGTGCAGAGGAGAATTGCTAGGATACTGCCTCGATTGGAGGGTATCTCTATGATTTTGAGCAAGCTAGGGTTTTCCTCTTTGGAGTGAAGAAGGATGAGAGATGGCTTGGTAAAGATGTTAAAGATTATAAAGGGAACTGACAGTGAACAGCCAATGTCTCTTTTCCATTGCAGCAATGGCCAATACCAGAGGACATCCCTTTAATGTGTGTGGAAGAATTTTGTGGGGAGATGTCATAGGTTGGTTTATTATACAGAGTGGTAAGTGTCTGAAACACACTGCTGGGTGTGACGGTAGAGCTGATACTTTAGTAATACTTAAGAGACTGTTTGATAATTACATGGATGAAAGAAAAATGGAGGGCTATGGGCTGTGTAGGAGTGAAGGGATAGGTTGATTGAGAAGCAAGTTAAAAGGGCAGCACACCATCATGGGCTGAAGGGCCTCTACTGTTTTATGTCCTATGCTGGCTGTTAAACAAGCAACATCTGAAACATTAACTGTGTTTTTATCTCCGCCAGATAATCCCAGCATTTTCTGAGTTTTTTTTTAAGGATAGTCATGACATCAGATTTTCACTGCTTGGGTACGAAGGTAAAACCAGAGGGACAGACCGAGGTGAAGTTTGCGGATAGGATCCATCCACAGTACCACAGTGGAGGCTTAGCTCAAGCGAGTGGAGGTAGACATCACCTGGTGGGTAAATATCAGTAATGGGAATGGCTTTTCCATCCATGAGCTTCCACATGTCTTTGTTGTTGTTTTAAGTGCGAACCTCAGAGCTCTGCACGGTATTAGTCTGGTCTGGGCTACCTGCAGTATTGGTAGTTTGTTTCTTCAGGACCTCTGCATACTGGATGTTAATAGACACTGTTAATGCTGCTTTTTTTAATTTATTTCTATGTAACTGAGTGAAACATAACTTGTGGCTGATATCCAGCTTCACCATCTCCTACTCCTTTGATACGGTCACAGACAAGAATGGTTCTATGGTTCTATAGCAATGTTTGAATCTGACTTCTTAAAGGGGCCAAAGATCCAGCCTTCCAATATTAAAGTTCAGAAGGACACTCTATTGGAGGTGGTTAGTGGGAATTTTCCTGGCACTTTAATTCAGATATTTATTTTCTCCCTGCTCTACTGCCACCAGGCTCTTGACATTTCAGCTAGCAGTCTGTCAGCTAGTAGTTCAAATGCCTCGATTGTGTCTTTTATACAAACTACCTATGCAGCCACTTTACTCTCTCTGCCATCAGTATCACAGCCACTGTATATAATAAAGTTTCAATTGTGATCCATTATTGAAAATGTTTTTCATATTAATTCAGTCATTATTATTCACATATGCTAACTGACCTGCATTTCAAGCATTTGATTTTATTTTAGATTTCCAATAACTATTATCTTCTACATCTCATTTGATGGTATTTGTCTCATTTGACGGTATACATGTACATAGTTAAATGACAATAAACTTGACTTGGGTAGTCTTCGTCTCCACCCTGTTATACTCATTGTCTTTGTTCCCTTCGCCTCTTCATTCTCACTTTTCCAATCCTAATAAAACTCTTTGACCTGAAATGTTAACTTGTCTCTCTTTTTACAAAATGCTGGAAAAGAAAAAAAGAGTCAGTTTTGGGCTGAGACCCATCATGGAGACCCGTCATCAACACCCTCATCACAGATACCGCTTTATTTGCTAAGAGTTTCTATTATTTTTTTACATTTACTCTTGAAAGGCATAATTCTAATTTTTAGACTAAGCCCTCGAGACTTCCCACGAAAGGAGATCAAACCCATCAGTTTCTCTTAGTATTTTGATCACCACTTTAACATCTAAATTCAACCATACAGGAATACACATGAATACAGCCAAATGAAAAACTCTGGGGCCACAGTGCAAAATACAATACCAACTGCAAAGAATTTAACTCTTGTTAGTATAATCACTCAATTTTGGAATCCAGGTATTATTCCACTTCAGCAATACCAAGGCCAAAAATAAGCCAAGGTAAGAGTGCAGAATAGCTTATCCTACCCCACATTTTGCTTTGGTTCTGTGTGCTAATCCTACAGGCATAAAGCTGAACATTCCTTAGCATGCTTATTCTGTTGAAAGTATCCTGACTGGTTGCATTATACTCTGGTATGGCAATTGGAATGTGTAGGAGTTTTAAAAATCTGCAGAACGTTGTGGATTCGCCACGAGCGCATCCTCCCCATCTCCAATGAAGGGCTCCAATTCAGTCATGCTGAAGGGTTTCGGCCTGAAACGTTGACTGTACTCTTTCCCATAGATGCTGCCTGGCCTGCTGAGCTCCTCCAGCATTTTGTATGTGTTGCTCAGATTTCCAGCAGCTGCAGATTTTCTCTTGTTTCCAATGAAGGGCTGACTTTTATTTTGTCCTTCTTATAAATGCTTCCTGACCTGCTGAGTTCCTCCAGCATTTTGTGTGTGTTATTATCCTTTATCAAAGCTCCCCACCAATGCCCATACCATCTTAAAGCTAACATTGGACCAAAGGTACAAAAGCCTGAAGTCTCATACCAACTGGTTTAAAAACAGTGTCTTCTCTTCAGCAGTTCATTTCTTGAACAATTGGCACAACCCTAATCAGTGCAGCATAGAAATCTTGCAACCACCTTGATCCCATTGCACTGAAGTGGACTTTACTGTTTTTGATCTAAATGTGTTCTTTCTTGTAAAAAAAACCTTACATTTATGTATATCTTGTGAATGCTGCTTATCTGATAACGTGTCTGAAATGCTGCTGCAAGTAAAATTTTCGATGCAATGCAGCTGTATGTAAATGTACTGGTGGATATGACACTGATTGACTTTGACCTTTATTTATTTTCTAAATGCTCTATAGCAACAATCCAGGTACCTGTAACCCCTGAGCCACTTAGAATTCCATTGTTCCTACCTCTTCGCCATTTGGAATGTACTCAGTTCTATACTTATTAGGTCTATTGTTTTTATTGAGATCTCTTGCCCCTTGTCTATTACTAATTCTGTAATCTTGTGCTTCAATCTGCATTGTACACAACTGTGCGACCTTTGTATTAATTCAGACTTACATGTTTTCTCTCTCTCTCTATTCCACCAGCTGCGTTATATTTATAAATACAGTAGATAGCTGAAGCCCCGGCACACACACCAGTCATATACAAACCATTACCTCCTGACGCTCAGCCAATGTGCATTTCTGTATATATTTTGTTCCAGGAGTAATAAACCAAGGCTTGGTTTTACAATATTTTATGGGTTGCTATTACAGTGCCTTGAGTGGCTTCAGAAACTCTTATATTCTACCGCGTATGGGTTCAAAATTAGTGGTTAAAGATTATTTTACTGATGACATCGAAACATCAAAATATTCAGTGAAATGTGTCTTTAGTCAACGACCAACAGAGTCTGCGCTGGGGGCTGGTCGCGAGTGTCGCCACGCTTCTAGAGCATGCCTACAACTCACTAATGCCAGGTCTTTGGAATGCGTGAGGAAACGGGATCACCCGGAGGATTCCCGCGGAGTGAACCCACGAGCAGCGGCGGGAAACGAACTCTAGTCGACGATTGCCGGCGCAGTAAAGCAATTGTCCTAACTGCTGCGCTAAATTAGTTAAAGCCCAGGGTTTGAAATGGGCTGCGAGTCAGCTGACTGTCGTGTGGCTGAACACTTACCAGCTCCTATCAAAGAAAATCCAAAGCTCTTCAAATGTAATAAAGAAAATTTAGTGATCGTGATTCTTGAAACAAAGCCAAAGTTCATAAATACGTTTAAGTGTTAAGTCTGTCTCAGTTTCCACACTGGAATAACGGCATTGTATAGTGTGACATTCGTCATAGTACTAAGTTTCAAAGCCTGTTCTACTTTGGCTGATTCTTTCCAAGATAATTGAAATACCATCCTCGATTCCGTGAGGTGAACAGTGCTGCTGACTTACCGTCCGCAGATATACACATTCACGAGGTCCGCCTTGCGATACTGAATGTTACTAAATATAACGCGCTTCTCTCGTGTAGTATCAGGTAACTCCTATTTACAATGAGGCGGATCTTGGGTAGTTCGGTATTATAAATGTGGGCCCGGAGGGCAGAATGTACAATGGTTGGGGTCGGACTCTGGATGAGGTTTCACACACTGACGAGAAGGAAGCTGGGCAGATTTAGGACCAGATTCATGGTCCAGAGTGCGTGTGCAATTCAGTTTGTTTTGACAGGCTGAAACATACCAGCTGAAACTCACAAAGAAGTTGTTATATTCCTGGTAGGCCAGCGGTCGTCATTATCCGTGGGAAGTCTGTGCCTTGTAAATACTGAGGATTCAATTGTGATGCATTGCCCACACGAACGATGTGAAGATGGCCTCCAGCTAACAACACCTTTGGGGGATGTCACTTCTTAAAGAAAACCTCGAGAAAGTAGGCAGAATGCAGCAAGCAGGGAAAAGATGAAGGGATGGGTAGAAAAAGCATTACGTTGCATTTTTTAATCGTAAAGATGAACTCCGTTTTGAAGATAGTCCCTCAGTAGAAATGAGTTGATTGGATTTTTGTGCAATTCCCGTTTATAACCCCAAAAGTAGCAATTCCATCCGAAAAATTCCTCCCAGTTTTCAAGCATCCCATATATAATTGTGCATAGAACAGAATTACAATACACAGAAGTTGGAATTAAGAGGAAACGTCAGCGGAAATAAAACTGAGCAAGTAACCGGGAACTCTCCGGATTTGTCTCAAGAGTCTGCAGTCAGTATCAGAAATACGCAGATCCCCAGGGACATTGAGCGGAATTCTAGGTCACTGTCGGGAGGAAGTCAGCACCTATGACCCCAGCAAGAACGGGTCGTACATAACGAATAATGTGTTCTGTTTGTACTTGGGTGGAGCTAGGTGATGCACCTTTGAGCTCATTGGCTCTCCATGGCCAGCCGCCTTCAATATGGGGAATATTTGCAGGGGGAAGTATAGGAGCTGAGCGCCCGTGAGGGGACTACTTCAAAGCCCGTCGTGGATCTTCCGGTATCCAATCTCCCCACCAATTTTCTATCTGCCGTCAGCCCTTTGATGTTTTATAACGTTTCCACAATGTTTCCCCCAGGACTCCGATATCTTAATAATTTCTATTCTCTGCTCCATCTAGCCCAGTCTTCTCCAACCAAACTCATACGCAGAGCAAATTCAATATCCTCAGTACACCGCAGTTCCCCCCCCCCCCACCACCCGCCTTACCTATCGCAAATTCCACCCTCCCCGATACCTCGGTCATCTCCCTGACCTGACGTTGACATTTAATCACCTAATTATTCCTCCGGCCTCCTTAAACCTTATTCACTCTGATTCCCGAACGCAGAGCGACGAAAGAGAGCCTTAATGTACAGTTCGTGCCCCGGTGCTGAAGAAAACAAGAAATAGGAGCAAGAGGAAATCAAACAGTATCTCGAATCTGCTGCACTGTTTCGTAGTCGATCTGGCCTCAAATCTATTTTCATGCTTGTTCTCTTGTTCTCTGTGACTCCACTATAAACCAATAATATGTCCAAATATGTCCAAATGCGAATATATTCCATGGCTTATTCCATGCAACTCTCCTGAGTAAAGAATTTGAAAGAGTTGAGAACCTCAAAGAAGAACTTTTTGCCCAACTTCACGTTAAACAGATGTAGAAGGCGTCGAGACAATACGAGATACCTTGTGTCGGAGGCACCTTGTGAGTTAAGGCGGGGGGAAGGCCAAGACATTGGCTCCACCCTCTGCCACACTTTTAAAGTGAGCGGGGTATAATTGTGATGTGAAATTTACTTCTCCGAAGGTACTGGGGAGAAAACGAGTGTCCTTAATAGGGCAACTGATAGACATGGGCAGAGAATGATTTTAAGGGCAGTGGAGAAAGGGAAGGAAATTGAATATTCCTTTCTCAATTAGGACTTGGCATAGGCCGAGTGGGACAAATAGCTTCATGAATCGCAAGAATGTTAAAATAATTTCTGCTCTGCGCTATTTAAAGCAGGCACGCGGCAGTTAATAAATTGAATGTCTTCTTTTAATTACCCCTAGTGGCGGGGAAATTATTAGGAGGGGGCGTTGATTCGTATGCAAGAGAGAATAAGGGGAAATGGAACTAATCGGATTGCTCTAAAAGCCTGAGCAGGGACTGAAGCAACAAAGTAAAGGAAAGATTTTGAGTAGGCAGGGAGCGCAGGAAAATGGGCGATAATACAGTATTATAGAGCTGTATAAAATCAGGAGGGACATTGACTGGGTGAATACGGTCTTCCCCCAAACCCAGGGGACACGTTAAAGGTGAGGGATAGACATTTAGGAGGAACCTGAGGAGCTTTTTTTTCACGCAAGGACTGAGCCGCTGGAGGAAGTGGTTGATGCAGGTACGCTAGCGATATTTAAAAGATAGTTGGACGGATACGTGGGTGGGAAAGGTTTAGAGAGATGTGGGGCAAATGTAGTTATAGGGAAACTAGTTAAACGTGAATCGGTCAGCATTGATCAGTTGGGCCGAAGGGTCTGTACCTGTGCTAAATTACTCTGATTAAATGGATTCCTATTATGTTGTGAGAAGAAAAAGCGCATGGAGGCGTATCATACCAATTCATGTTTATTGCTTATTGCAACCCCACGCACAATAATATCTAAGCATTACAACTTTGCTAGCACCTTTTGCAAGTACTTAAACTAGGGGAATGCTGGACTTATTTTTTTTCGGTGGATTCCACCCAACACCTATATCTCAGGTATGATTCTTCCGAAAAGAATGCTGCAAAACGACGAAGAACGGAATCTTTTGAATTCCCTCCAGGGGAAAAAAATGGGTGGGTCACATATTGCGTCGGCGAAGAAATAATCCGTCAAAGCTTGACGGGCAGTCCCTTTAAGAGGTAGCAGGAGCGCGGAAGTTGTTTGAAGTTTGTCTGGACCCTTTTTTGAAAGAAGCCCTGACGTCAGGCCGGCGGAGTCGAGCCTGTGGACTTTCCTTTGCCTGGCCGGAGAGGGAAGTAGCGGCCGTTAACACTGGCGTGGCCGGCGGGAGATAACGCGGGCTGCAGCGAGTGAGCGGGCACCTCAAGAGGGTAAGAGTGGACGCGAGGCTTTAGGAACTGCTGTCCCGCGATTGGGAAATAAGTAGGGCATTTGACTACTGTAGCAGAGTCATTGGGGGGGGGGGTGCGGTGGAGGTGGATTGAGGAGGTAGCTACTTTGGGCGGACCCCTCTCCCCAGAGCCGTGTGGCGGGGGGGGGGGCCGGGAAGAGCGACCATTGACGGCAAAACAGCAGCTCTCCTGCCGGAACCAGCACACTCTGGCCATGTGCTGCCGGGGAGGGAGTTTGGTTCGACTGGAGGGGCAGGAAAGTAGGAGAGAAGGACAGCTGAGGGCAGTGGAATGTGGCTGACTTGGGAGGGGGGTGTTTGGGAAGTGCCGAATGTGGGGAGCGTTGCTGGCTCTCTGTGGGAATGAGAGACAGGCGTGAGTTGTCTAGGTCAGATGTGGAAGGCGCTGGGGTTGGTATATGTGTGGAACTGGAGTTGGGATAGTGTGTGAAAGGGGCCGGACGTGGTGTGTGTGGTCAGTGAGCGGCCGGGAGTTGCTGGAGCCGGGCCCTGCCGCGGGTTGCGAGGCCAGAAAGAGCTCCGGGTTGTTCGGAAGGCTGCTCCTCTCGCCGCGCCGCAGCCCCACCTCACGACCTGTTGCCATTTGGCAGCAGTCAGTTTCCCGGGAGTACGGAAGTGCGGATCCTGACATCCCGACTTCGGCTGCAGCAGATCCTTAAAGGGGCGTTGCTCCAGTGAAGGAGCCGGCAAGCACCAAGGAATGAGGTCACAATCCAGGATTTATGACATTGCTCGGATCTGAGCTGGAAGTTTTTAGGATGGACTGTCCCGGACTGTTATAGGCTGTTTGTTGCGACGGTCTTTGTTCAGTTTAATTCTTTCTGGATTTGAATAAAGGTACTACAACTTGTTTGTCGATCGCATGAACGGTAAACTGAGCGCACATGGGTACGGACGCAAAGTGCTCCAGCCACTATTTGAGTTCTATTATTGACCCGAGTGCTTTATTTTCTTTAAACTGCCATTGCCTATTCTGTGTATTCTATTTATGCAATGCCTGTCGAATTTTCAACAATTTCCTTTAGATGTTATTACAGCATTTTAGTTGGGCGTTTTGCTTGGATGTACTTAATTCGCCGGTTGGAAGATGGTTATTTTGTCACGACAAACTTATCTCCTCCGGACTGGTTTGGTGCAACAGCTTGAAGGGTACGATTAAATGAGAGAAATATGCCGTAGGACTACCGAAGGGTCTCGGCTCGAAACTTCGACTGTACTCTTATCCATAGATGCTGCCTGGCCTGTTGAGTTCCTCCAGCATTTTGTGTGTGTGTGTTGCTCTGATTTCCAGCATCTGCAGATTTCCTCTCGTATCCCTTTTGCCTATCACCTGTCCAGCTCTTGGCTCCATCCCTCCCTCTCCTGTCTTCTCCTATCATTTTGGATCTCCCCCTCCCCCTCCCCCTCCAACTTTCAAATCCCTTACTCACTCTTCCTTCAGTTAGTCCTGAAACTTCGACTGCACCTCTTCCTAGAGATGCTGCCTGGCCTGCTGCGTTCACCAGGAACTTTTATGTGTGTTGCTTGAATTTCCAGCATCTGCAGAATTCCTGTTATCTGCAGATTTTCGTTTGTTTAAGATTGGAATGCATTTCGTTGTGTTGCCAGTATGATATATTTTTGGTGATACTGTATTTTGATGGAACGTGGTCAAATAAAGTTAACGCAAGAAACACTTTGATATTTGTAGTAGTACTTATGAGAACGAGTACTAAGGTTTTAAGTTGAAGTTTTGCTGGGAAATGATAACCGATCTGGGTAAAACATTTTCCATTTTGAATCCAGTACCTAAAATGACTAGCTGTTGTGCAGCAACGAAGGCACTGAAGTCAATTAGTATTTGCACAGTGATGATAGTGTCCTTTACCATTGACCACAGAACTTGATCTGCACTGTGCACCGTCATGATCATTCCTTGGTGGGTGCATTGTAGAAGAGGGTGGTGAAATGAAATGCTGCAAATAAGGCTTTAAGATAAAGGAGCAGAATTAGGCCAATTGGCCCATCAAGTTTGCTCTGCCATTTCATAACGGCTGATCCAATTTTCTTCTTGGCCCCAATCTCCTGCCCCGTATCCCTTCCAATCAAGATTCTATCAACTATCAAATGCTGAAAATCTGAGTTACGGGAAATGCTGAAACCACTCAGCAGATCAGGTCAGACAGCATCTGTAGAAAGAAAAAAGTTTGAGTCCAAGACCTCTGGTCAGAGGAATTCTAGTTCTTTTTTACTGCTTAAATTTTTCACTGCTGCAAAATTGAAATGATCATGGTATTAAATAACATACCATGTGAGCAAGATTATAATACTTCTGTCATGTTAATGGGAAGCAATAGATCAATTTTGAAGTTTTGAGATCATCTGAAGTAGAGCTTGTAGGAAAACTGCAACATTATTTTGTGCAATGTCCTACAGTTAATCAATCTTGTAGCTTCTAAACATGCATTTATTCAGAAAAATCAATTTTGTTTAGATCTTTTGTGAGCTATGGTGGCACTAGGAATTCGTTTAATAAGGTGCTCCTGAATAGAGTAGACCAGGCCAAAGGTAAAGCCTGCTTGAAGGGGCTGACTTGAGAGAAAGAGGTGCATAAAAGAAAATTACATTAACTTCAAAATGAAGTTTTCTTTAAAAGAAGGAAAGAAAATGGTCAAAAGAAATTTAACTTTAATGGGGGATTGAAGAATGCAATATTTTGTTTTATTCATATTTACTTACATTCCCAATGACTTCTGCATTATCTACTACCGGGATAAAAGCTTCTCCTGTTGGATTTGATAGCAGCCGTTTTGTACTTGTGGCTTTGCTGTTGTCCCGTGCATTCATGATCATTTTCATGAAAGTATTCCTAGTGCCCTTGCTAATGTGTTCTAACTGCTCAAAAAACATACAAAACTTGAAGCTCAGGTCCTTTAAATTATAATTTCTCTGTGGAAGTGTGTGAATGCTGCTAGACCCTTTCTGATACCTGTAAAGGCTCTTTATCAGCTTATTAGGAGTGTTGAAGATACTTTTTTTTTCCCCCTCCTTACTACCAACAGCATGATAACTAACAGCTGTACAAGATTAAATACATTCCATCGACCGGATAAGATGTATCTGAGGGTCCTTAAGGAAGTGAAGGAGGAAATTACAGGAACTTTGCCACAAATCATTCAAAAATTACTGATGTGGATAAGTTTCCAGGGACTGGCAAAGTGCATATGTTAACTCTTCCTGTAATTTTTAAAGTTATAAAAATAGCCAGGAAAAGACAACTTGAATGTCTATTGTGAATAAAGACCTAGACATTTTGAGGAAAGTGCTGTATAAAATATTTCATATATTTTCTAAATTCTTTTGCAAGCTATTTTCAGAGGATGTGACCATGAACCTGGTGAACTTTAATATCAGCAAGCCTTTTTATAAATAAATAAAGACTGGACATTTAATTGATCAGTAACACCTAGGGATATGTTACAGGAGTTGTCAAAAGCGTGAAGGGATATGATGTTGGTGTAACATGGTCTGTTCCTTTATTAATATCAAGTGGAGTGTAGAATTATGATAAGCATAGTAGCTCTGCATGCATGTAAACATGATCTGTTCCAAGTAGAGCTACTCGCATTTATTTAAATGGCAGTATGTCCTGGAGCTTTCTCAATGGATTTAACACAGGGAGCCTTGAACTAAGGATACAAAGTGTCATATTTATCATTTTGTTCTCCAGTTGACTCCCTGTATTTCTGTAGCAGAGCCCAATTTTGATAGGATTTCCAGGGAATTGACCCTATATTTGTACCTGGCATGGGATTCAGAATCAGGTTTATTATCACAGGCATGTGTCGTGAAAATTGTTAATTGATATGATTATTGATCAGATGGAACCTCGTAGCAGGAGTTTATGGAAACGACAAATGCCTACCATGACTTGCCTTGGTGTATGTGAGTGGAAAGAGTGCGGGAGTTTGAGTAGATTTGAGTACAAGAGGGAAGTGTGATTAGTGTAGATAGTTGGCCTGGATGTGGTGTGCTATGGGCCTGTTTTCTATCTGTATGACTATTCCAAAAGTTATATTTTGAGTCGATGGTTAAAGCCTTAACATTAGTGGGAGGGATGGAGCCAAGAGCGGGACAGGTGATTGGCAAAAGGGATATGAGAGGATCATGGGACAGGAGGCTCAGGGGGAAGGAAAAGGGTGAGGGAGAAAAAAACCCAGAGGATGGGCAAGGGGTATAGTCAGAGGGAGAAAAAGGAGAGTGAGAGAAAGAATGTGCATATATAAATAAATAACGGATGGGGTACGAGGGGGAGGTGCGACATTGACTTCTCTAACTTCTGCTAATGCCCCACCTCCCCCGCATACCCCATCCATTATTTATATACGCATATTCTTTCTCTCACTCTCCTTTTTCTCCCTCTGTCCCTCTGACTATACCCCTTGCCCATCCTCTGGGTTTCCCCCTCTCCCCCTTTTCGTTCTCCCTGAGCCTCCTGTCCCATGATCCTCTCATATCCCTTTTGCCAATCACCTGTCCCGCTCTTGGCTCCATCCCTCCCCCTCCTGCCTTCTCCTATCATTTTGGATCTCCCCCTCCGCCTCCCACTTTCAAATCTCTTACTATCTCTTCCTTCAGTTAGTCCTGACAAAGGGTCTCGGCCCGAAACGTCGACTGTACCTCTTCCTAGAGATGCTGCCTGGCCTGCTGCGTTCACCAGCAACTTTGATGTGTGTTGCTTGAATTTCCAGCATCTGCAGAATTCCTTGTGTTTGGATTCTTCGAATCATCTGCTTTGTTTGAAAGTAAACTACCAGCTATATAGTGCTTAGTTGTTTTGTATTTATTGAATGGACTTGTGACCAGGCCAGAAGACAATCTTAAGGGGCCACTTTTCCCTGTTTCTCCACGGTAATAAGTTGGTAGTTTTGGAGTGAAATTGATTGGCCTGTAAGATTTTTTTGTGTTTACTGTACTTGTTTCCTCTTGTCCAGCTATCCATAGCTGTTCATCCAGTGAGATTGGAAAAAAATCAATAATAGAGCAGATTCCGGGCTTGAGAAGCGTCACAGTGATGAAAACTGGGTACAGAAGGGAATATTGGATTGATGGGTAAGATGGTGATGCGTGCAAATGCAGCAGCCTCTTAGTAGGCCAACCAAAGGTTTTTTTTCTCTTCGTAAAATTAGTTTTTTTTATGATCCAAACCCAATTCCCTCTGTCCCTCTGTCCCCCTGGATGATGGTTAGTTTCAGTCAGTTAGTGGGGTTTGATATGTGCGTCCTGGAGTGGCTGTACAGGCTGATCCTTGACGGGCACTGCTTGCCACATACTTGGCAGGTGAGGCCTGGAGGGGCAGCAGGGGCAGAAGCTCTGTTGTGACGCTTCCTGTGCCTTTCCTCTATTGCCTCATTGAACTTGTTCTCAGCAGTGTCCACACCTTTTCTGATGGTGTCCCTCCACTGTGAGCGATCTAGAGCCAGATCCTCCCATGTTGATGGGGCAATGTCAGCTTTCTTGAGGCTCCTGTGCAGAACATCCTTGTACTGTAGTTGCTGGCCTCCTCGTTTTCAGGTACCACTGGACAGTTGGCTGTACAAGATGTCCTTGGGCAGTCTTACGCCAGGCATTCTGACAACGTGTCCTGCCCAGCGCAGTTGGGCTGACATCACCAAGGTTGAAACTGCTGGCATTCCGGCTCGAGAGAGGGCCTCGGTATTGGAGACCTTGTCTCGCCAGGTGATCTTCATCAGAGAACGTAGATAATTCTGCTGCAGTTGGTCAAGCTGGCGCAAGTGTCTCTGATATGGGCACCATATCTCACAGCTGTATAACAAGGTTGATATGACAACAGTCCTGTATACCTTGCACTAGGTGGCCAACCTGATGTTCTGTGACCAAACTCGATCTTTCAGATGACCAAAGGCAAAGCAAGCTTTTCTGGTTCTTGACTCAATCTCTATATCCAGAGAAGCTGAGGATGTTATTATGCTGAGGATGTTATTATGTAGCAAAACTTGTTGACAGCATTGAGAGGAGCGTCATCAATGAGGACAGTTGGTTCTTCGTAGCTTGAGCCAGGAGCCAGTTGGTACAAAACTTACGTCTTCTTCAGGCTGATTGTCAGTCTGAAGCTTTTGGCTGCACTGGCAAAATCTCCTGTAAGTCTTCAAGAGAGTGGGCAATCAGTGCACAGTCATCAGCAAACTGTAGCTCATGTCCTTGACTTTTGTTTTGCTCTCAATCTTGTGAGGTTGAGGAGCTCGCCATCAGCCCTCGTTTGCAGGAAGACCCCTGACCTCGGGTCAGATGTGGCATCCTGAAGAACAGCAGCAAAGAATAGTCCAAACAGAGTAGGAGCTAGAACACAACTCTGTTTTATGCCATTGCTGAAAATGGGCCTGATAACTCACCACACATGTTGATGCGGCCTTCCATGTCTTCGTGGAACTGACGGATGATGTTGGTTAGGCGTGGGGGGCAAGTGAATTTTGGTAGGAGCTTCCACAGGCCATCTCTACCAACAGTGTCAAGCGTTTTGGTTAGATCAACAAATGTGACATAGAGACTTCTCTGCTACTCAACACATTTCTCTTGGAGCTGCCTCAGTGAAAAGGTCATGTCCACTGTACTACAGCCTGTTCGAAAACCACACTGGCTTTCTGGAAGGATGCCACTGATGTTGGACACCAAGCGTCTAAGCGACACCAAACCCAATTCTATTCCAAGAACGTTGGGTACTGCAGGGCTACTCCATCAGTGAGCTGCTTGTTGACCGGGGGATCCTGGTGTGGGTTCGGAGGAGCTGACCCAGCTGCAGGCCATGTTGCTGCCCGCTACTCAGAAGCATTGGAGCTGGTACAGTAAACTGTGGGAGATTGTCTCGGACACTTCACTTGCGATTGCAAGACTCTGTTGGACAGTATTAATGTAAGTTGCTGCCGGCCTGTTACCTCTGGTGGAGGGACAGTCGACATAGGAGCTGTGTAGCCTTGGTTGTAATGAGAACTGGGCCTCAAGCCTCAGACTTGCCTGCTGTTGTAAAACCGGTGAGTGACGCAGAAGCGCTACATCGTGGTAGAGCTCAGCTGGGGCCTGACCTCTCTTTGAGCGGTGGAATGACAGGCTGGATTGCGTGTGTCTATACACTGCTGGGAGATTCTACATTGCTGGACATTGTTGCTCAGGGTCTTGGACTATATGCATTTTTATCGAGTGTATCTGCTGCTTTGATCAACATTTGAACTGTGTTACTCGCTATTTTTGAATGTTTGCTTGCTATTTTGAATGTTTTGCACCTTGGCTCGAGAGGAACAACTGCATCATTCAGCTGCATCTATGTATGGTTTGAATGATAATTAACTTGATAGGGGATTGCAGAAATAAACAAGAATATAGGGATTTAGTATTAGTACTGATAGTTAACTTATTCCTTTATGTGTGAAATATTACTCAAGTTTTATACTTTTGACAGGAGTTTTATCCCTTATGCAAGCACATGTATAAAGTAGCTACAATAGCTTAGTACTATTCAATGTACAGCGTACTGAAATGGTGTTCTTGATACTAAGGCGGTTTTTGGGGAGAGCAAAAGCTATTTTTAAGCAGAAAGTGCTGGGAACACTCAGTAGATCAGGCTACATCTGTATAAAAAGAAACAGTTAATGTTTTTTGGTGCAAATTCCTTCTGTGTTTCTACATTTTTACTGCATGTTGCCAAGATGGCTGTTTGATTATCCATTGCTTTACAAAAAAGCAGCATGCTATTGGCTTACCCCCTTGTTAATAGAACAAAAGTCAGCCCAAAATCTCATTGCCATGGGGTTTGAATACAGAATGCCATTTTTGGAAAGTTGTTACTTTAAAAGCTTAAATATAAAACCCAACTGAAAACATTTTTTTATGTAATGGATTGGAGGGTTATGAAAACTCTGAATATATTGACCATCAATAAATCCTCTTTGGTGTTAACATCAACAGTTGAGTGGGGCATTATTTTGTACATTCATTAAACATTCCAGGAGGGTTTTTTGTTCTTGAGTTTTGTTCTGTCAGTTCGTGTAATAAGTTATTTTAGCTTCTTAAGGTATCAGTTAAATGACATTTGAAAGGGTAGTTTGACAGGTTATTCTGCACAAGCAGATTTGTGTGACATGTTGGAATAAGGGTAAGATATGACCAGACTTGTGAAATGAAGGTTTGGATTATGCATGCCATCAGTAATGCAGTTTTTGATGCATTTTTGGATGTGAGGATGAGATTAATTGACCAAATGACTTGTGCTACTGAGTTATGGTCATTGTAGAAAAGTGCATTTAAATTTTCCTGCTTAGATGTTAGTAGGGAATGTGTAGTTTTATGCAGCCAAAGTAAGGTTGATTAATTCAGCCATTAGCGGCCTTGGCCTGTGAGTAGCTGTGGTGATTTGTGTGCCAGATGCAATGCTGGAGGAACCAAGCGATATGTTTTGGATCAAACTGCTCTGACAGAGCCCAGTGGAAGAGGAAGGCTGGGGTAGGGGAGGAGGAATTTTGACCTAATAACAGGAATGGAAATCTGTTTGATGATTGGCAGTATTTTCCTCCTTGCATCTTGGCCTTTCAGGGATGTAATTGATCATTTCACTGCAGTATAGTCAGTCCAGTCCAGGGATTTCCAATCTAGGGCCATGAACCCCTTGCTAAATGGTATTGGTCCACGGCATAAAATGTGTTGGGAGTCTCTGCTCTCGGCTTATTCTTTGCAAGGTCTGACTAACATGTCCTTGTAAATTGGAGCTGAAAATAGATCCATATTCCCTGGGAATGCAAGTCAGATTGCTTTCATCTGATCTTTGAACTGGATTTGAACCAGTATCTCCGTGGAGAATAGATTGTGTACATACGCATAGCATGCAGTTCCCAATTTAATAAGAGTTTCATTGCATAGAAATTTATAATTTAAAAGGGGAAAAAGCTGATATTATATTATAATATCACAAATGTTTTAATTCCACTTGGAATTAATATCAGATTGAAAATTTACACTATTATGCTGTTTTGCTGTGATAATGTTCGTAAAACAGAATCTTTCAGAAATACTTAAGTTTTTAATGCTGCACCCGTGTGAAGATCCATAGATTTGAGTACTGAAATGGAAAATAGTCTTAAAAGACAAATTTCATGTAGAGATGTGTTACATATGTTTGGCGGTAAACTGTACACTGGAAAATGACTACCTTACACAAATTTCATTGATTGTATCAAAGTGCAGTCTGCTATAACTTGAGTATGACTACAGAAAACCAAGATAGAGCAATCAAATCTGTGTGGTAAAGATGAGCCTGGTTCTTTAAGCTTATCACAATTTGCAAAATAGAAATGATCCGCTCCCATACTCTAATTTTAACTACAGTACTTCTGAATGAAAAAGACAATTCACAATTGCTAATGTAGTATTGCTGTTTGAAATGTGAAGCAGAATAGGAGAAAGTTAAATCCCATGTGCTGTAGTGATCATATGCTGTTATATTGGGGAATAGGAAAATGGCAGAAAAAGTGGGCATTTTATATATGTGGGGTGGTGAAGATGACAATCTCCAGGAAATGTTGCCTAACAAGTCGAGAGCTGCAAGATTTAAAAAAAGTAAATGCAACTTAACTTTGAAGGTGGTGGTTATCGAGGCACATCAACATTCATCTTTACAATTTTTTTGAGTGTAGGTCGGTTCCTATTGAGAAGGAGGTAGCAAATGTAAATTCACTATTTACAATGGTGGAAAATTGTAAATTGGGAACTACTGAGCAATGGACCTGTTGTAGGGGAAATATTATACTTATCAAGGAAATGATAACCTAATCCTTAGCATTGTGGGGAACCCAATAGAATTGGTCGGTGCTAATGTGGACTAATGGAAGTCATATTGACAAATGTTCCTTTTTAATGTTGTAACAAAATAAAAAAGCGGGAACCTGGTGGTGTGTACATGGATCTTTATAAGGTCTTAAGTAGCGGCACATGAGTTGTGAAACAATGCGAGCTTGAGGGTTAAGGGTGGTGTCCTGCTCTAGATTGAAGATTGATTAACAGTAGGAATAAATCTGTCATTTATAGTTGAGACTGTAATTGGTTGGTTGTCACGGATTGATGCTGAGTCCCAGCTGTGCATAATCCACATTAAAGATTTGGAAGAGGGAATGAACTATAAATATATTTGTTTAATGGAAAACTGAATGATAATGTGGTCTGTAAGGAAGATTCAGAGTAGCCTTGGGGATGGAAACGTATAAATGGCCGAGGATATGGAAAATGGAAGATGCAGGGGAAAAAATGCAAATTATCCAGTTTTGGATATTGAGGAAACAGAGATGAGGCTTGCCCAAGAGAAGTTAAATTGGCATAAAGGGTTAACTATTACCTTATTCAATGACAGAGAAGGTAAGTTTGGCTAAGATCTAATTCTTCCACTAATTCTAACTCTAATGCTTTCATCTATGTCTTGTTAGTTTCCTAGCAGAATAGCTGACGGGTAACATGATACTAGTATGCTCCAAAGCTTTACTCTGAATTGATTTGAAATATATTATTTTATTTAAATTCACTTGTCTCCCTTTCATTTTAACAATGCATGATACTGCTAGTTTATTTTTCCTTGAGGGAATAATAAATGATTTAAAGGCAGTCTTGAGCAGCTTCTGGTTGACTACGTCCTTCTGATGCATTTAAGTTATTTTAATAGCTTCCAGAGACAGGACTGTTGATTAACAGACTCTGTTACAATCCCAGTTTGGTAGCTGAGGAATTTGCTCAAATAATTCTGGAATAAGAAGAATTGAATTTGTAATAGTAAGCTTGAAGATGTTGGATTGGTATAAAACATCTGTTTTGCAAAGGTGCTTCAGAACAGGAAGTTAATTAACCCTTCCTAGTCTGGCCTAGAGTTGACAGCTGTATAGGCATCCTGGGACACTTGGGATGGCCATTCATTGTAAGTGCTTTCATATACCATGAACAACCAAATGAAAATAGCTCCTGTTAATAATTATTCATGTTTAACGTTGCCCTCCTTGCCAACTTGAAGCTTAATGTCATAAGCACAGAGACAGATATAAATGTCATGAACATTAGTCATTTTGCAGCAGAGTAATGCATAATAGACATGACAAGCATAAGAATAAAATTAAATGAACAAAGTGTTCACAACTAACATGACAGAATAAATTTACACCACGAGTACAGGTTGAGAGTGGGAAAAATATAATCCAAGATGGTGTAAGGGTGAAAGCTGATTTATACTTGTGCGTGCGGGCTATGCCATAACCTATGCCGTAGGCCTGATTTATACTTTTGCGTAGCCCTACACTGTCGCGATCATGCGTAGTTGTATCTGCGTCGCTCTGCAATTCACCGCCAAAATGCTAATTGGGTTTCTATGCCACTGTGAGTTTCTTCGTGAAAGACATGGACGAGGAAATGCATTTCAAATATTTTCGGATGTCGGCAGGAAGACTTGACGATTTGGTTCATCGTCTCCAACCATTTATTTCGCATCAGTGTACAGACATGACGGAGAAAAGCAAGAGGAAATGCGTAGGAGGAAATGCGATGCTCCCAAGTGGACCAATCACAGTTGTTGCGGTCTGCGTCGCTGCAACGCGTGAGTTACATTTTTGGGGAGATGCACGTCACCCTACGGTGTAGGGTACACAGTACCTACGGCGTACATTTGACGCAGAAGTATAAATTGGGCTTAAGTTGAAGAACCTGCTGGTAGTGGGGAAGAAGCTGTTGGATCTTGAGGTGTTGGTACCTGATGGTAGCATTGAGAAGGAGGCACGGCCTGGATGGTGGCATCCCTCATGGTGGATGTGACATCACCTCTTGTTGATGCCCTCAGTAGTGAGGAGAGCAGTACTCTTCATGGAGCTGGCTAAGTGCTCAGCTCTCCGTAAGCTCTGCATTTCAATGTATTGAAGTTTCCACTCCAGGCCATCATGTAACTTGACGCTGAAGTGGACACTTGAGTGCTTTTCCTTTCAGGCATCTAGTGGAAGGATATTTTCTTTATGATCAAAGTATTATGCAGAATACTACTGAGATTTGTCTTCTCCAGATAGCCATAAAATCCAGCAAAACAATTGAAGTACTGTAGTTGAGAGAAAGACAGCAATCACCCCTGCCTGAAAAGAAAACAAAAAATACTTGCAACCCCCCTTCCCCCACCAACCTGTCCCCCGCACAAAAACAGATTGCCCCCAGTCCACCAGTCAGCCACAGAGTAGACCAGGGAGTCTAGTAGGGAGCGATTCAAACGGGTAGGGGGGAGAGATGG
Organism: Mobula birostris; assembly: GCF_030028105.1. Taxonomy (NCBI): domain Eukaryota; kingdom Metazoa; phylum Chordata; class Chondrichthyes; order Myliobatiformes; family Myliobatidae; genus Mobula; species Mobula birostris. The sequence continues at coordinate 108,042,703 of NC_092378.1, forward strand.
GCTCCCACTGATCTACTGATCTCCCTCCAGGTTGTACATCCCTTCCCCGAACTCCCTCCTGGCACTTACCCTTGCAAGCTGAACAAGTGTTACACCTGTCCCAACACCACCACCCTGACTATCATTCGGGGCCCCAAAGAGTCCTTCCAGTTGAGATGACACTTCACCTGTGAGTCTGTCGGGGTCATTTACTGTGTCTGGTGCTCCCGGTGTGGTCTCCTGGATATAGGTGAGACCCGACATAGATTGGGAGACTGCTTTTGCCAAGCACCTATATACTACATCCGCCAGAAGAAGCAGGATCTCCCAGTAGCCACCCATTTTAATTCCACTTTCCATTACCATTCCAAAATGTCGATCCATGGCCTCTGCTGTCGTGATGAGGCCACACTCAGAAATACAACATGTGGGTAGCCTCCAACCTGATGGCATGAATTTCCGGTAATGGCTGCTCCTCCCCTCCACCATTCTCCATCTCTTTTTCCCTCTCTTGCCTGCCCATTGCCTCCCTCTGGTGCTCTCTCTTCTCCACCCCCCCCCCCCACTTTCTTTCATGGCCTTCTGTTCTCTCCTATCGGACTCCCCCCTTCTCCAGCTCTGTATCCCTTTCACCAATCAACTTCACAGCTCTTCATCCCTCCCTCTCCCAGTTTCACCTATCACCTTGTGTTTCTCTCTCCCCCCCCCGCCCCCACATTCTAAATCTTTTGCTCTCCTCAATCTGCCGATGAGTCTAGGCCCGAAATGTTGACTGTCGTTTTCTCCATAGATGCTGCCTGGCCTGCTGAGTTCCTCCAGCATTTTGTGATTTCCAACACCTTCAGACTCTGTCTTGTTTATAGAACAGAAAGAGGCCATTATGAGCTACAGTCTTAATCCATACATCTCAGAATTTTGGAAACATCTCCGAGAGCATTTGGACCCAGCAGCCCCTCCCAGAGCATCAGGACTCCAAGGCCAGTGGCACAAACCAGCGACCCCACCGACAACCACTCGCTCTCCTCCACGTTTGCCTCGATGTTTAAATCTTCCTCAATGCTTTAATCAGTGAGAAATGTAGTTGATCATGGCTTCTCCTCACAATTTGTGTTCGCGTTTCTCTTCTGGAGTGTTTTTGGGGACAGCATGGTATGGCACTAGCTCACTCAACTACAGACTGTAAGCCCTGGGCTCCAAAGCAAAGAGTAAGTAGAAGATGTGGAAAAGAACTGAAATGATTGACTGTCTGAAAGATGTCGCCTGAGGAATCGTTCAGTGGCGCCATCTTGACTAGACAAACATTGCACTATTTCCACCTGTCTTCTCTAGCTTTGATGTGGATTAACAAATATGGAATTCAAGTTCAGTCAATATAATGTGTAATCAGAGTTAGCAAGAAGGGATCACTTCAGAAAATGAAACTAGTCATATTGATTTTCAATCCTACCCCCCCCCCCCACCCACCCCATGCTGGAAGCACTTAGTTTTCATTGAACAGTAAAAGTGGACCATGCAAGCCAGGCAGTTGCGGAGTAAAACTCTCCCTGTTAACTTCAGAGGATCTCTGCCACTTCCTGTCCAGACAGAGATTCCTGTCTGCTGGTTTGCCCAAGTGCAACCGTGGTGTAGTTCTGTTCAAGCTGAAGATTTTGCTGTGGTAATTTAAACAAAATTCATATTTAAACTTTTTCTCAAACTTTACTGAAACATTTCGGCAGTTCTTTTATTTTTTTAAAAAAAACTTGCATTGTGCTCTAGCTCATTAAATGGGAATGTATGGCTGATATGGAAGATACCCTGGCTGGGGCTGTTGAAAGAATTGGGTCAACCTATCTTTCACTGGCTTTGTCTTGCTGTTGTCCTTGCAGTAATTCAGTATCCTGTGTCAATGTCTGTCAGCCTTGCCCAATATTATCTTTCCATGATTTGCATTTGACCGTTCATAATCTCTACGAGCCAGAGCACTGTGTTTTAAGCTAGTGCGTTTGATCAGAATAAGAGATGATGCACTTTGGGTGTAAGCAAAAAAAAATTGCTATGGTTTGCTGATTTGAAAGGAATTGGATAGCCGTATTTTTATCGATGGGGCCAGGAAGAAGAAATGACTTTGTGGTTAAATCTATTAAAATTATCATTGATGAATGATGCAGCTTTTTACTCCTGACATCTGCAGAATCGCTTATTTACTACAGTACATGGTTAGAATAAACTGAACTATTCAGTTTTGTTCTTTTTTTGGCCATGAGTTTCAGGATAGGATCACATGAACATGGTCTCTATGTTGAAAATGTTGTCTTCTTGATGTTGCTGGTCATTTCGGATTGGCAAAAATGATCTCCATCAGCACAGGTGCACCACAGGACTATGTGCTTAGCCCCCTGCTCTCCCTGCTTTACACCTCTGACTGGCTAAGCACAGCTCTGATACCACATTCAAGTTTGCTGATGACATCACTGTTGTGGGCCGAATCAAAGATGGTGATGAATCAGTATACAGGAGGGAGACTGAAATTTGGCTGAGTGGTGTCCTAACAACAACCTCTTATTCAATGTCAGCAAGACTAAGTAACTGATTGTATACTTCAGGAGAGGGAAACCAGAGGTCCATGAGGCAGTCCTCATCAGAAGATCGGAGGTGGAGAGGGTTAGCAACTTTAAATTCAGGATGTTAGTCTTTCAGAAGATCTGTCCTGAACCCAGCTGTAAATGCAATTGCGATGAAAGCACAGCAGTGTCTGTTCATCTATAGAAATCTGTGGCGACCCAGCATGACATCAAAATCTTTGATAAACTTTTATAGATGTGTAGTGGAGGGTGTATTGACTACGTTATAACCTAGTAAGGAAACACCAATGCCTTTAAATGGGAAATCCTACCAAAGGTGGTGAATTCAGCCCAGTACATCACAGTAAAGCCTCCCCACATCTACATGAGACACTGTTGCATCTACAGGAAAGCAGTAGCCATCATCCGAGATCCTCACCACCCAGGCCATGCTCTCTTCTTGCTGCTGCCATCAAGTAGAAGGTACAAGAGCTTCAGGTTCAAGAAGTCAGTTACCCATCCATTCAGATGTTCTGACAAACAATGATCTCACTTTGAGGATTCTTTATCTTGTTATTTCATGTTCTCTTTATTGCTATTTATTTATATTTACATTTGCACAGTTTGTTGTCTTCTGGTTAATCTTATTGATCCTGTTATAGTTACTATTCTACAGATTTGCTGAGAATGCCTGCAGGAAAATGCATCTCAGGGTGGTATGTGGTGACATATGTACTCTGATGAAATTTACTTTGAACTTTTGTACTTTGAACATTGAATGTAGTACAGAGTGCTTAGGGGATTTTCTTCTCCTTGTAAATGCTGTTGGCTATAATTGCAATTATATTTTACCTGAGGAGTATCTCAAATCAGTAAATGACAGTGAAATGTGATTTGTTGTATTTAGACCTTAATCACCAATTGATCCAAAATCAGAATCACTGTCTGTTCATAAGTCACTTTTCCTACACCAGAGATGTGGCTTTTAGAGTAAAAAGTACAGCACAGAAACAAGTCCTTGACCATCTAGTCCACGCCAAACCAGTTAAACTTCCTACTCCTGACTTGTGCCAGGACCATAGCCATCCCTACCACTACCATCCTCATACCTACCCAAACTTCTCTTAAACATTGAAATCAAGCTTTCATGCACCACTTGTGCTGGCAGCTTGTTCCTTTTGATATCTAATTTTGATAGGATAATACACCTTGGGAATGGTGCCTAGCTATTTTTCCCATTCTTTACATGGGGTGAAGCAAAGATTTGAATAGCTTGACTGAGTGGTGTCCTCGTTGAGAATAATCTTGTCCATACCACCCACATTCTTAGCCTGGCCATATAGAATCCTGGCTTGTTTTTCTTCCTGTCTCATTCCCACAGGTGAGTTACCTGCCTTCTGAAAGGTGGCAATCAGTGGCTGCTCTTTACGTGTCATCTGGGGCTTAATTTGTGTTTTGCACTTAAATAGCTGCTGCCAGCATTTGACATTTAAAGTCATGTCAACATCTTGTTACTGGTATTTAGAAGGAATTTACTGATAATTTCGGCTTTATCAATGGCACAAACATTAACCAAGTAACAGCTGAAGTAATAAGATGATGAAAATAGCTTACCATTTTAGAACATTATGCAGATAAAGAGAAAGAATGCTTCCTCACTTAGCATATTTTATTACCTCAGTACTCCAAATGCTCTGCTGGCAACTTTTAATTGTAGTTATTTGTAGTGGGGAAATGGGTAACCATGCTAGTTATCTTCCCTGAGGAAACATATTGGAAGTGAAGATGCACATTGCATGGTTTACTCAAAGAATTTGAGTATTTTGCTGGCCACTGTCTCTATGCACTTAAGGGGGGGTGTGAGTTGTCTCTATCTTTTAGTGGTTTTCTTTTAAAACATTTTTATACCTAGGTCTGGGTGACCTCACTGAGTAGAACTCCAACTGATGAAGGAAGATCCCGAGCCTAATATGACACAGTATGCCATTATAACGTATATGTGCTGCATTATATACATGGTCCTGTATGCTGAGATGCTGATATCATCGAAAATACTTCACCTTGTTGTTGGAAATTAGGAAGTTCCTGTATTTAGTTCTAAGATTGCCTGGTAGTGAATATAATCTGAAGAGATTCCATTTTCCATAAAATTTTGACTTGGATGAAATGTAAATGTACCATGTGACTAAATAGCATCTGGTATAGATTTAGAAGGATAAGATTTTTAAAATTTTTGCTTCTATTAGGGTTTTGTATGTTGGGAGAGGTGGAAATTTGCTATGTGAATTAATGAACTCAACAGATATTTTCACAAGTTTAGTGATATAAAATCCTGCAGGTCATACTGACCTCTGTGCCTGAGACCTTGTGATCCCAGGTTGCTGGCGGTCAACATTACCACTTAGATTGAAAGCTGGAAAGTGGTGGTTGAGCAGAGATCTCGCACAACAAAATGTAATGGCTGGAATTATTGTGATATTGCATTCCGCACGCTCACACATGCGCACCTCTAACCAACAATGAACACATTTTCCAGTAGTATTAGAAGTTGGGGTGTACAGCTTCAGGTGCTTCATGAGCTTTGACTGTCGTGACCAATTTTGCATATCGTTTCCTTGCAGCATAAAAGTGTGTGTGGGGGTGGGGGGGGCAGTGTGGTGTTCACCCAACTGAGTCTGTGTTGGCCTGGTGAACAATCCCACTCCACTAATTTTAACTGCAATGTACGTGTGGGCAAGTGGCCAAGTGGTTAAGGCATTGGACTAGCAACCTGAAGGTCGTGAGTTCAAGCCCCAGCTGAGGTAGCGTGTTGTGTCCTTGAGCAATACACTTAATCACACACTGCTCTGCGACGTCCTAATGCCCTTCCCTTGGACAACATTGGTGTCGTGGAGAGGGGAAACTTGCAGCATGGGCAACTGCTGGAGTTCCATACAACATTGCCCTACAACCTTGCCCAGGCCTGCGCCCTGGAGAGTGAAGACTTTCCAGGCGCAGATCCATGGTCTCGCAAGACTAGGATGCCTTTTCTTACATATTGTGTATGTGCACACAATTTTGTTCAATCACCTCAATTGACCAATAATGTTTATATCAAACTAGTGCTTCAGTAGGTTTTGGTGATGTTTAAATGCCCACATGTTTATTAGTTGTCTAAAAAAAACAATTGAAGTACTTCACAGAAATCTTTGTTTCATTTATCTTAAACATCAAGTTCAATTATTAAAAATCTTACCTGTATCGTATATTAGTATATCTATAACAGGATTGATCCTGTGTCTGTGATTTAGTGTTGTTCAAAGGTACAGGAGCTCTTGTACTACATTGGTTAGATGGTCAAATACAACTGCTTTCAATTAAGCTATGACCTGACCACCAAAGGCAAGAACCCATTTTCAAATTTCCATTATTTTTAGCTTTTAAAAATTGCTATGTCGTATATCTTTTGGCTTTGTGAAAATTCAGAACAAAGGAATCATCTGAATATAGTAGTGCGGCGACCCATTTTCTAGCACCCACGAACCGGCTCACGAAACAGCGCGCGCAGGCAGAGGGCCAGCCCCAAAAAGGGCGCCAGGCCATCTTCACCAGGAGGGGGAAAGTCCCACGCGCGGAAAGGGTCTGGGAATATGCATTCCCCACAGCAGTCCCGCCCCAAGGAGGGCGGGAACGGGAAGGCTTTAAGGCAGGCCACTAAGTTTGAATAAATCTCTTTATCACAACTCCAACTCGCCGACCTCCGTGTGGTTATTCTAGCGCTGTGTGTAGCACACCGCTACAGTAGTATCTTTAACGCTAACCAGTTGCTGAGTCATCTTGTAACAATTGCACTGATGTGTGGTTGACAGGGGACTGTAGATCCTTGGCTTTAATCTTCCTCCACCTTCACTAATTTCTCCATGATACCAGCTCTTGGTTTATTTTAGGATTGCACCACTACAAGTACACAAACACTAGTTAGTGTAGCACCAGGAAATTGGTAAGAAGATTTGCAGGGAAGAGCCATCATTTTGCCTCTCACTCTCTGCAAATTTTGCTTTGTGTTGTAAACTGGGATTCCACTTGCCGAGGATAGGAAGCAATTTGCTCAAATATTCAATTACCTCAGAGTATCATGCATCTGTTTCACAGCAATAATAAACACACAAATGTGCAATCGTCTGTGGTTAAATGTCAGTGTATGCTGAAACCCCCTTTCACCTGCATGAGAGCGCAGAGCATTTATCTTGAATATCTAGTGCAGGAGTCCCCAACCTTTTGCGTACTGCGGACCGGTTTCATATTGACAATATTCTTGCGGACCGGCCGACCAGAAGGATAGGGTTGCCAACGAACAAGAGTAGCAGTCAAATAGGTTGGGTTTACCCTGAGAAAGACTACAATGACCATGAAGCCTTGTGCGGGCACCAGTGCGCATGCGTAATTTGCGCATGAGTGTACGTGCCGATTTTTTTTTTCTACGAATTATTTTTGGCGATTCTGTTCGCGGGGGGTGTTAATCACAAACGCAGTATGGGTGGTAAGTGGCTAATTCTGTACACTCAATTTTGTTTCTAAAAGGGTTTAATGAATTTAATATTAAACACAGTGCATATTTTCCTCACATGAATATAGCAATAAGTCAATTATCAGGGGAGCTTGAAGTAAGTGTTAAACGAACTTCCAGTAGAAGTGGTAGAGGCAGTTTCGGTATTATCATTTAAAGAAAAATTGGATAGGTATATAGACAGGAAAGGAATGGAGGGTTATGGGCTGAGTGCAGGTCGGTGGGACTAGGTGAGAGCTAGTTCGCCGCAGACTAGAAGGGCAGAGATCGCCTGTTTCCGTGCTGTAATTGTTATATGGTTATATAAGTCAATAGCATCATAACATTTTAAGTAACGTTTGGATATTAAACACACAGCACATATTTTCCCCGTATGAACATATAAAATCATTGCAACACACCAATATCGCTGAATCAGTGGGAGCCCTGGGCTTGTTTTCCTGCAACAAGATGGTCCTATCGAGAGGTGATGGGAGACAGCGATACTCGAAGGGGGTTCCTTATGTCCAGTCTATTCCGCAATTTAGTTTTCGTTGCATCCATTGCAGAGATATGTTGGAAATGGAAGCAATGTTTTCAGTGCTTTCATGGCTATCTCAGGATATTTAGCCTTGACTTTGATCCAGAATGCTGGCAGAGATGTTATGTCAAATATGCTTTTCAGCCCACCGTCATTTGCAAGCTTGAGTTGATCTCCTTCCCGCACTGACATGGATGACGCGTGCGTAATGACCTCGGGTGCATTCAAGCTCAACAGTGGGCGTGACAGGGAATGAGGAAAGGTGCAGCTGACACCTATCGCCAAATCATATCATTTCCTCGCGGCCCGGTAGCGCATGCTTTGCGGCCCGGTGGTTAGGGACTGCTGATCTAGTGTATGGATGAAGTAACACAACTCCTCTCAAAGATGCTGTCTGAATTAGTATTGTGAGTAGGATGTTGTAATATGGTGCATTCTTTGGTGCAGGTTACCTGGGTGACTTCCCACTTATGTATGAAATGGCATTTTGCCTATTTCCCACCCATTCCTTCTGAGGCTGGTTGTGTTGAAACAAAGGAATCTTGATGGTAGGAACTGAAAGAATTCTCTGGTTTTCTGCAGTCCTTGTAGTCCAAGCCTTGTTCCAGTCATTGTCACTGTTATCAAAGCCAAGATTTTGCTGCCTCCCTTTTGTAGCAGTTTCCAGATATCTGTCAGTGAGAACCCTTTCTGTAGTAGTTCACTGATCAAACTATTTGATGTTTGAGTTGGCAAGTACACTATTGCTGAACACTTTGGTGTTATGGTACCTCTTTTGTCTACCAAAGACTGGGTCTTAGAATCGTCCCATTTTTCCCTTTCCTATTCCCATTCCAGCATGTCAGTCCATGGGCGCCTCCACTGCCATGATGAGGCCACTCTCAGGTTGGAGGAGCAACACTTTGTATTCCATCTGGGTAGCCTCCTACTTGATGGCACAAGCATCATTTTTTTTTGAACTTCTGGTCATTGACCCTCCCCCCCCTCTTTCTTCACCATTCCCCATTCCTGTTTTCCCCCTCTCACCTTCTCCTTTTACCTGCCCCTCATCTCCCTCTGGTGCTCCTGCCTTCCCTTTCTTCCATGGTCTTCTGTCCTCTCCTGTCAGATTCTCCCTTCTCCAATCCTTCATCTCTTTCACCAATCAACTTCCCAGCTCTTTACTTCTCCCCTCCTTCTGTCACCTGCCACCTTGTACTATCTCCTTTCCTCCCCCCCCTAAGAAGTATGCCTCCTTCCCCCTTCCTTTCCAGTTTGATTGAAAGTTCTCAGCTCGAAACGTTGACTGTTTACTCTTCCATAGATGCTGCTTGACCTGAGCTTCTGCAGCATTTTGTGTGCGTTGCCGTAGATTTCCAGCATCTGCAGATTTTCTTGAACTTGGAATAATCCTACTTCTGAAAGATTGCTTGTTTAGTAGTGTAATAACAGTGGGTCCAGCGCTGCTTTGTAGTGTCAGTGTTCTCACCCTATTAGTGAATGTATTGAGTCAGAAGGTGCTTGTTTTTCTTGACTGCTCGGCTTTGAACTTCATTTGTTTTTGTTTTGATCTGACTAATCCAAATCTCCTCTTTGTCTGTGACTAATTTAACAGGAGATCAACTGGCAATAATTAAAAAAAAAAATACCCGGGGTGGGTCTTGTTATTGTGAGCTATGTATGTAAAGTATTCAGAGTATACCTCCACATCCTGACTCAATCGATTCTCACCCTGCTAATGGATCTGAAATTCCCTCCCATGAGTTCACATAGAATCTGAGACTGGGTCACTCTGCTGAAGGTTTGGAAAGAGTTACCATTTGTTGAAGTGTTTATTGGGTCACCAGGAACTTCACAAAACTTAAATGCACATTAACAATAGCTTTGTTAATGGAGCCCTAGATGACAATTAAATTATTAAGATTCCCATTATCTGCACTTGTGTGATTTCCTGTAGCAGATATTTTCTGGATGATGTATTTTTACTCTTAGATGTAATTGAAGTGTTCATGTGCATAGGTTTCATTGTCACCCAACTGGTCTAAAAAATTTTCATCATTACACATTGCAATATATAAATTAAGGTCTATAGTTGCCTCAACATGTAATGTGAATGCCAGTAAAACAAGATATTTTCTCAGTGTTTTCGATTGGTTTGCATTCTGGTGTTGTTTTTTAATCAACACACTTTTATGTAGCCATTTGCAACATTCGGCTGCCACATGTTAGAGCACAAGTAATTGTATAATCGTAATTGTTGTGTAGCAAATCATTTCTGCAATGTTCAGGTATTTCAGATTACACTATGCATCTCTCGCCGATTTCTTTGTAGAAAATTGATACCCATGAAGGATATTTCTGTCAGTTGGAAAAAAAATCTTCTGTTGGAGCTCAATGGGTTGAACAGGCTGTCTGTTTCGGTGGTTTGAAAGGAATTGTTGATGTTTCAGAAAACACCTAATCTGGTCAGTATGAGGAGAAGGAGCGGTAAAACAGGAACCTGAGATTCAGGTTACCCTGTTTGATTTTATTATTTTCTTTTTTGTCCCTTACTTTCCCCCTCCTTGTTCCATCCACCCACTACACACACAGTGCCCCCACAGGCTTCTTTCTTCCCACCCCTCAGCTACCGTTGAACTCAACCTTAATGGTTCAGTTTCTTATTAGATACGACTCCTGGTAACTTTGTTTCTGCTTATCACTCCCCTGTAGTTGTCTCAGCTTCCGCCACACTTTCTCCACCCGCCCCCTGGGCTATACTGCCTCTTAGCTTCTCTTTTGTTAGCTTCCATTTCCATCCCTCTACCACTGTCTCCGAACCTCACCCTGTCTCTTCTCCCCTGTTCTAGCTGGAGTTACCTTGTCATATCTCACCCCTCAGTCCAGCCACATACCCACACTGTTTTGAAGATGCATTGGAGTCTGAATGTGATCTTTATTAATGCTGAACCTTGAGTAGAAGCATTTTTGAAAAAAGTCTGAGGAATGGAATTGTTGCTTATTTTTTTACTTTTTAGGCACCCTAGCTTTAACTACCAAGTTAATTCTTTGTGCTGAACTTTCAATGTGAGGAGCACCGGGAACACATTTGACCCTGACAGCCAGTGAATTCTGTTGGAGGAAGCACACCTCAGAGGTGCCAACACATTCTGCACTTGTCTGCTTGACTGCCGCCAGTGCTCGTTATGTGAACAAAAATGCTCTTGCAATCTGTGCATTGGCTAATCAATATGCCAAGTTATTGAACTGCTGGAACCATGGTTTACTGGAAAATGTACATTTGGGTCTGTTGAGGGCAGCTTCATGGTCCTTCTGTGAGTAAATCATCTTTGCAATGTGTGTTAGAGTTCATGAGTATTACTCAATAGCTCCAATATGAGGAACTTCGTTGTTCTATCACTGTAAACATATTTGGCAATACCAGTATTGATATTTATTTATAATCAGTGAACATGCAGAACAATTCCAAATTAACACATCTAAATCAATCATTTCAGTAATAGAAATTGATGAGCACGTTCTTCACATCTGTTTATTTTGTACAGTGCAAAATAACTCTTGACCTCTTCCTGCATTTTTATTTGGGTGAAAACTTCCTGTTTACAGACTGTGTCCAGTTTCATAATCGGAGAAGTGTGGTGCCGGATCTTTGGCCCGGGGTTAATATTTCAGGCTTGACATTGGGGGCAGGATTTGCAACCCTTCCTGGCAGCCATTGCAATTGGGCACTGGAGCACTGGCTCCAAATTCTGGAGCAGACTTTCATTAGATACCTCCTACAAGTTTTTGCCATTGTATGTGAGCAGCCATCCCAAACTCTGTCATTGTTAGTGACAGTAAAGTGCCTCATCAACATGTAACTGCTTGCACTATTTCACATTATTGTCCTTGGGAAAATAGTGAAGGTTATAGGGGGAATAACTAGGGAGCATTAATCAAAACCAGAAAGCATTTATCAATTACCATGTCAAGATAGTGATTGGGTTCATTGTTGACTTCACTGCCCTGGGAGCAGTGAGAGTTTCTAAGGGGGCAATAAAAGGGACAGCGGGGGTGCACTTGGTAGCAAGGGGGCAACTGTGCAAGTACAGGCTTAATACAAGAAATGAATTACTTTGAATCGATTAAACCTTGTATCATTTCTTAATACATGCATTACTAAATGACAATAAAAGAGGACTCTGTCCTCATAATCTAATCTAATCTAATCTAACCTGTGTGCAATGTTTTCAGTCAACACTGGGGTGTAGCGGGAATTTTTTCTTTGGAGAGATTGGGCTTGCTCAAGCCATGCTAACAACGTGATGACTTTAGTGGTGTCACACTGTGACAAATCTGTTGGCCAAAGTTGCTTGCGGCAACAAAAGCATGATTTGTTGGTATTACTGTATTCAGGGAAGTTGTTGAGGTTATGAACTGGTGCAGGGACAGGAGGGAGAGACATGGTAAGAGATTAAACATGGGGAAGTGCTGTAGTCATATACTGAAGGTTTTATTTGTTGTTAAAGGGGTTGTCAGAGAGGAATGGGATCGTGACAAGGGTTGAATGGTTATGGGCCCTGGAATGAGAGGCTGTGATGCAACATTTGCTTCAAACAACATTTCATTGCTTATTGCTAAATCTGGAAAGCCCCCATACAATTGGAGAGGAACTGATCCTGCCTGCAGTAAAGGAGGTTCTGAGTATGGGTTTTGCACAAGTCACCAGACCAAATAACTAAAACAATTACAACAAGAATTCTGCAGATTCTGGAAATTCAAACAACACATATCAAAGTTGCTGCCTGGCCTGCTGCGTTCACCAGCAACTTTGATGTGTGTTGCGTTAACTAAAACAATTTTTGCTCAGCAGCAACTCTATTCAAAAATGAATAGATGAAATGTCTGAGAATGTGGAAGACACATTGTGCGACAGTATGCCTCCTTGTTACCATCTGAAATTCTGCCAACAATAGTTGTCATTAGCAAATTTATACATGGCATTTGAGCTGTGCCTAGTCACATAGTTGTGGACAGTGGATTAAGCATGCATCCTTGAGGTGCACCAGCATTGATTGTCAGCGAGGAGGAAATACTATTTCTGATCCTCATTGATGGTGGTCTACCAGTGAGGAAGTCAAGGATCCAGTTGCAGAGGGAGGTATGGAGGCCAAGGTTTTGAAGCTTGTTGATTAGAACTTGAGGGTATGATTGTTTTGAACATTTAGCTGTAAACAATAAACAGCAGCATGACGTAGGTGTTGCTCTTGTTCAGATGATCCAATGCTGAGTGGAGAGTCAGTGGGATTGCATCTGCTGTAGACCTATTGTGGTGATAGGCAAACTTCTGTGGATCCAGATCGTTGCCTGGGCAGGAGTTGATTCTGGCTATGACCAACCTCTCAAAGCACTTCAGCACAATAGATGCTAGTGCATATGGATGATAGCCATAGAGGCTACTCATCCAGTTCTTCTTGGGCACTGGTATGATGGATACCTTTTTGAACCAGGTGGGAGCCTCCAATGGTAGCAGTGAGATTTTGAAGATGTCCTTGAACACTCCTGCCAGTTGGTTGATAGTGTTTCAGTGCCCTACATGCTACACTATTAGGGGCTGCCACTTTTATTGAGGGTTCACCTTCCTGTAAAATGCTCTGATGTTAGCATCTGAGACAGGGTCACCATATGCTGCAGAGATTCACACAGGTGTAGTTTTATTTTCCATTTCAGAGTGCCTAATGGCATTTAGGAATGAAGCATCTTGGCCATTCTGATGTTAGGTTTTGACTTGTAGGAAGTAATGGCCTGCAAACCCTGCCAGAACTGAAGATTTCATCTCAAACTTCAGTTGGAATATTTTTTTTCACTCTTAAAAAGGCCTTCCATAGGTCATACCTGGACTTGCTGTATAGTTCTGGATTGCCGGTCTTGAGTGCCACAGATCTAGCCCTCAGCAGGCTACAATTTTGGTTCATCCGTGCCTTTAGGTTTGTGTATGTCTGATATATTTGTACGGGGTCTTTCTTTTGTATGTTAAATTTTAAATGGCTTCTTTGTTATGTTATAATCGGGAATGCTTGTTTGTTATGTTAAACAATGAGAAAGCTTTGCGCTAGCAGCTTGCTGTGGGTTATGGGGTGATAAGAGGATGTTACGAACCAATTGGGATAGTTGTTATGACTTTGGTATATCTGGAAGATTTGTATGCGCGGGGTTTGAGGGAGAAGGCGGGAGAGCGAGACAGAGGACCGACCAGGTGCTGTGATGTCCGCTAATGGGGTCGGACCCCGAGGAGGGCGTTCGGCGAGGAGACGGACTCGTGTGCAGCGTCTGGTCGACCACCGTTGTTGGTCCCAGGCGACCGGTCGAGGTAGTCCGAGGGGTCGCAGGGTGAAGAAGGTGGTTCTTGACCTCCAACTGTTTCGTGCACAAAGAGATTGAACTTTGATAAGTGTGGCACCTTTTTATATTTTATTCTCTATTAATTATATAGTTCCAGTAATAGCTATAAACTGTAAATCATTTAATCGTATCTGGTGTATTGTCTGTTATTTGGACGGGGTGGGGTACATCACACAGCATCCACACAAACTAATTACCCAGTTTGGCAGGGCCAAGGGTTGTTTCCCTAGACGACAGCGAGCCGAGTGACCCTGACGGTGCCCAGGGGGGCTACGTATTCTTGAAATGACGCACTCATCCACACAGGTCTCGATGAAGTCAGAGACCACTGTAATATTTGAAGATGAATCCCTGAATATTGTCTAATCCACTAACTCAAAGCAGTCTTGTAAGTGCTCCTTTGCCTCCCTTGATGTCTTTAGATCAATGAGCAACATGTGGGGATCAACCAAGTACAGTGCCCACACCAAGGTGAAGCTGTACCAGAGCTGTGTGCGGTCCACACACCTTTACAGATCAGAATGCTGGCGCATGATAGAGAATGACCTTGCCGAGCTGTTGTGATTCCACACCGTGAGCCTTCAGAAGATTCTTCGTATTTTCTGGCCAGGAAAGATCTCCAACCATGCTCTTACTCCTTCAGTGTCGTCAAGAGGACACAACCACAATCATCATGAGGAAACGTTGGAGATGGATTGGGCACATGATGAGAAGAGATGCCAACTCCATCATTGGACGCCTGTCGAGCAGAGGAGAAACAGGAGACCAAAGAGAACTTGGCACCGTACTATAGAGGCAGAAATGAAGATGCTGAATCACACCTGGGGCCCAATTGAGAACATAGCCAAGGGCAGACAGAGATGGAGATTTTGTATTGTGGCTTGTGCGTGGCCATGGTGTTTCCATGTAACTGCAGGTTTGTTGGGTAGTTGGGAATAAATGCAAAGAATGCCCCTGCTGTTTCAAACATGTCGCTGGGTATTGTAAACCGGCATGAGATGTCCTGTTTCAAAGTGGCAGCTTCCGTTCGTTGACTGGGCAGAGGTGGCTGCCATTGAGGCAAGGTTGGCCCTGCCTGTGTAACGTTGCAGGACGGACTTCTGGCATCAGTATAAAGCAGCCTTTTGTGGACTTGCCTGATTCCTGTCATGGGAGTGACACTCATCTTGGATCCTCTGCTGAGTTTTTCACTCTGCCAATATTACAGTGGACTATATAGTAAAACAGTGTGCAAAAGTCTTGGGCACTTGTAAATATAGCTAGGGTGCCTAAGACTTGCACAGTATTGTATTTGTCAATGTGGAGCAGAGAGCAAGTTTGTTAATCTGGCGGAAGCAAAGGATGTTTGGAATGGTGGGTGGAGTGCTGCAGGAAGGGTATAGGACAGGTGGCAGCGAAGGAGTACCAGGGTAGTGTGTGGGTGCGTGTAGACACACCCAGCTCTGAGACACTAGGCAAGGTCATTTGATTCCAAACAATTGGTTTATTGAATGTCTCTATGGTGCTTCCAACTCCTTCCCCTCTCTTTTCCCCCTTTCCCAGCTATGATTCCCCTCTCCTTTTCTGTTCCAACTCTCGGTCTACAATAGACACCCATATCAGAATCAGGTTTATCATCACTCACAGATGTCATGAAATTTGTTTTGTGGTAGCAGTACAGTGCAGTACATAAATAACTACAGTACTGTGCAAAGGTCCGAGGTACCCTAAGCTATATATACGTACCTAAGACTTTTGTACAGTACTGTATGTATAATCTTTATATAGCGTTCATTTTGGTTGATTGCTGCAACAAAATTTGTAGAACTTGACACAATCTCAAACGAGACAGGAATATTACAAGACAGTTATACTGATCTAGTGAAGATAAATTGAAATCTATCCTAACTATTGTTATGAGTTTCTCCTACTTAATAACAAACCCCTTGCAGTGGGGAACACAGCAATAAAAATTTGAAGCAATGATTGATTGTTGTTTTGCAGAGTCACTTTAACTTGGGATAACTATGCTAAGGTTTAAATTTGACAGGGTTAAGAAAATAAAATGAAACTTGAGTCTGTCATTGAATTGAAAAGCAGTCATAGATTGTAATTGTGGCAATGTGCACTCAAATGCTAAGGTATAGGTTATCGTGTTGAATTGTTGATGACCAGATTCTGAGGTGATATAAATCTAAGCTTGGAATTAACTAAAATTTGCCTGATGGAATGGAATTGGCAAATAAATATGGGTAGGATTTTTAAAGTGAACTTTTCCTGACTAATGCAGATAAAATAACATTTATAATTTTGGTAGGCAAATAGTACAATTCAATGCATCTGCTTGTTCTCCTTCAGGCCTGCAGGATGTTGTCACTGTTTGATCTTTGGCATGTGCAGTTTTGGTTGATCTGTCAAGGTGGTATTTGCAGACATGAGCACTCAACAGGCTTCAAGAAACTAAACTTCCTATACTAATAAATTCTGTCTCCACTCTTTCTATTATTAATGTATAACTTGCAGCTGCAAAGACATCCCAGACTGGTAATGCACTTTGTACACTCCTGCAGTTCCTCTTTGGTTTTTCATCTATACGGTTGTACACTCAATGGCCACTTTCATGTGGCAGCAATTCAGTGTATAAAAGCATGCAGACACGGTCAAGAGGTTCATTTGTTCAGACCAGATATCAGAATAGGGAAGAAGCGACACTACTGTGGAATGATAGTTGGTGCCAGATGGTGTGGTCTGAATATCGCACGAACTGCTTATCTCCTGGGATCTTTGCACACGACAGTTGCTAGAGTTTGCAGAGAATAGTGCGAAAGGCAAAGAAAAATCCAGTGAGCACCGGTTCGGTGGGTGAGAATGCCTCATTAGTGAGAGAGGTCAGAGGACAATGGCCTGGCTGGCTCATGCTGACAGGAAGGTTGACTGTAACTCAAATAGCCATGTGTTACAACAGCGATGGGTAGCTGAGTATCTCCAAATGCACAATGTGGCAAACCTTGAAGCGAAAAGGGCTACAGACAGACCACAAACACGCACTCAGTGGCCACTTTTTATTTGGTGCAGGACGTACCTAATAAAGTGGCCACTGAGTGTACTTTCTGTGCAGAGCCTCCAAAGAGTTGTTTTGCAAAGTGTGAGTGGTTTTACCACTATCTTTCCCTGGGGAGCAATTAAGCTGTGATCAAACATCACTGCTAGTCTATATCCTGTCCCCTTAGTAGTTCCCATGTAGTCCTTGTGGATTAATTCTTGCAGAGTTTCAGTCCAGTGTGCCACTTGTTTCTACCCCCCCCCCCCAAATAATATACAAAAACTTGAGAACATGCAGCAACGGGCACGGGGTCAGCTTCTATCCCATTGTTATAAGATTCTTGACCAGACCTTTTGTATGTTAATAAGCTCTTGACCTCATGATCTACCTCGCTATGGCCTTTGTGTGTCAATGCCTACCTGCACTCCACTTTCTCTGTAACTGTGGTACTTTGTTCCCAATTCTGTTACTGTATTGCCTTTCCCTTGTGTGACCTCAGTGTACTTGTATTTTGAAATGATCTGTATGGATGGCATGCAGAGAAAGTTTTTTTTTGCTGTAACTTGATGCATGTAGTAATAAATAAACCAATTCTGAATTCCAGCAGAACTAATCCTAAGTCTGTCAAAGGTTATGTTGAAAAGGCAGGAGAATGGGGTTGAGAGGGGACAATGAAACAACCGTGATAAATGGCAAAGCAGACTTGTTGGGCCGAATGCCCTGTTTCTACTCCTATGTCTAATGATGTTAATTAATGTAAAATTTCCAGTATTGTGAAATCTGGTTGTTGAGGTGCTTTTCAAATATCTCATTTTCCATTCCCAGTCTCTGGCTTGGGAGATGTGAGTATACATTCTGTTGCTGATGAACTGGATGCCAGCTAGTGATCCAAGAATGTTTCAACTCCTACTTTCCTTAGAGTGAACACTTGTGCAAATCTTAGACTAAGAGCTCACTCTACTCCCATACAATCACACACACACAGACACCACCACCACCCTACAGCAAAACAAATGCGACAAAATGCTTTTACTTTTACTATTAAACAATCTCCTTTTTTTTTAAACATCTGTTGATATCGGTGAGAGTATTAGTGTTTCAGAGACTATTACCTGGCCATTGTCTACACCAATCCAGCACACCGTATCTGGGGTTTTTATATAAAAAAAAACTTTGCTGACATTTGAAGGACTTTCAACTGATATTTTACAGCCAACCTATTCTACAAATATTAACATTATTGTGCCTGAAGTCTTGTGCTATTTACTCTTGGGGTCATTTTAGTTACCTATTGGGTGGTGTATTCTGGGCCAATTAATTTTTATTTGGTTTTGACTGTAGATGAGTTGCTGGGGCCCAGTGTTTTCCTCTTTATTTCGCAGGTGAGTTTTCAATTTGATGTTTATTCCTGGGGTGCAGGGCCACAATATAATTTTCTGGTTTGGAATCACTTTATGAAACAATTCTGATTCTTGACAATATTGCAATCTTTCTGCTCCAATGAAGATAACCAACTTTGCCATCTTATTGCTCTGACTTTGGTATGGTTGAAATACATTGTACTGTAAAAAGAAATATTAACTTTCTGAAATTGATGTTCATAACAAAATTCATCTGAAGCATTTATCAATAGGCATTATGAAATTATTCTGGTTACTGAAAATGGACTGACTGTTCAATCCATTTTCTGCTTCATCAATTTTTGTAAAATTCTGTAATATTAACTTGAAATTCCTGATTTGTGTTATTTGATCCTGTACACCACAAGAAAAATTGAAAATGTTTGCATTTTGTTGTTTGCAAGATCTGAGACAAGCTGTTAGTGTCTCTACAATTTTTACTTAATGATGGTTGATCATTCAGCTGTTGTACTTTTACACCAATTTTGTTGCAAAAAAAAATTTAATTGTGAGTGATAAAGTGCCCCTTGCACTACAGCTTGTTTTGTACATACTGGTATCTGTACTGCATCTTTAAAATTAGTGAAAGGCTCCCTTTAATTTTCTCCCTCTGCTCAGTCTGGATGAAAGTGGGTTTGTATCAAAACCTTCAGGCGATCTGTCTCATTAAGCGTTTTTGTCTATGCAGCATATTCCATTGCCCTTTTCCAGTCTCTGTGCATATTGGTCATTGTAACTGCCTTTTGGATCAGATGCCAAATCCCTATAATGTTGTCTTCAGGCAGACAAAGAACTAGTCATGAGTTTGTTGGAGTGCATTAGAATTGAGTTATTGGCAAAAGCTCAGGGAATGGCAGGAACAAGTGACGGCGAGTATTGGCACTGTTTCCACACAATATGTCTGTTTGAGTTTAATGATTAGGAAGTATTAATTGTGATTTTTTTTTTAAAGTTCACCCATGAAGTCACCTGTTTGTCCTCTTTTGACCATTGTCAAGCCGGATAAGGGAAACACTGCTGTATTTGGGGCAGAGACTGGGTTCTGTGAAACAGCAGCCTTCCTCTGGCCTTGAGGATATTGCACTTCTTCAAAGCCCTGGCATGAAATCTTTGAAATATGCAATTGCCGATGAGTATGCCTGGTTTGGGGCATTGGACTTGAATATTTACATCTGATTGCTGCAAACTGCTGAAAGTGGCAGTATTTCATGCAGCTTTGGAGGGAAATGTGTGCCACAAAATGTGATTCCAAAATGCATTTGTTCAACCCTATCTCACATTGTTAATTGCCATTTAGAACCTAACCCTCTGGTTGCTCTTTATGGCACCTTGGGTGAAGTAGATATGCACTTGAGTCCGACTAAATTGCTGAACATTATCTTTTGCCCCTCTCTTGGCTAGACGGTTGGTTCTTAGGTGGAAAGATGCTGCCCCACCCTCTCACGCTCAATGGCTTAGTGGTATTATGGCCTGTTTAGACATTAAAGATTAATTATTCACTTCTTAATTGGGACATAAAGTTCCTAAGGTGTGGGGACCTTTCCTTGAATATTTTCATAACTCTCCTTTAGGGTAAGTTTATCCTTTTGTATGCTACAATCCCTTACTTTCAGCTTTTTTTTTGTAGGTTATACGGTTTTTGTTGTGAATTACATTATACTTCTGGCAGTCGGCATTATACTTTCTTTCTTCCTATATATATTTACAGTTCTCTAGGGTTGAATGCTCCGATTAATTTTTTTTCTCTCTTTACACACAGAAATGGTTGGACTGGTTTTTTTTTTCAGTGGGAGATTGGGGTGGATACTAATTTTACATAATTCTTTTTTGGGTGCTTTTTTTTATTATGAATTATATATTGGATTTGTTTGTTTCGCACTGTATAAATCTCAATTTTGTTGGGTTTTTGTTGTGTAGTTTTACTGTAGAAACGCATAAAAATTAATTAAACAAAATGCATTTGTTTGTGTTGATTCCATTTCAAAGTAGTCTAGTGTGGTGTGAGGATGCTTTATTAGTGAAGAGTTTGGTGGGTACAGTGTTATCACGACTGAATAACACACAAAAATTCTGAAGGCTGTTTGGTGTGAAGCACTGATGTTATGTCAATACCAAGACTTGAACTTCATGTTTTAGTGAACAGCAGGAAGTTCTGATGCTGGTTAATGAGGCTGCAACTACCTGTGGATATTTCCTGCTTGTTATCTTGTGCTGTTTTGCTGCACTTGTTCTAAACGTTGACCAAAGCAAGTTGGTAAAACTGAAATGTGTATCATGGAGATGCAGCATTGGAAACAGGCCCATGGCCCACCAGTGCTGCCGGCCATCAGTCAGGCAGTTGCACTAATCCTAACTACACATCCTTGCCAATTCTCCACGGATTCAACTATTTATTTACACACAAGGCAAATTATAATAGGGTATGGAGGGGGCAGTGGAGGAGAACCAGAACACCTGTGCAAGAGCCACGCAGTTACAGGGAGAATGTGCAGACTTCACATAGAAAGCACCACAGGTCAGTGTTCAATACCACCTTGGGCACTGAGGTAGTGTGCCACCAAAAGATTGTGAGTGCAAAACATAGGGGTGGTGTCCTTTGCACCAGAGTACTTCAATGAAGTTTGTTCTCCACATCCTTCATTTGATTTTGTTTTTTTTGTGATCTCAGGCTCAGATCGTATGGGTAACACTAGCCAAATGAGAGTGGTAATTTAGAATGCTCAATAAATATCAACATAGCTAGTGACACTTGTGTTTCATAAATAATGAAAGAAGGGCTTTCATTAGGAGGCCCTTTTACTGTGATGTTCAGAAACCAATTTTCCCATGTGAACCAGTGAGGACTGCTTTCGGTGAGACATCTACCTGTTTGGTCTGCTCTTAAAATAAACTTGAAGCAAGCAGATGGCTGTCAAGGTGATATTGATCATTTTTTTATGCATTGGGTGCCTTCCAGGTTGGTAATATTTACACTCAAATTTTGCATCTCTCTGTTACACAAATGCTTTCTATTCTGAATGAGGACTTCAGTCCAGGGTCTCTGGCCAAGGAGCAGGAGGCTGAGTGAGGATTCCTGGCATCCCAGTAGACTGCAGGGTGCCATGGGCTGTCTACTCATGGTGGACAGTGTGAGTTAACCTGTTGTGCCATGCTTTGGAGGAACTCTTCCCTTGACCAGTAGTTGTATAGACTGGAGTATTCCATGTTGTGAGGCAATCATCTCAATAAATGGCTTAGTTTTCAAACGATTGCACATCTGCATGTTATTACAAGCAGACATTTCCAATCTTTATCACACATTGCCTTCCAGGTTTAGCAGCTGTCTGTACTTGTAGCAGTAAAACCTATTAGTTTTCTGACTGGCATCCGGCAGAGCTGGAACTACTACAGCTGACCCTTGCCCAAGCTGCAGTGAGCATCATGCATGTTAATGACTTGTTTTTTAACCTGGCAGCAACAATTTTTATGGTTTAATTCTGCAGCAGTCTTCATCTGCATTTGAGGCAACTTCGCAAACACAAATTTGCCTGTCGACTCTGATCCTTAATGCCCACACATAGTTAAAATGTAGACTCTAGAAATTGTGCTGCCAGATAGTATATTACATGAGATTGTCTCTCAGTGTTTGGCAGCGTAGGTGTTGAGATTTTTCAGCGGCAAACGGCAGGCCACTCTGTGCTTCCCAGCCTTTGTCACCAGTGTTACAGTGAGTGGACGGTGAAGGAGAACGTAATCACCACACCCTTGCCTGAATAATTCACTTGACAGGAATGCCCATGAAGACCCCCCCCCCCCAAAAAAAATTGCTAGCCATTCAACATAGGGGAGCACAGTTCACAGAGGCAATGCCACACGGTTCCAAAATGTATATTCAATCCTGACTGTGGCACTGTCCTTGTGGAGCTCACCTGTTCTTCCTTCCTGTGACCGCGCACACTACCTGCGCACACCCCCTTCTCTCTTCTTCTCTCCCCCACCCCCCTCAATCCAGTTTCCACCGATGTCCAAGGGACATACAGGCTGGTTGCTTGTTGACTTGAAATTTCCCCTAGTATGTAGATTAGTGGTAGAATCTGGGGGTGGGTGGGGGTGTGTGGAGGAGGAGATGAGAGCATAGTTGGAGGAATTTTTTTTTAAAATGTAGGTTTAAAGAAAATGGGTGGTTCGCATGGACTCTTTTGACAAGAAGTGATGTACCTTGCTCTTCAATGACTTACTGTACTTGCTACAAATCAAAAAGCCAACACAAAATTCATGAAGTATGCCATAATCACATTGCATTATAAATCACCTCTGTGCATCCCTTAGTATAGATTAAATTCTGTCCTCGTACTCCAACATGATGTCAAAAGCCAATAACTGCATTGGTGGCTGTGGACAAATGAAGGCAGCTTCAGATGGCCCTGAGCTTCCCTGAAGAGCTACATTTGGGTGGAGCAAGTCACTGATGATATCGGGGGCCCTTGCTGAAGTGTGTAGCCAGTAAAGGCAGCAGTCAGCATTGTAGCGATCATCTAAATTATCATGTAACATGTTTCAGTGAGGTTGTTGCAGACAGTAGAGTAGCCACCTTTCGACGCCAGTGAGCCAGGTTCAAACACTGGCACTGTCTTTGTGGAATTTACACCTATCTAGTATTATGTTTATTCCACTCCCCCCCCCCCCCCCCCGCCCAGTACCAGAGATTAGCAGGTTACTAGAATAATTGGTCACAGTAAATTGCCCTTGTAGTGCAACTGTTTGGAAGATTCTTGGGGGAGTTGATCTAAATAGGTGAGGGGAGGAATTGGTAGGTGAATAAGATTTCTCTGTGAAAAGGCATAGATTCAATGGGCCAAATTGCCTCTCTATATACGATTTGGAAATGTCCAGTGAGATTCTTAATTGTTTTGCTGAGATGTTAGGGAGTGACATGGCTCTAATTGTCTGGAATGAAAATGGTTATTACAATTGAGAAATAAATGGGTGGGATGATGGGCTAAAGTGTTTTTCAAGGTGATGAGGGAAATATGATTTAGTGAGTGAGCACCCCACAATATCTTGGTGCTTACTTTGCCAAACATTGTGAGACTTTGGAGCAGAAGCCTCCCTTTGCATAGTCACAGTCTGCACTAATACATTGAAAGATGTCACAAAGCCTTTGACGACACTAGTTTGCAATATTACAGTGCTAGTCTTACCAGTGTTAACCGCCATGAATCTGATCCTCATAGCTCAGTTTCGACTGGTCTTAATTCCAGTGGAAAATTCAGAAACTGAACACGATTGGCAGGAAGAAGCAGATTGGTTCTACACCTTGACACTGTCAATGTCTGTTTGACAGTATGGTAAGCAAGTGTAGCTAAGTTGTTTCAGTGTTTTGGGTGTAACTAATTTATTACAATGGGCCCCACTGTCTCTGATTAAGAAGTAAGAAATCAGTTGGTCCACGTATCACTCCTGATGATCTTCCAATGTTATCATAATGCCCTTCTCTCCACCCACCCACAACACGGCCTTCATGGATTTTGTGGTATCTGATTTGGCAATATGATTCTTTGTCAGTTGATACTTCTGCTCCTGCTGTCAGTTTGCCCACGTTGTATGACGATATAGTACTCCTGGTGCCTACAGTCCCCTGGCATTAAATTAGGAAGAGAAACAAAAATAAAAATGATGTTCTTTGTGCATTGTTGCTTTAAGTAATTTTCATACCACCCCAGAATAGTTTCAGAATTTCACTGACCCCCCAGTACTTTCTATCCACCTCTAAACATGTTGCTGGGACGTTCTCAGCAGCCAGATCACAACTCCCTGCATCTGGGAATGATCATCTGTGCAGCAGATGTTTGACCAGTGTATGGAAAAGCTCTGGGGCTGCTTGAGCAGTGTAACTTCCTGTTGAACATCACTATAATGACTGTAGGGAGACTGACTACTTTAGGCTGATAGAAGAAAATTTATTTTTAATTGGATAATCTTCGAAAGATTTTTAGCAAATTTGAATGACTTTATGAGCACACAAACGCGCCATACTTAAGATAACTGTATAGTGGTCAAAATGAATAACCAAATTGTTCAATACAGCAACAGAATTTTTGCATTCTTGTGTGATTAGCTGTTACTGGAAAGTGCAGTGCAAACTAAAATGCAAATTTTTGCTTAAATCTGAAATGGTTTGGGTAATAGTTGCAGAGCCTTGAAATATGTTAGAAATACCTCTAAAAGTAAATGTGCAAAAAAATGTATATTATTCAATGATTATACATTAAATATTTCCAGCACTACCACAGTGCTTGTGGTAAATTATACAAGCATTTGTATATCATAACTGTCATCCTCCTGTAAAACCTGGGTGGGTGTGGGATGCCTGAAGGAGAAAGGAAGTATCTGTTACAACTTGGATCTGAACGTATCCCATGGGAAAGGTTTGGAATGGAGCATAATTCATAAATGTAGACAAATTGAAACTTCCTGTACCTGCACTCTGTTTCCTTTGTTACAGAATTGGTGGTTTAAGATTTCAGCGGTAAGGCCACCAGCGACTGAAGTAACCAAGATCATAGTCCTGAAATGTTGATACATGACTAGGAGGTTGTCCTGATTCCTGGAAGAAAAGACAATACAGAGCAGGATGTTGGACTTTTGTAGATGGGTAAAAAGGTTGGCATGAATTTTGTGGGCTGAGGGCCTGTTTCTGTGATGTGCCTTGACAATGCCAGGCATTTGGAAGGAATCACAGCTATAGTTTTTGTTTGCTGAATTGCATGAATATTTGAGGGAAGGGAAATATAGAAAAGTGCCAAATTATAAACTTCCCAGGATATAGTTCTAATTATTTGTATTGAATTAGCCTTGTGACCCTTGTGCAAGGACCTACCATTAAAGAAGTGAGCAGGTTACAAGTAAGATTTTAGTTTTGAGAACTACAAAGGCCAGTGCTAATTAAAGTAATGCATGTTGGAACTCTGGTCCAGCAAGTTTATGGCACATTTTGAATCTGTAGCTTGGATGTGTGTTGATTAACCAATTCGAGCTGTGGTCCAAAATTAAGTACCAGTCTGCAGCTAATTAACCTACTGGTGCAACTTCTGCAATCTTGGCAGGTTTCCTACTTGGGAAATGTCAGGCTGCAGACAGTTCTTTGAACCCTTGTGTGAATCCGAGAGTGTCTACGCTTGAAACAAACAGTTTTCCTGCTCAGAGTAAATGATCAGTGACAATCCTGTTTGACATCAGTCCAAGTTCCAAATGCCAGGCTGAAGAGTTTCAACCTGTACAAGAAATTAAATAGGACAGTTGAGCAACACTGCTCTATTTAAACATAACTAAATAAATAAATCTTAGTCCTAGACTTGTTCCATTCCCTGTAATCGTGCAAATAGAATTAACTATCTGATTTTGCTGTTGAAAGCTATTGCTGGATTAGTTTCCGTTCATCTGAGAACACATTACTTTTGTTGGCCTTGCAACAATGCCCAAATTACACAGAAGTGTTTTTTTGGGGGGTGGGGTGAGGATAGAGTCTTTATTATTCATAGAAAATTGGCATTATCAAATCACCATTTAAAATTTGTGTTCCCCAGCTATCGACACCTCTGCCATTCTCTGCCAACTTCTCTATTCCCCTTTGTGTGATTTCATGGCCAATCTTCCCCGAGCACTTTCTCTTTGTTTACAGCTGCTGCTTTTCTTATCAGCTTTATTACATGGTTTGTAAATAAATGTCCAATTGTGCTTATCGAATCCACTCTTAACATTAGCAAGCTAACTGAGTCAGAATTGCTCTCAATAGACCCACACTGACTTTCCATTCTTAGGCCATTGCGTTCTGGGTTATTGTTCAAAGATTCCCTACTAAGCTTGTCATAATTATCAACTTTTTCCTTGAGCAACAAATTTAACATAGCAGATGAATTTACTAGATCAGACAGTATCTGGGGGGGGGGGGGGGGAGAAACAGTCAACATTTCGGGCAGAGAAAAGGCCAGAATTGTCAGCTGTTTACTTCCCTCACTAGTTGTGACCTGACACTGCTGGGTTCCACCAACATTTTATGTGTATTGCTCAAGGTTTTCAGTAGCTACAGAATCTCGTGTCAATATTTTTTGTGTTGCCTTTTTTTGTTTGTACCAAGATCTTGAACTCTGGCCCTGTGAGGATCGGAAAATCTGTTTCCACCTCTGTAGTTCCTGTCCTTGCAACTAATTTAGGAGTTGTCCCAACCAATCAAGTCACATCAGTCTAGCTAATTAATACTGCATCCTTTCATCTGTCTTAATCTTACTCAATGTTCTGACCACCATCTTGTTTACTGAAGAATTGGCAAAGTACTCTTCCTTGGAAAATGACCAAGATTAGTTTATATCCTTGGCCTTGATTTTTGTCCTTGGGCAGTCTGGGATCAACAACTTTATCACAATCATTTTTCAAGGTGACTGGGAAAATCACAAATGAGGCAGGTACTGCTGATGGATTGGATGGATGGTTTAAGATTTCTGCTGTTTTTACTGGCATCTATGTGTATAGACTTGAGGTTCTGGTGTCATTCCAGAATCTGCTTCTCCAGTCTGAGTGGTGACAGGACAGGGATTCCCAGAAGTCAGTAGATGTTGCCTTTTCTCTTCAGAGAGGCTTTGAACACATCCTCAAAAGGTTTCTTTAGCTTACCTGGGAATCTCTTGCAGTGACAATAAATGTGTCAACAATGAGGTCTGTCCAATGGAGAGTAAATAGTGTCTGCATTCCTTTTGTTCTGATGTCATCTCCACATTTCTCCACCTGTGGTAACTTGCTCCTCAATTGACAAAGCCTGACAATCCCTGCCTCCCATGGAGCCTTTTGCCCCTCATCCTGAGAATTCTTTAAACTTATCTTTAAGAGAATAAAATTATTAAATTCTTTAAACTGTCTTGTACAGGAGAGTGAGGAGATCGTCACTCAGAGTTGCAAGGAAGTAGTCAGCCCTAAGTTGCAGGAGGCGGGTAGCTGAGTGACTGTTAGGAGAAGGAATGCGACAGTGAATAGGTAGTTAGCGCAGAGCACTCATGTGGCCCTTCTCAATAATAAATATACTGGATGAACTCCCAGGGGACTGGCACTGAGCATGAGTCCACGGCACAGAAGGAAAAGAGGGAGAAGAGGGAAGCATTAATGACGGGACTTAATAGTCAGAGGAGCGGAGAGGAGATTCTGTAAACATGAGTGGGACACACGGATGGTATGTTGCCTCCCAGGTGGCCAAGGTCAAGGTCGCCTTGGATCATGTCCTCAGCATTTTGGAGGGAAAGGGGGAGCAGCCAAATGTCTTGGTACATATTAGTACCAATGACATGGGAAGGAAAAGCAAAGAGGTCCTGAAGAGAGAGGGTTTAGAGATGTAGGCAGAAAGCTGATAAGTAGAGCTTCCAGGGTAGTAATTTCTGGATTGCTACCTGTACCACGTGCCAAAGAGGGTAGAAACAGGATGATTTGGCAGATTAATACGTAACTGAGAAGCCGGGCTGGGGCTTCAGGTTCTTGGATCATTGGGATCCCTTCTGGGGAAGGTGTGACCTGTGCAAAAGTGACGGATTGTACCTGAACCTGAGCGGGACCAATATTCACGTGGGCAGGTTTGTTAGAGCTGTTGGGGAGAGTTTTAAACTAACTTAGCGGCAGGTAGGGGTGGAAACTGGAGTGAAGGGAATCAAGACAGGTCAAAGTAAAAAGCGAAGACAGTGTGCAGACAGATGATAGGACAAAATTGCAGCCAGCAGGGTGAGTATCAGTGCATTAGGGATGCAGAATCAAAAAAGATCAGAAATGCAGTACTCAGTGTTATATCTAAATGGAGAATAAGAAATAAGGTGGGTGATATTGTTGCAGTTTTACAGATTGTCGGGTGTGATGTTGTGGCCATCACCGAAGGTGCAGCACTTGTTCTGCTTGCTGTGAGGGTGATCAGTAGGGAGAGAAGAATGGACAAGGAAGTCACATAGGGAGCGATCCTTGTGAAAAGCAGAAAGTAGTGGGAAGGGAAAGGTGTGCTTGGTGGTGGGATCCTGTTGGAGGTGGTGGATGTTTTGGAGAATTCTGTGCTTGACACGGTGGCTGGTGGGATGGTAGGTGAGGACAAGAGGAATCCTATCCCTAATAAGGTAGCGGGAGGATTGGGTAAAAGCAGATGTGTGTGAAATGGAAGAGATCCTCTGAAATTTCGGTCCTACACGCCTCCCTTGTCTATTCGTCCTTGTCCAGGCAGCATCCTAGTAAACGTCTTCTGCACCCTCGCCAAAGCCTTGACATCCTTTCTATAATGTAGCAACCAGAACTGTATGCAATACTTGAGAGTGAACGCAGCAGGTCAGGCAGCATCTCTAGGAAGAAGTACAGTTGACGTTTTGGGCCGAGACCCTTCGTCAAGAGTAACTGAAGGAAGCGATAGTAAGAGATTTGGAAGGGGGAGATCCAAAATGATAGAAGACAGGAGGAGGAGGGATGGAGCCAAGAGCTGGACAGTTGATTGGCAAAAGGGATATGAGAGGATCATGGGACAGGAGGCCCAGGGAGAGGGGAAGAAAAAAACCCAGAGGATGGGCAAGGAGTGTAGTCAGAGGGACAGAGGGAGAAAAAGGGGGGAGGGAGAGAGAGAGAGAATGTGTGTATATAAATAACGGATGGGGTACGAGGGGGAGGTGGGGCATTAGCGGAAGTTAGAGAAGTCAATGTTCATGCCATCAGGTTGGAGGCTACCCAGACAGAATATAAGGTGTTGTTCCTCCAACCTGAGTGTGCCTTCATCTTTACAGTAGAGGAGGCCGTGGATAGACATGTCAGAATGGGAATGGGACGTGGATTTAAAATGTGTGGCCACTGGGAGATTCTGCTTTCCCTGGCGGACAGAGCGTAGGTGTTCAGCAAAATGATCTCCCAGTCTGCATCGGGTCTCGCCAATATATAGAAGGCCACATCGGGAGCACCGGATGCAGTATGTCACCCCAACCGACTCACAGGTGAAATGTCGCCTCACCTGGAAGGACTGTCTGGGGCCCTGAATGGTGGTAAGAGAGGAAGTGTAAGGGCATGTGTAGCACTTGTTCTGCTTACAAGGATAAGTGCCAAGAGGGAGATCAGTGGAGAGGGATGGGGGGGGAACGAATGGACAAGGGAGTCGCGTAAGGAGCGATCCCTGCGGAAAGCAGAGAGACGGGGGGAGGGAAAGATGTGCTTAGTGGTGGGATCCCGTTGGAGGTGGCGGCAGTCACGGAGAATAATATGTTGGACCTGGAGGCCGGTGGGGTGGTAGGTGAGGACCAGGGGAACCCTATTCCTAGTGGGGTGGCGGGAGGATGGAGTGAGAGCAGATGTGCGTGAAATGGGGGAAGATGCATTTGAAGGCAGAGTTTGCGTGAACTCTGTGTGTTGTGTGACGAGAATACACATAGATTAAGATGTTTGCTGTCCTGTGCTGGCACCAGTGGGATCAGCAGTTGGTCTGCCACCTGTCTTCAGGAGAAAGAGAGATAAGGAAAACAATGGAGCAGCATTTAGAGATGTTAATGAAGGGACGGGAGAGTTTAACGGAAGGAGAGCTGTCAAGATCGGCTCCCCCTTTGAACCCTGAACTGTTTGAAGTGATGGACAGGCGATACCCCAGCAGGGGGATAAAAAGGGACAGGTTCGCTAAGGCAGGACACACACGACACCCCGAGGTAACGAGACCCTGGAAGCGGTGCGTCTCCCACAAGTCGGTGGGAAGTTTTGGACGGCTGGTCGCGGGATCAAGCCATAGACGCACAGGGTGGAAAGGCACGATCGGCGGGAACCTGGTGTGTGTCCACCCTTGCCTGGGTGCCAGGTTCACCGCAGAGAAATGATCGTATCTGGAAACGGAGGGGTCACGGTCCGTGACCTCAGAGGACATCACAAAGGGCTCGCACGAAAGCTGACTGCGAAGAATATCAAAGGTCTGTGTGGAAGCCGTTTGAATATTCATTCGTTTTGCTCTCTCTCTCCTTCCCCCCACTGTCCATCTCCCACCGCAGTGATTACTGCGAACTGAACTGGACTAAATTGAACTGAACTTTGCGTCACTTTGAAACTGGTCATTTACCCCTAGACAACGACAGAGCTTGATTGATCCTGTTATCTTAATTCTGTGTACATGTGTGTTTATCATTGCTGAACTGTTGCATTTATTATCCTTTTGATTAGAGTACTGTGTTGCTTGTTTCTTTAATAAAACTTTCTTAGTTCTAGTAATCCAGACTCCAACTGAGTGATCCGTTTCTGCTGGTTTGGCAACCCAGTTACGGGGTACGTAACATAAGCTTGAATTTCCAGCATCTGCAGAATTCCTCGTGTTTGCAATACTTGAGATGCAGCCTAACTAGAGTTCTATAAATTTGCAACATCCTGACTTTTGAACTTTGTGTGCCTCGACACACATGGTCTGGTCATTTAATTTATTGCTGTTTGTGGCATCATGTAGAGCTGAAATTTGTTTCCTACATTGTATCTGTATCAGAATCATCGTTGAAGGGTGGTTGTAGTTGGGAGCTGAATGCCCATGGTTACACATTGTATTGGAGGGATTGGAAAATAGGCAGAGGGGTGACATGGCTCTGCTGGTAAAGGATGACATCAAATCATTAGACAGATGTGACATGGGATCAGAAAATGTTGAATCCTTGTGGGTTGAGTTGAGAAACTGCAAGGGTAAAAGGACCCTGAGGACAGTTATATACAGGCCTCCAAAAAGTAGTTGGGATGTGGACTACAGATTACAACAGGAAATAGACAAGGCGTATCAAAGGGGCAATATTATGATCATGGGAAATTTCAACATGCAGGTAGTTTGGGGAAAAATCGAGTTTGTAATGGATCTCAAGTGAGTGAATTTGTTGAGTGCCTACAAGGTGGCTTTTTAGAGCAGTGTGTCATTGAGCCTACTAGGGGATCAGCTATACTGGATTGGGTGTTATGTAATGAACCAGAGGTGATTAGGGAGCTTAAGATAAAAGTACCCTTAGGAGGCAGTGATCACAAACTTGAAATTGAATAGGGAGAAAGTAAAGTCTGACATAGCAGTATTTCAGTGGAGTAAAGGAAATTACAGTGGTATGAGAGAGAAGTTGGCCAAAGTAAATTGGAAGGAGATGCTGGCAGGGATGACAGCAGAGCAGCAATGGCCTGAGTTTCTGGGGAAAATGAGGAAAGTACAGGATAGATACATTCCAAAAATGAAGAAATACTCAAAAAGCAAAATAGTACAACCATGGCTGACAAGGGAAGTCAAAGCTAATATAAAAGCAAAGGAGAGGACATACAACAGAGCAAAAATTAGAAGAGAGGATTGGAAAGCTTTTAAAAACTTACAGAAAGCAATTAAAAGAATCGTTAGGAAGGAAAAGTCAAAATATGAAAACAAGCTAGCAAACAATATCAGGATGGATAGAAACTTTCCAAGTATGTTTTTTAAAAAGAGAGATGAGTGGATGTACGACTGCTAGAAAATGAGGCAGGAGAAATAATGGGACAAGGAGATTTCAAATGAACTAAATAAGTATTCTGCATCAGTCTTCGCTGTGGAAGACATGAGCAGTATGCTAGGTTTTGAAGGGGGTGAGGGAACAGAAGTGTGTACAGTTACTATTACAAGGGAGAAGGTGCTCAAAAAGCTGAAAGACCTAAAGGTGCACAAATCACCTGGACCAGATGAACTGCAGCCTAGGGCTCTAAAAGAGGTAGCAGTAGAGGTTATGGAGGCATTAATAATGATCTTTCAAGAATCATTGGACTCTGGCATGGTTCCAGAGGACTGGAGAATTGCAAGTGTCACTCCACTCTTTAAGAAAGGAGGGAGGCAGCAGAAAATAAATTGTAGACCAGTTAGTCTGACCTGAGTCATTGGGAAGATGTTGGAGTCAATTGTTAAGAATGAGGTTATGGACTACTTGGTGACACAGGACAAGATACGACAAAGTCAGCATGATTTCCTGAAGGGAAAATCTTGACTGACAAACCTGTTGGAATTTTTTGAGATTATAAGTAAGATAGATAAAGGGGATGCAGTGGATGTTGTACGTTTGGACTTTCAGAAGGCCTTTGACAGGATGCCACTCATGAGGCTGCTTACCAATTTAAGAGCCCATGGTATTACTGGAAAGTTACTGGCATGGTTAGAGCATTGGCTGATTGGTAGGAGGTGGCAAGTGGGAATAAAAGGATCCTTTTCCAGTTGGCTACCAGTGACTATTGGTGTTCTGCAGGGGTTGGTGTTTGGATGCTTCTTTTTATGCTGTATATCAATGATTTAGATGATTGATTAGATGGCTGTGTTGCCAGGTTTGCAGATGATATGAAGATTGGTGAAGAAGCAGGTAGTGTTGCGGAAACAGAAAGGCTGCAGAAGTACTAATCTAAGTACTAATCTCCTAATGAGATTGGGCAAGAGAGCGGCAAGAAATACAGTGTTGAAAAATGCATGCGCAGACTATTTTCTAAATGGGAGAAAATCCAAAAATCTGAGATGCAAAGAGATTTGGGAGTCCTTGTGCAGAACACCCTAAAGGTCATCTTGCAGGTAGAGTTGGTGGTGAGAAAGGCAAATGCAATGTTAGCATTCATTTCAAGATTTCTAGTATATAAGAGCAGGGATGTGATGTTGAGGCTTTATAAGGCCTTGGTGAGGCCTCGCCTTAAGTACTGTGAATAGCTCTGGGCTCTTCTAAGAAAAGATGTGCTGATTGGCAAGGGTTCAGAGGAGGTTCACAAGACTGATCCCAGGAATGAAATGGTTATTACATGAGGAAAGTTTATGGCTCTCGGCCTGCACTCACTGGAATTTAGTGGGGGGGTGGGGGTCCTCACTGAAACTTTTCGAACGTTGAAAGTCCAGGCAGTCGATGTGGAAAGGATGTTTCCCATGGTGGGGGAGTCTCATACAAGAGCGCACAGCCTCAGGTTAGAAGGGTGTCCATTTAAAACAGATGCGGGGAAATTTCTTTAGCCAGAGGGTGGTGAATTTGTTACCAAAGGCTGCTGTGGAGGCCGCGTCGATAGGTGTATTTAAGGCCGAGCTTGATAGGTTCTTGAATGGACACAACATCAAATGTTATGGGAAGTGGGGCGGGGGTTGGTTGAAGGAACAGCTTTGATTGAATGGTTGATGATTGGAGCAGACTCAATGGGTCAAATGACCCAAATCTTTTCGTATGTCTTATGGTCTTATTGTCCCAGCTATTGATTACTTGCTTTCATATTTCTTGGTGTCTGTGCCAAATTTTATTCACAATGCTCATTTGTGGTGCTTTGGGATGGAACTGGATGTTAAAACAAGGAAACAACCATTGTTCCAACCAATTGACTTTCTGCATATGTAATTAATTCCAGACATGTTCACCATAATCTTAACTAATGTCAAATTTGTCAATGTGTTCTCTGCTTAAATTTCCCTGACAGTTCATATAACAATCTTACACTGTTCAGGATTTTAAAAAAACACCTTGCTTTCTTAAGTTAAAGATTGTCATCTGACAACAGGTATCTACAACTAAACAAAACAGCATTCCTCTGGACCATGGTAAAAACCAAAATACATATCACATACAGCTTGTAAAACAAAGTATTACCACAAATAAGCTAATAAAATATGATTTAAAATGCATGTGAAGTGCACAGTACAGTAAATTGTAATAGTGATGAGACCACTATGATGGTAGAGAATGTCAGAGACTGGGGGAATTAGCTGTTGGCTAGTCTGGCAGTTCTAGTTCTGATGCGCCTGTACTGTACCTACTTTCTGATGGTAGTGAGCCAAAGAGGTTTTGGGATGGTTGCTAGGGATCTTTAATGTTTCGGACCCCTGGTATGCAATGCTCCCAGTAAATGCCACAAAGAGCAGGGAGAGCGAACCCAGTGATCCTGTTGGTAGTTTTTACTATCCTCTGCAGGGTTGTGTTGTCTGGTATCTTGCAGCTTTCATATCACAGAATAAAGCAGCCAGATAGGACACTTGATGGTGCTCCTGTAGAAAGTTGTTAGAATGGGAAGGTTGAGCCTTGCACATCTCTATCTCCTCAAACTGTAAACGCTGCTGTGCTGCCTTGACTAATGAAGAGGTGTTGTGGATCCAGGTTGGATCATCCATTATGTGCAGCTCAAGAAACTTTGTGGTCTTCACTCTCTCCACAGCAGAGCCATTAACGTGCATTGGAGAGTGGTCGACCTGTGCCTTCCTAAAGTCCACAATAATCTCTTTTGTCTTTTCCACGTTGAGACTGGGGTTATTATTATCACACCATTTGACTGGCCTCTCTGTATGTCGACTCATTATTGCTGTTGAGGCCAGCCACTGTTGCATCATCAGTGACTTGGTGTGGTTTGGACTGGATTTGGCAGTCCAGTCCCGAGGCAGCAGCATAAACAGATGTTCTAAAAGTTCTTCTGTCAAGGTTTTAAACCCCTCAGCAGCAGAAATTAATATTCTTGTATCTACTTGGTCACTTTAATTTTAATTACTGCCTTAATTTAACCAAGTGTTGCACTAGTTGAAAGATTCATTGAATGATCCAACATTTATTACTGTATTTTTATAATTTTCATGTGATTTTCTTTTAGAGATTATTCTGTTATCTTCATGGAGTAGGCTTCAACATCAAGAATTTCAGTGGTTCTTATGGGAAATTGATGAAAGTTCTATGATGCTTTGTTTAATTTGTATTCTATGCATGAATCTGGTGATGAATTGAGTGATGAATCTGGTGGTGAATTGAGTGGTGAATCTGTGGAATTCTCTGCCACAGGAAACAGTTGAGGTCAGTTCATTGGCTATATTTAAGAGGGAGTTAGATATGGCCCTTGTGGCTAAAGGGATCAGGGGGTATGGAGAGAAGGCAGGTACAGGGTTCTGACTTGGATGATCAGCCATGATCATACTGAATGGCGGTGCAGGCTCGAAGGGCCGAATGGCCTACTCCTGCACCTATTTTCTATGTTTCTATGAATCCCATCCCTGGAACGTTCAGGGATGGCTAGTGAAGACTTCTACTCTGATCCTGAAAACATAATGGCTTCTCATCCCTGAAGATGATTTCGCTGCCAGGTGGGAAGAGACTTAATGTTCTGGCAGGGAAGGAGCTGGGAAGGGTACCTTGAAGTTCTGTCTCCTGACAAAATGCTTGTACATTTTGTCAGTAGGTCAGGCAGAAGAGTAATGGCCAAGCATTAGATCATGTCATTGCCCGCAGGTTGGACTGAAAGAGTTTCCAGGGCACCTTGCAGTAAAGGTATGATGATCATTGACTGCTGGATTGATCACTATCTAATCTGTATTGCCACCTCTATTGGATTAGTCCCCAAGACATCAACAGAAACGCTTCAGTAGGTGAATTGGTGTCAGAACTCTCATGGAATCCACAAAGGTAGCTTTCCTTAGCTACCTGAAGGCAGAGGACCACAGACGACCTATGACCTGAAGAATAGACTGTGCAGGAAACTTAGCAACTTGTGGGTTCTTCATTGCTGTTAAGGCATCTACGATATAAGTACTCACCCTAGAAAGTGAAAACTTTTAAGGCCAAGCTCAGTAGGAATGGAGACAGTCCATATCCACCATTCAATACATCAAAGACCTCTTACGTCTGTCCTTAATGTGATCAGCCTTTACGCCACCCCATACAAACCTATTTGGTGCAGCCTTGCTGCTGCTCCTGAATGAGCCAAAGTTGTATATTAACCAGAAGGTAACAAGGCCTCTGGTATCCTTGCTGATGTTCCAAAACTGAATTGGGAAAGAGCTTGAATTATGAATTCAGAATCACCTGGTCTACATATGGAAGTGGAGGACATACTGGTAGATCTCTGAGATGCCATAATCATGAAGGGAAATGGATCCAGCTGCAGTAACTAAGGAGGGATCATTCTTGGTCTTTGTTGGCCATGTCCTATTGATCAGGGGGTTCCACCCTGAATTGTGGTACTCATTCAGATCACTGAGGCACAGTGCGTGAGAAATTTACTGACAACTCCTTTAAAGTTGTGGTGAGCAGCACCAGCCACTATACACAATTTTTAATCTGACATAAAGCCTTTGATTCCATCAGTTAGAAAGACTGTGGAACATTTTTAAATTTGGCTGACTGCAAATTTGTCACCATGCTTCAGCAACAGAATTTACACAGTGAGCCCCGTTCTCTATGGCTGCAGAATGTCTCCATGGGAGGCCTTTGCGGGAGAGGAAAGTGTCTCGGGACAGCTGAAAGTTCTGTACCTACGTTACAGAACGTAAGAATAGTACAGCACAGTACAGGCCCTTCGGCCCACAATGTTTTGCCGACCCTCAAACCCTGCCTCCCATATAAGCCCCCACCTTAAATTCCTCCATATACCTGTCTAGTAGTCTCTTAAACTTCACTAGTGTATCTGCCTCCACCACTGACTCAGGCAGTGCATTCCACACACCAACTACTCTCTGAATAAAAAACCTTCCTCTAATATCCCCCTTGAACTTCCCACCCCTTACCTTAAAGCCATGTCCTCTTGTATTGAGCAGTGGTGTCCTGGGGAAGAGGCGCTGGCTATCCACTCTATCTATTCCTCTTATTTCTAAGTCAGTAATATGGACTGATGTGTATATTCCTTCTGGGATTGTGGTGTGGTTAGATGATATTTTAAAATGGAAATCTGGTGTTTATTTTGCTAATGAAGTAGAACAGTACAAATTTTACTCATAGGATTTTGTGTTTAGCCTTTACCAGCCTTACCTCTATGGTTTAAGGTGGTGGTGCTGCACAATCTCTTTTAGTGCAGAGGACCAGACTCTCCAAGGTGTTGCTGTCGTTGTTTGTGCTCTGTTAAACATTGTAGGCATTCTATGTTGGCGACACTTGCTGGCTGCTCCTACGTTGTGTTGTTAACGCAAGTGCTGCATTTTGATGTACACATGATAAATAAATAAATCTGAATCAGACTGGTGTTGTGATTCATAGGAGTCAATCATCTGAAATTGGGTGGACCTTAAATGAGTTTAAATTTAAGACACAAAATGTATCCTTACCTAGTCTTAATTTTGTGGGTAACATTTGAGAATTTGTATTACTGAATACACCATATAAAATTAATATTTGGATGTCAGAGGCATTCACAAAAAATTGAACTATTTTGGCAGCTGGTAAAGCTGGACATTTTTAGCATTTACTGCTGACAAGCTGCATCTCCATCCAGGATGGGAGCAGCAGTGCAATGGATTGCAAGTCCCTACAAAAGACTGTGAAAACGGCCATGAGGATCATAGGGGTCTCCCTGCCAACCATTGGGGACATGTGCTGCATACACAGGGCCCTTAGTATTATCAAGGATCCCACCCATCCATCCAACATCCCCTTTGGCATTTTACCATCAGGCAGGAGACTCTGATGCATAAAGACAAGAATGATCAGGGTGGGAAACAGCTTCTTTCCTCAGGCCGTTAAGCTTCTGAACCCCTGTATCACATTCAGTGTGTCACAGAATAATTTGTACTGTACCTACAATATTTAATTCCTGTACTTTGTTTATCTATGTGTAATTCATTTGTATTTTAATTCTTACTTTCCTCAGTTATTTTGTCTTACGTGTACTACTGTGCCTTGTCCGGACAAACATCGTCTCACTTTTTGGTATACGTGTGTATAGTTAAATGACCATAAACTTGACTTGATTAGGCCCAGCTTGCTGTTTGCAGCGGAAGAAGTCAATACTAATTTGATAGTTGGTTTTGAAAGAAG
Source organism: Mobula birostris (assembly GCF_030028105.1). NCBI lineage: Eukaryota > Metazoa > Chordata > Chondrichthyes > Myliobatiformes > Myliobatidae > Mobula > Mobula birostris. Next base: position 108,080,800 of record NC_092378.1, read on the forward strand.
AGTAGTCAAGGAACCGGTGTATAGGGTCTGGGCTGACATATTGTGTGAGCTAGGTGTGCCAATAACATCTGTTGTGCCCTTTTATGTGGCAAAGTCAGTTTTGAGCTTATTGTCACATGTACAGGTACAATGAAAAACTGAGAAGCATTACAGACACAAATGTCATATAAGCAACATAGTCAATAAAAAATTATTCATAAATTATCCACCTTGTTCTAATTGTATTTTCTCGTAAAAACAGTTCATTTTAGTGTAAGGTGGTCAGTGGTCATCGTGTTTCTTTCTAAACTGTATTGATTAAGGTTTGCTGATTGGTTTAAGAAACAAATGGTGGAAGAGAAGTAGCTTTTTCTTGAACTTGGTGGTATGGGACTTCAGGCTTCTGTGCCTCGTAACTAACAGTAACTATGAAAAGATGGCATGGCCTGGATGGTGGGGATCTTTGATAGATGTTGCCTTCGAGAGATGCTGTCAATGTTTGAGAGGAATGTGTCTGTGGTGGACTGGGCAGAGGTATCTACTCTGCAGCTTTTTGCCTTCCTGCAAATTTGAAAAGGTACAGCAGACCACGATGCAACCGGGCGGGATTCTTTCAACAGTAATCTGTGGAAGTTTGTTATAGTGTTTGATGATGAGCCGAACTTCCGTTTTTTTTTAAAATGGAAAGATGATGGTGCACTTTCCTTATGATTGCAGCTATGCTGAGCTCAGGCCAGATCATCTGATTATGTTAATGTCCAGGAATTGAAAGCTGCTGACTCTCCCCACTGCTGATTTTTTTTTTCCCCCAATGCAGACTGGTCCATGTTTGCCGCTACTCCCTTCCCCTTCCTGAAGTCAACAAACCACTTTATTGCTTTGCTGATGTTTAATTGAGGTTCTTATTTGTGGTACCTCTTAACCAATGCCCATACTACCTCACTCCAGTAAGCTGATTCATCGCTACCTGTGCTTCGTCAAACAGTCGTGTTGGCAAATTTGTAGCTGGCATGTATTGATGGTCAACAAGGAGGAGATGTTACCAGTCCTCAGAGGTTTGCCAACGAGTAGAGTATCCAGTTGCAGAGGATGTACAGAAGCCCCGGTCTTGAAGCTTAATACTGAGGTTAGATAAGTTGATTGTGTTGAACACCAGACTGCATTCTATGCTCAGCAGTCTGATGTAGAAATTCCTGTTGTCCCGATGGTCCAGACCAGAGTGTAGGGCCAGGGAAATGGCATTTGCTGTTGACCTATTGTGGTAGCAAATTAGAAGAGATCCAGCTCATTTTGAGTTTGGAGTTGATTTGTACCATGAAACCAACCTCTCAAAGCACTACATTATGTTTGATGGCAGTGCTACAGGATGGTCATCATTAAGGCAGATCACCACTCTCTTAGGCAGATGGGGATGTGAGCTGCAGAACTCAGTAATTGAATACGTCTGTAAATGCTGTAGCCAGCTGGTCTGTACTGGTACTGTACAGTACAGTAATCAGCCCCAGGTACCTTGCCTGGATCAGGTACCTTTTGTGAATTTGCTTTCTTGAAGGATGCCGCGACATCGGCCTCAAAGACTAAAATTACAGGGTCATCTGGAGGTACGGGGTGAGGGGGGTGGTTGTGGGGATGGGTGTGTCGTAGTTTTTCTATCAAATCATGTACGCTAATGACATCGAACTCCTCTGGGAGTGATAAGTTGTCACCACTTAATATTTTAAGGTGTGTTTTCTGCTGTAAAGTAGCAGAAAAGTTTCTTTTGACCTGATTTCAAATCCTCCAGTTAAGTGACAATGAAAAAATACTTTTGTGAAAAAACGCTCACACTTGGTGTTATTTTAACATGTGGTTTTTCAGCATTGTCAACTTTGCCTGCTGCAGTTAAGGGTCTCGTTAAGATCCTAATGACTTGAAACTTCAAATATGTGATCAGTATGGTAGTACACTGGCCTGGAACTTCCAGGAGGAGGGAAACCTGGTTAACACTACAAGTTGGGGGAAAAACTTGCTCCTGTACCCTGAACAATTCTTATAACTAATTTCTTCACTTGTGCACATCGCTATCCTCTAATGGAGTTCTTGCATTGACATTTAAAAGTAAACACTTGCCTCCCTAATCTTGCCTACTTAACACCATTTTGAGATGTGCCGTAAACCTCTAACGTTTTCAGTCACAAATGAGAAAATCTGCGGATGCTGGAAACCCAAGCACAACGCTCAAAATGCTGGAGGAACTCAGCAGTCCAGACAGCATCTGTGGAAAAGAGTGCTGTTGACATTTCGGGCCGAGACCCTTCAGCAGCACTTTTCAATCATCTGCCTCTCTATCTCCCTTCTGTGGATTTGCTGTTGCCGGGTTTCCTTTAAACATTTTGCAAGCTTTTGGCCAAATACAGTCACAAATTTTCTCGCGTGTGGTTTATATTTGAGTCTGCAGATGACTGCGGCTGTGAGGCCACAAAGAAATCTTTAACCACTTCCCTTGTGGCTTTTCATTCTGTCGTCACTACACCTTTTCTTGCTCTTTTCAGGGTGCCATGGATGGCTTCTTTCTGTGTCTTTGGTCTTCTGCTGTTTCAACCCCAGCCATTTCTGCCTTGTTCAAGCAAACTAACTCTGAGATTTTTATTTTTTTTCACTGACCTAACAAGTTTAAGACGTTCACGTTACTCAAGATATTTAACTGTACATCAGCATGTGCTGAAAATGTTCACAGGGACCTGTCAGCTGATGACTACTTTGCATTTTCAGAAAATGATGCTTGCTGATATGCTAGTTGGATTTAACACCCCCCTCCCCCAGACAGATGGGGTGTCCCCAGCATTGTTCTGAACCCTTATTTTTCCACTTCTGCCCTTGGCCCTCCCTGCTACCCTTGGCTTTAAATGCCCTCTGCCTCACCATTTTGACACTTCAAAACACCACAACACTGTTTCAGACTGCTATTTTCTAGCTTTACCAGAAGATGCAACAATATGAATAGTGGAAGGAACTATGAAAGACTTAGAAAATGGTGCCAGTGCAATGCACCGCCAAGAACCTGAGAGTGGTCAATTTGATTCAATTTAAAAATGAAGGAAAGGAAGCGTCATAGTAAATAAAGGGACCAATATCTTCTTTCTCTGCAGCATTAACTAGTGACTCAATCGGTTCATATTTTGAAAGTAACAGTTTGAGAGATCTTTGGGGAGTTTTGTGAATACTTAGTACTATGAACAACATGGCTTTTAAAAAGTTGCGAACTTTCCCCAGTGGTATTAACAAAGACTTTTCCCAAATAGTTGTGCAGTGATCATGTTCCATTTCTGTGCTGCTACTGGGTGTGGGCCAAGTTTCACAAGTGTAGGCGGAGCCTTGGACATTAGTCTGAGTTCTCACCCTTTTTTCAATTGTATGAGAATTCTTTAAAGTTCTGCCCCAACAGCTTTATGGCTGTTCACCGCCTATTTCCTCCTTTCTATCTGCCTGTATCAGCTTAAGCTGAACAAAGGGCTGGCAGGCTATGAATCCTGGGCCGATGGCAATCAGTTGTGGCACCTGCATGAGCAACAGCTGGGAGAAACAGATGGTGAAACCAGATCCTCTTCACCCAGTTGAGATGGAACTCCAAATTGACAATGGCCATTGATTGAGTAGTTCATTTGTGAAGAAGTTTGAAGTTGGCATGCTTGGTGAGAGGGAGTAAAGCCCAGGCAAAATGAATTGATTGTGTAGCAGATCTGACAATTCACAAAGGTATTCTGAAGAGTTGGAGCTTCTGGAGAATTTACCCTTTATCCTGCCAGGAGTTCAAAAAATATTCATCTCCCATTTTGTTGCTTTCACTTCATTCCTCTAAGCTTTCCTGTAATTGTGGGTGGTTGAGTTAACTTCTGTCTTTTGTGCTAGAGAGCAACAGTTGTGATCAATGAAAGTTCTTATTTGCACTAGTTGACTCAGATGTCACATTGCCCAATTAGCCTGGGTTTGTGTGTGACCTTTGTCACTTGGTATTTTCAAGCCATTCATCCACAATTACTTGGCATCTAACCAGTTCTTGCCTGATATCAGCTACATAATTCTGGCATGGTTATTGGTTAGAGGCCAGTAGTTCTTTTCGCTCCCTAAAATATGGTTACTGAGGATAGTTGTCTAGTACTGCTGACTGAGTCATGTAGATTGGAATAAAACAAAAATCAAATTAGATAGAGCCCTTCCCTTTTTGAATTCTCAAGCCTGCTTGGTCTTTGGGAAGATTATCCATAGATGCCCTTTGGTTTGCTTTCCCTGAGGAATTGTCTAATGCAGATGTCCTGACTGAAACTGAAGCCCATTGTATTTTATTAGTCTATTCTGAATGTATAATGGCATAGGGTTGCTGTTTATTCTTGGAAAGTAAAATGATACTAAATTACAGAACATAAGCAATCCCTAGGCACTGTTCTCTAATTTTTGATTACAATAAATGCATATGAAAACTGGCCAACGTGTTGAGAGGCCTTCATCAACTAGCTGTTGTCCGAAGTCCTGTATACAATAGTTTGGTGTCATTTGGCCAGTTTCCTTTTTAGTAAACTTTAGTACTTTAGAAATGTGTTTATTCTGTCTGCATCTTTTAGTAGACTTCCTGAATAAGTTTTTTGTCACTATGCTGATTGCAGGTATGATAACAGAGTAGCTTTTGAGTTGGTGTTAGTGATGAGTGTTCTTGTACTGCAGTGGGTAAGTGTGGATTGGAGTAGTTGCCCCCAAAGCCTTAGTTTCTGTGTCCGTCGCATAAACATGGTTTTCTTATAACAGTATGGAAAGCAACAATAACTCTCCCCAGATATCTTTTGCCTTTGAACTAATTACATTTGGTAATTGTTTTAATGTCTAGTCAGCTCTGACCTCTATCAGTGTTTTTTTAATGCTTTTTTTATACATCTGTGGCATTTTAGTGGAATGCCACATTGTCATATGACAGATGCACGTACTGAATGTCTTCAATACAGGTTGAGCACCCCTTATCCAAATTGCTTGGGGCTGAGAGTGTTTTAGATTTCAGATTTTATTTCATATCTTGGAATATTTGCATCTATGTAATGAGATGCCTTGGGGATGTGACCCAAGTCAAGACACAAAATCCATTTACGTTACATATACAGCATATGTGCAGCTTCTGTGAAGCTCACAGTGAACAGCCTGCAGTTGGAGAGCAGTCTGATGAGATGGAGCTAGGTCCTCCATAGACTGTGGAAGCTGAATGACCAGCCCTCACCACGTCTATTACCAGGTTCCAGCACTGCGATTGGCTTCATATCCATGATAGATTTCAAACAGCCTTCTGTTCCACAGCAACAACAATGCAACTATAATTTTGTGCATGAATAAATAATTTGTACATTGAACCATCAGAAAGGTTAGCTACCACTACCTCGGCTGCCTAGGTGGGCTGTTTGGCATGACCATCACCCCAAAGTCTGAATTTATGTGCTGCTGGTAAGCAGTCTTTTTCTTGTTCGTCACACATATGTACGGTTGCAGCTGCTCAGTGTGTTAGATTTTCATCTCCAACAATCTTGGCAAACTCATCAATGAATTTCTCTGCTGCTTCATGATCAGATGCTTTATCACCACAAATCTTCAAAGGTTTAATGCTGTGCCTGATATTTCTGCAATTAGCCTGCTGAGTATTCACAATTACCTTCAATTTTCAGTTTGTCGTGATAGATCTTTGCTTGTTTCACTGTAAAGCAGCATATGTTCACCCTGACCCTGATGAATCCACTCTTTCAATGCACAATTGAGATTTTTTTGCTTTATGCAGTGTTTTGCTATTTTTCATTAGCATCTGTTCATTACATATGTGAGGTCACTTGGAAATGTCTGTGGTGCATAGAGACCTGTGCCTCACCTGGGTATCTTGCCAGTGCCTTGTGAAATTTTCCATTTGTGACATCATGTCAGCAACTCCAAAAAAAAAGCAAGATGGGTTCCGGAGGTTTTTGGATTTTGGAATTTCGGATAAGGGATATTCAACCTGTAATTTAATCAATAATTCAGACCTTTGTTCCTCTTAATTATTTCAAAGTGAGACAGCACTTTAACAGGTCCTTCTGGCTTAACGAACCCACATCACTCACTCAGTTGCAACCACGTGACCAATTCACCTACTGTCCTATATGCCTTTGGAATGTGGGAGGAAACCAGAGCTTCTGGAGGAAATCCATGCATTTATAGGGAGAATGTCCAAGCTCCTTGAACCCAAGTCGCTGGCACTGTAATAATGTTACCTTGATTGCTATACTTCGCACCACCCCATTATTTCTTCCATTTTGGACTCTGAGGTGGCTAATGAGGTCTATATAGGAACCACTCACTAGAGGGGTAGCAGGTGGTGACTGGGCTAGGGAGTGATAGTTTGTGAGGCAAACTTCTGCCACTTGCACTGTGCCTGATGAATGGGCTCAGTTCTTGATACTGCCCTTAATGCTCCTTCTTTACTTTGAGTGCTTATGAGAATGGTAGGGATATTGCATTACAAGGAAACTGAGCCCATCCTTGAATTTTTTTTTCTCTTTTCCCTCCTGATGATATCCTCCAACCCGAGTTTTGAACAGAAACTCTGTTGTGGGAATCCAGTATTGGTCACTCACACATCTTTTTTACGACCTGCTGAGACCCTGGTTGCATTCAGTATTATGGATGTTGGTCCGTGAGAGAACACTTTTGTTTTGCCAATCTTTGCAGTAAATCTGGATTGCTTTGTAAAGACATTGGCATTTTTTCCAGTGCTTTCTAGTGTTTGAAGGTAGTACAAGTTTCGGAGGTATATAGAAGGGCAGGGAAATCAAGTAGATGATGAATTTTGTGCCTTATCTTTTCCTTGTTCAATCAAAAATTGTGAATTTCTTCATCAGTATCAAACTTTGCCTAAAGGAGGCTCATCAGATTGAGAAGTCTCCATTTTCCAGTGTCTTGACAAGAAACTTTGTCATGTTGTGGAGGAAGTGGGCTGGTAGAGGGTTTTGGTTTTGAGGATGTTGAGTACAAACCCCAATCTTTTGAACTTTTGGGAAAATTTGCAGTCTCAATCTTGGTCTCCAGTAAGGTGCAAATGCAAGTGTTGTCTGTGGATTGAGGTGTGGCTGACCTCTGATCTGCAGTACAGTTGTCATAGGACAAAGAGTTTCCCATTAGTTCTAAAGATTAGCTCCACTTTTGTGAGAGGTTTGGAGGCAAAGTCCAGTATTGCAGTGAGAAAGATTAAGTGAAGTATTGAGGATGTTAAATAGTTTTGCGTGATAGCTGTTTTCATTTATGTTGGTTGATATCCTGACTTGCATTGAGATGGAGATGAAATTCTATCGGCAAACACTTTGAGGGGATTTCTTTTCCCTCTCAACTCATGTCAAAAGATTAATGTGAGATTAAAGGAGCCACTATGTGCTGAGTGGTCTGTGCTGCTCCCTATATTTAAATTTGTCAAGAGGTGAAGATCATCTTCATTGCCATACATATATTTCTGGCTCCTGAGGAGGTGATTGAGACCAACAACTAATTGAGTTTCACTCTTCTACAGATCTAATATTTGCACACATCTCGCTCAAACATTGAACTGATTCCAAAACCTATACTCACTTTCAAGTTCGCTTAAGAATTACGTTCTCTATTTATTATTGTTCTTGTCACTTTTTTCTCTTTGTATTTGCACAATTTGTTATCTTTTGCATATTTGTTTGCCTGTCTTTGTCCAAAAGTTCAAAGTAAATCTTTAGCCAGAGAGTGATGATTCAGTGAAATTTGTTGTCACAGACGGCTGTGGAGGCAAGTCATTGAGTATATTTAAGGCAGAGTTTGATCGATTCTTAGCCATGGCATGAAGGGGTATGGGGAAAGAAGGCAGGAAAATTGAGGCTGAGAGGAAAATGGATCAGCCATGATGAAATGGTGAAGCAGACAGAATTGGCCAAATGGCCTAATTCTGTTTCTATATCTCGTGGTGTTATGGTGTAAAGTTGATATCAATGTACATGTATGTCACCATATACAACCCTGAGATTTATTTTCTTGTGAACATACTCAAATCTACAGTATAATAACCATAACTGAATCAATGAAAGACTGTTCAACTTCAGTGTTCAACCAGAGAGCAGAGACGACAAAATGTAAATGCAAAAAGAAATAAAGAAGTAGTAAATACTGAGAACACGAGATGTGTCCTTGAAAGTGAGTTCATTGGTTGGAAGTGAAGTTGGGTAAGTATTCCCTTTGTTTCAAGAGCTGATGGTTGAGGGGTTGTAACTGTTTTGCACAATGTGCAGTTCATTGATTCAATTGTGTTTCTGCGTACTTACTGTGAATGCCTGCAAGAAAATAAATCTCAGGGTAGTGTATAGTGACATACGTACTTTGAAAATAAATTTACTTCGAACTTCGCACTTTTGATTTTGTACTTGAGTTTTTCAGTTTGTAGCAGTTGGTCTGCTTATGAATTTAAAAGGAACCTTGTTTATTAACATTAAAATACAAAGCAAAATGTGTTAGAATGGATAAATCATAAACAATCCGGTCCGTGTGTGTGTGTGTGTGTGTGTGTCCTCTCATGTTCCCCTTAGACTTTTCACCCTTAACCCATAACCTCTGTTTGTAGCTCCACCCACATTCTGAAAAAACCCTGCTTGCATATCTATACCAGTCATAATTTTGTATACCTCTCTAAAATCTCCACTTAATCTTCTATGTTCCCAGGAATAAAGTCCTAACTTATTCAATCTTATAACTCAGGTCCTCTAGTCCTGCCAACATCCTTGTGGAATATCATTGTCATAGAATTGAATACCCTAGTACAGAGATCATTAATTTGCAAATGCAGGTAGGATTTGGAATGATTTTATTCCATCCAAGTTGCCTTTGCTTTCTCACTAGATTTCCAACTTGTTAATAATTTCAGCTGCAAATATCAGGTGCACAAGGGAACTGTTTCACTGCTTCAATAAGTCTTTAGTGAAATGTTTGTGCTGTTGTGAGCAATATCTGAATTCTTTACACAAGCAATAATTTCTGAATCTTGTCTTTTGTTTATGGCTTGTCTTTCTAGATGGAGAAATCCAAAGTTATTTTGAATTGTACTGGGAAAGTGACCTGACATGACTCCTATACTCCCCCGACTTTTCCACAGGGAAAACAACAGGATACCGTTTTTGTTCAGGGGCCTTCTTTGGAAGCACATTGCCGACAACCAGTTGTTAACTTTCTATAGTTAAAATGACTTTTTGCAAGAGACATTTTACCAGAATCTATTTAACATTCTGGTAAGAGACAAACCACATTAATGGGACTGCTTGGGATAGGTTTTTCTAAACTCAATGAAATAATTTCAATTGAAAGGCACATATTAAATTGGTTAGGGCATTGTATGGGAGAAACAATTTCCATGCCTGCCAAGATTTAGTCAACACAAATGTTCACCCACATAAGTGTTTATATAAGTTTGTTTGAACAGGAAAATATTTAAATCAAATTGAGAGGTGCTATAGTTAGTTATTGCCTATTATTCCACTGGCATTTAGAGCAGTAATGAAGATAATTCATTTATATCTGTCCTTGGTCATCTTCCCTATTTTGCCCAAAGAATGGTTCAGGGTCTTCATTTTGCCTCCAAGGTATGTCTTTGGTTTCCTGTGTTTCCTCCACCCTGCAGAGGTTCAGCGGAGAGCTGGCTTGTTGAAGGAGTTGGCTTCTCGTCTCATCATGTGCCCAATCCATCTCCAGTGTTTCCTCATGGTAATTGTGGCCATGTGCTCTTGATGACACTGAAGGAGAAGGGTGTGGCTGGAGAGCTCTCTTGGGCAGAATATACAGAGGATATTATGGAAGCTCCTGGTGTGGAATGACAGCTTGGCAAGGTTGTTCTGTCAAGTGCCAGCATTATGATCTGTACAGGAGTGTGAATACACAGAGGTGCTATAGACTTGCATTTATTTTGACTGGAGCTCTTCACCCATCCTAATCCAAAGAATGTGTTCCCTTTTTCTGCTAGTTCCTAAGAAAAATAATGCTTGAAGTTCTGTTGTAAATGGCTACAATACATGGTTTTCATTTGGTTTGCAATTGTCTTTGATGCAAGATAATTTTACACTTTACATTTTCCATCCAGATGTAGTTCATTGTAAGCTTCCCAAAACTATTCCACCTTTCTGGCTGTGCCCCTTGGGTTAGCTCTTTTTTTTACAGTTCATTACCCTAACTGGCCGAGCCACAGATTGCCAGAGTAGCTTGCTATGGACTAGTGTTGCATAGATATGATGATTGTGTTGTGACTGTGATCTTGGTCACTGAAGAGACACTGAAGCTTTATTCATCCCAGTAAGCAGGCAGGCATTTTCTGGTGTTCCTCTCGTGAACTCAAAGTAGATCAGATTTCTATGTCCTTTAAATCAGCGATAAGTGTTTCAGAGTGCAAAGTACATTTATTAAAGTACGTATATAAATATACAACCTTGACATTTGTCTCTTTTTAGGCAGCCACAGAATAAAGGAACTATTTAAAAATAGACAATCAAAACCCAATGTGCAGAGTGGGAGAAAAGAATCAATGAAAAGTCAGAAGTTCCCATGGCATTATTTACTTCAACAGTTTGAATCTGATAATGCTTCAGATATATCTACAATATATCTGCATGTTCAAACTCCTTTGCTCAGATAAACTAATTCACAAGGATGGTCTAAAAGCTTCTGAGGGCAGGGATCCCAGACACCCGTTATTATTACTCTGAGAGCCAATTCTGAGTACACAAACATCCTAATACCAGAGAAATATGCATGCGACCATGTTTCATGTGCTAAGTGACAATACCAGTCTGCTTTGCCTGCTTCCTTGAATTCAGTCATAATGGTGCAAAATAAGGTAACCAGTGTTGCTGGGTTTGATGCAGGCTATTTAGCTTAACACTTTTGTTTGATATTTGGCTGATGATTGTGCATGAGCAACTTCACTTTGCAAATCATATCTGTTGAGCAGCTATGTCTCTGCTGTGGGCCAGCAGCAGCCTGTAGATAGTGCTGTTTGCAAAGCTGTCCATTTTTAGTTCAAATTGATTACTACTTGCATTTTTACCTTAATCTGGTTTGAACTAATATCTGCTATATTCACAATTCCATAACTCCTGGATCTTTAATGGTGGTAAATAGTTTTAATACTTGGGCATAGCCTTGCAAGCTTGTGTGGGAAACTATTTAACTGAGCATCAATTAATGCCATTCATGGAGTCGGCTGTAATGAATTGAAGTAGCTGTTTTATGGAGGTTCTGATGTTGCATGAGATTAGAGCAGCAGTCTGCATTGTACCAGTTGGGCTCAGGTCAGCACCTATATCACAACTGCCAGCAAAAATAACAGCCCAGTTTTTATAGAGCTTTTAACATTGGCAAAATGTCCCAAGAAGCTTCAGTGTTATTGATCAGTATATGGCTCATTTTCAACATGAGCTATTAGATCAAAAGCTTGTTCAAATGGGTTTTACAGAGGGAGTTGAAGAGAGATCAAAAATACATTACCTCAGCATTTCTAGCATTTCAGGCTCACTTCGTGGTGCCCATTGTCACTTGGAGGTGAACAATCAGGAGATCAATGCCCCAGTTAGTTTCTTCTGTGTTCAAAGATTCAGGTAAATTTTATTATGAAAGTAGATATGTCACCACACACAACCCTGAGATTCATTTTCTTGTGGGCATACTCAATAAATCTATAGAATTGTAACTATAAACAGAATCAATGTAAGACTGCCGATTAGGGTGTTCAACCAGAGCGCAGAAGACAACAAACTATGCAAATCCAAATATAAATAAGTAATAAATATTGCAAACATGAAAGTGAGCCCATTGGTTGTGGGAACATTTCAATGATGAGGCAAGTGAAAGTTATCCTATTTGGTTCAAAAGCCTGATGGTTGAGGGATGGTAACTGCTCCTGAACCTGGTGGTGCGAGTCCTGAGGCTCTTGTAGCTCTTTCCTGATGGCACCAGTGAGAAGAGAGCTTGCTCTGGGTGGCAGAGAAACCCATGAGGGACACTGCTTTCCTATGACAGCGTTTTGTGTAGACGGGCTCAATGGTTGGAAGGACCCCGTGTTGCACTTGGTGGTGCAACTATCAATCATTTCCTCCTTGTTGAAAATCTTGCAATGCTATTTTGAAGATTAGTAGGAATATTGTCTCTAATATCAATATTTATCCTCTAAGTAAAATCAGAAGTGCTATCTAGTTTTTTGTATTCCTGTTTGTGATGCATCAACCAATTTAATTACATATATTTCATGAAATTGCTGAAACTAAGCTTCAGAAGTATTTCATCACAGGTCACTGCCAAGTATTTTAATTGTACATCAACTTAAGTTGCCTCTCCCTTTAGGGGACTAAAATAAATGAGTTACAAACTTCCGGCTTCTGAAAATCACTGGAATTTGGAATGATGGCATGAGTACAATACTGAGAACTAGAAAATGCCTGACTTACTGAATACTTACAGCATTTGCAGACAGTGAGAAAACTAGCATTCGAAAACAATGAAAACAAACACTGAAACACTTTACTGTTGATGTCTTGCATACAGAGCAATCCCAACAAGTATTTTCATTCTTCATTTGCACAGTTTTTTTTTTGTTATTATAATTAAAGATGACCACTGGGTAGTGAAAGCTGACTGGTAGTGTAGTTGGATCCGTATCAGACTTGGAGGCGAGAGGTTCTGGGTTCAAATCGAGCTGGCTACTTGCATGCTTTCCATCCGTGCTGGTTTGAACGTCAAGCTAACAACTCGGCCTTGTGGAAAAAAATCACAGACAAAAATGCTAAAGAAATAGCAGTTTTGCAGCCCGATGTGCCACAAGGCACAGAAAGGAACAACAACTGAGTATTGAAGTACTCTTTTTAAGGTGACGTTATGTCTAGTTTGTTTGTCTCTTTTTATTCAGCAAAAGAAAAAAATATTTCCAAATTTTAAGAGAACCATTTGTTTCCTAGGCAGTAGGAAGTCTGCTGTTAGTCCACTGCAGTTTGCCATGTGCTTTTTTTCCCCCCTAGTCAAATGCATTTACTACGTGTCCTCCATGCTCAATATTAATACTAAATATTAATGGAACTGATAAAGTATTCAAATAATTGTGGCTGAAGTAGTGGAGATAATAATTACTCTTTTAAGGTAAGTGTTTAGCCTCTATAACTTAATTTAAGATGTTACTTAAAGTACTGGTTTTGTTGCTTCTTTGGGCAATACTGCCTAAAGTTATCCAGAATGTATCTCAAATGGTAATGGAAAAGAAAGCACACTGATAACTGGTTCCAGTTTGGCCATGGCAATTAACACAGGCCACAGTACAGAATGCTTCTGCTCTGCATGATGATGTTGTAAAATGTGTTAGTCCTAACAGAAAGGTGCTGAGGAAGTACCTGATTTTATAATTTTAAAAAAAAGTATTTGTAAATTAACAAATTAAGTAATCCAAATGCTGTTTTTGTGTTTAGATTGCAAACTGTTTCCCTGATTTGGTCCCAACAGTATCACTTTGTGGGCAGCAATCAGATACACTTCCCATATTTGTCCAATATTTTCCACATCTGTTACAGATGGTCATTATGTACTGGGGGAAGCAACTGGAAAGACCTGTGTTGTGGGAGTAGACTGTGATTGATTATTTTCAAGCTTTCTAATTGGAGATGAGTGAAGTCATGTGGTAAAAAGCTTGGAACAAAAGCAGATATTGTGGTGGCCAACCAAGAACATGTGAATGTTGAACGGGAGCGAAAGTAAAACCTGGACAAACAAATGTGGCATCATTTGCACAATGTCTTCTAGGGATCTTGGCAAAATACATGTGTTTCTTGTTGTGAGATGATCTAGAATCAGGAACCTGTTCAACAATAAGGGGTTAGTAAAGTGAATGAGATTGCTTCCTGTATCTAGAGTCTCTGGAATGTTCACTTCCTCAAAGGTTAAAGTAATCAGCTCATGAATGGCTTTGAAGTAGAGGTGCTTGATTCTTGATTGAACCAAGCCAAAAGGTGACACACTAAATTACAAGAGATGCACATGAATGTATTTAGTCTTCTATGGGTGACAGGAGAAGTGGGTTGCAAGGGTTTGGTAAGAAGCATGAATACCAGCAGTGGGCTGAATAGTCTGTCGTGCAAGAAGCTTTATTAATGCCTCTATGCAACCTCCACCTATCACTGAAAAATGTGTCACAACCCAAAATGTCAACTGTTCATTTATTGTCATAGACACTGCCGGACCTGCTGAGTTCCTCCAGCAACTGCCTGTTGCTTCTTGCAATTTTAAAAGAATCATTGCTCATAAATAAATTGAGGTTGTTATGTTTGTGGTTCTGATCATAAATTTCACTTTTAGTGTTTGCTGAAATCCAAGGGGATATAATCTCCGGTTTGTAATTACAACAAAAGCTGCACATAGTAAAGCTGAACCAAAAGAAGTTGGGGGCCCTCTGAGGATTAGCTATGTGTATCAATGCCTATTGGCAATACCTATTCAATGCTAATGGCAATACCTATTCAAGTGGGGCCCTATATAACAGCAAAGTGGGCAAACAATGTGTCCCTGTTAAGTATTAGCACTTCACAATAATCACAAACAAGTTCTCTTAATACTAGCAACACATGACAAACGCTGGAGGAACTCAGCAGGCCAGTCAGCATCTATGGAAAAGAGTACAGTTGACGCTTCAGGCCAAGACCCTTCAGCAGGACTGGAGAAAAAAAGATGAGTAGAGTTTAAAAAAGGTGGGGGGAGGTGGAGGGTGAAACACAAGGTGATAGCTGGAACTGGGAGGAGGGGTGAAATAAAGAGCTGAGGTTGACTGGTGACTGAGATAAAGGGCTGGACAAGGGGAAAGCTAATAAGAGGACAGAAGGACATGGAAAACGAAAAGAGGGAGCAGTACCCGAGGGAGGCGATAAGCAGGCAAGGAGATCTGATGAGAGGGGGGAATGGGAATGGGTAATGATGGGGGGGGGCATTACAGGTTGCTGGAAGTCTATGTTCATGCCATCAGGTTGGAGGCTACTAGACCGAATACAAGGTGTTGCTCTTCCATCCTAAGTGTGGCCGCAGTGCGACAGTAGAGGAGGCCATGGATGAACATGTCAGAATAGGAATGGGAAGAGGAATGAAAATGGGTGGCCACTGGGAGAACCTGTTTTTTTTCTGCTGGACGGAGCATGGGTGCTCGGCGACGCGGTCTCCCAATTCCTGTCGGATCTCACCGGTATACGTGAGACCACACTGGGAACACCGGATACAGTAGATAACCCCAGCTGACTCACAGGTGAAGTGTCGCCTCAACTGGAAGGACTGTTTGGGACCCTGAGTGGTATTGGGAGTGAGGAGGTGTAGAAGCAGTTGTAGCCCTTGTTTGTGGAACAAGTTTAGTTTGTATATAAAGGGGGAGATGGAAGATGCTTTAAGATTCTGCGAGAATTTTTATTGTCTATGATAGTGTTTTCTAGGTTATGTAAAGGTCAATGTCTGATGCCTAAACTGCTATATCTGAGGGTGACTGTACTCGTCAATAATTACTTTGCCTTTGTATTTTAGCAATATTTATTGTGTCTTCAGCAATAAGGATGGTACAAAGTCTTTGTTTAACGCCTCAACTGCTATTTAATTCTCTACCTCTAGTTTCTCTCAGGAAGAGTGGTTGAGTGTGGTTGTGCTTTTCCCTATTGTTGCCCAGCCTCTGGAATTAAGGCAACACTTGGCACCTCCACTGGCCAAGGATTGTGGCACGGTGACAAAGAGGAGAGTTCTCTTTGTTGCTGTAGCCTTGGCTCCTTCCATGTTCCTGTTATTTATCGTATCCTGTGCATGGAAGCTTCAAAAAGGGAATTGCTTCATGTCGCAACTATTTCTGTGCCTCTGTTTATTTTTGTTGCTCCTTTCCTTTTTAATCTACAGAAGTTGCGTCCCCACCCACCCACCCAAAATCTATTGATTTGCCCTTTACTTCTTCGGTTTTCTGATATCCATTGTTATCGCACTCTTTGCTACATTCAGTAGCATTTTATATGCATCATCTTTCAGCGTAATACGACCCTTAACCTCTTGTAGTAGGCCGTGGCTGGATCATTTTTCTTCATGGAGTTTATATTTCTGAATGGCAGCTTGCACTGCCTGCAACATTGAGACAGTCTGCATCTTAATGCCTTGGCAGCTTAATTGAGCTCTTGGAAGTTAGGAGCTTTTTTTTTGCCCACCAGAAGCCAAATGAAAAAGGTGGAGTGCTCGGGGGGGGGGGGGGGTGTTTGCGGTTAGTCCACTGGCTGCTTGACCTTTTCTAACTCAGTTTGGTTATCCTTTGTCATGGGAGCCTGACTGCAGTATTCACTTCAGACTGCAAAGCTCACCTGTAGTTTGTTTTTCCTTTTAGACAGGTAAAACCAGGTCATTTTGAACAATGTCTTCCAGTCATCCATCCGTCTCCGTCTCCGTCTCCCTCTCCGTCTCCCTCTCCGTCTCCCTCTCCGTCTCCCTCTCCGTCTCCCTCTCCCTCTCCCTCTCCCTCTCCGTCTCCCTCTCCGTCTCCCTCTCCCTCTCCGTCTCCCTCTCCGTCTCCCTCTCCGTCTCCCTCTCCCTCTCCCTCTCCCTCTCCCTCTCCGTCTCCGTCTCCCTCTCCGTCTCCCTCTCCGTCTCCCTCTCCCTCTCCCTCTCCCTCTCCCTCTCCCTCTCCCTCTCCCTCTCCGTCTCCGTCTCCCCCTCTGGGTGTGTCTCTGTCTCTCTCCCCTCTCTCCCCTCTCTCCCCTCTCTCCCCTCTCTCCCCTCTCTCCCCTCTCTCCCCTCTCTCCCCTCTCTCCCCTCTCTCCCCTCTCTCCCCTCTCTCCCCTCTCTCCCCTCTCTCCCCTCTCTCCCCTCTCTCCCCTCTCTCCCCTCTTTTCTCTCCCCCCCCCCCCCTTAGGATTAGCTGGAACACTCAGGCTACCTTAATCATTCCAGTACTAAACTTGAAATCAGCCTGTTTTTGGGCAAAGAAATTGTACATATTTCTTTCAAATTGTTCTGTACTACTTAAATTGACTGTGACCAGATAGGAACTAGTGATTATGATTCTGTTCCTTGATATATCCAAGGTGCTGTCACAGCAGTACTTATGTAGGTTCAGTTCAGTAAAAGATGGGTGAAGGGTGTGTGTCTGGTGTTATTTTTTCCCCTGATCCCTCATCCACCTGGCATAATCAGTGCTCATTGGTGGTGCTGCTGAATTATTCATTTTTGAGGCTCTTATTTCTATTTCAAGGTAGCAAGGGAGATGCTTTTTTTTTAAAGAATAGGCCAATATATTGCTGCATTAACATCAGCATTATTGGTGATGTTAATACTGGCCATAAAATATTTCAATATTTTTTCCTGTCCATCAAAACCATAAACAGTGCATTTATATTAAATTCAAGGCCAAAGTGTTCTGCCTGGGAATGAGAAATATTGGGCTGTGTAATCGCTTCGTTCAATAAGACATTTGAACTTATGTTCACATTTTTTTTGCTTCTCTCGTTTCAGAGAATGCAGGTATTATAAGTTGTGATGCTGCTATAAAATGAATTTTTTTGGAGGCTTAAACTCTGGCATCTTTGCAAGGTGAAGGAAGGACTTGGCTGCAGATCTGTGGCTTAAGTAAAGCGGAGTACAAAGGATTGTTTGGTGTAATGTGTTTTGTTTCTCAGTTTATCTCGAGATTCTCAAGTCATCTAATAATAGAACAGCTGAAGATAGTTCACTGACAGGATTGGAATGGTGTTTGTGGAGCTTACTGTAGAATCCAGTTTTAGACTTCTTTGCTACAGACTTGGATTTCAGTCTCCCATACAGTACCACACATCATTTTGACTGATTGCCTTTCATCATTCCTCATGACAGTTATTTGGGTAACTGTTGTTTCCCTTCTACATTTTGCTTGAATCATACGCTCTACTGCCGATGGTTGGATGTTATGGGCTTTGTCTATTTGATATTCTTCAGTAGCTGTTCTGCAGCAGACTCTATCTTCAATGGATTTGGCAGGCTTGTCCTCTTCCTCTCCCTGTCCACCCTCTTTGCCAAGATGCAGAATAGCATTGTAGTGAGGTTTGTCAGCCAGCAACTGCTTAGCTGAGAGCCAGTGTGCCTCGTGAGTCACTCTCCCTGAACTGGAGTCCAACAGTGAATTGCTACACCCACCAAAAGGCTGCTGACTCTGCATTAACATAATTTGCCAATTATGGCGCTTTGGAGTGAAGTGACGGTTTGTGAAGTTTTTGAAAACAAATTGCCAGGAAAAACTTTGCCTTTTTCAGCAGCTGAATTTCATACTTCTCAAGGACTTTTTCTTTTCTTGAAGATGACCAAACTTGAGAAAGGATTAAAAATAAGGTATTTTGTGCATGTGAACCCTTGGGGCACAATGAATGAAAATGAGTGCTCCACTCTATCCAGTTGTTGTGGTCTTGATGGCAATAGTTTCACAATGCAAGCTTATGTACTGTATTTAATGGCTGTCAGAGTTGTGCAGGCATATTCTTTATCAAGAAGTTGCCTTTTAAAAGCCAACCAAAGATGGTGATGCTTCACACATTCAGTCTGACAAATTTCTGCTATGCTTTCTATAAATGAAGAGTGTAGACTTGCACAGATTAAGATAAATTAAATGTTTCCAGGCCACACAAGAACTAAAATTGGAATGTTGCTGGTGCTCGAAGAAAATGCATTGTTAGAAATTTTAGCACAGAAGGAAGGAGGTGGGGCAGTTTGGCTCATCACAACTGTACTTCTCTTGGAAAGTGCCATCCAAAACATTCTAGTATCCTGCCTTTTTCCCAAATACTTGCATATTTTCCCTTTAGAAGTATTTATCCTTCTCTTTTTGCAATGTCTTTGGGACAAATTACAAGTATTTCTAAAGTGTAAGATGCAGTGTGAGAATGATGTTTATCAATGGAAAGATTTTTATGTATATTTTGGCAGGTAACAATTATCACACAGACTGACTTTTTTAAGAAAGCCTCCTCACCCATTTTACTATCTATGCTACATATCAATAAAATGCCTATTATGAAGAGGACATTTTGATCATCTTGTGAAGAGTGTCCTCTGACCATTGAGGTGTCACATTTTATACCACGACATCAGCAGACCCATGACAGTGCATGACCAGGGAATCATTTGTAGAGAAGGATAACAGAGAAACAGGCCCTTTGGCCCATTTAGCCCATGTTGAAACCACTTCAACTGCCTACTCCCATTGACCTGCACTGGGACCATAGCCCTCCATTCCCCTACCATTCAAACTTCTCTTAAATGTTGAAATAAAGCTTGCATGCACCACTTGTCCTGGCAGCTCATTCCACACTCATGACCCTCTGAGTGAAGAAATTTCCCTCATGTTCCCCTTAAACTTTCATGCTTAACCTGTGACCTGTTTGTAGTTCCACCCAATTTCACAGTGGAAAAGGCCTGCTTGCATTGGATCTATACCCTTCATAATTTTGTATACCTCTATCAAATTTTCCCTCAATCTTCTGCGTTCCAAGGAATAAAATCCTAACCTATTCAATGTTTCCTTATAAATCAGGTCCTCCAGTCCCGGCAGCGTCCTTGTAAATTCTCTCCATACTTCAAATTTATTTGCATCTTTCCTATAGGTAGGAGACCTAAACTGCACGCAATATTCCAAATTATGCCTCCCCAATGTCTTATACCACTTCAAGTTAACATCCCATCTCCTGCACTCAATACATTGATTTAGGAAGATCATTCTGCCAAAGGCTTTCTTTACGATCCTGTCTACCTGTGACACCACTTTCAACAAATTATGGACCTATATTCCAAGACCCCTTTGTTCACACTCCTCAGTTCATTTTGCAAAACTTCACACTTGTCTGTGTTAAATTCCATCTGCCACTTTTCCAACTGATGTGGATCCCTCTGCAAGCTATGGTAGCCTTCCTCATTGTCCACTGCACGCCCAATCATGGTGTGATCCACAAATCTGCTGATCCAGATCATTGCTCTTGATGACAAACAACAATGGACCCAGCACCGATTTCTGTGGCATTCAGCTGGTCACAGTCCTCCAGTCAGAGAGGCAACCATCTACTACCACCCTCTGGCTTCTCCCACAAAGCCAATTTGCTACCTCGTCCTGAATGCCAAGCAACTGAACCTTCTTGACCAGCCTCCCATGCGGGACCTTGTCAAATGCCTTGTTAAAGTTCAAGTAGACAACATCCACTCCCCTGCCTTCATCCACATTCCTGGTAATATCCTCGAAAATCTCTATCAGATTGTTAGACATGACCTACCATGTACAAAGCCATGATGACTATCCTTAATCAGTCCATATCTATCCGAATACTTATATCTCCAGTCCTTTAGAATAACTTGCCCACAACTGATGTCAGACTCACCAGCCTGTTAATTTTCTGGGAGTGGTGTACAGCTGCTGATAATGGTGAAACTTGCTGTGTAAACTTGGCTGTGCTGGACATTTCGGACGAAGGGTCTTGGCCCAAAACATCGACTATACCTCTACCTAGAGATGCTGCCTGGCCTGCGGCGTTCACCAGCAACTTTTAAGAGTGTTAGATTGAACTTTTTTTTGGTGTGCAGGATGGGAACTATATTTTAAATGGCAGTCTGTTCCCTCGAATAATGTTGAACTATCGTACAACACTTGATGTATAAGACATTAAGGTTATTGATGGGAATGGACTTTGAAAATTTCCACTACACCACTGATTAGCAGTGAACATTAACCGGATTGGTTCATTGAGTCTCCCCGCCCAATCACCCAAAGTGGAGTAAGTATTTGTCCAGACTGGGAGTGCAGGAACAGGGGCTGGGGAATCAATAGCCTGGTTTATGTGCAAACAACAGGAATTCTGTAGATGCTGGAAATTCAAGCAGCACACATCAAAGTTGCTGGTGAACTCAGCAGGCCAGGCAGCATCTCTAGGAAGAGGTACAGTCGACGTTTCAGGCCAAGACCCTTCATCAGGACTCCCCCTCCCCCTCCCACTTTCAAATCTCTTACTAACTCTTCCTTCAGTTAGTCCTGACGAAGGGTCTCGGCCTGAAACGTCGACTATACCTCTTCCTAGAGATGCTGCCTGGCCTGCTGCGTTCACTAGCAACTTTGATGTGTGTTGCCTGGTTTATGTGCATTGTTTTCTGAGATAACTGTTGCTACTATCACTTGTTGGTAAGATGGTGGCACGCTTGGATGCAATGACTTCTATGGAGCCAGCAGCCAAAGTTGTTGACTTTTTAAACATTATTTATGATGGCAAAGACCTGCTGGACATTAGAACTCAACTGGAGAGAGTTGTTATGCTCCACTGGAGTACCACAGGTGGTGTGGCATGGCAAACGTGCTGGAGTCTGTGCTGTCCTTTAGTGTCCACTAGGCAGAAGACGAGTTGTATTGTGACGAGCTGTGTTACTGCTGCAACATTCATGGACCGTCTTGAACCAGCCTTTTTGTTTGTGTGTGATTATATTTTAGTACTATATGTGCTTTATACTGTGCATGACATTTGGTACTGTGTTTTGCATCTTGGCTCTGGAGTAACGATATTTCATTTGACTGTGTTCATGTATGGTTGAATGACCATTAAATTTGAAATTGAAAGATGGTCATCAGATTGGGGACAGTACACTGATGTGCCTGTGCCCTGATGAAAGGTCTTGGTCTGAAACCTTGACTGTCTACTCTTTTCCATAGATGCTGCCTGGCCTGCTGCATTCCTCCAGCATTTTGAGTGTGTTACCTCCTAATGTGTGTCAGCTCAGAAGTGACCAGGAGCCCAACTTGCAGGAAATGAAAATTTTTAAATTGCAACAGGTTCTGGACCTGAAATATCAACTGCTTCTCTTTCTCCAGATGCTTCGTGACCCAAACATTTCCAATATCTTTTCTTGTTATTGGTAACTTGCAAGATGAATCGGATCTGTTCCAGGGTGCACTTTCCCTGAAAGTGAGGCATGTAACTGTGCTTTACGTAGCTTCTGCACCACATAATCACTATGCACCAGTCTATGATGATCCCAGGAACCTGTTCATCACCAGTGAGGCTTGTAAGACCCTTTCCTCTTCCAGTTTTTGTGGGGAAAATATCATGGTAATACAAGTCCAAGCTGGTGTTTGGGGCACATTTGTAGCCAAGGGATAATGTAAGGGACTCGTGGAGGATGGACAACCTAGCTTTGCAATTTAATTTGTTAAAATTGGACAAATTTAAGAGAAGTTAATTATATTTTTAAAAAAACGCCAGGCCGGTACTGTTAACGCGAACTCTGAATAGTAAAGGCAGCCTGCAAGAGCAGTGTTTGTGTAGGCATTTTGGAGTTACATCATTGTAACATAATGTCTGTGCTAATGGCTTTTTTTAGGATTGGTTCTTTGGCTGCCTGCCTTTAATTGCACCGACCCCCTGGCTCCAGTGATGTCATTAAGATAATTTGGATATCTGGAAGTTAATTTTTTTTTATATATAATTGCTCTCTGTTCAAAATAGAACTCACGATCACTGCAGAAAGAGTCGTTCATTTACAATGAGGGCCAACTTAAAGGAAAGTGAAATGCATATAGAAACATAGAAAATAGGTGCAGGAGTAGGCCATTCGATATGATCATGGCTGATCATCCAAATCAGAACCCTCTACGTGACTTCTCTCCATACCCTCTGATCCCTTTAGCCACAAAGGCCGTATCTAACTCCCTCTTAAATATAGCCAATGAACTGGCCTCAACTGTTTCCTGTGTTAGAGAATTCCACAGATTCACCACTCTCTGTGTGAAGAAGTTTTTCCTTATCTCGGTCCTAAAAGGCTTCCCCTTTATCCTCAAGCTGTGACCCCTCATTCTGGACTTCCCCAACATCGGGAACAATCTTCCTGCATCTAGCCTGTCCAATCCCTTTAGAATTTTATACATTTCAATAAGATCCCCTCTCAATCTTCTAAATTCCAGAGAGTATAAGCCTAGTCGATCCAGTCTTTCATCATATGAAAGTCCTGCCATCCCAGGAATCAATCTGGTGAACCACCTTTGTACTCCCTCTATGGCAAGAATATCTTTCCTCAGATTAGGGGACCAAAACTTCACACAATACTCCAGGTGTGGTGTCACCAAGGCCTTGTACAACTGCAGTAGTACCTCCCTGCTGCTGTACTCAAATCCTCTTGCTATGAATGCCAGCATACCATTCGCCTTTTTCACCACCTGCTGTACCTGCATGCCCACTTTCAATGACTGGTGTAGAATGACACCCAGGTCTCGTTGCACCTCCCCTTTTCCTAATCAGCCACCATTCAGATAATAATCTGTTTTCCTGTTTTTGCCACCAAAGTGGATAACCTCACATTTATCCACATTAAATTGCATCTGCCATGAATTTGCGCATTCGCCTAACCTATCCAAGTCACCCTGCATCCTCTTAGCATCATATCAAGATAGTATTTCACGAACTTTATTGAAATGTTTGTGTGATTTTTGATAACAATGGGAATTGTCCCTGTAACATTACAAGGGACTGCTATTATTGGAGGTGCTCCACATGGCGACCATACCTGTAAGCTCAGATGTATCCTGAGGAGCTGGAGAACCCAGATTGGGACATCCCAGCAGCGGACTGGGGCTCAACTTCTCGTGATGCTAATTTATCAGGCTTGTGAATGAGGTATAACAAGTGAAAGGAAGGTAGAACAGTGGATGTAACCATTAGTGTCCTTCAATAATCTTAGAAGGACAAATCTTGGATTTTGGTGTGTCAGTTATTTAACATTGAGATATGAGTGTGTATCTACATGTGTTTCCAGTAAAGAACAGATTTGGGGAAAAGTTATTGAATAAAAAATAACCACTTTCAAAAATGCACTCTCAATGTATACACAAGAAACTCTGATTATTGCATACATAAACACTACAATAGAAGTTTCCAACCTTTTTATGCCATGGAGCCTTACCATTAATTGAGGGGTCCATGGACCTGGGTTTGGGAACTCCTGCACTACACTGAGCCAACATGAAGTGTATTACTGTTTTAAAAAGTATGTGTGGGCTTTCAGGCAATTGAACTTTACTTTTCAAAGATTTATTATAATTTTATTAAATTTTGTAACCATGTTAAATTGGTGTCCTAAGTTCTTAGCAGAGAGTCATTCTGGCTGCAGTTAATAAGCTGAATGTGGCGTTTCAGATTAGTTCATTATGATGAATTTCTGAAGTAGTTTAGCAAATTTCAGGAATGAACTAATTGAGGGGGGATGGGGAGGAAAAGATTAGAATGTAAGTGGCTGATCAAAACAAGACAACACGAAATGCCACAGTGAACAAATGAGCTCATTGTAGCAATGACTAAGTGTTTTGTCTCCCGTCACTCCTCCTGACTGCCCTTGTTAATCTATAATCAGAACCAGTCATCTGTACTATCAGGTCAATGTGTGTCTTATGCACAGTCTTTTTTTTTGAGCTGGTTGTGAGATTCTTTGTGCAGCATACTGTAAGTACAGTGAGCATCTTATTCAGCATGGACATTGATTTAATACAGCAATCACAAAGCGGTTCTCTTTCACCACACTCTTGATGCATTCAGCAAATTATAGTGAATCTTCTGCTTGGAAATTCCATATAGTGGCCTGAGATTTGACACCATTATTTTGGAGGGGTTTGCTATTCCTGTGGCAGTCCTCTAAGGGAAGTAGCCTTGAGGTTCTTGCCATTGGCACGTTGTACTCCATTCCTGCAGAAGGAAGCCCGTTTGAACTACTGCGTGCAGTATAGTACTAATGCACGTTGGTGACCTACAGTGCATGCATGATACTGGAAAAGCACTAGGTGGTTTAACCACAGCTGTAGAATGAAAGGGTAAGATGACCATGTTTCTAAATATTTTACTTCAAATGTAATGTACTTGAATTTTTGAACATGGAGCATAGAGTACAGCGAAGGATCAGGCCAATTATCCCACAATATTGTGTCTGATTAATGGCATTGCCAATCGAACGCCCAACTAAACTGATTCCTTCTGCCTACATAATGTCCATATTCTTCCATTTCCTGCACATACATGTGTCTACCTAGCACCACCATCGTATTTGCCTCTCCACCACTGCCCCAGGCAGCACATTACAGGGGTGGGTGTGTGTGTGTGTGTGCTCGTGTTCCTTTGAACTTCTCCCTCTCACCTTAAATGCATGCCTTCTAGTATTAGAACTTTTCAGCCTGGCCATAAGATGCTGGCTGTGTGCTCCATCTATGGCTCCTATAATCTTATAAACCTCTATCTGATCTCCCTTCGGCCTCCGCTGTTCCAGAGGAAACAACTGCAGCCTGTCCACACCCTCTCCTCCGTGCAGCATTCCAGTGAACCTCTTCCACACCCTCTCCACAGCCTCAGTCCTTCCTGTAATGGAGCAACCACAACCGAGTGCAATACTTGATGCAGCCTAAGTAGAGTTTTATGAATTTGACTTGGAAGCCATGTGCAGATGCTATGTTCCTGTGCATTTGCCCCCCCCCCCCACCCCAAGATCAATTTAACTTCC
This sequence comes from Mobula birostris, assembly GCF_030028105.1. Lineage (NCBI taxonomy): Eukaryota > Metazoa > Chordata > Chondrichthyes > Myliobatiformes > Myliobatidae > Mobula > Mobula birostris. The sequence goes on from NC_092378.1 coordinate 108,106,327, forward strand.
CTCCCACACAGTCCTCCATCTTTTTCAGATAAGCACATGTATAAAAGAAGTTTCTTGAGTCCGTAATGTATCTGCCTCCACCACTATGTGTTTTGCATAACACTCGCTCTGTTTTTAAAAAAAACCTCTGACATCCCCACAATACTTTCCTCCGTTCACCGTAAAGTTGTGCCTCTCATAATCGCAATTTCTACCCTAACTGTCCACTTTATCTATGCCCCTCCTTATCATCCCATTCAAGTCACCTCCCCATTTTCTCCAAAGAGAAAAGTCCTTACTTGACGTATTCTCTTAAGATATACTCTAATTCAGACAGCAGCCTGGTAAATCCCTTCTGCACCCTCTAAAACCTACACATCCTTTCTATGATGAGCGGATCAGAAGTGAATACAGTACTCCCAAGTGTGATCTAACCAGAGTTTATAGAGCTGCAACATTATTTTGTGGCTCTTGAACTGAATCCCCTGACTATTGAAGGCTAACACAAACACCCTACCAACTTGCATGGCAACGTTGAGGGATCTGTGGACATGGACCCCAAGTTCTGTCTGTTCTTCCCATTAAGATTTCTGCCATTAGTGCTGTATCTGCCTTCAAGTTCAACGTCCAAAACTCCACACTTTTTCCCCATTGACCTCTGCCAATTCTCAACCTAGCTCTGCATGCTATCCGTGTCCTAACCTGTTCCAATTGGGTATGTATGTGAACTGGAGTAGGGATGGTGGTTGGCAGAGATATGGGATCTCTTAATAGTTATGCCAGGTGATGCATATAACACGTGCTAAAGCCACGCGCTCAAATGATAATTGACCTGCTGTTGTCCTTTTTCAGATCCATTGGTGTTCTAGTTTGTAAAATCTGTTTTTGTGTATGTATTGTATAAGTTTGTTACACACAACTTGTCTCCTTCCAATGTGTGTGCTCCCTGTTATGAATAATTAGTGCTTGAATGTTTGTTTTCAACTCTGGATGCATGTTCAGTTGTTATTGGTCAGCCATGTCATGAGCTTTCATCATTTGGCAAAGGCAGCAACTTTCAACTGTAATAACTTTCAACCAAATTGGCCAGTGCAAGCTCAGTACACATGAGCATTGAGAGGCACCTGAAACATCTTCTGTTATTCTTTTCCATAGATACTGACTGATCTGCTGAAATTCTCCAGCATGTTGTTACACCTGGGCATTGTCCAACTGTTGCCCTTTGCTGCTACATTTGTTTGTTATTCCGGATTCTGGGCCAGCGCGGTAGCGTAATGGTTAACACAACACTCTATAGTACCAGCAATCTGGGTTCAATTTCCACCGCTGCCTGTAAGGAGCTTGTACATTCTCCCCATGACTGCTACGGCTTCCACCCAGAGTCCAAAGTGCACTGGTTGTTAGGTTAATTGATCATTGTAAATTTTCCTGTGTTTAGGCTAGAGTTAAACATGGATTGCTGGGCGGTGGGGCTCGAAGGCCAGAAGGACCTATTCTTCACTGTATATGAATAAATTTTTGCTGGTTCCTCACTCATCCTTGCTCAGTGATCCCTATTACATGCCCACAAGCCAATCCAATTACCCTTGTGTTTGGAGTACCCCAAACTGAGGAGCTGCATTCTAGAGCAATGTGTCTGGGTTCCATTATCAAAGTATTGCCAGCTTCATTGGGAGTGTTTCATAAAATTTCTAGAGCTAGTTGTACTTAATAACTGACGTTCAGTTTATAAAATTTTATCAGAGAAGATGAGCCTGAGTAATATGTTCACTATCATAGACTTGTTACTTATAATGTGTTCATATCATAGCCTTGTTACTAATTGGCAAAGTATTTGATTTCCACAGAGCCTCCCAGCTTTGTCTGTGTCTAGTGCTAATCTTCCCAGTGTGAATTTGTCATTTCTGCACGTAAAATTTTCCATCGATAATGAGTAGAGGGAAGTTAGGAATAAGTGAAGAAACTCGCCTATGCAGCTTGTAGTTCCACTGAAACAGCAAACTCTAGCAAAAACCATTGCTTTGTTATTCGTCAGTAAACTGTGTACGTGTCATCTAATTACTTCAGATAAGCAGATGAAGCTCAGCTTTTTCTGATAGTTCATTTTTATTTTGTGGTTCAGATCTCTGATTCTTTGTTATGAATTAATTGATCCATTATTCCATGACATCCTAATCGTAAACTACCCCATTAACAGATTTGATGCAGGAAACAGAAAATGTTAAAATAGTTAAATGTTCTATATTTGAGGGAAAAGTGTGGTTTATGCCTGACCTGAGTAAATAGAAAGAAGCTTAATTTATATTGGCCAGAAAAATAGTGAAGGTAATTGTTTATTTGCATGAGGTACATGTTTATTATAAAGCCAGCTCCTAAAAGGTCACAGAGCTTCACTGTTCTGTGTGAAATCCCTCTTATACAATTGCTTCAAAGTTTTTTTTCCCAGCCTAATAAGATTGACTCCACTCGAAGTGAAAAGGAATATGTAGCAGTAACTTGAACAAACTAGTGTCGCTGCTGGCAACCAAACAGGAGGTAGTTATCCTTGTATGATTCACCCTCTGATAAATCCAATAATAGTGTTCCAAAAAGTCAAAGAAATATATTCAATCCTTTATTAGCAACTGGCAAAGCATACAATCTTGAAGCAATGTAGTGAAGTTAAGTAATTTCAAATGCAATTCAGTAACGTTAAGCAATCAACAAAAGATGTGACACCCAGCGGTCCCCAGCTCTAAACTGTCAAGAGCAAAGCACGAATATGTATCTAAACCCTTTGCTTTTACCACGTCCCCACTCACGTGACTAGTTACCATAATAAATGCATGAAGCACAGAATACAATGCAGATAGAAACGCAAACATGAGAAAATCTGCAGATGCTGGAAATTTAAGCAACACACATAAAATGTTGGTGGAACGCAGCAGGCCAGGCAGCATCTATAGGAAGAAGTACAGTTGACGTTTCGAGTCGTGAACCTTGGTCAGGACTAATGGAAAAAAAGATAGTAAGAGATTTGATGGGGAGGGGGAGACCTGAAAGGATAGGAGAAGACAGGATGGGGGAGGGATGAAGCCAAGAGCTGGGAAGTTGATTGGCAAAAGGGATACAAGGCTGGAGAAGGGGGAGTATCATGGGACGGAAGGCCTTGGAAGAAAAAAAGTGGGAGGGGAACACCAGAAGAACATGGAGAACAGGCAAGGAGTTACTGTGAGAGGGAAAAAAAAAAGAAAACAAATGAATTAGGGATGGGGTAAGAAGGGGAAGAGGGGCATTCATGGAAGTTAGAGGTCAATGTTCATGCCATCAGGTTGGAGGCTACCCAAACGGAATATAAGGTGTTGTTCCTCCAACCTGAGTGTGGCTTCATCTTGATAGTAGAGGAGGCCATGGATTGACATATCAGAATGGGAATGGGATGTGGAATTAAAATGTGTGGCTACTGGGAGATCCTGTTTCCTCTGGCGGACAGAGCGTAGGTGTTCAGTGAAGCGGTCTCCCAATCTGCATCGGGTCTCGCCAATATATAGGTAGAAACAGGATGCTTGGCTCTTACAGAATAGTTATTCATTGTTTTGTGCGTGGGTTATGGCATCCTAATGCAGGTTCTATGCATCATTTCTCCAAGGGCACTTACGCGGATTGGAGAGAAGTACTTCCCAGGATTTGTTGTCATGGGACACTCTTGGCAATTAAATCTTTATGCTAAATTGGGAATCCTTTATCTAGTCTTTTTATATCCAATTTTCTAGCTCCCCTCCACATTGGTTTCTTGATTTCCTCAGTAACTTGCCTTTCCCTAGGCCCACCCTGCAGTTGCTGGTCCCTCTTCCCTCGTTACACCTCATCATCTGTCTAGGGTGAGATCCTAACCTCTCACCCGTTGTGCGGCCTATTGAAGCCATTCATCACACCCAGAAAAGACTATGTGGCCAATGTGTGCTGTTTGCCATTGGAGTGAAAACTAGCAAAGATGAAGCAAATTATCTGCTTCTGAACTTTAATTCTTTGAACCTTGATGACTAGTTTAAATCCCAGAGACTGCAGCATGGTCGTTTCACATGCCACCGCAGCTGAGTTCACAATCAATCTTGACAATGGAAGCAAGTTTTCTTAAACGGAGATGGTTGGCATTGAGCCTTGGAAGTGTTTTATTTTTGTTTGACTTGGGTTGAAGCTCCAGGAGAGATGTTTGGGAGGACTTTCTCCTCAGTTCTAATTTGTTAATCTTCCTAAAGAGGTCTTTCCCAAGGTCTTAAAAGTACCTTTGGATTTTGTTCTTCTAGGGTTGTGTGAGTCGGTGGAATTTTAATGACTGGGTCTTCGCCTCACTAGTTATAGAAACAGGTGATCTTGCTGTGGCTTGAGGCTAATTTGCTATTGAGTGGGGCCCATACCTCCTCCATCCATTTGTAATTCTGCCTTGTATTATTATCTCTAGATAGTCAAACTCTTTAAATTTAAACATTGATTGTGGACGAAAATTTTTATCTTGCTACTTCCCTGGTTCACTTTCGCCATCCCACTCTGTAAAACTGCTTTCTATGTAATCTCCCTAAATTGCTTTATTCCATATTTTCTTGCAACCTAGAAGCCATTTCAGTTAATTTTGCTTACGCTGGCTCTCGGTAATCCCGTTCCTGTTGGAAATCACCCTGTAATCTATTCTGCTTCAATCATGATTCTGCTTCTTTTCTACAGACTAATTTACATTCTACCAACAAGTTCGATTCTACCACTTGTACCATTAAAGAATATTTAATTGTTTTTAGTTCTCGGGTATTCGTCCAGGGAAGCAAGATAATTTCTTATTTCAGTGACATTGTCTCAAATGCATCTTGCCTTTACCCTAAAGTGAAGGCTGTGCTGCCACACACAGTGATCTTCCACACCCGTCAGACATGGTTCCTATGGGTTATGCTTGCTTTGATCTCCCCTTCATCAGGAGGGGAGGAGAAGATGGCGCAATGCAGCGCGCGCGGCTGCTCCGAAATGATTTTATATTTGTAAGTAAGGGCCGTGCACAACCCTGATTTGATGGAGACAGATGTGAGAAGCACGGAGGAACATCTGGAGGAACTTCTGAAATGCCCGCTTCGCTGCCGTTGCTACTGTGCGATTGAGAATCTCTGGAGGGGAAGGCCCCAAATCCTTGGCTTTGCCTGTTGCAGGGGCTGGGGTCGAAGCGCTCGGCAGAGATGGTGCTCGGTGTCGGAGGGCTGGTCGGAGGCTCGAAGTTTTCGAACAGACTCGAGAGTCGACTGTTGTTGGGTGCTTCCAGAGTGCTGCATTGGCAAGTTTGCGGCGCTGGAAGCTCATGGCAGGAAGAGAGTTTCTCTTCTTTCTACTGTCTGTGTGAGATGATGGGACTTTCGAAAGACTTTGAGACTTTTTTTTACCATGCCCATAGTCTGTTCTTTATCCAATTTATGGTATTGCTTTGCACTGTTGTAACTATATGTTATGATTATGTGGTTTTTGTCAGTTTTTTTAGTCTTGGTTTGTCTTGTTTCTGTGATATCATTCTGGAGGAACATTGCATCACTTAATGCATGCATTACTAAATGACAATAAAAGAGGACTGCGTGTCCTCATAATCTAATCTAAATTCATTTTGTATTTGAACAATGACCAGCAGATGACAATCTTTGATTTTGAATCTGGGCTTTGCCCTGACAGAAGTGCACATTATTCAACCCTGTAGCAAACCAGACATGGTGTGGTACAATGGAAGCCAATAGAACTGTTACCTCTTGGTTCCAATGGCCTGGCTTCAATCCTGACTTGTATGGAGTTTGCATATTTCCCCGTGATAGCAAGATTTATCTTTGGACACTCTGATTTCCTCCCCATTCTGAGGACATTTATTTATTGAGAGACAGAGTGGAGTAGGCTGTTCTGGCACTTTGCGGCATGCCGCCCAGCGACTCCCAACTTAACCCTAGCCTGATCAAAGGACATTTTACTTCCTTGCTTATCCTTCCAACCAGTACATCTTTGGACTGTGGGAGGAAACCAGAGCACCTGGAGGATACCCACAAGGTCACGGGGAGAAAGTACCAACTTCTAACAGGCAGTGGCGGGAATTGAACCCATGTCACTGGTACTGTAAAGCGTTCTGCTAACCACTGTCCTGCACCATACAGGTCATTATAGGTCAGTAAGTTAATTCATGATTATAAATTGACCCTAGTGTGTGTTAGTGGGGGCAGACCTTGATGAAAACAAGGGAGAGAATATGATGAGATTAATGTAAATGGGTCCTTGATGGCTAGCATAGACTGGTTGGGTCTCGGGGCCTGTTTTTGCATTATGTAAATTGTGGCTGAGTGACTAGCTGAAGCTCCTGGTTCTATTGCAGATGGCTCCTGCAATAATAAAATAAACCCTTTGAATAATGAGATCTTAAGGTTTATCAGTTTGCTTTCGCATGCCTCGGTGATTGTGGCATCCTTGGCATGGGTTGCAGTTATTTAAAGAATTTTTTTTCACCCTTCCCAATCCAAGGCTTTTCGATTTGCATGTTCAGTGAAACCAACGAAGCCAGGTGCCTGGATGCTTACGAAACTCAACTCAAAATAACATGCAGTGCTTTAGTGGAATAAGTCTATGCGTTATGTTGGGCACAGGTGTTTATATTATCTGTGAAAAGGGCACAGCATTTTGTTTTTACTGCCAATTTTGATGCAAGCCTGCTTTAAAAAATGTATAATGGTGATACCTTGTAGAGTAATTGAAAACTGAGTGTAGAATTCCTTGGCTGAGATAAAGCCGCATTTAGCAATACAAATACCAGGAACAAGTGCATGGATGCCAACTAAAAAGTTCAGTGAAGGGGCCATGGAACCAAGGAAGGTTCTGAAAGGGTGACATAATCAGTCCTATTTCTTCCCCTGACCCCACGCCTTGCAATTTTCACATAGTTTTTGCACTTTCTGGTATTAGTTTTCTTCTGAAAGATGCTGTTGTATCGATTAACACCACCCTTTTGTACAGTGCATTCCACACATTCAAATGTTCTCCACCTCACCTCACGCACATTGATAGTTACCATAAATCTGTGGTTTCTGCCAAGTGGACTTCAGCCACAAGAAACTATTCTTCCTTGTCTGTGCTTCCAAAACCTTTCTGTCAGTTTCGACACTGCAATAATTGGCAGTGAAGCTTCACTCCCCAGTGATTCAACGCCTTTTATGCATGCTTCATATGGGAGAATACCCACAGTATCTGGTGACCCTGGATCTTTGACTCAGAGGCTGATGTTAGAGCATCCTTCAGGGCGGTGAATCCCTTGCAAGGTGTCAGGCCCCGATGGAGTACGAGGCAGGTTTTGTTGTTGTTCAGTCATTAAGTCGAGTCCAACTCTTCCTGATCTCGTAGACCATCGGGTTTTCATAGCAAGATATGGAAGTAGATTGCCAGGCCTTTCTTCCGTGCAGTTACTACTGCTGCCCAGGATGAGTAAAACTCAGGACCATCTGCCTTGAAATCCAGTGCTGATGCCGCTACACCACCAGCTGGCCCAAGAGGCAGGTTATAGGAAACCTACGCCAGCCAACTGGCTGCAGTGATCAAGGACGTCTTCATCCCCTCACTGCTACAGTATGGGGTGCCCAAGAAGAGCAAAGTGAGGTACCTCAATTATTATAGCCAGATAGCACTCACAGCTGAGACTTGTGTAGTGTTTGGCCAAACTCGCTCGCTGTTGTACTTCACACCATTAATACTTTCATGCGTCCTTTATGCTTTTTAACAAACAGTCTTGTCAGTTTGTCTTTCTAACTTCAAAACATTCTGTTGCCTATTTCCTTTGTCCGTGCAATAATTGTATCTTTGTAAAATGAGCAAGTTAACCCCACTGGAAAGCAATATCAACTAGACGTTCATTGTAACCAGACAGTGGTAGCAACACCAAAACGTTTTAAGTTTGATTTATAGAAATCTTTATTGTGTTTATGGAATTGAAGGAATGATGGGAGTTTCTCTGACCAGTTTGGGATTCTGTTTTGAGCATTGGCGTTGTGGCCTTCAATGTCAACTGTCAAAGAGGATTTGGAGATTATGGCCAGAGATGCAGATTAAACATGTTTACTGTTGACTAATCTTCTGAGAAGCACTTGGGAACAAAAATCAGACAGGCAGCACTAATGTCTGCAGCAGAGCAGCTGCAGCCCTGAAAGCCACTGGATGACAATCAAACTGTCTTCATCCACTACCTATTGCTATTTTCCTTCATGGCCGTGTTGTGCTTGCCAGAGGTGCAATGCTTTGGATAGCATACAGTGAATGTTTCAGAGTGAAAAAGGAAGGTTTAATATGGTAGTTCTTTTGCGGTGATTATAATTGATACCATTTTTGCTAAAAAGGACAGCAACACTTTACAGGCAATCTAGGTTAAATTCCCTCCACTGCCTGTAAGATCTTTGTACATTCTTCCCATGACCATGTGAGTATCCTTCAGGTACTCCAGTTTCCTCCCACAGTCCAAAGACTAGGTTAATTGGTCATTGTAAATTGTCCTGCGGATTAGGCTATGTACAGGGTTACATCGGGGGATTCCTGGGTGGTGCGGCTTGAAAGACCCATTCTGCGTTGTATTTCAAATAAACAGAGCTAATTGCTACCTTGGGAAAAGTTGACTATTTGGTATTGAATCAAGTCTATGTTGCTATAGGTGGCTTAGTTTGTATAATTGTGTCTGTATCTGTGCCCTAATTTAATTTGAGTGATAAGATTCTATTACACTGGCATTCACTGTTAATAGACCTGTTGCATTAAGAGGAGTTCTTCAAATCAAACAAGGGCCAGTGCCTTTCTACTGAGTAAGGAAATAGTTTGTTGAGAAACAATCAAAGGCACCTTTAGTTGTAACGTGAAGGGATTCAATCCATTCCGTCTCACTATAATTTTCCCCTTTAATCCACCCTCTGAATAGCCTAACTCCCACAATAGCCCTTACCCTCTTCCCATCAAAGCTAATGATGCACATTCTCTGTGGTATGTTTAATCTTCATAGAACTTCAATGCCTACATCTTGCAGTCGCTAAGATTCTCATCTACAATGTTGCCTCTTCCAACCCATTTGCCTCCCAAGCCACTAAAATTTCAACTCATTTGAAGCCCTGGTACCCACATGAAGGCTGCACTAAGCCCCATGTACCTAGCTTCCCTTTCCTTGCTAGCACAGTTCCACACAGAACACTAATTTTAAAGTCCTCCATGACCTTTCATTTCAAACCTACTCTCCTCTTTTCTCTCTACTAGTAAGAGTCAGTGGCAAATATTGCACTCAGCTTCACTTGCACCATCATTGAAATCTTCCCACATCCTATAAAATCGTTTTCAAGAACTGTTCATATCTTGTTCTTAATATTTATTGCTTATTCATTTATTATTATTATTTTTATATTTGCACAGTTTGTTGCCTTTTGCACATTGGTTGAACACCCAAGCTGATGTGGTTTTTCATTGATTCTATATGGTTATTCAGTATGCCCACAAGAAATTGAATCTCAGGGATGTATATGGTGACATATATGTACTCTGATAATAAATTTACTCTGAACTTTGAGAATTCTCATTCTCCCTCTACAGTACTATATCTCTTTGACTCGCACATCTTTGCTTCCTCCAAGTTCATGCACCAGTTTGATTTCTTCCTTCCCATCTACGTACTACTAAAACTCTCATGCTCTGTCTGTCTGTTTGTCTGTTTGTGACCTCCAATTAGTGCAAATGGTGCATTACAGCAGCACTTTATTTTGGCTAAATCCAATTAAAATGCGCTAACTTGCAGAATACAGGCAAAGTTCAGGGTTATATATTCGTATAAAATTGCTCATTCGCCAGAAATCAACAGGCTCCCTTTTAACCCGCGAGCCAGTCTGCCATCATGGAAATCGGGACACGACAGCTCGACACATGCGCATGGCCAACCTCAGCAGCGACACCTACCGAAGCAAAAGGGCAGGGCAGCTCTATTTTGAGGGGTCCACATTCTGCTAATCACCATCAGCATGTGCAGGATTGGGACAGATCTAACTGCCACCCATCTATAAGAAATAATTAAATCTTATTGTAATGACGTCATTGGGAAGTGGCAAGGAGAGGGGGAGAACAAGAATTGGATGAGGCCAGGGCTGCATGACTCCAGGATCAAAGAGTCAGGACAAAAAAGATGAGAGAGTACAGATGAAACAGAGGAGGAGAGGCATGCACGGCTCCAGGATCAGAGACAAACAACAAATAGTAGAAGAGATGAAGAGATGGGGGATGAAAGGGCTGCATGTCTCCAGAATGACAGCGATAGGCACAAGGGTGGCAGAGCAACACTCACAACACGCTGGAGGAACTCAGCAGGTCGGGCAGCATCCGTGGAAATGATCAGTCAATGTTTCGGGCCAGAACCCTTCATCAGGACTGAAGAGGGAAGGGGCAGAGGCCCTATAAAGAAGGTAGGGGGAGGGTGGGAAGGAGAAGGCTGGTAGGTTCTAGGTGAAAAACCAGTAAGGGGAAAGATAAAGGGGTGGGGGAGGGGAATCAGGGAAGGGATAGGCAGGAAAAGTGAAGATGGAACAGGGGAAAGCACAATGGGTAGTAGAAGGAGGCAGAACCGTGAGGGAGGTGATAGGCAGCTGGGGGAGGGGGCATAGTGAAACAGGGATGGGGGAAGGGAGGGGGAGAGAATTACCGGAAGTTGGAGAATTCAACGTTCATGCCCAGGGGCTGGTGTCTACCCAGGCGGTATATGAGATGTTGCTCCTCCAACGTGAGCTTAGCCTCATCATGGCAATAGAGGAGGCCATGTATGGACATATCTGAATGGGAGTGGGAAGCAGAGCTGAAGTGGGTGGCTACTGGGAGATCTTGTCTGTTTTGGCAGACGGAGCGGAGGTACTCGATGAAGCGGTCCCCCAATCTGTGTCAGGTTTCACCGATGTAGAGGAGGCCGCACCGGGAGCACTGGATGCAATAGATGACCCCAACAGACTCACAAGTGAAGTGTTGCCTCACCTGGAAGGACTGTTTGGGGCCCTGAATGGTAGCAAGAGAGGTGGGGTAGGGACAGGTGTAGCACTTACGCTTACATGGATAAGTGCCGGGTGGGAGATCCGTGGGGAGGGACGTGTGGCACCAGGGAGTCGCGATGGACCGATCCCTGCGGAAAGTGGAGGGGGAAAGATGTGCTTAGTGGTGGGGTCCTGTTGAAGGTGGCGGAAGTTGTGGAGGATAATGTGCTGGATCCGGAGGCTGGTGGGGTGGTAGGTAAGGATAAGGGGAACTCTGTTCCTGTTGTGGTTGCGGGAGGATGGGGTGAGGGCCGAAGTGCAGGAAATGGAGGAGATGAGGGTGAGGGCATCATTGATGACGGCAGAAGGGAAACCATGATCCTTAAAGAAAGAGGACATTTGAGATGTCCTGGATGGCAGATAAGCCAGAAATGATGTCATCAAAAGTGTCCTTCGTTAAATGAGGAGCTATATTTGCTTTGCTATGAGTCGTTCTTCTTTAATAAACTGAGGTTTCCAAAGCAAAGTGATACCAATAGCATTCAGGAAAATTTAATGTTCATTCTGGTCACATCAGACTGCGCTACCCTTCTCTCAAAGGGTGCTCCAACGGGTCACCCCGTTGTCTAGTAAATAGCTAAATACTTTAATGCAAGATGCATTTTAAAATATAAAGTTTGCTCTTGTTCTTTTAAAGTAACAAGTAGAATTCGAGCAACACGCATAAAAGTTCCTGGTGAATGCAGCAGGCCAGGCAGCATGGAAGAGGTACAGTCGACGTTTCGGGCTGAGACCCTTCGTCAGGACTAACTGAAGGAAGAGCTAGTAAGAGATTTGAAAGTGGGAGGGGGAGGGAGAGATCCAAAATGATAGGAGAAGACAGGAGGGGGAGGGATGGAGCCAAGAGCTGGACAGGTGATTGGCAAAAGGGATATGAGGGGATCATGGGACAGGAGGCCCAGAGAGAAGGAAAAGGGGGAGGGGGGGAAACCCCAGAGGATGGGCAAGGGGTATAGTCAGAGGGACAGAGGGAGAAAAAGGAGAGAGAGAGAAAGAATGTCTGTATATAAATAAAAAACGGATGGGGTACGAGGGGGAGGCGGGGCATTAGCGGAAGTTAGAGAAGTCAATGTTCATGCCATCAGGTTGGAGGCTACCCAGACGGAATATAAGGTGTTATTCCTCCAACCTGAGTGTGGCTTCATCTTTACAATAGAGGAGGCCATGGATAGACATATCAGAATGGGAATGGGACGTGGAATTAAAATGTGTGACATATCAGAATGGGAATGGATTTTAATTTACACATTACGACAACTCAAGCACAGTTAAATGCTTTTATTAGTAAGAATATAATTTCCTTTTTAAAAGTATTTACAAATGTACTATAAATGTTAATATAAACTATGCCAAGTCATTGAAAGGCACTTGATAAATTCTTCATTTCTTCACTGAAGTTGCTCACAGTGTGTCCTTTCAGTCTTTAAATTTTGTTCTTCACAGAGGCATCTGGTAAAGCCTCTTCACCACTCTCGTCACCTTGACTCGATGCACATAACGTCGGAGAAGCTCACCAGCTGCTGCTTTTCAAAGTAAACACTCTCCAATGAATTGGGTAGTGGATTTTGAGTAGAGTGGTACTGTTCAGTACCTGTACGATCATATCTCAGAACCTGCGATCCATCCTCAACACAGGTGTATGGGCTGCCATTCTCTATTCCCAAAAATTGATGAAGGTCTGGGAGAACACAGATTATCTTCTGCACCATCATGAACACCAACCAACCTGGAACTCTCATGGTGTTGATTTCCAGCACTCAGGAGTGATATTGCTGAGTCTGACTGCAGAAACTGGAGTTGTTGCTGCTATTTATTGGGGGAAGGTAAATTGTGTGACATAGTTACACATCAACAATGGTTGACAACTAGATGAATCAAATGACTAAATATGGGCAGATATACTGTTAATGTCCTAATATGATGAAGCCATCATTACAACAACCATATTTGAGCACAGTGTTTATCATCCCCTCAATAAATAGCAGCAACAACTCCAGTCAGACTCAGCAATATCACTCCTGAGTGCTGGAAATCAACACCATGAGAGTTCCAGGTTGGTTGGTGTTCATGATGGTGCAGAAGATAATCTGTGTTCTCCCAGACCTTCATCAATTTTTTGGAATAGAGAATGGCAGCCCATACACCTGTGTCGAGGATGGATCGCAGGTTCTGAGATATGATCGTACAGGTACTGAACGGTACCACTCCACTCAAAATCCACTACCCAATTCATTGGAGAGTGTTTACTTTGAAAAGCAGCAGCTGGTGAGCTTCTCCGATGTTATGTGCATCGAGTCAAGGTGACGAGAGTGGTGAAGAGGCTTTACCAGATGCCTCTGTGAAGAACAAAATTTAAAGACTGAAAGGACACACTGTGAGCAACTTCAGTGAAGAAATGAAGAATTTATCAAGTGCCTTTCAATGACTTGGCATAGTTTATATTAACATTTATAGTAACCATTTGTAAATACTTTTAAAAAGGAAATTATATTCTTACTAATAAAAATATTTAACCGTGCTTGAGTTGTCATAATGTGTAAATTAAAATCCATTCTCATTCTGATATGTCTATCCATAGCCTCCTATACTGTAAAGACGCACTCAGCTTGGAGGAACAACACCTTATATTCCGTCTGGGTAGCCTCCAACCTGATGGCATGAACATTGACTTCACTAACTTTTGCTAATGCCCCGCCTCCCCCTCGTACCCCATCCATTATTTACTTATATTCTCATTCTCTCATTCTCTCCTCTCTCCTCTCTCCTCTCTCCTCTCTCCTCTCTCCTCTCTCCTCTCCCCTCTCCCCTCTCCCCTCTCCCCTCTCCCCTCTCCCCTCTCCCCTCTCCCCTCTCCCCTCTCCCCTCTCCCCTCTCCCCTCTCCCCCCTCCCCCCTCCCCCCTCCCCCCTCCCCCCTCCCCCCTCCCCCCTCCCCCCTCCCCCCTCCCCCCTCCCCCCTCCCCCCTCCCCCCTCCCCCCTCCCCCTCTCTCCTCTCTCCTCCTCCCCCCCCCTTGCCCATCCTCTGGGTTTCTCCCCTTTTCCTTCTCCCTGGGCCTCCTGTCCCATGATCCTCTCATATCCCTTTTGCTAATCACCTGTCCAGCTCTTGGCTCCATCCCTCCCCCTCCTATCTTCTCCTATCATTTTGGATCTCTCCCTCCCCCTCCCACTTTCAAATCTCTTACTAGCTCTTCCTTCAGTTAGTCCTGACGAAGGGTCTCGGCCTGAAACGTCGACTGTACCTCTTCCTAGAGATGCTGCCTGGCCTACTGTGTTTACCAGCAACTTTTATGTGTGTTGCTTGAAATTCCACCATCTGCAGATTTCCTCGTGTTTGCAATGTAGAATTCGATAACTGTAAAATAGATCTCATTGTAAGATTTCAAATTATTTTACAAGTTAAGTGATCAGTTGGGTTTCCATTTCTTGGCAGGGATTTTTTTTGAAAAAAAAGGTTTTCTACTTTGAACACTGATTTATTTGTCATGGCATTTTCCGCAGATAGGCAGTTGAAGACCTGGTCAAGGCACAAGTCAACACACAGTATCAGTTCTGTCTATTAATTTGTGGTGTCACATTGCAATGTACTGATATTTGGATGTTTTGCAGTATAAATAGGACTTTGAAATTCTGGTTGGGGGAGGCAAAAGCTTGGTGTTAGTGATGGGCCATGTTGGAAATTGCTGCAATCATGCTACCCTTTGGCTTTTGGTAATTAAATAGATGCAAATTGCACTTAGAAATACATTGAGCAATCTGCCACTTGAAAAGAATAATTGGCCTACCAATTCACCTGTAATGTATTGCCTGTTTCCTGTTGTAAAAGTTTAAAACTAGAATGCTTGGCCTCAATCATTTTAAAGTTAATTACACAAGGATGAAAGAGCCTCCCAGCTTGTTGATTTTTGTGATAGTTAACTAGAAGTAACTCTATCCATATTTCAATAAATCCCCAATTTTATGAAATTGAGCCGCACTGCAACAGTAATTGATAAATAAGCCAGAGTGGAGATCAGAGTCCACATATTGAGTAGTTTAGTTTTATGAGGCAAGCTGGCTCCAAGTGTTGTGAAAACAAAGGTTGCTGGTAGTGTTAGTGAAATCTGGCTGAGGGCATGATGGGATCTGCCAAGAGTGTTGGAAATAGTCATGAGTCATCATCAAATGTGCACTTAAAATTATTCCTTGGGATATGTGAATGCTGCTGCCAACACCAGAGTTTTATTACTAATTTTTAGTTGCTGCTGAATTAAAGGCTGCTAGTGTCGTCAGCCTTGGTGGGTCTGGAATCAGATTCGTTGGACTAGATAAAGAGGGCAGGATTCTTATTTTTGAAAGACGCTGGTGAATCAGTTGGGTTAACTCATGTAGGTTTAAACTAGGTTTAAACGTACAGATTCTAGATACCAGCAGATTGAGTTTTAAAATTGAACAAAATAACAGATAGTGCTCTTGAATGGCACGTTTGGCAGGTCTAACAATATGGAGTACCAAAGCTTGGGAGGAAGATGTAGAGGAGAGAATAGTCCGCTTTCTGGTTTGTTTGAGGAGAGGAAGTAAATGGACAAAAGAAGGTAACATTAAGTGTGGTTGTTGGGGCATGTTCTGGAAATATGGTATATAGCAAATATTAATTTCAGCAGCAACAGGCCTTCAGACCAGAACGTGGATTGTCAATAAGAGTTTATAATGCAACCCAGAACAGTGGTCTTCCTGGAGCTGCAGACTTGGGTTGATTGCAAACTAGGAAACAGCCAATTCACCTGAAGGTGGCTGCATATATGAATGCAGCTGTAGAGACAGAGATGATTAACACTCACTTTGGGTGTGTTGGTGGGAAGATCTACGTGTTTGAAACTCAAAAGAAGCATTATGAATGCATTGTAACTATAGAAATTTTCCTTTTACCTCTGCTTTTTTAACATACAAAATGTGGTATAATATTAGGTCAGGAGTCCACTTCTTCCACGTGTGTATCGAGTATAATGCCTGCTTATTTTGCTAGATAAAAAGTTCAATAGCCACTAGCTTCAGTGTCTTTCTGGTGACTGTTTACAGTCACAACAAGCTTACCAACAAACTATGTGCAGGTCCAAGTAGTTGTTATATAGCTACAACATCAGAAATTGGTGGCAAGGATGATGGTGGCCTCCAGGTAATTGAGAAAAATTTCACTTGTGGCACAAGAAAGTGAGAAGAATGCAAAGAAAAACTTCTCCCTAGTCTTAAGCTCTTGCTGTTTACCTGCCGGTTAGCTGGAGCCAAGGTTCTTCAAATTTTGTTGGTGTTCCTTTCTCTCTGGTCAATAAAAGGCCATAAGACAAGGGAGCAGAATTAGGCCATTTGGCCCATCAAGGCTAATCTGCCATTTCATCATAAATGATCCATTTCCCCTTCAACCTCATTCTCCTGGCTTCTCCCAGTAACCTTAGATGCCCTTGCTAGTCAAGAATCTATCAATCGCCACCTTAAATATGACCAATGACCTGGCTTCCACAGCCACAGTGAATTCCACTTCACCCCTCCCCCCACAGCTAAAGAAATTCCTCCTCATCTTTCTAAATGGATATCCCTCTTATGAGGCTGTGTCCTCTGGTCCTAGATTCCCCCACCATAAGAAACGTTCTCTCCACATCCACTCCATCTAGGCCTTTCATTTGATAGGTTGCAATACAAAACCCCCTCATTCTTCGAAATTCCAGCGAGTAAAGGCCCAGAGCCAACAATCGCTTCTCATATGATAAGCCTCTTATTCCTGGAATCATTCTTATGAACCTCCTCTGAACCCTCTCCAGTGTCTTAAATAAAGGGCCCAAAGCTGCTCACAATACTCCAAGTGAGGCCTCACCAATGCTTTAATAAGCTTCAACATTACATCCTTGCTTTTATATTCTTGTCTTAAAATGAATGCAAACATTGAATTTGTCTTCCTTACCACTGACTCAACCTGCAGATTACCCCTTGGGGAATCCCTTTGCACCTTTGATTTTTGAATTTTCTCCCTGCTTCAAAAATGGTCTATGCTTTTATTCCTTCAATCAAAGTGCATGACCGTATACTTCGACACTATATTCCATGCGCCAATTCATTGCCCATTCTCCTAATCTATCTAAATCCTTCTGCAGCCTCCCTACTTCCTCAAAACTACCTGCCTCTCCACCAATCTTTGTATTGTCTGCAGACTTGGTCACAAAGACATCAAGTAATCAATTCAGATCATTGATGTAAAAACACTTTATGCGAAGACCAGCTCTCGTGCTTATTTCATTCACATGGCACAGAGTTGGAATAATTATGTCACAAATGCTGTAGAGACCTCTTTCCAACCTGTAGTTGTTATTAATTCATTACCACCTTGTGGCAAAGATAGCATTCTTCAAAAAGAATTCATGATAACACCAGAAAACATTTTGTGCAAATGTTGATCCATGCTGCTGTTATATTTTTCTGCACATTGGTGCCTTTGTTCTGTCAAATCTGCTTAATCTGTACATTTCTAAGAAGATCAGTATCAGGTTTATTATCACAAACATATGTCAATGAATTTGTTGTTTTGTGGCAGCAGCACCGTGCAAGATTAATTACTATAAGTTGCAATAAAAAGGTAGTGCAAAAAAGGAATAGCAAGATTGTCTTCATAGTCTGCTCTGAAATCTGATGACAAGAGGAGAAGAAACTATTCCTAAAGTGTTGAATTTGTGTCCATGCTTCTGTACCACCTCCCTGATGACAGTAATGAGAAGAAGGCTTGTTCACAGTGCTGAGGGACATTAATGATGGGTACTGCATTCTTGAGGCATTGACTTGAGAAGATGTCCTGTGGGGATGCTTGTGACTATGATGGAGCTAGCTGATTCTCTCGCCCTCTGCCCCTCTGCAGCCTCTTTTGATTCTGGGAATTGGAGCCTCCATGCTGGGCAGTGATATAATCAGAATGCTTTTCATGGTATGTCTATAGAGATTTGCTGGACTATTTGTTGCCATACCAAATCTTCTCAAACTCCTAATGAAGTTTACCCATTGGTGTATCTTCTTCATGATTGCATCAATACATTCAGCCCAAGATAGACCATCTGAGATGTCGATACTCAGGAACTTGAAGCTGCTCATCCTTTTCCACTGCTGTCCCCTCAATGAGGACTTGCGTGTTCTCCCAGCCTCCTCCTCTTGAAGTCCACAGTCAATTCTTTGGTCTTAATTAATGTTGACTGCAAGATTGTTGTGATGCTATTCAACCAGGTGATCTATTTTGCACCCATGTGCCTCCTCTTCACCATCTCCGATTCTGCCAACAACACTTTAGCATTGCGTTTTGGGCGCCTTGGGGTGCAGGTTGACCACAAAATTCTGCAGAACTTGCTGGCACATAATAAATTTTGAATGGCCAACAATGTTTACGTTGGAGGATTACTGAAAAAGGTCATTGGAATTTCCACTCTTTGCGAGTGATTACACTGCAAAGGCCTCTGCTTGCGGCATCATCATTTGCTGGGAATGGGGCAGGATCACAGTTGGTAACAATAGTGGTGCTGGGGAGATATACTAGAGTTCAGACTTGGGGTTTCAAGGAGGCTTTAGGAGGGAGATTATGCTCCCTTTTCATTTTGAGATGAACAGTCCATTGTGTTTCTGCAGGAGTGGCTTGGCCATATGCATTGCTGGGTGCCACTGATGGCCAGTCACCTCCATGCATTCGCCACAAAATTAATAGAATGCATGGGGGAATAGTGTGCCTTTGGTCATCAGTCCTGATGAAGGGCCTCAGCTGAAAACGTCAATTGTTTTATCCCCCTCCATAGGTGCTGCTTGACCTGTTGAGTTCCTCCAGTATTTTGTCTATGTTTCTCTGGATTTCCAGCTTCTGTAAAATCTCTTGTACTTTAGCCATTTTGGAGCTTTGAGACCTTTTTACACTGCCAGGTACATTTTCAACCACTACTTAGAAAGCTGGGAACCTTTTCCTTTTTCCAAGATGTAAAGTTTGCTTTACCACCCCACCTTTAACTATGTATTAAGAGTCAGAGGTACTTTTTTATGGGAGGTAGGATGGGGAAGGAATAAGCAGCATTCAGCTTTTAATGTATATGGCATTCTTGGGGTGAGAACTGGATTTTCCATGGTCCTAAGCTTCAATTGGCTTTAAACTGAGTGAATTAAATTCTTGGAAGTTGTTCAGCCCTGAAAATGTACCTGCTTGAGTACTGAAAACATGTACTCACATCTACCATGATGAAATAATGAATTCCAGGAAAGTTATGGGTAGAATTAATTCCCACTATGGTAACAATCTTGACCTGCTGCAACTCACCTACAATCACAAAAGGCCTACAACAGATGCAATCTCACCAGCTCTCTAGTCTGATTTGGAAAACCTAGACAACTGTCAAACAATCATCACGGTGCTGTTTATTGATTACAGCTCAGCATATGACACCATTATCCCCTTTGTACTAGCAACCAAGCTTCAAAACCTGACCTTCTGTGCCTCCCTCTGCAACTGAGTCCTTGGCTTCCTTATTCAGAGACCACAGTCAGTGCAGATCAGTAATAATATCTCCTCACTGATAATCAACCATGCTCACTGCAAGGATGCGTTCTTAGCCCACTATGCTACTCTCTACACTATGATTGTGTGGCTGAGTGTAGCTCAAATGCCATCTATAAATTTATCAATGACGCCACTGTTAGTAGATTCTCAGATGACAATGAAAATGGATATAGAAGTGAGATCTATATTGAGTGGTGTCACGACAATGGCTTCACACAACATCTGCAAGATCAAGGTGTTTATTGTGATCGTCAGGGAAGGTAAGCCACACTGGTCCTCCTTGAGATGTTAGCGGTGGAAAGGGTTAACAGCTTCATGTTCCTGGGTGCTAACATCTCAGCGGCCCAACACATTGCAGTCATGAAGAAGGCAATGTAGTGGCTCCTTGTTAGGAGCTTCAGGAGATTTGGTATGTCAACGAAGCCTCTTCTAAATTTCCACATATGCAGTGGAGTGTGTTCTGACTGGGGCCTCCATACCAAGCTGTGATGCAACACATTTGCAGGATTGTAAGAGGCTGCAGAAGGTTGTAGACTCAGCTGGTTCCATTATGGTCACGACCCTCTCCACTGTCAAGGACATGTTCAAGAGGCAGTGCCTGAAAAAGGCGGCATTCATCACTTAAGGGTCATCACCATCCAGGAAATGTCCTCTTTGTGCTATTACCATCAGGGAGTTGGAAGATCCACGCTTAACAATTCAAAAACCTCTCCACTTCTTCTTTTCCATCAGATTTCTGAATGGCCCATGGATACTACCTCACTATTCCTTTCATGTTTTTTTACAATCTTTTTATAATTTGCAGCAGTTGATAAATTGTTTTGTGGCACTGCTGCCACAAAATAACAAGTTCCATGCCATCTAAGTCAATGATATTAGATCCAATTCTGCCTTGCCTTCATGCCAAAGGAGGATCCAGAACGTAGAGGACAGAAGCCTGTGTTTTGACCTGGTTCACTGAAAAAATGGAAATCCTTAATGACTGGATGCTCACAGTCAGATTATCTGTTCCCTTTTTCCAAACCCGTATTTAGAGGTGAGGATGCATTTGTGAACTTACAGCATGGAGACTTACTATGTTTTTTGCAAGAAGGTGAGGAAGGGAGCCACTGGTGTTGGAGTGGATCTCAATGTGACATGCCACCTGTAACTGCTGACTCATAGTTCAGGCACACCTAACTTCAATCTTAACCTCTGCCACCCAAGTGGAGTCTGCGTATTATTTCATTGACCGCTGAAGCTTTCTCTGGATGCTTTGAATTCCTCCTACATCACAAGTACGTTTGGTTTAAGTGGTTGTTTGGCCACTGAGTTGACCTCAGTGTGTGGATATTTGGATCAGTTCTGGTGCAAGTTAATTGAAGTATTGGGTGAATAGTTTGCAGAGAAAATGGATAGGGGAGTAAAATTGCTCTGTGGGCAGCATCTGCTTGATGGACTGAATAACCTCCAATGTTATGAGGATATGTGGAAATGTTTCAAATCTGATAAGTCGGCTATTGATTTGATGCTTATGTTAAAGTTGGACATCGGACCAATGGGTCGCAACGATTCTCCAATCCTGGAGTTGACATCGAATGGGAAACCTTGGGTGCTTATTGCAGCAGGCAACCCAGCCTATTCGTCTGCAGTAAGCCCAGGTGTCTCTGGTAGTCTTGCTTCAAAACATCTTGCATGATTATAACTGCCCCAGATAATCATTATCTTGCTGCAACACTTGCCAAAAGTATTCTCATCACAGACTGATCCATCTTTGGCTTTTTGCATAGTTCCATCTACTAACAAGGTATGCTGAAATGGACCTCTGCAAACCCAACCATTTTTTACCAGCTTGGTGGTGAAGTTATTGCCTGCACTGCACTGCATGTGGACTGCAGCCCTTAATTCCCAATTCCACCCCATTAATTTTTCAAGGATAAGCTTTTGAGAAGATGTTGCTGTTTTATGATAGTTTTGGGTGAGCAGCAGGAAAGAAAGTGGAATAGTGTCCCAGAAATTAACATTGAGATACTACAGTTGCCAGCTCTTGTTGTTGTTTGCTACAGCACTGTTTTGGATTGAATATTATGAGCACTCAATCCAAAACAGTTGCTTATTATGTCCTGGAAAATCCGAGTCAATTGTGAATTCGGTCACTGCAACATTATTGGCTGCAAAACTGAGAATCAATGCAAATCCGTTGGGAATTGCAGACAGTGCTGCACAAAAGCCCTCTTGTGTATGATTCATTCCTCAGCTGGTTCTCTGGAGATGACAGGAGGAGCAATGGTTGGGAATAAACATGGTGTCATGAAAGTTGTAGTTCGGGGGAGGCAGTAAGATCTCTGAAGCATTTTATATTCTTTTTAACTGTTGTGCTTATGCTTAATAGCAATGAAATTAAAATGTGAGGAACACAACCATTTCAGCATACGTTGTTTGTAGATGATACAGTGCAAATGCCCAAGGATGGATCAATGTGCGATGAGTATACTTTTGCCAAAAGTGTTGTAGAAGTTGCAGTAAGATGATGATCTGGGGCAGTTGTAATCGTGAGAGACATTTTGAAGCGAGACCACCAGAAACACCTCTGCTTACTGCAGACTGAATAGGCTGCGTTGGTTGCTGTGGTATTTGCTCAAGCCAGTGAGACCTCAGGTAGTGAGACTTTTCCAGAATGGTTGTCATAAAACACAGTGTCCCTTTATGGAATAGGAAATGCCAGAGACAGACGAGATAGCAGAAGGATGGGAAACATATCCAACAGCATTTTGTGTGTGTGTTGCTTGGATTTCCAGCATCTGCAGATTTTTCTGCTTGTTTGGAACTAAGGCTCTATTGTCTATACAAGCTTCAAAATATCATCAGCTACCTGTTTCAAGTTTTAATTAGCTTTAGCACCTCTATTAATGACGAATGACCTTGCGAGTAAGGAATTAAAACAAATATAATTTACAATGATTAATATCCGTAACGAATGAGCCAATTCTGTACTAAAAGTAGCAGCTTTCACTTCAGATTTCAGAACAGTGTGCATGACAGGGGTCCATGCTGTTCTCATTGTGTACACTTAGAATAAAGGAATGCTTGAGTCGTAAGAGTGCGTGTGTTCTGGGCCCAGTTATTTTATTATTGGCAGTGACAATTACTTTGACAGTGTCCTATTTCGGATCAGAAGGGTCAACTATCCCTTTAAGATATTACATCTGATTTCTGTCAGAATACTCTGTAGAATGGTTCCATTCAGCAAATTAGGTCCATGCTAGCTCCCTGTGAAGTAAATTTCACGCCTGGCCAATTCTCCCTCTCGCTTGTTTTCATGTAGCCCTGCAATCGCTAGTCTCGCATGCCAGTCAATTCCCATTGATCCTGTTTGCCACTTAGCTACACTTTTTCTGAAGCCAATTAAGCTGTCTCAAAGTGAGAGTAATGTATGGTTACAGTTCTGCCTTTGATATTCTCCTGAGACTCGCTGTTCTGTCCTCTGGAGGGGCAGGTCATTTTGTATGGACATCACTTCCTGTACATAGGCTGTTTTTAAATATATCTCTATCAATTCCTGCGTGGGTTAATTTGGATTTTGATTTGAAGCATACGCTGGAAAGACATCCAGCTCCATCCTCCTTTTAATCACACTTGAAATAGGAATTTCTGGGAATCTTAAGCTTGTGTTAATATTGGTAAATATTTTGTACATGGATATAATTTGACAGAAGTTTATCATTATTACGATGTTATTGCACCATGTGTTGATTGTTTACATGGTAGAGTTATAAAGTATTGTGTTTGTGTTAACACCAATTGTGAGAATAATTGCCAGTATTAGTATATTCAGGCGTACAGTGAATCTGTAATGAATTTAGAACATATTTTACTTTCTGTAGTTTCACAAGTAAGATCTCATTTAAAAACCCTGAAGAAAGCTTCCTTCTTAGGTGATTTTTGAGAAGGTATTTGTTGCATAGCTTTGTACATGTGCACTGTGAAGACAGTATACTTGCTGATGGGACAAGTTAAGACAACGTACTGAAAGGGTGCACATTGAAAATGGAGACCACTGCCTGTTTGTGTTGGGTGGGGATATACTGTACAGAAAAAATGTAATAGACATTCTGTTTTGTTTTCCACCTTGTGAGTGACCTGATGGGTCTTGGGTATTTATTAGGTTCAGTCAATGAAAACAAATAGCTCTATAAACTGGCACAACCTGTTACATTTATTTGTTGTGCAGGTGTCCATCAGATACTTTGAGTTAAAGTGGACTAAAATTTTTGGCAAATCACTTTGTGTTACTGGAGAAAATTCTTGTTTGAATGTAGTCTCATTAGTCCCATTATGAAGTTCCCACTTGAAGCCAAATGTTCTGTTTCACATTGATATCTGCATCACGTATGTCTCCCCTCTTTTAAACTAACTTTGCAAATTACTTTCAGTCATCAACGTATGAGACACCAAAATTTCCAGTTCTCTCTCAAGATAACTTTGACCAAGTTTTGTTCATAAGACCATAAGGCATAGGAGCAGAATTAGGCCCTACGGCCCATTTGAGTCTGCTTTTCCACTGCGAAAACTGATGCAAAATAATTCATTTCATCCACCATTATTAGCTCTCCAGTATCATTTTCCAGTGGTCCAATATCCACTCGTTATATATCTGGAAAAAAGCTTTTGGTGTCCTCTTTTATATTATTGGCCTTAATATTTTATCTTGCCCTCTTTTTTTTAAAGCTTCCCAATCTTCTACCTTCCCACTAATTTTTGTTATATCCCCTCTTTTCCTTTTATGCTAACTTTGACATCCCTTTTCAGCTACGGTTGTGTCATCATCTCTTTAGAATTATCTTTGGGATCCTTCTTGCACCTTCTGAATTGCCCCCAGAATCTTCAGCTGCTGCTGCTCTGCTATCATCCCTACTGTTGTCCAGTTTCTCTCTTACACCTGTAATTCTCTTTATTGCACTGTAATACTGATACATGTGACTTAAGTTTCTCCCTCTCAAACTAAAGGGCGAATTCTATCATATTATCACTGTCAGTGTAATTTTTTGGTTTAGGCTATTTACATTTAGCAAATGGCTTTGGCTACCAGTCTCCTTTTCCTTGATAATGTATTGTAGATTTAATTTGGAACAATGGATTCCTAAAAGCTGTGAATCCCAAACCAGATGCTGCTGGCCTCTGTGGGAGGGAAGTGAATCAGAAGCTGTGAGGTTTGTATGTAGTTTCAAAAGAAAACATTGTATATACTTTGTAAATATGGAGTTGTCCTTTGTGTTTAGCACAGAAATATCAAGCCCCACGTTGGGCCAGCAGACCTTTCCACTGAAAGCGTCTCCATATGATGCCTGCTGTACCTTGTTTTATCGAATAAGGAAGCTGCTGTGTATCTACCAGTAACTCTCTCCAGCGATTTCATTCACGCAACAATCACCACCTCCTAAGTGTTCCTTTTACATTCAGCTCCTTAATCATATCCCGTTGATTACACGACACTTAATCTAGAAATGCTCATTGCCTAATGGGCTCAACCACAAGGTGCTCTAAAAAGATACTTTGTAGACCTTCTGTGAATTCCCTCTCTTGGGATCCATTTCTCCTATAGTTGAGGATTTATTTTCATTTAGCCTGTTTGATATTGTTGCTGGCTTTCCCCACCCCCCTACAGCTTTTTTAAATGTACCTTTATATAATTTGGAGAAATTTAACATTTTTGAAATTGTGTGTATCTATATATTAAAAAAAATATGGATCATGTTGGAGTTTAATGAGATGGTAATACTTAATCACTGCTTAAGCCTGTTTGGACAAGTGTACTAGAATTTTACTTGGTGCCCAGGATGTCTTCCTAAGAACAAAAACATTCGTGGAATCAGCACCAAGTGGGGATCATTATAACATTTTTTTAAAGATGTGTTACTATCAACATTACTGCACTAGGAACTTGGTGGAGACATCTGACTTGTTGAACTTGTACCGAGACACATCTCTGGGCTGAGAGCCATGCAACCAAACACAGACTGGCAGCTTCCATCACATCCCGTAGGAAATAATGAGAGAGACGAAGGTCTGCATACATGTGCAGCGGGCACTGCCAGTCCCTACTAATAAATAGCCTGTGCTCACCTCAGTGACCAAAGCACATATCTCAACACTGAGTCCTGACCAGTCCTATAAAGCAGCCTGTCCATCTGGAGGTGGTTCATTGTAGTGAGCAGGGATTTGCTCCAGCTTCCTGGCATTTGAATTCTTGCCTCATTGGCACGTAGCAGCATTGAAAGCAGGGTATTGTGCCAAGATGGAAAGGATTCTATCTAAATCTCACACAGTTTACAGCAAAGTGTGATGTCAGCAGTAGCTTTCAATTCTCCACTGGAAATAGTTTACAAAGAAATCTGAACTTAGGATCAGCATTATGTGGTACCTCATGCAATTTAAGTGATGTTGTGAAGGAAAATCTAGGATAGTGACTGGAATATGGTTCTGACTGAAGTAATTCTGTATTTGAAACATCCAGAATAATGGGCCACTCTTGTAGGGAAAAAACAAATACAGTGAAGGAAATGATTACAAGCTTGCCACTTAAAACAGCGTGTTGTTTTGCTTCAACGTGGCCATATTCTAGGGTGGTGTTATCCACTTAGATCGAACAATCCGCATATGTCTAATAGAATTATTGATTTGGTAAATGAAAAGTGAATAGTAGATGGTATGAGTGGAGAAGTGACTTGATACTCGGAGCATAATTACAGCATGGAAGGAGGCCATTTGTACTGGCTCTTCATGGGTAGTTCCTCTCGTGACTCCCACTGCCTCTCTGCCTCCCCAACTCCTTCTCTGAGCAGCTTCCCCTCAGGCCTGAAAACTCTTCCAATTCAGATCCATCCCGATCACTGTGAGCACTCTAGTTTTATCTGCCAACACAACTGCACTAAGCAGTGCCTTCTACATCCTGTCCACTCTGTATTCTTCCTGAAAGCATTTCTCCTTCTGTTATTTCTAGGTCTTTTGCCAATCACCTTTACATGTGCCCTAGTCCTTAGCTGTCCCTCAATGGGGAGGGGGGAGAAATTCTAACTGCATTGCCAGCTCCTGGGTTTAAAAGCTGCTCTGATCTCTCTGCATCCTCCCCTACACGAAAGAGCTCTGATGACTTGCGGTCAAGATGGCACTGAGCTGCGATGTTTGATTACATGGCTCAGATTAATTGTGTTTTTTTTTAGGTTTTTATGTGGTTGGTTTTGGGGTAGCATGTGGAGTTGGGGATCAGGTTAGGCTTTGGGGATATGGATTGATGGTGAAATGGAGGTCAGGGCCATGAGCCAGTGTTTGGACTCCTGGACTAATGTAATGTGGGGGTGGGGGGGAGTGTGGGATCAGGGTTTGTTTTTACTGTTATTGTCTCGTTTTGTTGCTGCTTGTGTTCTGATGAACATTGTGGGCATGCCAAGTTGGCACTGGAATGTGTGGCGAGATTAGCGGGTTGCCCCAAGCACATTCTTGAGTGTGTTGGTTGTTAATACAAACATTGCAGTTCACTGTGTGTTTCACTACATGTGATAGCTATATCTGTATCTGGAAGATAAGGAATCTAGCCTTCTCCAGTCTTATTTGTATCACAAAATGTCTCATCCTTGTATTTGTTTTTCTAGCACTCTGTAAAGCCTTCGGAAGGGTATTGCCCAGAACTAGTATTCTCGTTATGACCAAGCCAATGGTTTAAATCTTTGACATATTATAATATTTTGTTATGACTTCCTTGCCTCCTGTTTATAAAATGCAGGATACAATATGATGCTTTCACCTCTTTCTTGTTGAGGTTTTATAAAATCATAATGGGTATCAACATCAATAAGATGAATAGTTGGTCATTTTCTCCCAGAGGGAAGAAGTCAAAAATTAGAGTGTACAAGGTTAAAGCCAGTGGGGAAAATATTTAAAAGATATCCCAGGGCATTTTTTTTTCAAGCTGGTTGGTGCTATGTGGAACAAGGTGCCAGAAGAAGTGGATACAATTAGTGTTTGAAAGACATTTGGAACAGTACATGGATCAGAAAAGTTCAGTCGGAATAGGGCCAATGGAGAAAGATGAGACCATCTCAAGTAGGCAACTTGGTTGGCATTGGCAAGTTGGGCCGACAGATGTCTCTATGCTCTGACTCCACCTGCCTTGCCTTGTACCCCAGACTTCTTTTCTTTTTAAATTTCCACCTTGAAGTGGCATAATAGGTATATTCACGACTAATTACGGATTGTTTTCATTGGTGAATATAATTCTGTGGGCTCAGAATAGGTTTAGAATGTAGTTAACAAATTTTTTTTTAATGGCAATTCTTGTTTCCTTTCACTCCTCCAATGAAAACGTCCAACTAAAACTGAGGAGTAGGTTTAGTACAGGGGATCGTAGTTAGCTTCAGCTATCTGCAAGCAGGCTTACATTTTACGGAGTTGTTCTATGAAATAATTGTGTGATTTTTTTTTTAAGTGGCTCTGAGCTCCTTTCTAAAATTGATACGTACAAAACTTTAGGAAGTTCTGAAGATGCAGAACTGAATTAGTTATCAAATACCTTGTTTGTGCCCATCGTGCTTCATAAACATACTGTATGTTTGAAGCTAATGACTTTTGCCTCTGTTTGTTCTCTTTTGCAGAATTGAAATACACGTGATGTGACACTGTGGATGACGACACTGAAAGAAAGCAAAAAGTAAAAAGGTATGACTGACACTTGGTAAAGCTGGTGCATTTTTATACATTAGAAGCTAAATGGAAGCATGCTAATTTGTCTACGAAGCAAAAGTTCAGAGGGAGCAGGCCTCTTATCCATTTTATTTCTTGAAGTTAAATACTATACAGTGTTTTAATATAGCGTATGTATACACGGTCCACATACAGCTTTGTTCACCAGGAATCGAGTCTGAGCTTTAAGAGAGCCAAAATGAAACAGAACTTCAATTTATATCTTGTCATCTTTTGAATGAGTGTGAATTTATTTCCATTTCTCTGTCAGTTGCTGATGAGGGCACAATAGGACTCTGCTAGAGGTGGGATAGAAGATGTTTGACTTTGTTACATAGATAGTTTGGTATATCAAATTCTTCTGTCATTTTGTCAATCTTAGTGTGGATTTTTTCATTGATTTTATTGTGTTTCCTTGTTCTGCTTTGAATACTCTGAGAAAATGAATCTCAGAGTAGTACATGATGACATATATGTACATTGTTTTATGTTGTGTTTCTGTGTGCTCCTTATGAACCTCAGGCTGTCAGACCCATTCCTTGAGCTTCTATATTTGAACAATTATGGTCCAGGATTTCATGTTGTACTAATTGCAGGAGGATTTGAGGACATTCTTGAATTGTTTGCATTGTCCACAGTGATGTCTTGCCTTGATAGAGCTAAATGCAGTACTCATTTTGGGCCTGTGAATGATGGGCAGACTACATTAGATTGGGTGTAATTGGGACCTCTGGTCCCAGGAGATTATGTCTGGAAATGCAAGCCGAGTTTGGCTATTTGTTCTGCAGTAGATTTGGAGGATTTGTAGAGATGACAATGTTTGTTTTTCTCTAGATCCCTGAATTGCCTGCTCTAGGTAGCTTGTATCTCAGAAGCACATGAATTGAATTGACTTTATTTCTTACATCTTTCACATACATGAGTAAAAATCTTTACATTAATATCTCCATCTAAATGTGCAATGTGCAATCGTAGTAATTTATAATGGAACAGTCAATGTAACATAGAAATACATTCAAATCAGCATGTTAATCAGTCTGATGGCCTGGTGGAAGAAGCTGTCCCAGAGCCTGTTGGTCCTGGTTTTTATGCTGTGGTATCGTTTCTCGGATGGTAGCAGCAGGAATAGATTGTGGTTGGGATGACTTGGGTTTCCAATGATCCTTCGGGCCCTTTTTACACACCTGTCTTTGTAAATGTCCTGAATAGTGGGACGTTCACAACTATAGATGCGCTGGGCTGTCCGTACCATTCTCTGCAGAATCCTGCAATTAAGGGAGGTACAGCTCCCATACCAGGCAGTGATGCAGCCAGTCAGGATGCTCTCAATTGTGCCCCTGTAGAAAGTTCTTAAGATTTGGGAGCCCGTACGAAACTTCCTCAACCGTCTGAGGTGAAAGAGGTGCTGTTGTGCCTTTTTCACCATACAGCTGGTGTGTACAGACCACGTGAGGACCTCAATGATGTGGATGCCAAGGAACTTAAAGCTGCTTACCATCCCAACCCCAGATCCATTGATAATAGGAATTAGCTTGTCTCCATTCCTCCTGTAATCCACAACCAGCTCCTTTGTTTTAGTGACATTGAAGGAGAGGTTGTTTTCTTAACACCACTGTGTTAGAGAGATGACTTCTACCCTGTAGGCCATCTGGTTATTGTTTGAGATTAGGCCAATCAATTGTGTCTGCAAATTTAATTAGCAGTTTAGAGCTGTGGGTGGCGTCACAGTCATGGATATACAGGGAGTAAAGGAAGGGACTTAGTACACAGCCCTGAGGGGCTTCTGTGTTAAGAGTCCAAGGGGTGGAGGTGAGGGAGCCCATTCTTATTACCTGCCAGTGATCTGACAGGAAGCCCAGGATTCAGCTGCTCAAGGCAGGGTCAAGGCTGAGGTCTCTGAGCTTCCTGTCGAGCCTGGATGGAACTGTGGTGTTGAATGCTGAATTGTAGTCCATCAACAGCATTCTCGCATCAGCCTCCTTCTTTCCTAGATGTGTAAAGATAGTATGTAAAGCAGTGGCTATTGCATTGTCTGTTGATAGGTTGTGCCAGTAGGTGAATTGTAGGGGGTCCAGTTTGGGTGGTAGCAAGCTGCAGATCTAATCCTTGACCAGCCTCTTAAAGCTTTTGCTTATTATTGAGGTGAGTGCAACAGGATGCCAGTTGTCTGATATATTACCTTGGTCTTTTTTGGTACAGGGACAATGGTGGATAATTTGAAGCAGGAGGGCACTCTACACTGGGGGAGAGAGAGAGAGAGATTAAAAATGTCTGTAGACACACCTGCCAGTTGTGCTGTGCACATCCTGAGTACCCGCCCTGGGATGCTGTCCAATCCCGCAGCCTTGTGACTGTCCGCTCATTGGAAACATCTGCATACCTCAGACTCAAGAGATGAACAGGTTGCGGGTTCTAGCGGTGGCTTTCCTCGGAGGCTCAGAGTTAGCGACATCGAACCGAGGATGAAAGCAATTGAGCTCATCTGGGAGAGAAGCCGCGATGTTGGCGGCACCACAATGTTTGGCTTTGAAGTCAGCGATGGTTTGCAAATCTCGCCACAAGTCACCTGTGCTATTTGTTGTGAATCTTGACTCGATCTTGTCCCTGCATTGTTGTTTTGCAGCCTTGGTAGCTTTGTGCAGATCATAGCTGCTTTTCTTGAGCTCTAGTTGATCACCAGTGATGAAAACTTTATATTGCGCAGTAAGTGCTGCTCGCACGGAACTGTTGATCCAGGGTTTCTGGTTTGGGAAGACCCGTCCAACTTCTGGGGGACAACATCGCTGATGCACTTCCGGACAAAGCACGTGACTCCATCAGCCAACTTGGAGACATCCTTATCATGGAAGACATTCCAGTTGATGTCATCGAAGCAGTCCTGTTGGTTGGACCAACAGTAGACGGTTATAACTGTGGCCGCCTCTTGTTTTAGCTTCTGCCTGTGTGTCGGCAAAAGCAGGATTGAAGAGTGATCCGATCTTTTTTTTCCCAAAAGCTGGGCGAAGGAGAGCTTTGTAAGCTTTGCGGAAGGCAGTGTAACAGTGATCAAGTGTGCTCCATGTGTGCTCACTTAGTTGTGCAGACAAAACTTTGGAAAGACTTTCGTCGGTGATGCTCAATTAAAGTAACTGGCGACAATGAAGGCAGCCCTTACCTTAAAGCCATGTCCTCTTGTATTGAGCATTGGTGCCCTAGGGAAGAGGCGCGGGCTATTCACTCTATCTATTCCTCTTATTATCTTGTACACTTCTATCATGTCTCCTCTCATCCTCCTTCTCTCCAAAGAGTAAAGCCCTAGCTCCCTTAATCTCTGATCATAATGCATACTCTCAGGCAGCATTCTGGTAGATCTCCTCTGTACCCTTTCCAATGCTTCCACATCCTTCCTATAGTGAGGCAACCAGAACTGCACACAGTACTCCAAGTGTGGCCTAACCAGAGTTTTATAGAGCTGCATCTTTACATCGCGACTCTTAAAATCTATCCCTCAACTTATGAAAGCTAACACCCCATAAGCTTTCTTAACTACCCTATCCACCTGTGAGGCAACTTCCAGGGATCTATGGACATGTACCTCCAGATCCCTCTGCTCCTCCACACTACCAAGTATCCGGCCATTTACTTTGTACTCTGCCTTGGAGTTTGTCCTTCCAAAGTGTACCACCTCACACTTCTCCGGGTTGAACTCCATCTGCCACTTCTCAGCCCACTTCTGCATCCTATCAATGTCTCTCTGCAATCTTTGACAATCCTCTACACTATCTACAACACCACCAACCTTTGTGTCATCTGCAAACTTGCCAACCCACCCTTCTACCCCCACATCCAGGTCGTTAATAAAAATTACGAAAAATAGAGGTCCCAGAACAGATCCTTGTGGGACACCACTAGTCACAATCCTCCAATCTGAATGTACTCCTTCTACCACCACCCTCTGCCTTCTGCAGACAAGCCAATTCTGAATCCACCTGGCCAAACTTCCCTGGATCCTATGCTTTCTGACTTTCTGAATAAGCCTACCATGTGGAACCTTGTCAAATGCCTTACTAAAATCCATATAGATCACATCCACTGCACTACCCTCATCTATATGCCTGGTCACCTCCTTAAAGAACTCTATCAGGCTTGTTAGACATGATCTGCCCTTCACAAAGCCATGCTGACTGTCCCTGATCAGACCATTATTCTCTAAATGCCCAGAGATCCTATCTCTAAGAATCTTTTCCAACAGCTTTCCTACCATAGACGTAAGGCTCACTGGTCTATAATTACCCAGACTATCCCTAGTACCTTTTTTGAACAAGGGGACAGCATTCGCCTCCCTCCAATCCTCCGGTACTATTCCCGTGGACAACTAGGACATAAAGATCCTAGCCAGAGGCTCAGCAATCTCTTCCCTCGCCTCGTGGAGCAGCCTGGGGAATATTCCATCAGGCCGCGGGGACTTATCCGTCCTAATGTATTTTAACAACTCCAATGCCTCCTCTCCCTTAATATTAACATGCTCCAGAACATCAACCTCACTCATATTGTCCTCACCATCATCAAGTTCTCTCTCATTGGTGAATACCAAAGAGAAGTATTCATTGAGGACCTCGCTCACTTCCACAGCCTCCAGGCACATCTTCCCACCTTTATCTCTAATCGGTCCTACCTTCACTCCTGTCATCCTTTTTTTCTTCACATAATTGAAGAATGCCTTGGGGTTTTCTTTTACTCTACTTGCCAAGGCCTTCTCATGCCCCCTTCTTGCTCTTCTCAGCCCCTTCTTAAGCTCCTTTCTTGCTTCCCTATATTCCTCAATAGACCCATCTGATCCTTGCTTCCTAAGCCTCATGTATGCTGCCTTCTTCCATCTGACTAGATTTTCCACCTCACTTGTCAACCATGGTTCCTTCACCCTACCATTCTTTATCTTCCTCACCACGACAAATTTATCCCTAACATCTTGCAAGAGATCTCTAAACATCGACCACATGTTCATAGTACATTTCCCTGCAAAAACATCATCCCAATTCACAACTGCAAGTTCTAGCCTTATAGCCTCATAATTTACCTTTCCCCAATTAAAAATTTTCCTGTCCTCTCTGATTCTGTCCTTTTCCATAATAATGCTAAAGGCCAGGAAGCAGTGGTCACTGTCCCCCAGATGCTCACCCACTGAGAGATCTGTGACCTGACCCGGTTTATTACCTAGTACTAGATCTGGTATGGCATTCCCCCTAGCCGGCCTGTCCACATACTGTGCCCCTTAACAAACTCTGCCCCGTCTAAACCCTTGGAACTAATCAAGTGCCAATCAATATTAGGGAAGTTAAAGTCACCCATGATAACAAACCTGTTATTTTTGCACCTTTCCAAAATCTGCCTCCCAATCTGCTCCTCTGTATCTCTGCTGCTACCAGGGAGCCTATAGAATACCCCCAGTAGAGTAACTGCTCCCTTCCTGTTCCTGACTTCCACCCATACTGCCTCAAAAGAGGATCCTGCTACATTACCCACCCTTTCTGTAGCTGTAATAGTATCCCTGACCAGTAATGCCACCCCTCCTCCCCTTTTTCCACCCTCTCTATCCCTTTTAAAGCACTGAAATCCAGGAATATTGAGAATCCATTCCTGCCCTGGTGCCAGCCAAGTCTCTGTAATGTCCACTACATCATAATTCCACGTATGTATCCAAGCTCTCAGTTCATCACCTTTGTTCCTGATGCTTCTTACATTGGGGTACACACACTTCAGTCCTTCTACCTTACTACCTTTACACCGTTTATTCTGCTTCTCTTTCCTCAAAGCCTCTCTATATGTTAGATCTGGCTTTACTCCATGCACTTCTTTCACTGCTCTATCGCTCTGGGTCCCATCCCTCTTGCAAATTAGTTTAAACCCTCCCGAACCATGCTAGCATATCTACCTGCAACGATATTGCTCCCCCTCGAGTTCAGGTGCAACCCAACCAATCTGTACAGGTCCCACCTTCCCCAGGAAAGATCCTAATGATCCAAAAATCTAAAACCCTGCCCCTGTTCAAGTGAGAATAAACACAGCAAATCCATTCTTATAACTATAGATCTCCATTCCAGACAACATTCTGAGAAATTGCTTGGAGTGTGACCTATTGCAACTGGCAGCATGTTTTGCCGTTTGTATGGTGCAATCCATGATTTCAGGACGATTAAAATCTTCAGCCAAACAGCACTGAAATGCCAGAAAGAATAACAACTATTTCTGTACAAGGTCCCACAAACCTAAAATTAGATGGTCTGATGTTGTTCTTTGAACAACCTCCATGATTTTCTTTGTTTCGTGGCTATCTGGAGAAGACAAGTCTTAGTTGTATACCGCATGTGTACTTTAATAGTAAATGAACCTTTGAACTTTTGACTAGTCCAATGTTTCAGTAAATTTTACTGTGCAAATAACTTAAGGCTGACACACTGGAAAGAGTTCACTTAGGTATCTGTTGAAAAATGACCTAATGCTTTTTGAATTGATTTGAAGAGCAGGTGGAGTCTCTGTTTAGTACAAAATTGTGTAACATTAAAGAGCATGAGGTGCTGTGAAAGACATGGATAAGTAAGATGCACTAATTTATGTGGCAAGTGTATCAATATCTTATGTTTTTCTGACTTTCTGTTCACCTGCTATTGAAGGCAATGTCAAAAAATGCTCAGCTGTTAATTGTAAGTTCTAAGTTGTCCCCTCAGTTGACATAATTAAGAGTCGCAGATTATACTGTGGACAGACTTTGGATGACTGAAGTAACAAGCAATCTTAACATTGCAGTTGTTGACTTGCATTTGATGATGTTGTATTCATTTCCACTCAACAGGGGTTCCTGCCAGTAGTTGGTTAGATCTGCCTCTGGATTTGGGATAGGCAGATGGCTGAAAACCTCTAACACTGAAGCCAGTCTGTTTTTTCATCTTCCTGTGAGATTGCAGGGTGAAGAGAATCTAAACTGGGCCAAGAGACCAAATACAAGCGAGGATTCTCACAAATCAACAGTTGTGAGAAGATGATCAAATAGTCCTCCAAGTGCTTTCCTGAAGATATTGGTTATTTTAAGCTCCTTCAGTTTGTCCTAGATAGACCCATGAGCAATCCAGACTTGGCCCAGCCTGGAGACATCTAGATAATATTGTCCTGACATTTACATGGTTGGATCTGATGCCTGAAAAAGACCTTCCAAGCCCAGAAAACGTTTGCCACCCTCACCTCCTTCTCCCCTACCCTCAGCAATTGCCATTGGATGAGGCTTGGTCTAAAGTCAAATAATGTAGCAGACTGTCCAGCAAACTTACTCAAACTCAATGCGTAACTGGCTGCAGTCAGACTTGGATTGGGTATCCTTGCTTGAAAGGTGGTTTTCCTTGCCCTCATACTTAAAGGCAAATGGAAACGGCACCAGCCATATTCTATGAGAGTCTATCCTTGAGGTTTCATAGGCACAGCAAGAAAGATATGGCTGGCAGTGTGGCCATGTAGAACAAGTAGTGTTTGTGTTGAGTTTTCTGGAGTGACTTGATCCTAATTAGAACTGTTGGATTTGCTGAACTTGATTTGTTTCCATTTTGGAGTGAGGGAAGGAAGAGTGCAATGCAGAGCCTAGCAGTTGACTGAGTAAATCTACTTAATCTTGTTGATAACTGTGTGACTTTTGGAGCCCCAGTCTGCAGAATCTCATCTTCCTCTTCGTTTAAGCTGTGCTTCCAAAAGCCACCTCATTGATCAAGCTGCCTCTTGTCTTCTGCTGCAAAACAATATCCCTGATTCAGATTCTTTTGCTCTTAGTCAATTCAACATTTATGGACTTGACAAATGAGATCTGTAGCCAGGCCAGTGACAGGTGCTTGCTTGTTTCCCCAACCCTGCTGGTCTGTATCAACTTCCAGTTGTGTAGCACTTCAAACTTTAAAAATTCCTGATTTTTTAAAAAAAATCACTCAATACTGTCATCCCACTTTGTATCCCTGTTCTCCTTGGGCCATACAACTTTCTGAAATGTCATTCAGTCCCGTGCTTACTGGTGCCCTAAACTCTGCCAATCTCATAATCCGTAATATAATCCATAAGTACGAATAATTCCTTATTTGCCCTTCATTTTCAGCTGTGGCAGTCGTACTTTATTGTCAATGTCCAAAGCTCTGGGATTCTGTCCCTAAGCAGCCAGCTTTCCATTTTGTTCTCCTTTTAGATTTTCCTTAAAACTGAGCCTCTTGACGATTCGGCTTGCTTTATGCCTTTGGCTGCATTCCTGCGAAATGCACAAAGATTTCCACATAAATGGAACTATATAAACTGAGGAGTTTGAAAGAAAATGCCATTATCCAGGGCTGAATAATACTTAAGTATCTGACACAAGAACGATTTTTATCTGTTTGTAACTTTCCAACCAACTTTTAGCATATGTTTGCAAAAACTATTTACTCAGTTTTTAAAAACGATATAACAATGTGTCACCTTGTATCACTGGCACCAGCCTACCCACCAGCAAGGGCATATACCCAGAAAGTTGCCAGAAAAGGTCCAGTAACGTCAAGAAGGATCTCACTCGCCCTGCTCATTGGCTGTCCCACTCTCATCAGATCGGAGGCCATGAAGCATCCACGTCAGAACCACCAGGCTCAAAAACAGTGACTTTTCCCAAGCAGTAAGATTGATTGGCACTTCCCACCATTGACCCACTCCTTCACACACCCAACAACCACTACTTCATTTCCTGTCCGTCACCTTGTGTACAGACACTCCTACCCCTGGTGTCACTTTATGGACATACAATCAATCTATGTATGAAAGCTATCTTGTATATTTATATTTATTGCATTTATTATTATTATTATTATTATTTATCTTTTGTGTATTTTTAGGCTACACCAGAACTAGGTTAACAATTATTTCATTCTCCTTTACACTCATGTACAGGAAATGACATTGAACGATCTTCAATCTTGAATTAAACAAGTTAAGACTTCCACAAACAGAAATTGCTAAGTGGATCATTTTGCAAATCGTAGTAGTAATGCTGTGCAGGTGTAAACATACCAGTGAGGAGGCACATTTATGTTCCATTCAGGCCTTAGAATGTTTAAAGTTCAACAATTCAATGTTTGTTTTATAAAATGAGTTAGAATACCATTGCAAAACAAAATGATCGAAGTCAAATTCAAAGAACTGACAGTGAATTCTATTTCAGTGAATACAGAATTATAAACAGCACTTGCAATACAGGACACCAAGGCACAATAATCTCATGGATTAGTCCGGAAAATGGCACAATTTTTGTCTTGTGTTGAATTTTTTTTAAAGTCTATTTTGTATTTGAACCTTCTCTCAGAAGTGCTGCATTATATTGCTTATAATTCTAATGACTTGATTTTAGTTTTGGGAATATTTCAGGATGCAGTTGTGGTTAGAATGGGGTGTTAGCTATGAAAGCTGCAGGCTGAAAGGATTTTAAATGGAAGAGGTCATTATGATTGTGTGCAAACTGTCATGCATCATGTCCTTTATATTCCATGGATTTTAGTCAATATTCTGAAGCTGTCAGAGCTTGAAGGCCCAATAATAAACATGTGGAAGAGAGTATTTGCAGTTTTTGCCATTTCTATGTATAATGAAGGGTCTGGGGCAGTGTAATTTAAAGGTACTGTTATCTTTAACTGCATTAGCAACTATACAAAGGTAGAAATTACGGTTTTAGTGCCTCAATATCCCAAAATTTATTCACATCATGATGGATTTTGTGAATTCTATATATAGTGATGGAAAAATAGCAGTGTGAACAAAATTACCATGTGACTGATGCTTTCTCACCACCTCACTTACCATTCAGCATTTGAGTAAACAAACGTCCCTGACCCATGATGGGGATGTTTTGGTGAGGATCTTCATCTTTCTTCTATGCTGATTTTGCTCAACACTGGTTATTACTGCAGCAGTGCTCTACAGGTTATCTAGTCTTAACTGGTTTTGGTTTTAAGAGCATTTTGGGATGTAGTTGTGGTTGAATGGAGAGGAAGTAACACGGAGCTAGCTGCAGCCTGGGAAGACACTGAATGGAACAAGAGTAGATTGCAGAGATAGTTATACTCCCACCATTGGCCCAGGAAATGTGCTCCCATTCCACATAAGCAGAGCTCCTTAAGGCTGTTTTTCTCCAGAAAGACTGGCATGGTTGTGCTATTTCACCTGACCAGCCTTTCAATCAGCTGCAATACCCAGCACCATGTTCCTGCTGTAGTATCACTGTGTCCAGTTTCAAGACCAACAGGAAGAACATCATTCATACCGACACACAAAGCATGTTAGGTTGACTAAATACCATTTGGTTAGGCACCGTGATTGAGTGTATGTATTGCAATTTATGGACTGTCCACCTGAACCAATAGAGGATGTCACCGCTATAAAAAGACATGAATTAGAAACATGGGACTTTCCCCTCTAATGCAAGAGATTACTCTGCTTCAATGTGCCTTACATTGTAAATGTTGTTCCGTCTGTAATAAACAGTTGTCTAATTCCACCTGTTCATGGAAAACTTTCATCATGGACCACCTTGAAGCGATGAGACAATGTTCTGTGGTTTGTTCCTATGACACACTTCCCCAAATTCAGACTACATTGACTGATTGCAACATCTGAAAGGTCCTTTAAAGAACTCACTCCATGACCTGAAGGAGGTTCTGCTGATCAAAGGTTAACTCTGCTGTGTTGTCACCAGCTATGTATTGCACAAGTCCAGACTCACTTTTCTGGCAATTGTCATGCTTTTCTATTGGCCCATCCCTTCACTGCTCTTTTCATTACAGTCTGCTGGAACGTAATGCATGATGCTGACTGTGGAGAACGAGAATCTACCCTCTCTGGTTTATATGGTCATTTCAGAGCCTGCTCTTGTTGAAGTGCATTGCTTCTGATCCATAGTTCAACTAGAGCCTTCACTGAGCTGGCAAGCAGCCGTTAGAGGCGATTCTACATCTGTCACCACTAGTGACATGAAGAAATAACCAACAGCAGGACGTGGCAAATGGGCCAAAGGAACCTGTTCTGCCAGATTGAGGGTGATGCTTGGCTTTGCTTGTAATGCTGCTGTGTTTCTCCCCCGTAACATTTGATTTCTTTGGTATCTAAAAATCTGATCATATTTAAGAACTTGGCATCCACCAGCCCAAAGTGTTACATTTCATTGCTAGAAAGTATTATTGGCATTCCTTTTGCTGATCTAATGAGTTTGGCTTATTTTTCAAGTTTTCCTCGGCATTGTTTACAACAGCTGCCCTCTGGTAATTCCGTTTGTTGATGTCTGATTTGATTTTCTGCCTCTTCTAACTCAAACACTCGTTTCTTTAACAATTCACATTAAATTTGTACCACTTTTGATGAGCTTTGTTTCGACATCACGTCTTTCAATGGGCAATTGGAGGAAGAAAGGGAGTGCCTTCATGAAGAGCAGTTTAAAAACTGTGGGGAAGACTCTGTTCATCCAGAACATCTGTGGCTTAAGACTTTGAGCTTGTCCGTCTTTCACCACTGTGCCTGATGAGGCTTTATGTCACTTGGCACCCAGTTAGAGTGTGTACAGCCAGTTGCTGCCTGTTGGGCCATTCTTCAGCAATGCTCTAACATTTCGTCATTGCATGAGTCAGGGCACATCCCACCGTGTGCAGAGCTGCATTCACCCAGGATCTTCCTAACTTCAGGCTAATAAGTGTTCTGGGATTTGTAGTCTTGCCCAGATTTCCTCTTGTCTGATTTTATAATATCAAATTATCTGCTCCTCTTTCTGACAGCTTGCTGTGCTCAATTTCTGTATTATAACTCCGGCTGTTCTGAAATATTTGGAGTACTCTGGCATATCCTAGGGATATGAGAAGTGCTATACAATTAGTTTTTTAAATTGACGGCAATTTTTTAAAACTTGAGAACAACCTGCCAGTGTCATTAATTTTTGCCATTGGGACAATTTTGTAACAGCTATTTTTCCAGCACTTATTGAGGTTGAGGGCCTCTGGCTAAGAGGTAAGTGCATTATCACTGCCTTTGATGCAACACCATGGAGCTAGTCTCGTCTTGAAGGAGGGCAGACTTTTGGATAATTGAATGGTCTGCTGGCCATCCTATCCAAAGTGGAAGGTGGCTTCCGCAAACACAGTTTGGAGCCCAACACCTGCAGTGTTTGAACTTGTATTGGTGCTGAAAGCTGCTGGTAAGGATCAGCCGTGGAATGCATGGAGATCGTCAGAGAGCTGTACAGCACAATAGAAGGACCATTTGTCCAATTAGTCCATGCCAAATTAGAAATGACAAGTTGCTTTGAAATAATGGCTGTGGGACTGTAGCATTACACCAGAGACAGGAAACCTCCACATTTTTCAGCTGTTATAGTAACATTTCATAGAGCATTTTATATAACTACATGTATGCAGTACTAATGTGTTGTGCTGAAACATCACTGTTGTCCTCAAACAGAGTCGGCAATCTCCCTCCAACACTCCAATATACTGTGTGGTACTAGGCTTGCTACCCGTGACGGAGGGTATCTGAGTGTGAGATAAATTCTGTTCAAAGGTGCTGTCCATTCCCAGCTGTCGAGAAGGAGCTAAATGGCAGGAGTTAGATAGTTTTATAAAGATTGATAGTGAAGGATAACAGCAGTATTAGTGTAGCAGAAGGTATTGGAAAATAACATGGGAATGGTTGGTGAAAAGCCTTGTCTGTTATCTAAACTGAGCTTCTGTTCCAATGTGCCATTCACAACATGAGGCTATCACAATGAGCCGTACAACCAATGAAGTATTTTCGGAGTGTATCCAGAGTTATTTGAGAGGAGGCCAAGTTGTCAATATGCACAGCAAGATCCCACCAAGAACAAGGTGGTAAAGATTCATTAATTTATTTAAAGCTGCTTATAACTTTGAGAAGTTTGATTGGGGCCCAGGCAGCTAAAAGAATATGATGTTGGTGATAGGATTTAATAAAATTAGACATATGACTGACAGTGTACATTACTGTGCACTGCCAGTTCTTTTTGACCTCTGGGTTGTTGCTGTGTCAAAAAAATGAGTTGAATTGAAGGATTCTTCTTTGCCAGGCACTCCCTGCCCTGCACTGATGATCCCCCTTCTCCTGTCTCCAACCCTTAACCACCTCCTTTTGGACACCTTGCTCCGGTTCTCTGCCTGTTCTGGATCTTTTCATCTTTAATTGCCAACGAGACATGAACCATCTTGACTTCAGCACTCCTTCCTCCTCTTTGAATCTTACCCCTTCTGAACACAGTGCTCTCCACTCTCTCCACACCAATCCCAACCTCTTATCAAACCCACAGACAAAGGGGGTGTTATTGTAGTTTGGTACACTGACCTCTTACCTTGCTGAGGCCAGGTTGCAACTCTCTAGAAACATCTCTTGTGTATCATTTTGAAAAGAACCCCATTCAGGACCACGAGGACAT
Source organism: Mobula birostris (assembly GCF_030028105.1). Lineage (NCBI taxonomy): Eukaryota > Metazoa > Chordata > Chondrichthyes > Myliobatiformes > Myliobatidae > Mobula > Mobula birostris. The sequence continues at coordinate 108,148,090 of NC_092378.1, forward strand.
TGTCGCCAACACCATTACCAATTTTATCAACTCTGGAGATGTCTCAGCCAATTCCACAAACCTTATCCTGCATTGCTCGTGTTTACCTCCTATCCAAGATCCACAGACCTGACTGTCTGGGTAGGCCCTTTGTTTCAGCCTGTTCCTGTTCCACTGAACTTGTATCCACATACCTTGACTCTATTTTATCCTGCTTTGTTCAATCGCTTCCCACCTACGTTTGTGACACTTCACTTGCTCTTGATCACCTCAACAACTTTCAGTTCCCTAGCCCCAGATGACTTCATTTTCACCCTGAGTGTCCAGTTCTTTTAACCGCCCCCCCCAACCCAATTTTCCTCCACCGTGACTCTTCCCCGTCTGGTGGAACTGGTCCTCAACTCAAATTTTGCTTTTGGCTCCTCCTACTTTCTCCAAAATCAAGGTGCAGCTATCGGCACTCACTGTATACCTGTGCTTCCAATGCAGCCTCTACAGTGATGAGACCTGATGTAGATTGGGGGACCACTTTGTCAAGCACCTCCCTTTGATTCATCCGCAAAAAGCAAGATTTCCTGTAGGCACCCATTTTAATTCCAATCCCCTTTCCCATTCTGCCAAGTCGCTCATTGGCTGCCTCTACTGCCACGATGAGGGCACTTTCAGGTTGGCAGAGCAACTCCTTGTTTTCCATTTGGGTAGCCTCCAACCTGATGCCATGAACATTGATTTCTCTATCTGGTAATTTCCATCTTCCCCCCTTCCCTTGTTCTTGAATTCCCCAACTCTGGTCCCCTTCTTACCTCTTTTCACCTGCCTGTCACTCCCCTCCTGGTGCCCCTCCTTCCCCTTCTCCCATGTTCCCTGCTCCTCTCCTATCAGATTCCTTCTCCAGCCCTTTACTTTTTCTTCCCATCACCTCCTAGCTTCTTTACTTCATTCCTCCTACCCATCCATTTGGTTTCACCTTTCACATTCTAGCTAGTACTGCTCCCCCCACCCTGTCTGTCTGTCTGTCTGTCTCTCTCTCTCTCTCTCTCTCTCCCTCTCTCTCTCTCTTCCTCTCTCTGCCCGTGTGTCTCTGTCTGCCTGTGTGTGTGTGTGTGTGTGTCTCTCTCTCCCTGTGTGTGTGTCTCTGTTTCTCTCTCCCCCGTGTGTGTGTGTCTCTCTCTTTCTCCCCGTGTGTGTGTCTGTCTCTCTCTCTCTCTCTCTGCCCATGTGTGTCTTCTTCTTGCTCCCCCGTGTGTGTCTCTGTCTTTCTCTCTCTCCTTCCCTCCCCGTGTGTGCCTTTCTGTGCCTCTCTCCTCCCCATGTCTCTGTGTCTCATGTGGAACAAGAGTTGGCAACTGATGGGTGGATACGGGTGATGAGGGGTGATAGGCAAATGGAAGAGACTGGGGAGAAACATGGGATCTGCTGATGGAACATGAAAGGAAAAGGTGAAGCATGGAATCCAATAAGGGAGGTAGGGCAGGCAGATGCAGGACACCCCGTGGAGGGTGTGTGTGTAGGAAAGGGAGAAAGATGGGCAGATGGAGCAGGTAGAGGAGAATAGAACTGTTGTAGGTGGCTGGGAGGGGTAGGTATAGGAAGAACTTAGTATGCAAGGAGGAGAGTGAAAGAGATGGGGTGGGAATGGGAGCATATTACCAGCATTTGGAGAATGTGGTGGTCATCCTGTTGGATTGCAGACCACTCAGGTACAAAACGAGGTGCTGTTTCTTTAGTTTGCGTTGTCCTCACTCTGGCAGTGGAGGAGGCTGAGAACAGGCAGGATGGAGTGGTGCAGCATGACCATGCTGGGCAGAATACAGCCACTTGGCGAAGTGGTAACCTGTGCAAAGATATAGAGAAGGTCAAATTACATGATCATTCTACAAATAAATCACAAAATACGCATGCAAAGTTTGTCACCTCGATGCTTTGAGTACAGTTATTCATTTGAAAGCTGTTTGTGTTGGAAAATAAACTGCTGTTTACATCTTGCTTGTTTATCCCGATTCTTTTAAGTGCCAAATTTTAGTGTACTTTGTTAAGATCACTTTATTTGGCCATTGTCTTCATTCAAGCATTCCTCACAGGATTTTTTTTGTTGTCAATGGATCAATCCAAAGTAGCTGAAAATGTTCTTTTTCAAGACTCTCTGCATGTTCCAACTTGCTGTGTATGTTTAAAGTTTCCTTGTCCCACACAGGAGTCACGCCCAAGGCAACTTCTAGATTTTGAATTTGAGGTGATACTCCCTCGCTCTTGTAGCATTTTTACTATTGTTCCATTACTTACTCAGTTGGAAACAATAAATGATTTTCACTTTCATCACTTTGAGGTAAGGTATAATTTTCCGTTTTGGCCAGAATTGTTTTGTTTGCCTTAGTACAGCCAAAACTGAAATTTCAGCATTACTTGCAGCGTGCTGGAACTGAGCAGATCTGTGGTGTGCTAGTTTAAACCTGCCTTTTGCAGTCAAAGCAACAGTTCAATCCTCAAGCATCTGAAAACCTCATGCATTAAGTAATCTTTATGAACCAATGTAACTTTTAACTAGGAAGCGTACCTAATTGAATTTGATGGATAATTGGGATTACTGTATTCGGTAGAGTCCTGGTGTTGCATCATCTCTGGTGGTTAATGGCGTGAATGTCAGACACAGATAATTTGCATTGTTTTTTGAGTGGAAATTTAGTGCAGGTGCATTAACTGGCCACAAATTGTACCTGAATATGTTTTAACCATTCCATGAGTTGAAGCTGCTTGCTTTACCTTTAATTTTTCCATTCAGTAAAAACTGAAATTGTGTCATTAACCCTAGAGTTTCCTTTATACTGCTTAAATTAAAATTGACTATGATTTCTGCTTACCTGCACATACATTCAACTGTTAATACTGAGTTATGCTGTAAGACTAATGTCATTACTGATGGTGTTTCCACTGCAAATATATTCAATTTCTCTTATTTTCCTGGGATGACTGACTTCTGAGAAGCTGCATTGTTATTTACACTGTACAATCTGGGTTGTAGATATTAACTTGCAGACTGTATTAGTGAACTATTTCTTTATAGTAGGGCCAAAAAAATAAAACAATAGACTACAGTGGTTTCAATCTATCACCATTAATTTGAACTAACTGCTGAATATACTCTGCATAATAGTGGTCATGTTAATGCAGTGATCCCATTTTAGTGAAATGTGAGGAATATTCTTGTACAGGATTCATTAGAGTACCAGAATAATCCTTTAGCTGTAAGTATTGCTTTACTTTGGCTAAGTGTCTTTCTCTTAATTGCAAGTTTAGATCAGGCATCAGTAGATTTCATGCTGAAGGACATCATTATTCCCAAGTAAACATTCTAGTGACATAAATGTGATTTGGAGGTCTATAGTCATCTTCATTCCTACCACTATTGCCCTCCCTCCTTCCAATTGACGGGTGAGCTAGCGAATTACGCTACTGGAGTACTGATTCAATTTGTCCAAACCTGGCATTGAACGTGAGTGAAGTTGGTTGCATTTCCACAAATATCAGGTGGTGCATTTAACTGCTAAGCAATTATTTACTTGACTCGTGTTTGTCTGATAAAGGAAGTGAAGATATTTGAGAGATGAGCTAGCAAACCATTGCTAAAGTTGCCGAGTGTCAACCAGATGCAAGAGTGGAGGACTCAGCACACCATATCTCTGAAGTCTTCTGGCTGGCATGGCTCTGCCCTTGCTTTATTAATCTTGCTTGTTGAGGGGTGTCCATCTGAAACCAGGTGATGACTGAAATTTTTTTAACCAAAGATGGAGGAAGAATTACTTAATGTTTCCATGAATTAAGAAGCAGATCATTGGCTTGCCAGTTGACAGTGTTCTGGCTGGTATTGCTATGGGCATGCTACTACAGTTGTTATGGTATCTGAGGGGAGATGAGTGGACTGTGCATTTGATGTTATGTATGTCAAAGAATGCTATTTAATTCTGTTTGGTGTATTAGAAGAAGTGGGGCAAGGTACAGGAGAGGCTTTGAATCTGGTGCAAATACTGGATAGATGCTGGCACAAAACCAGGTGACCATTATCTCTGCAACACACATCACAGTTGCTGGTGAACGCAGCAGGCCAGGCAGCATCTCTAGGAAGAGGTACAGTCGACGTTTCAGGCCGAGACCCTTTGTCAGGTCGAAGGGTCTCTGCCTGAAACGTCGACTGTACCTCTTCCTAGAGATGCTGCCTGGCCTGCTGCGTTCACCAGCAACTTTGATGTGTGTTGCTTGAATTTCCAGGATCTGCAGAATTCCTGTTGTTGACCATTATCTCTGATGTTACAGAAGTTGTCCAATTTAGGTACCTCATTCAGTGGTAGTATAGTCCACGTGCAGTGCAGTCTCTGGATATGTGGATTCAGTAGAGTTAGTTGCTTATTCCCTTTCCAACAAATGCCAATAATCCATTCTTCCCACAAAATTTATAAGAAGGCTGAGATAAACTGTACTATTGTCCAAATATGGAGGTGTTTACACCTGTACCTGAAGCAGATTGTTACCTCTTGTATAGTTGGTCTGTGCACTAGTCTTGATCTTTCACCAGATCAGAAGTGCAGGAAATCCTCATTCCTGCTGGTCAATGTTAGGATGGGTTGAGTGTCTCTCTAGATCTTGGGGTAAGTGGCTTGTGAATCTGGCACCTGGTATAACTGCAACTATTGTGCTAGAGGTACAGTAGGAATCTGCTACCAAATAGAAGAACACCTGGTAGAAATAATTAATTTTTTTTAAAAAATGAGAAAATAATGGATAAACATGGATTCTGCAGATTCTGGAAATCCAGGGTAACACAGAATGCCAGAGGAATTTAGCAGGTCAAGCAGCATCTGTGGAAAGAAATGAAGAGACGATGTTTTAGGCCAAGACATCAGATGCTGCCTGATCTGCTGAATTCCTCCAGAATTTTGAGTGTGTTATAAAATAACGGAGAGCATGTTTTGGAGCTTACTGATAACAAATCTTGAAAAAAGTGTGGAATTGGCTCACTGTAATTGGAAGTATCATCTCCTTCAGGAGTCGCAGCACAGCAACAGATCCTTTGGTACATATCCAGGCTACCTTTTGTACCAATCACTTAGCCATGTCAAATCAAGGCCTCGTCGTCGCCATCAGGATTATGCTGGTGAAAGAAATGAACTTCAGTAGCTTCCCTGCATTATTTTAGAGCACTTTCAGCTGGGATTGTTGATGGAAGCAGAATGATTGCAAGTTCAATAAAAGTGTTCCCTCTGTCAATCGGTTTGCAGTTCACCTAAATGATCTTTTACTTTAGCCCCATCACTCCTACCGGAGCAGAGGCTGCCAGAGTCCTCTGTCATGGACCAGACTTTCAAGCTGACCCCAGGTGTAGCCCATCTTGTGAAGATCCTTCCCCTCCCAGGGATGAGGTCTTTGAGCTCCTGTTAGTGTTTCTGTAGCTCTTGAGTTTTTAGGGGATGGGCTTGCTTGCCCCATGCTCAACCCTCCTTGTTTTGTAGCTGGGCTTGGGACCGTCATCGGTGGAGCTAAATGATCCTTGGGACAATCTGAATGAAAGCCAAGTTTTTCCTTATGGGTATGCTGTTTAAGTGGATAAATGGTGTTTTTCTTAATGTTTTTACATTCCTTGTGAATCATCACAGATTAAAAATCGTACATTTCCAATGTTTTAATTGTTTCCTCATGAATTGATTTTGAAGTGTTCCCTCAGCGCACAGTGAAAACAAGCTAATTAACAAACATGTGTTTACTGTATTGGAGAAGTTTCCTTTGTTTTGCTGATATTTTGCTGCTACCCAGATGAACAACTCTTTCTAGCCTCACGTGGAACAACTGTTTCTCTTTCCATATACACTACCTGATCTGCTTAGTTTTTTTTCAGCATTTGTCATTTCCTGTTTTTAACTTATTCATGTATCTCTAGCCACCACCTTTCCATTAACTACCCAAATTTAGAATGCTAATGTGCTGATAACTGTTACCATCAAGCCATTTCATCTCAGCACTCTGTTTGATTCTGAATACTAATTTGCATCACTATTTCCAGCTATGAAGGGTTGCTTTAGTTGTTTCCCTTTCTATAGAGGCTGCATAACTGGAGTTTTTGGTAATTCCGGAGGTTTTGTTTCAGATTAAGAGCATTTGCAGTTTTTTGTAACTCGTTTGCCTTTACACCAGACATTGAATCATTTGTTTTCTTTGTTACTTTATAAATACTTTATTCCTGAGTGTCATTTGGTCAATACACTGAGTAGTGTTGGCACATCTTTGTATATAACACAATGGCATCCTGTGGTGATACACTGTTTCATTTTGACACCATGATGTAATGAACTAAGGGAATTTGTACTCTGGGCTTGTTGCTTGTACTTTGGGACTAGCAGAAGTCAGTCGCCACCTCAAAGATCAGTAAGCTTTAGTTAAACTTTGCATTTTAAGAACGATTATAATCGCCTCAGCTGATACAAGAGCTTTTTTTAAAAACTCAAACTGGTCTTCCCTAACACTCAAGCAACACACATAAAAGTTGTGTGAAAGCAGCAGGCCAGGCAGCATCTCTAGGAAGAGGTACAGTCGACGTTTCAGGCCGAGACCCTTCGTCAGGACTAACTGAAGAAAGAGCTAGTAAGAGATTTAATAGGGGAGGGGGAGATCCAAAATGATAGGAGAAGACAGGAGGGGGAGGGATGGAGCCAAGAGCTGGACGGGTGATTGGCAAAAGGGATATGAGAGGATCATGGGACAGGAGGCCCAGGAAGAAGGAACGGGGGGTGGGGGGGGGAAGCCCAGAGGATGGGCAAGGTGTATAGTCAGAGGGACAGAGGGAGAAAAAGGAGAGAGAGAGAGAGAAAGAGTGTATGTATATAAATAACGGACGGGGTACGAAGAGGAGGTGGGGCATTAGCGGAAGTTAGAGAAGTCAATGTTCATGCCATCAGGTTGGAGGCTACCCAGACGGAATATAAGGTGTTGTTCCTCCAACCTGAGTGTGGCTTCATCTTTACAGTAGAGGAGGTCGTGGATAGACATATCAGAATGGAAATGGGATGTGGAATTAAAATGTGTGACCACTGGGAGATCCTGCTTTCTCTGGCGGACAGAGCGTAGGTGTTTAGCAAAATGATCTCTCAGTCTGCATCAGGTCTCGCCAATATATAGAAGGCCACATCGGGAGCACCGAACGCAGTATATCACCCCAGCCGACTCACAGGTGAAGTGTTGACTCACCTGGAAGGACTGTCTGGGGCCCTGAATGGTGGTAAGGGAGGAAGTGTAAGAGTATGTGTAGCATTTGTTCCGCTTACAAGGATAAGTGCCAGGAGGGAGATCAGTGGGGAGGGATGGGGGGGGGGGGGGCAGGGCTTAGGTGTTTTGCTGAACACCTACGCTGTGTCCGCCAGAGAAAGCAGGATCTCCCACTGGCCACACATTTTAATTCAACATCCCATTCCAATTCTGACATGTCTATCCACGGCCTCCTCTACTGTAAAGATGAAGCCAAACTCAGGTTGGAGGAACAACACCTTATATTCCGTCTGGGTAGCCTCCAACCTGATGGCATGAACATTGACTTCTCTAACTTCTGGTAATGCCCCACCTCTCCCTCGTACCCCATCTGCTATTTATATAAACACATTTTTTCTCCCTCTCTCCTTTTTCTCCCTCTGTCCCTCTGACTATACCCCTTGCCCATCCTCTGGGCTTTTTCTCCCCCCCTCCCCCTTTTCCTTCTTCCTGGGCCTCCTGTCCCATGATCCTCTCATATCCCTTTTGCCAATCACCTGTCCAGCTCTTGGCTCCATCCCTCCCCCCACCCCCCACCCCCCATCTTCTCCTATCATTTTGGATCTCCCCCTCCCCCTCCCACTTTCAAATCTCTTACTAACTCTTCCTTCAGTTAGTCCTGGCGAAGGGTCTCAGCCCGAAATGTCGACTATACCTCTTCCTAGAGATGCTGCCTGGCCTGCTGCGTTCACCAGCAACTTTGATGTGTGAAGCTTGAATTTCCAGCATCTGCAGAATTCCTCATGTTCGCGTTCTCTAACACCCAGACAAGTTCTCTGCCAACGTGTTTGAAGTAATTCTCATAACTTGAGCTGTGCAGAATTGTTGAGTTTTTTCAATTGGTTATCAGTGATTGGAAAATTATCCTGTGTGTAAAGATGCATGGATGTGAGCAGCTAGACAATATGGAACTACCTTATTTAAGGAGTTTGAAACCTTTATAAAGCTAGTTTGCCTCTCCAAATCAACTGTTGAACGATCTATGTTTTCACTTCTACAACGTCAGAGAACAATCAATGGCAATTTTCATCCTGCTCGCACTGTTCAGTAAATAATTCTTTCACATTTAATGTATAGTTTACACACCTTTTGTAATCTCCATTTGGAAATAATGCTATTTGACACTTTTGCTGTGACTCAGTGGAGATTTGGTGGGATTGAATGGTCCAATTTATGTAAATTGGTGAGCACATGTGCTTTTATAAATGGAGAGAAAGGGTTGCCAAACCCTGTAAAGTCTGTATCCTTTTCAAAGAGAACAACACATACCTTTTGACAGTCAGCAAGCTGAACCAGGGAGGAAAAACACAGATGGGGAACTTTATCCATATGTTTATGGGCAAACTTCCAATGTATATTCATACCCATACAAGGCAGGATTTCCTTCCTGCTTCTTCACATGGACCAGCCTGACAAAAATGCCTTCTGTGACTTGGTGCTCACCGTTGGATGCAGGTGGGTGCATGCCACCTTGGGAAAATTCTCTGGGTAGAAGCAAAGGAATTAATATTAGTTACCAAAGTATAAAAGTTGAGCTGAGGGTAGTAGTAAAGTTCTGTTTTTTAATCCCTATTTTGAAATTCTGACCCATAATAAGTGAATTGAAATCTGAGTTGATTGAAAGGTAAAGTCATAGAGCAATAATACAGCAGGGTTTACAGGCTCTGTGGCCCAGTGAGTCCATGCTGACTATGTGCCTACCCATCTGGCCCAATTTCCTGCATTCCATCCATAATTCTCTGTACCTCATCCCTGCACGGGGTTGCTAAATAATTCCAGCATCTGATTTCCACTATCTGCATAATCTCTTCGGTTTGAATAATATTCTATTACCCATGGCTCAACCACTTCCTCTGCAGCTTGTTCCACATACTTGCCACCTTTTGTGTGTGGAATAGAGTTCCCCTTTCACCTTTCATTTTTGCCCCTAGTTTTGTACTTCACTACCCGAAAGAAAAGACTACTATCATTCACTTTATGCCCCCCATGATTTTATAAACCTGTTTTTGTCTGCCCCTCATTCTCCTATTAGTTTGAGGTCGTATCTTTATCCTTAGCTCTGCGCTTCAGTCTCACTTTAGAGGCCATTTCCAGATTAGCTCAGAAAATGGAACAGTGAATCTGCTTGCATATTCCATAGTGTTATCTTCCCATTGTTTCCAGGGGTGAGACCCGTGTTTGCCTGTTTAAATTGGTTATTTGCTGTTCCACTGTTGAGTAAGTGCCCATCCACCATTTAATCCAATAATGTGAATTTGCTATAAATAGTTGAATTTCCTATAAATAGTCTAAGTCATTCTTAATCCTTCTAATATTTAAAAATCCTGTGCAAAACTTGGATGATTTTAATTCACAAGCAGGCATTTCTATTGTCCCTTGTTTATCTGAAGCGGTTCACAACTACAATGCACCAACGAGGAGGTAAAATAAAGTGCAAGTTATTCTGATTTCTCTGTCAAAGCTTAAATTGTTTCATTTGTTGTGATTTGTGCGAATGGTTGACAAGATTTAATGTGTTACACTAGTGAGGTGTTGCCTTTATTTTCCTATCCATAGTTAATTGTCAGGACTGAAGAGGAGTCATTGTCCTGAAAAGTTAACACTTTCCCCTCTCTGCTCCGATGCTGCCTGACCTGTTGAGTATTTCCAGCACATTTTGTTTCATATTTTGGGCAAATCTAGTCTTTTTCTTTTTCAGTGACATTAGGTTAGGATAGGGTAGGTGACAATGAGTTACAAGATGAGCATACTCTTATTTAATTATAGTATATACCCAAGAATGAGTGGGCCATTTGCCTTCTCTAATTTGTGTCCTAATTACTGCCACCATTTGGCATAGGTGTGAGTACAAGTGTGCATAAGACAGTTTGGTAGAAAGTGCACAAGCAAGTGTTGTTCGAAGGTTTCACTAAATTGTCTGCACCTTTCTGTAAGATTGGTCTGGCTTTGTTCAACAGATGGACATAGGTGAATGAGTAGTCAAGAGAGATCACAAGACACCAAACACTGAAGAAACTCAATGGCTCATAGATATTGCCTGACCCACTAAATTCCTCCAGTATTTTGAGTTGCTCTAGATTCTAGCATCTGCAGTTTCTTATATTCAACTGAGAGAAGTACTTGAACATCTGAGGTTTAGTGGTTAGCAAGTAGGAAAGCAACACCCACAAAATGCTGGTACAACTCAGCAGGCCAGGCAGCATCTCTGGAAAAGAATAAACAGTCGACGTTTCGGGCCAGGATCCTTCATCAGCACCTGACAAAGGGTCTTGGCCTGAAATGTTGACTATTTACTCCTTTCCATAAATACTTCCTGGCCTGCTGTGTTCCTCCAGCATTTTGTGTGTGTGTATGTTGCTTTGAATTTCCAGCGCCTGCAGATTTTCTTGTGTTTGTGGGCTAGTAGGAAAAGATTTGTACCTGGTGAATTCCTGTTTATGATTACAATTCTAATTCTATTTCAGTAAGTTGTTTGTATACTTCATCTTTGGGTGTAATGTGGGATCTTTTGAGATTTGTTTAGTCACCTCTTTGCAAGTTGAGCTTCACACAGTTATTTTTTTTCTTCCAGCGTGGCTTCCAAAGCCAAATTTCTGGAGGCGATCCCTTTCCTTTTCACGTCAGTGTATGTGTGTCATAGATGCCATTTTTGTTTAGTGATAGCATTTTGGATGAGGGAGACTAAGATTTATGGTTGAGACACTGTTCATGTGTAAATTAGCTTTTAAGTGTGTGGGAAGAGTCCCAACAGCAAATCAGCTTCAATAAATGAATGGGTCCAGTGTTTTTAGCATGGAAGCTTAAGTGCCATAGAGATGAATACAATGCACAAATCCTGGTAAACTTGGTTGTATTGGTCAAAACAGAAATAAGATCTGTTTTTTAAAAAAACCCTCTAATAATTATTAGAATGTGCTTCATAGGGGTAATGGATATTTTAACTTTAAAACTGTTTGGAATTGTACTGAAGGTATCAATATCAATTGAATTGTTCTGAGAGTTGTCGGGATTCTAGGATTTCAGTTTTATTTTGCTCACTGCTCAGCAGATCACAGACTGAATACCCCAAGTTAATCCAAGTGCTTTTTGCTAATGCTTTAAAGGATGGTGCTTATGTTGGCTTTAAACATCTGGCAATGTTCTTGGCTTCTGTAATAAGAGCACTAGTCGTATTGAGCAACTTGTGTTCAAAGATGACTGTAAATATTTCCACTTGTGTCAGGCAACTGGGAATGAAAACGAAAATAAAAATCCTGCACTCAGTTGCCACTCAGGCTTGCATCTCTGACTCATCCTGTCCAGAAATTGAGGATTTGTAGAACAGCTTTTCTAAGGTATTTGAGCCATGAAAACTCTGCAGTTGGTTTCCTATTCAGCTCTTGGAATTTAATGTTGATTCTTGACTTTGGTCTATTACACTCCACCCTATCTTCAACAGCTTTGAAAATAACAGTTACTTCAATTGGCAACATAAAGTTACAAAAAAAAGCTGCTGCCCAAGGTTCTCCTGTTTGGCTATGGTGTCTTTCAAGAGACCAGAACCTAATAGGAGGAAACACTTGGGGAGCATTTCATTTGCATCTAATTAAACCAAGATTGTGATTGTGTTTTTTCACTTTTGAGTGAACTCTGAAATATTTGAAACCAAGGTTGTCTCATCAATTACCAGTTGATTACGTTTCAAGGTAATTGATCAGCCCTTTGGGGTTGAAACAAGTGTTGACTCAGAATTATTTATGTGTTCCAGGCCTTAATTTTGTTATTAAATTATTTATTAAATTAGTTTGTGATAAGACGTGTGTTTATTAAAACAGTTCTCTGGTCAGAATAATGTGGTTTCTATCCCAAGCTGTAGAATGGACCACTGCGGATCCATTTTGCCTCACTCGGGCATGAGAGGATGTAATCTACCAACTGTACTGTTGTTGACCTTCTGGTAATTGATGGTCATTTGAATTCCACTTAATGGGGCCAATGTTTCGTACAGAAGGCAGTTTGCAGCTACTGCCACTTAATGTCAGTAAGACCAAAGAATTGATTGTGAACATCAGAAGGGTTAAGATGAGGGAACATATGCCAGTCCTCATAGAGGGATCAGAAGCGAAAATGGTGAGCAATTTCAGGTTTTTGGGTGTCAACATCCCTGAGGATCTATCCTGCGCCCACAATATCGATACAGTTACAAAGAAGGCCTGATGGCAGCTATATTTCATTAGGTGATTGATATTTAGTATGTCTTCAAAGACTCTGAAATTTCTACAAGTGTACCATGGAGAGCAGTCTAACTGGCTGCATCGCTATCTGGTATGGTGGGAGTGGGTGGGGTGTATTCACAAGATCGAAGTAAGCTACACAAAGTTTGAAATCAGTCAGCTCCATCGTGAGCACTAACCTACAGGACCCTGAAGGCACGCACAATGATTCAGGAATAGCTTCTCTCCTGTCAGATTTCTGAATGGGTATTGAATCCATGAACACTACCTCATACTTTTTTCCCCTCTCTTTTTGTATATACAATTGCAAGAAAAAGTTGTGAACACTCAGAAATTTTCAGGTTTTCTGCATTAACTACTCATAAAATGTGGTCTGATCTTCATCTAGGTCATAATAGATGAACACAATGTGCCTAAACTAATAACACACAAACAATTGTACTTTTTATGTCTTTATTGAACTCATTGTTTAATCATTCACAGTCCAGAACGGAAAAAGTTTGTGAACCCTTGTAGATAATAACTGGTAGAATCTCGTTTAGCAGCAATAACCTCCACCAAATGTTTCCTGTAGTCACTGATCAGACTCGCACAACGATGATGAGGAATTTTAGACAATTTCTCCATACAAAGACCGGCTGGTGGCATAGTGGCATCAGCGCTGGACTTCGGAGCGAAGACTCCTGAGTTCAAATCCAGCCAGCTCCCTTGCACGCTTTCCATCCGTGCTGGGTTGAGCATCGAGCTAGCAACTCAGCCTCATAAAAATAAGAAAGCCCGCTAAAAAAAAACCGCTGTCGTGATGGCGTCCCAGTGACTCCACTCGGAGTTAAGGGCCTTCTTCTTCTACTTCTCCATACAAAACTGTTTCAGTTCATCAATACTTGCATGAACAGTCCTCTTCAGGTCATGCCATGGCTTCTCAATTGGGTTAAGGTCTGGGCTGTGATCTGGCCATTACAATACAGAAATATTCTTCTTTTTAAACTATTCTTTTGCTGATGTATTCTTGTGTTTCAGATCATTGTCTTGTTGTGTCATCCAACTTCTATTAAGCTTCAGGTGAAGGTCTGCTACCCTGACATTCTCCTGTAAAATATAAACTAATATATAATGTACATTATATAATACTGGCTAAAATCAGAATCTAGTTTAATATTAATGGTATGTCTTTTTATTTGTATATATTTTTATAGCTTTAATTGTATATTGCAAGGTGCTGCTGCATAACAAAAAAATTAAGGACATATACCAGTGATATTAAACCTGATTCTGATTTTTCCTGCAGTTATGTACTGGCTCTAATGGTACATCTGTTATGACTTTGAGACCAATGGTTCAGATTCATTTATTTATTTATCACATGGACATCAGAACATACAGTAAAATGTGTTTGTGTTAACAGACAACACAACCTAAGGATGTGTAAGTGTTGCCTCACATTCCAGTACCTACATAGCATGCTCACAATGTTTAGCAGAACAACCCAGGCAGCAACAGCAAAACAAGCCCCTTTTCCTGCCTCCCACTCACACACATGCCTCCAACGTCAGAACAGGATGTCTCTGGGCCTCCAGTGGATGTGATTATTGGGCCTCTGACTTCCTTTGTGGACTCATGGACTCCTGGACTCCTGGCTTCAGCCGTAGGGCTTTGACATCTGGATTTGCTGACTTCAGTCTCTGGTATCAATCCCAGTGCTCACCAATGATGGACCCTGAAGCCCAGGCCTCAAACGCCAGGCTTGCCAGCTCACCAATCTAGGAGATCATTGGTGCTCGTGCTTTCTGCCCACATGGACATCCAGTCCCTGGATGTGCTGACCTGGAGATTCACCAGTCCTCATTCTCACTGTTCTTCATCCAGTGCTTACCAGCCTGACATCTGTCGATCGGGATTGCTGGCCTTCGACCCATGGAACACACCACCTGGACGTTGGCCTGACTTCTAGCTTCCCTAGAACTGTTCCTAAACCCTAACCTGACCAGTGACTCCCTTATCTGAGCCATGACATCAATGGAGACTGCAGTTCATCACCATCCTGAACAGTGCAAGAGTGGTTGCAAGATGTATACCTCACCTCTCCTTTCACCAATGGATATGTGTAGCAGCACCTTTTTTGTGGAGACCAAGCTTACTGCCTTTGCTTCTAGAATATACTGCTTCTGTTTCCAAACACATCCTATAACCTGAAACTCTATTTTATATTATATTGGTCAGCATTCCATCTTTGTGTGACCAGACACAGCCCTCGCCATCTATATATTTGCTGATGACACAACTATTGTTGGCAGCATTTCAGTTGGTGATGAGGTGGTGTACAGGAATGAGGTAGATCAGCTTGTTGAGTGGTGTCACAGTGACAGCCTTGCACTCAACATCAGTAAGACCAGGGAATTGATTGTGGATTCGGGAAGGGGAAGTCGAAGAAACACAGTCCTCATTGTGGGCTCAGCAGTGTAAAGGGTGAGCAGTTTCACTTCTCTGTGTGGTAGAATCTCTGAGGACCGATCTTGGTCCCAACATGTTGATGCAATTGCGAGGAAGGCACAGCAGTGGCTATATTGCATTAGGAGTTTGAGGACAATTGAAATGTCAGCAAAGGCACTCGCAAATTTCTACAGATGTACAGTGGAGAGCATTCTAGCTCATTGCATCACCATCTGGTATGGAGGGGCCTCCGCGTAGGATCAGGGAAAAAGCTACAGGATGTTGTAAACTTTGCCAGCACCATTGTGGACACTGGCCTCCTGAGCATCAAGGATGTGTTCAAAAGGTGATGCCTCAAAAAGCAGCATCCACCATTAAGGATTCCCATCACCCAGGACATGCCCTCTTATTGCTACTATCGAGGAGGAGGTACAGGAAACTGAAGACACACTCAATAATTCAGGAACAGCTTCTTCCCCTCATGGACAGTACCTCAGTAGTTTTCCCTTCCTTTTTGCACTACCTATTTAATTTAATTTTCTTTTTCTATATATACTTGTAATTTTAAAATTATGTATTGCAGTGTTCTTCAGTTGTCCATCGAAATCCGATGACAACGTCCTCTCCTTTAACGGGGAGATCTTTGACTGTACAGTCCTATCCTGGACCCACGATCTCTATTGCAGGTGGGACGTGTATATGTGGTAGTGGTGGCAACCATGGCTGCATTTCTCCTGGCTCTCTTCTGCTGTCTTCTGGTTGTTCTTTCCATCTCCAGAATACGAACTCCGGTCCCTACACAGCTGTCGCCAAGTGGTACGGTCAACAGCAACCTTCTCCAGGTCCTCAAGTCTGATCTTGCACTTCCTTAAAGCATCCTGTCGTAAAACAACAAATTTAATGACATATGCTAATGTTATCAATTCTGATTCTGATTTGATATATAACTCATTGGTATAGTTCATAGTGGATGTAAAATAATCCTACTGACAATGAGAGAGAAGTCCTGACGAAGGGTCTCGGCCCGAAACGTCAACTGTGTACTTCTTCCTAGAGATGCTGCCTGGCCTACTGCGTTCACCAGCAAATTTGATGTGTGTTGCTTGAATTTCCAGCATCTGCAGAATTCCTCGTGTTTATGAAAGAGAATGTACCCTATTTAAGAATAAGAGGTTGCCAATTTAAGATGGATGATATGCATTTTCCCCCTGTATTTTGTGAATCATTGAAAATTCCTCCAAATGGTAGTGAAAACAAAATCTTCAAACATTTTAAGGCAGTCATAATTTGTTTCTAGATCAGTAAGAGGGTGACAAGATGCTGGAAAGAGGTAGAGATGCAGAGTTGAGGTTACAATCTGATCAACTATGATTTTGTTGAATTCAAGTACATGTTCAGGAGGGCTGAATGGCCTTGCTCCTGGTTTGCATCATAGTAGCATTAATAAAAGTGTTGCCACAGGAAATGACAACAATCATTCACCTTGTAATCATTTAATTGAGGTCAATTTTATGGCAAGTTGTGTGTGCCTATAAATTGAGGGTAAAGGTCCATGGAAGTATGAGACTTTTAACAAGTACAGCCAGTTAAATATTAAGAGACTTAGATGAGAAATGTTTCCTTGCATTTAATTTTTACTTAACGAAGATCTAATTCTGTCTATTTTGTTTTTCCATGTAATCCTTAAAGGGCCAAATTATCATTTGAATTTTATTGATTCTGCGGTGAGAGCATCTTCCATTTTGTACATCCTGGTGCAGGGTTTTGATCTGAAACATCAACAATTCCTTTCCACCCACTGATGCTGCTTGACGTTTTGTGGTTGACCAGCAGATTGTTGCTCTGTATTCCAACATCTGCAGTCTCTCAACGTCTCCTGTTCAGAACTTTCTGCTAACGTTCCCTGCATTGCAGATTAGTGTTGATCTGTCTCCGTGTTATGAAGCTGCTGCACACATTGGCAGCTGCATCCTATTTTAGATTTATAATGAGTTAGCAAACACAAGACCACACTACAGAGCATGAGGCTCCTTTTCGGAAACTCATCAATCTGACTTGTTTCAAGTTTCACTGAGAACTGAATTCGTCCAAAGCTTTCCAAAAGTGTGATAATGTGCAGAAATTAACCTAAAATATATCCTGATGGGTTGAGAGCTAAATTGGATACTACTGCTTTGAAATCTGACTGGGTTGTGGATGAATTAACACATTTCGTTGGTATTTTCCTATTAACTGGTGGTGAAAATGTAAAAACAGTTATTAGGAGCTTCTCCATCTGTATTTAATTTGATTTGTCAGTAATAACCCCATCTACATTTCCCAGCTTTTGCTTGCAGACCCCATGGTTCTAGAATAGACTGCTGTCACTTAAAGTGCCAGTAAACTTTTGGACTCGTGTTACAAGCTCTGCCATGGTGGCCCTCACTGTACTGCTGGTCTTCCCACTGAGCCAAATGCAGCCCTGGAGCCTACTGAGATCCCCCAGCATTTACCCTGAAGAATCGAAGCGGGAAAATCTATAAATACTCTGCATATCAGGCAGTACTTGCAGAAAGAGTTATATTTCAGTTTGATCACCCTTCCTCACGACTGAGAAAAACATGTTAGTTTCATAAATTAGAAATTGAACTAATTTCTGTGTACTGTTTCTGATGATCTTCAACCTGAAGTGACAGTTTTGTATCACTCTGCAGATGTCGCCTCACCTGAAAATTTATAGCATTTTCAGATTCATTTTTGATTTCGGATTCCAAGCATCTGCATTGTTCCCTGCTTTACGGTTCACTGTGTGGAATCTGCATTTGGATTCTGCTCACTGTTCAGCCTGCAACTGATCAATCAGCCCATTGGATTATAATAGAGAAGATTTACATATTTCAAATGTCAAATAATTTTATTTAAAATTGAGTTTACTGTTCTATCCCATTCTCAAGTCTTTAAGGGAATTCAGTAACGTTTGGAATAACCCTCAGCAGTTGCAATAAGCAAGGCTTGTTACTGTCTGCTCTTGTCGCTTGTATGCTGTCGGGCCCTGGAATCGTCATAACAGCAGCGCAGGATGGATGAAGAGAGTGACGTGGAGTGGATAAACATTTTTGATCTCAGCAGCTTGAAGCCTGAAAAGTTGTTACTCAGTATTTGTATTTTCCCTTCTTTAAACCACACGGGTAATGCCTGCCATCTCACTGGAGCAACTTCTTGCAGGTTGGAGTCAGAGCAAGCCCTGACATTTGAGGAAATGTCTGGGAAAAGCCCTGTAGTTGTGTGGTAGGAGGAGGAGGGTTCCTAACTAGAAAAAGCTTAAGCATATTAGCCCATTGGACCAAACACTTGCCCTTTTAATCATTTACTTCCTGTTCGGATGGACCTGTGCAGATCCCTGAATAATGTTACACCTGGGCCTGATGATAATCTGCACTTTAAAGAACTCTACCAGTTTTCAGCAGGTATTCTCCCTGGTTGATTGTCCAAGCAGGTTAAAATTGAAAATGAGTTCAAGTGGTGCCTAAATGAATCTGGCAAGAATGTTTGAAATCACCCCTCCCTGATATCCATTGGCTCCAGTTTTCTATTCTGCACAGGCCAGAACCTTTGGTATCCAGAATTGAACAATACAACCAGCAAAGTTGTTGGAGATGAGAGAGACTGCAGATGCTGGAATCAACAATGTGCTGGAGCAACTCAGCAGGTCAGGCAGCATCTGTGGGAGGTCTGAAATTGACGTTATGGGTCGACCCACTGAAGTCTTCCAGCACGCTTTGTTGCTTCAGAAAAGTTCTTCCATGTCGAGTGTGTATTGAAATTGCAGAAACAAATGATGAGGAAAAGCTGGGATACGTTAGTGGTATATTAACAAATTAGTTTGAAGGTATTGTTATTCCTCATCTGTGAATGTTGTGCACTTAAGTGGCCTCATTGCATCAAGGGCCATCTAAAACTTATCTCGTCCAATGAGAGTTATTAGAAAGTAGACATATAATGGAATAATTGGCAGTGTGAACAAGCTTCTTTTTAATAAAGTCTTGGTGAAAGAGCAATGCAGTAATAAAATCAATTCCAATTGCTGCTTTTATTTCAGTTTCCAATATCTTTTGTGCTTGGTCAGTTGTAGATGGTGTAGTGGTGGCCATCCAGAGAATGGTGAGGACTCGTATCGTACTACTGATCTGTGCTGTGTATGTTGCAGAGAAATTGGAGGGTATGAGGCTCATCAGTTATTGAATACCCTGCCATTGACCTTGTCTCACGGCTATGACGTGGCTGGTTTACAAGAGTTGTCAAATCTGATGCCACCCCTCCAGAATGTATGTCATTGTGTTTGATGTTTAAGAATATCATTACCTGTGACCATGTATCGCATGTAACTTGTTACTAAACAATCCAGGGCTGAAATATTGTCTGAATCTTGTATTTTGGACATGAGCTTCATTATCTAGGAAACTATGAATGAAGTTGAGTACCACAGTCTGTGAACAGATGCATCTTTTGATCTTGCAATGACAGTTTTGGTCTTGAGTGAAACTGCTACAGAAAATAAGACCTAAGTTACTGTCTGGAGAAAATCCTCCAGCAATGTTCTGTTGGATTGATCCATCTCCAACATCAACATCGACTTTTCTTGAACTATTCGAATCAAGATAGAATTCATTGATTTTAGTTTTACTTGGACTCCATAAAGAGTGGTCCCAGAGAACTTGGGCAGGATAAGTAAGTTGATTAATGTGTTTCTGATGCCCATATTGGCAATTCCTATCATTACTGTGATTGGGTGAAGGTTCATAAGGCAGTAATGGTTGAATTTACCTTTTTTCGAGGACAGGATATGGAGCAATTTCTCACATTGTCTGGTGTTGTAGCTGTGCTAGTGTGCTGCTCATCCTGGAATGGGGGCTTTAAGAACCAAGATCTTTCCTCTACATTGCTGTGCAGTTGCTGCATTTAGAAGAGTCAAATCGGCCATAGGTTGGTTTCTGTGCAGTAAAAGGCTGAAAAGTCATCTAGTCAGCCTAAAGGTGGTTGTGTTTCCAGGTATCAGCACCTTTTGTAATTTTTCCATTTTTGACTGGATAAACCAGAACTATGGAGTTCAGTACCTGCTTCCTCAATTAAGTAACTGCTTAGTTGTTGCTAGCAAGTTTATTAACCATGCGCGAGTTCAATACTTCCATTTCACCAGTGCAGCTCACTGTGTTTGGGTGATGTTTCTTTTAGCAGGGCTTTGGTCGGGGGAGAGGGTTTGAGGACTAGAAGATGAAACCTTGAGCTGTCAAGGTGGCAGTAAGGTGTTACGGTTATTGAAGTTGTGTGGAGGGTGAAAGTTTGCTACAAGATAGAAAGTTTTGGATGAGTGGTAGTTTATGGAAGGATTGTGCTTGGCCAGGAACAGCTGAATGTTCCTGTAAATGACTATTTTCTGCGGCAGATGGGCCAAAAGTAGAAGTAAGCACCATTTGTTGATCAGAATGAACTCTTGTTATATTGGCGCTATAAGGTTGTGGCTGGTTTGCCCCAAGCCCAAGATGAAGGAGAGGAGGATGGAACTGCAGGTAATCACCATAAAGCAATATGTAATTGAAAATGGCAGTACAAGTGCTTCAAGACTAGCTCTAATTTGGCAATGTATAGTACCAAAAGACTGCCTTCTCATCATGAAATTCCACCATTCCATACGCATTTCAGACTCTGATCCTGGTTCACATGTTCATATTGCTTGTGGAATCTCTTAGGGGAACATATAGGAATTGCTGTTTTTAAACTGTGTGCGGCTACTAGGAATGAGGAGATCCTAGGAAACTTATTGTCGTAACCTGTGAATTTTTATAAGGCTATGCGGCTCTTAAATTATTTTATTCTGCAGAAGCTGAAGAATACTGCCTGCAGTTCCAAATTCTTCCTTTTGATTTATGTTTGCCCTTGTATTTGTTTGTTGCATACTTTCAATACATTTTTCTGTCCTATTTTAGTACTGACCTCCAAAGGATATTTAATGGAGTTTTTCACTACAATACAATTTGAATGTTTTCCACTGTGGAACTTAGCACATTCTCTTGCTATTTCTGTCCTGTGGAATAAAATCATGATGTGTCATTTAAATGAATGGAGCATCCTTTATTTTGCCGTGGAGATTATGACAGTTGCTTCAGAAACTTCACCTCCTGACATTCTCGTTATTAGTTTCTGTTTGTTTCATTTTTCAGAAATGTTTGTATTTTGATCTTGTTTTCAAAACCATTATTCCTCACTTAAATGTACGATGCCAGATGAACTAACTGTCCCAGGCAGGCAGGCAGACTACAGAATTCCACTGCTCTAAATCACTTCCCATTTGCTCCCACTCAATACAATCCCCGGTCTAAACGGAACACTTCATGGGCTGCTTTTCCTATATTAAGAGGCATTATACAGGGGCAGCCTAGTTCCTGGAATAGTGTTATTTTTCCCCTGAATATCAATGGCAAGTGCTGCATATTGTGTCAGTACAGCTCTGTGTTTACAGACAGAGTTAAAATGTAATGTATTAATCCACCAATGGCACAACTGTTGTTGGCAGGATCTCAGATGGTGACAAGGAGGCTTACAGGAGTGAGATAAATCAGCTGGTTGAGCGGTGTCAAAACAGCCTTGCACTCAATATCAGTGAGACCAAGGAATTGATTGTGGATTTCAAGAAGGGGAAGTCAGTGTGATGGAATTTCACTTTCCAGGGCCTGAGAGACTTGTTACTCGCCTCAGATTTCTGGCACAGGTTGTTGACAAATTAAGCTTAAAACAAATGCTCTTTGCTCAGCTTTTTGTTGTAAGTAAGAACCAGTCTCCAGTTTTTAAAAGTAAATTACAAGCAGTATTCAGTTCAAGTTAAAAGCACAGGCTGCTAGCCCACAGTAGGTGGATGGCTGCTCAGAGAACTGGTTTGCAAAATGAAATTGCCAGGAGAGTTCTTGTCTGCATTAACCAAATGTAAGATGATGGGGGTCATGTTACTTAGCACATTAAACATCTTTACAAACGAGAGAAAATCTGCAGATGCTGGAACTCCAAGCAACACACACAAAATGCTGGAGGAGCTCAGCAGGCCAGGGCAGTGTCTATGGGGGGCGGGGGGGGGGGGCAAAGTACAGCCGACGTTTTGGGCCGAGACCCTTCAACAGGATTGGAGGGAAAGAAAGATGAGTAGATTTAAAAGTCAATGCTACCTAGCCTGCTGAGTTCCTCCAGCATTATACGTGTTTACACATTGGGATGTTTTTGTATTCAGCGGGTCAGCCTCACAGCATTAATTGTAGATGTTTGAGATCTGTCACCAGAAGCTTTTAAGACAATCTGTGTGAGTTACTTTGTCCCAGCAATGTCATCTGGAAAACATTGTATGCAAATGATGTCATCTCGTAGAAAATAGTATAAATATCAAGAACTTAGGGGATTGTTAGGAATGATGAGGAGACTGATAGAAAGATGGGGTGACTTGTTCTTCAAATTCATACAATTTTTACCTGAGTTTGGAAATCCTTTCCAGTCAGTAATTTTCTGTGCTTTGGAACTCTTTTCAGGACATATCTGCTTCTCTTCACTGGAGAGGTGGTAAGGGAGGCATACCCAACACTTGAGGAAGCATTTTCCCCTCTACCACCAGATTTCTGATCAGTCCATGAACACTACCTCATTAGTTTGCTTTCTTTCACTCTATTTATCTCTTTCCTGTTGCAACCTATAGATTTTAATATATTGCACTGAGCTGCCACCACAAAACAACAAATTTCACGATGTATGTCAGTGATAATAAACCAGATTCTGATTCTAACTTTTCTTAATCTTTATCAAAATATTGGTCAGGTTCTCGCAAATGTTAATTGAAATATTTCCTTTTCCATGGATGCTGCACTCTAGCTGACGGTTTCCAATGTTTCCTGTATTTATATCAATAAGCCTGTTTGACATGACTGTAGCGTTTAGAAATAAAGTTGGGGATTGCTCATTCGGGAAGGGAAATTGGCAACTTGAAATGATTTTTCTGGGTCTGATCATTTAAATGGGCCCTAATGAGTGGCTTTAAACCTGTACTTGATTTTGGAGAGAGTCCAGAGGAGTTTCACAAGAATGATCCCAGAATGGAAGGCTAATGCATGAGGTGTTTGTCTCTGTGCTTTTACTCAGTGGAGTTCTGAAGGATGTGTAGGGTGTTGCAGGGAGGGTGGAGAGATCTCATTACAACTTATGAAACACTGAAAGGCCTGAATGGACTGCATGTGGAGAGGATGTCTCCACTGGTAGCTGAGTCTAGAATCTGAGAGTACAGCTTCAGAATAAAAGGATGCCCCTTTTAAAAATAAGATGAGGATTTTCTTCAGCCAGGGAGTGGTGAATCCATGGAATTTGATGCTACAGATCGCTGTGGAGGCCATCTCAATTTGGATGCATTTGAGACAGTGATTGCTGAGTTCTTGATTGGTTAGGGGTTATGGGGAGACTGGGGTTGAAGATCAGCCATGGTTGAATGGCAGAGCATGCTCGATGGGCTGAATGGCCTAATTCTGCTCCTGTGTCCCAAGGTCTCTAAAGATCAGTTCTATGGATTCAGTGAAATTGAACCTTGAGCAGAACGTAGCTACTGCATTGTGTCACTGAATGGGTATTGTTCCCCAGGCCGTTGTCCTAATTGCTTTAAGCTGATTCCTACTAATAGAAGCAACAGGGCACCTTTGTAAGTCAAACGACTTCCTTTTTGGAAAGACTTTTCTGTTGTTTTTGGGATCACTGAATAGTATTTTTAAAAACTACTATAATAATATTTGAATGTTGGCAGTTCTTAATGTACGGTAAAAAGAAATCCTGTCCTGAACTAAAATGTTCTTGCCAAACCAATGAGATACTTCTGTGTGATTAGGATTGGTGTGTTGGCTTCAGTTCACTTTGTACAATGTTGCTAACATTTAAACTCCATTACATTTGAAATGTTTCTCATTTCCCTTCAGAAGTAAAAGCAAATTCAACTCTCCATTATGCGAATAAGCAGTAATTGAATTGTTATGCAGCAGTTTACTCTAAAACAGCATGGAGCATTAAATCTTGCATAAAGAAAAGTTGGAGGACAGTAACCCACTTATGCAGAATAGGCTTACAAAATGGACAATCATGGCATATGACAAAGTGGCAGGATAAATGTAAACTGCGTTCAGACCAAGGGGGTGCAGGGATGACCATGGAGATTGCCACATACAAATCAAAGTGGGATAGATGTGTTGAGAAACCTATTACAAAAGCCCACATGACCCTTGGGTTTATTTACAGCGTGTGAGATAACAAGAAAGAAAGAAGTGATACTGAAACTTTATAAATAATTTGTTAACGTGCAGCAAGAGTATTGCCCATTTCTGTATTCCATTATTGAGGTAGGCTGAAAGCTTTGTAGAGAGTGCAGAGACAATATATTCTAATTGTAGCAGGAATGTGAGACTTCATTTCTGAGGAAAGACTGGAGAAGCTGCTTTTGAGGACCTAAGGGGAAGCTTGGTGATGTACAAATTATAAAGTGTTTCAGATGTAAATGAGTCAAAATGTTACAGTAGAAATGTTGGTAATCTGATAAATCAGGTTTAGTATAATTGGCAAAACAGCCAGTAATCTATGAAACACAATTTGCATTAGCTGTGCTCTAGCATGCAATGCCTCAAATTATTATAAGACCATAAGACATAGGAGCAGCATTGGACTGTACGGCCCATCAAGTCTGCTCCACCACTTCATCATGGCTGATTCATTATTCCTCTCAACCCTGTTCTCCAGGCTTATCCCTGTAACATTTGATGCCCTGACTAATCAAGAACCTAACAATGTCAGCTTTAAATGTGTCCAGTGATATGGCTTCCACAGCTGTCTGTGACAATGAATTCCACAGATTCATTACCCTCTGGCTAAGGAAATGCCAGCTCATTTCTGTTCTAAATGGATGTCCCTCTATTCCAGGAGTTCACAACCTATGGTCCAAGGGCAAGGACCCCGTGCTTAATGGTATTGGCTCAAGGCATTAAAAAAAATGTTGGGAACCCCTGAGACTGTGCCCTTTGGTCCTAGACTCCCCTACTATAGGAAACATCCTCTAGGCCTTCCAATATTCAATAGTTTTCAGTGAGATCACCCCTCAATCTAATAAACTCCATCAAGTACAGGCCCAGAGCCATCAAACACTAGTCATAAGTTAAACCTTTCATTCCCAGAACCATTCTCATGAACCTCTTCTGGGCTCTTTCCAATGTCAGCACATCTTTTCTTGAATCTGAGGCCCAAAGCTGCTCTCAATACTCAAAATGTGGTTTGACCAATGTCTTATAAAGCCTCAGTATTACATCCTTGCTTTTATATTCTAGTCCTCTTGAAATGAATACTAACATTGCATTTGACTTCCTTATCACTGATTCAACCTGTAAATTTACCTTTAGGGAATCCTACATGAGGATACCCAAGTCCCTGTGCACCTCTGATTTTTTAATTTTCTGCCTGTTTAGAAAATAATCTATGCCTATTATTCCTCCTATAAAAGTACATGACATACAATGTGAAAAGAAGTGGGAACACTAGTCACGGCTGCCAAACAGAGAAGGCCCCCTTTATTCCCATTCTTTGCCTCCTGCCAGTCAGCCAATCTTCCATCCATGCCAGTATATTTCCTGCCAAACCATGGGCTCTTAGATTGTTAAAGATATCATGTGCAGCACCTTGTCAAAGGCTTTCTAACAATGGAAGTAAACAACATCCACCTATTCTTCTTTGTCTATCCTGCTTGTATTTCCTCAGAGTTCTAACAGGCCTGTTAGACTTGATTTCTCCTCAAGGAAACCATGCCTATTTTATCATGTGCCTCTAAGTACCTCGAAACCTCACTTTTGATAATGGTCTTCAACATCTCTCAAACCAGTGAAGTCAGATTAAGTGGACTAAATTTCCTTTCTTCTGCTTCTCTCCCTTTTTACAGAGTGGAGTGACATTTGCAATTTTGCAGTCCTCCAGAACTATTACAGAATCTAGTGAATCTTGAAACATCGTTACTAATGCCTCCACAATCTTTTCAATTACTTCTTTCTGATCCTGGGGTGTATTCCATCTAGTCAAGCTGAATTCAGACCCTTCAGCTTCCCACAATCCCTCTCCTTAGTAATAGCAACTAGATTCACTTCTGTCACCCTGACACTCTTGAATTCCTGGCATACTGCTAGTTCTTCCACTGTGAAGACTGATGCAAAATACTTAATAAGTTCATCCATTATTTCTTTGTCTCCCATTACTACCTCTCTAGTGTCACTCTCCAATGATCTAATTCTCCACACTCACCTCTTTTATGCTGTCTTTAACTTCCCTTGTCTGCCATGGTTACGTCATCCTCCCTTTAGAATACTTCATCTTTGGGATGTATCTATACCACGCCTTCTGAATTCTCCCATTGCTGTTCTGCCATCATTTTTGCTATTGTCCCCTTCCAATCAACTTTGGCAAGTCCCCCCCCCCCATGCCTCTAATTCCCTTACTCCACTTTAATGCTGCTGCATTTTACTTTAGCTTCTCCCTCTCAAACTGCAGTGTGAATTCTATCATATTATGATCACTGTCTTCGAGGGGTTCCTTTACCTTAAGCTCCCCGGTCAAATCTAGTTCATTACACAACACCCAATCCAGCGTGGCCTTGCCTCTAGTGAGCTCAACCGCACACTGCTCTAAAAAGCAATCTCAAAATCAGGTTTAATATCACAGCATACGTTGTGAAATGTTGATTTGTGGCAGCAGTACATTGCAATCTGTAATCAAAGATAACTAAATTACAAAAAGAAATGTATATAGAAATCAAGTTAACTAAGCAGTGGAAAAAAAACCAAAAAAAAACACCTCCAAAAAAAATAGTGAGGTTGTGTACATGGGTTCATTGTCCACTCAGATAACTGATGGCAGTGGGGGAAGAAGCTGTTCCTGAAACCTTGAGTGTGTGTTTTCAGGTTCCTGTACAAATTCCTTGAACAAGGAGAACAGGACATGTCCTGGGTGATAAGGGTCCTCAATGATGGATGCCACCTTTTTGAGGATGTCCTTGATGCTGGGGAGGTTCATGATGGAGTTGGCTGAATTTGCAGATTTCTGCAGCTTTTTCCCGATCCTTTGTAGTGGCTCCTCGTAGAAATTTGCAAGATTCTTTGGTGACATACCATGTTTCCTCAAACTCCTAATGAAATATGGACACTTTCATGCCTTTGTAGTAGCTTTGATTATGTTGGGCCCAAGATTGATCTTCAGAGATGCTGACACCCAGGAATTTGAAATTGCTCACCCTGTCCACTGACGATCCCTCGACGAGAACTGGTGTCTTTTTCCTCTATTTTCCCTCCCTGATGTCCACAATTAATTTCTTGGTCGTACTAACGTTGAGTGTGAGGTTGTTGCTGCGACACCACTCAACCAGCTGATCTATCTCACTCCTGTACGCCTCCTCATCACCATCTAAAATTCTGTCAACTACAGTTGTGTTAAAAAGGGTCTAGTGCTCTTCCGGCATAAACAACAAATAAGCTCGTCTCAGGCTTCCAGCCGGGTGCAGGTGTCGTTTATAACTGACTTTTCAATGACAATCTCTACCATCATCCCTGATGAAGATGGCAGAACTTGTCATTGAAACATTGATTACAATCGATACTTGTACCTGGCTGGCTGCCCAAGAAGAGTTTATAATTACATCATCAGCAAATTTATAGATGGTTTTTCTGTGCCTAGCCACACAATTGTGGGTATAGAGAGAGTGGAGCAATAAGCAAAACATGCATTCTTGATGTGTGCCAGTGTTGATTGTCGGTGAGGAGATGTTATTTCTGATCTGCACTGACTGTGACTTCCAGATTAGGAAGTTAAAGATCCAGTTTCAAAGGAAGATACAGAGACTCAGGTGTTGGAACTTATTGAATATCTTGCAGGCATTCTACAAATTCCCTCTCCTGGTATCCAGCACCAACCTGATTTTCCTGATTTACCTGCACATTGGACTACTCCATGGTTATCCTAACATTGCCCTTTTACAGTTTTTTGATCTCCTGTTGAACTTGTATCCCATATTCTGGCTATGTTTGGAGGCCTGTACATAACTCCCATCAGGGTCCTTTTTGCCCTTGCATTTCCTTATCTCTAACCTCAAGGATTGTACATTTTCCTCTTTCTATGGATCTGATTTCATTTTTTTTTACCAAGAGCACCTCCCCATCCTCTCTCCCTTACGTGCCTGCCCTTTTGATACAATGTGTATCCTTGGGTGTTAAGCTCCCAAGTATGATCTTTCAGCCATGACTTGGTGATGCCCACAATGTCATACCTGCCGATTTCTAACTGCCTTACAAGATCTACCTTTTTCCACATACTGCTGCCATGTTACACTTGGGCTCAACCCACTGACTGCACTTTTGCCCAATCATTTGCCTGTCCTTCCTCACAGTCTCACTACACACTGCATCTAGTTGTATATCAACCGCCCCATCGTTCGACTCCCATTCTCCTGGCAAATTAGTTTAACTTCCCCCCCCCCCCCCAAACAGGTCCAGCAAACCTCCCCATAAGGATATTGGTCCCCCTCGGGTTCAGGTGTAACCCGACCTTTTTGTCCAGGTTGTGCACAGGAGATCCCAATATCCAAAAATCTGAAACATTGTCCCCTTCACCAATTCCTCAGCCACACATTTATCTGCCAAATAATTCTGTTCTTACACTCACAGGTGTATGGCACAGGCAGTAATCCTGAGATTACTGTGCTGGAGGTAATCCATGTCAGCTTTCTATCTAAATCCCTAAAATCTCTCTTCAGGACTCCTTTTTCCAACCTATATTGTTGGCACCAATATGTACCACAACTTTCAGCTGTTCATCCTCCCCCTTTTAGAATGCTGTGGATGTGATTTCTGATCCTGGCGCTTGGGAGGCAACGTGCCCCTGTGTCTCTTTCACGTCTTTGGAATCTTGTGTCTGCTCCTCGAACTATGGAATTCCTTATTGCTACTGCACTTCTCTTTTAGCCACAGAGCC
Source organism: Mobula birostris (assembly GCF_030028105.1). Classification (NCBI taxonomy): domain Eukaryota; kingdom Metazoa; phylum Chordata; class Chondrichthyes; order Myliobatiformes; family Myliobatidae; genus Mobula; species Mobula birostris. Next base: position 108,177,039 of record NC_092378.1, read on the forward strand.
AGACTCCCTGCAGGAGGACTGGTTGCTGCAGCTTCCCCCGGCAGGCTGCTCCCCCATCCTCCTGTGCCCCCAGCGGTATCCAAAATTTATCACTGAGCCACAGGAGTACTCTGCACTGGCTGCCTGTTCCCTTTCCCTCTCCTGACAGTCACCCGTGTGCCTAACTCCTGCAACTTGGGGATGACTACCTCCCTGTAGCTCCTAACTATCACCTCTTCATTCTCCCATATGAACTGAAGATCATCAAGCTACGGCTCCAGTTCTTCAACAAGGTCTCCAAGGAGTTGCAGTTTGACGCACTTGGTGCAGATGTAGTTTTCAGGGAGATTGGAGATCTGCCAGAGTTCCCACATCTTACACAAAGTTCATAACACTGGCCCTGGACTGATTCTTACTGCAATAGCTATGTATTAATAGATAGAGGAAAAAGGGGGGATAAAAAACTAGAAATTTAGATTCTCTGCCTGGTCTCACTCAAGCCTATTGAACCAAAGCCTGTGCACTCCAACACCAGCCACTCTGGCAGATTGTAGTCACAGATTCAACAATGAGTTGCAGTAGGGAATTTTGAGTAAGCATTTGAAGGAAAAGAATTACTGGATTAAAATCTGAAGAGACCACCGAAGTAGCAGAGGCATGATGTGTTAAATGCCTTTTCTACAGTGTAGCATTTTAGTTTAAGGGTACACTGGGATAGGGCTGTAGGCACATGTTTTCTTGTGCAGACGACTGCTTTAACAAAAAAGTAGAATGCTGGAAGAACTAGGCAGTTCAATTCATGTCTGTAGAGGCAAAAGGAGTAAATCAACATGTTGATTTGAGACCCTGAATCAGGATTGAGAGGGAAAAGGAAAGATGGTCAGTGTGCTGTAGGTGATGGGTGGAAATGGGTGGGATTGGAATGATAGGCTGATGGTTTTTACGGGTGCTTCATTAAATGGTGCCTAGTCTAGGCTTGGTTTCACAGTTCTAGAGGAAATCATGTTATGAGATAGACCATGTAAGAAGAAGTCGCAATGTCTCTCCTGAGGGGGTGGTGTAGGTCCTCAGATGGTGGTAGAGAAGGGGTGAAGGGGCAGTACTTGGGTGGAGAAGGATTGGACCAGGGAGTCAGGAAGAAAGCAAACCTTGTTGAATTGGGGGGTGGGGGAAGGAGGAGATGATGTCGATGGTAGTAGGATCGCTTCATGCTTCTGCCCCTTCAGATTTTTCAAAGTATTCTGATGGACTGACTGCCTCCTGTGCTATATCATTTGTTTTTGAAGAGGGTAAGAATGTTGATAAAGCTGGAATGAGCTGGTTAGATAACTCCAAGCTGCAGCTGCACATTAGTACAGATTTATTTTGCCATAAGAAAGAGTGGAAGAAAGCCAGTGTAGTGATTCAGCATTGCCGTGATCACTACGTTAATGTGGTGATGCAGTATGTTCGGGTGTGTGGATCTGGAACATTTAATGTCTATGTTAGCAAGGCTAAGTTGGACTGGCAGTTCATTGAGAAGCTGGCATAAAGCCAGGGAATGATGAGGGGAGAAATGAGTTTCCTCCTGAAACGTTGAACTTGAGTCAGAAAATGAGTCATGAAGTGAAACTTTGAGTAAATTGAGAGGGAAACGCATCCATAAAGACGTATCCTGTTGTGCTATCACTGACTCACTAATGTGTGTAGGTGAATGGCTGAACTGAATGTTGAAACATTAACATTAAACAGTTTTATCAATGTTGTTTTAATACGTGCTTAAAAGTGGAAAGGAGAGCTGGGGGAAGGGAGGGTGGAAATTAGTCAATTTAAAAATCTAATCTCACTGAGTAGTAGACACAACACGAGACTAAATTTGGAGACTCTGTGAGCTGATAAATCTATTTCATATAAGTGGATGAGTCCAATGAAGTTATTTAACCAGGTGAAAATTTCTCCATAAAAGGAAGAGTTAGTTCTTGTATGAGCAGAACATGAGAGAATGGAAATCAATACCAGCGTGAGGCAGACTTCACAATGAATCCAAAAGAAATATTTGCAGGGAGGCTGTATTTGATATTAGTTGAAATTAGTCAGCTCCATCATGTGTACTAGCTTCCATAGTACCCAAGATGTCTTCAAGGGGTGTACCTTAGGAAGGCAGCATCCATCATTAAAGATCCTCACCAGTCAGGACATGCCCTCTTCTCATGATTAGCATTGGGAAGGAGGTACAGAAGCCTGAAGGCACACACTCAGCAATTCAGGAGCAGCTTCTTCCCCTCTGCCATCTAATTTCTGAATGGACATTGAACCCATGAACACTACCTCACTACTTTTTATTTGTTCTTTTTTTTTTGCACTACTTATTTTAACTTCACTATTTTATATATGTACAAACCATATCTAATATACTGTAATTTAGATTTTTTTCCTCTATCTGTGATGTATTTCATTGTACTACTGCCGTAAAGTTAACAAGTTTCGCAACATATGCCGATGATATTAAACCTGATTCTGCTCCTTAAAGTACTTGGATGCTCTTGGAGCTCCTGAAGGTTCAGTCAGCTTTAAGTTGACTTACTGTGCTTCAGAATGTGATCAGGATTTACAGGTGCAGTCGGCAAAATGTTAGGTGGTTGGTTGATAATGTGATACCACATCTGACAAAAGTTATAGTTAAGAAGCCTTCTGATAGAATTGAATATGGCATAGATAGGGTGAGTAGTTTTTTTTTCCACAGGATGGAAATGTCACGCACTAAAAGGCATAATTTTAATTTGGGATTGGGTAGGGAGTTTAAAGGAGATTTGTAAGGCAAGTTTTTCTTTAAATGATGGTTGGTGCCTGGGAGGTGATGAAAGCAGATGATACAACACTAACATATGAGACATTTTAGACAGGTAAGGGATGGAGGAATATTCACTCAGTGGCCACTTTATTAGGTACCTCCTAATAAATAGGGTCATCGACTTCAAGGCCTGATGCGTTGAGCATTCAGAAATGCCCTTCTGTGCACCACTGTTGTAACGCATGTTTACTTGACTTACTGTCGTCTTTGTGTCAGCTTGAACTGTCCTGGCCATTCTACTCTGACCTCTCTCATTAACAAGATATTTTGCCCATAGAACTGGCACTCACTGGATTTTTTTGGGGGTTTTTTTTGCACAATTCTCTGTAAAATCTAGAGACTGTTGTGCATAAAAATCCCAGGAGATCAGCAGTTTCTGAGATACTCGAATCACCCCATCTGGCACCAGAAATCATTCGTCAGTCAGTCACTTGGATCACATTTTCTTCCCCTTTCTGATGTTTGTTCCGAACAAAAGTTGAACTAATCTCGAACACGTCAGCATGTTTTTATGTATTGAACTGCTGCCACATGATTGGATGATAAGATATTTATATTAAGGAGCAGATGTGTCTAATGAAGTGGCACTGAGTATACACTATACACAGGCTGATGGGATTGATTTAAATTGGCATCATGGTTGCCACAGACATAGTGAGACAAAAGCCCTGTTCCTGTGTTGTACTGTTCTATATAATGGATAGAACATGTTGTGCAAGCACATTTAACAGGATAAGGCATGTGAAAGCAACAGCAACATGTGTTTAAATAATAAAACACGCTAACATGATAAAATATAAAGAATTCCCTACAATTAGCCCGGCAAGCCTGAGGTTATATTGAGTTTGATTCTTATTTCACACCTTGGATTACATTGTTTCTGGCTACAGTTCTAATATCCCCTGGGATCAATAAAATATGACTATGACTATGATCTGGAATTTAGAGCTTGTATTGCATTGATGGGCTGAAGTGCGAGGTAATAAATTTATTGCAGTGTTTCACTCATTCTTGTCATTCATGTTGTTTTTATTTCCTCAGGATTTATTCCTTGAATAGCTGGAATAGTTTTAAACGTGGAGACCTCGTCTGAAATCCACAGTTTTACAGGTACGACAGATTTTCAGATTTGTACTCTTTCAAAACCACCCCCCCCCCCATCTAGTTTGGTCAGTTATTGCAAGTTTGTTCTGAATCATGAAGTTTGTTAACTAATTTTAGCAAAGATACCTCTGGGGCTTTCAGTTTTTTATACTAAGAAATAAGAAAGGTAATACTGGTGACAGTTATTAGAAATGCATGGGCAGTTTTGTGTTTTATTTTTGAAGTGTTGGCATTGATTTGTTATTGTCTTGTACCAAGGTACAGTGAAAAGCTAGTCTTGCATACTGATCATACAGATCAAATCATTACACAGTATATTGAGCTAGAATAAGATGAGACAATAATGCAGAGTGAAGTATTAAAACTTAAAAGCAAAAAAGGTGCAGTGCAGGTAAACAATAAAGTGCAAAATTGTAACAAGGTAGATTGTGAGGTCAAGAGTCCATCTTATCAGACAAGAGGTCCATTCAAATGTCTGATAGCTGCCCTTGAGCCTGGTGTTATATGCTTTCAGATGTTTGTATCTTCAGTTTGATGGAAGAGTACAGAGGACAGAATAAATGGGTCAGCTGAGTTCTTTGGTTATGTTACTCACGTAATATGAGCAATTTTCTTAAATTTGCACTTTCAGATTTGATGACTTTTAAGCATTGGTAATGGACTTTTCAAAATTAAGACACTTAAATATGACCTTTGACAAAGGAAAATCTATAATAGCAAAAGGAGAAATTAATTGAATACTATCACTTTTTAAGATGCAGCAGAAGCAAATTTGAATGAAATACATGCAATGGGGCTGTTTCAAATATACCTGTCGTGAGATTAATTTGAACAACTTGTAGTTAAAAGATTATTGTAGTTGATACTTAAAGTTATCATTTGCCTATGAGTGTAGGGCCCTATCAGTTGCAAAGTATGGCTCATTGCTTTCAGGAAAAGGGAAAGTAAAACTAATGCTAACTTTGCTTAGAGTCATCCCAATTAACACCAGTTACTTCCTCTTGGATGTGCTAAACGTTTGATGTATTAGCTTGCAAATTGCCAAGAGCAAAAATGCTTAACTTGTTACTAATTTCTGCCCTCTGCTGCCTTAACAGGGTTAGAGATTTTGGGTAGAATTTCTAATACAATTTACTGTTTGGCCTCTTGTACACATTGGCAAGTTCTCAATGTTGCATTTTCCTCTTGTTAAAGGCAACAGTTACTGGCAAAACAACTATAACCTTTTGTGAAGGGCCTTATGGTTCTGAGGTTCATCTGATATATGGGGAGGCTTCCCTTTTAATAACTGGTGTTTTTAATAAATAAAAAGAACTAATAAATTCTCAGATACAAACAAGTTCCTCCAGCATTTTGTGTGTTGGTCGTAATAAACTCTCAGTATTGTCTAAATATAAAACCTTGTGTATAGTGAGAATATTTGATGCAAAATTACAATTTGATTGACTTTAAAACTTGTATAAATACTATAATGAATTCATAGATGCAAATATTTATAAAATAATTTAATACCTTGTCCTCACAGCAGTCATTCTCCTTTTCATTTTATAATGAGATTACTTGGGATCACCATTGTTGCCAATTCTAAATTTGTGCCTATTGGTAAGCAGTCTCTGTCTTGAGCTCGTTCATCACACACGTACTGATGTAACACACATAAAATGCTAGAGGAGCTCAGCATCCATGGGGGAAAAAGGAAGCAGTCGACATTTCTAACCGAGACCCTTCTGAAGAAATTTCGACCGTTTACTCTTTTTGTTTTTCCCCCATAGATGCTGCCTGATCTGCAAAGTTCCTCCAGCATTTTGTGTGTGTTGCTTTGGATATACAGAATCTGCAGATATTCTTTTGTTTATGTACTGATGCCATTCACTGTGTTAGATTTTCATCAGTGATGATCTTGGCAAACTCACCAATGAATTCCTCTACTGCTTCGTGATCAAATGCTTTATCACCACAGGCAATTCAGGAACAGCTTCTTCCCCTCTGCCATCCCATTCTAAATGGACATTGAACCCGTGAATGCTATCTCACTTTTTTTTTCTGCTTCCACACTACTTATTTTAACTATTTAATATACATATGCTTACTGTAATTCAGATTTTTTCCTATATCATGTATTGCATTGTACTGCTGCCACAAAGTTAATAAATTTCACAACTTGTGCTGATGATATTAAACCTGAAAGAATTTAATGCTGTGCCTTTTCTCAAATTTTGCATCTGGCTTGCTGAATATGCACAATTACCTTCTATTTTCAGTTCATCGTGATAGATCTTTGCTTGCTTCATGATCAGCATTCCATTGAGTGGCATACATTCACTCTGCTGAAGAATCCACTCTTTCAATACACGATCAAGATTTTCATTTTTCGCTTTATGCAGTGTTTTTCCATTTTTCATGAACTCCTGTTTATTGTGTATGTGAGGTCACTTCTCAAAACTGTTTGTAGCGCGCAGAGACGTGTGCATCGCTTGGGAACCTTCCCAGCACCTTGTGGAATTTTCCATTTGTGATGTCACGTCAGGACTCAAAAAAAGAGTTTTGGATTTTGGCATTTCAGATAAGGTGGTACTCAGCCTGTATGAAAACCACTGCTGACTTTAACCTTTGAAATTGTCCTTCACAGCACTCACCACCACTCCCTCCACATAAGCACATTGTACTGTTTTTTTGCTCGAAGCTGTTGCTGTGTGGTTTGTGGACTAATTCCTGTGTTCTGAGGATCGCACAGTGAAGTTGCAAAGCATTCTTGGGCAATGACTAACAGGGAAACTCTACCTCTGATAAGGAGGCCAATCCCACTGCTGAGGTCTAGTGACAAGCTTGTGAAGTTAGAAGGCTGGTAGAGGCTTGTTAGGTTTCTATCCATTTTAAGATCCTGCCCCTCATGTTTTTTTCGCCTTGATTTTAAATCTGAACCAGAAGAAAAAAAGCAGTGGATTTAAAGTTTATTTTCCCAGAAATTAAGGTGAGTGCAGTTCAAAGCTGACAGAGAGCTGGGTCAAGTGTTTGGGAACTTTAGTATGAATTAAGAAGGCTTACCAGGGTGAAAATCCAGCCCCCCCCAATGATTAAACTTTAACATATTTCTCTTTTTATAAAGGTGGGGATTCTGTGGCACTGGCATTTAAAAACTAGAGATAGGAGGTGAATGGGTTCAGTTTAATTCGCCTCAACATGTTGCTTAATTTTCAATGAAACAGAAGTAGAGTTTTGATGGTAGGGTTACTTGATAAACCAGATTCCTGAATGGATGTTTCACAACAATCAGTTTTGCAGTTAAGTTATTACAGCTTCAGTTTGAAATGGCACCTGAGCAGTAAATGCAGAAATGAGAGTTGATCATGTGTCCATGCACTCAATATCTGTGGACAGGATTTTTAATGATTCAGCTTAATGGCACTGTCACTGCTGTAAAGTAAGTAAAGCCTGACCGTTCCTTTTGTGAAATATTTGTGTGTTTGCTTGGGAGGGAAAAAAAAATTAGCTCCTTTAGTTTTAAATATGCAGCAGGTATGCTGTAAGGAGTCTTTAATGCTGGGATTTTAGTAAACTTGAGTCTTTAATAATGAGCAGCATACACAAAACGCTGGAGGAACTCGACAGGTCAGGAAGCATCTATGGAAAAGAGTAAGCAGTTGATGGCCTTGATGAAGGGTCTCGGCCTGAAACGTTGACTGTTTACTCTTTTCCACAGATGCTGCCTGGCCTGCTGAGTTCCTCCCGCGTTTTGTGTGTGTTGCTTGGATTTCCAGCATCTGCGGATTTCCTGAGGTTTTTAATAATTAGTAGATTGAGGTACTACTATCAGTGGATATAAGCAATGCAAGCGGTTAATGTGTGTTCTTTTGGCTGCTAGGCGATGCATATTGTGCTGGGGTCCAAAACAATACAAGAGGTTAATTGAAAAATTACTTCCAAGTTTGGCAGTACTGGCAATGATTTTTATTAGTCTTTAAGAAGTGCGCAACATGAATGGATTTTGTCCAAAGCCCTCAGAGGAAGTATTCAGATGTAAAGCTAGAGTAATACTTCTCATCAAAGCCATATTGTGCTATGTTGTGCTGTTTGAAGCAGTACCATCCCACAGTGATGGTATTCAACCCTAGTTTAGTGATGGCCATGAAGCATCCCATTGATGCAGAAGAAACAGTGGCACATTAAATTCTTCTTTCCCTTGTCATTAAGGAGCTGGTGCACTTGTATTAATGGCTGTTCAAGATCTGGCTTGGTGTCACTGCATTCACTACAGGAGCAAGCTGTTGTAAAAGAATTGAAGTTTCACCCTAGTGCCAAAGGGTCGTGTAAACATAAATTGTAGGCTGAAGCAGATTCTTGAATCAAGTGGTCGTGAACCTACATTTACAATTCCCACTTTGCATTATTCCAAAATGTTTTAACTATTAGATACTTGCAGCCTAATGTGGAAAAACTAGCCCTGGTGCAGTTCAGATTGCCCTGGGAACAGAAATAGATGTGGTTAAGTAATCCTGGGAAAGGAACAGTCATCTCTTTCCTCATCACCTAGGAACAAAAATGGGCTGTTTTGGGAGTAAGATTCTCTCAAGCCAGTGGTGATTAAGTACTTCCTGATCCTTGAGTGGCCACCAGCAGCATTTTTAGCATTCTTTACTCATATTGTTGCTCCGGCTTGGGACTGTAGATATTATAGAATAATTTTAATGGCTGAGCTACATGTTTTAAACTTCATATTTGTGATAAGATAAAGTGGGCAGATATCCAAAGCATTGTAGAGCTGAACCTGGTAAAAGCTACAGGCATTTGTATTATTATTATTAGTGCTTCTATCCCTATTTCCTCTAGTCTTAAAGATGATTTATATTGAATTGTATAAATTCAATATAAATCATCTTTAAGACTAGAGGAAATAGGGATAGAAGCACTAATAATAATAATTGAATGTGTGAACACCTGAGAGCTAAAATTACTTATCCCTTTACAATTTTGTTTTACAAGGTAAATGTAGGGAAGTTCTGTCTCCCCCCCCCCGCCCCCAATCTAAAACCAGGGTTCATGATTTCAAAAGAAGGGTCAGCCATCCTATAGGGGGGAAAAATTCATCTTGAGGATAGCCATGAAGCGTATCTGCACCCAAGAGAGTTGCAGTGATTAAAGGATCTTGCCCCAAAGCAGGCTGTTTTTTGTTCTGAGTGATCAGTCAATTGCCAAGTGTATTAAAGGCAGACGTTAGTAGGTGGAGACAGCAGCTATGTTTCATCAAGAGTTTAAGGAGATTTGGTTTGTCACCTAAAACACTCAAAAATTTCTACAGATACATTGTGCAGAGCATTTAGTCTGGGTGCATCACCGTCTGGTATGGGGGTGAGAGGGGGGGTACTGCACAGGATTGAAGTAAACTGCAAAGTGGCGAAATCAGCTCCATCATGGGCACTATTCTCTGTAGTACCGAAGGCATCTTCAAGGAGCAGTGCTTCAGACAGGTGGTGTCTCATCATTAAGGACCCCTACAATCCAGGAAATGCTCTCTTCTCATTTTTACCGCCAGGAGGGATGTGCAGAAGCCTGAAGGCGCACACTCAGCGATTCAGGAATAATTACTTTCGGTTTTCCAAATGGATATTGAGACTATGAGCACTACCTCACTACTTTTTTTTCCTGTATTTGCACCACTTGTTTTAATTTAACTATTTAATATGCATGTATGTAATTCCAGAATTCCCCCTGTATTTATCATGTATTGCATTGTACCGCTGCCACAAAGCTGCCAAATTTCACAATGTATGCCAGCAATATTAAACCTGATTCTGACAAGACACTGCAGATACTGGAATCTGGAAGAACACAGTGCGTCAAAAAGCTTCTAAGAGAGGAAAGGAATTGTTGACATTATGGGTCAAAACCCTGCATCAGGACTGCAGATTTGACAGGTTTAATAGATTTTTCAACACAAAGGGAAAGAATATGAGTTTCGTGCTGGAGTATAGTATGAAGGTAGAGGAGGATGAGTCTCGTGCTGGGGTATAGTTTGAAGGTAGAGGAGGATATGAGTCTCGTGCTGGGGTATAGTTTGAAGGTAGAGGAGGATATGAGTCTCGTGCTGGAGTATAGTATGAAGGTAGAGGAGGATATGAGTCTCGTGCTGGAGTATAGTATGAAGGTAGAGGAGGATATGAGTCTCGTGCTGGGGTACAGTATGAAGGTAGAGGAGGATATGAGTCTCGTGCTGGAGTATAGTATGAAGGTAGAGGAGGCGTGAAGGGTCAGATCCTGTACTCGTGTCCCAAACTCTTGCCCTGCAGCTAAGCTCCTGTTACTTGGACTGAATGTTATGACTGCATTATTGGTCAGAAATATTTCAGCTGTTTTTATCTGTGTTCTCTGCGTCAGTTATGTTTCCTTCTGTGTCAGTCATTGTTAATATTGCCCAGTGCTTCCTTTGTGTTCCTGGGCTGTTTTCTCTGTGTGCAACAGCCCATATAAAGGTATTCTAGCTATTTCCATTTGTGGAATGTGGTTGTTCTGGATTTTATCTTTATTCTTGTTTCTTTAGATAATTTGGTTCTTTCCATTCTCTCGTCCACTTTGACAAATGTTGAGTACTTGTTCGTTCACCATAGCTTTGCTTGCCTTTTATTTTCAATGTTATCTAAAATTATTTTTATTTTCTACAAACTGTTTTTTAAGCCAGTGGAAGCAAGTCCAATTCTCCACCTTTCTTGATCCATATCAGTGACCTTACACAAGATATATTGTTCAACTGCATTGCCTGCAGCAAAATCAGATGGCAGGTCATCAAAGGTATCAACGTAATAGCAACGCAAGTTCAGAAAAATGCAAACAACATACTGGGTTCATTTCTGACAGATTAGAACTGAAAATGGAGAAGTTGTTAATAAATCAAAAAAGCTTCAAATCTTGGAATTATGTAACAGAACAAAATGCTGGTAAAAGTCAGCAGCGAAGGCAGCATCTGTGGAAAGTGAAACAGTTAACATTTCATTTCCAGGACCTCTCTATCAGAACTGACAGAGGCTTTTGATGAAGGATCTCAGACCTGAAATACGCCTTTGCAGACTGTGGGTTAGTGAAGAGGGTGTGGAGAGAGATGCAAGGGCCCGTGTTATGGTTCATCCCGAGGTGTGTGACAAAGTAATCTCTGATCTACGGGCTTGTCCCCAGGGACGGACGGACACGTGCACACGGACATCAAGCGCTGCTGGAAGGTCACCAACCTGATGAAAGATGCCGATTGGTCTGCCTGAAACTCTTGGTCTGCCAGCACACTAAGGTGTCTTGAGAGGAATGCTGCTGACTGGCACATTCCAGGCTACAGGAGTGCATGCTGAGGGGCACGTTAAAGCTTGGTGCAGCCATCACAAAGGCTTGGTGGGGAGGGACAACAGTATAGGTTTCTTCTACTACTGGACAGCGAGGGAGCCAGTTTGGACAAGGAAGCCTTTCAATTATTGTGATAGTGTACTACCCCAGGAGTCCACATGAGTGACTACAGTCCCAATGGTTTTAAGGAATGTAACAGAACACTTCTTAATGCATTGTCTATATGAATGTAAGAATGAAAAGGTATTGCATGGTTTATTCTTGTAAATATTTTTATGATTAGAGTTTACTTT